>NC_092372.1:88781686-90173186 GCF_030028105.1 Mobula birostris | reverse complement strand
TTTTTATTTGCTTTTTTCACTTCACATTGAAGGGTGACACTTGCACACTTTGTCAGTTTGTATTGAAAATGTGTTTTCGTAGATTTGATGTAACGTGGTTAAAGCTGACAGAAATTAACAGCAGTGGCATCATTATCTGGCGGGGGGGGGTGGTGGGAAGGGAGTGAACAAGATGGGAAAACCACATTCGCTCAGTTAGGATTTCTCACGAGGCTGAGAAAGTCAGGTATTCAGGATGAATGAGGACTGCTCCAAAACTCTCCACCCTGCCTAAAGGAACAAATTCCGAACTCTCATTATGACACTTCCATGTTTAAATGCTTTTTGAGCTCACAGCAAATTGTTATGTTAGCTCAGGGAAAAGGTACATTTAAGATTTGCTCTTTCCATTGGGATAAGCATTTATCCACTAGCAATCCAAGGGACAATTTCACATGTTACTTCTTCCATGCCTATCCATACACTTCCCTGGCTAAAATACTATATAAAGTTACATTTAAGTTGTTTGACAGATGTAATAGATAAATTATATAAATTAGGCTTCATGTAGCTCTGCAGTATTTCCCGGCCATTACTCTTGCACTGCTTCCGTTAAATTGGAATATAATGGATAATTACTTGAAGCATTTCTGTTTTCCTTTCGATATTTGCAGCCTGTTTTGCTGTACGAACAGTATTCTGTGTTTCCATGTCAAATTTCAGATGTTTTATAGTTTTTATTATTCTTCATATTATTGACGAAAGTGATCTTACATTTGTGTAAGGTTCCATGAATCACCTTAAAATATTGACCAGTAATAAAGAGCCTGGCTTACAATCATTCTCCATCAGCATGTAAGTAATCATGATGAAATAGTATTTTTCCTTCAGAAAAAGGAAACATGTTAATCTTGTGGAGATTACTAAAAAGAATCAGAGTCCTCTTTGACAGAGAACTAATTGGCCACAGTTCATAAGGCCATAAGGCCATAAGACATAGGGGCAGAATTAGGCCATTTAGCCCACAAGCCTGATCCACCATTCAATCATGGCTGATCCTTTTTTCCCCTCCTCAGTCCCACTGCCCGGCCTTCTCCCCATAACCTCTGATGGCATGGCGAATCAAGAACCTATCAATCTCACCTTAAATACACCCAATGACCTGGCCTCCACAGCTGCCTGTTTTAACAAGTTCCACAAATTCGTCACCCTCTGGAAAAAGATATTTCTCCACATCTCTGTTTTAAATGGGCACTCCTCTATCCTGATGCTGTGTCTTCTTGTCCCAGACTCCCCCACCATGGGAAACTTCCTTTTCACGTAAACACATAAAAGTTCTTTCAGTTAGTCCTGACAAAGGGTCTCGGCCCGAAGCATCGACTGTACCTCTTCCTAGAGATGCTGCCTGGCCTTCTGCATTCACTAGCAACTTTTATGTGTGTTGCTTGAAATTCCAGCATCTGCAGATTTCCTTGTGTTATCCTTTTCACATCTACTGTTTCTAGGCCTTTCATTCAAAAAGTTTCAATGAGATCTCCTCTCATTTTTCTAAATTCCAGAAATTACAGAGCAGGAGCTATCAAACATTCCTTGTATGATAGCCCTTTCAATCCCAATACCAGCATATCATTTCTCAGATAAGGAGCCCAAAACTGTTCACAATACTCAAGGTGAGGCCTCACCAGTGCCCTATAAAGCCTCAGCATCATATCCCTGCTCTTGTATTCTAGATCTCTTCAAATGAATGCTAACATTGTATTTGCCTTCCTCATCACCAACTCAACCTGCAAGCTAACCTTTAAGATGTTCTCCACCAGGACTCCCAAGTCCCTTAGCATCTCAGATTTTTGGATTTTCTGCACATTTAGAAAATAGTCTGCACATTTATTTGTTCTACCAAAATGCGTGAACACGCATTTTCTAACATTGTATTTCATTTGCCACATTCTTGTCCATTCTCCTAAACTGTCTAAGTCCTTCTGCAATCTTCCTGTTTCCTCAACACTACCTGCCGCTCCACCAAACTTCATATCATCTACAAACTTGGCCAGAAAGTCCTCTATTCTATCATCTAAATCATTGATATACAGCATTAAGAGAAAAGGTCCAAACACCGAACCCTGCGGAACACTACTAATTATTGCAGTCAACAAGAAAAAGGATACTTTTATTCCCACATGCTGCTTCCTACCAATCGGCCAATGCTCTACTTTCCTGTAATACCATGGGCTCTGAACAGGGTAAGCAGCCTCATGTATGGCACCTTGTCAAAGGCCTTCTGAAAGTCCAAATATACAACATCCACTGCATCCACTTTATTTAACCTACTTGTAATCTCCTCAAAGAATTCCAATAGGTTCACCAGGCAAGAGTTTCCCTTAAGAAAACCATGCTGAACTTTGTCCTATCTTGTCCTGTGTGACCAAGTACTGCATAATCTCATCCTTAACAATTGACTCCAACATCTTGTCAACCGCTGAGGTCAGGCTAACTGGTCTATAATTTCTTTTCTGCTGCCTCCCTCCTTTCTTAAAGAATGGAGTGGCATTTGGAATTTTCCAATCCTCCAGAACCGTGCCAGAGTCTAATGATTCTTGTATCGTTCGATAATTTAGTATAATATAGTCCTATAATTACAGATGAGTTTCAGATCAAATATACTGTTGCTGCATATCATACAATGCTTGTTTATGCACCGGAGGGAATAAACCCTTACAAATGTGTCTTATAGTTATAATTATCCTGGTTACCAAGAACAATCACTGGAGGCTGCAGGTTTACAATGGGAGGTCTATGAGATTTGCTTTGGAATCTATTGATACGTGCACAACAATGCTTTATCAAACAATGTAACATCAACTTCTAGATAAGTAAAACAACTTCCTTTTCTCTTCTGCTTGCAATACAGTCAGTATTCCCTTGCCCATAAAACCACCATGTTGAGAAATAAACTTCCGGAGAAGTGCATCTTCACAAAATTTGGGATTCAATGTGAAAGTTTTCTATTGTGGAAAATCATGATATAGATAGTTTTCTAGGAATGCAACCCCTCCATAAATGGATATGTAAATAGATATACTGAGGTTTCTTTCATAAATTGAAGTACAGCGATGTATTTTCCACGTAAGCTGGTTCTTGTGGGAAGGCACTTAAGAAGGCCAAACCATTATGTTATACATAATAGCTTAGCCAAAAAAAATGCTTATATTCTGACAAATTATCATCCTTCAGAAAGTACAAAGAAAGTTTGCTGATGCACTGAGATCATTTGTTCATCTTTTGAGGGCCAATAAATCTGCTGTTGTTAGAACATGCAGATATTAAACAGGACTACTTGTAACTGATTGGAAGAATGGGGAATAGTCATTTTTATAAATGGTTTTTAATCTTCCCAATTGTTGATCCTTTATGGATTTTGTCAAACAAAATGCTGGAGGAGCTCAGCAGGTCAGGCAGCATCTATGGATATGAATAAACAGTCAGCTTTTCAGACTGAGAACCTTCAGCAGGACTGGAAAGAAAGGAAGAAGATGCCAGAATAAAAAGGTGAAGAAGGGGAAGGGGAACAAGTTAGAAGGTGTTAGGTGAAGCCAGGTGGGTGAGGGACGGGGGGGGGGATGAAGTAAGAATCTGGGAGGTGATAGGCAGAAAAGGCAAAGGACTGGAGAAGAAGGAATCTGATGGGAGAGGAAAATGCTCTCTGATTGGAGAAAGAGAAGAAGGAGGGGCACCACAGGGAGGTGATTGGCAGTTGAGGAGAACAGGTGAGAAGTCAGAGTAGGGAATAGACAATAAGGAAAAGGGAATGGGAAAAAATTGCTGGAAAAAGAAATTGTTCATCTCATCAGGATGGAGGCGACTGAGATGGAATATGAGGTGTTACTCTTCCACTCCAAGACGGGCCTCTTCGTGGTAGAAAAGGAGGCCATGGATTGACATGTTGGAATAGGAATTGAGAGAGGAAAATTCCACTTTTTGTAGAAGGAGCAGCGGTGCTTGATAAAGCAGTCCCATAACTTACGTTGGGTCTCACCGATATAGAGGAGGCCACATTGCTAGCATCAGACACAATATATAACCCCAATGAAGTTTTTCCTCACCTGGAAGGACTGTTTGGGACCCTGAGTGGAGGTGAGGGAGAAGGTGAATGGGTAGGTGTAACATTTTTGTCACTTGCTGGGATAAATGTCAGGAGTGAAACTGGCAGGAGGGATGAATGGAAAAGGGAAATCACAGAGGGAGCAGTCCCTGTGGAAAGCAGTGTGTGGGGAGGGAGGAGGGTAAAGATGTGTTTTGTGGTAGGACCCTGATGAAGATGGCAGAAGTTGTGAAGAATAATGTGGAGGCTCATAGTTAGTACATGAGTGAGTGCAGATGTCTGGACAGTGGGTGAGATGAGGGTGAGGGCAGCATCAATGATGAAGGAAGTGACACCCTGCTCTTTGAAGAAAGAGGGCATCTTTGATGTCTGAAAGGAAAGTTTCATCCTGGGAACGGATGTAGCAGAAACAAAGCAACAGAGAAAAGTGAATAGCATTTTTACAAGAGACAGTGTGGGAAGAGGTATGGTCAAGATAGCCATGGGAATCAGTAGGTTTATAAGAGATACTGTTAGTCAGTTTGTCTCCAGAGATGGAGACAGAGAGAACAAGAAAAGTGAAAGAGGTGTCAGAAATAGACCAAATGAACTTAACAGCAGGGCAGAAGTTTGAGGCAAACTTGATGAAATTGATGAGCTCAGCATGGGTGCGTGAAGCAGCACCAACGTAGCGTAGAAAGAGTTGGGGAGCATAACTGTTGGGTGGGGGTGGTTGGAACTTGGATTGTTGCATGTAGCCAACAAAAAGACAGCCATAACTAGGGCCATGCAGAGGCCCATGGTGACCCCTTGAGTTGAGAGAAAGTGGGAGAAGCTACAGGAAAAATTGTAAAGGATGAGGACCAGTTCCGCCAGACAAAGGGGGATAGTGGTGGAGGGGAGCTAATGGGTCTGTTATTGAGAAAGAAGTGGAGAGCTTGAAGGCCTTCTTGATGGGGGACAGAATTGTATAAGGACTGGATATTCATGGTGAAAATGAAGTGATCAGGCCCAGGGAATCGAAAGTTGTTGAGGAGATCGAGAGCATGTGAAGTATCGCAGATGTAGGTGGGAAGAGACTGAATCAAGAGGGATAGAATGGAGTCAAGGTGTATGGACATGAATTCAATGGGGCAGGAGCAGGCAGAGACAATGGGCCTACCCAGACAGTCAGGTCTGTGGATCTTGGGTGGAAGGTAGAAATGAGCAGTGTGGGGTAGGAGAACTCTGAGATTGGTGGCAGTAGATGGGAGATCAGGAGGAGCCCTTTTGAAGGGATAAGAAGGAGGAGATATGAGAGTTGCTACTTGGATCAGTATGAAGAAATTAGTCCACCACACTGCAACAGTACCTCTTTGTCTGTTGGTTTGATGGTAAGGATGGGATTGGTGCAGATTGGTGCAGATTGGTGCAGATTGGAGGGCAGTGCTTTCATAAGACCATAAGAAATAGGAGCAGAATGAAGCGATTTGCCTGTTGAGTCTTCTCCACCATTCAATCATATCTGATTTATCATCCCCTTCAACCACATTCTCCTGCCTTCTTCCCATAATCCTTTGACTCCCTGATTAATCAAAAACCTATCAATCTTCACCTTAAGTGTACACAATGAAATGGCCTGCACAGCTGTCAGTGGCAAAGAAATACATAGGTTTATCACCCTCTAGCTAAAGAAATTACTCCCCAACTCTGTTCTAATTGAACATCCCTTAATTCTGAAGTTGTGTCCTGTAGTTCTAAACTCAACCACTACATGAAACATCCTGCTCACATCCACTCCATCTAGGCCTTTCAACACTGAATAGGTTTCTGTGAAATCCGCTCGCATTCTTCTAAAATCCAGCAAGTACAGCCCCAGGAAATCAAACGCTCCTCATACATTCCCCTTTCATTCCAAGAATCATTCTCACAAATCTTCTCTGGACCCTCTCCAATGCCAACACATCATTTATTAGGTAAAGGCCTAAAACTGTTCACAATACTTTAAGTGTTGTCTGACCAATGCCTTATAAAGCCTCAGCATTACTAGACATCTCAAAATGAGTGCTACACTGCATGTGCCTTCCTTACCACCAACTCAAACTGCAAGTTAACGTTCAGGGAATCTGGTACAAGAACTCCCAAGTCCTTTTGCACCTTTGATTTTTAAAATTTTTCTCCGCATTTCGAAAATAGTCTATGCCTTTTTCCCTTCTGACAATGTTCATGACCATACACCTTCCTGCACCATATTTCATTTGCCACTTCTTTGCCCATTCCCCAATTTGTCTAAGTCCTTCTGCAGACACCCTGCCCCTCCAACTATCTTTGTATTGTCCACAAACTTGGCCACAAAGCTATCAATTCCTTCATTAAAATCATTGACATATAACAAAAAAAAGCAATCCCAACACTACCCCTTGCAGCGCTCCACAAGCTGCCAACAAAAAGAGGCCCCCTTTATTCCCATTCTTTGCCTTTTGCCAGTCAGCCAATCTTCTAACCCTCCTCGTACCTTTCCTGGTACCCCTTGGGCTCTTATCTTGTTAAACACCCTCATGTGTGGCACCTTATCGGAGGCCTTCTGAAAGTCCAAGTAAATAACATCCACTCACTCTTGCCTGTTATTTCCTCTAAGAATTCCACCAGGTTTGTCAGGCAAGATATCCCCTTGAGAAAAGCATGCTGACTTTGCCCTCTTTTGTCATGTGTGTCCAAGTACCCTGAAACCTCATCCTTAATAATAGACTCCAGCATGTTTCCAAGTGCTGAAATCTGGCTAACTGGCCTACAATTTCCTTTTTTCTGCCTCCTTTCCTTCTTAAAGAGTGGAGTGGCATTTGCAATTTTCCATTCTTTGTTCAGCGACATCAGAACCATGGAGTGTAGCGCATCTGGTCCAGGAGACTTAACTACCTTCAGACTTTTCAGCTTCCTAAGCACCCTCTCCTCAGAAATAGTAATGACACTCACTTCTGCCCCTGACACTCTCGCATTTCTGTCTTTCTGCTAGTATCGTCCACAGTGAAGACTGGCGCAAAATACTTATGAAGTTTGTACAGCATTTCTTTGACAGAGTGGTTAAGGTTCAAGTAGAAGAGAGGAGTGCTGAAGTCGAGCCGGTTGATGTCTCATCAGCTATTACAGATGAAAAGATCCGGAGCAGGCAGAGATTCAGAGTGGTGTGTCCAAGAAGTGGAGGAGGGATGAAGGTGAGAGAAGGGTATATCAGTGCATGGTGGGGAATCTTAGCCAAAGAAATGGGCTCAGAGATGGAGGCGACAGAAGAAGAGCTTGGCATCATGGTGGGAAGTGGGACTCATTAAGGTGCAACTGAAGGGGAACAAAAGTAAGGCCCTTGCTGAGGACAGAACATTCCACCACAGATAGCGAAAGGTCAGAGGGGATGGTGAAGACAATGCAGGGATTAGAGCTGGGATCAGAGGTGGGGTGAGGAGAGTTAGGAATGTTAGATAAGTGGGGAGGATTAAGGTGTTCAGGGAAGATTGGGTGGGAAGAAGATGGAGGCTCTAAGGAACCAAGAAGTGATGGGCAAACCTGAGAGACATGGGTTGGTGGGGGAGGTGAACCCTGGGGCCCAGCGGCAGCAAGGAAGGTCTCGGCCTGGAGGTAGAGGTGGCCAGTGTCAGGGCTGCAGCCAGAGCTAGAGGCCATGAGATTTGTAGTCCAAAGGCACTGAGGTCATTGGAACAGGAGCTGGTGATATTGGGATCTGCACATTGGAGCTGTCTTGGATCTGGAGTTGGAAATGGTGGTACCCGTGGTCAGGAGCCACACAATTGAGTCGCTGTCCAAGTGGGAAATGTCAAGGGCTACGGTTTGGAGATGGGTGATCTTCCAATCCATCCTGCACACAAGGAAAGCAAAAAACTGACTGTTGAAGGCATGGCTCCAGCGGAGGTTGAAATGCTGGAGAAGTGCATGGCAGAGCAGAGGAGAGGGAGACCCAAAGCTGTGCCAGAGACTGGGACAGGGCCTGCAGCTATCTCTGCATAGCGGAGAGGGTGGCATGTGGAAGTCAGAGGGAGAAGAAGTCATTGAACACAGTACCTTGGTTCCTCAGTTGGTTCAAACTGGGGTCCTGAAAACAGAGCTGGAAGGCACGTGGAATATGATGACAATGAAGTTCCCAGATTCATGGATGTGGTTGAGCATATTATGGAAGAGTTGGAAGGCACTGAAGGGAGCAGTGAGAAAGGGTTTCAGTGAACTCTCTTCAAAGAGAAGATTTAAACTTCTTCAGTATAGGCACACTTCAAAGAGATTTCACAGTGGAGCAGCAAATCACAAACCCAAGCGATTCTGTAGATCATAGAAATCCAGAGCAACACACACAAAAGTGCTGGAGGAACTCAGCAGGTCAGACAGCAGCTATGAAAATGAAAAAACAGTCAACCCTTCCAGCTGAGACACTTCACGCTTCGTCCTGCTATGGGAGAGAGGACAGGGAAAACTGGGTAAAATGATGGAGAAGGGTTGTTGAGGATGGAGGGAGAGAGGGAGTGGGGATTCAGATTAGAACCTAATCCCATGTCTTCCCGTCAAACTCAAGCGTTGGGAGCCACGAGCCTCCACATCCAACACATCATTCTCCACAAATTCCGCCATCTTCAACAAAGTCCTTCCTCCAAACACATCTTTACTACCACACCCCCCCCCACTGGTTGCTTTCTGCAGTGATCACTCCTGTGATTCCCTTGTCCATCCATCCCTCCCCACCAATCTCCATCCTGACCAGTATGCCTGCAAGCAACAGAAATGCTGCACCTGCTAATCACCTCCAACTTCTCCTCCATCCAGGACCCCAAACAGTCCTTCCAGGAGAGGCAACACCTTATCTGCAAATCTTTTGAGGTTGTCTACTATATCCAGTTTTACCTATGTGACCTCCTTTACATTGGAGGGACTGAATGTAAATTGGAGAGCTGCTTTGTCCAGCACCTCTACTCCATCCACAAAAATTGGAAATTCCCCATTAGTCAACCATTTTTATTCCTATTCCCATTCGCATTCCAACATGTCAGTCCGTGGCCTCTTCTTCTGCTGCAAAGAGGCCACTCTCGGGGTGGAGGAGCAACACCTCATATTCTATCTAGGTTGCCTCCAACCTGATGGCATGAGCATCTATTTCCCCCTTCCCTCTTCTTCTCTTTCCTACTTTGGCCTCTTCTTTCTTCTCCTCACCTGCCTATCATCTCCCCCTAGTGCCCCACCTCCTTCCCTTTCTCCCATAGTCCACTCTCCTCACCTGTCAGATTCCTTCTTCTCCTGCCCTTAACCTTTTGCACTTATCACCTCCCAGTTTCTTACTTCATTCTTCATCTTCCACCAACCTGATTTACCTATCACCTTCAAGCTTGTCCTTTTCCCTCCCTGACCTAATTCTGGCATTTCCTCCTTCATTTTCAGTACTGCTGAAGGGTTTCAGCTCGAAATGTCGGCTGTTTATTCATTTCTATAGATGCTGCCTGACCTGCTAAGTTCTTTCAGTATTTTGGGTGAGTTGCTTTGAATTTCCAGTTCTTATGTTATGGATGTTATCAGAGATGTATTTCAAAGGTTTCAAAGGTACATTTAATATCAGAGAAGTATATACAATGTACATCCTGAAATTCAAGTTTCAGACAAGTTAGAAAAGCGTTTAATTGGAGTAAGGGGAATTATGAGGCTATCAGGTAGGAAATTGGAAGCTTAAATTGGAAACAGATGTTCTCAGAGAAAAGTACAGAAGAAATGTGGAAAATGTTCAGGGGATATTTGTGTTGAGTTCTGCATAGGTACGTTCCAATGAGACAGGGAAGTTACGGTAGGGTACAGGAACTGCAGTGTACAAAGGCTGAAATAAATCTAGTCAAGAAGAAAAGAAAAGCTTACAAAAGATTCAGAGAGCTAGGCAATGTTAGAGATCTAGAAGATTATAAGGCTAACAGGAAAGAGCTTAAGAAGGAAATTAAGAGAGGCAGAAGGGGACATAAGAAGGCCTTGGTGGGCAGGATTAATGAAAACCCCAAGGCATTCTACAAGTATGTGAAGAGCAAGAGGATAAGACATGAAGGAATAGGACCTATCAAGTGTGACAGTGGGAAAGTGTGTATGGAACCGGAGGAAATAGCAGAGGTACTTAATGAATAGTTTACTTCAGTATTCACTATGGAAAAGGATCTTGGTGATTGTAGTGATGACTTGCAGCAGACTGAAAAGCTTGAGCATGTAGGTATTAAGAAAAAGGATGTGCTGGAGTTTTTGGAAAGCATCAAATTGGATAAGTCGCTGGGACCAGATGAGATGTACCCCAGGCTACTGTGGGAGGTGAGGGAGGAGTTTGCTGAGCCTCTGGTGATGATCTTTGAATCATCAGTGGAGATGGGAGAGGTTCTGGAAGATTGGAGGGTTGCGGATGTTGTTTCCTTTATTCAAGAAAGGGAGTAGAGATAGCCCAGGAAATTATAGACCAGTGAGTCTTACTTCAGTGGTTGGTAAGTTGATGGAGAAGATCCTGAGAGGCAGGATTTATGAATATTTGGGGAGGTATAATATGATTAGAATAGTCAGCATGGCTTTGTCAAGGGCAGGTCGTGCCTTACGAGCCAGATTGAATTTTTTGAGGATGTGACTAAACACATTGATGAAGGAAGAGCAGTAGATGTAGTGTATATGGATTTCAGCAAGGCATTTGATAAGGTACCCCGTGCCATGCTTATTGAAAAAGTATGGAGACATGGGATCCAAGAGGACATTGCTTTGTGGATCCAGAATTGGCTTGCCCACAGAAGGCAAAGAGTGGTTGTAGACGGGTCATATTCTGCTTGGAGGTCGGTCACCAGTGGAGTGCCTCAGGGATCTGTTCTGGGACCCTTACTCTTCGTGATTTTTGTAAATTACCTGAATGAGGAAGTGGAGGAATGGGTTAGTAAGTTTGCTGATGACACAAAGGTTGGGGGTGTTGTGGATGGTGTGGAGGACTGTCAGAGGTTACAGCAGGACATTGATATGACACAAAACGGAGCTGAGAAGTGACAGATGGAGTTCAACCCAGATAAGTGTGAAGTGGTTCATTTTGGTAGGCGAAATATGATGGCAGAATATAGTATTAATGGTAAGACTCTTGGCAGTGTGGAGCAGGGGTCCCCAACCTTTTTTGCGCTGCGGACCAGTTTAATAATGACAATATTCTTGCGGACCGGCCCACCCGGCGGGGGGGGGTGGGGGTAGGGTTGGCAACGGACAAGAGTAGCAGTTAAAAAATACGTGTGTTTACCCCGAAAAAGACTACAATGACCATGAAGTCTTGCGCGGGCACCAGTGCGCATGCGTAATCTGCGCATGGGTGTACCTGCTGATATTATTCTCTGCAAATCGTTTTTGGCGATTCTGTCCGAGGGGGGGTGTTAATCACGACCGGAATATTGGTAATAAGGGGCTAATACACTCAATTTTGTTTCTAAAAGGGTCTATCTAACGAATTTAATATTAAACACACAGCGCATATTTTCCTCGCATGAATATAGTGATAAGTCAATCACCAGGGAAGGACGGGGAGCTTGAAGTAAGTGCTGAAAGAACTTCCAGTAGAAGTGGTAGAGGCAGGTTCGATATTATCATTTAAAGAAAAATTGGACAGGTATATGGACAGGAAAGGAATGGAGGGTTACAGGCTGAGTGCAGGTCGGTGGGACTAGGTGAGAGTAGCGTTCGGCACGGACTAGAAGAGCCGAGATCGCCTACTTCCGTGCTGTAATTGTTATATGGTTATATAAGTCACTTATCAGTCAGTAGCATCATAACATTTTAAGTAACATTTGGATATTAAACACACAGCACATATTTTCCCCGTATGAACATATAAAATCATTGCAACACACTAATATCGGTGAATCAGTGGGAGCCCTGGGCTTGTCTTCCTGCAACAAGACGGTCCTATCGAGGGGTGATGGGAGAAAGCGATACTCGAAGGGGGTTCCTTATGTCCAGTCTATTCTGCAATTTAGTTTTCTGCATTCATTGCAGAGATATGTTGGAAATGGAAGCAACGTTTTCAGTGCTTTCGTGGCTATCTCAGGATATTTAGCCTTGACTTTGATCCAGAATGCCGGCAGAGATGTTATGTCAAACATACTTTTCAGCCCACCGTCATTTGCAAGCTCGAAGATTTGATCTTCTTCCTGCGCTGACATGGATGATGCGCTGTTAATGACCTCGCGTGTGTTCAAGCTTAACAGTGGGCGTTACAGGGAATGAGGAAAGGTGCAGCTGACTCATATCACCAAATCATATCATTTCCTCGCGGCCCGGTGGTTGAGGACCGCTGGTGTAGAGGATTAGAGGGATCTTGGAGTCCAAGTCCATAGGACGCTCAAAGCAGCTGCGCAGGTTGACTCTGTGGTTAAGAAGGCATATGGTGTATTGGCTTTCATCAATCGTGGAATTGAATTTAGGAGCTGAGAGGTAATGTTGCAGCTATATAAGTCCCTGGTCAGACCCCATTTGGAGTACTGTGCTCAGTTCTGGTCGCCTCACTACAGGAAGGATGTGGAAGCCATAGAAAGGGTGCAGAAGAGATTTACAAGGACATTGCCTGGATTGGGGAGCATGACTTATGAGAATAGGTTGAGTGAACTCGGCCTTTTCTTCTTGGAGCGACAGAGGATGAGAGGTGACATGATAGAGGTGTATAAGATGATGAGAGGCATTGGTTGTGTGGATAGTCAGAGGCTTTTTCCCCGGGCTGAAATGGTTGCCACAAGAGGACACAGGTTTAAGGTGCTGGGGAGTAGGTACAGAGATGATGTCAGATGATGTTTTTTACTCCGAGAGCGGTGTGTGGAATGGGATGCCGGCAACGGTGGTGGAGGTGGATATGATAGGGGCTTTTAAGAGACTTTTGGATAGGTACATGGAGCTTAGAAAAATAGAGGGCTATAGGTAAGCCTAGAAATTTCTAAGGTAGGGGCACGTTCGGCAAAACTTTGTGGGCCGAAGGGCCTGTATTGTGCTGTAGGTTTTCTGTGTTTCTCTCTGTTTCTTTTTCTCAGCAATCATCCAGGAAAACAGAGGAGTGCCCCAAAGAATGAATGATAGTTAAATATTAGGAGCCCTAAGTCTACCCCCCAGCTCCCCCCTCCCACGCAAAAGCAGCAGCAAATCAATGATCCCCCCTCCCCCACCATCCAAAAAAAAATCTTCACCCACCCCACTGAGCACTGAAGCCTGCAGCAAAGTACCAATAACGTACCCCTAAGACTACTTGTTCACCTGGTAATTGGACACCTTCGCTCCCCCCTCTCCCTCTCTCCCTCTCTCTCTCTCAAGGGAAAAAGAATCCGGGTCTCTGGGCACACAGCTTGCTGCTTTCGATCTTCCAAGTACTCCTACAACACACCAGGCGGTGGCACCCACCGCGACTCCACCCACCTCCAGAACCACACAATCCCAAAACCCTGAAGGTCACCAATCTTCTATGCCGCATCCTTAGTATATCGAATAGTGGCCAGTTGTGAGACCTGAGAGCGGGTCCCATTCCCGCAAAGAACCAAAGTCAGCATGTAACTCCCAGTCAGGGTCTTCAAAAGAAGCCTGAAAGGGAAAAATAGAGATATTAAAGATAGAAATAGAGCTGTTTCCAAAGATGCAAGCGAAGGAGTCGCCGTTAGGCGCCATCGTCTCCTAAGCTCCACTCCCCCATTTTGTCAACTGTCATGACATTAGTCTAACTGAAATTAAAATCTCAAAGCTGGTTTTAGGAGAACTGTTGTCTGCATAATACACAAGTCCCAATTGAGTTGGTGATATGCATCTTCTTAGTGTGACATAGAATATTTGAACAGTCTTATTTACAACCATTTTGAAATTAAAAGCCCAGTTTTAACTCAAGACCAACATTTTGAGTGTCTGTATTTAGCTGTCATGTGGTGTCTGAATCAGTGGGAAGAGAGGAGGGAATTCCGTTGATGGTGTTACGGTGTGCTCTCAAAGGACTGGACACAGGTACAAAGGAATGGCAGGCTTTCTCTGTCATGGGGCGGGGGGTGGGAAAGGTGTTCGCTGGCACAGACTCAACCCAGGAGTGGCAGACAGTAGGCTCACAACTTGACCCAGCCACAGAGAGCAGTAGATATCCCACAAGAAGATGGAAACAAGCAGTTAGAGATAGGAGTACCAACAGAGCCTTTGTGGAACAACTGCATGACACCACAAGACTATTCATTCTGTATCTTGTTTTATGGCGGTTGGGACTATTCATTCTGTTTGTCTGTCTGTATCTTGTTTTACGGCGGTTGGCATCCAGCTTAATGGTGCATTACCGCCACCCTCTGCTCCAGAATGTGCACTAGACATACATTCTAAATCCCTTCACCCAATCACGTGCGCACACACACATATATACACAAACCTACACTTCACCCTCCCATCTTTGACCATCCTAGTATCCTATTCCTGTTTATTCGTCATATTCTATAAAAAACCCCTGTACCCCTTAAAAACGCTAAAAATACCCGGACTTGTGCTGTCTCACCCATGCCCAGCAACCCTTTTAATGTGAATTCCTGCATCCCCAACTCCCTTAATTTATTTCTCATCATCTCTCTCTGTATCCCATACTTCCTGCAACTCAGAACTACATGTTCTACTGACTCCTCTTCCTGACATTCCTCACACAATCCTGTCTGGTGTTTCCCTATCATTTTCAATGTTTTGTTTAATGCACAATGCCCCAGCACTATTCATTCTCTCTAACAGTCCTCTTTAAATAATCATAGGATGCAGGAAACCTGTGCCAGTCACAATTAACTTGACAAGGTTAAATAGAAAGCACCAGGGCTTAATGGCTGTAGTTAAGATAACTATTAGTAAATACAGCTGTTCAAGAAACCTAGCAGCTCAATGCTCTACGGCAAGCCTCAGAACTCATAACAGATAGCTGGAGATTTCAAGCCATTTTGACACTTGGGTTTCAGTGGTATTTGATGGGTGAGTTGTCCTTTATCTGCATCCATCTTTGTCTACACTCTCTGAAAATAGGTTTTGCTGTGCATTCAGAAGGTAGTAGACCAGATAGTTCAGGAGGATATTGTCACAAGTGTGGCACCAAGGCTAAATGTCCTGGATATGAGATAAGTTTCTGTAGATTCCTAACATCTATTTGCAGAGAGTGTACAGAAGTATGCATGACATGCAAGGACATTAAAATAAAGCATCTTTTCTTTATTTTCCCAGAATAAAGTGGAACATCTTATAAACATTGTCATATCCTAGAAAATTTATATGACAATTCCTAATAGAAATAAGTTTTAATCTAACAGCTAACAACAGTTTGCAACAAGTATTCCATATACCACACCACTACTCACCTCTTATAAAGAAAAATAAATCAAATTAATGTTTTTGCTAATTTATCACATATTACAAGTTTTAGCAAATCAACTTTATGATAATTTCAGTGATGCTGGTGCCACCTGCATGAGGTTCTCCTAACCCAATGAGGCCACACTCAGGTTGGAGGAGGAAAACCTTATGTTTCATCTGGGCAGCCTCCAACATGACGGCATGAAATTTGATTTCTTGAACTTTCAATATTGCCACCACACCCCATTCCCATTTCCCCCTCTCACTTTATCTCCTTGCTTGTCAATCACATTCCTCTAGCACTCCTCACCCCTTTTCTTTTTCCTTCTGGTCTTCTGTCCTCTCCTATCAGACTCCCCCTTCTTCAGCCCTCTATTTCCTTCACCAAAGAGCTTCCCACTTCCAGTTTCACCTATCACCTTGTGTTTCTCCCTCCCCGCCCCTCACTTTTTAAACTTACTCCTCATCTTTTTTTCTCCAGTCCTGCTGAAGGGTCTCAGCCCAATACCTCAACTGTACTCGTCCATAGATGCTGCCTGGCCTGCACTTTATGTATCTTGTTTTAATCTCACAGTCCTCCTTGCTGTGCTCATGGCTATTGCACACTAGGATCACTGTAGACTTCGCAGAATCCATTATCAGTTCATTCCACTTTTCAATAACTTCAAGTTCTAATTTTCACCATGGATGAGTCCCTGTACACCTCCATCCCCCATCAGGAGGGCCTTAAAGCTCTCCACTTCTTTCTAGACAACAGACCCAATCTGTTCCCCTTTACCACCACTCTCCTCCATCTGAGAGTCCTTGCTCTGAATAATTTCTCCTTCAGTTCCTCCCACTTCCTTCAAACCATGGGTCCCAGCTCTACCTGGCTCTTTGTCGGCTACATGGAACAGTCTATGTTCCAAGCCTACACCGGTATCGCTCCCCAACTTCTCCTACACTATCTCAATGAATGTGTTGATGCTGCTTCCTGAGCTCATCAACTTCATAAACTTTGCCTCCAACTTCCACCCTGCCCTCAAATTTACCTGGTCCATTTCCCACACATTTCTTCCCTTTCTTGATCTCTCTGTCTCCATCTCTGGAGGCAGTCGATCCACTGATAACTCTTATAAACTCACAGATTCTCACAGCTACCTGGACTATACCTCTTCCCACCCTGTCACTTTAAAAATGCCAACCCCTTCTCTCAGTTTCTCCGTCTCTGCTGCATTGGCTCACAGGATGAGACTTTTCATTGCAGATGTCCTCCTTCTTCAAAGAAAGGGGCTTCCCTTCCTCCACCATCAATGCTGCACCCACCTGCATCTCTTCCATTTCGCGCACAACTGCCCTCACTGCATCCTCATGCCACCCCACCAGGCATAGGGTTCCTGCCCCTACACCTCCTCCCTCTACCATTCAGGGCCCCAAACAGTCCTTTGAGGTGAAGCAACGCTTTACCTGTGAGTCTCCTGGGGTCATGTGCTGTGTCCGGTGCTCCCAGTGTGGCCTGCTGTATATCGGTGAGACTTGACGCAGACTGGGACACTGCTTCACCAAGAGCTCCAACTGCCAGAAAAAATGCGATCTCCCAGTGGCCACCCATTTCAATTCTACTTCCCATTCTGACACGTCAATAAATAGCCTCTTCTACTGCCACAAAGAGGTCAAACTCAGGATGGAGGAACAACACCTTATATTCTTTTTGAGTAGCCTCCAACTTGAAGGTGTGAACATCAATTTCTTGAATTTCTGGTAATGCCCCCCCTTCACCCTTCCCCCATTCCCAATTCCCTTTCTCACCTTATCTCTTTACCTGCCCATCAGCCCCCTCTGGTGCTCCACCCTTTCCCTTTCTTCCATGGTATTCTATGCTCTCCTATCAAATTCTCTCTCTTCCTGCCCTTTATCTCTTACACCAATCAACTTCCCACGTCTTTACTTTACCCCACACCCCCTCTCCAGGTTTCACCTATCATCTACCACCTTGCACTTCATCCTCCACTCCCCCCACCTTCTTGCTCTGACTTCTCATCTTTTTTTCCAGTCCTGATGAAGGGTTTCGGCCCAAGACATTGACTGTTTCCTCTTTTCCATAGTGCTGCCTGGCCTGCTGAGTTCCTCCAGAATTTTGTGTGTGTTGCTTGGATCTGCAGATTTTCTCATGTTTGTAATTCTTCACCTAGTACATCCACTTTATCTCCCAATATCGCAGCTCTACATCACTGTCTTACTGGGAGATATCAGAATGCAAGATTCTAATGTGCTCACGGAAACTCTCTGGAGTTTGAGTCATGATGCTCACACAGTTTGCATTTCCTTCCTTCTACTTTTCCCTTCAAATCGGGGTATACAATTTTCTAACTCATTCTGGATTTCATGTTCGATAGCTACTCAACTGGCGTGTACCCTGCTGTGGAATGAAGTATGCTTCAAAGTTTTGAAGCTTGGTATTTTATGGGCATATTTGCTCAAAACCAAAACCAAAACCTTCAATGCCTCCTCCACCATGTAAACTGACTTCTCTGCTTCCTGGAAGAATCCGGGTGGTAAGAAGAAGTATAAGGATGCTTCACTCCATTGCCACTCATGAGTCTGAAAGAACTTGAACTGTGGAACAGCATATGACATGACTTCTTCAGGAAACCTTGTCCTCTGCCCTTTCTCTGTTGGGGGGTGGGGGGAAGAGGAGGTGTAAGAGCAGTGATGCAGAAAATTGATGAATTGGACCCAGTGACTCTGCCAATGATGAACTATGGCTAACTTCCTGCTACAAGAGGATTATACACTTTATTCGTCTTGATGATTTGAAGGTCCCGCCAGCATACATTAAGAGCTCGACTAAACTTTGACAGGACCACTTGCAACTCTGCCAATATTTATCTCAGTTGCTCATTTAATGGTCCTGAGGTTAATGTTGAAACCAAAATTGGTCTTGTTTTTATTAGCATTAGTGATGTGTACAGTATTTAAACTGAGTTCCTTCATTGTGTATCTATCTGTGGCTTCCTACTACAGTTGCTTCCCTTCCATTAACTGCCTCTGTGCACACAGAGCTTACATGCTGCTGCTTTGGGTAATGAAAGCATTTTGCAGCTATAAGCCATAATGTCCCCATAACCATTTATTGCACCTGTTTTACTTTACATGACCCGGATTCCATAGTTCCTGCTAACAATTTATATACCCCATTAACACTGACATGTTGCTCTGGGCAAAACTCGTTTGCATTTTTGCCTTTTCCACACATGGGGCTACCCTGCTTGTGTGCATGGAGGCTAAATTATACATGTTTAGTAACTTGGGCTATATACATTCATCCAGAATCTCCTAGAGCATACTCTAAAAATGCATCCAAATCACAATGCCACATTGTACCTAATCGCCCCCTCCAATCTGTGTCTGTGAGTCATAACTCTATGATCATATGAGTTTTCTTCAAGATCTCTGGTTTCCACCCACATGGCAAAAATATGTGGGTTGGTGGATTAATTGACAAGTTGCTGATGCACTCTGTATTACAACATTATCCGTCTATTTGGAACTCTTCAGCTAGGTGCCAGCCACACTTACGCCAAGCCTTGTGCTCATGGCACCAATGCTACAATGATCCTCACGCACAACGTTCCCTGTACTGAAGCCTATTTGACACAAATAGCACCCAGATAAGAGCTGATCCAAGCTGAACACTGTGGCTTAATTTCTCCAGCCTTTACTTGCAATTGACACCCAGGATTTTTGGTTCTTTGCTTTCCCCAATTGATGGTCTGCCAAAACGAGGCAGGGTGACCCACGTTAACTGTACTAATACCTGATTTGAATTCTGCTTTTTTAAAAAACCCATATAGTTTAATTTTCTACTTATTAGCACTTCTGAAATATATGGAAGTAAATCAAGTAATTCATAGAGGAAAAAAAGTTGCCATACTTTCCTTAACATCTAGTTAATGAACTTAGATAAAGTTCAGCAAGAGGTCTTCTTGGAATAAATCTGAGCTAAGCTATAAATTTTATTTTATATTAGTGGATGATTGTAACTCAAATCCAACCTTGTATGTAGGTCTACCTGGAGATCCCGGCTTTGTTAGTAGGTCCAATTCACCTAGATTATGGAGTTCACAAAAGATATTCATTTATTGCACGTGCCTTGAAAACATGATTGGAGTTTGACATTGAACTGGATAAGGATCTATTCAACAATTAAGGTTTTGTTCCTTACACTGGTTGACAGAGAAACTTGACCTCCCAGAATCTGTATTTGTCTAATATCTACAATTCAGAAATATAACCTTTTATTTATTTCCACGTCTAGGTTTTCTGCCTTTAACCTCTCATTCTGAAACGGGCATAACATCTTCCAGCATTCTCAGCATGTGGTACCAATCATGTTTGCAATTTTCTATAACAGACTAAATGTGGCCTGGTGCAAATACTATTTTTTTAAGCAAAGTTCTCAACAATGTGACTGACAGGAAGAATACTGAGAAACCTAATTACTACTTGTAATGACTATCTTTATTTGTGTTAAACTTACACATACAAGCTACAGAGACTGACAGAAATTTCTGTTGGATTTGAAAATTTGATACATTGGGATCAGAAAGCTTTTTGTCCTGTTTACAAATGTTAACCATTTCTTAAACTATACCATCTTTTCAGAACTTCTGAAGGTGACGTGGCATAAGGTGCTTCTGGGACAGATAGCAAGTACTGTGCATTCAACATAATTTTTATTTGTGGCTATGTGCATCAAAATATATTCAGGACTCATTTAGATGTTTTGATAAAATTGAGATGCCATCTTTCATTGAAAGTATCAGTAATCATTAGTAATATATTCAATAGTTCTTTCACTTTCAACCTCAGTAAACTGAATGAACAACCTGCAAGGTGCTTGCTTAGCTATATTCTGCCAGGAACTTTACTTTGCTGGTTATTGTCACATGACTTTTAAGCAAACGATTCTCCTGGTAAAGACAGACCACGTTAGAAAATGTCTTTTAGTTATGGGAATCAAGAGCACTTTGGTGAATGCAAGAAGCAGAAGAATTAAAAAGCCTTCCTCCTGTGCTGCTGGACAATTGTGAAAAGAAGAAGAAGCTCAGTTTACTTCTGCTCCTGGCTGGGTCCAAAAAGTGCACTGTCCCACTGAAACAATGTAGAGAAGATGTTTCCCCAGAAAGAAGGAAATTAGGTGTTTTATAGTTTGTTTCTGGAAAATAAATAAAACATGTTTGCCTTTGACACCAGAGATCGATAAATAAATAAGCATGTCCTCACACATTCCACACTTAACTAAATAAATCTTGCAATTAAGATGGAGGAAGCAAATGTTAGTGGTGTGAATTTTTATAAGAAAGCCAAGATACATGCACATGTGCATATACACACACAAACACACATTCTCTCACGCGCACACATACATTCACATGGCCTCCCTCTCTCTCTCATCTCACAGACATGCACAGGCATACAATACTTATTTATCATCATTCCCTTTATATTCTGTATCAATAAAATTTAGTAACATCAAAATAAGATTAAATTCAGCATATCTTTTAAGAGTTCCAGATCGATGTACACTTAAAAAAGACAGGCAGGGCATTTGCCTTATAATGTGTATACTTATTCAAAACTAATGTGAAAATTAATCCAGTGCTTTGCTCCATTACTAATACCAGCACTCAGAGCAGTCCTATCAGTCCAGTTGCCCTGTTATTTTCCTGTATCCTTTCCACCACATGTGCTCTAGGACCTACTCACTGTATCTGCCATTACAGAAGAATGTTGGAAATACTCAGCAGGTCAAACTGTGTCCTTGAGAAAAGAAACAGAATTAACATTTCAGGTTGAAGACCTTTGTCTGAACTGTCTGGTTCTAATGAAGGGTCTTTGACCTGAAGCAGTAACTCTTTTTCAGATATAGCCTGGCCTGCTGAGTATTTGCAGTGACTTCGGACATTTTTTAATTCCCAGCATCGGCAGTTTTCTTTTTGATTTTCTAGATACTCCCACTGTTGGGAACACTATTCTAAGATTTGTATTTCATTTAACAATGAAGGAATGGTGCTTACTGTTACCATCAGCATACAACCTGTAGCACCAGAAGTCAGTTATACTAAGATAAGGAATACCCACCATTTCATGCTCAGACCGCACTTTGGTAAATCAGATCACTTGGCTGTCCTTCTCCAACTTAGATACAGGCAGAAGCTAAAGAGCAAAGCTCCAGAGATTAGGACAACAAAGAGGTGGTCTTTAGGAGGCAGAGGAGTGGCTACTAGATTGCTTTGAGTCAGTGGACTGGGCTGTGTTCAAGGAAAACATCTGTGGATCTGAATCAATACACCATAGTTGTCATGGACTTTATTACAACAGTTGTAGATGAGTGTGTCCCACAAAATCATTCCCAGTCAGAAGCCCTAGATGAACCATGAGATTCACAATCTGCTGAGAGCCAGGTCAGAGGCATTCAGGTTTGGTGACCAACAGATGCAGGTATGAACCCTGGAAAGCCACCTCCTGGGCAAAGTAGCAATTCATGACTAAACTCAAATGAACAAAGGATGCTCGAGAGTTGTAGCAGGGCTTGAATACCTCTTATAAAGTTAAATCAAGCAACATAGGAGACAGAAGGGATTCGCTTCTAGATGAACTCAATGCCTTCTATGCTCACTTTGACCATCAAAACATGTAGGAACCATCACAATTTCAGAAGACCATAATGAACTGCCTCGATGACTATCATCCAGTAGCATTTACATCCACAGAGATGAAGTGCTTTGAGAGGTTGATGATGAAATATATCAACTTCTTCCCGAGAAGTGGCCTAGGTCCACTCCAATTTGCCTACCAGAACAATAGGTCCACAGCAGATCCATCTCATTGACTCCTCACTCAACCCTGGAACATTTGGACAGCAAAGATGCATACATTAGCATGCTCTTTATCAACTACAGTTCAGCATTCAATACCATCATCTCCTCAAAACTAATCAATAAGCTCCAAAACCTTGGCCTCAATACCTCCTTGTGCAATTGGATCCTCGATTTCCTCACTTGCAGACTCCAGTCAGTTCAGATTGGCAACAACATCTCCTCCACAATCTCCATTAGTACAGGCCACCACAAGGCTGTGTGCTTTGCCCCCTGCCCTACTTGCCTTACATATATAACTGTGTAGCTAAGCACAGCTCCAATGCTATATTCATGTTTTCTGGTGACACTATGATCGTTAGCTGAATCAAAGGTGGTGATGGGTCAGCATAAAGGAGAGAGGTTGAAAATCTGGCTGAGTAGTGCCACAACAAAAACCTCTTACTCAGTGTCAGCAAAACCAAGGAGCTGATTATTGATTTCAGGAGGAGGAAACCAGAAGTCATGAGCCAGTCCTCATCAAAGAATCAGAGATGGAGAGGGTCAGCAATTTTAATTTCCTTGGTGTTATAATTTTGGAGGAGGACCTGTCCTGGGCCCAGCATACAAATGCAATTACAAAGGAAGTACAGCAGTGCATCTACTTCCTTAGGAGTTTGTGAAGATTCGGCATAATATCTAAAACCCTGACAAACTTCTGTAGATATATAGTGGAGAGGATATTGACTGGCTGTATCACAGCCTGGTTTGGAAACAGCATTGGTGTCCTTGAATGGAAAATCCTACAAAAAGTAGTGGATGTGGTACAGTCCATTACGGGTAAAGCCTGGCAAACCATTGAGCACATCTACATGGAGCGATGTTGCAGGAAAACAGCATCCATCATCAGGGATTCCCACCTTGCAGGACAAGCTCTCCTCTTGCTCCTGCCAGCAGGAAGAAGGTACAGGAGCTTCAGGACTTGCACTATTGGGTTCAGGAACAGTTACTATCCGTCAACCATCAGGCTCTTGAACCAAAGAGTATAACTTCACTCTACTTCACTTGGTCCATAATTGAAATGCTCCTACAATCTATGGACTCACTTTCAAGGACTCTTCATCTCATGTTCTCAGTATTTAATGTTTATTTATTTATTATTATTATTATTTCTTCCTTTTCATATTTGCACAGTTTGTTGCCTTTTGCACAGTTGTTGAACTTCCAAGTTGGTGCAGTCTCTCATTGAGTCTGTTATGGTTATTATTCTATAGATTTATTGAGTGTGCCGCTAGAAAACGAATCTCAGGGTTGTATATGGTAATATACCTATATGTTTTATGATAATAAATTTACTTTGAACTTTGATATATTTCTCATCTAAAAGATGGGTCAGGCAGGGATCTACAAGTGGTATCTACATATCTGTACCGGCACTGTTGAAAATAGAGTTTGCTGTGCAGATGGTGTTACTGGAAAAGTCCAGCCAGGTAAGTGCGAAATGTCCAGGTTCAATAATAGGGGAAGGAGTGAATATTTAAGGTGCTAAGTATTTAGGTGCTAAACATGTGGCTACTTTGTCCCAAGTGATATTGGTCTTCATGACTGTTACAGTCCAAGCTGCACGTAACCAGACAAGTGGAAAGTGTTCCATTCCTGACCTGCATCCTGTAGCAGGTGTACTTCATGGTATCGAGAAGTGAGTTGCTCATTCCATGATACTCCATTTTCAAATTGCTCTTTTGGCCTTAGTATTTATATGGATGGTCACTGTTGGGTTTTTAACCATTGGTGTCACCCAGAATGTTGAGGATGCGAACCTCAATAATGGTAATGCCATTGAGTGTTAAGGATAGGAAGTTAGACTTTCTCTTATCAATTGTTACGTGGTACTGAAATGGCATGAATTTTCTTTGCCACTCAACACTCCGTGTTGATTGTTTTCCTGTTGCCTAAAAGCAAGCACAGCTTAGTTTTCATGAAAATAGTTAAGTATTCATCAGCAAACATCCCCTCATATGACCTCTTCCAAAGATGGTCATTGATGAATCAGCCTGCAACTTGTTTTCCATGTCCTTTGATCAGCATTCCTTCAACTATTGATCTGACCCATTAGTAAATACATTCCAAAACCTACCAGGTGAAATAGAGTCTATATGTGGGATTTCCATTAATTAAGCCCCTCCAATTTTCCCTAGGCCCTTACTGTCACCCTTCCTTCGAAAGGTGATTATCTCAGGACTGAGACATGTTGGTGTCAGGCTTCACTGCACAGGTGAGGAAGGAAGATTTTCTTGACCCTCGGTGGAAAATACTCCCCATAAATGCGACTGTCCACGTGAACCTATACATTTAAAAGTTCCACTTAAAGCTCAAAAGATTACCATTAAAGTTTGCTTTAGCCTTGGCAAGTTTGGAATTTCAGCAAGTTTTTGAAACAGTAATTCTTAGAGATACAGTAATATAGAGTTAATAAATCTAAATTACTGATTGAATGTTTAGTTGTTAATCTGTTTTTCAAAAAGTCCATCTCTGTTACAAACAACGGTGGATTTTCCCTCTAGCTATGGGAAAGTGATACAGTGTCCTTTATCCAACATAATCTGCAACTGGCTGTGTTGTCAACAACCACTAAAACCTCAAGCAAGAGAAAGAATTTAATTATATTTTGGTCAGGATCCTGTTGTTATGAGCTAACCTTAGCTGTTACGAAGGTTATTTTCCAGTATGGGAACTAATGACTTGTGCTCATCATTTGCTGTTCAAGTAGATGGATATTTAACTATATAGGTCTTAATGTGTCTCAAAGATGGAGTTATCCCTGCACACACACAATACTAAACTGATTTCAATGGTGCTGGTAAAAGACGAAGGTTATTGCCAGAAGTGCTCAGATGTTAAACCGAGATCACCTTAGCTCTTTCTGAAATAGTGACACAAAGCACGTTGAAACAATCACCTTTTGTCAGACTGTCAGATTAGTATATATGGCATAAAATAGCAAAAGCAAAATGGACACTTCTCAGTTACACTATGGAATCTTCATTCTTACCTCATCAGCCTTCTGTCATTTATTTTCAAATGTGATAGACAGAACAAAAAATAATTTATATGTCACAAGGGAATTACGAAGAACTCTTCTGGCAAGTATGTTTTATTGTAGCCTGTGTAAAAGAATACATAAAGAGCCATTTTCTTGTCTTTTAACAGTGGCTTCATGGTCTTTACAATTACTGTGAAGGTCAAATTTGCTGTTTCCATGGAAAAAAGTAATAAGACATTTAATGGTGCAGGACAATTGCAATAGATATCAACACTGGAGGAGGAACATCACTGGAATTTACACTCAGTAGCAACTTTATTAGGTACCTTCTGTCCGTGTGAAACAATTGCCCATCCAAGCTAGTCCCATTTTGCCTATATCCTTCTAAACCTTTCCTACTGTCTTTCAAAAGTTGCTATTGTACCTGCTTCGATTGCTTCACTTGGCAGCTCATCTATATATGTACCACTCTCTGCATAAAAAAAAATTCCCCTTAAAATCCTATTAAATCTTCCCTCACTCACTTTACACCTATGTCCTCTGGATCAGGAAGGAAGACTAGCCATTTTGAGTTTTTCCAAAAATGAGTCTATTGTATTTTCCTTTGCAAGGGCCAATTATCCATTACACTGGGTAAAAAAGTATTTCAGCCTGGTTTTGGTTCTGAGGGGCAACTATAGGAACCTCTCATCTATTTTAGTAAAAATACGCTAAATATTGCTTTTCATGTATGAACTGCTGTGTCTGTGCCAGATCACCTCTCTTTCTCATTACCTAAGTATATGTCAGTTTGAGTCTGTAGTCAAGGAGGTTATTCCTTCAAAAAAAATTGTGCTTCTTCTCATTCTGTGATAGATCCACTGTGATTCTGTCCAATTGCTTCTTTCTTTCCATGGACCTCTCCCCATCATTACTCTTGTATAGCTTCAAGAGTTGGATGTGGTGTTTCTTATGTATACTGATGTCCAGGTGTCTATAACGTGTGAATTTTCTGGTTCTGTGCTAACTTTACCTCCTGCCTTTTTTCCTTCTGTGGTACCTCTGAAGTCCAAGGTTGCTGTCAATAATCACTGAGCGCACTCTCTGACTCTCTTGGATATTCCATCATTCCAGGCTGGAATTTCACTCTCTGTGCACATTCCTCTATCTCATTGCATCTTCTGGCAGTGTCAGGAATCCATACACTTTAGTTATCTGTGGCAGTAGTGCACAGCTGGCCCTTTACATCAATGGGGTTAAAAAAAATTGCAGAAGGGCATTGCAGGTAAGTGTCATCAAATTAGCCAATCATTACCTATTCTAATTGTGATGGATTATTAACAATTCATAAGCATTAAGAACACTTTTTGGCTAGTAATTGTTCAAAATCTGTCATCAAATTACTCATAGCACCATCATGAATTAAATGCTTTGTACTTCCACAAATAACTTATTTGCTTAATAGTTGTTTAAGAACATATTGCCACATCCGAAACAAAGAAATGGCAGCAATCTATCAACAGATGCTGAAGAGCTCACGGAAAATAAAACCAGCCTGTTGTTGGTTATCTGATCACTGGATAACTTCAGAGTTAATAATATGAATTAGTCCTCAATACAGAGGGACTTCTCTCTTCTGTTGTGTTTCTTCCATCTGTCAGCTGATAACTGGACTCTGCCCTGAGGGCTGCATCAGCCTATGATGTTACATTTTTATCAAGGCATTGATCATTGTTTTTGTAGTTTCATCAAAGATCAGTCAGATAAATACTTAGTTAAAATACAAATTTAACTTTTCAATGTTCTCATGAAATTTCATTTACCTGAGACAATAACTCTTTTGTTAAGCTCCACAGATTCCGCCTGACCTGCAGAATACTTCCAGCAATTACTGTTTTTACCTCAAGTGTTTAGACAGAATGAGCCATAGAATTGTCTGAATAAGTAAGCTTAATAAGTTAGTCCTGCATTTTTGATTATTTTTATTATTATTATTATTATTATGGCTACAAGACATGAAACCACTTACAGCGGATAAAATGCCCCTAATGTTACCTACAGCAGTAGACAAGGTTATTGATACCGCTTGCACTAATTCAATTATATTACTTGCTGGGTTATTTTACCTATACATCAAAAATAAATCAAATATAAACATAATGGTCAAAACTTATCCAATTTAGATTTAAGTTTTACATTAAACTGCAACTTGCATAAATCCCAAATGAATAGAGCCAGAGTTTAAATACGCAGACTTTACTTTAAGTACTTTAGTCTGAGATTGGAATGTTGATCCCATGAATGAAATTCCTTTATGAATCTTCTTTTGTAGAAGGTAGTTTCAGTATGTTAATGAATTTCCAAACAGAAAATCTCAAACCTTATTTACCTGAATATTTTTGACAATGAATAGACCCAAATACTTAACACCTTTAACATCATGCCATGATATTTGAATCATATACTGTACTTACGGTGAGTTCAATTGTTATTGGCCACTGTAATGACAGCTGACAATCACAGTCGGTATAATTCCTTCCAATACCTAGATGACCGGGAGTTGCTCTGAATGAAAACCTTACAGTGCCAATAGAAATACCTCTGCCAGTTAATGAGATGAGAAAGCATCTGTTATCTGATACTACAGTGCTCTTAGAACCTCAGTGCCTCGGAACTATTCATAGATCCTGATTTGTACAGGCTTTTCATGAAACCATAAACATGCCACAATAAAAATTCACTGAGACAATTAAATCCAAAAATTCCACAACACAACATTCTACAAGGGTGTTTTTATTTTTTGGAGGATATTATGTTATAAAATAATTTGCTTCATTCAGCACATGAGAAAATCTAATTATAGGCATATTTAACAATTAAATTTCCTAAATAAAGTTAACATTAACAATTGAAATGAATTTCATAAACATTTCACTGGTGTCGTAATATATCAAACATGGCTTTGAAATATTGGAATGTTTGCCTATGGAATAAAAACATTGAATGTTTGAAATAATTTGGAAGATGTGTAGCTCATGTGGTTGATACGTCTGTAATTGCATTGAGTTCTCCAATCTTGGCAATTTACTTTTAAACGTTTTATCACCACGTGAGGAGACAACATCAGTGCACTGGTGATTGTGATAATGTCTCCTCACGTGGTGACAAAACGTTTGCAAGTAAATTGCCAAGATTGGAGAATAACTCAACCCAACCGCACTGAATGTTGAAATACATTCCGTAATGATTATCAAAATTGAATGTTTGCTGCATGAGAAACATCATAAATGCATGGGAAATCATTAAAACCTCAAATCACAATGTCATAGAAGGACATTTTAAAGGATGAATACCTAGAAGTAGAATGTTTATTAATATTCTACCATTCAATGACGACAATGAGAATTTTTCCATTCCCATTTATTAATACACAATACTGTAATTGTTTACATTATTTTATTAGCGGATGAATATCTTGCAATAAGCATGAGAAAGGAGTTAGTTAATTAAATAATAATTTCAAGAGCATGTATGAGAGACCTCACTGTTTTGTCTGCACACAGACCTTGAGATAAATGTAAACCTAAACAATACCAAGTTCTTTGATCATGAATGGTTCATTTAATGTTCCCCTGGGAGGTTTCATAATCTCTGGGAACTGTCCAAAGGACTGGCCATAACTCAACAATCTATCATTCCGTCCAACCAATATTCAATCAGCATTTTTCTAAAAAGGAGTCAATTTCTTCTTAATCAATTTAATTTTGGGGGATAAAATAACCACAATCATGAGGGAAAGTAAACAAATGATTTATAATCACAATAGATGCATTTTAATAATGACTAATCTTCTGAAGCACTTGTTTATCTGCAAAGCACTCCAAGTTGTCTTGAGACATGAAACGTACTGAATATACATTGTTTCTTTCTATGACACAAAAATGAAGTAGAATGAGAAGAATTCAAAAATAATGGTAGAAAAATCAGACAAGGAGCTCATCATTCCAGTGTTTCCCCAGCTTTTATTCCATTGGATATGATAAAGGAACTCAGGAATCTCTCCTTAGCTCAGACAAAATGATGGATTTTATGTTGCTGCTCCGATGAAATGAAAATACCCTTTTGTTTAGTCATCTGGATCAAGTTCTGCCAATTTGGCAGAATGTGGGGCATTCACAAGAGACTGAATCAAATTCCCAACCACTTTCAGCTGAGAGCAGTCCAGGTGGCCTTAAAATGTAGCATAACTACAATTCCTGAAATAATCTGAGAATCATCCTTGTCATGAGGAATGGGAAAACATTTCAGAAGACACTTTTGCTGCCCCCACAACCAAATTACAATTTAGTTGCAAATAAGCATAGTCAGGACATCTTGGTAACCGTAAATTATGACCTTTTTTGGATCTTACCACCTTCTGATATTTCACTTCCCTTTTCAAATTCAGGAACTTCAACTCCACAAGTAATTAAAAAAACAAGGTACAAATGTAAATTTTTATCCTGGGACTTCTTTTTTTTTTACCATTGGTAGCATATTTCAGAAATGTTTATGATGATTGTGATGGTTAAAATTTCAGGTCAGGAATAAATACTTACACACCATCCTACTCTTCTCCATGTTCTCTATTTTCTTGGATTTTCCTTTCTCTTCTGTTTTTTTTAATTGGTTTCAATTTTGCGCATCTATTTATTTTTTATGTTAACGATACCGGAATTGGCAGTATGGTGTTGAGGAATGTTTTAGAGTTTAGGAAGTTATCACTGAAGTGGGTAAGTGGCTAAAAATGTGGCAAATGGAATTAAATATGGAAAAGTGCGAGGTACTATATTTGGAGAGAGCAAACAAGAGACAGGATTGAAGCAAAAAACTGCAGATACTGAAGATCTGAGATTAGACCAGGATATGCCAGAAAACTACAGAGATTTAGCAGCATCTGTGGGAGTCAAGAAAGACTCCATATTCCAGGTCTGTAATAATGACTGTTTTTTTTTCTACTGATGCTGCCTAACCTGCTAGGTGCCCAGCATTGCAAACATCTAAAAAGCTACAGATGATGGAAATCCAAAATACAAAGACAAAAAATGCTGGATATACTCAATGGGTCAGGCCATATCTATGAGAAGAGAAAAGAGTTAAAGTTTCAAAGACACTTCTGAGAAAGGAGCTCCAAATATCTATCAGTGTGACTTAAAAGTTGATAAACATTTCAAAATGTACTTTTTAAATTTATGTTCAAAATTAGAAATATTACACCTTTCAAACAACAGTCTCATGAAACACATTGTTATGAAAGGCAGATTTGTTAGCTATACTTTTACTAAAATACCAGATTGTCAAACTGTTCATTATCCTCAGCACCATTACAACTTAAGTATTCAAATAAAAATGTACTGAAGCATTTGGGATATTATCCATCGAAATAGCAGAAATGGTGCATTCAGATAAGAAAAGGAGGTCTGAGAATAGTTGAAGCAACATTTTTCACCTCAGAATTAATACAGTATGCGTAATATTTGAGGATTGTTTTTCTGATTTGTTTCCCTGCTTTCTGAGTTTGTACAGTGTCAAGCCATCTTTCTGTTGAAAATGGTAGGTAATCCAATTTAGCTTGCTCTTTAGTGTGAGATACATGGTAGGAAAGAATAAAGCTTCAGGATGAAATTGTTAGCAACATGCTGAGGGTTTGATTGAGGTCAGCACCTACTGTGTCAGCAAAATCATGTCTGCTAATTCAGGTGAACTTTTATTCACCTTTAAAGTTTTAATTCTGCAGTATGTATTTAAATATAAAACAGTATTTTTTTCTCCAAAGCAAGAGTTTGGACTAGAATATCCTTTATATTAACTTCTTAGCAAAAAATGCTGACAAGTGTATGCATACTGTGAAAAATAGACTGAAAATAGCCATTTACTTGGATAAGGAAATGAAATATAATAATCCTTCAGTGTGAGGAACTCTGTTGTGCTGGGATTGAATCCCAAGTATTCAATGAAACCCATGTAGTGAGGGCAGTTTGTTAATTCCTTGGACTAACTGATGAGCTTACTGGGTTCGTATGACTAGTCAGACAGACATGCAGTTTGTGTAACCCCATTACCTCTAGTCTGTTGATGGAGTCAGCACTCTCACAATGCACTTGCCGATCTGCAGCCTGATGACCTACTGCCAAAGCGATGCACAGAGAATAAAGAGGCTTTAGTAGTAGCCAGGACTTCACTGAATTATTCCCATTGCCGTCAGCAGTCAAGATGTCTTTTCTTTGGAGGACATAATCTGTTAAAATATTTTCCTTCATACAGCACATGAAAAAATGTCTAATTCTAGATATATTGAACAATTAAATAAAATAAATAAAGTTAACATTAACAACAGAAATATTTTTCATAAATGTTTCATTTAATTATAGCACAGTTTAATACATCAGACATGGTTTGAAATATTGCAATGTTTGTCTAAGCAATAAAAACGTTGATGTTGAAATGCATTCTGTAATGATCATCAAAATCAAATTTTTGATGCATGAGAAACTTTGTAAATGCATGGGAAATCATTAAAACTTCAAATCACAATGTCATAAAATGTTTTAGACATTTTACAGGATAAATACCTAAAAGTAGAATGTTTATTAATATTCTGCCACTCAATGATGACAATGATTTTTGTCATTCCCATTTATCAATACACAATACTGTAATTGTTTACATTGTTTTATTACCGGATGAATATCTTGCAATGAGCATGAGAAAGAAGTTAGTTAATTAAATAATAATTCCAAGGCATGTATGAGAGACCTCACTGTTTCGTCTGTACACTGCCCTTGAGATAAATGTAAACCTAAACAATACCAAGTTCTTTGATCATGAATGGTTCATTTAATGTTCCCCTGGGAGGTTTCATAATCTCTGGGAACTGTCCAAAGGACTGACCACACCTGCAATGCTTAGGTTTCACACAAATCCCATGTAAACCTTGCTTTTCTATTGCTGATTCTCTTGAATAGCACTAGATTTTTGCTCAATAAATTGCTCAGAGATAATGCACCTTCTATCTCAATTCAATAAAATTAATTTTAAAATAAGCAAAAGCAAGTGTTTCAGCTTGAAACAAAATTTCACAAGGAATTTATACTTGTTTGAAGGTTCTTTACCCCTTCATGAACTTGCATGCATTCAGCAACACACTATGCATAATTGCAATTAGACAAAACATACTGCAATGATTATACAATATAGAGTAAGATAATAGGAGATGGATACAGGGAAAGGTGATCATGATTGTGGGGAGTGGAAGTCCATGAATAACAGAATGAGGTGGAGGAGTAGGTTCTGCCCATCAGAGACTGAGGAAGGTAATACATGAGTTTATTTCAGGGAACGTGCTCAATCTGGCCGCAACAATGCAACTGCAGTTTTAATTTAATCCTGATAAATATGAGGAGTTTGTCTTTTGGGAGGACTAATAAGGATAAAACATGCAAAATAAATGGAAGGGCACTATGAACTGTAAAGGCCCTTATGGGGAGAAGGCAGGGAAATGGAGTTGAGAGGGAAAATGAATCAGCCATGATCAAATGATGGAAGAGACTCAATAGGCTGAATGGCCTAATTCTGCTCCTACATCTTATGGTCTAAGTACTGAGGAACAAAGGGTCCTTGGGTACAACTGTGAGGATCCCTGATTGGAACAGCACAGATTAATAAGGTGGTGAAGAAGGCCACCTCCTTATCAAACTTGTTGTCATGAAGCAGGGCATAGAATATATGGTATGGGAGCTTATTGTACAGCTTTATCAAACATCAGTGAGACCATAGGAGAAATCCTGTGTACCATTCAGGCCGTCACACTATAGGAACAACATGATAGCAGAGAAGGTTCAGCAGGATACTGCCTGCGATGGAGCACTTCAGTTATGAGGAGAGACTGAATTTGGTGTGTTTATAAGGCTGAGTTTGGAGAGGGAACATAAGAGGATATACAAAACTATGAGGGGCGTAAATAGGGCAGGTATTACAGAACTTCTCCCCATATCAGGGGTGTCCAAATCCAGAGGAGCTATGTTTAAGGTAAAGAGTGATAACCTTAAAAGAGATCTTTTACACCATCTGTGCTGTGATAACCTTCAGAGAGATCTTTTACACACTCTCATAACGCTTAAGAAGAAGCTAGACAAATACTTCAATTACCAAAGCATTGAAGGTTACAGATCAGGTACTGAAAAATAGAATTGGTATGGATGCTTGATGGTTGCATGCATATAATGGGCCAAATGGCCTATTATTAAGCTGTATTATTGCCATATCCAGCCAGATATTTCCCTTCCTAAGACCTGGGATTCCTGAGCCTGCTATTACTAAAAACAATTGTCCTTTGAATTCTGATGCACCCTACCTCAATTACATCTGTAATTTACTAATCCATGTTTCAAGAGTATGTAATTTCCCTGATTACTACCCTGTGCCAGTTAAATCAGATGTGGTCATGTTCACTATTTCAGATTGTTCATGATTTAAACAGTCTCCCCGCCCTTTTCTTGTTCAGACTGTTGATGGCAAAGGCTGTTGTCATTAAAGTTTCATTCAACAGATCATTCATAAATCCGTAGCACTAGGTTTTCAACTTTAGTATTCCTTGTTCAGAATTGTTAGTGACAGCACCACATGTTACAAATGTGACAAGCATGGCTACTTCCAAGATATTTTATTCATTAACTTAACTCTGCTTTTTACATTAACAGGTTTTTTGATACACATTAGCTTCTCTTTTGTTTCAGGTTGTTCACATGTAGTTCAGGCTTGAAAGGATAATTCTTTAATGGGGTAATTTGAAATTATGAATTTAATTCTGAGTCAGCTTTCTGGGTAGACCTTATCTGAAGTGAGCCTGGATTGGTTTCACTTCAGCACCTTACTAGACTTTACAGTCCCATGTGACAGATGAACATGAAAATGTAGTGCTGGTGTTTGAATATTGAAACTTGGAAATCTGCACCACTGGGGCAAAATCTGGCAATTGAATCAAAAGTATATGACCAGTTGAAATTTCCAAAAGTGGCAGAACATGCTGGTGGTTATTAAAGTAACACTAGTTCTCATTCAAGCATGTGCATGTTTACAACCACTATCTGCTGTGAATTAATTTGTTTGATCTGATTAATTGAAATAAGCGGTTTTAAAGTCTATTTATTTTATCTATTTACAGTTCATTCCTTTGCAAACTCATCAAACTTTGTGACTGTCTAAGTTTGAGATATCCTGTATCTCAGAGAGAACATTCACAGAAAATAAGATACTAATACCTGCATATGATTGGAGTTTTTAGGAAATTACCGGGCATCACATATTTTTTGTGTACAATCATGTGGCATCTGGTCCTCCTCTCCTGAATCTAGGCTTGGGAAGCTGGCTGTGGTATGTGGGAGTTTAATGGTGCTTGGACTAGAAACTTAACTTAATAAATCAGTAACACCCAAGGACTCATCCATCTTCCTTTGTGATGGGAACTGTATGACAGTTGTTGGGAAAGTGAAGGCGCTGAGGCTAAGAGGATGACACCTGCTGGGGTGAGGAATCAAGCTGCATAGCATGTGATAGGAAGGAGGGGCTTGGACAATTTGGTGCAATGTGGGGAAATGGGAGGTCATTAGGAGAGGGCGGTGGAGTTCTGAAAGGGTCAGAAAATTGGCTAATATCAGGGCGGAGAATAAAAGTTTGGAGGGTCAGGGTCCCAAGGATTCAATAATATCCTGTTGTGCATACCCATCCAATCACAAGAATGATTCATGATAAATAGGCAACCATCGATCCCAGGGGATGATGAGTTTGTGCCTCTGGTGGATTGGTGGATTTATGATGGGAAGTGCCTTTTCAACTTCATGTTTGATATGATTCAAACTAGCAATTGTGTTCCATTTTTAACTAAACATCAATCAAATGGTTCTTTAGTTTCTTGGCAGTAAACTCAAGGAGTTCATGCAGTAAAGCACTGGAGATTACCATGTTGCATTTGAGTTATCCAGCTCAATAATGACTACTGGTTATATTCGAGAACCTCCAGCCACATCAGTGTGGCTTAGAACTTGTTTGAACCTTTCCCTTCTGAAATGTTAGAAGCCCAATAATTAGGCAAAAAAAAAAATAGAGACTTGAAACATGGCTTCAATTACAGTATATAAAACAAGTATAATTTCTGTACACTGACAGACACTACGTGGGCACACACATACCCTTTAAAACTGAAGTTTCCAAAGATTGTTTTCAATACTTTTGGATTCAAGATTAGCAGATCAGTTTATTTTTAACTTTTTTTTTGGAAATAATATATTTTAAAATACACTTTACAAATGTTTATTTCAATTAATTAGGTCAAACAAATTAATTCATAGCAGATAGTGGATGCAAACGTATACATGCTTGAATGAGAACCAGTGTTACTTTAATAACCACCAGCATGTTCTGACGCTTCTGGAAATTTCAACTGGCCATATATTTTTGATTCAATTGCCAGATTTTGCCTCAACGGTGCAGATTTCCAAGCTTCAATATTCAAACACCAGCGTCAGACTTTCATGTTCATCTGTCACATGGGACTGTAAAGTCTTATTAGGTACTAGAGTGAGACCAATCTAGGCTCATTTCAGATAGGATCCACCCAGAAAGCTGACTGATTATTAAATTCATAATTTCAACCCCACAACCCAGATTAACCCTAACCAAATGAAGGGACAATTTACAGTAAATAATTAATCTACCCAATAGGTCTTTGGACTGTGGGGGGGGGGGGGGGGGGGACAGAGGCATCTGGGAAAACCCATGCATTCCACCGGGAAGACGTACAGAGACTCCTCACAGAACAGCGGTAGAACTGAACCCTGAACAGCTGGAGCTGCAATAGTGCTTGTGCTACTACCGTGGCACCCAAAAGTAATTTTTTTTTAAATTAGTATCAGACCCTTCTAGCCCAGTGAGACAGCACCTTGCAATTACAACCATGTGACTAATTAACCTAACTCGTACATCTTTGGTGTGTGGGAGGAAACTGAAGCACCCAGCAGAGACTCACATGGTCACGGGGCGAACGTACAAACTTATTCGACAGCGATGGGAATTGAACCCAAGTCACTGGTGCTGTAATGTGTTACACTCACCACGTGCCACCCTTTAATTCTAGTAACTACCACATCCCTAATGAGCTAAGTAACCAACCAAAGGAAAAGCTACTGTGATGATAGACTCCCAATGATGGACTGAACTACATTATTCCATGGAATGGAAACTCCTTTACAAACAGTTAGTGTTTGGTATGCTTATCTTTGCTGAAGAAAAGGTGATGGCTTAAAAGACTTTAGTTCTATTAGTGCTCAGATTTATGCAATGCCTTACCAGAGCCAATGGAGAAATCTTATACTACAGACCTGTTGCTTCTGGGTGTATTGCATGTGTGGCTAAAGTACACATCTTTCCATTAACACCAGCAACGGATCTATAAGTTGGTTTGGTTTCTCCATTTGTTGAAAAAAAAGGTTCAAGTCAAAGTTATCCAAAGCCTCACTTGCCTCAAGTGACGTCCAATATACCAGAAATATGTAATGAATTTATTCCAGTGCAAAATATTCAGAAATAGTTCGGAAAAATGTTGAAGTGGCTGAAGCTACATTCAGACATGTAGAATATGTTATTTTTAAAAAATTGTTATCTGAACTGTTTATTTCATAAATCAAGTGACATCTACTAGAATGGCGAAGTGACTTCCACACTAAAATGTGCTTAGAATTCACTACTGAAAATTTCTACATAATTGTGAACTGCTTTACATACCTATGATATTGAATATTTGAGAATTACACAGTGGAACAAAGTAGGCTTAGTTACTTTGATTTTGATAAGTATAACAAACTGGGATAAATTTATTAAAATATCCCTATAATGAATAATAGCCTAGCATTTGCAATGTTTAGTGTAAATTATTTATTGAACTAATTTATTACATTTGAGAGCAAATATTTTACAAAATAGTTCATGCGATGTTTTTCCAAAATGAAATTGTTTAAATATTTATCTTCCAATTTCTTTTCTCTTGCCATCAATGCAAACTGTAGTCATAAATCTAACAGACTTCCATGATTTAAGAATTTAAGTTTCTGCTCCAGAACACACCAACAGAGATGCTTCATATTCATGTTGTGAGTAAAGGGTAATTTTACTCCCACGGAGCGATGACAGGTTTATCTGTCTTTAAAAATTTTGGTTGTCATTTTGTTGTGCTGTTCTGTGGCAAGTACAATAAGATAATAGGTAAATTTTTGATTAAGGAGGTTCCTGTAAATCCAACTTGATACCATTGAAATCTAAGTTTAACATCTGTAATCCAATAATGGCCTGTAGTCAAACCTAGGACTTGCCTGGTTTTGTATCCTTATACAGTGAAATTTTGAGTGAGAACTGACACTGCATTCTGCAAGAAAATACATAAGGTACAACATGCAGTAAAACCTCTACAATTCCAACATCAAACTCACAAGTTGGACCTTAGGGGCCCTTTTTTTGGACAAAGATATATTCAATCTTCAGGCTCAAAGCAATAAAAAAAAATATATGGAGTGCCAACATATGAAGACTTTATCCCCTTTTATGTTTTCCAAGGATTTTGAGCATCTTTTCTCAAGAAAGTGGGAGAAAGGTCAGAAAGAAAGGTACTCCTTCACCTAGAGTAGGCAAAGGCCCATAGCAACAGCAACAACAGGGGCATTTTCATTCTTGTCTTATTCTTCTGAGTCCTCTCACCTCAATAATGAACTGTAGGAAAATGTGGAATATATCCCGATACAGAATGCCTGCTTCAGAATATGTATAGAGGAATGTCCGGAAACATGAAACACAAGTCTATATTTTAGTATCACTGAGATTTTTATAAGTGATAAAGGCCCTTTAACCACCGATTTCTGTCTTAGTCCATACAAACGATACTGTAAACCTAGAGCCAAAATTGAAATTTGGAAGAACAAAACAGAATTTTGACTTGTACAATTATTTCAGCAACTTTGCATTAAATTACTACATTGGTTAAGTTTACTTTTAAAAATACAATTTGTTTAATTGCACATTATGTGCATGAACACTTAAAAGTATCAATGTAAAAGTAAAATAATTAAAGTATTTTTGATAACTAGACTAGTGACGTATATTCAATAAATCAGCCCAAGCTAACTTTCACAAATCTCAATGATTCTGTATTTATGAGCAGATATACATTTTAACAGCATAAAGCATTTTTCAATATATTCACATACAAATAAGCCCTACATATAATTTACAACATTCAAGAGCAATTATATTCCAGTTCTGTGCCCACCAATAATTTAAAGGGTTCATATTCTATATCCCTTTAATGGTGTAGTGCACGTTTATCTGCAAGAAATAAAGCAGTAAAATAAATCTGCAACATAACTAAATATCATTATGACAAAATTCATGTTCAAATATTTAAAATATTTTGAAACAAATAAGCTTTTATTCATAATGCAAACATAATGCATCCAGATAGCAACATGAACCATTTATTATGAAAACTGCAAAGATTTTATTGAATGCATTTAATCTATTTTATACTGATTATTGTACCTTAATTTGCTTAACAATTACTATCATGAAGTATTAGTGAGGACTATTTTAAAGTTCAAAGAAATATTTGTCATTACTGTCACAAAACTAAAATATACATGATATTTATAAAATTTGCCAACATTGTTTGGCTGTATATGACATTAGTGTTTTGCTGAACTTCAAATGAAAATTATTCAAACTGTTACCAACAATCCACAAAGATTTGACTGCTTCCACAAAATTCAAAAATACAAATTAGGTCCAAATGCAAATATCAATACTCTTTTCTTTGCTGCACTCATTCAAGTATCAAATGGAATGTACTTCAGAGTGTTCTTAAAATTAAACAGCTAAAACAAAATATATTTAAGAAAGGGGGTCTGTGTATTCAGCAAGTGTCAGATATTTGGTATCCAAATATGTATTTATTTTTGAGAAACATGGACAAAGGTTTGGTTAAATTAGTGCTGCTGCACTGCATTCAATTTGATCATTGGTACAAAGATATATGGAAAATGTCAAAGTATAGGGGTGTCTTAAACAAACACGTCATTATCAACATGCATAAGCCTAAGTCCCGTAGGCAGTGCATTGAGTATGATTTAAGTAAAGAAAATATGTAGGAAGGGAAGTATATGTGTGTGTATATAATATATATATTATTTATATATATGTGTGTATATTATATTATGTATACACACATACACACAGATTTAAGGCAGCTACAAGTCAATGGTTTGTTATAGTGAAATAATAAAAAAAACTACCATACAAAGGGTTTTACTAGAGTGAAGATAAAATAAAGTTAGGGCGATTCCATTAGATTTCTACATATAAATAGAAAATGCAGCATTCGATGAACGCAAACAATGCAACTGTTTATCTATTGGATTTACAAAAAATGTTCAGTACCACTGGCAAAATGTTTATTAAAGAAACATATTACTCACAAAAGCCTGAAACTCCAAAATTTCAGAGGATGAAAACCAGCATTCTGTTTTGCTGGAATTGGTGCAGAATCTGTTTTTGTGAGAATTGCACCTCATTTTCCCAATCATCTATTTGTAGTATTTTATTTCTGTAGTACGCTAGTAGAATATGTGCATGGCAGAGGGTTGTATATGTACAAATAATGAGATATGATGAAATTGATTAGATAGGTTGGTGAGAGGGTACAAAGAAACGTGGAATTCTCAGACCATGCAGGGGCATTCTACTCTTTAAATTAAAATATTGGTGAAGGGTGAGCATGAAGAAAGATTCTAATCAAATTTTTGAAGAGCTAAACTTAAAGAGGCTATGGTAGTCAATTCAAAATTTCAAAAAATATTTTCATGCTCCTCATAGTACCTTGGTAAGAATGTTTATAGAATGTCCTGCCTTAACATGGCTGGAGAATTTAGAATGGGATATCCTGCATGAAGTCAGTCAGATTGGGGTTCTAATTTCTCCCACTTGATCTCATAGAATAAACTAACAGCCTGGGATCCTATAAATAATACACATCAAACAAACAAAGGTGGTCAAACTTGACAGCAAGGTTACCTAAAATATAGAGAATTTAGGTAAAGAATTTCAAGTTTTACATTTTAAAATAAATAGCATTTATTACTGGCAAAAATTAAATGTATAATTGACAAATAAAAATGACAAATAACCGTAGCATGCATTATTAGGCAAAAGGTGCCTCATTCAGAAAAATAGAGATGAAGATTTTAACATTTAATATGGAGGGGATTTACAAATTTCACGAAGATGCAAAGACGAACATCACTGTTTTTCAAGAATCAGAAGGAAAAACCAATAAGCAGAAAGCCTGAAAACAAAATGGTAAGGAAACCCTTACCAAGGTTTGAAAAATATCATGTGGTACAAATACCATATTTCAAGCTATGAGAACACAGATTTTGTTTGATGTAACATAATCAAATAACTATCATACTCAAAGTCATAAATGCATTTAATAATATGTCAAGCAAAGTAACAGAAACAGAAGATTTCAAGCTGGATGCTGCACAAAGTAAAGGTACAAAAGGGCCACACTTCAGAGGGCCAAATTAGTTTTTACAGGCTTCCCACTTTCTTATCTTGTAAGACTCTGATCTTCATACCAGTATACGATCCTGTCCACATTTGCTAAAATAAAATCAAGTTGCAATAAAAAATATTTTTCCTCAGGGCTACAAAACTCTACCCTGTTCTTTTAAATGAGATTTCATTTAAAATACAGATTTCTGTAAATGATGAAATACATTTAAATGCCCTGTTGTACAAACTTGATTTTTTAAGATGCAAAATACACATTTGATGCAGTTACACCATCATTTTAAAGTAAGTGACAAATATCTTTTCGTGACTCAATTTAGAAAATCATACTCAAATGCATGGTCCAACTTCGTGGATCTCTGCAGTCGACAGTGGCTGCCTTGTGTTTCTTAGCATACAGTAACTGTGTTGCAGAGATGGTTGCTGTCAAAATGAAGTTCCTGAGGAAGAATGGGCCTGTGTGAACGAAGCAGGATTGCCAAATGTACTAATATGGGTATGTGACAGGATCACTGAACTGCACACATTGAACTTCTGGGAGGGTTCACAGTTCTCACCACAGGCTCCTGGCTGTAATTCACAATATCTGCTTTCACTACGCGCTGTCATAAAAGAGAAAGCAGCCATATTATAGATCATTCAACAAATTCTGCACAAAATGTTAGTTTATTAGATAAGGGATTATTACAGAAGGTCAGTAAAACTTATAATTTATCATTGTATCACTGACTGCTAGAAGACAATAACACAGATTTAACATAGTGTTTCATAAAATAGCTATAACTGCTTTAATAAATTGATTCTTCCTACTCATAAGTAAAATCCAATGAACAAAGAACTGGAAGAAATCACAATATGGGAACCACATGGTAGAATATATTTTAATTTCACTGAAGATACTACATTATCACTCAGGTTGTTAACAGTATGGAAATAAATATAGGTAAAATCAACATTTATATTTAATACTTAAAATAAATGATTTAACTAATAGTTGACAGTACTATGTTATATTCTATTGTATTTAATATGTTTTCTAAGATAGTGACCAATTGAAGATTCTGCCACAGTACCTGAAATTATTGTATGACACACACTCTACTTCGGCAGGGTACAGAACCCTGGGATAGATTCACATCATGTGGGTAATTTACCAATTCGGCCCTGACAATATGCTGCCAATAAGAAGGTGCCAGGAAAGCAAAAGAGTAATGAAGTTGACAAAAAGAAAAGAATGAGAGGAAATAATAAAGATGAAGTTGAAATGTTTCACAATTTGTATAAGCAACAATAAAGAAAGAGTTTCAAGTAGCACAATAAAGTACTAAAGCACAGAGATTGTGTTAGATAATATTTTAACACCAACAGCAAACATAGTATTTTAAGTTGATTAGTGCCAATGTCCATAATAAAACAATATATTCAGGCTGAGCTTTATGGCAAAAATGAAGGCAACATACAAGATAGGAGATAAGTTAAATTAGAGAACACAGGTTCTTTCAGATAATTTATAGCCAATTTAGATGGGATCTATGAAAATAAATTTGAATTGCAATACTTTGCAACATTTTAATACGTTAAAGGTAACTTTAAATACAGCTGTGAACTGTGAAGAACATTAAAAAATATTTACTGATAACATAAAATATTTAAAAAATGCACCACGATTGCATGTAATTCTTCAATAAATTACTATACTAACTCCAGGGACGAAAACAGCAGAGACAAACCATTGCACACGATCACTCTTTAATAGAAGAATATTAGTTCTAATATGTAATGTTATAATTGGCCACTCTACTTGGAAGAAAGCAGATACTCCACAAGTTAGCAGACAAGTTGCAAGATTTCCTACTGAATTAAATCAAATCATTGAGGTTAGAAGTGTTTATTCATTGACATGATTAACAGGAATCCTTCTACTGATTAGTCAGTTTAATAAAGTAGAAGAAGCTCTGCTTAAAATCCCTCACTGCTTGAAAAGCTTTCGATTACGAATTTAAAGTGAAAACCCATTAATAGACAGCACAGTTAAGCTGGGAAATATACTTTACAAATGGGAGACACTTAAAAATACCTAAAATAGTACTATTTCTGAGGGGCATCTGTACTCAAAATATAATTGATTTTTATCCAAAAAAAACATGCATTATACTTTAAACTAATCTTCTGATATCCATACTTTAAAAAACTGGCAATAAGCTATCACATTTATAAAACTAAGTTTCAAACAGACATGTTATGTTTATCTATATTGCAATATGCATCAAACTGCAGTTTAATGTGTGATGAACAGAAAATTCTCAAGTAGCTTTTATAGAAATGCTACACAAGTTGTTTCTGCTCTTTTCTTCTCTGCCTTCAAATGGGCTCATTTAAAAAGGCTGATGCCATAAATGTTCTGTAGATCAGGCTGGAAAATGAAACCACTAAGACTTGCATTACTGGAGGTTTGATCACATCATGGTTGCCTATAGTACACACCTCAATTTCCCTTTCCTTTATAATGTTTGCATTTGCTGCAGAGATCTCCTTTGCACCAATAAAACAGTTTGATAATGAATAATATCTTTAGGATGGAAAAAGAGGAAGGTAACAAGAAAAATCTAAGAAACGTAAGTTTCTCAGCCTCTATATTAAGAACAGAATGGAACAGTCTTCTTAATTGAAGTTCTGCATGTGTGGTGTTTTCAATCTGGCTTCCTAGGTGATATATTTTTTTCTTTTCCAAAAAAAATTAGCAGAGCAATTGGAGACCTATATAGAAATAGAATTTATTTTTAAGATTAAGTACACGTATTTATTTATTTAAATATTTACTTATTGAGATCCAGCACGGAATGGGCTCTTCGGGCCCTTCATGCTGCACCATCCAGCAACTCGATTTAACCCTAGCCTAATCACGGGACCATTTACAACGATAAATTAACTTACCAACTGGTATACCTTTGGACTGTGAGAGAAAATTGGAGCACCAGGAGAAAGCCCATGTGGTCCCAGGGAGAAGTACAAACTTCTTACAGACAGCAGCAGGAATTAAACCCATGTCACTGGTACTGTAAACCATTGTGCCAACTACTACACTATTAGGCTACCTCTCTGTATTTTAAGATATCCTGTTACTCAAGATTCAAGCTTACTTATCTTGTGTATATCGAAACATACACTGAAATGTGTTTTGTATTCATAACCAACACACCCAAGGATGTGATAGAGGCGGACCGCAAGTGTTGTCACACGTTCTGGCGCCAACACAGCATGGTCACAATTCTTGGCAGAACAACACAGAATACAACATAACAGAACAAAACAAGCAAGAAAGCAATAACAGCAAAACAAGTCCCCATTCCTTCCTCCCACCCATGCACAAACACAGTTCTCTATCCCCAGACAGGCCATCACCTCATGTCTCCAGTGGACTCAGATTCAGACTCAGACCTGTAGATATTGGGCATTTGACTGCCATAGCAGACTCACAGAGGCTCATAGAACCAGAGTTGTGACCAACGGGCCTCGACTTCTAGATTTCAGATTTGACCCTGGGGCCTTGATCCTCAGCATCGAACGGACTTGCCAGTCACCACTGGAACAGGACAATGACAGGACCCCGAAGACTAGGCCTCAAATTCAGTCTCGCCAATTCACAAACCCAAGGGGTAATCTCAGACCTTGTTCTTTTTGCCCGCATAGGACTCCAACTTCGAAACCTACCAGCAGCTTGCTGACCTTAGAGGGGGTGGGGGGGAGGGGGATTTACCAGCCCTTGTCGATACTTGCCTGCTGGTCTTACATCTGACATCCCTGCCTGGCGGAGATGTCCCACATTCACGTCACAGACTTTTGAACGCAGAGTGGAGACTTAAGTCTCCAGCCTGTCCTCAATTGCACCCGCATCCCTGTTCCTACGCTTTAACCTGGCCCCCAACTCTCCTTTGTCCCTAAAACTACAAAGCATCTAAAACTGAGCCGTTACCTCAATGGAGATCGCAGCTTGGCACCATCTTAAGAAGAGATGTGACAATCATTAAATTAATAGAAGAATCTTAAATCTGTGATGATTTTGATGACTTGTTTCCTGTAAATGATCATTTTAGAGTTGTACTTGGATGGCTTGGTCCCCCTTGAGTGCTATATAATTCTGGCCCTACTCCAGACCAAGCTGCATGAATGTCAATGGTATGGTCATTTCTCCAAATTCATAGACAGGATATAATACCTATTGGTTGATATCAAGACTTCCAAAAACCTATTAGTTATCTATGTCTCCTTAATGATATTTTGATCCCATTCAAAAATAAATAGGCTTGATAGAAAAACAAGCAGGCAGTGAGATCCTTTTGGCTTACTACTAAGATCATTACGATAAATCCTAATGCATGGGTGCACCTCTACTTTCTTAGAAGTTTGCGAAGGTTTTGTATATTATCTGAAACTTGGACAAACTTCTATAGATGTGTCTTGTCTTGTCTCGTCTTGTCCATACTACACCAACCGCCGACGCTGGGTTATAAATGTGCAGGAGCAATGTGTGGTTAAGGGCCTTGCTCAGGGACACAACACGCTGGCTCAGCTGAGGCTCACAACCTTCAGATCACTAGTCCAACGCCTTAACCACTTGGCCATGCGCCAACACTAAATTCCAACAGAAACCAGTCAGTATACCCTCCACCACAGCCTGGTATGGAAACACCAAGTGGAAAAACCTACAAAAAAATCCATCATGGGTAAAGCCCTCTCCACTATTGAGAACATCAACAATAAGCACTGTCACAGGATAGCACAATCCATTATCAAGGACCCCCACCATCTAGGCCATGCTCTCTTCTTACTGCTGTCATCAGGAAGGAGACAATGGAGTCTCAGAATCCACACTGTCAGGTTCAGGAAAGGTTATTACTCCTCAACCATCAGGCTCTTGAACCAGAGGAGATAACTTCACTCCCAACAGTACTGAACTGTTCTCACATCTATGGACTCACTTTCAAGGACTCTTCATCTCATGTTCTTGATATTTATAATTTATTTATTTATTTATTTTATCTTTTTGTATTTGCACAGTTTATTGTCTTTTGCACATTAGTTGTTCATCTTGGTGTGGTTTTTAATTGATTCTATTATGTTCCTTTGTATATTATGAATGTTTGCCAGAAAACGTTGTATATGGTGACATAAATGTACTTTGATAATAAATTAACTTTGAACCTTCCTGTAATACTTCCATCCCTTTATTCCAGGGTTTCTCAACCTGGGGTCCGTCGATCCCTTGCTTAATGGTATTGGTCCATGGGAACCTCTGCACTATTCCCTGCCTGATCATTTGTCTGCCTTATTACTGTCGTATCTAGTTCCACTCCCTCACATGGCAGTGTTTTCCCAGCAGCTGCCAGCTTTTCTATAAAAAGAACTTCTCTTGCAAATTTTCTTTAAATTTTCTCCTTCTCACCTTAAGCCTGCTAGCTTGTGACATTTCCACTAAATGAAAAACAGTAACTGTCCTGACGAAGGGTCTCGGCCTGAAACGTCGACTGCACCTCTTCCTAGAGATGCTGCCTGGCCTGCTGCGTTCACCAGCAACTTTTATGTGTGTTGCTTGAATTTCCAGCATCTGCAGAATTCCTGTTGTTAACTGTCTACCACTGTATGTCACTAATAATTTATTATAATTAAGTCAGGTCACCCCCTCAGTCTCTAGAGAAATTAATTCACATTTGTCCACACTTTTTACCAGAGTCAATACTCCGGTAAACCACTTTTGCATCCTCTCGAAAAACCTCCACATCCTTCTTACAATGTAGCAACCAGAAATGCAAATAATACTCCAAAATGTGGCCTAACTAAAGCTTTGTGCAACTCCAGCATGACTTCCCAACTTTTATACTCAGTGTCCTGACAAATAAAGTCAAGTATGCCATTTACCTTCACTATCATCGTATGTACTTGCACTGCTACTTTCAAGGAGTGATGGACTTGCACCCCAGTATTCCAATTTACATCAATGCCCCAAAGCTTTCTGCCATTTACTATATATTTTCCTCCCAAAGTGCAAACTTAACACTGTTCAGATTAAACACTATGTGCCATTTATCTGTCTATAGTTTCTACATGATATACATTTTGCTGCATTCTTTGACAACTTTTCTCACTACCCACAATTCCACTAATTTTTGTGTCATCTACAGATTTATCGGCATAGCTACACCTTTGTTAGAATTATTCATATATAACTGAAGCAACAGAGATCCAGAAATGACCCCCATGCAATATCATTGCTCACTAACCTCCAATCACAATAACACCCCTCACCAATTCCTTCTCTCTTCTAGCGTCAAGACAATTTTTAATCCAATCCATCTAGTCACTGTAGATCTTACGTGCCTTAATCTTCTGGAATTGAAAGACCTTGTTGATCTGTATTGCTAATATCCACTGCTTTACCCTCTGTATGCTAAGAACAAGCTGATTTTGTATCCAACTTATCAACTCACTGTGGATATCCTGTCCACTTCCCTACAATCATCAATGATCTTCATGACTTCCTCAAAAATCTAAGATTTGACCACATCTGCATAAAGCGATGCTGATTATCCCTATTAAGTTCATGCTTTTCCAGATGTGAGCAAGTCCTATTCCTAAGAATCTTCTCCAATGTAAGGTTGATGCCAGGCTGATGTAAGGCTAAATACCCTATAATTTCATGGTTTGTCCCCATGACAAAGGAAAAACATTGGCTATTCTCCAGTCATCCAAAATCCCACCTGTGGCCAGACAGGTTATAAAGATCTCTGTCAAGGCTCCAGCAATCTCTTCCCTTGCTTCTCTCAATAACCTGGGATAGATCTCATCAGGCCCTGGCTTCATATCCACCTTAATGTTCTTAAAAAACCACCACCACTTCCTCCTCCTCCTCCTCCTCCTCCTCCTCCGTATTAACACCTAGAATATCAGCATACCCCACCCTGATCTCACCATCCCTCCTGCCCTTCTCCTTGGTTAACATCAAAGCAAAGTATTCATTTAGGGTTCTACGCACTTCTTCTGGCTCCAGACACAAATTCCTTCCTTTGTCCTTGAGTGATCCTACCCTTTTCTTGTTTTTCATGTACATCCTGTCAACATAGTAAGGATGTGACCAGGATGCAGGAGATTTTTACCAGGATGCTACCTAAATTAGAGCAAATAAGCTATAGGAAAGGTTGGACAAGCTTGGATTGTTCTCCCAGGTGCATTGGAGGCTGAGGAAGACCTGATAGAGGTTTGCAAAATTATGAGAAGCATAGATGGGTATCAAGATCATGGTACCACTGGCCGAATGCCCTGTCAAGTGCTGTACTATTTTATGTTCTATGTATAAAATGCCTTGGGATCCCTCCTGACTAACATTTCACCCATTTCCTTGATGCTCCCTAAGGGCCCTGCCAAATTCAGCTTCCTAAACCTTACCTGTGCTTTTTTTTTCTCTTTTTCACTAAATTTACAGCAGCTCTTGTTATCCAAGGTTCTTGAACCTTCCTATCGTTTTTCTTCCTCACAGGAACATGTTGGTCCCAAATTCTGAGCAGCTGACCTTTAAGTGACTCTACATATCAGATCCAGACTTACCAGTAACAGCTTCTCCCATCTACCCTCCCTAGCTCCTGCCTAATATTGGTGTAATTAGCCTTTCATCATTCAGGCACTTTACCACAAGGTCCAACCTTATCCTTATCCATAACCATCTTAAAACCTAAGGGAGGTATGATCACTGTTCCCAAAATGCTGTCCCACAGAGACTCTGATCTCTTGGCCAGGCTCATTTCCCAATAAAAGATCTAGAATGGTTTATCCACATAATGTTTCAAGAAACCCTCCTGAATGTATAAATTTTTCCTCATCTAAGCTTTTGGCACCAGGGAAATCCCACCCAATATTGGTGGACTTAAAATCACACAATCATTAAATATGACAGTATCAATGATACAAATTTAAAAAAAATCCTTAACAACATGAACAAAATAAAACTCACTGCCCAAAGTGTTGATGCTAGAAGTAGACTGCATTGGACTAGGAATTTGTTTATTATTGTCATGTGTACTGAGGTACAATGAAAAGCTTATCTTGTATACAGTCCATGCAGATCAAATCATTAGAGTCCACTGATCTAGTACAAAGTAAAACAATAAAAGAATGCAGAATAAAGTGTAACATCTACCAAGAAAGTGCAGTACAGGTAAACAACATGTAAGGAAATGGACAATATGGGAGTCCCAGTACAGACAAATACATGGAAAATTGAAATCACTTATTATACAAACTTATTTTTCTTGCACCTGGCTGCTGTCTCTCTACAAATGTGCTCCTCTAAATCCTGTTGATCACCCTAAATATCCCACTTATGTGGATACCCTTTACTTATTCCTCAGGCTCCTCAACCATCAAACATCAGGTTCCTGAACCAGAAGGAATAACTCCACTTACCTCATCACTGAACTGTTCCCACAACCTGTGCATTAACTTTCAAAGTGTCGTCATCTCATGCTCTTGATATTTATTAATATTTATTTATTTATCACTGTTATTATATCTTTATGTATTTCCACAGTTTGTTGTCTTTTGAACACTGGTTGTCCACCCTGAATAAATTATGGTTATTGGGTTTATTGAGTACGCCCACAAGAAAATTAATCTCAGGATTGTATATTGTGACATGTATGTACTTTGATAATAAATTTACTTTGAACTTTTTCAACCTATATAGCCTTGGTAAACAAGCCCTCCACTCTGTCCAGTCTCCCCCCCCCCCCCTTAATACTGACACCTCTGTCATGCTTAAAACAACATACCCTAGAACACTGAGTGGACAACCCTGAACCTTTGTCAACCCAGTCTCACTAATGGCTACAATATCATAATTCTACATGCTGATCCATGCTCTAAGCTCATTTGCCTTACATACAATACACCTTGCACTGATATAGACACAGCTCAGAATAATAGTGCCACCATGCTCAACCTTTCGGTTCCTGTTCTTGTAGCTGGGTTTAGCATCTACTTTCCCCACAACTCCAGTAGCTGCCCTGGCATTCTGGTTCCCAACAACAGGAGTTTAAACCTCTCGGAGTGGCACCAGCAAACCTTCCCGCAAGGTCCCCTCCAGTTCAGGCGCAAACCGCCCCCACTTAGACAGGTCCAGCATTCCTGGAAGAAAGCTCAATAATCCAAAAACCTGAAGCCCTCCCTCCTGAACTTTCCTAATTTTAGACTGACCAGCATGCGGTGCAGATAGCAATCCTGAGACCACCACCCTGGAGGTCCTGTTCTTTAACTTAGCACCTAACTCCCTGAACTCACTTTGCAGAACTTCTTCATACCCTCTGCCTATGTCATTGGTAGGCCTCTGGCTGCTCCCTCCCCTTTTAGAATATTCTGGATGCAATCTAAAATGTGTCTGACCCTGGCACCTGGGAGGCAACAGGGCATCTGGGAATCCTGTTCTCATCTACCAAACCTCCTGCGTCTTCTCCTAACCTGATAAAGCTGCCATCACCACTTTCCCCTTCCCTTCTGAGCCACAGGGCCAGAGTCAGTGCCAGAGAAGCACACAAAAAATGCTGGAGGAACTCAGCAGGCCAGGCAGCATCCATAGAAAAAAGTATAGTCAACGTTCGGGCCGAGACTTTGCCAGAGACCTGGTTTTTGCAGCTTTTCCCAGTAAGACATTTCTCCATTTCCCCCCTCCCCCCACCAATGTATTCAAAGCAGTTTCTATTACTAAGGGGAATGGCCATAAGGGTACTCCGAGCTGTCTGCCTATCTCCTTTCCCTCTGACAGTCACCCAGATACCTGCCTCCTGCAACATATGAGTGACTGCCTCCCTTATCACTATTTACAATTGGTCATATTATTTACAATTAACATCCTGAGCTGTACAGAAAATGTGGACAAAAATTTAAGCTTTTATGAATTTAACGGAAAAAAACAGTGAACTTGATTATTTCACAATGGAACAAATAAGTACTTAGTCACGGAGAACATCCTTTATCATTTAAGGAAATAAAGAGATATGAGATCAGTGGGTGATAATTGAATTGAATTGAGTTTACAATTGGTCATTATTTACAATTAATTTATCCTGACCTGGACAAAAAAATTAAGCTTTCCGAATTTTATGTTAACATATTTAGTTAACAATTAATGCCATGAGCCAATGTGGACAGGAGGTCAGTTATCACCTTCCACATGAAAATATTTTACATTCATTCATCATTTTTACTCTTTCCATGATCAGCCATACACCCAGCAGAATAAAAATATGCCTTCATATTCCACTAATTCTCTGAGCACAGTCACACTACTGACACTGGTTACCAAGTGATAACTCAACCATTTTTGGCCACTTGCCACTTTCCACTGTCCAATACTGCTGCTTTCCCCACTGAGATATGACCATCACAGCAACTAATCCCAGATAGAGTATCTTATAACAGTCCACACATTCCTCTACTCCACATTCCTTAATTTTCAATCAAATACTGTCTCAGTTGCTATAGAATGATATACAGCCCAAGATACAGGGAAGACCACAGTGAGTGCATATGTCATGATCTGTGTAACTGAATGAATTATTAGGTCACATATGAGGTCAGTAAGAGGCAAACATATAAAGTGGACTGGAGTGGTGTGTAGGCTACACTGGGCACAGTTAGGATCACTAATGATCGTGATGCTTCTATACACTACATACACATGCATGTACTAAGATGCATATAATTTTACAAATAAAGGAGACCAAACAATATAAACGCCAAGAAATTTAATGACATTTAAGTGAGACTGTAACGAAAATAAACAAAGGACTTTTAACTGCATAAATTCTAACGCTTAATAAAAATAATGCTTTTTTGCTACTATCCTACTTCCAACCTTGTCAGATTAAAATGATAACTGTCCCTAAATTCAGAATCAAATTAATTGTATCGCATTACGTCAACACTATTTCTGGCAGTACTGTGAAGTGCAGATCATCAAGTACATGAGGTGCAGTTGAAGCAATGCCACAAAAAGATCAATGGGTTGGGTACAACACATTATATTATAGTAGCCTCCAACATGATGGCATGAACATCAATTTCTCAAACTTCCAGTATTTGCCTCCCCCCACCCCTGAACCATTTCCATTTCCCTCTCTCACCTCACCTCCTTACCTACCCATCACTTCCCTCTGGAGCTCCACCCCCTTCCCTTTCTTCCATGGTCTTCTAACGTCTTCTATCAGATTCCCCCATCTCCAGCTCTTTACAATTTCCCAGCTCCTAACTTCACCACTCCCCGTCCCCCAGTTTCATCTATCACCTACCACCTTGTGCTTCTTCATCCCCTCCCCCCCCCCACTTCCTTACTCTGATTTCACATCTTTTTCCCCAGAGCTGCTGAAGGGTCCTGGGGTGAAACTCGACTGTTTACTCTTTTCCACAGATGCTGACTGTCCTGCTGAGTTCCTCCAGCATTTTGTGTGTTGCAATTGCTTGGGTACAAATTTAATTTATTGATAGTCTTGAAAACCCCTCAACCAGGTGCACAAGGAGCAATTATGTTTCAGTTTATTCACACAGTTTACACTCCAGTTTTATCAAAACTTTGGAACATGCTGCACAACTTCACAGATTTCTATGTGTACAAATGCGATTGGAAAGGAAATCCAAATTTACTATGGTAAACCAAACCTCACTCAGATATATGAAAAAGACTGTGCTCCTTTATGATAAAGCACATGCATATCCACACTTCTTTAGGTCTGGTATAAAATAAATAGTTTTAATGCAAACAATCATAATGCAAAAGGAACCAAATTAATCTCCAGCAGTTCCATAATTTTGTTTTCCAATGAACCGTCTGTATATACTTGCTGACCACAGGTAGGGTAATGCATTTGTTCAGTTTGTGCCAATTTATGTTTTCCTTCATATAAACATTGGTTAATAGTGGTCGAAATAATTTGAAACAAGAAAAAAATTCTAGCGTGGATGCGGGTGAGTACTGTGCTTTATAATCCACATATTGTACATAATTAACTATTTGATCAGTTTCACTTCATTTTGTCTGACAACATTGTCTAAATTAATACTACATACCAGATGTTATTTCAGAAATGCTCTGTAATATAGGGGTTTATAAACTAAAGGGAGTTTTCAATGTTTATATCTAACCTCCAACCTCCCAGCCTTTCCATTTTGCAATCCTTACTAAAGGTTCAATTAACTCCAGACATCCCACCTCCCCTGGAAGTTCCTGGAGTCTCCCGCATTTGATAGCGGTTCCCCGACGCCCGAAAATTATATACAATATCCCAGAAATCCATTTTTTGAGAGGAAGAGGGAGAGCAAGCTTCCTGATTGGTCTCTCTTCGTGCTAAGTACACCTATCGGTTTTCTTTGTGAGCGGGCTTTACAGTCGACCTCAAAAATAATGACAGTGTTGCTCGCTGCACTGTTCGCAACAGTGACTTTTCTATTGCTTATGGCGGGTTAAAATGTAAAAGACATGTTGAGGTGAGATTAACAGGAGTCATTTGTTCATTAGCTTAGCTAATGTTATTTAAACTAGCTGGCTAGCTGCAAAGGAGCTACTCTATTGATGTCCTACGTGATAAGGCCAAACTCCCTGTAGACTTGCTTAAAGTTGTAATAGAATAAACATAATAATATAATACAAGTACATATTTTAATGTCACATTTTCTGCATATACCCAACTTGGTTTACAGATTAGACAAAATCACTAAACAAAGTACAGTATTCCATACACCCTTGGAGGTTGACCGGTGGGGGGGGGGTTGATATGGGGTTCCGGGGCGCGGGGGTGCTACCACCCTGAAATGAGTTTTTGCAGGGTGGGATGTCTGTAACTCCCAAAATATTTGTTTAGTTCCTACATCTAATCACACACCACATATCAGATAACAATGCAGGCCCAACATAATTTTTTGTTGTTTTTCTTGCTAATTATTATATGATACGATTAAAGCAAAATGCAAAGAAGCAAATATATAATTTGCTGGTAACTTCAATGGGTGGTATTTTCCTAATCCAAAATCAATTTAAAATACTAATTAAGATGTGTTCCATTTTGCATTTTTGGTTTTGCTTCATATATTTAAAAATTCTATAGCATACATTTTCTAATATGTATTTCATTTCCTTGGAGCAATGGTTTAACTGCATTTGTGTGGTTCAGTGTCAATGTTACATTTTCTTTGGATTTTCAAGGATTCCCTGAGGCATGAGAGTTACACCAATGCCTGCACAAACACATCTTAGCAAAGAGAATGGGATACCATGTAATGTTTTTAGCCATCTCTATTACTTTCAGTATGGTAGCATTAGTGCAGAAAGTTTCACTGAAACATAGCTTCCTGGCTCGCCCTCAAACAATGAAAGGACCTCAAGGGGAAAATGAAAATGGTCACAGAGTTAACAAATATTTAGGTCATCTACCGCAGGGGTCCCCAACCTTTTTTGCACCGTGGACCGGTTTAATATTGACAATATTCTTGTGGACCGGCTGACCAGGGGTGGGTGTTCAAGTAGGGTTAAACTCACCTCAATATGCCTTTTACAGTTAGGGTTGTAGGGTTGCCAACTTTCTCACTCCCAAATAAGGGACAAATGTAGCAGTCAAATCCTGGGACACTTTACCCCAGGAAAGACTACCATGACCATGAAGCCTTGCGTGGGCACCTGTGTGCGCATGTGATGTGCACGTGTGCGTACGTGCCGATTCCACACCCGCCCCCCCCACAAATCGGTTTTGCCTTCATCTTCCAGACTACACTGTATATACATTATTTCTGCTTTATATAGGCTGTGTATTTATCATATCATTCCTGCTTTTACTATATGTTAGTGTTATTTATTTTTGGTTTTATGTGTTATTTGGTATGATTTGTTAGGTTATTTTTTGGGTCTGGGAATGCTCATAAATTTTTTCCATATAAATTAATGGTAATTGCTTCTTCGCTTCATGCCATTTCGGCACGAAAGGTTTCATAGGAACGCTCTACCTTAGCGGGGGAAATACCGGACAAGGGCGGTCCCGTATGGGAGAAACCAATTTAGCCCAATATACGGGTTGTCCTGGCAAATACGGGACAGCTGGCAACCCTATGTTCAAGTTCAACAGTGCATGACAGAGAATGAGGTGCAGCTGACTCATATCGTTTCCTCGTGGCCTGGCACCACATGCTTTGCGGCCCGGTGGTTGGAGACTGTGTATGGGTGTGGGTGTGAGAGAGGAATGGGGCTTGCTCTGTCAAATTTCATTAGAATACATTGCTCTTCTTTCACTCAGTCCAGAATCATCTCTCTGTTAAAGTTTAGCCAGATTATGAAAAGCCTTTTAATCCTGTACACGAATGCACCTAGTGAGAAAAGTGTCTTAGCCTCATCAAAATGTGATGGAACATTCAATGCGAAAGGAAAAGTATTTTAATTTGATTGAAATGCTTATTATTTCATAGGTTACATAAACAGAAACACATTAATCACAGGATGGCTTACCTCACACAAAGTGCCAGAGCATCATAAAATTACTTTGTTTACCTGGAATAGCTCTACCTAGAAACAAAATTAGCAGCATTGCCTTATTTTGTGGTTCTTCATGGTTTAAAGATTCAAGAGTTAAGTTTGTTTGTCACATGTTGAGGGCATCTGAGGGAAGCTCACAAGCGTCACCTCACATTTTGGTGCCAACATCGCATACCCACAATGCTCAGCAGGACAACACAGAAAACAACAATAGCAAAAACAAGCCCCATTCCTCTCTCACACCCACACACATACACAGTCCTTTAACTCCCAGAACAGGCCTCTATCCTTCAATGAACATGGTCTTGAGCCTACCGACACCGGCTTCAACCACCCCAGCAAACTTGCAGAGGTTTACAGACGAAGGGACTCGGCCTGAAACATCGACTGCACCTCTTCCTAGAGATGCTGCCTGGCCTACTGCGTTCACCAGCAACTTTTATGTGTGTTGCAGAGATTTACAGACTCGGCTCTGGCCAATAGGCCTCAACTTTCAGACTTCAGATTCAAATCTCGGTCCTTGATCGTTGGCATTGATCTCAGGACATGCCAATCACTGAACACTAAGAATTGAAGTCAGAACTTGCCAATGAACATTGAACTCCAGTCTCACATATTTGTAAACCCAGGGGATCATCAAAACTGATTCCTCCTTTCCGCATAGAACTTGACCCACCGACAACTTGTTGACCCTGGGGTGGGCCCTCATCCACTCTCTGCCAGTCCACCATCTAACCACGGATGTCAGATGTCAGCATTGCTGGTCTTTCAACTCAGAGCAGAGACTTAGGCTCTAGCCTGACCTCCAATTCCCCCACATTCCTGTTGCTAAACCCTAACCTGAGCCCTAACTCCGCTCTCTGTCATCCTTACAAACCTAAAAAAAATTACAAATTAAACCAATTAAAAACGTCTAAATCTGAGCTGCGACTCAAATCAAAGGTTACATCTTGGCATCATCTTCAAAGTAAATGTAATTTAACACAGAGCAACTCCTATATACAACTATTTCTGGGTTGAGACACCAGATTCTAGTAATTCCTACAGCCATTTTTGTCCATCTCTTTGTAATTGAAAATCGATTTAACCCAGAGCAAATCCCAGCTGCAACTATATCTGGGTTAAAACTGACTGTTTTGTTCAAAGTTAAAATTAAATTTATTATCAAGGGACGTATATATCGCATATACTACTCTGAGATTCATTTTCTTACAGGCATTCACAGTAGACCAAAGAAATACAACTGCATCAATAAAAAAGCTACACATAAACAAGGACTGACAACCAATGTACAAAAGAAGACAAACTGTGCAAATATAAAACAACAAAGAAAGGAAAGAAATGGAAAGAGGTGAGTGATACCCGATCAAAACTTTTCCATGGAGGGCTTCCAGACCGTTCGGGCTGACCGGAAGTGCACTGAGAGCGGTAAGCGTAAAGGAGTTGGGGGCTTACAGTTCTGGTTAACAACGGATGGTGCAATCCTGGTCATATTACGATCGAGGAACGTGTTTGTAGACCGGATATTGAACTTTTTGCTGTTGGACTCAGGCCATATTTCACTGAGATACAACACTGGGCGTCACGGGAAGTTGCTCCTGCCTGTGGCCATCGAACTTTGCATCCTCCCATGGAGGGTCAGACACCCTGAGCCAATAGGCTGGTCCTGGACTTATTTCCATCTGGCATAGTTTGCATATTGTTGTTTGATTGTTTGTGGTTTTTGTATTGCTATATTTATGCTCTATTCTTGGTTGGTGCGGCTGTAACAAAACCCAATTTCCCTTGGGATCAATAAAGTATATCTATCTATCTATGTGAGATTATCCATGCTGGTTCAGGAACCTGATGACTGAAGAGTAATAACTGTTCCTGAGCCTGGTGGTGTGGGACCTAAAGCTCCTATACCTCTTTCCTCATAGCAGCAGTAAGAATTCTGGAAGTTCCTACTGGCACCTCTGGTCACTTCGCAAGCCCAACAAATTTTCTACATCAGGGAAGCAAACAATGATATAATTTCCCAACTTAGACCATATTATCCTGGGAGCCACCATCATTGGTGTTAGATACAACTGTTTAATTTTTAGATGAGACCATTTAATTACTATTTTCTTTGCAGTTTAACAATTAATTACCTGCTTGCATTTTAAGTAGCTCTTATATGCATATAACAATTTAATATGCCTCTAGTGGCTATACAAAGTACAATTCTGGAAAGCTCTGGAAGCCTCTTTGTTTTGCATTATTTGAATAGGTGCTTTCTTTATAGTTGACTCGAATCTACAAATTAGAATGGAACTTTTCCTCACTTATGGATATAAAATAGCTAACCACAAAGTAGCACCAACTTGTTCTTAGCATCTTAGTCTCATGTCTTTAAGTCTTCTACTACTAGCTTCTATTCCTGTTTCCTTTGTTCACAGTCATAGTCATACTTTATTGATCCCGGGGGAATTTGGTTTTCGTTACAGTTGCACCATAAATAAATTAGGTAGTAATAAAACCGTAAATAGTTAAATAGTAATATGTAAATTATGCCAGGAAATAAGTCCAGGACCAGCCTATTGGCTCAGGGTGTCTGACCCTCCAAGGGAGGAGTTGTAAGGTTTGATGGCGACATGCAGGAATGACTTCCTATGACGCTCTGTGTTGCATCTCGGTGGAATGAGTCTCTGGCTGAATGTACTCCTGTGCCCAACCAGTACATTATGTAGTGGATGGGAGACATTGACCAAGATGGCATGCAACTTGGACAGCATCCTCTTTTCAGACACCACTGTCAGAGAGTCCAGTTCCATCCCCACAACATCACCGGCCTTACGAATGAGTTTGTTAATTCTGTTGGTATCTGCTACCCTCAGCCTGCTGCCCCAGCACACAACAGCAAACATGATCGCACTGGCCACCACAGACTCGTAGAACATCCTCCGCATCGTCCGACAGATGTTAAAGGACCTCAGTCTCCTCAGGAAATAGAGACGGCTCTGACCCTTCTTGTAGACAGCCTCAGTGTTCTTTGACCAGTTCAGTTTATTGTCAATTCGTATCCCTATCAATGCTTAAGAAAACAATCATGAAGCAACAAGTATTGTGCCTCTTTCCTGACTCCTAAAAGAACTTTGAATTTAAACATCAGAATTCAACATTGGATACTTCCAAAACAAAATGGCCTTACAAATGCAGCACTGGCCCAAGAAGACTTCAAGGTAAGTAAAATACATAGCTCTATCCAAACACACTTTCCCTTTTGCACTAAACCAACCTCTTAATGCCAACTGGTCTCCAGTCCGTTCCTGAAACTGCGATTCTCCTTTATTCCCAACTTTGTGTTCACTCCCAACTTGGTTATCCTATGCCCAGTGCCACTTTTTCACACAGGTATCTGGCCTTGGTCTCACCACCTTAAATTTCCCCCTCAAATATACATGCTGGCCTTGCTCTTGATCTGCTTGAAAGAACAGGTAGGTCTTCTTAATTCCCTGTCAGATCATTTTTGTCTCCTTAGCCTCTCCATCAGGCCTTCTCAACCTATCCAAAATTCTGTAAGATAATATCAGCCCTCCCAACTCTAAGCACCCCATCAGATTGGTGTCCTCGGGTACCATGTCAGACAATGCCAGTTTATCTAATCTTACTGTTTTCCAATGTCAGTCTATCCATTCTCTCCATCAGACCACACTAGCCTCACCCCACCAATCTCTCCAACAGAACATGTCAAACAAACCATGCTAAACTCCATGATTCCAACAACCTCTCTACCCAAAATAATGATCTCTAATGCCACCCCAAAATGTGCCAGATCATTTCCAACCCCAGGGCCCAACTGTGTCAGATCAAATTCTGACCTCCAATTTTGAGTGGTAAGCCAAATCCTCATACCATCCTCTATATGTGTCACATCACTTCCCAGATCCCAAAACAATATTTTGGCAGGTTGCTACTAACATCGATGTTTCAGATTCCAGGTACCACAGGACATTGGCCGCAGAAGATGCTGTCCAAGTTGCATGCCATCTTGGACAATGTCTCCCATCCACTACATAATGGACTGGTTGGGCACAGGAGTACATTCAGCCAGACTCATTCCACCGAGATGTAACACTGAGCGTCATAGGAAGTTATTCCTGCCTGTGGCCATCAAACTTAACAACTCATCCCTTGGAGGGTCAGACACCCTGAGCCAATAGGCTGGTCCTGGACTTATTTCCTGGCATAATTTACATATTACTATTTAATTATTTATGGTTTTATTACTACTTAATTATTTATGGTGCAACTGTAACGAAAACCAATTTCCCTCGGGATCAATAAAGTATGACTATGACTATGACAAGGCCACTTGGGCTAATGACCAACCTTCCATGCCAGAAGTGGAAAAAACAGGAGTGCAGTAGTGATAGGCAATTCCATAGTTGCTGGTACAGACAGGAGATTCTATGGACATGAATGAGGCATCTAAAAGGTATGTTCCTCTCAGGTTCCATGGTAAAGGATGTCTTAGATTGGGTCCACAGCATTCTAAATGGGGAGGGTAAACTGCCGGTGGTTATGGTACGTACTAGTGCCATCTACTTGGGTAGGAAAAGGAACAAGGCCCTGAAGACAGAAGACAGGGAGTGAGGTAGGTGGCCAGGCGCCAGTAAGGGTAAGAATAGGATGTTTTGGCAGATGAATGTGTGGCTGAGGAATAGGTGCAGGGAGCAGGGTTTCAGATTTCTAGATCATTGGGATCACTTCTGAGGAGGGAATGACCTGTACAAAAAGGACAAGTAACACCTGAACAAGAGGGGCACCAACATCCTTGCGGGAAGGTTTGCTAGAGCTGTCGGGCAGGGTGTAAATTAATTTTGTAGTGGGATGGGAACCTGAGTAATAGTGCTGAGGATGGAGCAGTTGGTATACAAGTAAATACAGCATATAGTGAGACTATGAGGAAGACAGGCAGATGATAGGACAAAACACAGTCAGTGAAATAAGCGAAAGTGTTACATGGGGGAAAAGGGTAATGAAAAGGTGTTATATTTGAATGCACACAGTATACAGAATAAGACAGATATCTTATAGCATTGTTAGAGATTGACAAGTATGACTTTGTGGCATTGCTTGAGTCATGGCTGGATAAAGTTCACAGTTGGGAGCTTAACATTCGAGGAAACACATTGTACCAAAAGGACAGGCAGGTAGGCAAAGGAGGTGACGTGGCTCTGTTGGTAATAAATGAAATTGAATCCTTAGAAAAGGGTGACATAGGATCACGTAGGGTCCTTGTGAGTAGAGTTTAGGAACTGCAAAGGTAAAAAGACTCTGATGGGTGTTATATATGTACAAGCCACGATGTTGGGTACAAGTTACAACGGGAGACAGAAAGGGCATGTAATAAGGGCAATGTTACAATAGTTATAGGGGATTTCCATATGCTGGTGGATTGGGAAAATTAGGTTGGCTGGATCCCCATAAGGGAATTTGAAGAATGCCTACAAGAAGGCTTTTTAGAGCAGCTTGTGGTTGAGCCCACTAGGAAAAATGTGTAATGAATCAGGTTTGATGAGGATATTTAATAAAGGAACCATTAGGGGGCAGAGATCACAAGCGGAATTTCCCAGTGGCCAACCATTTAAATTCCTATCCCCATTCCTATTCCAACATGTCAGCCTATGGCCTCTTCTTTGCCATGATGAAACCACTGTCAGGGTGGAGGAACAGCACCTCGTAATCTGTCTAGGTAGCCTCCAACCTGATAGCATGAACATCAATTTCATCTTCCAGTAACTTCCCCCCCTTCCCTCTTCTTGTATTCCCCACTCTGGCCTCTTACCTCTTCTCCTCACCTGCCTATCATCTCCCCTTGGAACACCTCCTACAGCCCTTTCTACCATGGTCCACTCTCCTCCTCCTTCTCCAGCCCTTTACCTTTCCCACCCACCTGGCTTCACCCATCGTCTTCTAGCTAGTCCTCCTTCCCCTACCCCACCTTTTTATCTGGAGTATTCCTCCTCCCTTTCTAGTCCTGAAGAAGGGTCACAGCCCAGAATGTTGTATATTCATCCATTTCCATAGATGCTGCCTGACCTGCAGAGTTCTTCCAGAATTTTGTGTGAGTTCATAAATAGAATTCACCCTGCAGTTTGAGAGGGAAAAGCTAACGTCAAATGAATCAGTACTACAGAGGAGCAAAGGAAATTACAGAGGCATGAGAGAGGGGCTGGCTAACATTGATTGGAAGGGGACATTAGCAGGGATGACGGCAGAACAGCAGTTGCTGCAGTTTCTGGGAGCAATTCAGAAGGTACAGGACAGATACATCCCAAAGAAGAAGTAGTATTCTAAAGGGAAGATGACAGAACCATGTTTAACAAGGGAATTCAAACAGCATAAAAGCAAAAGAGTGCACATGTAATACAGCAAAAATCAGCGGAAAGTTAAAGGATTGGGAAGCTTTTAAAAGCCAACAGAAGGCAACTAAAAAGCCATAAGGAGAGAAAAGATGACATGTGAAGGTAAAATAGCCAATAATATAAAAGACGATTGAAAAAGTTTTTTCAGAAATATAAGAAGTAAAAGAGAGGTAAGAATAGATATCAGACCATAGAAAATAATGCTGGAGAGATAGTAATGGGGGACAAAGAATGACAGTAGCAGTATGTCAAAAATTCAAGAGTCTCAGTGGTAGGAGTTCCGTTGCTATTAACAAGGAAAAGATGCCTGGAAGCTGGAAGTTCTGAAGGTAAATAAGATACCTGGATCAGATGGCCTACATCCCAGCGTTGTAAAAACATTGTGGAGCCATTAGTAATGATCTTTCAAGAATCACTTGATGCTGGAATGGTTCTAGAGAACTAGAAAGTTGCAAATGTCATTCCACTCTTTTAAGAAGCGAGGGAGATAGAAAAAAAAGGAGATTATAGGCCATTTAGCCTAAAATCAGTGGTTAGAAAGGCTAACGGGGTACAGAAGCACATGATAAAATAGGCCAAATTCAGCATTGTTTCCTTAAGGGGAATTTTTGTCCGACAAATCTGTTGGAATTCTTTGAGGAAATAACAGGCAGGATAGACAAAGGAGAGTCAATGAATGATTTGGATGGCAAAATTAATGTCTTTGTGGTCAAACTTGCAGTTAACATGAGGATAGGTGGGGGACAGGTAGTGTTGAGGAAGCAGGGAGTCTGCAGAAGGACTTAGAGAGATCAAGGAAAAACAGCAAAGTAGCAGATGGAACATAGTGTTGGAATTACATGGTCATGTACTTTGGTAGAAGGAACAAGGACATAGACCATTTTCTAAACAGACAAGAAGCTCAGAGACCTCAGCCTTCACCCTGTCTTGTGCAGCAGGATCCTGGACTTCATGTCAGATCGCCGGCAAGTCGTGAAAATGGGCTCCCTCACCTCTGTCCCTCAGGACTGTGTCCTAACTCCCCTCCTTTACTCTCTGTACAGCCATAACTATGTCACCACCCATAGCTCCAATCTGCTAATTAAATTTGCTGACGATACCACATTGATTGGCCTTATCTCAAATAGTAATGAGGCAGCCTACAGAGAAGAAGTCATCACCCTGACAGAGTGGTGTCAAGAAAACAACCACTCCCTCAATGTCGCTAAAGCAAAGGAGTTGGTTGTGAACTACAGGAGGAATGGAGACAGTCTAGCCCCTATTAGCATCAATGGATTTGGAATTGAGAGGGTGAACTGCTTCAAGTTCCTCGGCATCCACATCACCAAGGACCTCACTTGGTCTGTACACACCAGCTCTGTGGCGAAAAAGGTACAAGAGTGCCTCTTTCACCTCAGACAATTGAAGTTGTTTGGTATGGGCCCCCAGATCCTAAGAACTTTCTACAGGGGCACAATTGAGAGCATCCTGACTGGCTGCATCACTGCCTGGTATGGGAACCACACTTCTCTCAATCACAGGACTCTGCAGAGCATGGTGTAGACAGCCCAGCACATCTGTAGGTGTGAACTTCCCACTATTCAGGACATTAACAGAGACAGGTGCATAAAAAGGGCCCAGTGGATCACTCCAACCACAAACTGTTCCAGCTGCCACCCTCCGGGAAATGGTACTGCAACATAAAAGCCTGGACCAGCAGGCTCCAGGACAGCTTCTTCCTCCAGGCCATCAGACTGATTAATTCATGCTGATACAATTGTATTTCTATGCTGTATTGACTGTCCTGGTGTACATACCATTTATTACAAATTACTATAAATTGCACATTTAGATGGAGATGTAATGTAAATATTTTTACTCCTCAAGTATTTGAAAGATGTAAGAAATAAAGTCAATTTAATTTGAGTGGAAGACAAATACTTCTTTAAATGTTGGACAACAACAAAGAGAGATGTATCCTAGAAGATTCAAATATACTTCTTAACCAGTTGGCCACCCACCCACCTTTCTGAAAAAAAACTGTACGATAGGAGGAGGTAGTGAGGATAGAAGGAGAGGAGATAAGTTAAATATGATGAAAGAGGGAGAAAACTGTCATTCAAAGAAATTTATTAGCTTAAAAATGCATTACTAGTGATAAGAAATTACTTGATTAAAATTAAACAGCTATATAATTTGTCATCCAAAACTAAGGTGCTGATTCTGCCAATTCATTCTCACACTCCTCTTTCTTGTATAATGAGGTCAAGCTGAGTTAAAATGACTGACCACCCCCATACCTTCCAGAGCCAGCTTGTCTGGACCATCAGAATCACAGGAAGGCTAATGGGCTTTTAGAAAGGCAGGGAATCTTATCATTATGGACTCCAACTTTCTGGATAATCTATCTATTTGGGAGTAAATGCTTGTCACTGTAGTACATAGCTAAAATCAACATCTCATCAAAGTATGAGACTAGAGGTTTCCTCCTATCTATTAGAACCACATCTTTTATTAAAAACCCATTAATATGGAATGGTCTGGATTGATTTCCCTTTGTAATGGATTCCCATTTTTTTGTAAAAGAGTGCAGTTTGCAGGTTGAATTTGCAGGGCTACAATTATTTGAGGGGCTAGTTTTTTTTTTAAACTAGTTGTAAACTTTGAAACACGATTTAACAGGCAAGATTATTAAATGACATTGAATATTAAATAAAAGTATAAAGATTTGCACAGCTTTTAATTCAATCTTTTTGCTGTTTTTGGACTTGCACCAACAGTCAGCAATGACAATGTCCAGCTCCTGTTCGTTTACTCTGTTCCATACAGAAATGAATGCAGTACTTGAGTTCTGTACAGATAAGTAGAATATTTTAACGAACTCACATCTTAGCAAGATGCATTGCAGAAATTAATTAAGATGCTTTATCCTTAGTCTTCTACAGTACAGATTAAGGCCAAAAGTACATACCAACATTACCATCTTCAAGTCAAATACTGACCTGACTGAAGTGTAATCTATACTCCTTAATCTTCATTGTGACTTTATCTTAACAGCATCTTGACCACATAACTGTAGTGGTTTAAAGTGGCAGTTTATCACGAACTTCTTAAAGATAATTATGAATTGGCAATTAATGGTGGACTTACCAGCAACGTCAAAAGTCTGTGCATGAATTTAAATTATATTAGTTATACAGGGAAAAGAGCATTTTCTCGTATGCACTCAATCAAATCTGAAATAGCATTTAAAGATTCACCAAAATATTTGTTATTTCAATTAAAATTATTAAATCTTTATCAGATTTGTAATATCTTAATAAAAGCAAGAGGGTTCAGTTATTCATCTTTAATACCTGTGATTGTTCAATCTCTGCTTTATTTAGTTTAATACCAATAATCTCTGCAGCAAACCTTTGAAAACAGAGGAATACCTGCAAAATAGAACAGGTTAAATCATCAGAAACAAGTTTAATATAAATATGTCAAAAATCATCAGATTCTTTTCCATTGCACATGAGTAAATATTTAATCAAATCTACCCACATCCTTGTATAAAATTTTATATTTATATATCAATTATTTTTTTCTACACCTTAATAAAAATCACCAGATAAAAATGTCAGAAATATGAAAGTATTGTTGAATTAGTAATTGTGTTTTCTGTGAATTCAAAATAGGAAATGTGTATCCTTTGCTCACAAATTCTAATAACATTTATATATTGAAAGTGAGCTGTGACAACTCCAACTGCCTGTGCTACTGGGCACCATAACTAAAACTTTCAGAATGTCGACAAAAAGTTCCACATTTCTCTGATCAAGAGCAAATGTTTGCCTTGACCATATTATAGGCTCTCAACCACTGGTTATCTAATGATGTAGTTCTTCCATGATTAGTGACATGGAAAATCATGTGATTTTGTCTCCCATTATCGGTGAAGGAATGGCCAGTGTGCTGACATACAAAAAAATGTTGCTGAAAGAATGAACTTTGATTTGATGACATTAACCCAACATGTAACGTTCACATTGCTGACCTGTACCAATCCTTCTTAGAAGTGATGAAAGTTTCAGTGCTGGAAAAAGAACGGTTACTTTTGAAACAAATACATTGTCACTAGGTTCCACAGAAACAGTAAGTTTTGTGTTTAGCAAAATGCATTGGTCTTATTCTATTGTAGAAATAGTTAGTGCATGCATGGTTGATTCTTGTTAAACTGCTCTATTTATTGCAAATAAACAAAAAGAAGCTGAATATTCTTGGTAGGTAGGTACGGGGTGAGAGGGTGAGGGAGTGAGGGGGTGGGAGGGTGAGAGGGTGAGAGATATAGGTCCATGTTAGGTGGAAGGTAGTGGAGATTAAATGACAAATGTCCTAATAGTAAACAGAGCTTTCCCTTTATCCCATTCTCCAATTCATCATTTCCCTGCATCTTAAAACCACCTTTATCTCTCATGTGTTACCAATTCTAACACAAATTCATGAAAAGCATGGGAGGGCCCATGTTATTAACAAAAACAAACATGACCTCTATGACGAAAAGCATAAGATCTGCAACATAATTTCATTTAAAATTCTTCTATGTTTTGGACGATGTATGCTTTAAAAAGTAAATTCATGCAAAATAATGGCTGGTGGACAATGATTACAATACTGATCTTGCTATACTAACACTAATGACTTATGGTAAACATTAGTTAATCTGCAAATTAAAATAATGAACTATGCAAAGATTCACAGTAATATTAAGACTGCAATGTAAAAATAAATTACCCAAAAGTCAATTTGCAAAATTGGAAATTAGCCAAAAGAAAAATATCCCGCTTAATCTGACTTCAAACTCTTGTAATTCTGATGCAGAGCTATCAATCCACATTAGGGAATAATCCTTTAATTCCACTGTTAGAAAGTGGAGATAGGAGTGAAAATTGAACATCATTGCACACATCTAACAGCTGTAAACCAGGCATAATGTGGTTCACATTCAAAGAATGCTCTATGTCAAAAGAAACAGTCAAATGGGTCAGGGCATTTGGCAAAATAGGAGTAAGACCTCATAAATGTAAATGAATGTCCTTATGTCTATTTTAAGACTTCCATCAGAAACTCCTTTGTGATGAGCAAGAACCTAAAGGCTACAGAGGTGAAGTTTAGAAATTCTTATATTATTCCCACAAAGTCAGAATGACATGTAGGAGTGCTCTCCTGATTCCACACTAACTTTTTTGATTCTGTCCCTTCACATTCAGAACTTACCCTGAGTCTGTTATTGGTGAGACAGTTAATAAGAGTTCACTCAAACAATGATCATAAGGCTCCAGGCTATATTTCATTCTTTGGGCCTTCTGTTGGAGATGACATTCAGTGCAAAAGAGCACAGTGAATTCCTACCCAATAATAACGAAACACATACCTTAATATATAGCTACAACTGGAGCTTGGAAAAAGATTACTGTACACAGTTAAAGAAGATGGCAGCAAGTGGTAACAGATAGATAATGAAAGGAAGGAGACCAAAACACATCATTGTTCAATTTAACAGTCCATGGACAAAATGAATAGATACCTAAGAGTATTGGAACAATCTCACAAATGTGGATTTTGTTAGTCACAACAATTCAGAAAATGCAAAGAAAATACTCTTTCAGATACAGATTCAATAAGACTTCTTCACAATATAGTAAAAATCCAATAGGCTCGGTGAGTAGATTTCCATATCTCCTAGATCAAAAATGGAGGTGTTCTGCTGGTCTCTGCTTGCTCACTAAAGGAGCTAAAAGTGCATATTGTCAGCTCTTTTTGAATATAGCATCATCCAAGAGGTGGTAGGTTTGATAGACTATCAATCACCATTCCTTATGGCTTCTTAGTGCAGAACCTTACAATATCATACTTCTGCATTTATGGATTGATTTACTGCATTTATGGACCTGTGGACTTTTTCATGCTAATGGTTTTATATTCTGTTTTTTTATCCCCTGTTCCTTTTCTGGTTTGTTGTGCGAGGGAAGAGTGTTTGGGAGTTGATGTTCTGTTAGTTTTTTGTGTGGGGAAGGGGCGGTTTTGATGTTTTTCTCTGAGTGACTTTCATGTTCTTTCTTTGTTTCATGGCTATCTGGATACAAATTTCAGAGTTGTTTATGGATACATGCTTTGATAATAATAAATGAACCTATGAACTATGAATAGCTGGTCTACATAATTGGAATTTCGTATTCTGAAACATTCAATCTGACAAAATTTTATTAAAGTAGTAGAGCTACTAAGACTTGATGTTTCAATCCCTATGGTAAGTTGGCACTCTCGATGTTGGCAGTGGGCTTGGAGTGGTGACAAGGAGGGAGGGGAGGTACGTCATCAGGTGGGCACCCTCCTTCTTTGACTTTTCGTTGATAAGCCCGCAACGTCTCCAGAGGGCTCAAGGGTGCTACCTGGCGTCCCAGATACACCCCCCTCAGTTCCATACCCTCCTGTCTTCATCTTGCAGCCCAGTTGTTGACTTTCCTATTAATCCAAATCCAATTGCTGCTTTCTTCTACTGCATTTGACAAGGACTTGATTGCTTGTTGGAGGGAGTGACCCCTCACCCCCATCTTCTTCAATAGATTGGTCGTAGATGTAGCAATGAATCCCCTGCATCCCACTTCTACAGGGAAAATCTTGGTCTTCCAGCCATTCTGGGCAGCTTCAGTTGCCAGTTCAGAGTACTTTGTCTTTTTCATCTCATAAGCTTCTTTGACACCATCTTCCCATGGTACTGTCAATTCCACAACATATGCCAGCTTGGCTGTTGTGGACCACAGGACCATGTCTGGCCGGAGTGTTGTAGCCGCAATGTCTGGGGGAAACACAAGCTTTTTTACCAAGTCCACGTCCATTTTCCAATCCCGAGCAACCTGCAGAATGCTTACATCTTTTGATGTTATATGGTGCTCTGGAGGTTGGCCTGCTGGTACAAATCGTGTGATGTGGACATTTCCTGCCAATGTTTGTGGAAGAGCATTTGTGGTGATTCGCCTCTGTTCCAAGATTGATGCCAGCTGTCTGAGAATTTGGTTATGCCGCCAAGTGTACCGCCCCTGGGTGAGGCTCGTGGTGCATCCTGTTAAAATGTGCCTTAGTGATGCAGGTGCTTGACAAAGAGAGAAAGCGGGGTCTTCTCCCCACCACTGGTTCAGGTTCTGGGGTGTGGGTAGGACGTCAAAAGTGGCTCTGATGACAAAACTTAGCCGAGATCCCTCCATCTCCCAGATGTCACGCCAGCTAAGTTTCCTCTTTTCCAGGTTCTCCCGATTAGTCCATTGATCCTGCTTGGCCATTGAAACGGCCCTGGCGTTTCGCTCTGCCTCCTCCTGTCTTCTTAACTCCTCCACCACGAGCCATCTCTTCTGCACTGATGTTGCCTTGTGCCACTGAAGAGCTTTTGGACGAGCCCGAGCCCGGCTCTTGGATTTATTTTATAGTCATAGTCATACTTTATTGATCCCGGAGTTTTCGTTACAGTTGCACCATAAATAATAATAGTAATAGAACCATAAATAGTTAAATAGTAATATGTAAATTATGCCAGTAAATTATGAAATAAGTCCAGGACCAGCCTATTGGCTCAGCGTGTCTGACCCTCCAGGGGAGGAGTTGTAAAGTTTGATGGCCACAGGCAGGAATGACTTCCTATGACGCTCTGTGTTACATCTCGGTGGAATGAGTCTCTGGCTGAACGTGCGCCTGTGCCCACCCAGTACATTATGCAGTGGATGGGAGACATTGACCAAGATGGCATGCAACTTGGACAGCATCCTCTTTTCAGACACCACCGTGAGAGAGTCCAGTTCCATCCCCACAACATCACTGGCCTTACGAATGAGCTTGTTGATTCTGTTGGTGTCTGCTACACTCAGCCTGCTGCCCCAGCACACAACAGCAAACATAATAGCACTGGCCACCACAGACTTGGAGAACATCCTCAGCATCGTCCGGCAGATGTTAAAGGACCTCAGTCCTTTATTTCACTTTTGTTACACGTTAACTGATGTCCTTTGCTGATTGAATATTGCTACCATCTTATTGGCCATCTCCTCACAAAGAAAATGAAGCAAATGCTCCAGTTTCAATCTGAAAAAAAGGTAAAATAATAAGTGCTTAAATCCCTCAATTTTTTTCTGGGTCCGAGGTTCAACAGTATTTTGGCGTTTTTATGCATCATTTGAGTGGCACACAAGGGGAAAGCTATTTAGGTTGGAAATTACAAGAATATTCTTCTTCTTCTTTTCCTTTTTCTTATGTTCTTTAATGCAGCTCAGAAATATAAACGACTAGAGTTTGGTGACTACTGTTACATTTGTTTTGTTACAGATGTTGTCATTCACGTAGTACAATACGTGCTATGTTGTACAGCTATGCTCTCCACCAGCAACAAAGCCAACTCCTTTGATAGTCACTTGCTCAGGAACTTTAGAGCGGAGCAGCAACTTCCTCTGACTCTTGGGCTTGTGCCAAGTTAGGTTTATTGAATCAAGTCGAATGAAGAAGGATGGAACTGAGGAAAATGCCACTACCACCTTGAAACTTCCCCATTCTACTGCAGCTTTTCTCCACATTTTTATCAAATTATTAGACTACAAGACACAGGAGCAGAATTAGGACATTCTGTCATTTGAGTATGTTCTGCCACTCCATCATAGGTGAGTTATTTATTATCCCTTTCAACTACATTCTCCTGCCTTCTGCCTTTGCCTACCTTTGATGTCCTGACTATTCAAGAATCCATCAACCTCCGCTTTAAGTCTACCAAATAACTTGGTCTCCATAGCCTCAGAATAGAGCGACGTACATTTAAACACCTTGTAGCAATGAATTCCACAGATCTACTACCCTCCAGTTGAAGCCGTTCCTCCTCCACAGTGTTCTAAATGTACATCGCTGTATTCTGAGGTTGTGCCCAGTGGTCCTAAACTCCCCCACTATAGTAAATATTCTCTCCACATCCATCCTATATAGGCCTTTCAATATTCAATGAGATCCACGTCCCCTCCATTCTTCTAAACTCCAGCGAATACAGGTTCTGAGCCATCAAACGCTCCTCATATATTAACTGCCTCATTCCGGAATCATTCTCGTGAACTTCCTCTGGACCTTCTCCAATGCCAGCACATCTTTTCTTAGATAAGGGGCCCAAAACTGCTCACAATACTCCAAGTGCAGCCTGACCCATGCCTTATAAAGCATCAACATTACATATTTGTTTTTACATTCTTGTCCTCTTGAAATGAATGATTACATTGCACTTGCTTTGCTTACCAACGACTCAACCTGTAAGTTAACCTTTTAGGAATTCTGCATGAGGACTTCCAAGTCTCCTTGCACCTCTGATTTTGAGTTTTCTTCCCGTTTAGAAAATAGCCTATGCATATATTCCCTGTACCAAGTTGCATGACCACACAATTAAGAGGTTCTGTAGATGCTGGAAATCCAGAGCAACACACAGAAAATATTGCAGTTTATCAGTAGGTCAGGCAGCATCAATGAAAATGAATATACAGTCGAAGTTTTGGCCTGAGTCCTTTAATCTGCACTTTAAAGGAAGGGGGAAAATGGCAGAATAAAAAAGTGGGGGTGGGGAAGGGGAAGGAAGCCATGCTAGAAGTGATAGGTGAAACCAGCTAGGTGCAAGGAGGGTGAAGAAAGAAGCTCGGAGGTGACAAGTGGGAAAGGCAAAGGGTCAAAGACAAATCAATCTGATAGAAGAGGAAAATGGACCATGGGAGAAAGGGAAGGAGGAGAAACACCAGGTGAAGGTGATAGAAGAGGTAAGAAGAGGGAAGAGGGAAGGAAAAGAAATTACTGGAAGGAGAAATCAATATTCATGCCATCAGGTTAGAGTCTACATTTATCAGAATATGAGGTGTTGCGTCTCCACTCTGAGAGTAGGCTTCACCATGGCAAAATAGGCAGCCATGGTCCAAAATGTCAAAATGGGAAAGTGGATAGTAAATAAAATGGCTAGCCACCAGGAAATTCCATTTGTTGCGTATGGAGCAGAGATGCTTGACGAAACGGTCCCCCAATTTACGTTTGATCACACCAATGCAACATTAGGAGCACTGAATACAGTAGATGACCCCAAAAGATGCACAGGTGAAGTGTTACCTCACCTGAAAGGACTGAATGGAGGTGAGAAAGGAGGTGAGAGTGGAGGTGAATGGACAGTTGTAGCAATCCTTTCTCTTGCAGGATATCTGCCAGAAAGGAGATGTGTGGAGGGATGAATAGACAAGGGAATCATACAGGCAGGAATCCCTGCAGAAAACAGAGAGTGGGGAGGAGGTAAAGATGGAGGCAAAAGTTGTGGAAAATGATGTGTTGCATGCATAGGCTCATGGGGTGGTTGGAGGACAAGAGGACTACTATCAGCTAAGGGGATGGGGAGATAGTGTGAACACAGATATCCGGGAAATGGAGGAAATGCAGGTGATGGCAGCATTAATGGTGGAGGAATGGAAACACCAATCTTTGAAGAAGGAGGACATCTCTGATATCCTGGAACGGAAAGCTAATACGGCAAAGACAAAGCAACTGAAAAAAGGGAACAGAAATTTTACAGGAGATAGGATGACCATGGGAATCGGTAGGTTTATAAAAGATATCAGTAGTCAGTTTGTCTCCAGAGATGGAGAGAGAGATTGAAAAAGGGGAGAGAAGTGTCAGAAATGGACCAGGTGAACTTAAGGGCAGGATGGAAATTGGATGCAATGATGATGAAATTGACAAGCTCAACATGGGTGCATGAAGCAATACCAATGCAACCATCAATGTAGTGCAGAAAGAGTTGAGCATTACCAGGGAAGGCTTCGAATATGGACTGTTGCACTTAGCCAGTAACAGAGCAGGCACAGCTGGGGCCCATGTAGATGCCCATGGCTACCCCTTGAGTTTGGAGAAAGTGGGAGGAACTGAAGGAGAAGTTGCTGAGGGTGAGGACCAGTTCTGCCAGACAGAGAAAGTGGGTGGTGGAGGGGAACTGGTCAGGTCTTTTGTCAAGGAAGAAGCAGAGTGCTTTAAGGCCTTCTTCATGGGGGATAGAAGTGTATAGGTACTGGAAATCCATGGTGAAAACAAGGTAGTAAGAGCCAGGAAATTGAAAGTTGTTGAGGAGATCAAGAGCATATGAAGCCTCACAGATGTAGGTTGAAGGGAATGAATCAAGGGGGATAGAATGAAGTTGAGGTATACAAACACAAGGTCAGTGGGGCAGGAGCAGGCAGAGACAATGGGCCCACCTGGGCATTCAGGTTTGTGGATCTTGGTAGGAGATAGAAATGAGCAGTGTGGGGTAAGGGGTCTATGAGCTTGGTCACAGTGGATGGGAGGTCTCCAGAGTTGATGAGGTTAATGATGGTGTGGGAGACAGTGGCCTAATGGTCCAGAGTAGGGTCCTCTTCATTGGGTAAGTAGGAGGCGGTGTCTGCAAGTTGCCACCTGGCCTCACAAGACAGAGGTCAGTCCACCACACTGCAACAGCACCCCCTTTGTCTGGGGGTTTGATGGTGAGGTTGAGATTGATGCAGAGACAGAATGGATGGCAGTGCTTTCAAAGGGGTTAAGGTTCAAGGAGGAGAGAGGAATGCTGAAATTGAGCCAGTTGCTGTCTAGTTGACAGTTAGAGAAAAAAAGATCCAGAGCAAGCAGAGAACCAGACAAAGGTTTTCAAGAGAGGGCGCGGAGACAGAAGAAGAACTCGGTGTTATGGCAAGTGTGGATCTCACTGAGGTGCAGGTGAAGATGTTCACATACTTTCCTACACTATATTCCATATGCCACTTCTTTACCTATTCTCCCAATCTATCCAAGTCCTCCTGCAGACTCCCTGCTTCCTCAACACTACTTGCCCCTCCACCTATCTCCGTAGCATACGCAAACATGGCCACAAACCTATTAATTCTGTCATCCAAATCATTGACGTATAACATGAAAAGAAGCAGTCCCAACACTAACTCACGCAGAACACCACTAGTCACTAGCAGCCAACCAGAAAATGCCCCCTTAACTCACACTATTTGCCTCCTGCTAGTCAGCCAATCTGCCAACAATGCTAGTATCTTTTCTATAATGCCATGAGTTCTTACCTTGTCAAGCAGCCTCATGTGCAGCACATGTCAAAGGCCTTCTGAAAATCCAAGCATACAATATCAGACTTACAGATGTTAGCTATAAGGCCCATCCTCTTAAAAACTTCACTGAACAAGTTAACCATGTCCGGTCTCAGTTTCCGGATATGCAACATGCGCGAGAATACTACCACCAAGGCCAATTCACAAACTTCACCAGGAGGCTAAGCAAACCAATCTATCCTTACAGGCCAAAATACCCTGCATCAAAGCCCTTGTTCCTCTTACTCAATTGTACTAGGAAGACAACAGAGTCTTGAAAGAAACACTCTATTCGGAGCATTGATATTGGAGCAGATTACCAGGCAGAAAGGCTTCTCAAGAGATAATTATTCTTTGCAATTTGTCCCATTGCTCAAAAGATGCTCTTGAGATGGTATTAAGAAGCTTAAGCACACATAAGGGTGTGTAGAAGTCCTTTCTAAGTGTCAGGTGAATGCACCCACTCAGAAACAATATACCAGCCTGTCCTTTGGGCCATTTTGTACTCTATCTGTGGGAGAGTCTGAGGTTGCCTGGCATCACCATCCACCTCAAAAGTCACACCAGCAGGATGTAAGTCTTTGATCCAGAGGAACACCTAAGAGGACTTGCCGATATTTGGTAATGTTTCCCTAAATCTGTCTCCTGATTAGTGAGGCCTTCCTGCTGAAAGCAGCATCTCCTGCCCCAAAGATACTTTGACAGCATGCTAAACCATGCCAGGTCTCACCTCCAATTAGAATTGTCAGAAGACTTCAAACATCTGTGGCCATGCATGAGCATTCAAAAATATTAACAATATGAAATATTAATCATACTATGAAGACATAAAAATGAATAAAATTAGAGATTATAATGTTTAAAATATTTAAAATCTACAATTACTATAAATAGATTGCAATTAATTCAAATAATTCTCATAGGTATAACTGAATGAACAGAAACTTGCATATTGCTCAAAGATCTCTCTATTGAAATAGGTTCAGTGGACCTGGCACTGTTGCTGCCAGTACTCCACCCCTGCATTCTATGACCAAAGTCAGAATAACAGTCAAAAGGATTTCGCAAAAAAAAAAGTTTTGTTTTTCAATAAGAATTCATCAAAGAAAATCCTGGGTTTGGGGGCATTATGCTTTGAGAAGCGTTTAAATGACCAGGTCTTTGAATCTTTAGGTTGGAAGAGTTTGGAGGACATGCCTTCTTCTCATTGTTACCATCGGGAAGGAGGCCTGAAGGCACACACTCAGCGATTAGGGAACAGCTTTTTCCCCTCTGCCATCTGATTTCCAAGTGGACATTGAGCCCTTGAACACCACTTCCCTTTTTCATTATTTCTGTTTATGCACTACAGTTTCTAATTTAACTATTTAATGTACATATATATATATATATATACTTAATTTTTTTATATATTTATCATATATTGTATTGTACTGCTGCCACTAAGCTAAGAAATTTCTTGACATATGCTAGTGATATTAAACCTGATTCTAACAAAAGATTATATCACTGAAACATATCAGAGTTTTATAAGACTTTAAGGACAGATGTTTTGTCTGACCGAGGTGTCGGCTACCAAGAACCTACATTCTCAAAGACAATAAGGAACTACTTTACCAGAAGACAGTGAACATCTGGAACTTTGCACTTAGGAGGCTGAGTCACTGAATAAATCCAAAAAAAAAAAAGAATACCTTTTTGAAGATTTGGAGAATGAATGGATATGATGTTCACACAAGAAAGTGGCACTGAATAAAATAATCTGCCATGATCTTTTTGAAGAGCGGAGGAGGGACGAGGCCCCATATGGCCTACTCCTGCATAAATTTCTCCCATTCTAATAAATTCTTAAATCTGTCTTCATGGAAACAAATGAAGAGTTTCTTTACCAAGTTTAATAATAGCAGATTCCCTAATGTAAGGAATTCCCACAGATATGTACTCCACCACTGGACATAGGGATTTAAATGCTGAAGTGCAACCGGCAAATTAGCAAAGAAGAAAAAGCATAAATTGAGAAACTGTGAATTTATGTATAACATCTGCCTGCAAGTTAAGGCCTAATAACATCTGGGTAATCACAAATATACTATCTTGTCACATAACATTGCAAATAAATAATCTGTACATTAATTAGTTAGCACTGTCTTTCATACTTAGTGCATATCTGGATTTAATCTCAATCTCCTTTAAATAGCTTTTAACTACTTTAATTTTTCCAGTCAAAGTTAGATGTTACAACAGATTTGTATGTTGGAAATGATTCAAACTCACAGAATCTCCAGTTTTGGCAGAGACAAAATGACCACTGATGTTATTTTCCTGGCAAAATCGTTGATGTTTGTCTGTCTTCACAGTTCGAATGTGCTCCAGGTCAACTATGGGAGTAATAAAAGACAGTCTGATTATTCTTCAACAAACAATTTTTTTTGAATTAAACATATGTCTATTTCATTCAAGTAGCATAGTTTAGTGTATGATTGTGCAAGACTATAAAAGAAATAATTTTGCTTGCTTGATAATCAGGATAATGTGAAAGCATAATTCCCACAAATGTAATTATCAGAATCAAAATATCACTTCATCAAAGTACATGACCTAATGACAATTAAAATAACGCATGTCCATTTTAAAAGCTCTCATTTCCAAGTATGAAAAATCACAGATATTAAATACTAGAAAAGTACACCATAGGTACAGGCCATTCAGCCTACAGACAGGCTATTCTAGCCTGGACTTTTCATTAGTTATGGATTTTTTGATCCAGAGCAATTCATTCAGGATCAAACTAGTTTAAAAAAAGGTAACAGAATTTCAAATGCTACCTACATCCAGTCCAAATTATTCTTTTGCTGAGACGTAAAGAAAATCTCTACCCCCAAATTTGAATAATCTCTGTCGATTTCTGTGTATTACATCTTTTTGATGGAACTTTAAGTGGCTTTTGAAATGATGTTTTTGCATGGACACAGCAATGCCAGTAGTATATTTTTAAGATCTCTATGTATTTTACTTTACTAAAAAAAAAGTCAGTACAGTACATATTTGACAAGTAAAACACTTTAAAATTTTCCAGAAATGAATTTTAGTTATTTTAAATGAGATTGATTTTGAATGGCCACAAAGAAAATTTTCATTTGTGACATCACAAGTTTGAGTTGATTTTAAAGAAACAACTAAAGTTACTGTTATGATAAACAATATATGAAGGAACCGTTTTAAAACATCATTGTTTAAAAGAAAAATAACATTCTTCGTCATCACCAGATTATTCTTGGAAGATTTTATAGTCTCTCATTTATAAATATGAGAGAAAAAAAATACCTCTCAAGACCAGTGTGACACTGGAACAATTTGTCTCTGGGTTACCATTTTCATCCAAAGGCTAAGCTCTACCCATCTTCTAACTGACAGCACATTAGCCTATCCATTTATTCCAGAACGTAAGTGGAAAGATTAAGGGAAATATTGCAGAAGTCCTTTGAATAGAGACTATGTTGAAAAACAAGGGCATCTGTTTCTCTTTAAAATATATTACTTTTCTTCCCTCCCCTTCCCCTCTGAAGCAGAAGCAACTTTCCAAATGTCATTCATTAGGAATGGCAATTACTCATTTTTATTTAAAAATATGATCTTCCTTGATGCTTGTCATTCTTAAAAAGATCTTGCTGGAAGTGAAAACAACTGTGTTTGAATGACCAGAAACTTGCAGCAAGAAAATAAATCTCACAAGTTCCAAAATGCTAAACATTGCTGGCTGATCTACGTTATTTTACCATTATCCCCACAGTTAACATCTTACTCAATCCCAATTTTCTTATCATTTCTGCAAATGCATATTAATTGACCATTAAACACATGCCCGAAAAATAAATTTTGTAATTAACTAGGTAATTATATAATATTTATTAAAGAATGCCAGTCCACTTTTATTGCTCAGAAAATTAAGAAATGTGCACAAAATCTTATTCCTCTGGATGGTAGATTGATTCAGGTAAGTTTTCAAACAATAAATTTGAAGTTTCTTACTTTTTCTTTTTACTTTTCCTTTGTATATTTTTAAATTGAACCTTGCATTCCCTCTTTATTCCATTTTTGGAACAGATCTCTTAATCAATTCTATTTCATCACCCCACGCCCATTCCCGTCTCAGTCCTTCTGAATCCCTTAATCCCATTAAGGAGATTCTCTGTTTATCTCAGGGGTGACACATTGACTTTGCTGCACTATTATCAACATGCATTTCCAGTAATTTTTGGGGAAGACAAACTAAATCTAGAAATACAGGAATAGTCTTTGAAATTATATTGTTTTCTTGGGATTACTTCACTTCTTAATCCGTAACTAACCTGTATATCCAGTTTCCTCATGTGGAGTGTGCCAAGAAATTCAATATAAATGTGTAAAAGATGAAAACTGAAAATAGATGAGAAGTGTGACTACGTCTGCAGGAAGTGATCCAACTTCAATGACTGACTGACTGGATCAAGGAGTTGGAGCTGGAGTGGGCTGCACTCAGGATCATTCAGGAGGCTATAATAAGACTTTTGAAGCGGTGGTCATACGCAGAGTACAGTCTTTGGACAGTAGATGGGTGGCATCCAGGACAGGTAAGGGGATGAAGAAGTCAGTGCAGGTTTTCCCTATGGCCATTCCCCTCAGCAACAAGTATACCCCTTTGGATACTGCTGGGAGGATGACTCATCAGGATACGGCAGTACCAGACAGGGTAGTGGAACTGTGGTCAAGCAGTGAAGTAGTTATAGGGGACTCAATAGTTAGAGGGACAGAAAGGAATTCTGTGGCTGCAAAAGAGACACCAGGAAGGTGTACTGCCTCCCTGGTGTTAGCATCCATGATGTATCGGGAGTGGCTGCAGGATTCTCAAGGCTGAGGGGGAGCAGCCAGATGTCGTATTGCCACTAATGACATTGGCAGAAAAGGGAAAGAGGTCCTACCCAGTGAGGAAATAGAGTTAGGGCAGAGGCTGAAGAAAAGAGGCATCCAAAGTTGTAATCTCCAGATTACTCCCTGTGCCACGGGCTAGGGCAGATAAGAATGAGGTAACAGCATGAATGAATGAGTGGCTACAAAGAAGGTGTAGGGGAAGGGTTTCAAATTTTTGGTTGACTGGAATCTTTTCTGGGGAAGGAATAACCTGTACAAGAGGGACAGGTTGTACCTGAACTGGAGGAGAACCAATATTCTGGCCAGGAGGTTTGCTGATGCTAATCAAGAGAATTTAAACTTACTTTGCTGGGGGCTGGGAACCAGAGCCCAAGGTCAGTAAGGGATGGATTAGACCAGAAGGTAGATGTCAGGGCAAGTATTGAAAGGCAAAATCAAAATAACAGGTATGATGGGCTGAATAGTTTGGAGTGTGTATATTTTAATGCTAGGAGTATTATGATTTTTAGGTGGCTAGACTTGTAAGTTGGCAATGGGATCATTAATGTCAGTGAATTAGAAGATTAAAAAACATCAGAAACATAGACAAAATAAAAATTATTAAAAGGAGTAAATAGGCAATCTTGATGAAAGTTATTGGCTCTGCAGTTCAGTGCAGCAAAAAATACTTCTTTAACTGCACATGTTCTCATTCAAACTGAGTATGTACCTTAAGATTATCTTTTAAAGAGGCAGAGTTATGCCAGGGATTGAAAACTTTGGTTGACTCAAGGTGCAGTTGGATGAAAGCAAGGCTCATCAGAACTTGACATCAGACATACAAGCAGATAGCATGGAAAAGATTGAACTGTGGAGGTAGAATTTTTCTTACAGAACATACAAAAAAATTATTGCACAATACTTGAAACATATTAAGCTTGTATTTATCATATGCTGCCCTTGATAATAAATCTGTGTGTTATTCGCAGGGTTTTGAAAAGCAGAGACTCAGTAGCATCCACAAGTATATTCTGTACATCCCTTGGAACATTCTGAAATCTGCTTATTTAATTTGATCCTTTTAGAGCCTAAAAGGAGCAATTTGTATTAGAATCCATTGCAGCATGCCATACTCATCAAAACAACTGCAGTGTTTACATAATATTTCAAACAAAATAGAAATAATCTGATTTTTAAGATGAAAAGAAATTGCAATAAGACAGTGTCATCTATTTTTATCATTGCTAATTGGGCTGCAGTAAATAAGACTGCTACATAACCAGTAAATAGTAAGACCTGAATATAAATATGGACTTCTACGTCAACATTGGCAAATTTCAAGTGTAACATGCGGGCAAAATTGAAAACAGTGATGAATACAAAAATGAAGATGTTATATTTGATTGCAGGCAGAATAAGGAATAAGGTAGATGACCTTGTAGCACCACTAAGGTACGGCATTGTGAGCATCATTGCGTCGTCACTGAAAGATCATAACTGGGAGCTTAATACCAAGGATACGCTTTATATGAAAGGATAGGCAGGGAGGCAGATGGAGAGTGGTAGCTCTGTTGGTCAAAAATGAAATCAAATCCTTAGAAAGGGATGACAAGATCAGAAGATGTAAAATACTTGTGAATAGAGTTAAGGAACTGCAAGGGTAAAAAGACACTGATGGGAGTTATATACATGCCCCCTAACAGTAGCAAGGATGTGGGATGTAAATTTCAACAGAAGATAGAAAAGGCATATAACAAGGGCAATGTTACAATAGTCATAGGGGATTTTAATATGCAGGTAGATTGGGAAAATCAGGTTGGTGCTGGATCCCAAGAGAGGGAATTTGTAGAATGTCTATGAGATGGTTTTTTAGAACAGCCTATGGCTGGGCCCACTAGGGGAAAGGCAATTCTGGATTGGCCATTGTGAATTGAAGCAAATGTAATAAGGGACCTTAAGGTAAAGGAGCCAATGATCATAATAATGATAGAGTTCATCTTGCAGTTTGAAAGGGAGAATATAATGTCAGATGTATCAGTATTACAGTGGAGTAAAGGGAATTACAAAGGCATAAGAGAGGAGCTGGCCAAAGTTGATTGGAAGGGGACACTGTCAGTGATGAAGCAGAACAGCAATGGCTGGAGCTCCTGGGGGCAAATCATTAGGCACAGGATAGATACATCCCAAAGGAGTAGTAGTATCCTAAAGGAAGAGTGAGGCAACCGTGGCAGACAAGGGAAGTCAAAGAAAAGGCATATAATATACCAAAACCTAGTGGAAAGATAGAGAATTGGGAAGCTTTTAAATCCAACAGAAGGCAACTAAAAAAGAAACATATGGAGAGAAATGATGAAATATAAAGGTAAACTAGCTAATAATATCAAAGATGATACCAAAAGTTTTTGTCAGATACATAAGAGTATGAGAGAAGCGAAAGTAGATATTGGACTGCTGGTAATTATGCTGGAGAGGTAGTAAAGGAATAACAGATGAATAAGTTCTTTGTGTCAGTCTTCACTGTGAAAGACATTAGCAGTGTGCCAAAAGAAAGGATATTATAGGTAAGTTAGCCTAGCTTCATATTAAGGATGAGGTTTCAGAGTACTTGGAGGCACATGATAGAGCAGGCGAATGTCAGCATTGTTTACTTAAGGGGAAATCTTGCCTGACAAATCTCTTGGAATTCTTTGACAAAATGACAGACAGGGTAGACAAAGAGAGTCAGTGGATGATGTTTACTTGGATTTTCAGAAGGCCTTTGACAATGTGCCATTCAGGAGACTACTTAATCAAACGAGAGGCCATGGGATTACAGGAAATATACCGGCATGGATAGAAGATTGGTTGAACTGGCAGGAGGCAAAGAGTCAGAATAAAGGAAGCCTATTCTAGTTGGCTGCCAGTGACTAATAGTGTTCCGCAGGAATCGGTGTTGGGACTGCTTCTTTTTATGTTATATGTCAATTATTAGGATAACAGAATTGATGGCTTTTTGGCCAAGTTTGTAGATGATACACAGATAGGCGGATGGACAGCAATGCGTAGGAAGCAGGGAGTCTGTATAAGCCCTTAGACTGAGAGAATGGGCAAAGAAGTAGCAGTAGTGCAGGGAAATGTATGGTCAAGCACTTTTGTTGAAGGAATAAAGGTATAGACTATTTTCTAAACGGGGAGAAAATTCAAAAATCAGAGGTGCAAACAGACTTGGGAGTGCTTGTGCAAGATCACCTAAAGGTTAACTTGCAGGCCAATGTAATTCATTCATTTCAAGAATATTTTAATATAAGAACAATGGCATTGGAGAAGGCCCAAAGGAGGTTCATGAGAACAATTCTGTCAATCAAAGTGTTAATGTATGAGGAGTGTTTGATGGCCCCAGGTCTGTATTCATTGGATTTTATAAGAATGAGGAGACATTTCATTGAGATCTATTGAATATGAAAGGCCTACATAGAGTAGGTGTGGAGACAATGTTTCCTTTAGTAGGTGAGTCGAGAACCAGAGGGCACCACCTCAGAATAGAAGGACATCTGTTTAGAACAGAGATGAGAAGGAATTTCTTTAGCCAGCAGGTGGTGAATCTGTAAAATTCATTGCCACTGACAGCTGTGGAGGCCACGTTATTAAGTATATTTAAAGCTGAGGTTGATAGGTTCTTGGTTGGTCAGGGTGTCAATGATTATAAGGAAAAAGCAGGAGAATGGGGATGAGAGGGATAATAAATGTTATGGAATGGCAAAGAAGAACCAATGGGCCGAATGGCCTAATTCTTCTCCTTTGCCTTCTGATCTTACGGTCTAAATTCTTTCACAATGTTTTATAAAGTTTTGTTTTTATGGTGGTTTAATTTCAGAGACACAAATACTTGTTGCTCTCTGGTACTGATGGTAATAGATGTCTAATAAAACCTAACACAAATCTGACTTGCTCTGACTATGGTCATTCTGATCCCAAGCTGAGTACAGTACTTAATCTTTCATAAGCCAAATGAAACATTGCCATATATATATAACAATTTCAAAAGTGCTACTGATTTGTTTAAAACTGAAGTGCTAAATATTGATCAAATCAAGAACAGAGCACACATGGCATTAATAAAGAAATCATCCCAATATGAACAAAGAATTATGCCAGGCCTGTATGATAAAGCACAATTCAATCAACATGCAAAATTTTTTTAAGAATATACACCTGACCCAAACCTGACATACATCTTCTCATCAAGTAGCCGAGTTTAAAACACATTTAAAAATGGTTAAATTTTGTATGATATATACATATAATTCATAGATTTGTAACATCACCTCAGTCAGAAGGACTGCTTACTTCTTCATTAATCTATCTTAAATGGCCAGCACAAATTTCCTTAAATATCTACTGTTCTGGGCAGCCTTTTATGAACTGGGGCACTATGACAAAAGAAAAGAAATAATGTATGATTCCAAATGTACAAATAATAATGAAGTTTGGTTACTGCTTTCAGTATTGTTTCATTTTGAAGCTGGTCAGTGCCAGATGCAATGAGTATCAAAGGGTTCATGTTTACAGAAAACTCAAAATGGCCTTGGATTCATTAGCAGTTTGTTTATGCAGCCTACTTAGTTGTGTGAAAAATGATTTGCTCTTATCTAGACTATGCTGAGAATTGATCCTTGTTGGTAATCTCCTACTAAACGATAAAGCATCCATTCATAATCAGCACAATTCCAACAATGCATGATTACAAAACCTTAACATTAGTTTCTATAAAATTTATAAATCATTAATTGTTTCAGCATATAAATCAGCCTTCAGTCTTTCAAGGTTGTATTGACGTTTTTCTCCTTGAACATCTAGTCTGAGTCCATCCTCCAGTTTACTTGCCATAGATCCTTTAATATTCTGCCTTTTGGAAAAGCAGCTGCCCAATTTCCTATCAAAACTTTTTACGCACTCTGTTTCAGCAAAATTCAGTGGCAAAGTATTTGACATTCCAACATCTTTTGACATCTTTCCTAAACTCCTCTCTGTTTTGTTGTGTGATCCTCATTAAGGCTGTGCATTTCAATTACTACCATGCTAATGCTAACAAGTGAAAGCATTTTTATCACTGTTAATAACTTGTGCAGGCTTGCAAATATAAAAGTAGGCTTCCAAACGATGGAGAAGAAATGGTGTGAAATACAATTCCTTGCTAAAAACTAACTACTCCACTACAACCCACACAAACGACACCATGCTTTTTTGCAGATGGAACTTTACCCTATGTATAGCTATGCTTATTGATTGTGGTTCCAAATCTAAACATTTTATTTAACAGTCCAGAATTTCACAAATGCCATGTTAGCATCACACTGCCCACAGCTTTCTCTGCTGTTACAATTCCTACTGTCATGGAAATGCCACCCCCTCCCAATAACCAGTTCCTTCCAACTCTCCAACAATCCACCCACCTTTTCAAAACCATTTGTAAAACACATCAGTGACCACTACTTTTGCTTGGATTTCCAGCATCTGCAGATATTCTCTTGTTTGTCAGTCACCAACTAAATGCAAATGGAAGTGTACGGGGTCTTTCTTTTGTTACATTTAAAATGGCGACTTTGTTATGTTAATCTGGGGAATGCGGCTTTGTTGTGCTTTAACGCTGAAGAGAGTTTGCACTAGCAGTTTGTTTTACTTTAAATTGAGATAGCAGGGTTTTATTAGCCAATGGGTGGTTATGTATCATTTTGTTTTCGGATACCATGCTGTATGATATGACTGTGGACTGAGTTTTGGCGGGGAGTCGGAGGAGAGACGAGGAGAACCGCGGACGTGCGGAGAGGCTACGGTTGATCACTAAGGGTGGTCCCGAGCCGTGAGTCGACGGAATTCGGGTGGTCGTCTGAAGTCGAATTGAGCTCCAACGGTAGCGCGCGAAGAACTTGGACTTTGGACTTTGATAAGTGTTGGCGCCTTTTTTTTCATTACTTTCCTCTCTGTATCAAATGTATATTAATGTCATAGAATTAGTAATATCTATAAAGTGTATTTGTTAAAATTTACTGGGTGTGCTGGCTAATGTTTGATGTTTGTGATTGATTTGGGTGGCCACCAACCCTGTGGGGAGTGTTGAGGCGGGTGCTGGGCTGGATTTCCCCTAGACATACACGAGCCAGTATAACAGAACATTATAGAAGCATCTGCTCCTCCTCCCAGTGTGGAGAAAAAAAAAAGATTCTTATCCGCGGTGACCAACATTCTCCATAAATACCTAAAGTATATCTTTTATATGTCCTGAGAAAAGGACAAATGTCAATAGGAAGAGGACAGAACAAGAGCTCAGACATGGCACTGAATAAAACCGAGAACCAACCAACCTCAAAGTTAATTAAGATTTCAAAAAACTGTCAATTCCATCAAACCTCAGGATTTACTACTGCCACCAAGCCTTTAATAATAAGCTAACCATTATGTAGAAGGAATACAACAAAAGCTCAGTCAAAATAATCATGTTAAACAATAAGTCTTTGAGTCTCGAAACATAAGTAAGTAATGTCTTACATGGCCTCAGATTGCTCAAAGTAATATTACAGCCATTTAAGTACTTTTGGTATATGATTTCATCAAAGAAGACAAAATTAACAAAGTGACTATAATCAGATAATGTTTCCATCATCGAGGAGAAATAATTTGTAAAGATACAACAGAAAACACCTTCAAAAATTAGATTAATGTAGCATTAGTGTATAATGGGTGGTTGATGGTCAGTGTGGATTTGATGGAGCAAGATCCTGTTTCCTGTTGTATCTCTGAGTCTTTGATTCTATCATCTTTAAAATTCAACTGGGCCATCAGACATACTTCAGTTTAGTATTTCATCTCAAAACCTGAGGTAATCCCTCCATGCTGAACTATAGTGCCAGGTTGGATTTTCTGCTCAAGTTTCTAAGGTAGGACTTAAATTCTCAACCTACCACCTTATAGGTCAGACTATTACTTGCTAACACCTCATAAACAATAACAACATCTTGTTCTTTGTTATCTCACAATCATATTATGACAAAATACAGTTACATTCTTCATATATGTTTCACACTTATCATAACAGGATAGTAATCCCTCCGGGGGAAGGTTCTGGGGAGAACAAGTAGCAGAAGAAATGAGTTACATTTCAATGGTTATCTTTTGTAAAAAAGAATACATCCATATTCTAGATACAGAGTAATTTTTGATCATGCATGACTTAAAGTCTGCTGTTAGCTACGATGCATCTCAATAAACTGACAGTATTGAACTCAATGAACTAATAGTAAACATATTTACTGAAGAAAGGGGAAAATAAAGAATTAATGTATGTTTTATGGAGGACACTTGGTAGTAATTATTAGGAGTTCTGTCATTGCTTACAAACAATAGTTCAGCAAGATTGATGGATATTAATATGATGGAAACCATACCAATATGTGGTACTACAACTGACTTTAAAATACTGGACATTCTCTACAAAGTGTTTACATCTGTATATATTTCTGCTGATCACATTGCTCATAAACTTTGCTTCCAGAAAAAAATGCAAGATCTGCAATGAAATTACAAACATTGATTCTTAATGAATCACAAGTTGAGTTGACTATGCTCAGTCCTTTTAAATACAAAATACAATTAGTTAATGCATTGATACAATCCTTTGCATTATGCTTTATCAGGCAAAAATCTTGTTCACTGATCTGGTTTTGCTCATTTCTGACAAACTACGTGTTACATTAACCTCCCGCAGGAAGTAATTCCAAACACAAAATAAACTGTTTATACCTTTGTTCAGATGCCTATGACAGATTGTTATTAGCTACAAACAGTTAAAGTAGGTTCATTTAATTCCTAGTATTTGTTTATCTTGTATTTACATACAATATTGTGCAGTGAATTTGACCCTAAACCTTGACTCGAGGTAGTCCAAACTGTTTATAAAAGAACCACTATAGTATTTAGTATTCATTCATATCAATTTTAAAATTGTGTTGGTAAAAACTTATAGATACATTAAAGGCAAAAGAGACTTATTCACAAATATCAATATTTTACTGCAGAGTTAAAGTAACTTGGTAAAGGTTGCTTAATTTAGATAGACCAAAATCAGATTGGAAGTCAATTCAGCAAATTTCAATCATAAAGGTCCAACCTTGTTTCTATTCTATATATTACTACCGTTATGTCCTGCATTATTTGTTATAAGATTCTGTGGTCTGTGTGGTGATAATAGCACAAAAAGAGGCCTTTTGACCATCTCTAAAAGAGAGCTATCAAAATTGATCTAATCTATTTCCCTACAGCCTTGTAAATATTTATACTTCAGATGTTAATTAAGTTTCCTTTTTAATGTTATTATTGAATCCACCTCTGCATTCCAGTTAGCTTTCAAAATTAATGCTGTCAATAGCAGCAAGAGAAGTAGTTGCACCAGAAATGGAATTGAAGGCAGTGCCAGGAACAGCTAAGTGACTGAATACACTATTATATATGCACACACTGCAGGGAAGCCCAGTGCTTGGAGACTAGACTCAACGGTTATAAGTGAAAGCATTTAGCTTACCTCAGTTTATCACTATTAAGTTATTCTTTACTACATATTTCTTGCATCGATTTCTTTATCAAATACAAATGAAAGTGAAGACAGGAAGATGTAGTAAGAGAGGAGAGAGAAAAGTGTAAAGACTGAAAGAAGGAAAGTGAGAGAAAGGCAACTGAGAGAGGAAAAGAGGATACAGAAAGAAAGCAGAGGAAATATCTTTCTTTTGCTAGATGTGTGTCTTTGCATATATGAGTAAGAGAGTGAGAGACTGTGAGTGTGAGTGTGAGGGAGAGAGTGCATGAGAGAGAGAGGGGGAGAGAGAGAAAGAGTTAGAGAAAGAAAGAAAAACTAGGAAAAGTTAAAAATAAGCATAGCTTTTGTGCAGAGAAGAGAGTTAAGGTACAGGTCTATGATAGGAGGAAGGTAGTATTGATTAAACAACAAATGTTATAATAGTAAATAGAACTTTCCCTTTATCCCCTCCTCCAATTCATCATTTCTCTGCATCTTAAGCCCATCTTTATCTCTAAATGTTCTCAATTCTAATTAAATAGTATTAACATAAACTGTTAATATTTCTCCTTCTTCATGAACGCTGTCTAATCTGACATGCATTTTCTGTACTTTCTGTTTGTATCTCAGATTTCCAGAATCTCCAAAATTTTGTAAACCTCTCCTTGGATATCCTGCTTCAATTGTAGTTTCCAACTTCATTACAATAAAACGCAGTAGTCCATTTCAGTAGGCCATATACTAACATTACAGTACACTAACACTAGAGAGAGGAGAAAAGTGGGAAGAAGTAGAAAAAGATGATAGAAACTATTCACTGTAATATTAGAACTGTACAGACCAATTTTATCCAATTATGATGCATTCCAACTCTTCAACAAAATGTAATTAAATTTTCTTCCCTTTTTCTTTCTGGCAGAATACTTAGCTTGTTAAACAAGGATGTGTGAGGTCTTATTGTCAGACATGGAGGGTGAAATCTGTCAGTTCACTTTGGAACTGGACTCAAATGTGGAATTCAATGACATACAAAAGAGGATTGAAGAGACCACTTATTTCAGGGGAGATTGTGGGGTAAATATTAAGGAGATAAAGAGGAGGGTTAATATTTTCAAAATCATTTTACTTCTTTTATTTTAGTTATTAATTTCTGTTTTCAGTTTTGTGCTCATCTTAGTTTTAACTTTTTATTTATTTACAACGTTAATAGTTTATACATCCCTAATATTGGAGACATTTATAATCTTTTAAAAACCAAATCCAGCTTTAAGAGATTCATCACTTTGAAGCTTTAATGCAGTCTAAGGTGTAGGAAAATTTGGTGCAGTGGAAAGGGTTGGGGGAGTGGTGGAGGAGTGCCTTTCCATTTTCCACCTGATGCCCAAATGCTGTGCACAGACTTTGCATGTGCATGTCAGTGTTTGTAAGGCCAGCAGGATAAGCCCATTAGATCACCTAAGATGGATTTGATCTGAGTCATTGCTCCAAGCAGATTCAACCCTTCTACTTGGTTCCTACATAGCTGGATAAAATACATTGGTCATTAAACTATCTGAGGAAATAAGGAAGTATACATGTGCTCCACCCATCATCTGTGATAAAAAATGTGATACTTGTTTATCCTAATGGAATTTCAGATGCTGACTGGTCTTGCAGGGATCATTGTGAGAAACTTCTACCGCTTCCATTGCCACACATAGTTGTGATGCTGAGTTCTGGTCTGACCTATATCTGCTTCGAAGAGTGGAGTGTTGAATGCAGAGACTAAAATTAGCAAAACGGTGGGAGACTACCTCTTCACAATAGGTATTGGTCTTTACCGCAGAGCTGTTATTTTCCTGTGGTCCTTCAGCAGCAAACACTGAATTGCTTTTTGAGCAGCAATTGATTCAGAAATGGTTCATACTAGCTGCCAGCACAGCTTCTAGACTCGACATCTTACTTATGTATGGAGGAAAGTTTTTTTTGAGAATCTGTTGCCCAATGATTACATTCTCTGATTCTTTACTCATTATACAGTACAGGTCACTTTGAACAATTCTGCCTGTGTGATTATGACAAGCAACATCTGATATGTATCAGTAGAGTCTAATCTAATATTACTACTGAATTAATTCACATAAATTGAAAAATCAAATCACTGTCACATAATTAAGTACAGTAACACATACAGTATTCTTCATTCTAATCCATAATTATTGAGGTTAGAAGGTGAGAGGCCTAATTTTTTATGGATTAGTTTCTAACATATTAATGGTGACAAATGATTATTTGGTGCTTTAATTGTTAACGAAGCAACAGAATTGGTTACCTAACAAGTCATTAAAAATGTCGTATTGATTCAAGATTCCATGTACCATAAAAGATCTTAATTCACAATCCAATTTCTTCCTACTCCAAATGCCATAATACGTCTTAATATTTCTTCATTCAGCTTGATAGGTAAATATGAAAATCACTATGAGGAAGTAAGCTTGACTGCTTAGCAGGTAAGCAGTATAGAAAGGGAATGTTGCAGGAATTTTATTCATCTCTTATTCTCTTCACTATAGTTATTGTGCAAACTGTGGCTCAATCGCAAAATAATGCAAATACTGTTTTGTAAAATGTGATGAATTGCAAGTATTATTTACTAGTGTTATAACAATGTTTAGTCAGTACAAGTTTCACATATGCTATATGGTATGGCCGGGGGTGGGGGGGGTGTTGGTGGAGAAATCTCTGGATTTGAATTAGATAACATTATGAGGGTTTACAAAAGTTTAAAATATATATAATTGTCAAAATTAGTGACTGAACAGAATGAATGTCTCAACTAGATTAATATTATTTCACATTTCTGCACTGCCAACAAAATCCTCATCAAAATCTGTAATAAACATTTGTAATACAGTGGCAGATGATTATGAAGCAGCTCAAAATCAGATATGTGTATGCATGTACAGGAAACTATATGATTGCCTTTGAAGGTACACTGAGCTGATCAGTCTGAGTGGAATACTGGATCTGGTTTTAGATGCATTTCTAAGCAAATTTTTTAAAGGACAAAAACTTCACTGTTGGAACCCCATATGTTACAGTACCATAACTGTTCCTTATAAACAGAAATATTGAAAGAATCTGCTGTGAGAGCATGTAAGAAATTCTATATCAAAAACTAAAATGTCTTATTCAGTAATTGTGAACTACATCATCAATTTAAAAATTTGGAAGAAAAGTGCACTTGTAAAAGTAATCTATGTACAGGAACCACAATCACAAGTAAGTAACTGGCAGGCATAGCAATTCTTTATACTACAGTACTAATTTTCAGAGATACTAAACGACATTTTAATGGATATTTTATTTTAATGCAACCGCTAATCCATTTATACACTGATATCTAGACCCAAATTCACCTACTCTTTCACATTACCATTTCAAATATTTACAAAATTTCCCATTGAAAGCTACAGAGCTCTCTGTCACAGAGAAAATCTGCAGATGCTGGAAATCCAAGCAACACACACAACACACTGGAGGAACTCAGCAGGCCAGGCAGCATCTATGGAAAAGAGTACAGCCAACGTTTTGGGCCGAGACCCTTCAGCAGGTCTCTGTCAGAGTGGAAAGAGAATAAAATCCTCCAGGAACCCTTTCCTTTTTATTGTAACTTTCTCTGCCCTTCAATAGACAATTTTATATTATCACCTGCTTTTCTTTAGCTCCACGTCCTGCTAATTTTGCTGTGCAATTCACTATGTGACACTATCTAATCCATTCTTAATTCCAAATGAGGAATTGACAGTAAATAGGAAAATGTTATTGCTTCTTCTGGAGGACTGTTTACCAGTTATATTGCTGCTGCTGTAGGCACTAACCTTCAGGAATCAGATTGGTGACATATCAGACAGTGGAATCCAATCAATGCAGTCAGCGACAACCCAACAACATCGAATGTCTTAATTATTCTGACCATCTCAGATTAAATCTCCTCGGTGGGAGGAGAAGATGGCAGTGCACCGCGCGTGCACAGCTCTCCGGTAAAAATGATATTGTATCCGTTAAATAGGGGGCGTGGACAATTCTGATTTGATGGAGAATGGATGTGAAAGCACAAAAGAACATCTGGAGAAATTTCTGAAACACCCATTCGCTGCTGTCATTACTGTGTGGTTGTGAATCTTTCGGAGGGTAGGCCTCAAAATCCCCGGCCTTGCCTGCTTTTGGTGACCGAGAAGGAGGCTGAATCGTTCGGACAGAGATGGCGCTCAGTACTCGGTGTCGGACAGCTGATCAGAGCTCTAAGTTTTCGGATGACTCAGAGTCGGATTGTGGTCGGCATGGCAAGGAGAGTTTTTCTTCCTTCTCCCGTCTACGTGAGATGTGGGACATTTGAGAAACTTTGAACTTTACTGTGCTCACGGACTTCTTCATCAAGATATGGTATTGTTGCACTGTTGTAACTATATGTTATAATTATGTTGTTTTGTCAGTTTCTTCAGTCTTGGTTTGCCCTGTGTTTTGTGATATCACACCGGAGGAAATAATGCATCATTTCTTAATGCATGCATTACTAAATGACGATAAAGAGGACTGTGTGTATTCATAATCATAAATACCTGAGTAACATCTCTGAAAATTTATAAATATTATGGTCTGTTATTTTATTGTTTCTCAGGTGGTACACTGGATAATCACTACAGTGAGATTCAAGTGATAGTTGCAAACATTAGACATTGGGAAATACACGTTTTTAATTGCCTATGTGGGAAGGCGCTATTACAGCCTGAGGCATCAGAGTTGAGAATTCAACTCCAGTGCTGTCCATACAGAGTCTCTGTACATCCTCCCTGTAAAATACATGGGTTTTCCCCAGGTGCCCTGGTTTCCTCTCACAGCCCAAAGGCATTGCAGTAGGTTAACTGGTCATTGTAAATTGTCCTGTGATTGGGTTAGGGTTAAATTAACATTTTTGGGGGTTGATGAAAGGGCCTACTTAGTGCTATATCACTAAGAAATAAAATATTTGAGGCCTACTGAGGACCTCAACATATTACAGGGTCAAGTAATTAAATGCCATCAACAGCACAAATATGCTGTACTGCGGATACACAATAAAATATGAAAAGAAATCATTACAGATTCACATAAATTGATACATGATATTTACCAACATGAAACCTTGAAACCAAAGGTTCCCAAACTCCTTTATGCCACGGACCAGTACCATTAAACAAGGGGTCCATGGACTCCAGGTTGGGAACCCTTGCTTGAAGCAAACTCTAACATCATGCAAGCTAGCACAAATAACAACACATGCATGAAAAGAAGAGCATCAAAATTCCGTGGAAGCAAGAGGGAAACCACAAATACAATGGTTCTCATAACAATTGCACATTAACATCATCAGAAGTTTCAGAAAGTACTAATTTGAAAAAAAGAAACATATTTAAAGGATATGCCATTCAAATTTTCAAATAGTCTTGAATAAATGGTTTTACATAAATTTGTTATAATATCTCACAGGTTGACTGACCCGCGTAAGGTATGGTCCTACAAATAACAAATGAAATTTGAGAGCTACAATTTCTTGGAGAAGGAATATATTCAAATGTGATATTAATACAAACTGTGGGCTATAAAGTTGATAAAGTAATGCAGGGAAGATTCAAGGTGAAAAAGCCAGGCTAAAGAAATGACTCAGAATATGGCAGATTAAATATAATGAGGAAAAATGTGAGGTCTTGCAATTTAATGGAAAAATAAAAAAGAAAAGTTTTTTTTTTAATTGTGTAAGACTGACAGCTACTGGTGTCCAGAGGAACCTGGCTGTACTTATAATGAATCACAAAAGGTTATTAATCAGGAGTAAGAAGCAATTAGAAAAGTAAACTGTACATTAGCTTTTATTGAAAAAGGAAAGAGTATAAGATGGCTTATTCTGACTATACAGACTGGTAATAATAGCCTTTCTGTAATATAGCTAAGGGATTGGTGTCTTTATCCAAGGATCGATTTGCAATAGAGAGAGGAAGAGAGTAACAAAGGTTCACCAGGTTGATGGGGTTTGTCGTATGAGGAGAAATTAAGCAGAATGTGCGTAAGATTTCAAGGAAATAGAGATAGTCAATGAGTGTGATCATGAAGATTGGAATATAATGCAGAAAATGTTAAGGTCATTTGCATTGGTAGAAAAAAAATAATAAATGGAACATTGTTTTAAATGGTGAGTAATTAACAGATTTTCATTTTCAAAGGGACCTGGCAATCCACAAATATAAAACTATCAACTGATGGATAATATGCGCATGCAGCATGTAATAAGGAAACTAAACAGTATGTTGGCATTTATTTCAAGATGATATGGGTATATGATATAGTAAAGTAAAGCAAGCCATCATTACTTTTGTACATTGTATAGGGCAGAGATGAGACTGAACCCACAATACTGTGTACAGGTTTAATCTCCCTATCAAAAGGCTATACTTTTGATGGAGGAAGTGCAAAAAAGATTGAACAGATCATTTCCTAGGATGGAGATTTTCTCTATCTGAAATTGGTGTTGAGCCTCAGTCCCAAGGTATAATAGATTTTTGAATATTAGAAGAAAGGGATATGAGTTAGTGCAGAAAAGTGGCAATGAAGTAAAAGATCTTACTGAATGGTGGAGCACAGGAGGTTTAATAACTTACTCATGCTCCTATTCCTTAAATTATTTAAAGATGATTGCTTTAAAACAATTAAATCTTTAAACACAATTAACTCAATAAAGGTAAGTCGTCTAAAGCCTTTCTTTGCAACAGCCACTTTACTCCATACAAATGAACATACCTTTGGGCAGACTTCTCAGCAAAATTGCAACACATTCCTTACCATTAATGGACTATTATTGGTCCCAATCAAGATGGAGTCAGGAAATGATCAATAAATATGTCAACAAGTTTAGCACTAACATTTATCCACAAAATATGGTCCACTGTCTCTCACCTTTATACACAAAGTACATAAAAAGAAAGTACAGTGGACTTAAGATTTATAGATTTCAAAAAAATGTCTTACAACGTGACACTTTATAAATACTGCCTGCTGTGATGTCAGCAAAAAGTGAACTGCTTCAAAATCATATATAGCTAGCTCAAAGTTCAAAGTAAATTTATTATCAAAGGACATACAATACTGTGCAAAAGTCTTGGGCACTTACATAGGGCTAGGTACCTACACAGTTCTATATTTGTCAATGTGGAGCGGAGAGCGAGTTTGTTAATCTGGTAGGAGCAAAGGATGTTGGGAATGTCAAGGATGGAGTGCCAGGGGTGGCGGGGTGGTGCAGGTACAGACACACCCAGCCCTGAGACATCAGGCAAGGTCATTTGATTCCAAACAAATGATTTATTGATCATTACAGAATGTTTCTCTGGTGCTTCCCGCTCCCTCCCCTCTGCCTTCCCCTTTTCCCAACCATGATTCCCTACTCCCTGATAGCTTTCCACTCTCAGCCCACAAGAGAGACCCATATCGGAATCAGCTTTATTATCACTCACATATGTCATAAAATCTGTTTTTTTTTGCGGCAGTAATATAGTGTAATATGTAAAGTACTGTGCAAAAGTCTCAGTTTCTTGTGGGCATTTGCACTAGATACAAAGAAACAGGGAATCAATAAAAAAATTACACACGTAGATGGACAGAAAACCAATGTGCAAAAGATGACAAATTGTGCAAATATGAAAGTTGGGGAGCAGGGTGGTGCGGTAGCCTAGCAGTTGGTATAACACTTTACAGCGCCAGTGACCCAGGTTCAATTCCTACTTCTGTCTGACAGGTGTTTGTCCTTTCTCCCTGTGACCATGTGCTTCAGTTTCAGACGTTTGTACTTTCTCCATGTGCTGTGATCAGTTTCCTCCCACATTCCAAAGGCATACATAGGTTAATTGGTCACATGGCGTAACTGGGTAGTACGTGGCCAGAAGGGCCTGTTATCATGCTGAATTAATCAAAACAAAATATAAAATTAAATTAAAACAAAATAATAATAAATATATAATTAATAAATAATATTAAGAACATGAGTTGCAGAGTCCTTGAAAGTGAGTCCATAGAGTGTGGAATCAGTTCAGTGTTCGGTGAGTGAAGTTATTCACTCCAGCTCAGGAGCCTGATGGTTGAGGGAGCGAGTTTGTAAATCTTTTCTTTACATTGTCTCTCAAACCAGTTACCTCATAAGAAATTACTGCCCTGAAGAGGTAACAAAGCACTAAGTGCTCCATCATTTGGACAATATTTTACTACACAGTTATCTGGTAAGCCCTCTCCACTTGGGAATCCTTCTCAGTTACTGCATTGTTATCCAAGTCCCTTTTATATAGTCTCCACCCTCCCCTTCAACTAGCCACAAACCAAAACATTATTTAATCATTCACAAATTCTGTAAACTATTTCTTAACCACATTACTGTAATTGCTTTGTAAGAATAGAAAATTACAGTAAAACTATTTTAGATTAGATTATGAGGACACTCAGCCCTCGTTTATTGTCACTTAGAAATGCATGCATTAAAAAATGATACGTTCCTCCAGAATGGTATCACAGAAACAGAGGACAAACCAAGACTAAAACTGACAAAACCACATAATTATAACATATAGTTACAACAGTGCAAAGCAATATCGTAATTTGATAAAGAGCAGACCATGGGCACGGTAAAAAAAGTCTCAAGTCCCAATAGCCTCATCATCTCACGCAGACAGTAGAAGGGAGAAACTCTCCCTGCCATGAACCTACAAGCACCGCAAACTTGCCGATGCATTGGAAGCACCCGACCGCAGCCGACTCTGAGTCCTTTCAAAAACTTCGAGTCTCCGACCACTCCTCCGACACAGCCTCTCTGAGCACCATCCTCTGCCGAGCGCTTCGACCCCGCCCCGGCCGCCGAGCAACAAACAAAGCCGAGGACTCGGGGCCTTCCCATCCGGAGATTCTGGATCACACAGTAGCAGCAGCAGCGAAGCAGGCATTTCAGAAGTTTCACCAGGTGTTCCTCTGTGCTCTCCCATCTGTCTCCATCAAATCAGGATTGTGCACGGCACCCTACTTGACAGATAACAGATATCACCACCAGAGTGGCTGCTGTGAGCTGTGTCGCGCCATCTTCTCCTCCTGCCACTATTTGATAGTAAACCGAACATAAAATTAACAAAACAGATTTATTCTAAGTACAGATTTTCAAGAAGGTTACCGGAAAGGTTGATGAAAGAAAGGCAGTGGATATCAGCTGCATGGACTTTAGCAAGACCTTTAAGCACAGTGTTCAGTTTCATAGCAGCCTTATGTATGCAACTTTAAATGTTTTCAAACACCAATAAACAGTAACATTTTTCAGTTGTCTTTCAATATTTTGCCTAATATAGCTTACCAATACAGCTTCTCATTTGTACCTCCATTGACGTGATAACATATTGATTCAGTGCCCTACCATTCACTATGTATGCCTAACCCTGGTTTAACCTATCAAAGTTCAACACCTCACACTTGTCTGCATTGAATTCTCTCTACCATTTTTCAACTGGTCAAGATACCGCTCCAAGCTTTGAAACCCTACCTTGCTGTGCACTACACCCCCATTCTTGGTATTATCCGCAAATTTGCTGATCCAGTTTACCACATTATCATCCAAAATCTTTAATGTACACGACAAGCATCAATGGACCCAGCACTGATCCCTGCGGCACCCCGCTAATCACATGCCCCTAGTCACAGTAGATTACCCCAACAGACTCACAGGTGAAGTATCCCCTACAGTTAGGCTACACTTACACTCTGCCTGCCAGAAAAAGCGGGATCTCACAGTGGCCACCCATTTTAATTCTACTCCCTATTCTCATTCCGACATGTCAGTCCATGGCCTCCTCTACTGCCATGATAAGGCCACACACAGGTTGGAGGAACAACACCTTATATTCCATCTGGCTATTCTCCAACCTGATGGAAGGAACATCGATTTCTCAAACTTCCAGTAATTGTCTCCCCAGCCCCTTCACTATTCCTCGTTCCCATTGCCTCTCACCTTATCTCCTTACCTGCCCATCACCTCCCTGGTGCTCTTCCCCCCTTCCCTTTCTTCCATGGCCCTCTGTTCTCTCTTATCAGATTTCCCCTTCTCCAGCCCTTTATCTCTTTCACCAATCAACTTCCCAGCTCTTTATATCACACCTCTCCCTCTCCTGGTTTCACCTATCACCTACTACCTTGTACCTATTCCTCCCCTCACCCCACCTTCTTACCCTGACTTCTCAATTTTTTTTCTCCAGTCCTGATGAAGGGTCTTGGCCCAAAATGTGGACTGTTTACTCTTTTCCATAGATGCTGCCTACCTGCTCAGTTCCTCCAACAGTTTGTGTGTGTTGTTAGGATTTCCAGCATCTGCAGATTTTCTCTTGTTTATAATCCCCTATCACTACTGCTCTCCTATTCTTCTCCCCCACCCCCCCCAAACACTTCCATTCTGAGTCACAGAGAAACACTCAGTGCCAGAGAGCTGTGGCTTTTCTCCATTAGGTTATATCTTCCTTATCCACTCCTGATAGTCACCCAGTTACCTGTGCTCTGATCTTAGGTTTAACTACCTTCCTGTATCTCCTGTCAGTCCACCCCCTAGCCTCCCAAATGATCTGGAATTCATACAGCTCCAGCACCAAATCATTAACAGAGTCTGTAAGAAGCTGCAGCTGGATGCATTTCTTACAGGTGTAGTCAACAGGGACACTAAGGTCTCCTTGTCTTCCAGCATCCCACAAGAGAAGCACTTCACTGTCCTGACTGTCAAGTAATAGGTGGAATTGACAAAGGGCTGAAGAAAATGAAATGTGATAGGAGAGGAAGGAGAAGTATAGACAAAGGAAGGGTGGTGGGAAAGAGAACCAGTGTGTTGTTGATAAGCAGATGCAAAGGGTGGGGGAGAGAAAAGAGATAGGATGGGTCCAGATGAATCAGGAGAAAAGGGGAAAAAAAAAGACGAAAGGTACAGAGGGGAAGTGATTGCAGGAAGATAGAAAATTTGCTGCTTATGCCACCAGGCTTGAGGCTGTCCAAGCAGAATATGAGGTGGTCTTTCTCTAATTTGTGTATAGCCTCAATCTGGCTGTGAAGGAAGCCATGGAGAGATACGGTCAGTGTGGGAATGGAAAACAGAAATGAAATGGCTGGGCACCAGGAGATCCTGGCTGGCATGGCAGACAAAGAGAGAGAAAGTGTTCAGTGGTCACCCAGTCTGCATTTGGTCTCACTGAACTAGAAAAGGCTGCAACTGGAGAATCAAATGCATTAACTAACACTGTGGGATTCACATGTGATACACTGCCTCACCTGGAAGGCTTGTTCAGGGCCCTGGATGATGGTGTGGGAGTAGCTGTAAGAATTGGTGTGTTTACAGAGGCAAATGCCAAGGGGAAGGTGAGTAAATGAGTGAGTAACAAAAAACATGATCACTGTGCAAAGCAGAAATGGGAGACCACGGAAGCTGCAAAGAAACTAACGCCAGACTATCAAAGCTTACAACAGAAACTGGACTAGCTGGAAAAATGGAGTGAAAAAATAAAAGATGAAACTTAATGCAAACAAATGTGAGGTGTTGCATTTTGGGAGGACAAACCAGGGTAGGACTTACACAGTGAATTGTAGGGCACTGAGGAATGCAATAGAACAGAGGAACTGGGAATACAGATCCATAATTCCTTGAAAGTGCCATCTCAGGTAGATGGAGCGGTAATCTTTTATCATATTGGCTTCATAAATGAAAGTATTGAGTACAGTAATTGAGATTTTATGTTGAAGTTGTATAAGACCTTGGTGAGGCTTAATTTGGAGCATTGTGTGCAGTTTTGATCACATACCTACAGGAAAGATGTAAATAAGACTGAAAGATGCAGAGAAAATTTCGAAGAATATTGCCAGGACTTGAGTTATTGAGTTGCCTATCAACAACACATTGGTTATCTTTCCACCACTCTTCCTTTATCTATACTTCACTTTCCTCTCCTGTCAGATTCCATCGTCTTCATCTTCTTCAGTCCTTTGTCAATTCCACCTACCTGGCAGTCAGGACAGTGGAGTGCTTCACTTGCAGGAGGTGGGAAGATGGGGAGACATCTAGTGTCTCTGTTGACTACACCTGTAAGAAGTGCATCCAGCTGCAGCTTCTTACAGACTGCGTTAAGGAATTGGAGCTGGAGGTCTATGAATAGGTTAAGACTTTAGTCACTAAGCGTAAAAGAATGAGGGGAGATTTGATAGAGGAATACAAAATTATGAGGGGTAGAGATAGGGTAAATGTAAGCAAGCTTTTTTCCACTCTGGTTTGATGAGACAAGAACTAGAGGTCATGCGTTAAGAGTGAAAGGTGAAATGCTGAAGGAGAACGAGGCAGAACTTCTTCACTCAAGAGGGTGGTGAAAGTGTGAGATGAACTGCCAGTGGAAATGGTAGCTGCAGGTTCGATTTCAATACTTAGGAGAAATCTGGATAGATACACGAATGGGAGGGAATGGAGGACTATGGTCTGGGTGCAGTTCAATGCAACTAGGTAGATTAACAATTCAGGAGGGATTACATGTGCTGTCTTCTCGACTCTGACTCTAATGAAACGTTGGATATGTAGATTGATTAGATTATAGGTAAGGACTACGGAAACCAACCCCATTATGCCTAGGGATGGCAAAATACAGTGAGGGAATAAAGGAGATGCAGGTGAGGGCTTCAGCAATAGCAGGAAGGGAGCCCCATCTTTTCAAAACGGAGGACATTGAACATCTCAAAATGCATCATCAAAGGAACAGATGTGGCAGAGACAGAGGAACACAGAAAAAGGAATGGCATCCATACCAGTGACAAGAAAGTGTAGTTGAGGTCACTGTGAGAGTTAGTGGGCTTGTAGTAGACATTGGTGGATAATCTGTCTCCTGAGATGCAGAAGAGAAATCAAGAAAGGGAGAGAGGTATTGGTGATGATGATGGAATTTGGTCACAATGTTGTTGAAATTCATGCAGGAAGCAGCATCAGTGGAATAATCATGGTAGCGGAGAGTGGCGCAGGTGTAGGTTTGGAGCATAGATTGCTCTAAATAGCCAACAAAGGAGGCATAAAAAAAGACAGTTGTGAAGACACAGGGAGGGTCAATTGTTCTGACAGAGTAAAACAAGGGTCACCTTTGGGAAAAACTGTAAACTATGTTGACTTATAAGTAAGTGAAAGGGAACAGTTGAAGCATGAGAACATAGAGAAAAGGATCTTTAAGTTGCAAACTGCAGAGCAGGAAAACATGCCCTGCAGTTCCGATTAGGCATGTCCTCCACTTCAAGAAGGAAAATGGGCAAAAAATAAAAAATCTCAGTCAACATCACAGATTGAGGACAGACAGAGAAATCAGGTTGCTTTAAGCTATAGAATTCAATAATATTTCCAAAACATGCCCAGATGGAAGATGAAGTTCTAGTCCAAAAGCTTGTATTGGGCCTTACTGTAAAAGCACAAAATGCCACAGACCAGTAGGTCAGAGTGAAAGTGGAATGGAGAACTAAAGCGATAAGCAACAGGAAACCGCAGGTTTGTCATAGCGAACAGAACATAGGTGGTCCAAAAAAACAATAACTAAATGTGCAATTGGATTGTTTCCAATCTTACAAATAGTTTCACAAACTAAGCTATAAAATGATATTTTTAAAAAAACACCATCTTCCCCCTCATGCAGAAACCCCAAATTAACAGTAATCCCCCAAATTCTCAGTTTGGAAACAAGATGAAAATCTCCAACCAACCAACCCCACATCCTTCAGGCTCTAAATTACGGTCAATATCTGCACCCCACCCACCACACCTTGAAGGCAATGATCAATCACACTCATTCCCAAGCCAAGCCCTCAATAAGTTTCCCAACCCTGGCGGACATTTTCCAACCCAAAAATAGCTCCTCAAGGCACAATTAGCAGGGCCTATCAGCATCTTTTTCTACGGTGTGTGAAGGTACACATCTTGACCCTCAGGCATAACTGAATGCAGGTCCATGGCTAAGACAACAGAGCATACATTTAATGACATACAACTTACATTTAATGACATACAACTTCAATATTTATCTTAAAAATGTGCACCTTCATGATTCAGATTTCTTTTTAAATTTTTAATTCCCAATGTACACCTACTACTCAATACAGCTTATCTACCGTGCTTGAAATTAGCAACAGTTCTGCCTGCTTTTGCAATTTCATTAAGATAATTGCAGTATATTGCATTTTATCCCAATTGAACTTATATCACAAAATGAAGAGATCCCATAGAAGTTAACAGATGCATTACTGCAAATTACCATGTCACGTTGGTTAGAGAAAAGCCTATTTAACTATAAGGATACAGCCAGACAGCCCCAAATCAGGTGGTTACTCAAAGTTAATGATCTATGACATACCACGCAAGTTTTTACAGAAAGGGTTCTTATGCATAGCACATGCAACAATATTTGCTTTCTGAATCACTAAATGAATGAAGACATTGAATGCAATTGTAAATATGAAATCAAAAGAAACTCTACAACAAACGTTTTCTTTGAGTAAATCAAATATCAGTATGTTCCATTTATACTTAACCTTTTTGTGTAAGAGTGACCAGAAAGAGCACCGCAATTAATTTGGCAGAATGTTCCTGGAGATCTGATCAAATAATAAAATAATGAACTCTATCATGTTTTGTAATTTAAAATGTGTGCTAATTGTTGTAATTTTTTGTTACTTCTATGCAATTCTATGTAAAATCTTATGGCACATTTATTTCACATTAAATGGAAAAACAGAAACATGTTTAGAATGGTGCCAAACTGAAAAAATTATCTGAAACCCAAATGCACCACATTAAGTCAGATGTCATGATTCTAGGTAGATTAAACGTCTTCTATCAAAAGCTAATGAAAGAGTAATTATTAAATTGGACATTAGTCAGGGCCCTGTATTAAAATTTCCTTAAATGACCAATGAGCTCCATAGTTTTGACCAAGTTACTGTTTTATACTTCTATGCTATGTAAGAAGCTATAGGAAAATTTTCATGCAAGTTAAAAGTACAAAATTTACAAAGTGATCCAAATATGATGATAATATTGTTTACTTAGCTTTGCACAGAAGGAGATCAAAAATTTGCATAGTTAAAATATTTTATCTAGAGAGAACTTCAAAAAATCCCTGATGGTGGTTTTCGCAAGGAACCCTATGGAAGGGTTTATACGGAAGGGAATGACTGACATTTACTGCTTCAATGACAAATGAGCAGTATCCACTAAATAAAGGCAACATACTCAAGTATGCTGCAAATATAAACAATATATAGTATTATTAATGCAAGCATTCTTTGTACACATTGTATTACCATAACAGGCTATACCAAAGGATTTAATCAATATCGTTAAAATGTGTACAAAAACTTTTGACAGTGCTGCAGACCTAAAAATGTATCCTTCGTTATATGATTTGACGGTAATGTTGTTATGCTATTTCAGAAAGTAGAGCAACAACTTATATAACAACACGTCATTGAAAATGTGAAAGGTGTACATTGGAAATCAAGGTAATTATACAGACTCTCAGATTGTAAACAATAGCATTTTGAATGCTGGAGTGGTAAACAGCAGAAACTTATAATAATAAAATGGAGGGTACAAATGTTACAGTACGCAGAATTTGATCTTGGGTACAAATTCTATGCAGTGAACTAACAATGTTCTTCTACAGCAATTAGTTCAAACAAAAGATTGGTATTTTAAGTGGTGCATGTACTACAGAGTAAATCCTGATAAATAATATCAGTAATCAGCAACAATCTGCAAACAGTAGATCAAGTTGTAAATCTATTCTAATCATTATATCCATGCCCTTACCTGAATATTGAAATATAAGATAAATGCCTTATTTTTATCTCTCTGGACGTTCTATTTTATATGACATAAACTGCTACAAATTTCAAATGAAGCATGTCAGAAAATACATGCACTGATATCTTTTACACTTTAGATTACAGTATTTGTGATACTTTTAATACTGTAAATAAAATTCTTAAGAAAAGTGCCAATGAATAGCTTCAACAGCCTTTTTTTATTCTTATATTGTACTATGTACAATGAATCATTTTATATTTAATACATTTCAGGAAGTGTAATACAGTGTAGCGTATTTTTGCCTCTCTGAGCAAGAGATACTAAGAACTGACTCAGCACGGATTTGGGATGAAACTTAGACACTTTCTGGATACATTTAAATCCAGTGGGGGAACTTGCTACGTGTGCTTACAAAGAAAATTTGTCGGCTGCAATTTCTTATACTGTACAGCAAAATTAAATTAACTCCATATTCTAGGAAAATAAAGCCAGCAGTATTAACTGCATGACAGTATTTCTCTGTTGATATGTTTGATTTGCCACCCTATTTTCCTTTATATCATTTAAAAAAAAACTGGACCAAAATAATTAGACCAACCAGGCCTGAGACGGAATAAAGGCCTGAAGTTTAATCAATTTTAGCGCCAAGCCAAATTGGAAAAGTTGGGTACAGGCCAAATTGAGGTGGTGGGGCACCGGCCCAAGAGCATATGAACAGCGTCAGGGCCTGGATCCGAGAGCAAGGAATGACTTGAGGTTTGAAGGATTTAAGCACTGGGCCAGATTGAAAAGGTCAGGGTGTCGGGGCCAGAGGCGAGGGATGGGCCAGTTCAATTGCTGCACTACCCATTTTACTCAACTCTGCACTGAACTTCAGTTTGCTGCTCTGCGAGGTTTACTCACCTCTGCACCGAACTGTGGCTGTGGCCTGCAACAATCACAGTGCAAACGCACTTCATTGTCTACACTTTTCTTTTTCTCTGCATGTTGGGAGTTTTATGGTCTTTTGTTTTAATGGTTCGTTTGGGTTTCTTTGTTTTGTAGCTGCCTGCAAGAAGACAAATCTCAAAGTTGTATAAAGTATACATACTTTGATAATAAATGTACTTTGAATTTTGAACTTTGAGGTGTCTTCACTATGCCAAACACTAAAGCATATTGAACTATACCTGTTTATGCTTAAGCTAATGCACTACATCATAATTTGTTCATCATGTGTCTATTTTAGCATAACTATTCTCAATGGTGCAATAAATCGCTGCTTAGTTTATTAATACAACCATTGGATATGCAAGATCTAGAAACAACACCATCAGCAAACCACTGACAGAAAGTGACTTACATGTCAAATCATGCTTTTTTCTCAAACAATGATCTTACCCTTCCCAAAACAAGCTATACAACAATGGTCTCGGCCTGAAACGTCGACTGTACCTCTTCCGAGAGATGCTGCCTGGCCTGCTGCATTCACCAGTAACTTTGATGTGTGTTGCTATACAACAATGATTAGGGATAAGTCCCATTGTATGGAAAGATTAAATAAATCTATCTGTATTAAGACCTCATTTCTGAAAGATTTTTAATTTGCCACATTGATTACACAACATGAATCCAAACACTGAGGTTTTTGGCTTCTTAATGCATAAACATGTCTATGAAAAGAGAACAAGTATATTTATCAAGTTAATGTTCTAATATATTGGTGTTTGTTAAGGAAGACAGCAATTTCTGGCTATATGGTGGTCTCAATCTTGCTTTTCATTTCATTTCATGGTGGACATACAGAACACAAAATATCCTTAAATGTGATGCAAAAGCATTCAGAAATACACAGCACTGCACTACAGTTTACCATATCAGTTTATAGAACTTAACCTTTTTGACCTTAACAATGCAATCATCAAAGCCTGAAATAAGTACTTTCGGTTCAATTTCTGTCCTTTGCCTTCCATGCTTTCTCAATCTAGATGGCACGAATAATGCAAATACAAGAAAATCTGCAGTTGCTGGAAATTCAAGCAACACACACAAAATGCTGGTGGAACGCAGCAGGCCAGGCAGCATCCAAAGTAAGAATCTCTTCTATCTCTTCTTTCAGTCAGTCCTGACAAAGGGTCTCGGCCCGAAACATCGACTGTGCTTCTTCCTATGGATGCTGTCTGGCCTGCTGCGTTCCACCAGCATTTTGTGTGTGTCATGAATAATGCTTGTTTTGAATATACTTCAACCATCCTGATCTTCCATCAGCATTAAGCTACTGGATTCTTGACATCCTCTTTGGGAGACCTCAGTTAGTATGGATTGGAAATTGCTGACAATTAACACTGGCGCACCTCAAGAATACATGTTTAGCCCACTGCTCAACTGTCTCTGCACCCCGACTGTGTGGCTAGGCACAGCTCAAACACTATCTGTAAATTTGCTGATGACACAACTATTGTTTCCAGAATTTCAGACAGTGACATGGAGGCATACAGGAGCAAGAGCAATCCGCTGGTTGAGTGGTGCCGCAACACCAATCTAGCACTCAACATCAGTAAGATCAAGGAGCTGATTGTGGACTTCAGGAAGGGTAAGTCAAGGGAACACACACCAGTCCTCATTGAGAAATCAGCAGTGGGGAGGCTGAGCAGTTTCAAGTTCCTGGATGCCAACATCTCTGAACATCTATCCTGGCTCCAACATATTGATACAATTACAAAGGAGGCACGACAGCAGCTATATTTCACTTGGGGTCTGAGGTAACTTGGTATGTCACCAAGGATGCTTGCAAATTTCTACAGATATACTGTGGAGAGCATTCTACCTGGTTGCATCACCATTTGGTATGGAATGGCCACTACACAGCATTAGAAAGAGCTACAGTAAGTTGTAAACTTAGTCAGCTCCATCTTGGCATTAGTCACCCCAGCATCCAGGCACCTTCAAAAGATGATGCCTCAAAAAGGCGGCATTCATCATTAAGGACCCCCAACACCCAAGAGATCCCCTCTTTTTTCATTGCTACCGTCAAGAAGGAAGAGACACACTCAACATTGAGGGAACAACTTCTTCCCCTCCACCATCAGATTTTTGAATGGATAGTGAACCCATAAACACTTCCTCACTTTTCTTTTCCTCACTTTTTGCACTACTTATGAACTGTAAAACAATAAATTTCATGACATACTCTATGTGATATTAAACCCGATTCTGACTTTCTTTCCAGGAGGAATATCATCCAATTGATAGCAGCAAGAATCCCAGAGGTTACACCAACAACAATTGTTGCTTGTATCAAAGATGTCTGAAAATGGTAAACAACAGGAATTCTGCAGATGTTGGAAATTCAAGCAACACACATCAAAGTTGCTGGTGAACGCAGCAGGCCAGGCAGCATCTCTAGGAAGAGGTACAGTCGACGTTTCAGGCCGAGACGTTTAGTGATTCGTGGAAATAGTGAAGAACAGTTTTTAGCCTATGACAGGAAAATTTCAATGGATGCCAGTTTAAACTCTGAATATCCAATGGACATCTTGCTTCATAAAATCAAATATAAGCACATGAAGTATCACTGGAAAAAATAAGAACATAATGTTACTGTCCCCATGCACAAAAATGCCTACATAATTTTGAAATCTGTTTCAAGGAAGTTTAGCACAGAAAATGTTAGGAAACTAAGCTGAAAGCAGTCAGATAAATATCGGAAGCATTCTTCAAAGCTATAAAATTTAAAGGATGTAAGACCATGCTGATGTTCACATCTAAAATAATTTGTTTTTAATCTTATATAATGAATAAAAGTTGAAAGTGGTCTACTTACTACCCTGGCATATTAAGGCATACTGCTTGTTACTGAATATATAAATGCATGATTATAAAAATGCTTACTGTTATCACATTTTATCATTGAGGAAATGAACCATATTTAACTATATTAAGCTTATAAATTGAACCCTATAGGAACAGCTTTACCAAACAGTGTCACTGTAAATTCTGAAACTAATGCATTACTACCAACAGCAGGGCACACAAATTAAAACATACTTTAAGATTTAACCTTTCACCTAGCAATGTATCACTGCATCATTTCCTGTGTAGAGATAGCACTCCTGTACTAATCAATCACAGCTAAAGAGAACATACAGTCAACATTCTTAATTAGAGTCTATCCACTCTCCTCCTCACTCCCATCTGTCATGAACAATGTTTAAAAATCAGTGTTATTAGTCTTTATTTGGGAGTAGATCTGGTTAACATCTCCATGTCTCAACAGCAGAAATCATTCATCCATCTGAAGTACACTGGTGCCTGATAATTCATACCCCTGCATAGAAGCAGCAGATAACCAGAGCCAAAACCCACTTGAGAGTCATAAATCACAAAGTACATGGCTCCCATGCAACCTGGGTTAATTTCTGTTTACAATAAATCTGTTGAGAAAGTTGGTTTGACACTTAAGGAGTCTGGTTTCAGATCAGATGGTGGGAAAAGCAAAGAAATCTGACACAACTCCAACCAAGCTAAGTGTTTTGCCTTAGGGATCTGTGCATACTGGGGTGACATTAGCAGAAGTTGACACAGTTTTAAAAGAGGGTTAACTGAATGGCAAAACAGAATGTCCGGACTAATATACTGCACAGGTAAACATAGTAATAATGGATGTCATACTTCAATCATAAAGGATACATCAAAAATAATATCAGCCCTTTAATCATATTATGACTAGATTTAAAGTATTGGCTATAATTGTTAAAAACTGAAATGTACATTATATTAATTTCTCAGCCATTTCCAATATTTATAGCAACAGATAAATTGAACTTCATCTATAGCTACTTATGCATAATTATTTCAGAAAAGAGAATCACAAACATCAAAAATCATATTGCTGTATCAAAACTCTTATTTTTGATTATTAAGTTGTTTTGAATTTTCCAGAGGTAAAGCAGTAGTTAAGTTACACACCAGGAATACAGAGGCTTAGTTTAACAAACTAGACACCTGAACTTTTTTTCAATTAAAAATCAGCTAATAATCTGGGATTTGAACAACCAACTTTAGTAATTATAACCATAAAAACTATCAAATTGCCTGTAACCTGATCAGATTCACTAATTTTCTTCAAGAAATCAACTTTTTCTGATCTGGCCAATAAGCAACCACAGAGCCAACTCAGTCAATTATTAACGTCCCTTTAAAACTGGCATACAACCCACTCAGTTGCACCATTTCTATCATATTCAGGAATAAATTAGATTAACCTACTGGCAGCAAACACAGCAACATCTTGGAAATTCCACCTCACAAACAGCAGAGAATTAACTTCTAAATGGGGAGAGTTTTCCCTTATATAGTCAAATTCACAGCACCATATAGCACAATGATCTAGCCTCCCTCATTACAATACCTGGATACATTCCCTCCTGCTAGCAGCAGAAATCTAACAGTGGTGCAGGCAAAGTGAAAGGGAGTATTCCTTGGTGTCCTTCACATCGACTCCAGTTTTAAGAAGGATTATGGCATCAGCTTAAACATGAGCAGAGAAAACTCATCCTGATTACTTCCTACATCCCCTTCCTCAGGTGATGAATCAATGCTTTTCCATGTTGAACAACACTTGTAAGAAACTCTAGAAATAGAAATGGTGCAGAATGCACTATGGGTAATGGATTTCAATGTCCACCATCAATTCTGATTGATAACACCAGCATTGCCCTGCAGATCAGAACTGTTAGTCTAGGTCTGTATACTTCATGAATGAACCAACACGACAGATAAACTAACCTGACCTCAAAACTAACGTAGCTTTTTACAAAAGCTGGAAGCGATCAATACACAGTCTTAGTGGAGGAGTAGTTTTGGCAGTACACTAAGACATCCTCTTTGCTGCTGTGAAGCATAGAGCAGATCTGACAGGTCAAAACTAGGCAATGATAGACTATCAACAGCAACACTGTACTCTACCCAAAATGTAACACTATGGCCAGACTTATCCAATAACCTTCTCTCTGAAGCCCAGCTTGGACAACCAGAATTCCTCTGCTCAAGATCTAATCAGAGCTTTTGTCAAAACTGGAGCAAAGAGCTGAATTTGATCAAGTGTGGCATCATTGAGCTCTGATAAAACTGATGTCAATGGGTATCAATATTTAGGACCAAACCTCAGACAAATGAAGATACTTGCAAGTCAACCATCCCTCTTTCCAAGAATTTTTCAGGACAATGGCCTGGACCTAAGCATTTTCAGTTGTTTCATCAGACCCTATGGGAGGTTCTCTGATAGTTGCAGATTCTCTTTTCAGAACAACAATAAATGAACCACCCTATACCTACATCCAACAAGATCGAGAAAACATTCAGGCATGAGCAAATAATGACAACTAATATTTGCACACAGAAGTGACAAACAATGACAGTCTCCATCATGAGTCTCGGGGAGGAGAAGGTGGCGGCGTGACACAGCACACGCAGCTGCTCGGAATTGATATCGTATTTGTTAAATAGGGGCCGTGCACAATCCTGATTTGATGGAGACGGACGTGAGAAGCATGGAGGAACATCTGCAGAAAATTCTGAAATGCCTGCTTTGCTGCCCTTGCTACTGTGCGATCGAGAATCTCCAGAGGGGAAGGCCCCAAATCCTCAGCTTTGCCTATTGCCTGTTGTCGGGGCCGGGGTTAAAGCACTCGGCAGAGATGGTGCTCGGTGCTCGGTGTCGGAGACTCGAAGTTTTCAGACGGACTCAGAGTCGGCTGTGGTCGGTGCTTCCAGGATGCTACATTTGCGGCGCTGGAAGCTCATGGCAGGGAGAGTTTCTCTCTTCAACCGTCTGCAATGAGATGACGGGGCTTTCGAGAGACTTTGAGACTCTTTTTTACCGTGCCATGGTCTGTTCTTCATCAGGTTACGGTATTGCTTTGCACTGTTGTAACCATATGTTATAATTATGTGGTGTTTGTCAGTTTTTTTAGTCTTGGTTTGTCTTGTGCTTCTGTGATATCATTCTGGAGGAACAAATTGTATCATTTCTTAATGCATGCATTACTAAATGACAATAAAAGAGGACTGCGTGTCCTCATAATCTAAATCAATCATCTACCTTTAATATTTAATATTGAATATCACCATCATTGAATGCTTTGCCAGAAGCAAACTGACAAAACCACTAACCAAAAATTCAATAAAATAAAGCTGATAAAAAATAGGACAGAGACTGATTTTATGAGGCTCCTAATACGCTAAACCCTTTCTATCATCAAGGTACAAGCAAGCAGCATGATAGAATATATTCACGTACATCTGCTCTCACTCCATCCTCTCGCCACCCCACTAGGAATAGGGTTCCCCTGGTCCTCACCTACCACCCCACCAGCCTCCGGGTCCAACATATTATTCTCCGTAACTTCCGCCACCTCCAACGGGATCCCACCACTAAGCACATCTTTCCCTCCCCCCCCCTCTGCATTCCGCAGGGATCACTCCCTACACAACTCCCTTGTCCATTCGTCCCCCCCATCCCTCCCCACTGATCTCCCTCCTGGCACTTATCTGTGTAAGCGGAACAAGTGCTACACATGCCCTTACACTTCCTCCCTTACCACCATTCAGGGCCCCAAACAGTCCTTCCAGGTGAGGCAACACTTCACCTGTGAGTCGACTGGGGTGATATACTGCGTCCGGTGCTCCCGATGTGGCCTTTTATATATTGGCGAGACCCGACGCAGACTGGGAGACCGCTTTGCTGAACATCTACGCTCTGTCCACCAGAGAAAGCAGGATCTCCCAGTGGCCACACATTTTAATTCCACATCTCATTCCCATTCTGACATGTCCATCCATGGCCTCCTCTACTGTAAAGATGAAGCCACACTCAGGTTGGAGGAACAACACCTTATATTCCGTCTGGGTAGCCTCCAACCTGATGGCATGAACATCGACTTCTCTAACTTCCGCTAAGGCCCCACCTCCCCCTCGTATCCCATCTGTTACTCATTTTTATGCACACATTCTTTCTCTCACTCTCCTTTTTCTCCCTCTGTTCCTCTGAATATACCCCTTGCCCATCCTCTGGGTCCCCCCCCCCTGTCTTTCTTCCCGGACCTCCTGTCCCATGATCCTCTCGTATCCCCTTTTGCCAATCACCTGTCCAGCTCTTGGCTCCATCCCTCCCCCTCCTGTCTTCTCCTATCATTTTGGATCTCCCCCTCCCCCTCCAACTTTCAAATCCCTTACTCACTCTTCCTTCAGTTAGTCCTGATGAAGGGTCTCGGCCTGAAACGTCGACTGCACCTCTTCCTACAGATGCTGCCTGGCCTGCTGCGTTCACCAGCAACTTTGATGTGTGTTGCTTGAATTTCCAGCATCTGCAGAATTCCTGTTGTTTGATAGAATATTTTCCATTTATCTCAGTGGGTGCAGCAACACAGTCTAACGTATAGCAGCCCAGTTAATTTGTATCCCAACTACCACTCTAATATTCATTCCCTACCAGCACACAGAGGTTTTAGAGGGTGCCAGCTACAAAATACATTGCAGTTACTCATCCAGGCTACTCTAACATCACCTCTCAAACCCAGAACCTCTGCACCAAGGTCAGCAGGTGCATGGGAACACCACAGCATTGAAGGTCACCTCCAAATCATACACAATGCTAATTTGGATCAGTTCTGTCATTACTACATCATTGCTGGGTCTAAATCCTGGAACTCCCTACCCAACAACAATGTGAATATACCATCACCCAGAAGGACCGTAGGGGTTGAAGAAGACAGTCTACGACGACCTAATCAAGGTAAAATAGGGATGAAATTAATAGGGCTGGCCTTACCAGCTTTGCCAAATCCTCAAGATAACATGAAAAACTAAAACAAACCATATAATTCTACATAACCTTTGACAAACGTAAAGAATTACAATACAAATAATAATTCACATATGAAAACAATTGAACACAGCAGGTTTGGCCAGAAACATAATTATACAATATAAAAACATTACCAATTCAACTTTAGAAGCCAAATTGGTCAAGCATAATAAAGAGATTCTTCATAACATAAAACTATTTCATATTACTTTTTCATAAAAACATGGTAAGCCCACTTATTACTTAAACAGTATGATCTTATTTCAAGAGGCACCACTGAACACATGTAAACAAGGAAACAAGCAATATGCACTTGATCATACTTATAATCTAAATAAGGAAGCTAAATGCAAGTTAATCCAAAAGTCTTTTGGAAAGCATTAATAATGTTTTGCATCTGGTGAAGTAAAACAGTTGTGCAGAATTTTTTTTCATGATATGAAATAGCTCTTTCTATTCATATAATAAATGATGCAATAAGCTGTTCTAATAGCCTTTTCAGGATGTCAATTGATTGAACTAATTGCCACAAAATATTTGCTTTTCAGATCTCCATTACAATGTAGGTTTGAACAATACATTGTGACGTAGAAATATTGAGAACATAGTATATATACAGTTGAAGTCAGAAGTTTACATACACCTTAGCTAAATACATTTAAAACTCAGTTTTTCACAATTCCTGACATTTAATCCTAGAAAACATTCCCTGTCTTAGGTCAGTTAGGATCACTACTTTATTTTAAGAATGTGAAATGTCAGAATAATAGTAGAGAGAATAATTTATTTCAGCTTTTATTTCTATCATCACTTTCCCAGTGTGTCAGAAATTTACATACACTTCGTTAGTATTTGGTAGCATTGCCTTTAAACTGTTTAACTTGGGCCAAACGTTTTGGATGGCCTTCCACAAGCTTCTCACAGTAAGTTGCTGGAATTTTGTTCCATTCTTCCAGACAGAACTGGTGTAACTGAGTCAGGTTTGTCGGCCTCCTTGCTCACACACGCTTTTTCAGTTCTGCCCACAAATTTTCTATCTGTTTGAGGTCAGAAAATGATGTCAAGTCTGGTTCATCCTTGGGAGCAATTTCTAAATGCCTAAAGGTACCATATTCATCTGTACAAACAATAGTACGCAAGTATAAACACCATGGGACCACGCAGCCGTCATACCGCTCAGGAAGGAGACGCATTCTGTCTCCTAGAGATGAACGTACTTTGGCGCGAAAAGTGCAAATCAATCCCAGAACAACAGCAAAGGGCCTTGTGAAGATGCTGGAGGAAACAGGCAGACAAGTATCTATATCCATAGTAAAACGCGTCCTACATCAACATAACCTGAAAGGCTGCTCAGCAAGGAAGAAGCCACTGCTCCAAAACCGCCATAAAGAAGCCAGACTACAGTTTGCAAGTGCACATGGGGACAAAGATCTTACTTTTTGGAGAAATATCCTCTGGTCTGATGAAACAAAAATTGAACTGTTTGGCCATAATGACCATCATTATGTTTGGAGGAAAAAGGGTGAGGCTTGCATGCCGAAGAACACCATCCCAACCGTGAAGCATGGGGGTGGCAGCATCATGTTGTGGGGGTGCTTTGCTGCGGGAGGGACTGGTGCACTTCACAAAATAGATGGCATCATGAGGAAGGAAAATTATGTGGATATATTGAAGCAACATCTCAAGACATCAGCCAGGAAGTTAAAGCTCGGTCGCAAATGGGTCTTCCAAATGGACAATGACCCCAAGCATACCTCCAAAGTTGCAGCAAAATGCTTAAGGACAACAAAGTCAAGGTATTGGAGTGGCCATCACAAAGCCCTGACCTCAACCCGAAAGAAAATTTGTGGGCAGAACTGAAAAAGAGTGTGCGAGCAAGGAGGCCTACAAACCACACCAGTTCTGTCTGAAGGAATGGAACAAAATTCCAGCAACTTACTATGAGAAGCTTGTGGAAGGCTATCTAAAAAGTTTGACCCAAGTTAATCAATTTAAAGGCAAGTCTACCAAATACTAACAAAGTGTATGTAAAGTTCTGACCCAGTGGGAAAGTGATGAAAAAAATAACAACTGAAATAAATCATTCTCCCTACTATTATTCTGACATTTCACGTTCTTAAAATAAAGCAGTGATCCTAACTAACCTAAGACAGGGAATGCTTTCTAGGATTAAATGTCAGGAATTGTGAAAAACAGAGTTTAAGTGTATTTGGCTAAGGTGTATGTAAGCTTCTGACTTCAACCGTATATCTGTGTATTAAATGTAAAATAATAGATGCATTTAGTTTGATTTTAAGTCTTTTATGCACATATGTCTCTTCCATCTTTTCACACTTTATCCCCATAATATTCGAAGTATATTCTCAGATTTCTGTCATAAATGTGGCCACAGAAACTTACGTCTGAAACAGTTGTGAGATATGACTGTGCGGCTATGCATAGTTCAAACAGCATCTATAAATTTGCTGATGATACAACCATTGTTCGCAAAATTTTAGATGGTGACGAAAAGGCATAAAGGAGCAAGATATACCAGTGAGTTGAGTGGTGTCGCAGTAACAACCATGCACTCAATGTCAGCAAGACCAATGAGCTGATTGTGGACTTCATGAAGGGTAAGATGAGGGAACACAAACCAATCCTCAGAGGGATCAGAAGTGGAGAGACTGAACAATTTCAAGTTTCTGGGTGTCAATATCTCTGAGGACCTAACCTGGACCCAACATATTGATACAGCTATAAAGAAGGCAAGACAGTGGCTATATTTCATTATAAGTTTGAGGAGATCTAGTTAGTCAATTAAATCACTCGAAAACTTCAACAAATGTAGAGTGGAGAGCATTCTGACTGGCTGTATCGTCATCTGGCATGGGGGTGGGGGGGTGGGGTCCACTGCACAAGATTGAAATAAGTTGCCGAAACTTTTAAAATTAATCAGCTCTGTCATGGATACCAGCCTCTGTAGTATCCAAGGAGCAGTGCCTTAGAAAGGCATCATTAAGGACACCCATCACCTAGGACATGTCCTCTTCACACCGTTACTGTTGGGAAAAAGATACAGAAGCCTGAAGGCACACAGTCAGTGATTCAGGAACAGCTTCTTCCCCTCTGCCACTTGTTTTCTAAATGGACATTGAAGCCATGAACACTACCTCTTTACTTCTTTTATTTCTGTTATTTTGCACTACTTATTTTATCTAACCATTTAAGAAACATATATATACTTAATGTAACTCAGGTTTTTGTTCTCTTTATTTACTTCTCACGTATTTCATTGTACAGCTGCCATAATGTTTACAAATTTCACGACATATGCTGCTGATATTGAATCTGATTCTGATGCTGATATTCAATATGTAACAGCTGATGGATTTTATGTTGCAGTGCTCATGGTAAATAGAATGATGGGCTTCATACATATGGAGTGGATTGTTGTACAATATGGTGCACTATACAGAAAATATATTATTCTATTACTAAAGGGTCTAAGGCCACAAATTAAGTAAATGCATCTCAGTTTGGTGATGCTTATACACTTCATGCAGGAAATTGGAATCCAGAACAAACCATTACTCATCTTTCTCTGAAGTATGATTGTTGTGTTACTTAAATTACAAGCTGGTATCCATTGTAAACTATACACGTCTTCGACTGGATAAAGCTTTAGTCGCAGACAGGAAAGTGATATTGGGAAAGCAGGAATGACTGAAACAGCTATCACTAATTATCAATATACTGCCTCAAACTAAAATTTCAAAGACATTTTTAAAAACTTATTCAAATTCTTATACAATAATCCTTGACTGTACAGTACCTCAGCCCTTCCTTACTTCTACTTGGTTTCATTCTTCCGTGCAAGGTAGAATTAACTGAGATAATTCAGATACTACTAAAAGCAAAAAATGAACTACTGGAAGAATTTCGCAGATCAAGCAGCATCACCACAGATGTTGCCTAACCTACTGAGCTCCTCGAGTAGTTTATGCTTAGTCTAGATTAGAGCATCTGCAATCTCTTGTGTACTGGATACTCTATCAGCCACAGGTAAAAGAAATAACCTTCCTGGATAAACTGGTGTTTATTGGCTAACATATTCTGAAAGTGTAATGATCCAAGATTAAATCCAATCTAAATTCACAAAGTAAAATTGATCTCACCACGAGATGTAAACATCCTCTATCAAATGAAATCATAATACAAAATGCTAGAAATAGTCAAGTCAGGCAGCAACTGTGTGTACAAAAACATGTTTGATATTTCAAGGTGATGATGTAATGAAAGGACATTGACTTGACTTGAAACATTAATTTGGTTTCTGCCCAATCTGCAGTATTTTACTTTTGGTTACTGCATTAAATGAGTTCAAGAATTTTCTGGTACATTTCTATTGGGAAAAAGGCTCATAGCACAAGATTCAAGATTGCTTAATATCAATTCCAGTACACAACTGTAAAGGAGAACAAAATAATCATGCAAAATTGTGAAATAAAACAGAAAATTCTGGAAGTAATCTAGAGGCGGAGAGAGTAAAAGAGTTAGCATTTCATCAGAAGCTATTTCAAAATGTTTCTCTTTCAAATTTCAAGCATCTAAAAGATAGTTAAAATCTTAAAAATAACAGCATTTGAAAGACATTTAAAGGATAACAAAACTTAAAATTAATGACAATAAGTAGATCAGTAGGTAAGGGTTTAAAGTAGGGGTTCTAATCTTTTTATGCCATGGGCCCTTTTAGCAGTCCAGTGAAGCCTAAGAACCTCTTCTCAGAATAATGTACTTAGATATATAAAATATAATATATAGGATTACAAAAGAAATCAATTATATTAAGATACAATTATCAAAATACTTTAAAAAACAAATTTGTATATAGTAATGTATATGCTTCTTTAGTAAAGCATTAAATAACAAGACAATATTTAAATATAGGCACGTTAAAGTTAAATTTTATTTTTTAAAGATATTTGAGTGTCAAGGCTGTCGTTGCTTAGCTTGAATAAAACACATTAAATTATGAGGCTGTCTTTGGACAAAGCAACATGCACGTCATGTTGAATATCCAAACGATTTTGAATTTTTGTTTTAATGGTTACAAGTGTTGAAAATACTGATTTGCAAAGATATGTTGTTGCAAATCGAATTAAAGCTTCCATAGTTCGCTTTACAAAGCGAAGACAGGTTTCTCGCAAGGAACACCAGCATTCTTCAAAGCTTTTTGAGTTCAACTACAAATGTAGTAAGTTTTTTGTCCAAAGATCAATGAGTTCATCTTTGGCTAGATCAACATCTTCGAGAAAATTTATATTTGAAAGAAAAGGATTGTGGAACCATGGTTCAACTTTAATGCCGTCAAAATGGAAATAACTTTTGGAAGAGTTCTGAAGTGCTTCCAGGTGTTTGCAGATGTCTCTCTTCAAAGAAATTGACAGAGAATTTTGTATCTCAACTCTATCTTGCTAAAGCACTTCCTCCAGCAATTGAAAGTTGGCAAAGACGTTGGCCTCTACTCTCTTCTTCCATATTGGCAACATAGCGAAGAAAGCATGTAATTTTTCAGCAACATCCATAATGGTGACTTCAGGACCTTGAATTGAAAAATTTGTTTCATTCATATGGTTGAAAATATTTCCCAGGTAAGCCAACCCAGGGATACAACCCTTTTTTTCCCAAACTGTTCCAAGAATGGGTTTTCTTTTTCTGTCCTTACTTCGATCAAGCTCTTCAAGATTTGTCCTCCTGAAAGTCAGTGAACATCTGTGTGGTGGAGAAGCACTTCATATTCTGCACCCATTTCTTGACAGTCTTTTAAAATGCAATTATTCAGAGACCTGCTTCTACTAAACTTAAGGATTTTTATGTCTGTTCATAAAACCTCTTTCAAAGTTGTTGGAAGAATTTTTGTTGCCAGTGCACATCTGTGAAAAAAAAACGATAAATGATGACAACATGAGGAGCTTCCTTTTTCATTAAGGTAGCTAAACCAGAAGGATTACCAAGCAACGCAGGAGCTCCATCCGTGCAGAGCATGAAGTTTTTCTTTCCAGTCAAATCAAACATTTGTTTAGCAAAGAAATGTTTTACCATTTCCAAAATGTTGACAGTCTCTATAGTTTCCAAAAGGGACTCATAAAATAAGAATTCTTCTTTGATGACATCAGAATGCACATAACAAACAAAAACAAGGAGTTGACTACAGTGAGAGGTGTCTGTAGTTTCATCCAGTTGCGTACTGACTGGGAGTTGTGAGGCTGCCAATTCCTCAATGACCTGCTTCAAAATGTTAAAAGAAATATCAACTATTCTAAAACATATCTCATTATTTGATAAGGGAACTGTTCCAGTTTTACCCTCTGTTCAAGTCCACAAACTGGCTTGACCACTTCCAGTGCACATGGCTTTATTAAGGTCTCTCTAATAGCGCGGGGCTTCTTTTGCTTGATAATCCAGTACGCAACTCCATTGGATGCTTCAAGGAAAGGTATTTGAATAAAAGGCAAATCCAAATTTTGGAAGTGTCCCAACTTTTTCAAATTGGATCTTCTTCGCATAAGAAAAAAACCTGCATCTTTAGATGCAGTTTCAGGACAGACAGATGCGAGGTGCTTTTTCAGTTTTGCTGGTTTCATACTTCCATTCACAAGAATTTTCGCGCACAAAAAGCACTGACTTTTGTGTCCGTCACGTCCATTAATGTAAGTGTAACCATGTAATACATACTTTTCATCATACTTCCTTTTCTTCGACATTTCAACTTAAATTGGGTTTGTAAACATTATAAAATAAATGAAGCAAAAATAATGTACTTGATTCTATTGATAGTTTTTGAAACTCAAAATTTTTGTATGGTTTAAAAGTAATTTAATACATTTTTTAAAAAAATAAAGTAATCTGTACTTTGATGAAATGGACAACATTCAAGAAATTTGTATACCAAGTAAGTAAACTACAGCAGGTTTTACAACTTATCCAAAGTTTTGACATTTTTGATGGCTTTTAGATACGTAGATAGACAGAAGGATTACAGTAGTAGCTCAGGTGTTGTGTCCTTCCTGGAATTTGGCTACTGTTGCATATGAAGTCGCATGGTATTACAAAAGGCCACACAGCCTTATAGGGAGTTAAGAATTCTCATTTGAACTGTCCAGTTTTGCAAAACTTTAACAAACAATAAAAATGGCTGACCTCCTTCTACGCATTGATCAACAAGCAATTGTAGATAAGGAATAATGGAGAGAACTGTATGTGTCTAGGTCAAAAATGTGAGATCACGTGACTTCACCGTTTGATGACTGAACAACTACTAAGTGCAGGGCTGCCCAAAATGGTGCAGGCCAGCTACGTTGCACAGGCATCTGCAGACAGGAAAGACTGCAATCATGTTCAATCCAGTGGCAGGTTTAATAATTACCATAATTTTGAAGCAGTGATGAGTGTACCGTAAATCATATTTTGGGATATTATATAGCTATAAGGTGATATGAAAATATGTGTGATTTCTATTGGTGACAAAGTCACAGGTACTGCCAGTACTATTGTGGTTTGTTGCCTACATTCTTATTTGAAAAAAAAAATTTCAGTTAGAGGTTAGGAAAAATAAAGATGTAATTGTTTTCCCATCCAAGTTCATGGATAGCTGGGATCTATCCACTGACCCCAGGTTAGGAACCCTGGTTTAGAGAACTATGGGGCAAATGCCGACACATGAGACGAATGGTGGGGCCATAGTCGAAATGGAGAAGACGGCCAAAGGGCCTGTTGTCATGCTGTAGGACCCTGAGTTTACCTACAGTTCATCACTTTGCAGTTATGTGCAACTCAACAGGTTATTTTGAAGTTCTAAAATTAACTACTGTTTGAAATGCAGGTGTCCCCCGCTTTTCGAACGTTTGCTCTTATGAAACCTCACTGTTACGAAAGACCTACATTAGTTACGTAGACAATATAAATTGGTGCAAGAAACAGAATGCTGGAAGAACCCAGCAGGGCAATCAGCATCTGTGGAGACAAAAGATGCAAGTTAACATTTCAGGATGAGAGGGAAGAGGAAAGATTGCCAGTATATAAAATATTGGGATGAGAAGGAGGGGGAAGTAATTCCATATTCCAGTATGAACAGTCTCCTTTGTCTACAAATCGGTGCAATTAAAATTAAAATACACTGCTGGAGCAGACGCTCTGGTGGACGCGCTGTCCGCCAGAGAAAGCAGGATCTCCCAGAGGCCACACATTTTAATTCCACGTCCCACTCCCATTCTAATATGTCTATCTACGGTCTCCTCTACTGTAAAGATGGAGCCACACTCAGGTTGGAGGAACAACACCTTATATTCCGTCTGGGTAGCCTCCAACCTGATGGCATGAACATTGACTTCTCTAACTTAATGCCCCACCTCCCCCTCGTACCCCATCCATTATTGCCCATCCTCTGGGCTTCCCCCTTCCCCTTTTCTTTCTCCCTAAGCCTCCCGTCCCATGATCCTCTCATATCCCTTTTGCCAATCAACTGTCCAGCTCTTGGCTCCATCCCTCCCCCTCCTGTCTTCTCCCATCATTTTGGATCACCCCTCCCCCTCCCACTTTCAAATCTCTTACTAGCTCTTCTTTCAGTTAGTCCTGACAAAGGGTCTCGGCCCGAAACATCGACTGTACCTCTCCCTAGAGATGCTGGCTGGCCTGCTGCGTTCACCAGCAACTTTTATGTGTGTTGCTTGAAATTCCAGCATCTGTAGATTTCCTCATGTGTGCTGGAGCAGAAGATCAGTTTTACTCTGTATCTACTTCTTTTGTACCTGATCTGAGACTAAGTGCCTAGAAATCCTAAAAGGCTCCCACTTGTCAGCAGCACCAAAATAGGCACAGAGGAAATACTTGTAATAAATAGTTCAGTTATGTTCACCTATACATAATAAGAATATAGAGATATTGAAAGGGGACAGAGATTAACAAAGATCTACCAGAAATGTGAGGGCATATTAGGAAAGAGGGAATGAATAAGACCGTATTATCATGAGAAAAGAAAGTTAATTATGCAATAATAAAGGTCTTTAAAATTAGATTCTGATAAAGCAGATATAGAGAAAATATTTCCATTAGTAAAGAATAGAAAGACTGGAAACCATCACTGTAACAAAACCAGCAAGAAATTCATAGGGGGATTCAGACAAAACTTCTTGATCTAAAGTGACAAAATAATTCGGGAATTCATAGGCCAATAATGTAGACAGATGCAAGGCAAGGCTGGACAATCATGTGATGAAGGGAAGAGATTACTATGTTAATCGACTTATTTGGGGAAGCACAAGAGGAGGGTTAAACTGAGAGAAAATGCTGGTGTAGATTGATTGGGCTAAACAATTTGTTCCAGTGTTGTACATTTTTATTTTTATTTATGGAGATACTGCACAGAATAGGCCTTTCTGGAACAATTTACAATGACCAATTAACCTATCAACCGGTACATCTTTGAATGGGGGGGGCGGGGGCGCAATGACTAGAAGTTCGAGAAATCGATGTTCATGATATCAGGTTGGAGACTACCCAGATGGTGTTGTTCCTCCAACCTGAGTGTGGCCTCATCACAACAGCAGAGGAGGCTATGGATTGACATGTCAGAATAGGAATGGAAATAGAATTGAAATGGGTAGCCTCCAGGAGATCCTGCTTTTCCTGGCAGTAGGTGCTTGGCAAAGTGGCCTCCCAAAATTAAAGACGTTGTAAAGGTACCATTATTTTTAAGGAAAAAAAGCCTAAAACACTGAGTATCGAATAACAACATTTAAGTCAACTCAACTAGTTAAAGAATAAAAAAATTACCTTGTATGCATCTTTCTCTGCTGCGGTTTATTCCCACTCAAATAAATGGACTCACTGAGGTTTTAACATCCCTGTTGAAACTCATATAGTAACCACAGCAATGATCATCATATGGAAGTTCAGGACTCCCACTTCTACTCTAGATTCCCAGTCAGCCACACAGTTGTGTAGATAAAAGTCAACAAGTCCAAGCAGAACAGCGAGCTTTTTATTAGGCATCTGGGTCAATTATGGTAGTTTACAAACTTATCAGCTTGTAAACTTCACAGTACAGTTTCACAATATAGCTGTCCCCCGCTTTTCAAACGTTCGCTTTACGAAACGTCACTGTTATGAAAGACCCTGTTTTCGCTAACAGAAGGTGTTTTCACTGTTACGAAAAAAGGCAGCACGCGGAAAAAAATCAGCACGTGCCCCAAGCAGCCGCTCTCCCCCGGATTCAGAACGGCATTCTCGCCGGCATTGCTTAAACACGTACCTGTGAGCAGCTGTTTGCAAGCTGAGTTCTAAGGTATCGGAAAAGCCTAAAAGAGCTCGTAAGGGTGTTACACTTAGCATAAAACTAGACATAATTAAGCATTTCGATCGTGGTGAACGAAGTAAGGACAAAGTGAATTTGGCTTGTGGAAGTTGACGAAGATGTTGAAGAGGCTTTGGCATCCCATGACCGAGAACTGATAAATGAAGAGCTGATGCAATTGGAAGGAAAGGATAACAATTGAAACCGAATGCAGTAGCGAACAGACCGAAAGTGAAGTCGACCAGGAACTGAACGTGAAGCAACTGCGTGAGATTTTCACTGCAATGATAAAGTACGACTTTAATTTTGAAAGGGTACGTCGGTTTAGGGCATATTTGCAAGATGGTTTGAGTGCTTACAAAGAACTGTATGACAGAAAAATGTGCGAGGCTAAGCAGTCAAGCAAGCCTTCCACATCAGCCACAGCAGAAGACGAACCTCGACCTTCGACATCGAGGCAGGCAGACATAGAAGAAGATGACCTGCCTGCCCTGATCGATGATGAGATGACACCTCAGTGTCCCACCACCCCAACCCCCGGGCCGTGGACAAATACCGATTCACGGAGAATGCAGCGGTAGCTGGGTTGCGAAGAATGCAGCTGTAGTCGGGAGGCACCCAACACATCTTCAAGAAAAAAGCCGAAATAAACAAGCTAATTAATTAGGTGCCGTCCGCCATGTAATTGTCGGCCCAGATTAGAGCCGATTGCTGATTGCGTCGCCTCTGATCTGGGCCGACATTTACATGCCAGGCAGCACCTAATTAATTAGCTTGCTTATTTCAGCTTTTTTCTTAAAGATGTGCTGGGTGCCTCCCAGCTACCGCTGTACCCCTGCATTCTTCGCGGATCGGTATCGGTTCACTGCCCCGGAGGGTGAGGGCCACTGCACCACCCCAACCTCCGACGACTCAGCCTAACACACCATCATCAGTGCGCTCTGCGCTGTCTTCCTGATTCCAGTAAGTGATACTATACTATACAAACATTAATTCTACTTTATATAGGTTGTGTATTTTTAGGTGTTATTTGGTATGATTTGACAGCTTCATAGCTTAAAGGTTACTGGAGAGCACTTGCACTGTGTTTTTGCCGATGGCGCTTGCGTGAGATTTTCTGCCGAGAGCGCTTGCGTGGGATTTTCGCTACGGAGAACAGTGCAGGCAATGATTGTGGAAAAGTATTTCTACTTCATATAGGCTGTGTATTTATCATATCATTCCTGCTTTTACTATATGTTACTATTAAATTTTAGGTTTTATGTGTTATTTGGCATGATTTGGTAGGTTATTTTTGGGTCTGCGAACGCTCACAAATTTTTTCCATATAAATAAATGGAAATTGCTTCTTCGCTTTACAACCTTCCGGCTTACGAACCGTTTCATAGGAACGCTCTACTTTTGGATGGCGGGGGAAACCTGTATATTGATTAACACATACAATACACAAATTCAAAGTAATGTGATTATGTATCACAGATACTTACAACAAAAAGAATGGCACTCAGACATCCTGCACTGCAGTTTTAGAATAATCCCACTCCTCCATTCCTGCTTCATAGTCTGGTAAAGATTGCAAGCGTGTACCCAACTTCCTTGTGAAAATTACTTCCAAATTTGCTTCACACTCTCTAACACACTGCCTATCTGAGCTGAAGAAATTCAGTCTGAAGGGTCTTTCTTCACAATTCCCCTCTGTTCTTTCACAAGCTATTTTAAAACAAGTGTTCTTTGATCATTCCCTCGATTCCTTTTTAACACTCTCAAAAATTTTTCAACACTTCTACGAATTTTTTTTTGCATTTCTATCTGATATACTGGTATGTATTTAGAATTACTAATACATGATTGTATTAGAAATTAAGACAATTCATCATAATGAGTCATGATATTTTAGAGAACTGGCAAAAAACACAGCGTTAAATTATCCTTTTTTGAGCAAACATGAAGACAGTAAAAAGGCACTGAGGACGACATTTTCTCTAACTTCCAATAATTTCTCCAGCTCTCCCTTCTCTCATTGCCTATTCCCCATTCTGGCTTCCTGCTTACCCCTTCTCTTCTCCTTACCTGCTTATCGCCTCCCTTAGGTGTCCCTTCTCCTTCACATTTTTCCCATGGACCACTGCCCTCTCTTATTAGATTCCTTCTTCAGCCCTTTATCTCTTGCATATATCACCTCCCAGCTTCTTACTTCATCCCCTCCCCCATCCACCTGGTTTCATCTAACAACTACCAGTGTTTACCAACTCCTTCCCCTACATCCTCCCCAAATATTCTTATTCTGACTTCTTCCCTCTCCCTTCCAGCCCTGATAAAAGGTCTTGGCCTGAAACATCAACTGTTTATTCCTCTCCATTGATGCCACCAGATCTGCTGAGTTCCTCCAGCATTTTATGTGTGTTGCTCTGGATTTCCAGCATCTACAGAATCTCTTCTGCTTATGAAGACCAAGGTAGTATCTCAGAGGAGAGCTAAGTCTGACAAATTCAGAGTGCCATTTGGAAAATAAAGCGACAGAAAATGATGTTGAGTACAAATGGAAAATATGTAAAATTGTATTTACCCAAGTTTGGAAAATGAATTCTGCAAATTTGGGTTTATTTCTAAAATGAACCAATTCAAAACTGGAAAAGTTATTCTTAACGTTTTAGGTACTGGTAAAACTATTCTTAGCTGTAATGCACAGAGTTGTGCTTGTCATATCATTACAAAGGACACTGGAGACAGTACAAAAAGAAAGATGATTTGGGTATTATTAAAAATGTAATAATATATCTTTTGCAACAGAACAAACAAGTTGGGTCTCCATTTTGCACTAATCAAGGGTTGATTCATTATTATGAAATATCAGTTGTTAAAATAATGAAAGATTTTAATGGAGCAAATAGAAAAGGTGTTTTTGTTTAAATGAAATAATAAATCCAATGACTATCAATACAGGATAGTCATCCAAAGAAATCAGATAAAGCTTTTGATTTTACAGTGATGAATATGTGGAACTCAGTACCACAGGGAATAGTTAAACCAAAGTATAAATGTACTCGTAGCATGGGGGGTAGGGGAGGGTGGGAAGTGCAGTTAACTACATAAGACCATAAGACGTAGGAGTAGAATTAGGCCACTTGGTCCATTAAGTATGTTCCGCCATTTCATGACTGATCATTTCCCGCTCAATTCTGTTCTCCTACCTTCTCCCTATAACCTTTTGTGTCCTGACTTATCAAGAACCTATCAACCTCCACCTTAAATGCAACCAGTGACCTGGCCTTCACCATCACCTGTTCACCACCTACTGTCTAACGAAATGCCTCCTCATTTCTGTTCTAAATAGATGCCCCTCTATTTTGAGGTTGTGCCCTCTGGTCCTAGACTCCACCAAAGGAAACCTCCAATTCACATCCACTAATTCTAGGCCTTTCGACATTCAATAAGTTTCAATGAGATTCCACCCCCCCACCCCCGCCCCCACCTCCCACCATTCTTCTAAATTCCAGCGAGTACCGGCCCAGAGTCTTCAATAATTGCTCATATGATAACCCTTTCATTCCCAGAATCATTCTCGTGATCTTTCTCTGAACCCTCTCCATTTTCAGCACATCCTTTCTTAAATAAGGGGCCCAAAACTGCTCACAATACTCCAAGTGAGACCTCACCAATGCGTAATATAGCCTCAGTATTACATCCTTACTTTTATCTTCTAGTCCTCTTGAAATTAATGCTAACATTTGTGACAAGAATACACATAAATTAAGATGTTAGCTGGCCTGGGCTGGCACCAGTGGAATCAGCACTTGGCCTGCCACCTGTCTTTAGGAGAAAGAGAGATAAGAAAAACAATGGAGCAGCATTTGGAGATGTTAATGAAGGGACGGGAGAGAGTAACGGAAGGAGAGCTGTCAAGATCGGCTCCCCCTTTGAACCCTGAACTGTTTGAAGAGATGGACAGGCGATACCCCAGCAGGGGGATAAAAAGGGACAGGTTCGCTAAGGCGACACACACGACACCCCGAGGTAACGAGACCCTGGAAGCGGTGCGTCTCCCACAAGTCGGTGGGAAGTTTTGGACGGCTGGTCGCGGGATCAAGCCATAGACGTACAGGGTGGAAAGGCACGATCGGCAGGAACCTGGTGTGTGTCCACCCTTGCCTGGGTGCCAGGTTCACCGCAGAGAAACGATCGTATCTGGAAACGGAGGGGGTCACGGTCGGTGACCTCAGATGACATCACAAAGGGCTCGCCCGAAAGCTGACTGTGAAGGTCTGTGTGTGGAAGCCGTTTGAATATTCATTCGTTTTGCTCTCTCTCTCCTTCCCCCCATTGTCCATCTCCCACGGCAGCGATTACTGCGAACTGAACTGAACTAAATTGAACTGAACTTTGCGTCACTTTGAAACTGGTCATTTACCCCTAGACAACGATACAGCTTGATTGATCCTGTTATCTTAATTCTGTGTACATGTGTGTTTATCATTGCTGAACTGTTGCATTTATTATCCTTTTGATTAGAGTACTGTGTTGCTTGTTTCTTTAATAAAACTTTTTTAGTTCTAGTAATCCAGGCTCCAACTGAGTGATCCATTTCTGCTGGTTTGGCAACCCAGTTACGGGGTACGTAACATAAGTGGGGTTCTCGTCCGCGATTTTGAACGCTAAATTTGGGACGGAGTAAATTGATTGGGTTAAAATTCCTGAAAGAAAGAAAAGACAAACAGCAGAAATGGAGGCTGAGGAATTTATAAAGGCGCCGACCTTGGAGGCATTAGAGGATGCCAGGAAATCGGAATTGGTAGCTGTGGCCAAACGGTTGAATCTTGCTAAGGGGAAGTCGACAATGAGGAGAGAGGAGATACACAGAGCTATCGTAGAGCACTATGTATCTAAAGGTGTGTTTCCCCAAGGGGAGCTGGAGGTGGTGTCTATTGAAAAACCTGCTGGAGACGCGGTACAGGTGCAGCTTGAAAAACTGAGACTCGAGCACAAGTTCCAAGTACGGCAGTTGGAGCGAGAAGAGAAAAAGAGGGACAGACAATTGGAGAGAGAGAGAGAAGAGTTAGAAAGGCGGGAGAGAGAGAGAGAGAGAGAGAGAGAGAGAGACACACACACACACACACACACACACAGTTGAAGCAAGAGGAGAAACAGAGGGAAAGGGAATTCGAGTTGGAGAAGTTAAAGATAAGGTCAGAGCAAGGGCCCGTGCCGAATCAAGGTGGAGGGTTCTGGGCAACCCAGGAGGTTAGGCTGGTTCCCCCATTTGACGATACCGACATGGATCGGTACTTTCTCCATTTCGAAAAAGTTGCTACCAGTCAGGACTGGCCGAGGGATAAGTGGGCTGTTTTGCTTCAGAGTGTACTGAAAGGGAAAGCCCAACAAGCTTACTCAGCTTTGTCCGCGGAAGATGCCCAGAGGTATGAGGTGGTGAAAGAGGCCATCCTCAGGATTTATGAGTTGGTCCCGGAGGCATACCGGCAGAGGTTCCGGAATGCGAGGAAGCAGTGGGACCGCACGTATTTAGAGTTTGCCCATGAGATGCAGGCATATTGTGAGCGTTGGTGCGCCTCGAAGGGGGTAGAGGGGCATTATGACAGACTGCTACAGCTGATCCTGATTGAGCAGTTTAAAGGTTGTATCCCTGAGGGTATAAGACCCTACCTAGATGAGAAAGAGGCAGCCACGTTCGCCGCAACTGCTAAGTTAGCGGATGAGTATGCGTTGACGCATAAAATGAAGTTTGCCCCAAGTAAAGGCTACCAGAAGGGTAGTCAGGACAGCTGGGAGAGTCCGCCAGAAAAGTCAGTAAGCCGGGGACTCATGAGAAGGATAAGGTAGACCGGGAGCAGTCTGGTAGGAAGTCTCCTGGGGTCGTCTGTTATAATTGTGAGAAAGTCGGACACTTTGCGTCCAGGTGCTTTGCCCCAAAGAAGGAGACGGGAAAAGGAAAAACTGGGGTTCCGACTGGCTGTATTGAGCCGGCAAACCAACCTCCAGGAGAGGGGAGGTCGGATAAGGTTCAGGAAGGGCGCGAGAGGTTTATCTCGGCCGGATTGGTGTCGGTGAAGGAGGGGTTAAACCCAGTTCCAGTACGGATCTGGAGAGACACGGGAGCTTGTCAGTCACTGATCTTGAGGGGTGTTTTAGACTTTAGTTCAGAGACCGAGACTGGGGAGGTCAGTGTGATCAAAGGCATTGGAAAAGGGACGGAAGCCGTGCCTTTGCACCAGATACACCTACAAAGCAATTTGGTCTCTGGACTAGTCACGATTGGGGTGAGGCCCGAATTACCGATGAAAGGCGTGGAAGCCTTGCTCGGTAATGACCTCGCAGGAGGAATCGTGTTCCCAGCCGTGAGATTGACAAGTCAGCCTGCCAGCATTGAGGCCCCGCCCATGGACTCACAGGTTTATCCCATTTGCGTAATAACTCGACGGATGTCGAGGAAGGCTGCAAAGGCTGAGATACAGCTAGCTGAGACGTTTCTGCCAGCCTTGTACAAGGAGGGGGTAGAAAGTGAAAAGGAGGAGCGTGGTGGAACAAGAGGAGGTGAGGGGGCTGAGGCAGTCTTAGCATTAGCCAGGAAGGACTTTATACAGGCACAAGAGCGAGACGAGGAGCTGATGGATTTGGCAGAGACAGCTCTCTCTGACGCAGAATTGAGAAGGGAGCCAGTCGGCTATTATGTAAAGGAGGGAGTACTAATGAGGAAATGGAGACCACGTACTGTGCCCGCAGATGAGGAATGGGGAGTTGTACACCAGGTGGTAGTGCCGAAAATTTATAGGGGCAAGATTTTTAACCTGGCCCACAAAGTACCCCTCGGTGGACATTTTGGGGTGAGGAAGACAGTTGACAGAATTATGAAAGAGTTTTACTGGCCGAATATGAGGAAAGATATTGTTGAATATTGTAGGCGATGTCATTTATGTCAGGTGGTGGGAAAACCAAATCAGGTCTTACCTAAGGCATCCCTTCGACCGATACCCGCTTTCGGGGAACCTTTTTCTCGAGAAATTGTGGTCTGCGAGTGGGCGAGAGTATGTGATGACTATGATATGCGCCGCCACCAGGTTTCTGGAGGCTGTGCCCCTGGTCAGCGTAAAGGCTCCCGCAGTGGTAAAGGCGCTTGTGAAATTTTTCACTACGGTGGGACTGCCCAGGGAAATCCAGTCGGATCAGGGGAGTGTCTTCACATCTCACACCTTCCGACGGATGTTGGATGAGATGGGAGCAAAGCAGATTTTGGCCTCCGCGTACCACTCTGAGTCACAAGGGGCATTGGAACGATTCCACGCCACATTAAAGACCATGATTAAAATTTACTGTCAAGAAAGCGCTAGGAGCTGGGATGATGCTTTGCCCCTCCTCTTATTTGCCGTGAGGAACACAGTTCAAGAGTGATTGGGGTTCAGCCTATTCGAGCTCGTCTTTGGTCATCGGCCCAGAGGACCCCTGACCTTACTAAAAGAGCAATGGTCCAGTCCGGCTGTCCAGGTTAATGTGATTGATTACGTTTTAAAATTTCCTGAGAGGCTTGAAAGAATCTGTGACCTTGCAAAAGAAAATCTGCGACACTCCCAGACTAAAATGAAAAAATGGTATGATAGGCGTGCCCGCGAAAAAGTGTTCCAAGTGGGCAATCGGGTCTTAGTTCTGTTCCCAGTGGTAGCCAACCCCCTCCAGGTGAGATTCCACGGTCCGTACAAGGTAATTAAAAAGATAGACCCTTTGAATTATGTTATCGAAACGTCGGACAGGTGCAAACCCACACAGTTGGTACACATTAACATGTTAAAAGCCTACCACGATCAGAAAGAAAACCCGGTTGGTGTTATCACGGAAATTAATGAGGCGGGGGTGTCGAATGAGACGGGGAAAACCCATCTCGAGAAGATGAATATGGAGCCGACCCGATTGGAGAACTCTATTGTCCTGGCTAAGTTTGCTGATAAGGTCTCTCACCTAACCCCCGAACAAAGCGGGCCATTGATAAGGCTAATTAACCGGCACGCAGATGTATGTCCCGATGCCCCGAGGTGATGCAAAGGGACGGTGCATGATGTTGTGGTCACCTCAGACCAGCCTATTAAACAACACCTCTATAGGATGAACTTGGAGAAGGGCAAGCTAGTGGAGAAAGAAATTGAACACATGCTAGCCACAGATATTATTAGGCCATCCAAGTCAGAATGGGCCTCCCCGTGTGGTTGTCCCGAAAGCCGATGGGAGCATCCGATTCTGTACAGATTACGGAAAGGTGAATGCTATCACGAAAACTGATGCTTACCCCATCCCAAGGGTAGACAATTGCATCGATAAAGTGGGGAGAGCTACGTACATCACCAAGATCGATTTGCTGAAAGGGTACTGGTGTGCGCCTTTAACCGACCGGGCTAGAGAAATCTCGGCATTTGTCACCCCTTCCGGTTTATACGAGTATAATGTTCTACCTTTTGGCATGAATAACGCCCCAGGGACCTTCCAGAGGATGATTAATTCAGTAATAAAGGGACTAAGGAACACAGAAGCATATATTGATGATTTGGTGGTCTGGAGTGACACATGGGAGGAGCACATTGTGGCGGTAGAGGAGCTATTTAAACGGCTGTCCGAAGCCACCCTGACAGTGAACCTCGCAAAAAGTGAGTTCAGCCACGCGAAGGTCACTTATCTGGGATTTGTGGTAGGACAGGGGCAGCTGGCTCCGATGCAGGCTAAGGTGCGGGCTATCTCGAAGGTCCCCACCCCGACAGACAAGAGAGCCCTGAGAAGGTTCTTGGGGATGGTGGGGTACTATAGGACATTTTGCAAAAACTTTGCGGATATTTCCCTCCCTCTCACTAAGCTTTTGCCAAAGAATGCGAAGTTTGTGTGGAACGACCTTTGCCAACAAGCCTTCGAGAGTCTGAAGCCGATTCTGTGTCACCATCCTGTGCTAAATGCGCCTGATTTTTCAAAACCCTTCTCCCTAGCAACAGATGCTAGCGACGAAGCTGCCGGGGCGGTGCTGTTGCAGACTGACAAAGAGGGGGTTGAGCACCCAGTCGGTTACTTCTCCAAGAAATTTAATACCCATCAGAGAAATTATTCCACTGTGGAAAAGGAGTTACTGGCCATCATACTAGCATTGCAACATTTTGAAGTTTATATTTGCCCAGCACGGAAACCACTGGTAACTTACACCGACCACAACCCTTTAGTGTTTTTGGCCAATATGAAAGATAAAAACAAAAGATTGTTAAGTTGGAGTCTGGTGCTACAGGAATTTGATATCAAAATAACACATATAAAAGGGACGGAAAATGTGATTGCTGACTGTCTGTCAAGGTGTTGACAACTTCAAATTCGCTGTATTAGCCAAATAGCTGATAAAGATGTGTATTTGTGTGTATCAAATAATGTATTCATGTTTGTAATTTTTACCCCGGTAAAAATCCTTAAAGGTGGGAAGTGTGACAAGAATACACATAAATTAAGATGTTAGCTGGCCTGGGCTGGCACCAGTGGGATCAGCACTTGGTCTGCCACCCGTCTTCAGGAGAAAGAGAGATAAGGAAAACAATGGAGCAGCATTTGGAGATGTTAATGAAGGGACGGGAGAGAGTAACGGAAGGAGAGCTGTCAAGATCGGCTCCCCCTTTGAACCCTGAACTGTTTGAAGTGATGGACAGGCGATACCCCAGCAGGGGGATAAAAAGGGACAGGTTCGCTAAGGCGACACACACGACACCCCGAGGTAACGAGACCCCGGAAGCGGTGCGTCTCCCACAAGTCGGTGGGAAGTGACGGCTGGTCGCGGGATCAAGCCATAGACGTACATTGTGGAAAGGCACGATCGGCGGGAACCTGGTGTGTGTCCACCCTTGCCTGGGTGCCAGGTTCACCGCAGAGAAACGATCGTATCTGGAAACGGAGGGGGTCACAGTCGGTGACCTCAGATGACATCACAAAGGGCTCGCCCGAAAGCTGACTGCGAAGGTCTGTGTGTGGAAGCCGTTTGAATATTCATTCATTTTGCTCTCTCTCTCCTTCCCCCCATTGTCCATCTCCCACGGCAGCGATTACTGCGAAATGAACTGAACTAAATTGAACTGAACTTTGCGTCACTTTGAAACTGGTCATTTACCCCTAGACAACGATAGAGCTTGATTGATCCTGTTATCTTAATTCTGTGTACATGTGTGTTTATCATTGCTGAACTGTTGCATTTATTATCCTTTTGATTACAGTACTGTGTTGCTTGTTTCTTTAATAAAACTTTCTTAGTTCTAGTAATCCAGACTCCAACTGAGTGATCCATTTCTGCTGGTTTGGCAACGCAGTTACGGGGTACGTAACACATTGCACTTGCCATCTCACCACTGATTCAACTTGCAAATCAACCTTTGGAGACTGCTGGACGGGGACTCCCAAATCCACTTGTACCTGATATTCTCCCCATTGGGAAAATAGTCTTTGCTTTTATTCCTTCTACCAAAGTGCGTGACCATACACTTCCCAACACTGTACTCCATCTGCCACATCTTTCCCATTCTCCTAATCCATCTAAGTCCTTCTGCAGCCTCTCTGCTTCCTCAACACTACCTCATCCAAATCATTGATGAACAACATAAAACGAAGCGGTCCCAATGTAGACACCTGTGGAACAACACTAATCACCAGCAGCCAATCCGAAAAGGATATCTTCATTTCCACTCTTTGCCTCCTGCCAATCAGCCAATATTTTATCCATGCTAGTATCTTTCCTGCAAAAACTTGGGTTTTTATCTTGTTCAGGCTAACTGGCCTACAATTTCCTTTCTTCTGCCTTCCTCCCTTCTTAAAGAGTGGAGTGACAGTTGCAATTTTTTATTCCTCCAGAACCACGACTCTATTGATTCTTGAAAGTTCATTACTAATGCCTTCACAATCTCTTCAGCTACCTCTTTTGGAACCATGGGGCATAGACAATCAGGTCCAGCTGACTTACCTACCTTCAGACCTTTCAGTTTCCCAAGCACCATCTCCCTAGTAATGGCAATTGTACTAACCCTTCTGCCCCTTTGACACTCTCAAACTTCTGGCATACTACTTGTGTCTTCCACAGTGAAGACCGATGCAAATTACTGATACAGTTCATTTGCCATTTCCTAAGTCCCCCATTACTACCTCTCCAGCATTACTCTCCAGCGGTCTAATATCTGCTCTTGCCTCTCTTTTACTCTTTATATATCTATAAAAACTTTTGGTATCATTTTTGATATTATTGGCTGTCTTACCTTCATATCTTTCCCACAGTTATGTCTTTTTAAAGATGAGGTGGAAGGGAATAAACAGTTATTCTAATACTGATGTACAAGGATAGAAGAATGCCTGAGTGAAACATAAAGCTAGCATATACCAACTGGGCCAAGTGCCTTGCTTCAGTGCTGTAGTTTCAATATAATTTTTGGTATATAATTGTGGGGGGAGGTAGCCTCAGCTTAGGGATGGAGAGAAAAGGATATTTCTCTCCATCCTTAAAGCCATCTAAGATGAGACATGCTCAACTGAGACAAAATAAGGTCCCAGTTGAAAGGCTCCTTATTTTGTTATCACTGATTTATTACTCACACAGTCATTCCACAACTTGAAATACAAAATGACAGTTTTACTCAAATTACAAACATAAGGTGTGAATGTTTTACAAGTTGCACAATGGCACAAGTTCTAAACACCTGGCAAATGCTTCCATTGCAATATAAAAGATAGTTCTTTGTTGTTAATAATTTCCTTCAATTAACTTACTGGAGGTACTCTTGTCGGGTAATTGTCTGAAGAGAACAAGAGAACGGGAGTGTTCCATCCCTTCCAACAAAATGTATTCAAATACAAGTTTTTTAGTTAAGGATCCAAACATTATTATTATTTTAAATCTGAAATTTGTTTGATGTGGGAATCTTATAAATATTTTTTAAATTAACCTTAAAGTTAGTTCACATATGGTTTATGGCAAAAAAAATCACCTGCATTCAGCCTAGCAGTTCTGCCTGCCTCAGATCCTACAGAGCAATCCAAAACACATTTGGAAGTTTAATGAGAAACAAATCATAGCTCCAACAATGAGTTTCCCTCATTTTCTGGTTTATATGACATTTTCCTTAGATTTTGCAGGATCTACATCTGATACAATATTACCTAAGTGTATCAAAGTGAAACATTTGTTCTTTCGTCTGTACTGTCACCTGTTCACGAAGGCTTCCTTCATGTCATAATGACTGAAAGCTACAACTGCAGCCTGACTAAATCAAAGTGCACAGTCTCTGATAAATTGAATTCAATTAACTTACACTAGGTCTTATTATTTACTACACATCTAAGACAGCCAGTCAACCTAGATGATTTGTCAAGCTCTCCAAGGTGCAAGTTCCCATTATTCAAGTCACATCACTCCGACTAATTTTATCTGCAGATTTGATCTACTTGGTCGTTATATTGCAATTCCTGCTTTCTTTGTAAACGTACACCAAAAACAGACAGTTTTGATGATTGGGCTTCTCCACTTAATGCTTTCCTTCTTATGAATGAGATGAATTTGACTACCATTTGTTTACTTCCTTCCAAAAAATCAGGAATCATAAAACAAGCACATTTACCTGGAGTGCCAAAGCCATAACCATTCTATGAATTATTGCAATCCAGTCAACGTTGCTTGGGAAGCTTAGTTCCATTTGAATATTTATACATTCTTGCTATATTCTTGGATGTGTAAAGTCCTGCCTTTTCTGCTGTTAACCAACTGGCAGGTAAGCCTTCAAGCAAAGCAGCAAGGTCCACAGCTTGAGGTGCATGCAAGTTATTGGAATGTTGAATTAAAGTCTGCACACAAACCATAAGAATCAATGATATATCAAAACAAATAACCACAAAAATGAAGTTTAAATATGATTTTTAAAAAAAATAATGTTGTTAAGGGACCATTTCAAATTCACCAAAGAACAGGGTGTGCTAAAATGCCTAGGATTCTTGCTTTTCCAAGACCTCTGTTCGAAAACATTGCGGAGTAAAACTACGATTTGAATTGGTTAGATCTCCTCATGATAGTCTCAAACATCAAATACCCAATCAGGCTGGCCATCTCCCCATCGCTGCTGCTGGTGCCTGTGCTCATCCCTTGTCCACTCCAACCTTATTCAGGTGCAGAATGCCTATCTCACTAGCACTATGCAGTCCAGCACAATGAAATGAACGGTAACAAAGCCTTGAGCTGTATAGCGAGGACACCTCCCCCCCAAAAAATACACCAGACAGGCTTCCAAATCTGTACAATCTGGTCGGGGGTTTTGCTGACGGGAAAAGTCATAATTGGTTTAATAGATTTTAAATGCCTCCGGCATTAAGAATCATTTAAAACATATAAATGTTAATGTAAATATTTTGAAAATGATGAATTAGTAAAAGACATTTTTTAAAAACTAAGACACTTAGAAACATTTATAGATGATTAAATACATATGGGTAAAGCAAAATAATTTGAAGAGGCATATTATAGTATCCCTTTGGTAGTGTATGCGGATTTGAGAAAAGTCTTTGACAATGTCCCACATGGCAGATTAATCAAAACTGAAAAATGCTAGTGGATCCAAGGGAAAGTAGCAGCTGGGTTAAAATTTTGCTCATATGGAGAAAATAGAGGATAATGGTCACTGACAGTTTTGTCACTGGAGATTTATATGTAAAGAGCTTAAAGTAGATCAGTAGAGACCTCTTGTTTCTTTGTGACAAATGTACGTGATTCCAATTTATATACAGGAGTCACAATTGATTAGTTTGCCAAGGATAACAAAAGTGACAGGCAATGAGACTGATCATGCAAAAAACATGTTACAGGTTGCTGGAATGGCCAGCAATAAAAAAAGTGGGAAATGGAATCCAAACTTAAGAACTGTAAGGTAATTCAGGCAAGGGAATATGAGATAAATCGTAGGATACAAGGAAATGTAGAAGAACAAAGGCATCTTGTCCTGTGGCAAGCATACAAATACAGAGGCAAAGGATACAAATGCAATCAGGTCATGCTGAAGTAGTGTATAACAACAGAGTATTGTGAATAATTCTGATCATCATTTATGAGAGACAATGCAGAAGTACTTTGCAATTATGTTGCCACAGCTGATAAGTTATATTTCAAAGCAGACGAGCTACATTGAAGGTTATTACTTGGATTAAAGTAGGCTGAGGAACGATCTTATTGTTTACGACAGTGCAAACAAGTAAAATGCATTTGCCATAACAAGAGGATAGCAAATGTAAACAGATATGAGATAATGGGTAGAAGTATCAAAGTGAGTCAATGAAAAATGTCTTCACCAATAAGAAGTGAATGCCCAAAAACCACTACTCAAAGCACAAACCTACACTAATTTCAAAGTACATGGATCGAGAACTTGAAGAGCCATAAGCAAAAGGTTTAAGATCAAGAGCTAGAAAGTGGAAGTAAACAAAATAATCCCTTTGTTGACTATTTCATAAACGAGACCATTTATATGTAGACCAGGCACCAAAGCACAGTATCAGAATCAGCTTACAGTTGTAAGCCACAGAATAATATTGATCTAGGAGAGTGACAATGTTAAGAAAGAATACTGCCTGTTTCCTTTGCTTTAATGGGAAATAAGGCAATTTACATTGAAAGGAAAGCTGATGATAGTTTCCTCTCTTGAATGAACATGCAAAACGAGTTTACCTTTCCAAACTGTTAATGTTATTTAAGACATTAAAAATTATCCATGTGATCCCAAACTGAAATTTCTTTCTTGAAATACGAAATATTTATATGCAGTTAAGATATGCCACAAAATTGACAGGTTACTCACTTTTATTTCCAACCAGTGCAACCATAGGTTGTTGCTCATACTCATCATTTACTTTCTTCACTACGGCAAACCAATCTTCAAGGTTCTCGAAACTCTGGTAATTTGTGATATCATATACCAATAAGATACCCTACGGGAGAGTGAAGACAAATAAATAGCTTATTATTCATTTCAACAACAAAACATCACGGTTGTTTTGGTTTAACATCACAGCATGATCTGCTCGCATACCTGTTCCTCTAGCTCTTGAGAAGGGCTGTTTTGAAGTCAAAATGCTCTGCTTGATGTCAAAGTGCAGACATGTTGACGAGGAGACTAAGAATTGAAAAGATGAGTCAAGATAAAGTCTTTACTTTTCTAAATGTCATTGAGTAACCTGAGGGGTAGAAATGGCAGTCACTGGAGTGGTTTACTCATCATGCTGTGAAACGTCAAGTGAACCCAAATACTACATTAGCAATAAGTGCATCAACTCCTTTCACATGTCATCGATTCTATGGAGTGTAAAGTAGACTCACTGAGGAGCAGAAAGGAAGCAGAAAATAATATAGAATTTCAGGGTAATGGTCAGCTCAGCCAGATAGATGGGTGAACACCATGAGGGGCAGGAAGGTAGTGCAGGAGCACCCTGTGGCTACTCCCCTTTCTAACAAGCATACCACTTCGGATCCACTTAGGGGATGGCTTCTCGGGGGAGAGCAATAGCAGCAGCCAGAGCAGTGACACCACATTCGGCTCTGTCGTACAGCAGGGAAGGTCGAAGTCTCAGCAACCGATAGTACTGAGAATTCCGTGGCTGGAGCACAGATAGGCATTTCTGTAGTTGTGAGCGAGACTTCAGGATAGCGTGTCGCCTTCCTGATGCCAGGATCAAAGGACAGTTTGAAAGGGCTGGGTGAGCAGTCAGAGGCTGGGGTCCATTTTGGTACCAATGACATAGGAAGAGAGACGAAGGACCCTACATAGAGAATTTTGGGAGTTAGGTCATAAGTTCATAAGTTAAAAGTAAAACTGCTACATTGTAATCTCTTGATTACTCCCTATGCCAAATGCTAGTGAGTTCAGAAATAGGAAAATTGTATGGTTGAACATAAGGCTAATGAGTTGCCTTAGGAAAGGGGGCTTCTGATAGCTGAATCGTTGATATCTCTTTCAAGAAAGGTGGGACCATATTGAAGGTCACCAATATCCTTGCAGGGAGGTTTGTTAATGCTACTCGGGAGGGTTTCAACAAGTGTGATAGGAAATTGGAAACCAGAGGTCAGCAGAATGAGTTAAAGGTCACATGAGAAAAGCAAGCAGGGCCAGGATAAACACATCAAGAATGATGATAGGTAGATAGATATATAGATACTTTATTGACCCCAAAGGAAATTACAGTGTCACAGTAGCATTATAAGTGCACAGAAATAAATATTAGAAGAGAAGTAGAAAGAACAAAAAATAAGTTACCACAAACAGTCTAACAGAGGGTCATCACTTCCCTGGCTATGACCTGATGTGTATTTATTTTCATACAAGGAGTATTGCAAGTAAGGCTGATGAGCTTAATGTCTGGATTAGTATATGGAATAATAATACTGCGTTCGTTGCACAGAATTGCTTGAGAGATGCAGGACTGGCAGCTCAAACAGAATGTAGCTGCTTCAGACTTTACAATAAGGAATGAAAAAAAATATATAAAATGGTGCAAATTGTAAAATGGTGGGAGAGTTGTATTCCTAATTATGGAGTAAATCAGGAAATCATCAAGAGAGGTTAACTTGGAGGGCTCAGCTAGCAAAGCTACATACGTAAAACATAACAATAAGAAAGGTGCAGTCACTAATGATGGGCTATATTGCAGGCCTCCCAATAGCTAACGGGAGCTAGAGGAACTGACAAGCTGGCAAAACATGGGAAGATGTATGTCTTATTGTAGTGTATGTAGGGTTATTGTAGTGCAAAGGTTCCCAACCTTTTTTATGCCACAGACGAATATTATTAGGCAAGGGATCCTTGGACCCCAAGTTTGGGAAGCCATCAGTGAGTAACTGCAACTTTACAATATTAATTGGAATTCCCTTAGAGCCAGAATCTAGATGCCAAAATTATTTTATCAGATATAGATAATTACACTACTTGTTATCAGAGATGATTTCTTCTTAACCTAATCTGAGAAATCATCTAATATTATTTACTGATACTGTAAAGTGGACTGAGAACAAAAACAGAGCATTAATGGAAATACACCTTTCATTAGATTAATGATATTTCAATCATAGAATTGTTTCCTTCCAGAAGGCTTTGGAAACAATTTTACCCACAATTTGCAACAGTAAATTTCCATTTTTTTTTTAAGACCTGGGAGATTCAGGTAAACTTGAAGGAACAGATTGTAATGATGAAAACACTAAGTAGCTGTGTTTAAAGACAACTTTTTGACTTCACAATCTGTGACTGATCTGATTTTGTAACTGAAAATGGCATAAAACACACAATACAGCCACTTGGTGGTTTTAGTGATATCCATCAGCCTAGGTAGGTATAGCTTTTATTTCTTTGAATGAATTCTCTGAATTTTCCTTACAACAGTAAGAGAACAATACATGCCAGTGCCTGCCAGTGTTCACTCAGCAGAAAACAATCCGTATTGTCTTCGACTTCAGACTGCTGCAACATTCATGGACTCAGGGTCTTGGACTGTATTTTGTGTGACTGTATTTTACCAAAATCTTATATGGGTTTGCCATCACATACGTGCCTTTTGTGTTGTGTGTAACTGTTGGTACTGGGTTTTGCACCTTGACCTGAGTAACACTGTTTCATTTGATTGTATTCATTCATGGGTAATTATGTATGGTTGAATGACAATTGAACTTGAACTTAAAGAAGCCTGTGCAGTTTTACAGTCAACAATGTTGACGTTTTGAATGTGACCTGTGCTTCTGGATCCAAAACCTGATACCATCAAGCTCACTGAAGAGCCAATCGATTGAAGATTTCTGAGATAGCAAGTTACTGATAGTTGAAATGACTCAATTTGTTAGTTTAGCTAGTACTTCCACTGCAAATTCCAAGACTGTATGCATGGACTCTTCCAGCATGAGCGACTACTTTAAGCTAATCCCCAACAACCCACCTGTTGCAGATGCACCTGCTGTAAAAGTACTGATAGGATATTGTTTTCTGGTCAAGATAATGCCTGCATACAACACTCCTTCGGTCTACATCTTCTGGATAGATCATGAAATCATATATTTCACTATTATGTCTTTTACATTTGTTTTTCATCTTGAATGTGATTCTACAACTGTTAGAGCCTGAGATTTGCTGTTTGGAGATCATTTGGGTGTTCCAGCACTCTGCATTCTCTGAGAGGATTCCGGGAAGCAGAGGCAGCGTGTGCAAACCTTGTAGCCACTAGGTTGCAGAATCCGACGCAAGCTGATGTTTGACTGCATATCATCAATTAAAGCTTCCTTTGTGCACCAATTAAAGCAAGGAGGGAGACTGAAGCATCAAGAGGACTGCGGAGGATGAGTGCCAGCTGCCTGTCTTTTGATCAATCTGTACCAGAGGGGAGAGCCCACCAACGTGCCCGGAGAGTGCTGCCCAGGTTTTCTGCATTCGGACTTGGATTATAGACTTTTCCTCAGTGCCATACTTTTTATAGTTTTTTTTATGTTCTGTGTTTTTCATCCAAACTTTCTCATTTTTTGTGAAAGGAAGGAAATTTCAGGGTCGATGTGCCCATTCCATTTTTGTTTGTTATTTTGTGTGTCGGGGGGGGGGGGGTGGATTTGGAGGTTGATATACCTGACCTGTTTTTGTTTGTTTTTTTTTGTGTAGGGAGGGGGGATTTGAAGGTTGATAATCATGCTGCCCTTCTTTTCTTTCTTGGTTTCATAGCTGCCCGAAGAAGAAAAATTTCAGAGTTGTGTACTTTGATAATAAATGAACCTTTAACGGGGATCTATTTTAGAGACAAAGTCACATTTTTATTCTGATGACGCACTCCATCTTGTTATGTAGCGTTGTTAACATTGTTCTAAATGGGATGGATCTTCCAGCTCAAAAATGGGCATGAGTGATGCTATCAAAACACAACCCATTCTGAACTCAACTATAAAATTCATTAAACAGATCAATCCAGGTCCAATGAGAATTGTAAAAAAAAATACCAGAACCAGAAATATCTAAAATGCAGTTGCAACCAGGACTGTATGCATACAAAGTTTCAGATGTAATATGGCACCTATTGCAACCTTTGTGAATAAAAGGCAGCTGCTTTGCGTGGATCTCAGTATCACATCACATCCTACTTTCTGTAGGATATACCATTGAAACTGATCAATTTAAAAATTCTTCCACAAATGTTGTCAAATCTTACTAATAACCATGTCTTTGCAATATTTTGCTTGTCCCAAACGTGTCCCATTTGCCCACCTTTGTCCCATATCCCTCTAAAACCTTCCAATCCATAATCATAGCCAAATCATTAAAAACATCTCTAATGCTTTACAATCTAAATATCTTGCATATATTTTAGTTCGCAGGGAGATTAAAAATCAAAAAGTTCTCACTTGAGCTCCATAGATGTATTTGTCCAACATCTTTCCGCCTATGGTTTGTCCTCCAATATCCCAGACTTGTAGTGTAACATTTAAATTACCTGCAAAGCAGAGACACAAGTCCAATTAGACATGAAATGGCAGAAATAAAAATGACAGAAAATCCATGCAAATTATTTACTTTGGTTTCCTTATGATGTAAAGGGTCTGAATAGTAGGGAGAATGGCATGATCTTGGTAGGCAAAGACATCAGTGTTTTTTTTTATTGCTTAATTATTGTACAGTTTATACCTTCATACAAAATATGGCCTAACAAGTTAAGACGCAAAATAACATGTGGGTAATCTTTGGATTTAAATACACTTTGCCTTAATACATAGAAGAGTTTCATCTTCAGACTTTGCAAATAGTCCATAAGTGTCTAATTATGGGTCACAAATTAAACCTGAGCCGAAGCAAACACTTGTGTTTATCATTTGAAAAACATTAAGTGTATAATGAGCAAAGAGGTAATATTTTTTCATAGCAGTTTAGTTTTTTTAATATTGAAGTTAACCAAAATCAATATTTAGAAGTTTATTGCCATATATTTTGCAGCAATTTATATTTGGCAAATATGGTGAACATATTAGAAAGCAAGCATTTATCTATCATACAGAAGAGGTCTTCCTCTAAGAGCTTCAAGAATTGCTCCTCTTCTCCTTTCTATCACCAAAGCTATGGGGGAAAATACTGCATTTATAGCAATGGAAGATATAAATGAACCAAAAAATTGCATTAAATTTTTTTTTAAAATACAGGCTTCACACTGACCAGTCCATACTGGGCTGAATTTAAAACCCACATTGGGACTCAGTATTAACATTGTAAAACATTTTTGGCGTAGCTTTTAACCTTACTTTAAGTGTCAAAAGCCAAGGATTGAATTAAAAACATTACTTTGGCTATTTTTCATTAAAAGACTGAAATAATCCATTCAGTGGGACAGTCCTATTTACTGGATGCTACCCAAATAACTGTTAAAACATATTTTACAGTAGATCCTTTAAGAAAAGGTTTACTCTATATTAATCAAATGTGAGCTCATGCAATGATGGACAACCACACACTTCTTTCAAGCTTACCTCTTGCCCTGAGTGCTCTTCAACCACCATTTTGGTGCTTCGATAAAAATATACTCTTCAATACCATGAACCATTTAAGCAGTTTAATGCATATCTTGATAAACAGCAGCAAGTCAATCTTCAATGTGTTAATTTTTTGAAGTGTTAACTATAAAAATATTCAGCATCCTCAGAATTAGAAAGGTTGGAATGTTTTGTTATTGAGCAGCTTGCTACCCGACTTCTCTGCCTGTGTTCCATGTTCTCCTGCACACACTTCTTCAAGAAGCAAAGGGTGAACAAACTCATTACTACATATTGCGAGTGGGCCTCAAAGCTTTGTACACGAAAGTCCTGGCTCTGAAACACCCTAAGTCTTTGATAGCTTTTAGCAACTTTTAAACTGTATCAGACAGTTAGGAACATATAAAATGTAATCAAATAGACTTCAATAATTAATAAAAATATTTTTACCATTAATAAATAAATTTAATTGAAACTATTTGAAAACACTACCAAATAATTTAAAAGAGCCTTCCAGTCCTTTCGGATAGAGAAATCAATATCCTCTGTTTGAAGAATTTTTTTTCTCAGCTCTGTCTGAATGGCTGATCTCTTTCTCTAAAACTGGTACCACTGGTTCATTAAGCCCCTTACAGAAAAAACTATCACGGAAAAGGTGTCACAATCCTTACACCAGTGGCATAAAGTTGATGGCTAGACCTGCTATTCAAGAAGTCATTGTTCCTTTGCTGAACACTGGTGCCATAATGGATAGTTGTATGCTCTAGCATCTAACCAAGACACTCTGGACTGTACATGCACAGTTAAACATAGATCAAGACTTTCTAGGATACCAGCATCTGATAGCCCCAAATTCCTTTCAGAACTACATCATACAAAATCTTAGCTTGAATTTTATATTTCCACAATTGATCAATCACATAGAGTGAAAGCACATCTTACAGTGATATTTGAGCCAAAGGAATATTAGTCTTGTTTTCAGAAAAAATGCACAAAATCTGATTTTTCAATGTTAAATGTTTGAATTAAAATTAACGTCTGTGATAGCGCACAGCAACACCAATATAGCTTTAAGCTTTAAACAAAATTTTCACAAATCTAGTAAATCCACTTCTAATTTCCATTTTGAATCAGGGCCTTCTTAAAAACAGCAATTATTTCCATTTATACAGCACTTCTAATGCAGCAAAGTATCCCAAAGCACTTCACACAAGGATAATCAATAAAACATTACATGGAGCAACATAAAGCCATGGAGAGATGATGAAAAACTATGGAGAGATGATGAAAAGCTTTTGACAGATGATGAAAATCCTGTACAAAGATACAGGTTTTTGGTGACATCTTAAGAAGTCAATTGGAGCAATAGTGACAGAGAGAAGAAGTTTTAAGATGGGAATTTCTGTTCTTAGACATTGACAACTAAACTTGGAAATGCTCAAGAGGTAAAAATTGAAGGAGCACAAGTATCATGGAAGGTTACAAAGTTATCAGGAAGTTTTGGTATAGAGATGAGTAAGAGCAGGACATGTGAAAGTGAGTAGAATTTTAAATTAATGTGTCATTTATCTGGGGCCCAACATTATTTCAGGTGATGAGTGAATGTGAATGATAAGAGGAAGGGTGTGTTACAAAATAGGACATAGGCACCTGGCTTCCAAAAAGCTCATGTTTATGGAAAGTAAAGAGAAAGAGAGGCCATCAGAGTTGCAAAGTCTAAAGGTTACAAGCTTATGGAAATGGCGATCAAGGGAGTTTAGGCAAGGATAGGGCAGATTCAGACAATATTACACAGATGACAACAAAAATACTGCAGATGATGGAAACCAGAAATAGCACGTATAACACCCTATCTAAGATTTTTACCACTACATTGTTGGTATTTCATTTTAGCTGTTCTATAAGAACAGTCTGTTCTGCATTTAGGACGTTTGGATTTGAGCTAAAGGTAAGGGGCTATGCTGTTCAACTTAGGAATGTTGTGTCAGCCAATCAGGATGGCAGAATTGGGAGAAGGTTTGGGAAAAGGTTCTAGAGAACGCTGGGTGGAGAGGTTTTGGTGACGGATACTAGTGTGGGTCGAGGTCTTTTTTAGCGGGAGCTGGGAGAGGACAGGAGGGAAAATGGCTGAGGATGCTGTCCCTGTTGCACAAGGTGCTTAGTGCAGATGAATGGCTTCAAGGAAGAAGGACCAATGTTCCCATGGGGGAGCCTGTTTTTGAAATGGATTTCGAGGGAAGATTGGAATGTGGTGTGTGCTTCCACACAGACCATGGGTCCAGCGTGTGAGTTAAAGACAACTTCAAGATGAGCTCCAACTTGCATGCACATTTGGACTGGACTAACTGTAATGGGCCCTTTTTATTCTTTTCCTTTTCTTTTTCCTACTAACTGTTCGATGAAGCTGACATTTGTAAATATACTTTCCTTATGCAGTGGATGATCTGTTATTTCTTGTCAATGGATAATTGCAGGGGGCAGTATTTACACAATATTCACACAGATCGGAGTTTTGGTGGTCGAGACATCCCAACTTCCCGATTTTGGTGGGACCCGAATTACACCAACCCGAGACATACGGAGTTTGAGAAAGGTGGTTTTCTCACCACTGAGTCCACTGGCTGTTATTAGGGGGCTAAGGAGCCGCAGCTCTAGAGCCTCCTGGTAAAAAAGGGGTTTCACATGGGAAAAGCTCAAAACATTCAGCAAGTCAGCAGATTTAATATCTCGGTTCTAAGACACTGCAGTGGACCTTTGACCTGGTTTGTCAATTCTGTTTCTCCATCTGATGCTACTCCACCTACAATGTTTCCAGCATTTCCAGTCGAAATAGCATGAATTTGTTCTAAACCACTACAAAAGTGGATAATGGTATGATGGTGTTCAGTAAGAAGCTACAAAATTTTGAACTTCTTGGTGATCGAGATCATTCATCGTAGGAATTGCAAAGTTATGTTAATATGAAGGTACCATCTTGTAGGCTCTGCTAAACTTGTTTTGCCATCTGCAAAGTAACTGGCCCACATACAGAGATTCAAAGTACATTTATTATCAAAGTATATATGTAGTATACAATCCTGAGATTCGCCTTCCCACAGATAACCATGAAACAAAGAAAACCTTCGATCCAGTTTAAAGGGAAAAAAAACATCACCCTAACCTCCCCACCACCCATGTGCAAAAGAAAAACGAATTGCGCACGCAGCAAAAAAAACACAGAATATAAAACACAAAATCATAAGTACTACTATTACGTCGACTCAGGCCTAGGGGGCCAGTGTCAGACACAATGATGGACTCTCCACTTCTCCCTCTCCCTTATCAGTGTGTTCAGTTCCTCTATATTAGCTGCTCCACTGTCTTCTAGGAGCGTGTTGACCATAGTCTTGGGAGGGCGCCTAGGGTTCATCCTCCTGTGGTTGGGCTCCCATATGATGACTAGGCTGGCCGGTAGCATTGTAAGACATTGTGATGAAGGCTAAAATCATAGAAGTCCAGACACATTCGGTTCAGCTCAGTTCAATCCAGCGCAGGCTGTACGGATCAAAATTGCCCAAAATAGCAACAAAAAAACGAGCGACCAGGAACGAGAAACACATCATAACATGAGCTAGAGTCCAATCCACAAACCACATCAATTAAACCATACCCAAGACCCAGCACTCCAGCACAAACCTTTGGCGGCATCGAGCGAGAGGGAGAGAGGGACCATCCTCTGGGAGCAGTGGAAAGATGGAGAGAGAGACTGTCACACACAGACACCTTTGTCTCACTGCAGCGACTGGGAGACAGCACTGAACACCTGCTCACTATCAGCTCACTCCTCGACGATTTCAATCTTCCTCGATGCTTTAATTGGAGGGATCGGCGAGAAATGGAATTGGTCATGGGCTCATCTCCAGGCTTCCTGGCCTTGAGGCTGCACGTTTTCCTTGAAACCTCACGGAATCCTCTCTGAGATGGCAAAGAGCCAGATTGCCCAATCCGTCCAAAAAGACATCATCAAACTGCAGATCACATTTTGGTCCAACAGTAGCAGAACCACATTTGAAAGAAAAAAGAAGTAAAAGAAGTAGTTTTATGAAACTTCTTGAGGATGTCTCCCTTGGTCACATTGTTCACTGGTGCCATCGTCTTGAACTTTATTTCAAGTTCATGTTCAAGTTTAATTGTCATTCACCCATTCACGAATACCCACAAATATAGCCAAAGTTAACAGTGTTCCTCCAGCATCAAGGTACGAACACAGTACCAATAGTCACAAACACCACTAAGCACATATAGCAGAGGAGATAGTAGTAAGCAGACAGTCACACAAATAATATATAATATAGCCCAAGACCCTGAGTCCATGGATGTTGTCGGCAAGAACAAGGTCACAGCAGTCTGCAAATGAGCACAGTCCATTTGCCTTCCACTGAGCGAACACTGGCGGCCAGGATCAACACTAGTATGGACGCCATGCCACACCGCCTATGTTGTCACCTCTCCTGGGTGGCTGCAAAGATGACACCATGGCCTGAGGTCTAGTCCATGCTGCAACTGAGACCACGCAGCTCTACTACCATCAGTAGTGTCAATAAACCAGTAAACCACACATTGCAGCATTCCATATTACTAATATCCAACAGTGTCTAGCAATCACAAGAAAATTGACTAAGACAATCACTTGCTGTTAGACTGTGCACCGCCTTCATGCACCGACTCTGACACCTCTTGGTATTAGGCAGCAACATGGTCCACATAGAGTCCAGCTCCTCTGCAATTTGCTAATGGGGTAGATCTGCAGTAGTTAAAGTTCTTAATATCCAATAGCATCTTGCAATTATGTAGACAATTAAAAAAGACAGTAACACCTTTGGTTGGCCCTGTAGAGGCTGCTTATCAAGGAAAGCATCACAGGAAGTTCATACTTAATCCTATTTTATGCAGTTACTGCACTGAAAATGGCCTCAAATTTCACCAAAAAAATTATTTGCTACTATATGTGTGCTCAAAGATGGCAGTCAAAATTCCTCTGCCTAGGTTACATCGTTGGTATCAATTCAAAGTATACATTTGGGAAAAGAAACATTAAGCCCAGCTTTGATGTCCTGTGATTCTATAGCTCATCAACAATTACCGTTGTTGCATTTTGTTTTAAAATGGCCAATGGGGTAAGAATGTAAAGGATGATGCCAACTCCAGCAAGGAATCGTTATTTCTTCGGAAGTCAGAAGGAAAGGAAAGGCAACTTGAATTTTGATATGCGTCACAAATATTGCATTTTTAGGACTTTATTCTAAATAAGTAATAACTTAAAATCATTTGTATTCACAATCTCTCCCCAGGTTACATTTTTTCTTTCTAGCACTGAGATCTGTTTTCAAAATTTCCTTCATGCTTTTGTTTTGAGTAAAGAATAACATGTTTGCTATATTACTCAGTCAATGGAAATAGTTTGCAGAACAGTGTATATCGAAAGGCAAGTTATTTCACATACTTACTAGGTGACAATGGGAAAATCTTACCAGTCATTACATTCTACTTGACGTTGTAGGTATGATATTTGCTCACAATAGGAATGATACACCAAAGCAGAGTGCGTAAACATAGATTGCAATGCTAAGTATTTGACTTATGAGGCCTATGTGAGATTTGAAGCTAGACTCCAGAGGATGCATGAGTAAATAATACTTGCAGATATCTCAACATATCTGTGTAATTAAGAAAGATAAGAATTAAGAATTTAAAAAGACAGACACTCTTTGTGATCAACTACAATGCGGTTGAAATTCCTCAATTAAAAACCTGAGGCTCTTTCAAACCGATCTAATCTACATCCTCACCACTGGAAAGTAAATACCAAGAGGCTGTGAAATTCATTCAGAGGTAAAATCCTAATGGAATTGGACAGGTCAGTTGCTGTCAATAGGTTGATACTATTTTTGAAGATTTTGCAGAAGAGTGCAAATTTAATGTTAAGAAAATTCATTTCAAGCTATACATGGCAGATAAAATTTCAAAGCGTTTCTGAAGGACATCTAGTGAAGTAATTATGAAAAAAAAGTCACCCACAGTTAATTTACATGTGCTTTCAGCATTTTCCACATAACATAAATAGCAAGCAGAGACTTGATTCACTCTCAAAAAGCATGCAGAAATGTGTGAAAATTTGCTGCTAATCCTGAAAGTTAATTATCATATCAACTACTATTTTCTTTTTTTTGCAGACTGATGATGTTTTCTGTTTCAACCAATTTGGATTAATTGACTAACAAGTTTAATTAAATAATGAAAATTGTTTCTCAGCACAGAGCTAATAATGTGAATTATATGAATAAGTCATAGCTGTGTAATTGGGAATAGTGGGGAAAAATGTAGGATAGCTCATTACAGGAATCAACATATTAAAGGCACACTAAAGTATGAACAATTATTGAATGTTCTTTTCTTTAGCAATAGTACCAAAATTTAGCACATTGCTAAAATAAATAAACTACAATCTACTGTTCAGTAATTATGTTGGCCGTGAAGGAATTAAAATATGGAAGGAAACATCACACTCGGATAAATCAAGCACAGCGGAAGCAGAAAAACCAATTGCCTTTGTTCTTGCCATGTGCTTCAAGGAATGGAAGCTGCCATTTTGTGAAGCTGTTCTGTAGTCTCCATCTTGGAATTGTTTGATGAACTGTTTCCTGTTCTGGGATGACCTGATCAGAGCATCTGAATGTGGACACGAGGAGTTTCTGCTATTGATTTGATAATCCTGAGACCATTCTCTAATAAGCTGTGTATTGTGTACAATAGCAGGTTTGCAGAAGTATTCTCATTATCTCTCATTGTCTGCATGACCTGGTTTGAACCTTTGTTCAAATAGAACAAAGAAGTCACCTAAAGCACAAAGTTGTATAGCTCTTGGACTACATCCAATAGGAAACTAACATAGGTCAGTCAGATGACCTCATGCCAACAAAATTGAAATGCAACATGTGAACTGATAAGTGTTTAAAAGTAAGGAGCTTCAAATGCAGAGCAGCAAGAACTTCAGGACTAACTATCACATGGAAGAATCCCCATGTTGGGGGCTGGGAGAAAAAGTATCCAACATTTGGCCAATGGAAGATCTCTCTATCAGTGTTATAATTTAGAGAATTGGTCTGAATGAGTATTGGTACTAGGAAACAGAAGAATTTGTGTTTTAAGTTGTTGGCCTGGGGTCCACATAGTTAATGTTGTTGTTTGTGCAGAGACAATAAAGTGCAAGCTTTGATTAATTAAGTATTGCATAGTCAGTTGCCTAACCTAGTTCCATTTATGAAGTCAACAATTATTTCCACCACAATCCTTGCAAATTCTTATGTATAGTTACTCATTGGCTATGTACTGATTTACTTTTCAAGAAGTTTGTCTCATATCTTTAGAGCTTCCAAGAATTCAAGCTACCTTTGTGATGGAAAGACTGAGCACTTCATTAAAGATTCTGTTTGGCTCGAGGGCCTCCTTCCTCACATTTGGGATCCAGCCATCATAACCCTCACCCCGTGGTATTGGGAATTATCAAACTGAAATAGACTATTAGTTTTGACTGTCTGTAACAGCACTAAAACTTTCACAAATCATATGGCTGGCAGCAACAATCATGTCTGCAGTGAAAAAAAAATTGCTAGAGGATCTCAGTGGGTCTGGCAGCATCTATGGAAGGAAAAGAGATAGTCAACATTTCATGTCAAGATGCTGTACAGTCTGCTATGTCCATTCAGAGAAAGGGACATGAAATCAATCTCAGAACGAATTAACTAAATTATTGGTGAACTCATAGCGGAGTTACAGCACAAAAGCCAAACTAACTATGTAGCCCTGTTATTGACATTAACTGACCATATATCAAGGCCGAAATTGATCATCATTCGTGATCCACATTTCAATGGCCTCACTGTGGACAGAGAGAAAGGAGCACAACATATAGCAGACATCCCACCTCTCCTGGAAGTTCTGGGAGTCTCCCGCATATTAATAGCAACTCCCTGACGCCCGCAAATTATATACAATATCCCGGAAATGAGAGGAAGAAGGAGGGCGGGAGTGAGAACGAGACCGAGAACGAGAGCGAGATCGAGAGTGGGAGCTAGAGTGAGTATCCTGATTGGTCTCTCTTTGAGCTAAGTAGACCTATCAGTTTTCTCTGTGGGCAGGTTTTACAGTCGACCTCTGTCTCTCCATCAGTTCTGTTTCGTGTCCTTCACCGCCATGGCAAAGTGTTTCAAAAAAAGAAAATATAAAACGCACTTCACCCCAGACTACACTAAAGTATACCCCTGCCTAATAGGGGTCAAAAATAATGACAGTGTTGCTCACTGCACTGTTTGCAACAGTGACTTTTCTATTGTCCATGTGGGTTAGGACTGTAAAAGACATGTTGAGGTGAGTTTAACTGATGTCATTTGTTCATTAGCATAGCTAACATTATTTAAAGTAGCTGGCTGGCTGCTAAGGAGCTACACTATTGATGTCCAACGTGATGAGGCCAAACTCCCTGTAGACGTGCTTAAAGTTGTAATAGAATTAAAAAACGACTCCATGATAATATATAAGTACATATTTTAATGTCACATTTTCTGCATATACCCAGTTTACAGATTCCAGTTTGCTTTACAGATTAGACAAAATCACTAAACAAAGTATTACATAAGACAATATAATAAGGATACACCTTATGCTTTTATTTCTTTTAGGAACCACAACATATTAGGGAGGCTAATCGCAGGGAAGGCTGCTCAAGTATTTCACGGTTCTTTTCAGCAGAGCCACATCACAGTACAGGAAAGTTTGCAAAAGAAATAGAAAAGCTATTTGCATTAGCATTGAGATTGCCAACAAAATACTTAACAAAGAATATATGTATGTGTGCGTGTAAATAATTTCAATATGTGTCAGATAAATTGTTGTGTTCTTTCATAATCAAATGTCCCGTAGACATGCACCCTTGGAGGTCGACTGGGGGGTGGTGGGATATGGGGTTGCGGGGGACGAGGGTGCTACCTCCTTGAAATGGTGGTGCTATCTCCCTGAAATGAGTTTTTGGAGGGTGGGATGTCTGATATAGCATGCTTTGATAGCTCATCGCAATATGTGTTCCAGTTGCAATCAACTAATTATAATTGAGAAATATCAATGTAAAGTAAGTTCAGGGGTGTTAATGTTAGCAAATTACGGGAGAGGTACATAGAAACTATTGTGTTAAAACCACTATGCCCTCATTACAAATCATGCAATGACTATTTTGAGATGAATAAAATTTATACACTTTTTGTACTAATTTCAGACAAATATTGTACAAAATTCATCTCATACTATCAAGAAAATAAAATTGCAATGTGAGATTAATAAAGTTGTTGGAAATAATGTAGAGTGATCAGAGAGTGATGGAGTCGAAGATTTGTACAATACAGAATCAGGCCCTTCCACCCATCATGTCCGTGATGACCTTTTGGCCATCTACACTAACCCCATTTGCCTGCATTGTTCATATCCTTTAATCCCTTGCCTTTATAATGGTCTATCTAAATGTCTCTTTAAAGTAGTGACTGTATCTGACTCCACCACCTCCTCTGCCAGCACTTTCCAGGTATCACCCAATGTTTTGTGCAAATAAATCTTACCCCTGAAATCTCCTTCAAAACTCTTTTTGCTAATCTTACACCTATGCCTTTTTGTTTTTCAAAAGCCTAACCACGGTAAAAATTCTGACCATCTACCCAAAAGGTCAGGGCAGCTCTACTTTGAGGGGTCCCATTCTGCTAATCACCATCAGCATGTGCAGGATTGGGTCAGATCGAACTGCCACCCATCAATAAGAGATAATTAAATCTTATTGTAATGACGTACTTCGAGACAACCATAAAACCCTTTGCTGCAGTCAAAGGACAGCAGTGACTATATCATGTCCATTTCAGAGAGCGCCAACCACATCATCAAGAATAATCAGCATCCTTTGGTGCTAGTGCTTCGTATCTTCTATCCAGCATTAGGGTAAAACAAATGGTCAGACTAATTATGCCACGTGGAAAGGGAAGGGTGACATTATGGTCAAGAGATGACGCCAAACGTCGTCGGGAAGCGGCAAGGAGAGGGAGAGAACAAGAATCGGATGAGGCCAGGGATGTACGACTCCAGGATCAAAGAGTCAGGGCAAAAAAAGATGAGAGAAGAAGAGACAGAGGAGGAGAGGCATGCACGTCTCCAGGATCAGAGAGAAAGAATAAACAGCAGAAGAGATGAAGAGACAGGGAATGAAAGGGCTGCATGTCTCCAGAATGACAACGAGAGGCACAAGGGTGGCAGATAAACCAGAAATGATGCCATCAAAGGTGTCCTTTGTTAAACAAAGAGCAGCTATATTTGCTTTGCTATGTGCTGTTCGTCTTTAATAAACTGTGGTTTTCTACTTCAGTTTCCAAAGCAAAGTGATACCAGTAACATTCAGGAAAATTTAATGTTCATTCTGGTCTCATCAGACTGCACTACCCTTCTCTCAAAGGGTGCCCCAACGGGTCAATCCGTTGTCTAGTAACTAGCAAAATCCTCCAATCCAGGTCAATTTCCTCTGCACTCTCAGCAGCACAACAGACGATCATGAAAGAATTTTTTTTAATTGCACATTTTGGAAATTTGAAATAAAAATTTAAAATACTGGAAATATGCGGTATATCAGGTAGCATATTCTGAAAGACAAACAGAGTTAATGTTTCAGATGCAAAGAACTTGGTCAGAACGGGGAAGGAATCAAGTCAGTTAATATCAAGCCACAGGAGGGTGGGAATGGGATGTTTAAGATAAAGGGAATATCTCTGATAAAGTTCATCTTCAGGCCAATGTTAAGTGAGATAATCAGGTTGACAGGTTAAGGAGACAGAACATGGTCTTTTATTCACAATAGCTATGAGAAGAGAGTAGTTGGAGAGTGAGAACACAAGCATGTAACTTTTGTAAAACACAGGCCTGCAGGACATACCTGGCAAATCAGGCTATATTCATGGACACAGAAAAGTTAAGATGACCTGGCCCATTCCGCTACAGACAGAGAAAGCAAGTTGTCTAATATTAAATGGTTCAATACTGATACCAGAAGGCACTAAACAACCAAGAAAGGAGAGACTTAAATTGGATGGCAGTTACTGTCTAAGGACATATGCTATATATTAGTCAATATTCAAAAACATATATAGAGGTATGAAGAAGTGAACAGTTGGAGACAAAAATAGTGATAAATGAAGAATAGCACTAACAATAAAAATTATGATTTTTCCCCAGTGCACAATGAGACAAGACATCAATGAAACATCAAAATGCCAACAAGGAGGTGAGAGAGATCTAAGCAGAAAAGAACATTCAAAGTCAAAGCAATTTTTTTCCTCAATGTACATATATGTTACTATATACTACATATTACAATTCATTTTCTTACAAGCTTTTAAGGGAAAACAAAGAAACAATAAAATTTATGAAAATGAATAAATAAATAAATAAACAAACTAACTCACTAATACTGAGAGCACAAGTTACAGTATCCTTGAAAGTGAGTCTGTAGGTTGTAGAATCGGTTCAGAGTTAAGGTGAGCGAAGTTATCCACACCAGGTCAGGGCAATAAGCATTCCTGAACCTGGTGGTGTAGGACCTAAGGCTCCTGTACCTCCTGCCCAGTGTTAATAGTAGGCAGAGAGCTTGGCCTAGCTGGTGGGGATCCTTGATGATGGATATTGTTAGTACTCTTTGTCAATGTGCTCAATAGTGGGGATGGTTTTGCCTGGGATTGTCTGGCTGTATCCACCAATGTCTGTAGAGTTTTCAGTTCCTGGGCATTGATGTTTCCATACCGGATCATAATGCAACCAGGCAGGATTCTCTGCACTGTGCGTCTATAGAAGTTCGTCAAAGTTGCCAAATCTATGCAAGTCTAAGCAAAGTTCGTCAAACCTACGACAGCAGAGGCACTGTCATGCCTTCATTATGGTGTGCTGTTCCTGGAAAACACCAAAGAATTTCAAGTTACTAACCCTCTCCATCTCCGATCCCCAAATGAGGACTGACTCATGGACCTTTGGCTTCAATAATCAATTCTTTAGTTTGAGTGGCATTGAGTGAGAGGTTGCAGTTGTGGCACGATTCAACTAGATTTTCAATCTCCCCCCCATACACCTATTCGTCACCACTTTTGATTCGCCAATAACAACGGTGGCATTGTGGCGACCCACTTTCTAGTACACATGAACCAGCTCACAACAACGCGCGCAGGCAGAGGGCCGGCCCCAAAAAGGACGCCAGGTCATCTTCACCAGCAGGGGGAAAATCCCGCGCACGGAAAGGGTCTGGGAATATGCATTCCCCATAGCAGTCCCGTCCAGGGAGGGCAGGAACAGAAAGGCTTTAAAGCAGGCCGCGAAGTTTGAATAAATTTCTTTCATCGCAACTCCAACTCACCGACTCCATGCAGTTATTCTCGTGCTGTGTGTAGCACACCGCTACAGCATCAAACTTAAATATGGTAATGGAGCTGTACTTAGCCACACAATCATAGGTATAAAGAAAGTAGAGCAGGATGCTAACCACACAGCATGTGGTGCACCTGTACTGCTGGTGATTGTGGAGAAAATGTTGTGCCTATCTGTACTGACCAAGTGATAAAATTGAAGATCCAATTACATAGAGAGGTACCACGGCCAAGATCTTGGAGCTTATTGATTAGTTTCAAGGGCATGATAGTGTTGAAAGCTGAGCAGATGTCAATGGAGAGCATCCCGATGTACGTATCATCAAGGTGTTCCAGAGATGAGTGAAGGGCCAATGAAACGGCATTTGCTATTGACCTCTTGTGACAGTAGGCAAATTGGAGTGGATCCAGGTTACTCCTCGGGCAAGAGTTGCTGTTCTTTGTGACCAAGCTTTCGAAGTACTTCATCACAGTGGATGTAAATGCTACTGGACAATAGTCACTGAGGCAGCTTACCACATTCTTCTTGAGCACCAGTATGACTGAAGCCTGTTTGAAACGGTTGGGTAACTTGGACTGCGAAGCGAGAGGTTGAAGATGCCTGTAAACATACCTGCCAGTTAATTAGCCCAGGACTTCAGTATGCCATCTAGGCCAGATGCTTTTGTGAATTCACACTCCTGAAGGATGCTTTCATATCAGTCTCAGAGAGTGAAATCATGTAGTGGTCGAGGGCTGTGGAGGTCATGAAGATGCCTCCACGTTCAGTTGTTCAAAGTGAGCACAACAGGCACTGATCTCATCTGGGAGTGAAACCTCGTTACTGTTTTGTCCCTTGGTTTTATTTTGTGGGAGGTAATAACATTAAAACCCTGCCACAGCTGTTGCACATCCTTTGTGATTCAAGTTTGCTCTAGAATTGTCACTTTGCATTCAAGATGACTTTCTGGAGGTCAGACCTGGCCCTCTTGTACTTTCCAGGTTACTAGTCCTGAATGCCACCAATCTGACCCTCATCTTTTGGTTCATCCAGGACTTCTGGTTGGGGAAGAAGCTGAATAATTTCACAGGGATACATACATCCACAAGTGTCTTTATAAAGTCCATGACAACCATTCACTCAGATCCTCTGAAGGGACTCATGTGAACATAGCCCAGTCCACTGACTGAAAGCTGTCCCATAGCTGCTCCTTGACTTCTCATGGCCACCTCTTTATTGTCCTTGCCTTTGATGTCTTGCTCTTTAATCTCTACCTATATGCAGATAGAATGGGAACAGCATTCATCACATTTGCCAAAATGCAGTCCAGGGATGGAATGGTAGGCATTTTTGATGGTAGTGTAGCAGTGATTGAAAGTGTCGGGCCCTCTGGTGCTGCATATGATATGCTTATAGTAGCTGGGAAGAGATTTCTTCAAGCCAGCCTGACTGAAGTTCCCAGCAAGGAAATGAATGGCGTCAGGGTAGGTCATTTCTTGTTTGTTAAACATGACACTCAACATATCATGTAGTAGCTTGACATCTGCCTTTGGTGATATGTAAACTACATATAGAATCACGACGGAGAGTTCTCTCGGTAAGTAGAATGGTTGGCAGTTAATTATTAAATGTTTCAGGTCAGAAGAACAAGGGTGAGACTAGCCCACTACGTCACAACACCACAATAAGTTTGTCATGAAGCAGATACCACTTCCTCTGCCCTTCCCTGATGCTGCTGTCCGGTTATCCAGTGAACTGGGAAACCATCAGGCCCAAGCACAGTGCCAGGTGGGGGGGGGGGGGGGGGGGAGAGGAGGGGGAGGGGTTAAGTCTCAGTGAAACACCAAATGCGGTAATCCTTCATTTCCCTCCTATCAACAGTCTTTCTCCTTAGGTCCCTTGTCCAGTGACTGTATAGGCTAGGGAGAGGTAGACCTGTTCCTCGTTACTTCAGCCTGGTCTGAAATCCACCCTCACAGTCTATGGTGGATAACCAGTCAACTTTAGGTGTCATACCTGCATTCCGAGAGCCAAGTTTGCCAAATTCTTCAGGCTCCTCAGGAGATCGTAAGACTGCTAGTGCATTTGCATGTTTCAAAGGTGTATTTCTTAAAGGAAGATTACAGGCTGCAGATACCAGTGATAACAGTCCAGAAGATGTACCACTAGTAGCTTTGTGAACTCCATAGAAACTGGTCTTAATAACCTCTCTACTCTGTGTCATTAATTTTCTTAATAATTATTTTGGAAACAGTGTCTTCCATATTGGAGATAAAAAAAATTAATTAAGCCAAAATGGAAATACATAAAAGTTTGCTCATCTTTATTGTTTACTTTATTCAACAGAATCTTCAGTTAAAATTAAATGAGGATTGAAACAATGAATACTAAAATTTGGTATTTAAAGTTGTCTGAAACAAAGCTACGTCAATTTGTATACCAAATTCCAAATTCTAGTAAGATCGAGGCTAAATTCCTACCCATTTACAATTAATAACCAGAAAACTAGAGTAAAAGTATCCTTGGAAGATTCCTGTGGTGCCCTGACAGCTAATAGGTGATTACAAATAAATACTGCTTTCAGAGAAATGAAGCATGAGAATGATGTAAATTGCTTCTGTCTCAATTGTCTTCAACAGCATTTGAAAATTTCACTAAGGTACAGGTGTCCCCCGCTTTTCGAACGTTCGCTTTACAAAACCTCACTGTTACGAAAGACCTACATTAGTACCCTGTTTTCGCTTTCAGAAGATGTTTTCACTGTTACAAAAAAAAAAGCAGCGCGCTGGGAAAATCAGCGCGCCGCGCGCCCCGAGCAACCGCTCTCCCCCGGATTCGGAACTGCATTCTCGCCGGCATTGCTTAAACACGTGCCTGTGAGCAGCCGTTTGCAAGATGAGTTCTAAGGTATTGGAAAAGCCTAAAGGAGCTCGTAAGGGTGTTACACTTAGCGTAAAACTAGACATAATTAAGCGTTTCGATCGTGGTGAACGAAGTAAGGACTAAGTGAGTTTGGCTTGTGGAAGTTGATGAAGATGATGTTGAAGAGGTTTTGGCATCCCATGGCCAAGAACTGATAGATGAAGAGCTGATGCAATTGGAAGAGGAAAGGCCAACAATCGAAACCGAATGCAGTAGCGAACGGACCAAAAGTGACTACGTGAGATTTACGCTGCAATGATAAAGTACAACTTTAATTTTGAAAGGGTACATCGGTTTAGGGCATATTTGCAGGATGGTTTGAATCCTTCCTTATAAAGAACTGTATGACAGAAAAATGCGCGAGGCTCAGCAGTCAAGCAAGCCTTCCGCATCAGCCACAGCAGAGGATGAACCTCGACCTTCGACATCGAGGCAGGCAGTCATAGGAGAAGATGAGCTGCCTGCTCTAATGGAAACAGACGACGAGATGACACCCCAGTGTCCCACCACCCCGCGATTCACGGAGAATACAGCGGTAGCCGGAAAGCATACAGCACATCTTTAAGAAAAAAGCCAAAATAAACATGCTAATTAATTAGGTGCCGCCGGACACGTAATTAATTAGCATGTTTATTTCAGCTTTTTTCCTAAAGATGTGCTGGATGCCTCCTGGCTACCACTGCACCCCTGCACTCTTCGCAGTTCGGTATCTGTCGGCGGCCTGGAGGGTGGGGGCCACTCACCACCCAACCTGCGACGACTCAGTTTAACACACCACCATGAGTGTGCTCGGTGCTGAACCAATTCTGGTAAGTGATACCACACTGGACATACATTATTTCTACTTTATATCGGCTGTGTATTTTTACGTGTTATTTGGTATGATTTGGCAGCTTCATAGCTTAAAGGTTACTGGACAGGGCTTGCGCCATGTTTTTGCCAACAGCGCTTGCGTGAGATTTTCTGCCGACGGCGCTTGCGTGAGATTTTCGCTACGGAGAAGAGCTCAGTAATGATTGTGGAAAAGTATTTCTACTTTATATAGGCTGCGTATTTATCATATCATTCCTGCTTTTACTACGTGTTACTGTTATTTTAGGTTTTATGTGTTATTTGGTATGATTTGGTAGGTTATTTTTGGGTCTGCAAATGCTCACAAATTTTTCCCATATAAATAAATGGTAATTGCTTCTTTGCTTTACTACATTTCGGCTTACGAACCGTTTCATAGGAACGTTCTACCTTTGGATGGCAGGGGAAACCTGTATTCCAATTTCCTAACTCAAACCTTTCCACTGTTGAAATAGATGATGAGACAAACCAAGTATAAAGTTCACATAATAATCTCCAAAAAAATGCAAGAATTAAAGAACAACTTTTGAGACCATATTTTAATAATGAAACAATATTAGAAATGACAAGCACATTCAGGGCATAATTTTTCTCTTTTTTGTCAGTTATTTTTACTGTATTTAATATTTAAATTTCACAAATAATATTCAAAATACAACGTACTGGAGAATATTTTCCTCAATATCCATATCCTACTCTAAAACTATCAGGAATGAACAGTCTTCAAATACAGGTGTCCCTCGCTTTTCGAACATTCGCTTTATGAAACCTCGCTGTTACGAAAGACCTACATTAGTTCCCTGTTTTCGTTAACAGAAGGTGTTTTCACTGTTATGAAAAAAGGCAGCGTGCGATAAAAGGCAGCGCGCAAAAAAAAAACAGCGCACGCCCCGAGCAGCCGCTCTCCCTCGGATTCAGAACGGCATTCTCGCCGGCATTGCTTAAACATGTGCTGTGAGCAGCCATGAGCAAGGTGAGTTCTAAGGTCTCGGAAAAGCCTAGAAGAGCTCGTAAGGGTGTTACACTTAGCGTAAAACTGGACATCACGGTGAATGAAGTAAGGACAAAGTGAGTTTGGTTTGTGGAAGTTGACGAAGATGATGTTGAAGAAGTTTTGGCATCCAATGACCAAGAACTGATAAATGAAGAGCTGATGCAATTGAATGAGGAAAGGATAACAATCAAAACCGAATGCAGTAGTGGAATTGAAGTCGTCCAGGAACTGAACGTGAGGCGACTGCCTGAGATTTTCGCTGCAATGATAAAGTACGACTTTAATTTTGAAAGTGTACGTCGGTTTAGGGCAGGGGTCCCCAACCTTTTTTGCACTGCGGACCGGTTTAATATTGACAATATTCTTGAGGACCGGCCGACCCGGGTGGGGGGAGTAGGATTGCCAACGGACAAGAGTGGCAGTCAAATGCGTTGTGTTTACCCAGAGAAAGACTACAATGACCACGAAGCCTTGCGCAGGCACCAGTGCGCATGCGTATCCTGTGTGCGCCTCCCAATTTATTTTTCCTGCAAATCGTTTTGGTGATTCTGTTCGGGGGGGGGTGGGGTGTTAATCACGGCCGGAATATAAGTGAAAAGTGGCTAATACACTCAGTTTCGTTTCTAGAAGGGTTTATCTAACAAGTTTAATATAAACACACAGCGCATATTTTCCTCGCATGAATATAGTGATAAGTTGATTATCAGAGGAGCTTGCAGTAAGTGTTGAACGAACTTCCAGTAGAAGTGGCAGAGGCAGGTTCAATATTATCATTTAAAGAAAAATTGGGTAGGTATATTGTCAGGAAAGGAATGCAGGGTTATGGGCTGAGTGCAGGTCGGTGGGACTAGGTGAGAGTAGCGTTCGGCACGGACTAGAAGGGCAGAGATCGCCTGTTTCCATGCTGTAATTGTTATATGGTTATATAAGTCAATAGCATCATAACATTTTAAGTAACATTTGGATATTAAACACACAGCATATATTTTCCCTGTATGAACATATAAAATCATTGCAACACACCAATATCGCAGAATCAGTGGGAGCCCTGGGCTTGTTTCCCTGCAACAAGACGGTCCCGTCGAGGGGTGATGGGAGACAGCGATACTCGAAGGGGGTTCCTTATGTCCAGTCTATTCTGTGATTTAGTTTTCGTTGCATTCATTGCAGAAAACTCTGCTTCGCAGAAATATGTTGGAAGCAACATTTTCAGTGCTTTCATGGCTATCTCAGGATATTTGGACTTGACTTTGATCCGGAATGCCAGCAGAGGTGTTATGTCAAACATACTTCTCAGCCCGCCGTCATTTGCAAGCTCGAGGAGTTGATCTCCTTCCCGCGCTGACATGGATGACGCGTGGGTAATGACCTCACATGCGTAATGGCTCAACGGTTGCCGTGACAGGGAATGAGGAAAGGTGTAGCTGACTCATATCGCCAAATCTTATCGTTTCCTCGCGGCCCGGTAGCATATGCTTTGCGGCCCGGTACCGGTCCGCAGCCCGGCGGTTGGGGACCACTGGTTTAGGGCATATTGGCAGGATGGTTTGAGTGCTTACAAAGAAATGTATGATAGAAAAATGCGCGAGGCTAAGCAGTCAAGCGAGCCATCCACATCAGCCACAGCAGAGGACGAACCTCGACCTTCGACATCGAGGCAGGCAGACATAGGAGAAGATGACCTGCCTGCCCTGATCAACGATGAGTGACATCCCAGTGTCCCACCACCCCAACCACCGCGTCCTGGACAGAAACCGATTCGCAGAGAATGCAGCGGTAGCCGGGAGGCACCCAGCACATCTTTAAGAAAAAAGCCGAAATAAATAAGCTAATTAATTAGGTGCCGCCCAGCACGTAAATATCGGCCCAGATCAGAGGCGATTGCTGATTGCGTCACCTCTGATCTGGGCTGACATGTACATGCCGGGCGGCACCTAATTAATTAGCTTGTTTATTTCAGCTTTTTTTTTTAAAGATGTGCTGGGTGCGTCCCAGCCACCGCTGTACCCCTGCATGCTTCGCGGATCGGTATCGGTTCGCTGCCTGGAGCGACTCCAACAACTCAGCCGAACACACTATCATCATTGTGCTTGATGTCTTCACGATTCCCTTAAGTGATACTACACTGTACATATATTATTTCTACTTTATATAGGCTGTGTATTTTTATGTGTTATTTGGTATGATTTGGCAGCTTCATAGCTTAAAGATTACTGGAGAGAGTGTTTCTGCCAATGGCGCTTGCGTGAGATTTTCGCTACGGAGAAAAGTGCGCAATGATTGTGAAAACATATTTCTACTTTATATAGGCTGTGTATTCAACATATCATTCCTGCTTTTACTATATGTTACTGCTATTTTAGGTTTTATGTGTTATTTGGCATGATTTGGTAGGTTATTTTCGGGTCTGCGAACACTCACAAATTTTCCCCATATAAATAAATGGTAATTGCTTCTTCGCTTTACGACACTCCAGCTTACGAACTGTTTCATAGGGACGCTCTACCTTCAGATGGCGGGGGAAACCGGTAGAGTGTTTACTGTTTCATTGATGTCCTGGAAGTTAAGTGGTTGTATTAAGACCAAAATGAGAAGAAATGTTCTAATGGACTTACAGATGAAATTTTAGAGAACTAATGAGTAAATGTGTGTTTCTGAGCATTAGAAAGGAAGAAGGTAATTCTCATTGATTCATATTGGAAAATTCCAAGGATTTGTACGCTTCTAGTGGGCATGACTACAAAGTACAAAATCAAGATGGTAACCTTTTTCATTTCCAGAGCAATCCCATTGCAAACTCCCCCCAATAAAAGCGAACTTATCTCATCCCCAGTAAAGGGAGGAAACACATTCATCGGTAAAATAACAATATATTTTCTATTTGTCATAGGGTAGTTTACAAGGATATAAACAAATATCGTGCACATTTTAATTACGTATTGAAGATTGGTAGAAATAAAATCAGGTTTTCATAGAATGAGAATGCACAAGAGAAGCACTTAATAGAAATCCGAAACTACATTATACGGAGTTCAGAGGCAGACCACATATTTAAGAAATCCCCAATATTTAAAATGGGAATTTAAAATTGTAATCCTATGCCAGGATCCATAAACTCTTTTGTGCGGCTGCAAAGAAAATTGTAAAGTAAGTAGTATGTTACATTATTTTTAAATTATTTTTGTTCTAAAGGAATGTTTTAAAGAAGTTAAAGGGCTGTTCAAAGTTGTTAAAGTTCTAAAAATACTTTAAAGTCTTAATTTACTGGCATTATTTGTTTTTATTTTCAGTGTTTCTCAATAGTAGGGCGAGTGGTTTTTGACTTCTGTCAAAGGTTTACTGGAGGCCTGTCTGACCACAATGCCAATTTAGGTCACAGGAGACCTTGGCAAATTCTTCACCAATCTCAGGCACCAGTCTGTTCTCCAAGACTTCTAAGTAACATTCCATTGAATACTGATTATACTGAAAATGACATGCAACATATTTGAATATTCATACCTGGTAGAGATATTCGTTTCAGGAAAAAATCCAGCCCAATTGTTTGTTTGTACTGCTTTCCAAAAGCTTCCTGCGCAAAACGCATTGCCAAAGAGGTCTGTAACAGTTAAGCATTCATCTTAAGACACATTCCTAATAAAATTACCAAGGACAATTACAAAGTAATAAAACGTGAGAGGAGGGCAGGCGATGGGATCACAGTGCAAAGATATCAGGAGCAGAAAATTGAAAATAGAGTTGAAAAAGAAAGCAATATGAGGGAAAGCAAAGGAACAGGGAGGAAAAGTGAGGGAGGAGCAGCAGGACCGAAGCAAATGGGAAGGAAAGAGAAGATGAGACAGGAAGTGGAAGGAGAGGGTTGGCCTGAGGGGAGGGTAAATTGGATGGAGCGGGACAGGAAATTAAGTGGGAGAAGGTGGTGAAGACAGGGGTCAGGGAAGCCGTAGGGCAAACAGGGGAATGAGAGGAGAATGTTGAGCATCAAAGAACATGGTCCTAAACAGGTGCAATGAGAAGCGGAAAGGGGGTGTGGGGAACTGAAAGGTGGTGGATGGAAGTGGGAGAAATGAGGGGAGGCGAAGGGAGGAGGAAAGGGAAGGTGTAGGGTTAGCAGTAGGAGGGTTAGTGGGTGGGGGAATGTTGGGGGTTAATAGTGGGAGAAAATGCAGGGAACATTGTAAATGAGGAATACTGAGAAAATGGGAACAGAGGTAGAGATTTGTAGGGTGAAAGTGAGAGTGGGAACAGTAAGGAAAAAATAGTGAGGGAAACAGTGGGGTATTATTTGCAAGTGGGAATAGTGCGAGTGGGTTAATAGTGGATTAGTGGGGGACATAGTGGGAAGGAGTAAATGATGGGGATGGGAATAATATGGGGCTGGAGAAAATTGTGGGAAAGGGAAATAGTGTGAGAGGGCAGAGTGGGATGGGGGAACAGAGAGAGACTGGTGCAGGAAATAATAGGAAGAGGGAATAGTGGGATATCATTGTGAGCCAGAATTGTTGGGGGGGCAATAGTGAGAGAATAGATTAGTGTAGAGGGAATAGTGATGGGGAGATAGTAAGAGAAAGTGGATTAGTGCTGTGGGGAATAGTGGGGAGGCGTATTAATGCAGAAGGAATTTTTAGGGAGGGGAACCCTTGACTTCCTGTCCAATAGACTGAAACCAGTAAGGCAAGGCAGCAGCACCTCCACAACAACTATTCTAAACACTGAAGCTCTCTCCAAGGTTACATTCTCAGACGCTACTTCCAGCACACTCATAACTGCGGACAGATTCTGCCCTAACTCCATCTACAAGTTGTATTACCATTGTAATGGTTCGCATCTCAAATAGCAATGAGTCGGAGTACAGGAAGGAGGTAGAGACCTTCGTTACATGATACCATGACAACTTGCCATCAATGTTCAGAAAAGAGCTGATCACTGATTTCAGAAAACATGCTCCTGTAAACATCAAGTGTTGAGGTTGAGAGTTTCAAGTTGCTCAGTGTGAACATCACCAATAACCCGTCTGGTCTAACCACATTGATGTCATCGCCAAGAAAGCTCACCAATGCCTCTACTTCCTCGGGTGCTAAAAATATTCAGCACATCCCCATCGACCCTTACCAATTTTTGTTGATACAGCATAGAAAGCATTCTTTCCGGATACATAACGGCTTGGAATGGCAATTGTTCTGCACGTGACTGCAGGAAATTGCAGAGTAATGGACACACCTCAGCCAGTATGGACACGGGATGCAGCCTCCCCTCTGGGGCTCTGTCCATACTGCCAGTTGTCTCAGTAATGCAGCCGGCATAATCAAAGACCCCATCCACCAAGGACATTCTCTCCTCTCCACTCTGCAATCAGGCAGAAGATACAAAAGCCTGAAAGCTCAAGGACATCTTCTATTGCAAAATTCTCAGACATTTGAATGGGCATCTTGTATGATAAAATGGACTACCAGACAATCTACCACATTGTGATCTTGCACTTTATTATTTACCTGCACTGCATTTTTCCAGTAACTTTACACTTTATTCTGCATTGTTATTGTTTTACCTTATTCTACCTCAATGCACTGCGTATGGTTTGATCCACATGAACAGAGTGCAGGACAAGCTTTTCACTCTATCTTGGTCCACATGACAATCATAAGCAAATTCTAATACCAATAAAGCATGGGGAATAGCGTAAGGAAGATTACAGTGGTGGGGGGGGAATAGCGGAGTGGAGGATTAGCACAGTGGGATGGAATTGTGGATGAGAAAGAGGAAAAATAGTGGGAGAACATAATAGTTGGGAATACTGAAAGAGGGCTGAAATTGTAGCGGCAGTAATCGTAACCAAGTGGTTGGAAAATCGGGGGGGGGAGAATATTGGAAGTTGGGAAATAGTGCAAGGCAGCAATACTTTAGGAAAGTAATGGGGCTGTAATATTTTGAGTCAGAACAGTGCAAAAAGGGTGTGGAACAGTGGAGTGTGATAGTGAGGGGGATGGTAGGGGGATAGATAGCATGGGTGGAATTCTGAGACGGGGATAGCATGGCAGGAATGGTGGGAAGGAGATAGTAGGGGGGAATGGTGGGAGGGGATAGCCTGAGAGGGGGTTAGCCTGGGGGGGGGAGAATGGTGGGAGGGGATAGCCTGAGAGGGAGTTAGCCTGGGGAGAATGGTGGGAGGGGATGGGGGGAATGGTGAGAGGGGGACGGCATGGGGAGGAAGGGTGAGGGGGGACAGCGTGGGGGGGGGACGGCGGGGGGGGACAGCGTGGGGGGGGACGGCGGGAGGGGGACAGGGGGAATGGTGGGGATAATGGGAATTGGGAGGAGGAATAGTGGTGTAATCAGAGGGGGAGGGGGTTATAGTCAGAGGAAGGGAGAAGGTGCGAAAATAGGTAGTGGAAGGAGAAAGATGGAAATAGAGAGTGGAAGAGTGGGAAATGGAGAGGGGAAAATAAGCGGGTGGGAGGGGGAAGTAAGAGGGTGGGAGAGGGAAGAAACAGGGTTGAGGAGGAGGAATGAGGGTTAGGAGGGAGGGTGGGAGGGAAGAAACAAGATGGCAGGGAGGAGTGGGGATGTGAAGCCGAGGTCAGGGTGCTTGGGGGCCCAATGGTGGCAGACTTATGGTGACTGAAGGGGGTAGGTGGTTACAGACCAGCGGTTGACGAAGAATGAGGCATGCAGAGTGAAGGCGGTCAGAATGGGAGACGGGCCCCATATGTTCAGGGCTTTTAATCGCCACCATTCACCTTTCCCGACGCGCCATCCCCAAGGATGACTATCTTCAGCTGACGGTCCTGAATTTCGTCCTCGGAGTCGGACATGTCGCCGGCACTTGAGCGCCGCTGTCAGCAGACCACGCGGTGTCCAGTCCGGTTTCCACTCCGGATCCTGTTGGTGTGCTGCTCCGGATCCTGGTGATCTGCTGGTCCGGGGGTCCGCTCCAGATCCTGTTGGTGTGCTGCTCTGGATCCTGTTGGTGAGCTGGTCCGGGATCCGCTCCGGATCCTATTGGTGTGCTGCTCGGGATCCTGTTGGAGTGTTGGTCTGGGTTTTGCTTCGGATCCTAGTGGTGTGCTGCTCTGGATGCTTTTGGAGTGCTGGTCCGGTTTCTGCTCCGGATCCTGGTGGTCGGCCGGTCCGGGTTCCGCTCCGGATCCCGTCGCGTTCACAGCTGGAGCTCGCCGTTGCCAGGGTCCATTTTCAGAAACGTTTCAAGACATGGGGAGTAGCATTCCGAATTCACATCGTTCGGTCACGGGCGCGATGGAGGGAATACAGCTAGCATAACAGTGATTGGAAGAAGTTTATGAACCTTCTTTGGTAACCATATAGTCGCATGTACTGTCTCGACGCCTTTGCTCTATAATGATGTGCAATACTACGTTCTTCCCTCTGTGAACGATGGGCTCTTCCAGTCTGACGCAATTGGTCGCTAAGGGATGAAGGGGTGAGAGTTCACGCAGTTGCTGCTCGGCGAGAGCGAGCGGGGCCGCGCTGCTGACGCGCTGGCGGAGTGTCGTCGCTTCCATTGGTAATTCTTACGTCCTGATGTGCTGCTGCTCCGCCAGCGCCTGTGGGGAGAGAACACAGATTGGAGGTCGATAACCTTCCGTCCAAGTTAATCTTTCGTTTATTTACATTGAAACGAGGGGTTGGGAATCACAGCCAGTTATTGGTTAAAATTCCACGGATCTCACGTGGAAGTGTGCCGCAAAACAGTAATTATAACTTCCCCCTTTCGTGTAAATATGGTTAGGACACGAGAAATCTGGTGGCATATTTACTCAATTTTCATGATATTGATTTACTGAAACGCTAGTTAGACCGTAAGACATGGGAATAAGCTGTACGGCTGATCGATTTTGCTCCGCCATTCCATATAGAATGGACTGATTTATTATCTCTCTCAAACCCATTCTCCTGCCTTCTCACTGTAACCTTTGCCACCCGTACTGCTCAAGAACATATCAACCTGTGCTTTAAATGTACTTAATGACTTGGCCTCCACAGCCATCGGTAGCAATGAGTTCTACAGATTCACTACCTCTAGCTAAATAAGTTCCTCCTCATCTCTGTTATAAATAGACACTCCTCTATTTTGAGGCTGTGTCCTCGACTCACCCACGATAGGAAACATTCTTTTTATTTAGGTCTGTCAGATAGATATAAATGAGATTCCCACCCACTCATTCTTGTAAACGAACTAGTAACTGTACAGCTCAGAGCCATCAAACGCTCCTCATAACGTTAACGCTTTCATTACCGGAATTATTCTCGTGAACCTCGTCTGGCCCCTTTCCAATGCCGACACATCGTTTCATGGATAAGGGTTTCAAAACTGCTCAAAATACTCTGAGAGTGGTGTGACCAATGCCTTTTAAAGCCTCAGCATCACATCCTTGCTCTTATATTCTGGTCCATTTGAAATGAAAAGCAACATTGCATTTAAATTCCTTAACACCGACTCAATCTGCAAGTAACTCTTTAGGGAACCCTGCAGAAGAACTCCCAAGTCTCTTTGCACCTCTGATTTTTTAAAATTTTCTCCCCAGGTAGAAAAAAGTCTTTTTTCCTTCTACCAAAGTGCATGACCATACAGTTCCCTTCATCAACACTAACAACAAGCTGGAGGAACTCAGCAGGTCAGGCAGCATCCGTGGAAACGATCATCTGATGAAGGGTTCCGGCCTGAAACATTGACTGATGGTTTCCACGGATGTTGCCTGACCTGCTGAGTTCCTCCAGCTTGTTGTGACTGTTGCTTTGACCCCAGCATCTGCAAAATATTTTGTGTTTATGTTTCCCTGCATTATATTCCATCTGCAACTGCTTTCCCATTTTTCCAGTCTAAGTCCTTCTGCAGACTTCTTGCTTCCTCATACTACCTGCCCATCCACTTGGTTTTGTATCGTCTGTAAACATGGTGACAAAGCAATCAATTTCATCATCCAAATTGGTGACATATAATATGAAAAGAACTGGTCCCAATAATGACCCCTGTGGAACATCACTAGGCACTGTCAGTCAATCGGAATAGGCCTCCTTTATTCCGACTCTTTGCCTACTGCCTGTCAGCCAACCTTCTATGTATGCCAGTGTCTTTCTGTGATACCATGGACTCTTATCTTGTAAAGCAGCCTCATGTGAGGCACCTTGTCCAAGACCGCCTCCAAGTATTCAACATCCACTGACTTCTTTAACTATCCTGCCTGCTATTCTTCAAAGAAATCCAACAAATTTGTCTGGCAAGTGTTTGCTTCTGACTTTGGTCTACTTCATCGTGGGCCTCCAGGTACCCTGAAACTACACTGTTAATAATGGACTCCCAACATCTGCCCAAATACTGAAATCTGACTAACTGGCCTATAATTTCCTTTCTTCTGCCATCCTCCCTTAGCAAAGAGTGGAGTGATATTTGCAATTTTCCAGGCCTTCAGAACCATTCCAGAAGCTAGTGATTCTTGAAAGATAATTACTAATGCCTCCACAATCTCGTCAGCTACCTCTTTCAGAACCCTAGGATGTAGTCTGTCTGGTCCAGGGGACTTATTTACCTTCAGAACTTACAGTATTCTAAGCACCTTCTTAGTTATAGCAACTGCACTCACTTCTGCTCCCAGTACTCACAAATTTGTGGCATAATGCCAATGTCTTCTGGCGTGAAGACTGAAGTCTTTGTTCCCCCATTACTACCTCTCCAGCGTCGTTTCCAACTGTCTAATATCCACTCTCATTTCTCTTTTTATACGATGCCTATAAAAAGTGTTTCTTCCCCCCCCCAAATCCGCAGAAGTTTTCATGTTTTATTGTTTTATAACATTAAGTTACAGTTTGGCTTTTTTTTTAACACTGATCAACAGAAAACAGACTCTTTTGTGTCAAAGTGAAAACGGATCTCTACAGAGTGATCTAAATTAATTACAAATATTCACCCCCTTCAAGTCCATATATAATAAATGCACCCTTGGCAGCAATTACAGCCTTGAGTGTGTGTGTGTGTAGCTCTCTTGGCTTTGCACATCTGGACACTGCAATATTTCCCCATTCTTCTTTACTGTAATACTAATGCATCTGACATTAGCCTCTGTCTCTCAAACTACGGGGTGAATTGTATCATATTATAATCACTGCCTCCTGGTGTTCCTTTACTTTAATCTCCCTAATCAAATCTGGTGCGTTACACAACACCCAATCCAGAATTGCCTTTCCTTATTGGGCTTAACCACAAGCTGCTCTAAAAAGCCATCTCATAGGCATTCTACAAATTCCCTATCTTAGGATCCAGCACCGACCTGATTTTCCCAAACTATCTGGATATTGAAACTCCACATGACTATCATAATGTTGCCCTTATTACGTTTTGCCTTTTCTATCTCCCATTGCAATTTATATCCCACATCCTCACTACTGTTTGTATGCCTGTACATATCTCCTATCAAGTTCTTCTTACCCTTGCAGTTTCTTAACTCTACTCACACAGATTCTGCACCTTCCAATCTTATATCACCTCTTTCTGAGGATTTCATTACAGTTTTAACCAAAAGAACCCCTATTCCCTCTGCCTACCTACCTATCCTTTCGTTACAAGGTGTATCCTTGGATGTTAAGCTCCCAACTATGATGGTTCAGCTACGACTCAGTGATGCCCACAGCATCATACCTGCCAGTCTCTAACTGTGCTACCTTATTCCATGTACTGTGTGCATTCTAATATCACACCTTAAGTCCTTTAGTTCAGGGGTCCCCAAGCTTTTGCGCACCGCAGACCTGTTTAATATTGACAATATTCTTGCAGACAGTTCAACAGTGGGCATGACAGGGAATGAGGAAAGGTGCAGCTGACTCATATCGCCAAATCATATCGTTTCCTTGCAGCCCGGTAGTACATGCTCGCGGCCCGGTGGTTGGGGACCACTGCTTTAGTTGATACAATAAAAGTTACTTGTCAGTCAATAAACAAGCAACACACATCAAAGTTGCTGGTGAACACAGCAGGCCAGGCAGCATCTCTAGGAAGAGGTACTGTCAACGTTTCGGGCCAAGACCCTTCGTCAGGACTAACTGAAAGAAGAGCTAGTAAGAGATTTGAAAGTGGGAGGGGTAGGGGGAGATACGAAATGATAGGAGAAGACAGGAGAGGGAGGGATGGAGCCAAGAGCTGGACAGTTGATTGGCAAAAGGGATATGAGAGAATCGTGGGACAGGAGGTCCAGGCAGAAAGAAAAGGGGGAGGGGGGGAAGCCCAGAGGATGGGCAAGGGGTATAGTGAGAGGGACAGAGGGAGAAAAAGGAGAGAGAGAAAAAGAATGTGTGTATATAAATGAATAAATAACAGATGGGGTGCGAGGGGGAGGTGGGGCATAAGCGGAAGTTTGAGAAGTCAATGTTCATGTCATCGGGTTGGAAGCTACCCAGACGGAATATAAGGTGGTGTTCCTCCAACCTGAGTGTGGCTTCAGCCAATACATATTCAGTCAATTGACATGTCAGTCAATACATAGTCTCTCTGATCATTATTATTAAGGGGTAAATCCTTATAACACTCTTCAATGGTACTTTATAAAACTCTGGTTAGAGCACACTTTCAAAGTTCAAAGTAAATTTATTATCAAAGTACAGGTATGTCACCATATACAACCCTGAGATTCATTTTCTTGTGGGCATTCACAGTAAGTACAACAAACACAATAGAATCAATGAAAGACCACACCCAACAGGGTGGACAACACTCAAAGTGCAAAAAACACAACAAACACAAATACAAAAAGAAATAATCATAATAAATAAATAAGCAATAAATATAGAGAACATGAGATGAAGAATCCTTTACTAATGCCTCCACAAAAACGAGACTTTAGTTCATTTACCAATTATGACAAATATTATATATATGGCTTATATTTGGTTGTTTTGAGAGTTCTGCATATACCACTAGTTTCATCATTCAGTCTATTGTTATAATTAGATATGACCAAGTTCATTACTGAAAAGGATGACACATGAATAGGTCGATGAAAATACTGTTACTAACTGCCATTGCAAGATTTTTCAGACAGTTGAAAGTTTCAGGACTGGAATTTCAGAATTTCACAATCTCATTGTCTGGATTTTTATGCTTTGATCCTGTCACTAACAGATATTTCAGTATTTTCTAATTCAGCTCTTTTAAGTCGACAAATTTTTGTTCCCAAATGGAGCTGCAAAAAAATATCGATCTACAAATCCACATGGCATCATTTAATCCTTGACAAGATCATTCGTCATAAACAGATGATCCAAACAATCAACAACTCATTTGAAGACGAGACCTCTACTCAGCCAAAAAGCATTGTATGATGTTGGAATTTAATGCAGACAAGTGTGAGGTGTTGAACTTCAGTAGGACCAGTGAGGGTAGGTCTTACACAGTGAATGATAGGTCACTGGGGAGTGCAGTGGAACAAAGGGATCAGGGAATACAGGTCCATAATTCATTGACTGTGGTGTCATTGGTGGACAGGGTCGTAAAGAAAGCTTTTGGCACATTGGCAAGAGATGGGATGTTATGTTGAAGTTGTGTAAGATGTTGGTGAGGGCTAATTTGAAGTACTGTGCAGTTTTGGTCACCTACCTACAGGAAAACTAAATAAGGCTGAAAGGGTACAGAGAAAATTTATACGGATGTTGCCATAACTGGAGGACCTGAGTTATAAGGAAAGGTTCAACAGGTTAGGTTATTCCTTGGAATGTAGAAGACTGAGAGGAGATTTGATAGAGGTGTATGAAATGATGAGGGGGTATAGACAGGGTAAATGCGAGCAGGCTTTTTCCACTGAAACAACACACATCAAAGTTGCTGGTGAACACAGCAGGCCAGGCAGCATCTCTAGGAAGAGGTACAGTCGACGTTTCAGGCCGAGACCTCTTCCTAGAGATGCTGCCCGGCCTGCTGCATTCACCAGCAACTTTGATGTGTGTTGCTTGAATTTCCAGCATCTGCAGAATTCCTGTTGTTTTTCCACTGAAGTTGGGTGGGACTACAGCTTAGATCGTGGGTTAAGAATGAAAGGTGAAAAATATAAAGGAATATGAGGGGAAACTTCTTCACTCAGAGGGTCATGAAAGTGTGGAATGAGCTACCAGTGCTAGTGTAGAAACTCAGCATGTCAGGCAACGTCTGTGGAGAAGAATAAACAGTCAACGTTTCGGGCCGGACCATTCATTATGAGTCCTGTTCTAGGCCAGAATCATTAGAGGCTGCCTTGCTTTTTATTTGTTTATTTATTGAGATACTGTGCAGCCCTCCGAGCTGCACCACCTAACAGCTCTGACTTAATCCTAGTCCAAACAGGACAATGTACAGTTACCAATTAGAGGAAACTGGAGTACTCAGAGGAAGCTCACACAGTCCTGGGGAGAAGGTACAAACTCCTTACAGGCAGCGGCGGGAATTGAACCCAGGTCGCTGATACTGTAAAGCGTTGTGCTAGCCACCACGCTACCATGTTGCCCTAAAACTTGCTGAGTTCCTCCAGCATTTTGTGTGTATTAATCTGGATTTCCAGCATGAGCAGAATGTCTTGTGTTTATTTTTGTTAATTGTGCTGGGTGCACCATCAGATGTCATAGAAACTATTTTTGAAATGATAACTTCTGCTACATCCCTTACATATTTCAGCACCTGTAACTTTTTCAGGTAATGTTATCAATTTAACCAGTTCTTTGTATATTTCATCACCCCTACAAAATCAAGCAATAATAGCTTCCCCAGCTAATGATCAGTGCCCTTATCAAGACTAATGGAAAGAAATTTACATGAACTAATACCTGTCGTTAGTTGTTCTGCTATGTTTGTTCACAATATTCTATCTTTTACTGTGTTTCTGCTCAATGGCAAATCATTAAAAGTGCTGGGTATGGAAAACTCAGAAAGGAAAGGAGCACCCTGTAGCCGTGATTCTTCAACATATTTCCCATCACATAGTGGTTTGTCATGTTGAGCAATAATCCTTGAAACTTCAAAATTAGCAGCAATCAAGATGGAACTACCTGAAATAAAAGTTATAAAAATATTTGGCTGCATTTTTTAGAAATGATTTCTTTTTATTCTTGCTCACTTTTATCACAAACCCATTTATGAAAAGTTTCATAATGCTACTTTATTGAGCAAGTCCTGCACACCACTGTTTCAAAATTTAAGATTCATAATACTTTATCAACCATTTCAATCATGCTAAACCCTTCACTCCACCTCTCGAAAATCTCTGCTACTTCTCCCATCATTTGAATGGTTTTGTTTCTAAACTGGTGTATCTGGCATTCTGAACAAGTTGAAAAATGTAAACACAATTTAAAAATATCTCACCAATAAACAAGTAATGTAGTTTTACCAATATAAATGTATACTCTCAAATGACAAAAGAAAAAATATACACAAAGCAAAGCCAATGCCTACTAGTCCGCTTACTATCCAAACACTAATTGGTACGCCAGTTCTGCAAGGATTTCAGAATACATCATCCAACGTCACTTGATCACATGACCGTCTAGCTGGCCCCCTAGCAGGTGTGAGATGTTCCTGTCAAAACATCTCCCTGCTCTCAGATTGTAAGAAATCATCTGCTTTCCTTCTAGCAGTAAAGATGATCATTACATTTTTATTATGGATGGGGATTTAAAGAATCAAGTGATGGCACTGCATGCCGTGTGCCAACGTTTTTACACATTCTATTTTGGGCACACATATCGTAGATCAGCCACCCCTGCTTTAAGGCTTACTATGGAGAATTCACAAGCAGAGTGGTTCATCTTGGCTCAAGTAGTCCTATGACAATTAAAATATTTATTTTAGTGTCTTTGTTAGCAGTTTAGAATCGGTTAAAGCAGATTGAAATGATTTTCAATTTCATAATTTTAAGTAGGTGAAAATGAACTTATGGACATATGTAATTGAGAAAAATTAATTTTGAGGGAAATTAAAGGGAAAGAAGCTAAACAATAAACATATCTTTACCTCTTCCCCCCCCCCATGATTCCCTTGTCTATTTGTCTTTCTCAACTAATCTCCCTCCCGCAACTTATCCCTGCAAGCGGCCTAAATGCTACACCTGCCCATTCTCCTCCTCCCTCACCTCCATTCAGGGCTCCAAACAGTCCTTCCAAGTAAGACAACACCTCACCTGCAAGACTTCCTCCTGATGCAGTTTTCACTATCTCAGTGAGACCTGTCATAAATTGGAGGATGGCTTCATCAGGTACCTTGGCTCCATCCGCCAAAAGCCAAACTTCCCAGTGGCCAAGCATTTTAATTCCGTCTCCCGTTCCCATTCCAACATGTTGGTCCATGGCCTTCTCTTGTGCCAAGATGAGGCCACCAAGTGTGGAAGAGCAACACTTCATATTCTGTCGGAAGCCTCCGACTTGATGGCATTGATTTCTCCTTCAGGTAAAGAAATAATTTCAGTCCCTTTCCTCTCATCCCCTATTTCCCACTCCAGCCTTTCACCTCTTCTCACCTGCCGATCACTTCCCCCTGAATCCCCTTCTCATTCTCTTTCTCCTATGATCCACTCTCCTCTCCTATCAGATTCCTTTTTCTCCAGCCCTTGACTCTTTCCACCCACCTGGCTTCACCTATCACCTTCCAACTAACTTCCTTCCCCTCCCCACACCTTTTCATTCTGGCATCTTCCCCCTTCCTTTCCAGTTCTGAAGAAGGGTCTCGGCTCAGAATGTCAACTGTTTATTCATTTCTATTGATGCTGCCTGACCTGCTGAGTTCTTCCAGCATTTTGTGTGTGTTGCTTTGGATTTCCAGTATATGCAGACTTTCTCGTGTTAATGGAAAAAAATCAAAGCTATTTCCAGCCCAACTCCATTGAAATGAATTAGGCAGTTTCAGAGCTGTCTTCAAGCATCTGACATGAGTTATGCACTTGCAATGTACAGGTCACTAAATCATACAGCAGAGAAGCTATGAGAGAATGCCAGTCCTTGCAATCAAGCAAAGGCATAACTGAATGCGATGTTAAGAAACCTATGCAAAACTGAAGTCAATCAGAATTTGGGACAGGGGTTGGGTAGGGATCCACTGGCTGGAGACATACCTCACAGAAAGGAAGATGGTTAGGGAAGGTCAATCATCTCAGTTTCAAAATGTTGCTGCAAGAGTTCCTTGGGGCAGTATCCTAGGTGAATTATTTTTATGCTTCAGACTTCCCTTCCATTGTAGGGCCAAAAGTGAGAAATGTTTGATAATGATTGCACAGTGAGCAATCATATTAATAATTTCAGTAGAAGTGATCCACATTTTCTATTTGTGTGTAGAAAGATTTGGACAAAATTTTGATTTAAATTTTGTTATGAATGTAATACCCTGGTTTAAGACCATGCACTATTTTATTACTACGGTTATGCTGTTGGGTATTTTACTTTTATTTGCAGATTTTCTCAAAATGCACTAGGTGTTCCTTTAATTACATTGTGGATTTGACTATTTCATTTTTGCTGTTTAAAATAAAAATTCAGTTGGTTAAGTTAGGCTCATTGAATTAACCAATAGGATTTGTCTTGTGAACATTTTAGAGAGTGCGGGAAAAAGAACAGGGAGCCATATACTAGAGAGTGCGGGAATCAAAGTTGACAAAAGAAGGGAAATGGACAACAAACGTAGCAGAACAACACGGTGAAACACTCACAGAACCCATTTAGGACAGATACTGCTGTCAGAAGGTGCTCATGCAGACAAGCAGTGATGCCCTAATTGTAGGCATCACTGAATCATGGCCGAAAGAAGATTATAGCTGGGACCTTAATGTCCAAGGATACACATTGTATTGAAATGACAGGCAGGAAGTTAGAGGGGACTGTGTTGCTCTTTTGGTGAAAAACTTAAATTATTAGAAAGAAGTAACATTGGGTCAGAAGTTGTTGGATCATTGTGGATAGAGCTAAGGAACTGCACCCTAATGGGAATTGTATACAGACACCCAAACAGTAGTAAGGATGTACCCTACAAATTACAACGGGAGGTAGAAAATGCAAGCCAAAAGGGCAATGTTGCAATAGTCATGGGGGAATTCACCATGCAGGTAGATTTGGGAAAATCAGGTTGGTGCTGGATTCCAAGAGGGGAATATCTAGAATGCCTACAAGTTGGCTTTTTTCAAGCAGCTCGTGGTTGCTCTAAAACTAATGGATCAGCTATTCTGGATTGGGTGTTGTGCAATGAACCAGAATTGATTAGAGAGCTTAAGATAAAAGAACTTTTAGGGGTAAGTGTTCATAATATGATCGAATTCACCATGAAATTTGAGAAAGAGTAAAGGGAATTACAGGGGCATGAGAGAGGAGTTGTCCAGAATTGATTGGAAAAGAACGCTGGCAGGGATGATGGCAGAGTAGTCAAGTTTTTTTGCTATTCACTTGTATTCTCAGTAATAGCTAACTCATAACAACCCTACGGTAAGAGGGTTACACAAATTTGCGACACATTGACAGACATCACTGATTCAACACACAGGGATATCATCAGAAACCATGAAAGATTTCATTCCCCAGTGATAAATTTGCTGCCTCTATCAAACCTTTGCATGAAGATGATCAGGCTCTTCATATCCTTGCTGTTTTATTTGAACAATTATCTATGTCACCAATAAAACTTTGCCATTTCTGTAATGTTGCCCATGACCATCAACACATCTGTAACTGGAACAATCTCTCAAGAGAACAGCAATTGTATTTATGAAAAATTTAACATAAATTTCCAAGCTGCTTCCCATGGGTACTTTAAAACATTTTCTGATATGAAACACAGGAAATAATAAGAGAGTTTACCAAACTCTTGATCATCCGAGTGGGTTTTAAGATTATTTGAAAGAGAGAGAGCGTAAGGTTAGGGCCACAGTTTGCAGAACAATACATGGTCACAATGCCAAAATTGGAGGAGGTGATCTATAAAAACTGGGAAATTATGAAATTACAGTTGTAAAATCTGAAAATAGGGTTAAAAATGTTAACGCTTAGCTGTTGCATAATTGAAAGCCAATATGTGTCATAAATGAATGGATGAATAGAACTACAAGTTTATACAGTGTTGTTTTCAATTCAACTCTCATTTGTAGAAGTTAGAATCAGGGCAGCTTATCAGGAATGCATTAGAAAAGTTGACTGTAGCAATTGTGGTAGCTTTTTGAGTTTAGTGGCCACGGCCTGAGTTCATATGAGAGGAAACGAAGTTAGATAGTAATCATCTCAGACTGCATACTCTTTATCTTATATTGAAAGGGACTCCTATCCAAAGCTTCTTGATGGTCCCACAAATGTTAAATTGGAACTTAACTTCGAAGTGGAGCATGGCAAATCTGAATCTAAGTACCCCATCTTAGAATTAACTTGCACATTGTCTTCCACCATGGTAATGAACAAAACATTTTATTGTAAAATTCCATCATTTTTTTTAGACCATAAGACATAGGAGCAGAATTAGGCCATTCAGCCCATCAAGTCTGCTCCGCCATTCCATCATGGCTGATTCCAGATCCCACTCAACTCCATACATCTATCTTCTTGCCATATCCTTTGGTGCCCTGACCGATCAGGAAATGATCAACTTCTGCCTTAAATATACACACAGACATGGCCTCTACTGCAGTTTGTGGCAGAGCATTCCACAGATTTACTACTCTCTGGCTAAAAAAAATTCCTCCTTACCTCTGTTCTAAAGGGTTGCCCTCAATTTTGAGGCTGTGCCCTCTAGTTCTGGATACCCCTGTTACATACCTCAAGGAGATCTTGTGACTTTCTTGTGAGAATGATGTAATGGTCTTTTGGAGGTCACCTGATGTAATTTTCCAGCCGATGTGAGGTCACGTGATGACCTGTTCACCATGGGTATATAAGGGAAGACCTCAGATGACGCAGTTAGTTTTTAGTTTTTAGTTTTCCAGTTAGAATGTTAATGAGATACTCCGCTCTGCTGTGTATTTGCATTATGACGCAGTTTTGACTTTAAACGGAGTTTTATGTTCTAACGTAAGGTACAGAAGTCTGAGCCAGCAATTTGACTAATCGCTGCTAGGTTTGTTAATGTATCTTTTCAGTAACATTGGAGAGTGAAGAAAGGACTCTGAAGGAAACGTTTGGCAGTTTAATAAGGGATCGACCTTATTGAGTCTTCATTGAAGAAGTAGCGAAAGAGAAAGGTAGTTCATGTGGGATTTGCTCTCTAGAAGAAATTAAGGTCAGTTGTTTTAAGCCATTTATTTCTTTCATCATGAATCTTTTGGATAGAACCAGCAGGAAAGTCGCGTCTATGAAGAAATCCTTCTCCAGAGAAGTCTCTCCCAATTGTATGTATAAATCTGTTGGACTTTCAAATTTACTATTTTAAGAACTGTGTTTGACTTTACCACTTTAAGAACTGTTTTCGATTTATCGCTTTAAGAATCGGTACCGAGTGACGATTCGTTGAACGGCCGCATAGTGGTTAACTTCCGGTTAAGGTTTTCGTTTGTTTTTTATTGTTTATCCGTGTTTAATAAATGTTTGGTTGTTTTTATATAACCTATCTTGATTGATATTCATTGTTGCCAGTTAAGTAACACCCCCACTACAGGAAATATCTTCTCCACATCCACCCTATATAGTCCTTTCAACATTCGGTAGGTTTCAATGAGATTCCCTCCCAACCCCCACACATTCTTCTAAATTCCAATGAGTACAGGCCCAAATCTGTCAAACACTCCTCATATGTTAACCCTTTCATTCCTGGAATCACCCTTGTGACCCACCTCTGGACTCTCTTCAATGACAACACATCATTTCTGAGATATGGGGCTCAAAACTGTTGACAATATAAGTGTGGCCTGATTAGTGTCTTATAAAGGCTCAGCAGTATCTCCTTGCTTTTATATTCTATTCCCCTTGAAATAACTGCCAACATTACATTAGCCTTCTTTACCACAGATTCAACCTATAAATTAACATTTTGGGGGTCTTACACAATGACTCCTAAGTCCCTCTGCACCTCTGATGTTTGAACCTTCTCTCTATTTAGATAATAGTCCACACTGTTGTTCCTTTTACTAAAATGCATTACCATACATTTCCCAACACTGTATTACATCTGCCATCTTTTTGCCCATTCTTCCAATTTGTCTAAATCCTGCTGTAATCAGATTGCTTCCTCAGCACTACCTGCCCCTGCACCTATTCTTGTGTAGTCTGCATCATCAACTTTCATTTGAGCAAGGCACCAACTGTAAGGACAATAAAGAGGTGGCTATGGGAGGTAGAGGAGCAGCTACAGGAGTACTTTGAGTCAGTGGACTGGGCCATACTCAAGACCTCCTCAGAGGACCTGAGTGAATACTGCATGGTTGTCATGGACTTTATAAAGACACTTGGGGATGAATATATCCCCACAAAATCATTCAGAATCCTCCCCAAACAGAAGCCCTGGATGAACCAAGAAATTCGCAATCTGCTTGGGGGTTAGGTCGGTGGCATTCAGGACTGGTAACCCAGGAAAGTAAAAGAGGTCCAGGTATAACCTCCAGAAAGCTATCTCACATGTGAAGTAGCAATTCGACACCAAACTTGAATCACAGAAGGTTGTTTGTCCCACCGTGGGCTCTGGTGAGTGTCATGTGCCCTTAAAAAGGAGTGGACTTTAATAGGCTGTAATAGCACATTCAGTGCAAAGGTGTTTATTGTGTGCCAGAGGTGTAAAAAAAAACTTCCAGAAAAAGTACAAAAATACTTACAGTGAAAAAACAGCAAAATAAGAAAAATGTCAAAAGAAAAAATGCAGATATAGACCATCAGACCTTCAGGACTACAGCTCAAGGACATCAGTCTGAAGTAATATCCCTCACCTTACCCCTTTCTCCCTTCCCCACTTACACCACAATGAAACTTTCAGTAAGGATCTCCTTACACTAGGAGAAAAGGAATGCAGAGGAGTTGTTACCATGAGCCTGCACAATTACACAAAAACAAAACACAGGAATTCACATCCTTCTTCACAATCACAAATGTCAGAAATGCATTCACCACAATAAGATCACACTGACATTGCACGACCATTCAATAACTAGCCATTTTCCAGGAGCCAGCACTTACCCCCCCTCCCCCCAAAATGAGCCAGCACTGAGCATGTGCCACCACGAACAGGCACCCTTTTTAAGACATCCCATTCATCAGCTGGGTCCTCTCCCTGAAACTGGAAGCAACAGCAAACAGGATGTGCCAAAGAATGCCTCAGTCCTGGAGTGTGCAAATACAAACGAAAGGGTCCATGTTGTGCATTAGCTCAACATGTCCACCCGATAAGCATTACGTCAGCACTGCCAGACAGGGTAATGAGAACTACGGGGCTACTGGAAATAAATTACTTGTGGCAGACCCACTCTGTCACAGTCCTCAACAGCTGTGACAGGGCTTGAATGCTATTATCTCCTACAAAGTAAAACCAAGCAACATTAACCACAAGGTTTCGCTCCCAGATGAGACATTGCCTTTTGACCGACAGAACGTGGAGGCACCTTCACAAACTACCACAGTCCCCGACAACCTGACAATTTCAGTCTCTGAGGCCGATGGTGACAGCATCCTTCAGGAAGTTGAACACACTGAAAACATGTAGCCCCAAACAGTGTACCTGGCTGAGTACTGAAAACCTATGCTAATTAACTGTCTGGAGGGTTTACTGATATAGTTAACCTCTCACTTCGGCAGTCTGAGGTACCCTCCTGCTTCAAGCAGGTTCCAATTATACCAATACCCAAGAAGAACATGGGAACCTGCCTCAATGACACTCATCCAGTAGCACCTACATCCACTGTGATGAAGTGTTTTAAGGGGTCGGTGATGAAACATATCAACTCATGCTTGAGGCGTGACTTGGATCTGCTCCAATTTGTATACCGGAGCAACGGTTCCACAGCAGATGTCATTTTATTGCCTCTTCACTCAATTCTGGAGCATCTGGACAGTAAAGATGCATACATCAGAATGCCCTTCATTGACTACCAACACTGCATTCAACACTATCATCCCCTCAAAACTAAGCAATAAGCTCCAAGACCTAGGCCTCAATACCTCCTTGTGGAACAGGGTACTCGATTTTCTCACTTGCAAACTCCAGACAGTTCAGATTCGCGACATCTCCACAGTCACCATCAGCACAGGTACCCCACAACGCTGTGTACTTAGATCCCTGCTCTACTTGCTTTATACGTATGACTGTGAGGCTAAAAATAGCTCCGATGCCATACACTGACAACACCACTGTCATAGGCCAAATCAAAGGTGGTGACGTATCAGCATATAGGGGGGAGATTGAAAATCGGGCAGAATGGCGCCACAACAACAACCTCTCACTCAACATCAGCAAAGCCTAAGAGCCGATTATTGACTACAGGAGGAGGAGACCAGAGGTCCATGAGCCAGTCCTCATCGGGATGAGAGGTGGCGAGGGTAAATCACTTTAAATTCCTCGGCATTATCATTTCAGAGGATTTGGCAATATAAAGAAGGCATGGCAGCATTATGTTTTCTTAGAAGTTTGTGAAGATTTGGCATGTCATCTAAAACTTTGACAAACTTCTATAGATGCATGGTGGAGAGTTTACTGACTTGTGCTTCCCAGCCTGGTATGGAAATGCCAATGCCCCTGCAAGTAAAATTAGAAAATTAGTCCATCACATCCCTTCCCACCACTGAGTACATCTACAAAGAGTGCTGTCACAGGAAAGCAGCTTCCATGATCAACGACCCCCACCATCCTGGTTCTCTTCTCACTTCTGTCATCAAGAAGGGCATACTCAGGAACCTTAAGTCCCACACTACCAAGGTCAGAAAGTTATTATCCCTCAACCATCAGGCTGCTAACTAGAGTGGATAACTTCACCACCCCAGCAATAAACTGATTCCACAACCTATGGACTTATTTTTAAGGACTCTACAATTCATGTTCTCAATATTATTTATTTATTATTATTATTTTGTGTAACACACTGTAAGGTTAATGTAATGGCTTCTGTGTAATGTACCACTGTTAAGGTAATGGTTTCTCTGTAGCAACAATGCTTGGGTTATGGCTAGAGATAACAGGGCTTTGGAATGTATGTTATCCAATGGGAGAAATGTTGTTCTTTCTTGTGCGTCTGGAGCTGGGTTTTTCGCGATCCTTTCATTGGGGAGCGATGGAGAGAGAGGGCACGAATGGAGAGAGTTGGAAGACCACCGGATGGAGTGGACTGAGGAGCAAGGGTCCGAGGGCCAGCTACACTCAGAGTTTGACAGGAACAAATGAACAGACAGTGAGCTCCAACGATGCGCAATAGACTTTTTCCCCTAAAGTGGGCCCTTTTACTTTTTATTTTCTTTACTAACCCTCTATCCAGATTTAATTGTATATGGTGTACTGTTGGATATTTTGCAGCACGGATTTGTAACCAGGCAACACATCATGCTGCATCCACACAAATGAAATTTCTCAGTTTGGCAGGGCCAGAAGTTGTTTTCCCCTGGACAAACACGTGCTGGCTGAGCCTGAGGGTTACATTTGGATTTTTGTATTTACATCATTTGATATCTTTTGCACATTGGTTGTTTGCCTATTTTTGTGTGCAGTTTTTCATTGTATCCATTGTACTTCTTTGTATTTACTGTGAATGCCAACAAGAAAATGAATCTCAGGGTTGTATATGGTGGCATATATGTATTTTGATTAAAATTACTTTGATAAATTTATTTAGAATTTGGAACTATTCGTAGAATGCGGAAGAAGAAGAATCGCCCTTAACTCGGCAGTGGAGTTATCGGGGCACCGTCATGGCGGTGTTTCCGTAGCAAGCTATTCTTGTTTTTACAAGACCAAATTGCTAGCTCAATGCTCAGCCCAACTTGGATTCAAACTCGGGAACCTTCGCTCCGGAGTCCGCCACCAAGCGGGACGGTAGAATGCAGGAGAACTCATAAACCTTTCCTATCAAGGAACTGGCACTTAGCCTAGTTTTCTTCTCATTCCATCTTAAACTGACTTCTAATTGATATACTGGTATTTGAACTTATATTTTGAAGTATTATATTGAATGATTATTTCTGCTGCCAAAATGCCTCTTAACTATTGGTATTCTTGCAGAAAGACATGAGGCTAAGGTTGGCTAAGAGGAGAAAGACAGATACAAGTTTATACCATTTTAATAAAATTAATTATTATTGTGTGACATATTTTGTGTAAGAATCAATTAATGTATTGATTAGTGTCTTTCAATATTTCTTTAGTTGATGTGCCTGTCATGGTTGAATAGTAGCTTGGTGTGTAAGCTTGCAGTTGTAGTATTGCGGTGCATGAGACTGCTAGGTTTCTGTTCTAATTGACTGCACTTGTAAGAACATGAGTGACAGGATGTGATACATTGAGCAGTATGTAAGGCTAGCAATGTACTAGATTTGAAATTGTGCTTCAATAACTACTTTCAACATTGCAACCAACCCCTTAGGACAGCATTCTTGGCACTGACCTGACAGCTGTCTTCCCCCATTACTACTTCAGTAGTTTTTTTTTAATCTGACCCTGTTAGTTGAGGAGTTGTAGTCTTTTGCCTCCTTATTTACAATTCCTTCCAATGCTGCATCAGAAAAGTAGGATTCCTGCCTTTTCACTTGCTCAATTTGACTTCCTCCAAACTGCACCACCAGTTCGTATCATGAAGCACCTCCTCTTTAAGGATGAAGCTCAAAATAAAAAGTCCAGATGTTGGAAAATTAAAAACAGTAGGTGCTGGATATACTCCCCAAGAAGGCTGCATCTGAAGGAAAAGATCAAAGTTAATATTTAGGTTGAAGACTCTTTAAATATCAACAGAGTTTGTGAGTTTCTCAGCATAACTGATCAGAAATTTGAAGCAGCACTGCACTCTGGAAAGGAACAATGAGGCTTTTTAACCAATCAGATTGAAGAATCATCATCAAGTTTTAATCTACGAATAAGGAAATATATATTATGTTTAAGTCACTTTAGAAACGGAAGTAATGAATCAGGTACTTGAGACTGGGAAAGAAAAAGCAATAGACTGAAAAAGTAAGATTACTCATAAATAATCTTCAACATGATTTGATTGACAAAGAAATAAGATTGTATGTTTATTAAATTTTCAGGACCAAAGAGGTGGTTTGGCAATGACTATAACTTTTCATTCCATTAAAATGTAATTTATTCCTGAAACCCATCCGAGCTTTTTCAGAATCCTCTAGTGGGGAAGTCTCCTTGCATTCACTGCAAAGCAGTTATTTCATTCCCAGTGCTATTTTCATTGATAGAAACAGAAAAATCTGCAAGAGTGGGCATCGTTGACAACATCTTCGGGATTTCTGTCCCTAACTGCGCTTTCCTGTCCTTCCGAAATTGGTATCAGATTACCTTCTTTATAACAGTCACAATTTTGCGAGTATCCTTCTTCCCCACTCCACCATAGCTCCCTCTGGCCCCATTATCCAGGCTTTCACAAAAGTTCCATCAAAGGGTATAAGATCTTCAAAAAGACTTAAAAAGAAATTCAGATTGCACTGATTTAGAGATAGAGAAGAGAAAGGAAAATATTGAGTAAAAGTGAAATCATTTTTGAATGCAACCTGGAAGATGTACGTGGAGCCTATAGAAGTAAACAAAACATCAGTGAGTTCATGGACCCCGTACAGTTTACAGAAGAGAAGGTGTTTGCTATCTTGAGGCAAATTAGGTTGGATAAATCCCTAGGGGGGGTGACAAGATATTACTTTAGACCTTGTGAGAGGCTAGTGCAGAAATTGCAGGAGCCCTAGCAGAGATATTTAAAATGTCCTTAGCCACAGGTGAGGTGTCAGAGGATTGGAGGATTGGTGGGTCATGTCTGAACAATATTACAGAGTTTTTTCAAGAAGTTCCCAGGAAAGTTGATGAAGCCAAGGCAATGGATGTTGTCTACATGGACTTAAGCAAGGCCTTTGACGAGGTCCCACATGGGAGGATTGTCAAGAGGTTCAGCTGCTTGGCATTCAAGAAGAAATACTAAATTGGATTAGACACTAGCTTCATGGGAAAAGCCATAGAGTGGTAGTAGATGGCTGCCTCTCTGAATGGAGGCCTATGACTAGTGTACCGCAGGGACTGGTGCTGGATACGTTGTTGTCTGTCATCTATATCAACAACCTATGTGATAATACAGTAAACTGGATTTGCAAATTTGTGGATGATATCAAGGAAGCATAGTACACAGTGAGGAAGACTATCAACGTTTGCAGTGAGTTCTGGACCAGCTGGAAAAATGGGCTGAAAAATGGCAGATGGAATTTAAAGCAGACAAGTGTAAGGTGTAGCACTTTGGGATGACAAACCAGGGTAGGACTTAAATAGTGAGGTGTAAGGCAGTGAGGAGTATGATAGAACAGAGGGATCTGGGAATACAGATCCATAGTTCCTTGAAAATGCCATCACAGGTAGATAGGGTCATAAAGAAAGCTTTTGGCACATTGGCGTTCATCAATCAAAGTACTGAGTACTGGAATTGGGATGTTGTAATGAAATTCTAGAAGATGTGGGTGAGGCCTAATTTGGAGTATTTTGTTCAGTTTTGGTTACTTACCTACAGGAAGGATGTCAGTAAGATTGAAAGAATGCAGAGCTAATTTATAAAAATGTTGCCAGGACTTGAGGACCTTAGTTATAGGGAAAGGTTGTGTAAGTTCGGACTTCATTCCCTAGAGCATAAGAAAATGAGGGGAGATTTGACAGAAGTATAGGAAATTATGAGGGGTATATGTAGATAGGCTAAATGCAGGCAAGCTTTTTTCCACTGAGGTTGGGTGAGACTTGAACTAGAGGTCATGGGTTAAGGATGAAAGGTGAAATGTTTAAGGGGAAAATGAGGGGGAACTCCTTCTCAGAGAGTGAGGAGAGCGTGGAACAAGCTGCCGGTGGACGAGGTAGATGCAGGTTCAATTTCAACGGTTAAGAGAAATTTGGATAGGAGGGGTATTCGGGTCGATGGGATGAAGCAGATTAATAGTTGGGCACAGGCTAGATGGGCTGCTTCTGTTTGGTAGTGTTCTATAATTCTATGACTCTAATAGTCAGCTAGAAATGCTTTGCTCGTTTTCATTTGGAGTAGTTTGAGCCAGAGGACTCTTCTGTTACTGTATCTCAATGCTTCTCTTGTCAGCCAGAAGAAAGCTTGCAGACCGAACTTCCCCCAAAGGGATTACTTTCTCACACACTACTTTCACAGCGTTATTGTATCCTTCATGCTCTTGGCTGTCACCCATAAGTCTAATTTCCTCTCCAGAACTTCATGAACAAATTTTGTTTATTTAGGAGACATAATGTTGCCAATTTTCTCACCTCCTTTCCTCTACTGCAGTCACTTGAGCTTTTCCTAGGATACAGTTCCATAAGCACCAGTTAACTTCTAAACCTCACTCAATTGGCCATCATATTTGGTTTCTGTACTGGCAAAGATAATAAGCAGGTTATTTGACTTAAGAGACACTGCAACTGAGTCCTTACCTCATCCATAAATTCCACACGTCATGCAATGATTGGTGAAAGGAGATCAGTATCAGGAATGAAAGTGTGGGTAATTCATGAATCCAGTGATTCTGCAGCAAGTTGCAGCAGGCCTGTAAATGCTGCCCACTCCCCAACCCCCATTCCTAACCTTGGTAGAGATCAACTAACACTGTGGGATCGAATTGGATTTTTCAGATATGTGCATTTGCCAAAGTAATTATGAGTTTTATGGATTCAAAAAATGTTACAGAAAGATTGCCAGCATTGATTTTGAATAAGAAAATTGACAGGGATTTAAATATCTCCTAGATTGTTGTGAGTACTGAGGGGCTCATTGTAAATCCTAATTCCTTCTAGGTCCAGGTCCATTTTGCATTGTCCAAGGTCTCAACATTTTTGGGGAAGTTCTGATCTCTCAAAAAACTTTCCTTAAGTTTGCTCTCACTCAAATCACAAAGGAGCCACAAAACCGGGAAATACATTAGAAGAGCTAATCATTAAAGTTGTGTCCTGGAATGTATGGAGTGAAAAGTAGCTCTGTACCTGGAATAAACACAAAACATAAGATCTCACACCATAGTTTAGCAATAAATATAAACAATAAACACCAATGTTGCTTTAAATTTTATTCATATTTTAATTCATTGTTCAGGATGACAAGGCCATTATTTGCCACCCATTCTTTATTGCCCTTTGTGAAGTGAGAGTCAGCCACTTTTTGAACTGCAGAAGCTCTTTTCATGAAGATACTCCTCAATGGTGTTGGTGGAACTTCCAAGATTTGTACCAAGTGACAGTGAAGGAAATGGAAAATAGTTCCAAGACAGGATGGTATTTGAACTGCAGAGGAGAGGACCTTGTCACTGTTAGTCATCCTTTAAACCTTTTATCTAGGTGGCAAAGTTTGCAGCCTTGGAAAATGCTGTCAAAGTAGCCTAGCTAATGAAGAGGTTTGCATTTTATCGATGCTGTACTTTATTGACACTATGTGCTGGTGTTGGAAAGAATGAAGATTCAGTGCAGTGAATGAAGTGTCAATCAAGCAAGATGCTTTGTTTTAAATGGTCTTGAGCTTCTTCAGTGAAGTTGAAGCTGCACTTGCCCAACCAAATAGAGAGTGTTCCATAATAACCTCATTTATGGATTGCAAAAGTTGAAAAGATTTTCATATATCAAGAGGTTATCTTAAGGATATTTTGTACTTACGTAATGCATTATTGTGCCTGATACAACTGATCTTTGCATTAATTATGACTTTCAAGGTAAAGATGGTAGGAGGATTACGCAATGGTGATGCAAAAATCTTCTTCAATACTCAACTATTAAGGTATCCCTTTTCCTCCAGAGTTCTAACAGAGAGTCATGTCCCAAGGCATGCCACCAAAATAGCAATAAAAATTGACACCAATTGCACTAGAGATATTTATCTGATCAAAGACATAAGTAGCTTTTAAGGAACTAGAGAAATTTGAAGGTGGCAAATATTACGGAGAGAATTTTAGGATCTGATCAGAAATAATAGATTGTAATATTGGAATGATTAACATTGCGATTGTTCAAAAATTTAAAATTGACAAATGTCATTTTCTTACAGATACTTCTTCAAGCCTATCAGCAGCCGCTTCCACCTTAATGTGGTATGTTCTAAAAGTCATGCTGCAGCCAGGGCTCATGTTCTGTATTGTACAGTGAGATACATCCCAAGGGAAAGTTTTGAGTAATTAATTGATGTCTGTATATTTTTACCATTTTTGCAAAACAGCTTTAAGCATCTCTAGCCCAGAAGTCTAGCTTAAGACTTAGACCTTTTTGTCATGATTGACAGCAGTCTAGATTGGTGGCTGGTAAACAACAGCAATGACACTTGAATTGACAAAAGTGAGGTCCCAAAATCCAGTCTGCAAGTAAATAGAAGATTCATGTTTCATAGTGCCACAGCTACTTTACCAAAAGGCAGCTTGAAATGTTATACTGTTACAAACCTTGAAAACTCATTGCCTGCAGCTGTTCACAGTCAAGATGGCAACAGTTCGAGCCTGTATGGCAGCAAACTGAACTAATCTCTGCTGCAGTATTCAGATGTTGGTGACTTTGGCTAAAGATGATAGGCATTAGTTCCATCTTCACCCTAGCACAAGAGTTTTGCGCAGAAAAGAGTGTAGCAAACAACTCCATTTCAACACTTTGAACTCAACTATCACGGAGCACCTGACTTCTGCTATCGAAGACTCTGCTGGAATGCCAAAGTCACCAGCATCTGAATACTGTAGTAGAGGTTCAAATTTTTGCCCTGCAAGTCCATTTTGCTGCCATGCATCTATAGAAGTTTGTCAAAGTTTTAGATGACATGCCGAATCTACACAAACCTCAAAGAAAGTAGATGTGCTGCCTGCCTTCTTTGTAATGGCTGGACCCAGGACAGATCTTCTGAAAGATAATGTGCAGGAATATAAGGTTATTGATCCTCTCTGCCTCCAGCCCCCTAATGAGGACCAGCTCATGGATCTCCATTTTTTCCCTTCTGTAGCCAGTTATCAGCTCTTTGGTTTCGCTGACATTGAGCAAGGGGTTGTTCTTGTGGCCTATTCAATCTCCCTCCTAGTTGCCAATTCATCACCACCTTTAATTCAGCCAACAACAGCAATGTAACTTAACTATGGCATTGGACCTGTACTTAGCCTCACAGTCATTAGTATCATTTCATTATAACAGTGGCATTGAGGCAGTACAAGGGAAAACAATAAGCGAACGCAGACTTAAGTGTTACGGTTATAGAGAAAGTGCAGTGCAGGCATACAATAAGGTGCAAGGCCATAAAGTAGACTGTGAGGTCAGGACTCCACCTTATCATACCAGTGGTCTATTCAATAGGTACTTGAGCCCGGTGGGATGTGCTTTCAGACATCTATATTTATGTCTGATGAAGAGAAAATGGTTGTAGTGGGAGGAGTCAAGCAATGTAGGAATCCATGGGGAGGCTAGTTTCTGTGATGTGTCTCCATGGGTTATAGAATCATAGCTATTTTACCACATTCACAGATTTATTCACTTCTCATCATGTCACATAAGAGCTACTCAGACTACTCACAAACTTCAGTTCTCAGCCTGTAAATCTGTAGGATCCCCCACATTAAGTCAAGCAGATTTTTTTATATGTAAGTGATGAGGATTTTTGCTTTCCTGCTCTTTTAGGCTATGAGTGACAAGCCCCATGACTCTTTGAATGAAAGTTGTTTCCTCACTATCTTTCTAATTCATCTACCTTTTATTTTAAATGCATCTCCCCAAGTTACTGACCTTTCCAAAGTATACAATATTTATTTTCACCCTACTTAGGTCTCTTATAACTTTATGAATCATGTTTAGCTCCGTCCTTGGCCTCATTTGTTCTAAAGAAAAAAAAATTCAGCTTGGCTAATACTTCCTCAACTAAACTCCCCTATACCTAGCTATATACTTGTAAATCTCCTCTGAACAGTCTCCAGTATTATCACAGTTTTGCTGTAATGTGGTGACTAGAATTCCACATGGTACTTTTGCTATCACCTAAACACCATTCTGTTTAGTTCAAAGGTAAGTGAATTGTCTTATGTGCTTATATACTTGCCCCTATCAGCTTCTGAGAACCTGCATTTCTAGGTTTGTCTGCTCTTATCCACCTCTTGGCAACAGATTATTAGGAGTCATCCAAAATGTTGAACTTACTGTGTATTTTTTTTTACAGTAATCCAATTCAGCCTCTTTAGTTTCTTGATTCCAACCTCCACGTTCCCCACCCCTATCCTCTTCACAACTGTGACTTTCACTTCTGCCCACTGGATTCGCCATGCTGGAGTTTCTTTCCAACTTAATGTGAACTCAGCAAGATGATCTTGTGGCATTTTCTTTGTATTTACTAATCAGGATCCTAGGGGCTTGATCTTCACTTCTGAATAATAATTAATATAGCTCAACTTTAATTGCTAAATTGTCACTTATAATTGTTATAAATTATATTCAAATTTCAAATTTGACATACCTAGAATGTATTTAAAGTGATGCTAAGGTTTGTAACCATGGTTCAGGCAATAGCTATTTACACGTCCTTTAAGCAAGCACAGAGCAATCACCCAAAAGATAGGAAATTAATTGATACAAGAGTACAAGGGAAGAATCTCTGTTTCCTAACTAATTGTATTGAAGAGGAATGGACTTACAGAATGTCTGAAGAGTCTGTTGGACATGCTCAAGATTTTATACACAACCTGGAGAGTTACCCCCCCCCCCCCCTTGGTCAACATCTTCTAGATAGTCTACAAAACTGCTTATTTCACTTTTTTTATGTCGATGTTCTTGTTGTGTTCTGTGTGGAGTGAGGGGGATTTGGGGGTTGGTGTTCTTGTTGCATTTTTTAGTTTTTTTGTGTGGGGGAGGGGGTTTTTCTTGTTGCGTTTCGTACAGGGGAGGGTGGTTTGGGGGTTGACGATCACATTGCTGTTCTTTTTTTTGTACGGGGGGAGGGTGTTGCTGTTTCTCTTCCATGGTTTCCTTTGTTTCCTGGATATCTGGAGAAGAAGAATCTCAGAGTTGTATACTGCATCCATGCTTTGATAATAAATGAACCTTTTAAACCTTTTTAATTCAATGTCAAACCTGTATCGAACTGAAATGGGATAAGGCTACATCTTCCTGATACTCTTACTCTTAGCTCAAGCTCTGAATTCACACTCAGACTGCCAGTTCATCATCAGTACATTGCTAAAACTGCTTTATACCAACTCTAAATTTGCTGAATAGATTCAATCCAGCAGAGTTTGTGTGGATCAATCATAGTTTATAAACTATGAACTGCAGAAAAGTATGGAAAATATTACCATTTTAAAATTTTAGACAACGTGGTAAACTCTGTTTTCAGAAGCACACTGCAGCCTGGAATGGAAGGTTTGCCTCATATTTGTCTCATCAGCACTTTGCTCAGGATGGACATCCTGTTGTAACTCAACCAGTATCGTAAGGATGAAATTAATGCCTGTCTGCTTCCACACAGCAGTCCAAAAATGCAGGTCCTGGGAGAGAAGGTGGAGGTCAAGATTAAGTTGGTTGTTAAGGAAAGATTATTTGATAAAAAATGCTGAATGGAAGTCAGCAATAAACATAAAGATTACGATCAGACTGGAAATATCTCTCTTGAAGTTGCTCACTTCAAGTTTGCCTAACGGTTTAAGAATAGACAATTGTTTGATGGCAACCACTAATAGAATCAATACAGTAGACTGTTAAGCAGTGTTTCCAATTACATGTTCACAAAATAATCTTCAGTTCATTTAGCTTGATGCTGGTTATGCACTAAATATTTCAATTTAGAAATAATCCTCAATCAAGGACTAAGCACCTGTACAGAAGTCTGGCCTCTACCTTATTTGCAGACCCTAGAATTCTTTACTGGAACCTTTACCAAGCTGACAAATGAACAATATCTCTCACAGCATATCCATATACCAATCATTTATTTGAACTTTTTATCACATATACAATAAATAATTTCTAGACATCAAGCCCTAAGAATTTCATATAAATTCTTACCAAAAATGGATCATGTTATTAGAAATGTTCTGATCTGGAAGCAAATATACACCCAGTGCACATGCATGTTAACACAAATATCTAATCAGCTAATCATGTGGCAGCGTCTCGAAGGATAAAAGCATGCAGGCATGTTCAATAAATTCAGTTGTTCAAACCAAATATGATACAAGTTACACGGAATGATTATTGATGGCAGACAGGGTGGTTTTGGGTATTTCAGAAACTGCCAGTCTCCTGGGATTTTCACTCACAACAGTCTTTAGAGTTTACAGAGAAAGGTTCAAAAATCAAAAAAAAACATCCAGTAAGTGGTAGATCAGTGGGTGGAATTGTCTTTTTAATGACAGGTCAGAGGAGGATGGCCAGATTGGTTAAAACTGACAAGAAGATGACACTCCTGTACCTAGTAAAGTGGTCATTAAGTGTATAGTGTCAATTATGAACCGTTTACCTTTTGGCTTTTTAGGATCCAAGGCCTTTGACAAGGTGCCACACATGAGGCTTCTTAACAAGCTATGAGCCCATGGTATTGCAGGAAAAATTCTAGCATGGATAAAGCAGAGGCTGAATGGGAATAAAGGGTGCCTTTTCTGGCTGGTTGCTGGTGACTAGTGGTGTTCCACAGGGGGTCTGTGTTGGGACCAATTATTTTTATGTTATATGTCAATGATTTGGATGATGGGATTGATGGCTTTGTTGCAACATTTGCAGGTGATATGAAGATAGGTGGAGGGGCAGGTAGTTTTGAGGAAGTAGAGAGGCTACAGAAGGACAGACAGATTAGGAGAATGGGCAAAGAAATGGCAGTTGGAATACAGTGTTGGAAAATATATGGTCATGTACTTTGGTAGAAGAAATGATAAGGTTGGCTCTTCTAAATGGAGAGAAAATACAAAAAAAACTGAGATGCAAGGACACTTGGGAGTCCTTGTGCAGGATTCCCTAAAGGTTAATTTGCAGGTTGGGTCTGTGGTGAGGAAGGCAAATGCAATGTTAGCATTCATTTCAAGAGGACTAGAATATAAAAGCAAGGATGTAAAGTCGAGACTTTATAAAGCACTAGTGAGACCTCACATGGAGTATTGTGAGCAGGTTTGGGTCCCTTATTTTAGAAAGAATGTGCTGAAACTGGAGAGGGTTCAAAGGAGGTTCACGAAAATTATTCCAGGATTGAATGGCTTGTCATATGAAGAGCGTTGGATGGCTCTGGGCCTGTATTCATTGGAATTTAGAAGAATGAGGGGTTACCTCATTGAAACCTATCAAATGGTGAAAGCCCTTAATGGAGTGGATGTTTCCTATGGTGGGGCAGTCTAAGACCAGATCTACCCTGTGGTAGCTTCAGTATTGAGGGTCGTCTTTTTAGAATGAACATGAGGAGGTATTTCTTTAGCCAGAGGGTGGTGGATCTGTGGAATTCTTTGCCACAGGGAGCTGTGGAGGTCAAGTCTCTATGTATATTTAAGGCAAAGCTTGATAGATTCTTGATTGGTCAAGGCATGAAGGAATACAGGGAGAAAGCAGGAGAATGGAGCTGAGAGAAATATTGGATCAGCCATGATGAAATGGAGGAGCAGACTCAATGGGCCAAATAGACTAATTCTGCTCCTATATCTTTTGGTCTTATGGTATGTTGTAAGAAACCTTGTTTACTTTTCTGAGCACTTAGACTGTGAAGAACAAGTTATTCAATTGGCTTAACAAATGTGATTAATGAAATATGACAAATTATATCATTTGACCTACTTTGATCAGATTTTTTTTCAAGTTGGACTGTCCAAACTTCAAATACTCTTTACAAAACAAAAAAAGTTTTATCAAGCTTTCAGTATTGTTAAATATTTCACTTCAGCAGAAAATAGGCGAATAAAATGTTGTCACTAAAGTAACTGTATTTATTTTTATTAATTCCACAGACAGTAATGTGGAAAACCCTGTGGTAGTTGAAGCTTACAACATAAATAAAGACTCTTTATTTACAAATTTAAATAATGTTTAAATATTTGCATTCTATTTTTCCATTACATTAGGAATGGATTTTGAATGATTTCCAAAACCACCTCTATCCACACTCTTTTGACTAGGGAATTTTGTAAGTGTTGCTCACTTTTCCAGTAAAAATTCCATAGCTATCCATCCAAACCTTATGTTGTGTTCCTGTGTTTAGGTCTTATTGCTTTCAGAGTTCCTACTTCATGAAAGATATTTTTGGTGGTGTCATTTGATCTCAATTTAACATTGGAAGCCAAGTCTGTTTAAAGCATGCTTCAGTATATTCTGAAGTAAAGTAATAAGAAGTGCATAGTTTAATGAAAAAAAAACACTTAACTACTGTATTAAATTTACCATCACTCCCTTCATTAAATTTGACAACCTTACTTACAAAGAGTTCAATTTTCCATAGCTACATTGCTTCGTTTTTTCAGTCTTCAAAAATTCTCTTGAGTTCCAGTGTAGACGTCTAGCCTGTTTAGTAAAAAAAGTTTCAGTTCCAGTTAAGCTAACTCTGACTTTGTAAACACCTTTACATCAAGTGTATTATTGTGTACTCATTTTAGCATATTATTTTGTGTCTCCACATTCTGAATCATTTAATGATGTTGCTTCCAGTGGAAGCAAAGTAAATATCCAGTGCATCTAAGCATGTTGCTGTTTTCCTTGTTCCGGATTTTTCTTCAAATAATGTTTCAATCATAGCCTTATAAACAGGTTATAACGAATAATTTTATTATGGAATTTTTCCTCTACTGCCAGGAAGGGCATTGTTTCCTCACTCTGTGGGCACAGGACTGCATAGGAACTTCAGTTTAATAAAGCAGACAAGAATGACTATCATGACACTCACAGCAAAGGAAGCATATAAAATAATTCCAATTAGACTAATGTAATTTAGCCAGAATAAATTAAAATCAACTCCTATGAATTTGTCTCCTATGTTTGTAGGCCTTCAATTTTGCCAAGATAGCAGTTTTAGGATTACATACATTTTCCATTAATCGCATGCTATTCACCGATGAATTAGGTAAATTCATCTTCAGATTGGCTTTATTCCCTCTTTATTCTACCAGATTGTGCATCTCATATGTATATTAATGCACTTTTATTTATGGTGACTACTGGTTTATTTACAAGTTTGGAAATTCTTCTTCATCATTACTCTATGTTTGTTCCAGTAGCAAATGTGTAATAGTTCCAGTGCAATTGTACCTCCCTATACCACACACAAAAATAAATGAAGCAAAAAGTATTTTCACTTAACCCAGAATCAGAATGAGGGAAAATAAGACCCTTGCTTTGAAATCCTTTGCTAAAACTGGCAAAACACCAAAGAAACAGACAGCTTGAAAACAGCCGTCTAATATGTTCCTACTCACAGCTGAAGACAAGGAATTAGATTGTAAGTGCAGTCAAGTATAGACTTGTCATAACTTAAGTTGCAGGAGTGTTTAAACCTCAGTCATTTTTACTGTTGGGGGGGAATTAACCAGAAGTCTATAGTTGCTACTTTGAAGCGCCAGTGAATTTAAAAATGATTGAAAGTGGTTGTGAGATGTGAAAGCACAAGGTTTATTTTCTCGCAAGGTTTGGGTCATCCCCAGCACTGAAAATATTGATTTTTTGACACTATATTTGGTTAATTTTGAGCATTTTGAAGCCCACTGTAACTCAAGCCAAGAATAATTCTGAAGGATATTTTAAATATGAAAATAAAACTAGTTATAGAACTTTCCGTATAACTTCACAGGATTCAGTTCCTTGTACTTTGTGATTTGAATCCATTGCTCAATAAATTGAACCATTTTACATCCACAATAATCTAATCCATCATTTATAAAACAAAGTTATCTCATTATGCTATTAATCCCATTGTGTTTATGCTTCATGACACAACAGAAATGGCCATAGATTTCTTGCATTGTATTTAACTAATTTGAATAGGTATTTTAAATAATTTTCCAATAGTTATGATGATGGTCCAGAATCAAAAAATGAATGTGTCCATTTTATGTGGCAATCAAGCAATGTGCATTTTAAAGCCTTCGATGTTAACTACATTTTAAGAACCATTTACTTGACAGTAATTTTCTTTGACGTGATCTGAAAGATACTATACATAAGCATGTTCTTCCTTTCTTTAAACACAGCTACTCATTTTGTACTAATAAAGACATAGAATGATACATCTTGCGATGCACTCAGACACATCGTCAGTAATGTAACTTGGGGTCACAGAGTACTTTGGGTCTTTTAGCATCAGACACTCTCCCCCGGGCAACCCTGCCAGTGTAAATCAAGCCCCGACTTGTGTCTGAGTAGCATTCTACCACGGATCACTCCTCCTGATCCACAGCCATCTTGAGGCTCGCTCCATTGTCTCTGTCATATTCCTGATGGCTTTCCTCTTCTGGGCTCCTGAGATGCCCATTTGGCTGTCGGCTCGGAAAAGGGATTGACCAGCAAATCCTCTGCAGCCCACCTCTGTAGGCATACAATGTGTCCAGCACCCCTTGCTGCAGCATTCCTCCACCAAGTCTTAGTACTTTTTCTTTTTCCTTTCAACCCCTTAACTATTCGAATAACCTTCTGTATTTTAGCTTGGGCAATAATTCATTAAAATTAGACAGTCCAATGTAGCACTGTACAGAGGAGTCCCTTAAGAAGGCATTAGGCTTTAGGTTTGTCATATGTTTGGACATATTAAAGAAGTTTATTGATTATTACATATTACATTTATTAATAAATTAAACTGCTCTGCAAACAAAAATGGGTACTCCCTTGAGAAGAAGGTTAAATAGTATTTGAATGTAATGTTAAAAAGTTTTTAAGTTTTCATAGGGTAGCAATAGGTAAGCTTTTATCCCACTACATGAGAGAAAAGAATAAATATGGCAATATAATTTTTAAATTAAAATTGGACCATTCAAGAGAAATCATTAAATACTTTGGTAGATCTGGAACAGTCTCCACCACAGAGCTGTGAATTCCAGAATTATTGAGCTGTCAAAGCACCCAATAGTAGGTTTTCTTAGCAGCGATCATTATCTTCCTATATATGTTTTTGCAGCATGAAGTACCAACAACAGAAGGTACCTCAAACCATTCCCAATGCTATCCCCATAAAATTCTTCAAATTCACAAGATGGATAAATGAATCATTCCTGTCATTCTTGACACTGCCAATATCTCCAGCACGGTTGCCCTAGGTGACTCCAATGCCCAAGTTTAGTTGTTTGCACAACCAACACCAGACTCTTGAAGCAGATACCACTGCATACTCTGTCATGGCCAGAAATTAACAAACGATTAAAGGAATTGGTATAAGGCTCGATGTTCTCAAGAGCTCCTTGAAGAATGTTATATTCCCACCAATACATTAGTAGTGTTTGTCACAGTTAAAATATAGAATGAGCATTAAGGATGGTGTTGAGAATGCAGAGTTCCTGCATTGATTGCATTGAAGCTTCATGTAGATGGCAGGGGTGTACCAATCCCCAAGTTTCTCATGCACTTGATCGGAGGTAGAGTTTGTGGTCCCCTCCTTAACCTCATCAGCCATTTTAGATCCCATAGTACTGAAGTGGAAGTAAGTCATCCTTGATCCTGAGGAACTACCTAAGAGAGGAAAGAGACTGGAGAGAAAAGTAAAGTTAAAAAGAGGTCCAGAGCATAGGCATGCAACTGCAGTTGAAGTACAAGTAATAGTTATGAAAATGAATTCCAAAATGTCATCTTGAACACATTTCAAACGTACTTGAAATATTAATTATATAAGGAAAACATAGGAACAACAAAGCACTATATAATTGCTAAACCTTATTTCTCTCATGGTGAAGCAGATTGAATGGGACTGAAAGTTATTTATATTCTTATGAAGAAATGAATGTTGTATGCTCAACCGCACCTGTTTCACATGACTGTATCACTTTTGTGATCACTTCTCAGATTTTACTGGGTATGTTATCTGTTTTAGGATGCAAATATTCTTCGCATTAACTGGCAACACTAACCCTGGTGGGCCCTTAAACTGAAAAATCAAACCTAATAGCTCCCACAAAAGCTGACTAATAATCATATAACATACCAATATAAATCATAAATATGAAACAAGAAAAAATCTGCAAATGTTGGAAATGGAAGCAACACACACAAAATGCTGAAGGAACTCATTAGGCCAGGCAGCATCTAGAGAGAAAAGGACAGTCAATGTTTCAGGCTGAGACATTTCGGCAGAACTGGGGGAAAAAAAGATGAGGAGAAGATTTAAAAGGTGGGGGGAGGGGAGAGAGAAACACAAGGTGATAGTGTTGGTGCGTGGCCAAGTGGTTAAGGCGTTCATCTAGTGATTTCAAGGTCGCTAATTCGAGCCTTGGCTGGGGGCAGCATGTGTGTCCTTGAGCAAGGCACTTAACCACACATTGCTCTGCAACGACACCGGTGCCAAGCTGTATGGGTCCTAATGCCCTTCCCTTGGACAACATCGGTGGCGTGGAGAGGGGAGACTTGCAGCATGGGCAACTGCTGGTCTTCCATACAACCATGCCCAGGCCTGCGCCCTGGAAATCTTCCAAGGCGCAAATCCATGGTCTCATGAGAGTAACGGGTGCCTATATAGGTAAAAGCGGGAGGGGGAGGGTTGAAGCAAAGAGGTGGAAAGTTGTTTGGTGAAAGAGATCCAGGACTGGAGAAGGAGGAATCTCATAGGAGAGGACAGAAGGCCATGGAAGAAGAAAAGGGAGGAGGAGCACCAGAGTGAGGTGATGGGCAGGCAAGAAGAAAAGGTGAGAGAGGGAAAAGAGGAAGAGGAACGGTAAAGGAGTTGGGGGGAGCATTACTGGAAATTCAAAAAGTCAATGTTCATGCCATCAAGTTGGAGGCAACCCAGACAGAATATAAGGTGTTGGTCCTCCAACCTGAGTGTGGCCTCATCGCGACATTGGAGGAGGCCATGGATTGACATATTGGAATGGGAATGGGAAGTGGAATTAAAGTGGGTGGCCACTGGGAGATCCCGCCTCTTCTGGCAGACGAAGCATAGGTACTTGGCAAAGTGGTCTCCCAATCTATGTCGGGTCTCACAGATATACAGGATGTCACACGAGAAGCACCTGACACAGTATATGACTTCAATTGACTCACAGGAGAAGCGTCATCTCACCTGGAAAGATTTGTTTAGGGCCCTGAGTGGTAGTGAAGGAGAAGGTTGTTCCGCTTGCAAGGAAAGGTGTCAGGAGGGAGATCAGTGGGGAGGGACGAATGGACAAGGGAGTTGTGTAGGGAGTGATCTCTGCAGACCCTGGACCTGGTCTGGATGCTGGTCCTGGACTTATTTCCTGGCATAATTTACATAATACTATTTAATTATGTATGGTTTTATTACTATTTAATTATTTATGGTGCAACTGTAACAAAAACCAATTTCCCTCGGGATCAATAAAGTATGACTATGACTATGACTATGAAAGCCTTCTCCAGGCCTGTATCTCTTTCACCAACTTCCCAGCTCTTTACTTTATCCCTCCCCCTCCAGGTCTCACCTATCACCTTTTGTCACTCTCTCCCTCCCCCTACCTTTTAAATCTACTCCTTTTCTTCATCAACATCGACTGTGCTTTTTTGCTTAGGTGCTGCCTGGCCTGCTGAGTTCCTCCAGCACTTTGTGTGTGTACTCATAGATATGAAATGTGTGCAAAACTCATCACGACTTAAATCCAATGCCCATTTATTTTCAAAATCTAATAAACAGCTAGTGCGGCAAAAAGAATAAGAGCAGATGTATTTGCGCAAGAAATGTTAAACATGGAGAATGTGAATGCTGAGAAAAGAAAAGGAAATGCACACCCAAGAATATGTTTTTAAAAAGTATGATTTAGCAGGTTAATGTATATGAAATCTAAATCCTTTATCTAGTAAGTAGACGTGAAATCCATTAGGTCATTTTAATATTTTCTTTTTTTTTGGCGCGTGCATGCATGTGTGTCTGTTCGTGTGCATCTGCGTGCTTGCATGCATCTGTGCGTGCGTGTGCGATGTTGGTGGGACGATGTCTTTTTCATGCCTTTTCAAGGCGCGGAGTGAGAGAGAGAGAGACTGTGTGGCACGCCACTCCTCACACAGATATTTCGCAGTATTTTTCCCTTTATTTTACGAAGTCAAGTTGCGATCTCGACACTCAACCTGGCACGGATGGAAAGCGTACTCGGGAGCAGACCTGGCTGGGTTCGAACCCGGGAACCTCCATTCCAGAGTCCGGCGCTGATGTCATTGTGCCACCAGCCAGCCCATGTTAACATTTTCTTCGCAGACACGAGGAAATCTGCAGATGCTGGTAATTCAAGCAACACACACAAAAAATGCTGGTGAATGCAGCAGGCCAGGCAGCATCTATAGGAAGAGGTACAGTCGACGTTTCGGGCCGGGGCATTCACCAGCATTTTTTATGTGTGTTGCTTAACATTTTCTTGCTGGGATTTTCATACAAGCAATAAGAGAAAGTAATATGAAGAACCAGTAGTTTTTGCTCAGGTCTGACTTCTGACACCTTTGACTGTTGGCAACAATCAAACTCCTTTTAAAATGAAAGACTTTTTTGTGCAATACAAGCTTTCTGATAGATGATATAAAGTGCTGACCATCAGTTTAAAAGGATGCTAATCGGTATTATGTATTCTGGAAAACTGACATGATTGAGCTGAATAGTTAGGTTTACATTGCTAAAAAAATATTCTTGATAAAAACTTCATTGTAGGATTTGAGCTCTGAAACTCGCCAAACAATTCATTGGGGTGCATGGGGAGTGCTGGGTTACTTCGTGTATTTTGGAAGAAATATTACACTGAGGCCCACCCTGACCCTTCAAGTGCATCTAAGGTTATCTTTGAAGAGTTGCAGTGTCCTCACCATTACTCGTTTCCCAACCAACAACAGCAAAAGCAGTTCATTAGCCACAAGTTTTTCACAGTTTATGTGAAGTTGCTGTGTGGAAAATTGACAGACCTTTCTGTCCATGGCAGCAGTCATTTAATTCTTTGACAGTAAAACATTTCAGAAATTCCAAACCTTTTGAAAGACTGTAAAAATGTATAATTTCTGACAGACCCAATATGATGTCACCACTAGATGTATCTTTCTATCCCTTACCCTTTCAGCATTGGAAAAGGTCTATTCCCTTGGTATACCCCGGTTATTCCTTTAAATCCAACAGCTTATCCTAGCAACAGTATTACAGGCCCATGTTTTTGCAACTTGGAGATTCTGCAGCTGGAAAGAGTCAGATTTAGCAGGGTAAACAGGGTGAGCTGACTCACTTAGAGAACTGAGTCACAGACACCAGTTTCCTGAAATATGAACTGAACAAACACCAGTTTAAAAGAGTTCTTGGAGATACCAATTTCAGTGTTGCTAGTTGCCTCCTGCAGACAAATTGGATCTCATAGAGAAACAAAGTGCTCTTCTGACCCTCTTCAAAACTCAATGCTGAAACAAAATTGTTGGACATGTCTGAATCATTTTCAGAATCACTGACTTCTTGTTCATATTGCAAGTAATAATATTTTGTGTTAAATAAAAATGGAAAAATGTGGAAAATTCACAGCAAATCAAGCAGCATCTATTGAGAGAGAAAGAGTCAACATTTCAGATCTTTCAGCAGAATTGAAAAGGAAGTTTTTAAAAAGGTTACAGGGAAAGTGAAGAGCAAAAAGGAACATAAGTAGTGGAGTAGAAACTAAGATAAGTTGAACGACATGAATTGGAATGATATCCATTGAAAGGGAATGGTAAATCCCAATGTCTAGGGAGGTGACAAGTAACATCTAAAAATGCCAAATGACCAGAGAGAAAAAGAATGTGGTAAATATTAGTAAACATAGAAACATAGAAACATAGAAAATAGGTGCAGGAGTAGGCCATTCGGCCCTTCGAGCCTGCACCGCCATTTATTATGATCATGGCTGATCATCCAACTCAGAACCCCGCCCCAGCCTTCCCTCCATACCCCCTGACCCCCGTAGCCACAAGGGCCATATCTAACTCCCTCTTAAATATAGCCAATGAACTGGCCTCAACTGTTTCCTGTGGCAGAGAATTCCACAGATTCACCACTCTCTGTGTGAAGAAGTTTTTCCTAATCTCGGTCCTAAAAGGCTTCCCCTCTATCCTCAAACTGTGGCCCCTCATTCTGGACTTCCCCAACATCGGGAACAATCTTCCTGCATCTAGCCTGTCCAATCCCTTTAGGATTTTATACGTTTCAATCAGATCCCCCCTCAATCTTCTAAATTCCAACGAGTACAAGCCCAGTTCATCCAGTCTTTCTTCATATGAAAGTCCTGCCATCCCAGCAATCAATCTGGTGAACCTTCTTTGTACTCCCTCTATGGCAAGGATGTCTTTCCTCAGATTAGGGGACCAAAACTGCACACAATACTCCAGGTGTGGTCTCACCAAGGCCTTGTACAACTGCAGTAGTACCTCCCTGCTCCTGTACTCGAATCCTCTCGCTATAAATGCCAGCATACCATTCGCCTTTTTCACCGCCTGCTGTACCTGCATGCCCACTTTCAATGACTGGTGTATAATGACACCCAGGTCTCGTTGCACCTCCCCTTTTCCTAATCGGCCACCATTCAGATAATAATCTGTTTTCCTATTTTTGCCACCAAAGTGGATAACTTCACATTTATAAATTGCTAGAATAAGCAATAATCTGTTTCAGAGTTAAGCTTATCAAAATCATAATGTGAGTAGATGTAAGAAGTAATATGCTGTTCTTCCAGCTAATGTTAAACTTGGTTATAAAAGTGTGTGAGAGGCCAAAGATAGAGAAATTAGAGTGAGGTTGACTGAGCTTGAAACCGGGAGCTTGCAGTCACCCTTACTGAATGAAGGGAGCTATCTGCAATGCAATCACCCAGTCTGCATATCTCTTTCCCCAGATCACATCATGGGCACCAAATACCATCTACAGTATTAATTAGAACAAATGCAAATAAATTAACATGAAAGAGTGTTTGGGTCTCTGGACAATGGGAAAGATATAACAGAGCAGGAATTCCTGAATTATGTGAGAAAGGGAGTAGTATTGTGAAGATGGAGGGTTAAATCAAGATAACCCAGAAGGAATGGTCCCTTTGTAAAGTGGAAAGGAAAAAATATCTGGTGGTAAAAACTACCTTGAAGGTGGCAGAAATTATGGAGGATAATCTACTGTATGAATGAGGAAACTGAAGGGGTGGAAGTTTAGGATGAAGGAAACATTATCTGTGTTCAGGAGAGAGGGAGAGTGAGTCAGGAAATGTAATAAGTACAGTTAGGAACTCTATCAACTATGCTGCAGGGGAAACTATGACTAAAGGAAAAGGGGGACTTTGTAGAAGTTTTGGTGTGGAAACTGAAGAAATTGGAACAAGAAAATAAAGTTCTTATGGGGAATAGGATGGAAATAAGTGTGGGAAACCGTAATATTTTAGTGAGTATTGGATGCTAACTTATCCCTTCAAGCGAGAGAGAAAGAGAGAGAGAGAGAGAGAGGGAAGGAGGGAGGGAGAGAGAGAGAGAATGAACTGTATGAACATAAAGTTAAGGTAATGAAACTTTTGAATTCTGTGCACGAGCAGAAAGTTTCATTAACAGAGTTATCTGCCAGAAGAAAGAGGTAAGGTTGGAAGTCCCAAGTATAACTTTAAAATGGAATATTCTGTATATCTCACAAAAAGAGGCATTACTTCAACTGAACAGCATCTTTTATTTAGAGTAAATGAGAGATGCGAAAAGAGAAGTTATTAATGTGAGAACAAGCTCAGTTATGTGAAGGAGGATGGTAGTGGAAGGGGGCCGTCTGTGCCTTTATTCAAAGAACCATCAAGCTATCCTGATATGAGATAGACAGGAAAATTAGCCACTGGGATTATTATTATGGCAGCAGACCCCAAAAATTTGCAGATGTGGTTGGGAGGACATTATTCATGGAAGAATAGAGTAAAAGTAGGAAAAAATAAATGCTACATTTTTAAAAAAACAGGTGGAAATGATGTATTTTTCAGGATAGTTCTGCCCGTGGTACTTTGGGAAACTGCAGTTAGTGGGACGACAAGACTGAAGACTTTTGTGGGAAAATCTACAGAAAAAATTAGGTCAGAGATCAGTGGTCAAAGGTATGCACACAAGCTGGAAGAAGAGGACAGTACTATGTCTGGTTCAGAATTAATTTACAAAAGGTAATATAAAAGAAAATGAAGACTCTGCTGTGGACTAGTCCTTCAAATTCAAAAATGGGGAGAGTCAGAAGGGATAATGAAGACATGACAAGGATGAGATTGGAAGGAGAAAGGAAAGGATAAGAAAAGGAAGATCTATCTCCAAAATATTTAATTTCAGAAGTTGTTGAAGATTTGAATTTTTAATGCCTAAAGGGAATGTTAAGGGTTGAATCACTCAATGCAGTAAATTATGAAGAAAGATTGTGGATCAGGACAGCTTTGAGAAAAATTAGGTACTGCTAAAGGGAGAGCAAGAGCATGCATGTGCTAAGCACAACATTAAGTGTGAATGTTAAAATGTGTCAAGAACACTGTCCTTTACTGTTCAGCCACTTTTCATTCAGACAGTTCTGTATTAAACACTGGTGTGTTGGATTCATTGATAACCCCACAGGGAGGGATTATCCACTAATCCAGCAAACCATTCTAAACCAGTCCTGATGTAGCGTCTCAGCAATAAACATCGACTCCTTATCCTCTACATAGATGTTGCCAGACCTGTTGAGTTCCTCCAGCATTCTGTTAATGTCATTCTATATGCTTGCTTAATTTCCTGGGTGATTCTTAGATTTTTCAACCCATTTGGTACAAAACTTTTGCTCAGCTTCATAAATTGCATATTTAATTTACTTAAACATGATAAAAGTGCTACTGAAAAATATTCTTTTCATTGCATAGCTTGATGCCCTGCAAATGGAAAACATTAAATCCACTAAATCAGAAGTTAATAAATTAAAGCTAATATAACTGCCAATTTTGTTGGAACAAAATTAAAGAAGAAAAGAATGATTTTTCTTTATATAATTAGTTCACAAATATTATCATTGGAATTTATTTAATGTAAATTTCAAGTTTATGCCTCCAATCTTCCCACTGCAACCAAAAACTTTTTGTAAAGCATATATATATACTCAAGAAACCTTCTTTACTCTTTGGAGAAGTAATAGGTCAACCACATAGATGCCATGCATTTCCTAAAAGATTTTTTTTAAAAAGCTTGAAGAATTCAGTAATCGCACGAAAATTCCAAAAGAAACCAGGCAAGTTTTCAGAGCTCCTAGGATTGAGAAATAATGTTCCAGCATTAAAATTAGTTTCGTCCATTGTGTGAAAAAGTATTTACCTTTGAATTTTGGAATGAACGCTAAAAACAGGTTAACAGAAGCTTAGGCATTTTGCCCAGTTGCACACAACTTAAACCACAAGTTGAATATTCCAATGTCTTCTCCTGGTTGTCCAGGGCTTCCTGTTGGTCAGGTCAAAAAATCATACTATAATAGTTGCACTTCCAGGGAAGGTGGATGGAAGCAGGTGTGACAGGGATGCTTAAGAGGAGTTTAGACGATACATAAACTAGCAGGGAATATGGGGATATAGACCATGTGCAGGCAGACATTATTAGTTAGATTAGGAAGATGTTGGAGTCCATTAATAAGGATGAGGTTTCAGGGTACTTGAAGGCACATGGCAAAATAAGCCAAAGACAGCATGACTTCCTTCAGGGGAAAACTTGCCTGACAAATCCGTTGGAATTATTTGAGGAAATTACAGGCAAGATAGACAAAGGAGAGTTGGCGGATGTTACTTACTTAGATTTTCAGAAGGTCTTTTTCAAAGTGCCGCACATGAGGCTGCCAAACAAGGTAAGGGCCCATGATATTACAGAAATGACCCTAGCACATATAGAAGGTAGCCTGACTGTAAGGAGGCAAAGAATGGTAGAAGGGGGGCCTGTGCTGGTTGGCTGCTGGTGACTAGTGGTGCCTATGGGGGTTAGTGTTGGGGCTGCTTTTCACATTATATGTCAATGATTTGGATGACAAAACTGATGACTTTATGACCAAGTTTGTGGACAACACAAAGGTAAGTGGAGAGGTAGGTAGTGTGGAGGAAGCAGTAAGTCTGTAGAAGGACTTAGACAGATTAGGGGAATTGGCAAAAAAGTGGCAGATGGAAAATAGTGTAGAGAAATGTATGGTCATGCACTTGGTAGATGGAATAAAGGCATAGTCTGTTTTCTAAATTGGAGAAAACGCAGATATCAGAGGTGCAAAGGGACTTGGGAATCCTTGTGCAAGATTTCCTACAGGTTAACTTACAGGTCGAGTCAGTAGTAAGGAAGACCAATGCATTGATATTGGGAGAATTAGAATATAAAAGCAAGGATGTAATGCTGAGATTTTATAAGGCATTGGTCAGACTGCACTTGGAGTATTGTGAGCAGTTTTGGGTGCCTTATCTAAGAAAATACGTGCTGCATTAGAGATGGTCTAGAGGAGGTTCACTAGAATTATTCTGGGAATGAAAAGGTTAACATATGAGGAGCATTTGATAGTTCTGGACCTGTACTCGCTGGAGTTTAGAAGTGAATTAGAATCAAAATCAAAATTAGGTTTAATATCACTGGCATATGTCATGAAATTTGTTGTTTTACTGCAGCTGTATATTGCAATACATAATAAAAACTATAAATTACAATATCAAAAATATATATGTATAAAAATTAAACTGAAGTAGTAATGCAAAAAGAGAGGATAAAGTAATTGAAGTAGTGCTTATGGGTCCATTGTCCATTCAGAAATCTGATGGCAGAGGTGATGAAGCTATTCCTGCAATGTTGAGTGTGTGTCTTGAGGCTCCTGTATCTCCTTCTTGATGGTAGCAATGGGAAGAGGGCATGTCCTGAATGATGGGGTGATGAATGCTGCCTTTTTGAGACATTGCCTTTTGAAGGTATCCTTGATGTGGGGGAGACTGGTGCCCATGATGGAGCTGGCTGAGTTCACAACTTTCTGCAGCTTTCCCGAATCCTGTGAAGAGGCCCCTCCATATCAGTTAGAATGCTCTGCACGGTACATCTGTAGCAATTTGTGAGTATCATTGGTGACATACCAATTCTCCTCAAATTTCTATTGAAGTGAACTGGTTGTTTTACCTTTTTTGTAATTGCATCAGTATGTTGGACCCACAATAGATCTTCAGAGATGTTGACACCCAGGAACTTGAAACTTCTGCTCCCTCAATGAGGACCGGTGTGTGCTCTCTTGTCTTCCCCATCCTGAAGTCCACAATTAATTTCATGGTCTTACTGACGGGTGCAAGATTGTTGCTGCAACACCACTCAACCAGCTAATCTATCTTGCTTCTGTACGCCTTCTCATCATCACCTGAAATTCTGCCCACATTAGTCGTATCATACTTGAGCATCCTTGAGGTGCGCCTGTGTTGATTGTCAGTGAGGAGGAGATGTTACTTCCAATCCGCACAGACTGTGGTCTCCCAGTGAGGAAGCTGAGGATCCAGTTACAGAGGAAGGTTCAGAGACCCAAGTTTTGGAGCTTGTTGAGTAGAACTGAGGATATGATTGTGTTGAGCTCTGAGCTATAGTCAACAAAAAGCAGCCTAATGTAGGCATTGCTATTGTCCAGGTATTACTGTTGTCCAAGCCAAGTGGAGAGTCAATGAGACTGCATCCACTGTAGATCGATTGCTGCGATAGGGAAATTGCAGTGGGTCCAAGTCCTGGCTTATGCAGGAGTTGTTTCTAGCCCTGACCAAATTCTCAAAGCACTTCATCACAGAAGGTGTGAGCGTCACTGGGTAATAATCATTGAGGCAGCTCACGCTGCTCTTCTTGGGCACTGGTGTGATTGCCGCCCTTTTGAAGCAGGTGGGAACCTCCGACTGCAATGGTGAGAGATTGGCAATGTCCTTGAACACTCCTGGCAGTTGGATGGCGGGTTTTCAGAGCGCTACCATGAACATCATCACAGCTTGATACCTTGCAATTGTTCACCCTCTTAAAAGGTGCTCTGACATCAGCCTCTGAGACAGAGGTCACAAGATCACCAAATGCTGCAGGGATTTGCACAGGAGTATTATTCTCCATTTTATAGCCTGCGTAAAAGACATTGAGCTCATCTAGGAATGACGCATCATAGCCATTCGTTATGTCAGGTTCTGCTTTGTCGAAGTAATGGCCTTCAAACCCTGCCAGAGCTGAAGTGAATCTGATTCTGACTCTAACCTTAATCAGAATTGTCTCTTCACCCATAAAATAGCCTTCAGTAGGTTGTACCTGGACTTCTTGTGATCATCACGTGTTGTCCTTCGAGATAGATGGATGCCAACCAACTATACACTGTGTGTAGAAGTACAACCAGCTGATTGGACTATTTATTGTATGGGCATGGGATGGCACAGTAAGTGTTCCTGATGGTGGTATAACAGTAGTCAAGTTTGTTGGCTCCTCTGGTTCTACAAGTGATATGTCGGTGGTAGCTGTTCAGAGACTTTTTCAAGCTGGCCTGGTTGAAATCTCCATAATGATAGGGAAGGCACCTGGGTGCACATTATTGTGCTGCTGGTTAAGGAGCTCAGCTCCTCCAGTGCCTGCCTGAGGTGGAATAAACAACACTACCAGGATGATGGTGAAAAACTCCCTCGGCAGATAAAATGGACAACACTTGAACGCTAGATATTTCAGGTCAGGTGAGTGGAACTGAGACAGAACTGGCACATTTGTGCACCATGATGAGTTAATCATAAAGTATACCTCACTTCCTCTACTTGTGAAAGACTGAGCTGCCCTGACTTTGCAGAGAATGGTGAAGCCACCGAGCTGCAGCACTGTATCCAAAATGACACCAGAGAGCCACGTTTCCGTAAAGCAGGTTACACTGCAGTCCCTCACGTCTGTCTGGTACAGCAATCTTGCTCTGATTCTTGAAGTTTATTTTCCAGAAACTGAACCTTTGCCAGCAGGGTTGTCAGAGTGGAAGTCTGAAGCCTCTGCATTTCAATCATACCTACAGACTGGCTTGGCATCCCCACTTCCGTTTTCTTAAAGGGGGACTGAGTCTGCCATCTGAAGTTTGTCCATTTTAAGTATTGATAGATTTTTTTTAAAATGTCTTAAAACAATTTTGCTTTCTGAAGTACCCATGGCTGAGACTGTAGATTACAGCTGCAGTAGTCCTAAACAGGAATACTTGATGATTCCCATCAGAGCTGCACACAAGGAGTCGCCACTAATGGCGACATCTTACTGAATGTTGATGAACTCATTGATACCAATCGAATATTGAAATGTCTAGAGAGAGTGGATGTGAAGACAATACTTCCTATGATGGAAGAGTCTAGGAGCAGGGGACATAGTCTTGGAACAGAGGGACGTCCTTTTAGAACAGGGATGAGGAGGAATTTCTTTAGCCAGAGAGAATTCATTGCCAGAGATGGCTGTAGAGGCCAAATCACTGTGTATATTCAAAGCAGAGGTTGATAAGCTCTTGATTAGTAAAGGCGTCAAAAGTTATAGGGAGAAAGCAGGAGAATGAGGCTGAGAGGGATAAAAAGCCATGGTGAAATGGTAGAGCAGACTTGATGGGCTGAATGGCCTAATTCTGCTCCTGTGTCGTAAGTTTTTTATTTTCTTATTGCATGATGGTCAGCGCAGATATGGTGGGCTGAAGGTTCCCTGTGATATTTTGATTTATTTTGTTCTTTGTATACTTTTACATAAAGTTCTCAAATGAAGCAGTTTGACACTGGTCTCATTTTAACCACTTCCTTTAACATAATTTGTTGTTAATATCCTGTAATAAGACATTTTTAACTATTAAGCTTCAGTTTAATTTGTATCAGGGTGGGGGGTATACTTGTTTTGACCTCAACTGCTGATTTTGTAATGCATGATAACCTCTTAGGAATATTCTCCATAAATCATAAGCTAATAAAAGTGTTTTTCTCTCTCTTCTTGGCTTTGACTAGTCCTAAAAATGAGGCTGACTTCCTGATATGATGTAGGATCTCAGCAGAGCATTTTATTCCTCTGCTAACAGACTAGCACATTATACTTTATTGCTTTTTCTACTGCAGTAAAACTGTTTAATACCAGTACATGTCAAATATAGCAAAGTAAATAATTCATAATGATATAAACACAAAATCAATAGCTAGAGACCCACATTTCCCTCTGATGTCTCTTAATTTAACTTGGATTCTCTGCAGCAGCTAGACAGGAACCAATTTTTTGGGCTTAGACACCCTCTGGGCTCAACCAGCTCAAACATGATTTCCTTCCTCAACAGCGATGCTCTAATAAAGCAATCGATAAATTAAATCACATGAACAAGTGTATAACTATATTCATATATCATATATGAATATATGGATATATAAGACCTAACTCACAGCTTTTGCCTCTCTTTTCTTTAAATCCTGTTTCCCTTTTTTAGACTTTACTATGCTCATCCTTATGCTTTTTCCTCTCACTCCCTCATATTTTTCTTTTCTCTCACCATAATCTTTTTTGTTCTTTTAATGTTACTGATATTCATTCCTAGTTGATATATAATTACTTTTTAAAATAATGGATGTTATTGTGTCTTCACCGATCTCAAATGGAAATCTTAAGGTAATTCCATCATTTTCAGCTTAGTTTTGATAGTGTGATTTGTTTGTCTCACAGTCAATGGCTCAGTGGCAGAAAATTGAGATTCCATTCCTTGTAATTACTTTCTTTCGGTGTATCTGCAATGTTAATATACTGTACACTAATACTGACACATTTGTCACTTGTTAAGAAATGTGTGTTAGAATGGAGAGTGCAGGGAAGATTCGCAAATACATTGTCAAGATTGAAGGTCTTGAGTTATAGAGAGAGTGAATAGGCTAGGGCTGTTTTTACTGGAGTGAAGGAAGCTGAGGGGTGACCTTCCAGCAGTTTATAGAATCATGAGGGGCATGGATAAGACGGATTGTCACAGACTTTTTCCCAGGGTAAATGCGGGAGGAGAGAGTGCAGCGCGCCGCGCGTGCGCAGCCCTCCGATGAAAAATGATATTGTATCAGTTATATAGGGACCATGGACAATTCTGATTTGATGGAGACAGACGTGAAAACACAGAAGAGCATCTGGAGAAATTTCTGAAATGCTCGTTCGCTGCTGTCGTTACTGCGCGATTGTGAATCTTGCGAAGGGAAGGGCTCAAAATCCCCGGCTTTGCCTGCTGTTGGCGACCGAGATGGCGGTCGAATCGCTCGGATAGAGATGATGCTTGGTACTCGGTGTCGGAGAGCTGATCGGAGGCTTGAAGTTTTCAGACGACTCAGAGTCGGATTGTGGTCAGGCATGGCAGGGAGAGTTTTTCCTCCTTCTCCCGTCTGCGTGAGATGTGGGACATTTGAGAGACTTTGAACTTTTACTGTGCTCATGGACTATTCTTCATTAAGTTATGGTATTGTTGCACTGTTGTAACTATATGTCATAATTATGTGGTTTTGTTAGTTTTTTTCAGTCTTGATCTGTCCTGTGTTTTGTGATATCACACCATTACTAAATGAAAATAAAAGAGAACTGCGTGTCTTCATAATCTAATCTAATCTAATCCAAAATTTAAGGGAACTGGTTGAAGGAGAGAGGGGAAAGACTTAAAGAGGACTGGAAGCAAGTTTTTCACATAGAAGATGGTAGGTTTCTCAAGTGAAAAACTGCCAGAAGAAGTGGCAGAGACAGATACAATTACAGTTTTATAAAGACCTTTAGACAGGTATATGAATATGAACAGTGTATCGGGAAGTCAGCCAAATTCAGGCAAGTGGGACTAGGTCAGGAAGCCACCTAGGTCACCATGAATGAGTTTGACCAAAGGTCCTGTTTCTATGCTGTATGACTATTAATAACAAATTATTAATGTACAAACGTTTGTAGAATGCATAGCCTGCAAATACTTATTTTTATGTATTTGTGTTCTTTTTTTTGTATTTTCCAGTTGTACCTTGTTTTCCTTTCATCAAAATTTGCCTCTTAAAAAACATCGCAGTTTCTAACAAAAAACTGGAAGTACACAATATTAAGCTTAGAAAACTACTAAAATTGCATCACAGGAAAGCATAGTCACCCATCTCTACTCTAGAACTTTTGCTCCTCAAAATTATAGTGATAAAAAAGAATAGAAGCCTTTTAAAATATTTGACAGTCCATTTGACAGGGAATCATTAGAAGGGAGAACATATTCAGTACATCATTATAACAAAAAGTAATATCCCATATTAAATATTTTCCAAAACTAAAACAATGAACTATGTTCATTTTACTTAACAAGTATCTATAGACAGATGATACCAAGAAATTCCCATATTTGGTAACAATTTAGTTTTAATAGTGTAACTATTATGTTTATTGGTAGCCTTGTCTTGCTACTCCACAGGGAGTGAATCAAACAGGTATAAATGATAAGAAAGTCACTCCACAGGTAAAACTCTGCTGATCAGAAGGTCTTTAATATTTTTGTATGCCATATATAAACATATATGAACAAAAACTGAAATGTTCCTAAGTTATTTCTGACTATGCCTATATGTGAACTGTAGGATCTTGATCCTATTGCAGCTTAATGAAAACTGTGGAAAATATACAAGATATTTTATCATTAACAAACCCTGTTAACATACAATTGTGAACATACAATTCCTGTGCCATATTTTAAGTCCCTGAGATGTAACATTGTAATGCATCAAACATCATTTAGGTGACACACTGAGGTTGTTTGTACTCACCTGAATCTTTGGTGTGCCTTTTTACTGTGAGGATGCAAATACTGCAATATCTTCAAGTAAGTAAGTTCAGTTTCACACGTTCCCATTCATAGATTATAACAAATGTCTCATACAAACAAGTTCCTGAAATAATAAGATTGACCATATCTTTGGGACTTCCTTTTTGAAGTCATTATACAAAACATTAGATTAGTTCAGTTTAGATTAGATCAGTTTACTGTCATATACACCAAGTTGCAATGAAATTCCTTGCTTGGTTAAAACTCACAGGGTAGATCATTTGTTTTTTGCATGATTGTCTGTAAACTCTAGAGACTGTTGTGCTTGAAAATCCCAGGAGATCAGCTGTTTCTGAGAGCCTGCAATCATCTCCTCTGACATCAGCAATCATTCCACAGTAAACTTCACTTAGATCACATTTCTTCTTGATTCTGATGTTTGGTCTGAACAGCAGATGAACCTCTTGACCATGTCTGCATGTTTTTATGCATTGAGATGCTGCCACATGATTGGCTGATTAGATAGTTGCATTAATGAGCAGCTGTCCAAGTGTACCTAATAAAGTAGCCACTGTGTAATGTATATTTTTACAGTGTATAATATAATATACTATATATTTAATATTATACATTATATTATACACTTCTTACTGTAATCTATAAGTTATAATATGTAATTTATAGTTTTTGTGTATTTCACTGTACTGCTGCCACAAAACAAGAAATTTCACAACATATGTCAGTTCTGTTAAACCTGATTCTGATTCTGATTCTAAACCGCATACCTTAGTTGGAACCATTTTACTGAAGTCCATGAAAAGGTCTGCAACTTAAAAGGAAAAAATACACTGTTCCTGTTTACTGGACACCTTGGTTGGATAATTATTTCTAAATGCAATTGTTCAATAATTTGCTGAAAAAAAATAGTTAACTGTAAGGGTGTGTACATAATATATACTTACTCATTATGCAAGCTTGCTTATAGTAAGTAACTTAGTAGTTTTGTATTTTCCCTGAAAAAATAAACATATTAAGGATGTAATCATAAATAAAAAATGACTCTTTTTACATTACCTGTGCTTTCTTTAGTGCATTCATGTTTACACATATTAAAATGTTAACAGGCAAAAGCTATATTTATGAATTTAGCTTATCAAGCACAATCAGTTCCATTTCATTGAGGACCTGTGTGACCTTTTCTTCCTGCAGTATGTGTCTTACTTATCGAAAAATCTATTTTAAATGTTAGTAATGGACTAATGTTTGCAATTAAGGCACAATCTTTGTAGACGTCTAATAAAAGAATTCATGATGATTATTCTGTAGTCACATTAATAAATGAGTGATCACAGATGCCTTAGTAAATCTATATATTCTTGCCTGGCACCCCATTTAATGACTATGCATTTTGATCGTTAGCAAAATTTGACAGATAATCTTATTAATATAGTTTTAAGTTATGTTTTAACATTCAATATAATTGATGCTACTTAACATTGATGCAAAAGTATTAAAGAACACCAGAGAAACAAAGAGAAGTACAAATATATACCCCTAGCTACAGGATAATCCAGCTCTAATATAATTTAGGCTAAAATTGAAGCTTTAATCAATAAATTATTTTAAGTAATTGTGAAAAGGAGTAGAGACATTTGCTTTGATTCAGTGTCCCCTTCTGTGATAAATGTTTCATCACAATGTTTGAAATTGTGGTAGAATGCACACCTGTGCTTTTACACTTGTCAATTTTGAAACAATATGGATTATTCTGGGATGTATACACATAAATATCTTATATTTATTGAAAGATCTGGCATGATGCAGGATATGTGCCATGAAAGCATTGTGTTCTACCTTAATGAATTGAACCGCTGCTTTTTCTATCATTATTAATAAAAATTTTCATCCCCATTTGGTGCTTTAGGATAATTTGAATGTTTGCCAAAATTAATTTAATTTTTATCACGAGTAATGGATTAATCAAATTTCACCCATTGGGATCATTTGTGAAGGCAAAGTGGTTGTGATTTGCTAATTAACAGTCATGGTTAATTAAGAAGTTACATGTTTTTCTATAGTTTCCTTAACGTTTGAGAAACCTTGTACTTCTGCTACCTAATTTATTGAATTGGAGAGCTTTAGAAAAACGACTAACTTGACGGGTTTTATGAAAAGCCGATACATTGCCATCTGTTGGCGTGACTGGAGCTAGATAAAATGACTAACATCTCTGGTTTCTAATCATAAATAATCTCATGCGGGCCAAAATATTACTTTTGTGAAATGTTAGACAGGTTGCGAATGTTAAAAGCAATCCTTCTTCGTTAGTTAGTGATGCCTTTCAAAGAAACGGTCAGCATGTCAAATATTACCGCGTTGTCTAAAGTTCAATACTAATTACAAAAGAACTTTTTCAAATCTCTGATTGGAGAAAGTCGGAGGAAAATGTTGAAAACAGACTTGTGTTCACGCAGTACTAAACTGATTGGAACTTAAACTCATTTAAGATGGTGTGCGAACGTACAACGTGCTTAGTTTGAAGGACACTTCAATGCGACACTGCAGATACCTGGGATCCTGTTCAACAAGTCTCTCCGTCCAATCTATTCAATGACTTGATGTCTTGAAATTTGTCCAACACATGTATCTAAAATCAAATACCACCGAAGCACTCCGATATTTAAATGCTACTTGGAACAGAAATGCGATGCATTTGCAAAGTGCTATCTATAGGTCGACTGATGAAGGAATTGTGAAAGTGATCAGTTCAAAATACCAAATGCTTCAGCGAAAGCGTGGCTTATTTAGTTAATAAAACTGTCAATTGTACTGATTCTTTTTAATCCAAGAAAACCGACGCTTTCAATTGCTAAAGGAAAAGAACGGAAATGCCCTAATTTATTTCAGCGCAATTGCAGAAAATTATCACACACATTTGAACATGATGGATCAGACCTCTGGTTTAACAGATATATACATTGATGCCACTGGTCTGTAGATAATATACAACTAATATTCTTCTGGACAAATAGGCAAATTTCAGATTTTTTTTCCCAATAAAGTGCATACCGCATTCAATTAGTTACGTGCAGTTCAATCAATATCAAATTATACTGGGATCATTAAAATGGGCATCTTGTCTCGTTTTTTAAAAAGCAAACTAACCATTTTGTGGAGCAAGCAAGACATTTTAAATCCGGAATTGGCCCAAAACCTGGACAACAGTACTTGATGGTTCTGCTAAAGGCAACCGCAGCAAAGTGTTTTCTACAAATACAGAGAAATGCGTCCGTTTAAGTGCAGATTGATTATTTTGTTTGGGGGGCGGATGGGTGGTGGGGAGAGGGGGACTCCAAATACTCTCTTCTCGAATGGCAAGAAATTGTAAAGGAATTATTTAGGTTGTGATGTGACTGAACGGAGAGGAAATGCCCATGCATAAATAACCTACAAGTTATTTAAAGTTTGAATAGTTTTTTTCTTGCGCACTGTTCATGATAATATTTCAAAAGAATTGAAAGGCGATCTAATACGTTTCTTTTTGAGTCACGTTTACAAAACAATAAACTGGTAAGTCAAAATATAATGATTGATTAAATAAGTAACACTGATATGCGATAGATGTCAAAATGATAGCGTTGGTATGTTGGTAATTTGAGTTCATTAAGTGTGAAACTGGATATGGAACAGCAAATGGAACATGTCTGCGCAATTGAGAATAATTTTAATGATTAAGTGCTATTATGGCTGTCAAGTACATTCGGTTTAGTTGTATAGTATTCTATTTAAAACGTTTAAGAAACTTTCCCAAGTCTTAAAAAACTTACACTATAAAATTATTAAAAATCATTGCGGAATGTGCAAACGATTAAAAGTATACACAAGTACGGAAACAAAGCTATAGAAAATTACATGAATGTTTCTGGCTGAACCCAAGGTCTGTCTAACCACCAATTTCCTTGTCGATCTCAAATGTTTTAAATAATTATGGACAGTGAAACTCGCCGACGAGCATAGTTAGCAACACCCAGATTGCTGTTATATGATTTAATTAACTTTGAAATCAGAAGAGTTACCAAGACAAAATAGTTAGGAAATTTAAAATGGATGAAGTACTTTTATTTCTCCCAGTAAATATATTTTGTAGGCCTTGAGAAGACCCGAAGTAAAGAAATATTGTAACATTGGTTCTATGAATAGACTCCATTTATACCAAATAGAAAGACTGGTCATTCGAAGGCTCCCATCAGATAAGAATCATTTAACGAAGGGTGGAAATTAATAAGCAATAGGGACAAGATAATTAGCTTTCTGGTCATTTGGTTGACTGCTGATGGTGAGCGTTTAAACGTGACGCCAAATAAAATTAAGCACAGACGTTTCCTACGGAGCTTTAGGAAACAATGCATTTTTCGCAAAGATGCGATGGATTATATCAACATCCTGCTATCGTTCGCATTAAAGAAGGTTTTAATACCACCTGTTGGCTTCGGTTCCGTCGATGGACTGTCTGCGGCTTTCAGACTGGCAGCCTGCTTGATTGTTTCCCATGATTAATGACACCAACAGGGCACTGACCGCAATCAATACTCTTTCATTTCAACAGACATCAACCAGGACTAGTTCCACGCAGCATTAGTTTCCAACTAGGCCAAATATCCCGCCTTTAGTAGATTAATCTAAATAGAGCGGGGAGAAAAAATCACAAACATTAATTACCTTTGGCGACGCACTCTAACGGAAACGAGTATTCCGTCTAAGCTGAGTGTGCATTCACTGTCAAAGCCTTTGTTTCTCATGGCTGTCTCCTAGTCTTCATGCACAATTTAATTAATCACGTACATTAACACATCGATACCGGAATCAAGCCTGTCCTCGGGAAATAGAGTTTTCGAAAACTATTCCATTTGGAATAACGATTGCGTGGAAACTGGAGCCGCTTTTGAAAGCCGCGGTATATGTAAATATAAACTCGGAAATAGTTGGATCGGATGTAAGTTTCATATGAACATCTGAAGTGGAAGGATGATAAGCTAGAGTAAGCAACTGCTCGGTCAGCGTCTGAATATATAGAGAAAAAAATCTGCAGAGGCTGATAATATTGTAAACGTTTCTCTAGTTTGTCATTTCTGAGCCCCCCTTTGTGCTCATGATGTTGAGAAATGTTATCCAACGCGGTTATAAAACGTGAAAAATAAGCCGTCATGAATGCACCTTTGATAGATATGCATTTAAACAGCGACTACATCTACCGCTGTAAGTTGTGATAAATAACTGATTCTTCTTATTGCTTCTGACACGTTGTGTAGTTCCTGGTCAATTGAAACCGTGTTCGTGTAGATTGGGAAACTAAGCACATTTTATTAAACACGTAATTATTAATCACTTTATAACAGCCATGTGGCATTTGCTGAAGAATATAGAAATTAGTAGAATATGCGACTATGTATACGAAATTGCACTGTAATTTGTGAATTAATTGGAATCTATTATTTCGGTGACCCTAGTTGAAATTACTGATAATCATTTAAACTTGGTTTCATTTCGTGTGCTGAAAGGGAAATAACAGTTCATTTTATTTATTTAGATTTTATTTACAGATACAGCGCAGTGACAGGCTCTTCCAGCCCAACGAGTCCGTGCGGACCAATTACACCCACGTGACCAATAGGCCCACTAACCTGTACGCCTTTGGAGTGTGCATCCACGCAGTCACGACGAAAGCGTGCAGACTCCTGACAGACGGCGGCGGGAAATGAAACCACGTCGCTGGCGCTGTAACAGTGTAATGCTAACCACTACACTAAGAAATGTTTTCTGTAGATATTGACGGACGTCCACAAATTTATAGCGAAGTTGCCGTGCCAGTTATAATAATGCCTAGTTTGTAAAGTAACTGTTCAAAACAATAACCAAATGGTGATTTTAAACACTGATCTCTGAAATACTTATTGCTATAAAGAGATTGTTCAAACAATAGAAAATCGGGTTTGAAAGGTAACTGAATAAAGAATTTAGTGTTGTGTTAAATGTAGAGAGCAGATAAAGCTGAATGCTGCTACAATGCAACTGTTTGTCACAGCTGGACTGTGTTGTGTCAAACATCGTCTGTTCGAAAAATATAAATAACACATCAAGTAATTTATGTCATTGTAGATAGAAACAAATTGTAGGACACGTTTGTACAAACATACTATTGTAGAATTACAACCTAATAATTCAAATCATAAAGCTACTACGTTGCATTAATTTCAAACCTGAGATATTAATATTAAACACAGGGGGAAGGGTTGCTTTTAATTTCATTCTAGTAATATAATACCTTTTTATTTAACCGTAAGAGCTTTTCAACACAGCTTGGAACTGCAGCAAAACATAATGAGAGTGTAATCTTTGGGGTGAATGCAGAACACGAGAAAAAATATACTGTTATTGATCCTATAGTGCAGCTTTTATCTGGAGAAAGTGGTAGCACCGTTTACCATCGGCCTTATATGTGAAATAGAAGGTGCTTATGTTGTACGCTTGTTTTTAAAAAATAAGTCAACCTCCAAAACGTAGCCTCCCGTAGCACAGACAGGAGGATAGTTTCTGGTTGAGACAGGGCTGTTCATTCACTGGTGAGCAGTGGTCTCACTAGGTTCATCATTCACATTTCAGTGGTGGAATATTTTAGTTTAAATACACTATAGTTGAGCATGGTGATATGTAGATATCATGTCAAATACTGTGGTTTTGGTTTTAAGGATTCAGTTATGTCGACATTATAGATAACGTTCACCCCACGCCTCTGGCCATTTTATTTTCTGAGATTAAAATAATTATTCCTTAAAGGAAGCCTTAGATTTCGGTTGACCAGAATGACAATACTTAATGTCCTGAAAAATAACGTCAAGTGGAACAGTAAATAACATTTAATTCTATTGGCATGTTAAATACGTTTTTCTAGTCCATGTCGACGGCCGTGCTCTTCTTCAAAATATTTTCTGTTATGCGTTTGCAATATTTCTTCAGTTGGATCATGTCCAGGATCCTATAAAGTAGGTTTTGAGTGGCTCGTTTGGGACTGCACCCGTAGAAAAAGAGGCTAGCTATCAAAATTATCCGGGCTACTGTATACATAGAATAGTTTATCAAACTAGAGTGGATGTTACTTTGTTCCCAGTTTGGGCTTCGTTGATGGCACGTAAGGACTTCGGAGCTAAATTTAGTTAAATTAGCAATTGATACTTCTCAATTTCTTTCAACCTTAAAAGAGGTTCTAAGAAAGCCTATTTCATTTCTGTTTTTTTTTAATGTAAGAAACAATAACGCGTACAAAGATTGTTTCTTGGTTTCATTCGTGATATCATTTGGAATGTAATATTTTGTTTATTCGGTCTTTGATAAATCGCGTCACTTTTTAGTTGCCTTTTAGAAAAAAGTACGTTTATTTCTGTTCTATTATGCGTACCTGTTTACATCTGCTACTGGCAAAACACAGATATTGTAATGGTCTCATTAAATGAAACTCAGTATAAGTCAATATATAATGAAATTCAATATAAACTCAATGAAATTCTGCCTTCCACTGTTATATAGGTTTGCCAATACATTAACAGAGTGAAATATATAGAATTGCTGAGCCCAGAACTTACACTCTCTTAGTGGTCGAAATATTTAGAATGCTTTATTAATTCTGGAGATTTCTTCAATGAGGTCCAATGATTCGTTGAAATATTAGTTGTATTTATCTTAATCTATCTAAGAAAATGGCTAAGCATTTACAGTTTGTTGTATTTTTGCACTTACATTGCAAGTGGTAGGTGCAAACTGAATCAGAAAATGCACAGGTACGCTCACCCACACGAATATTCCTGCAGCATATGAATGTACAACTGTGCTCGAAGTCTTTAGATGGTCGAAATCTGATCTTTCGCAAATGCATCTATAACACTAATGCTTTTATTACAATAAACAAGCATAAGGATTTTTTTTTAAAAACTGCAAGTATTTTTTTCTGAATATTGATGGATTCTCAAATTCCGTTTTAGGTTTGCATGATGACAAGTAAATAGAAACAATCTACAAGCCTCGGCAATTTATCTGAAGAGTTTAGGCCGCTTTCTCCAGGGGGCGCTGTCCGCCCCAACACCACTCAAAACAGTAATGGTCCTTGTATTCACAAGCAGCATTTATAGCTCCCATCCACTTGGCTGTCTCTACATCTACATGACGTGGAATATCACTTAACAACATTTCTATTCACTTGACCAATTTATTATATTGTATGCATAATATTATAAATGGGCAGTGAAATAAAAATTACATTCAAGTAACAATGAATGCAAGATGAATTCATTTCCGTAAGAAAAATAAGAGCAAATAGAGTTTAGACAATATGATCTAACAGCTGGTGGGTAAGAAGGCCAGTACACAAGATTCGACACAATACTGAAAATAATATAAAATAAAAGCAAAGAAAACTTCGAATGTTGAAAATATTACATAAAAGAGAAAATGGAGGGAATATTCAGAAATGACGGAAGGTCATCGATATGAAATCTTTGCTCCTTTTCTCTCTTCATAGATGCTTCTTGACCTGCCGGTACTTCATGTTTTTAATTAGCGAAAGTCACATGAGAATTTCATAAAGAAGTTAAATGCTGAACACTAAGGTTTATTTTTTGGGTGTGTGTTAAATTAAACGCATCTCATCTTAGTCGAGCAGTGCGCGTTAAAAAAACTCCTGCTCTCCACTTTAAACAAAGGAAATCGAGGCGGCGGAGAAGGTGCATAAGATGAATGTGATACAGGAACTTTCTGTGTAGGTCTGTGCCGAAAAGGATGTCTTACTTTTATTTTAGAAAGGCGATTGAGATGGTGGAGTTCGAGAACTATTTCCATTTGTGGATGAATCCAGAAATCGAGATAATTAATATTTGATAGTTACTCATAAATCCATTTGCCAATTGAGGAATATCTACTAAAAGAATGTGGGATGCACAACAGCAGGGACTAGCGTAGATGCGTTTAGGGAGAAGCTGCATAAACATGAGTAAGAGAGGGAGAGATGAGATGTTATATCAAAGAACTCATATATATTCCGCCGGAGCGTCAATGCAATTCGATATAAGACTTAACTGATTGCTTCCATATAAGTCTTTTAAAGTAAAACATTTTAATATCTAGCCCTATGTCGGTCTGTTTTAGTTCAACTGAGATGCATTCATATAATAAAGCATAATAAATGTGCATGCGTTTTTCCCAGGAACTGGTTGATACCAGGAATTATATTGAGATTGCGATTTGTGCAAACTGAAACATAAATAAATATTGTTACGTCCAGTTAAATGTTGCCAATGAGCAAAACAATAAAGACTAAACAACTGCGAACATTTAAATATCTTTCAGAATTTTGCATAATAATTCTTGTGTTTCAAATCGCACCTTTGTATTACTGGGTACCTATGCTTTCACCCTTAAGTAGGAACGGTGTTTATTGCAAAACCCTTGCGTTACTTAATAGTTTTTACCTACATCCAAATATCTGCAATCTGATCAGCTTTAGTAACAGTTCCATCCATCTTACATGGATCGTGGCGTTACATTGCTAAGCCTGTGATAAATACAAACGCTGCGTCTGTTTAGTATCCTGTGTATGCGTGTACATCGGCTCAAAGTCTGAAATTGATATGTTAGAACTATGGAAGTGAAATAAATTATTTTGTTGATTTCTGCTACGTTTTGTGCATTTGCGTTGCTCGGAACGTTTCAGCTGGTCACGTATATGTTTCGCCCAAGTACAGTTAGTGAGGTAGAAAAGGGATTTCTCGCCAGTTCTTGATCGGAGATTGGAATCAAATATTGATGTTACTCCGCACAGCAAAACAACAAGTCAGCGACGAATAACTCGAGATATCCGCCGATCCAGTCAGACTATAAATCGTCACTCTTCTCACAATCGACTGCTTGTCGGTGTAGATTCTCAAAACAAACTCAGAACTTATCAGTGCGTTCTGGTTGACCGCAACTTTTGAAAAGGATACAGAAAGTGGAAGAGAGGCAAGTTTCCGGAACAGAAAGAATAAGAACTTTTGCTTGTTTGGTTATCGACAGCACTTCCTACTTGTGTACATTGCAAAGCGCGTCATGTATTGTGTTTTAGGGGAGAATCCTAAACACGTTAGCGCTAAACTGGCAATGATAAAAACAATAAAGTTCCAGACTCCGTGAAGCGAGAAGGCCGCGATAAAAGGGGCAAAAAGCAAATCAACGCAACGTGAGGTGGATAAATAATTTAGATCAATTGATCATTTAAAAAATGAAATAAGCAATTCCGATTATGTCAGAAATAGAACCAAGATTGGCAGACAAAACAAATGTCCACATCCATACTTTGAGATATCATTATCCAAATAGTTTTTTTGGCTCAATATAAAATCCAGCAACCTACCAACTCCCTATCATATGAAAGAAATACTTTAATTTACATTATATCTTTTACGACTTTGCCAGATTCCAAATCATTTTACAGCAACTGCGTCTTTCCGTAAACAAATAATTGTTGTTATGAAGAATTCTGCACGTAACAAGATGCCACAAAACAACGATATCGCCTATTTTATATTTGCGGGAATAGAGATCCTTAATCCAACGTTTCTTCAAAGTACCGCTTTGGGGTCTTTTAATTCGGTCTGAGAGAACAGTTGGGGGCTCAGTTTTCTATCTCGTCCAAAACGGAGTACCTCCGACAGAGCAACCTCCCTGAACTCTGCATTGGAATGCCAGAGTCGATTGCGCGTGTGATTAAAATTTGCTGTAAGTGTAGATTATTATTCAGGAAACCTCTCGAGATATTTTGCAATGGGAGACGTGGTATTGTTTAAGTTTTCCTTAGAAATAGAAGTATCTGCCCAAACAAATGCATTTATAGCAACTTGCTGATGGTAGTCTCAATCCGCACTGGATTAATTGCTAAATAAACAAACATGGACGTTGTCGTTGATTTTGTTAGTTAATGTAGAAGCAAAATAACTCTCGAAAAAGACTTTCAGTAATTATATTTAGTGCATTACCCCGGGGTATGCACCGATGTTTCTAATAACATTGCACATTAAATGATTACTATGGCACCGTTATCAACTTGACCATTCGCAATGTAGTTAATAACTCCACTAAAGTGCAAAATATATTTTAAGCTGATATTTTATCTTTGGCAAGGCTGCATTACGTGTCTTCAGTTTTAGTGAAATTAGTTTGCAAATTTCAAACTGAATAACTCAATCATCAGGAATAATAACATCGTTCTTGGCCCTGCTTTCGTTAGAGACGGGGCTAACATAATAAAATTGCTTGTATACGCGAATAATGTTCGAATGTTGCAAGTTACCAGCATACCAAGCAATAGCTGAAGGAGTGAAAACCGCAGGTGTTCAGCTCGTATTATTTGCTCATGCAAAGGGAAACCCTCTCGGCATACTGATATCAGCATCTCTCAGCACCAAGTTAAGTGCTGTCGAGGCAGAGCCAAAGGTTGCCACCGGTTTTACACGCAATATGTAAAATCACTGTTCACTACTACACTCCCTCATGCTATCGCTGGTGAAGCGCAGTTACTACATCTTCCCAATCTAGTTCACAAGACTACAGAAAGACTGCAGTAACCGGATTAGGAATTAGCCTGATGTTTTGAGATGTCAGGGTGCCGATTAATCAGAAGAACATCCTAATTATAACATTACAACCGAATGTCTCAAATGATGCTTCTCTGTGATCGGTATTAGTGAATTAAGTACGCTGTTATCGCACTTTCATGTTTGACTGTTTTGAAGCTACTCCGTTTATAACATGCAATGCTTCGTTAAAGAAGCACCGATTATTGTAGAAACAGTTTGAAGCATCTGCAATTACAAACACTGAGTTGGTGTTTTATTTATCAGATTAAACTTCAAAACTGTCTGCAGTACTGCTGTATACTGTCTTCGGTATTAAAGAGTTATTAAACGGGATTATAAAATGATATTGGAGCTGCTAAATACCACACAGTATACGAATTAAAAGTTAATCTTTGAAACGCTCTTGTATAAAATGAAATACTGTGCTATTACATGATATATGAGAACCTTCAGAAACTGCTGCTACTAAGTTAACAAATTTCACGTCACATGCCGTTGATAATAAACCTGTTTCTGATTCTGATTCTATTGATGGTACAGCTCATGCGCATTACAGCCTTGCGGATTAAGGAAATTTACCCTTACAGAACTCACAAATAGCTACACCCCTTCAAAAATAAGTGAAATACAGAATATAATTTTCTCTCACAGAATTTAGGTGAAAAAAAATCAAACACGTTTTAACTCGTGTTTAACCCGTGTTATACATGCGCAGAGCACCGAGCTTCGTATTATGGAAAAAATCGCGATATGCCCCTCTTTCTAGGAAAGCCGCCTCCCCCTCCCCCACATTAACAGAATGGGGATGTCGCCGGTGCTCATTTGATTAAAAAATAGCCACCGTTTAAAATATAAACATCGCTATTCATAGAATATAAGGAAGATAAAACTCAATGGATATAGAGAATACAAAGATACAATTGTGAATCATTTTTTTTAAAAAAAACAAGCTTGCTATACTGCGCTATGCTCAGAGATCACATCAAGTGATATGGATTAAAAAAACAGTCAAATGTTTCAACAGATCTGGCATTAAATGCGGAGAGAGTGAGGCAGCCGTGAACCCTCCTCTCCACGGATGCTGTCGAATCGGGCAAGCGTTTTATTTTGATTCCCGACTACCAGTTTCCACGCATTAATTTAGTAGTGTTCATTTAGTATTCACCCTGCTTATCCCGACAGCAGTACAAGTTCTCGGTTCAGTAAAATAAAACATTTTTATAAAAACGTAATTACACGTGTTTTCTCAAAGACAAGATCTTGCACATAGTTATGTAAACCATAATATTAGGCAATAAGGACTTTGCAAGCATCACAGTCCTCTTACTATACCGAACAGCCTACTATACGAACTATCGCCTACCATTACTAGCTATTCTTCGGTTATTTGCAACGATTTATTTGCTTCCGGAAATATACACTGACCATTTTCTTCCGCGCGCACCAATGACATTTTATTTATTCACAAGAGATGTGCGTTTCCCATTCTCTGAGCATTAATCAAACAGGGATCACCGCTATGTTATCTCTGAAAACAGCCCGTTGGAAACAAGTCGTCATTCATTTCGGAAATATAACTGGTGGGGGGGGTGGGGGGGGGGAAGGAGGAGGTACAGGCTGTGGAATAGAGGCCCGCGTCCGATTGTGCTAAGAAACTTTATATCTGTCATCATATGTTCGCACTTTTCTGCCGTTCGCAAGTATCATTAGTTACTCGTTTCTTGGGGAAAGATGTGAATTGTTTCTTGTGGAGAGTCAACTTCCTTAATAACTGAGAAATGAAATTTTGTATAAACGTGCCGACGAAAGGTATTTTATATATCAAAATGGAACTCAGTTCTCTTGTTGCAATAAATAATTCGCATGATTTTATTTTTGTTTTGCAAATTCATCACTAGAGTCAGGGAGAATACGCGCTTGTTCATGGCACATCCTTTCCTATGCTGCCTGTGCATTCTACGAGCCCCCACCGTCCGTTAAGTCCGACCGCACGTGGTACCCAATGAACCTCGAACGGTAAAAGGGCTTGAGAAACACGCTGGCAAAATTCACAGAATCCTTAAATCTTCGTGAACACCAAAATCCAAGAAAAACAACAACTGCTGCACGCGAAACAGGGAACTTTCTGAGAAATGACGGAATTAACAGAATATCGAATTACATCTGCAGTCCCGAATTTAAAGAAGATTCCAAATAAAGAAATCTTGTGGAAATGAAGCACGACAATACTTGAATGATACATATTAGAATGACTGCTCGATTTGTAAAATATAAAATCACAATTTCATGTTCATTATTCTGAAAAACTTCTGATAGAGTTTCTGTTTTTTATTTAAAACAATGCGTTAGGTACAAACAACAAACCAGTTCGTGGAATTGGGGTCGCATAGTGTCACGGATATCAGTGACTATTGCGTTAACCAGTAAGAATATTGGTCATGACATTTCCAGCCTATTTTATTCTCAAGGATTGATTTGTTGGGCGGCAGGTTAAAGTTAAACTTCAAAAAGAGAAACCCCGCTTCAGAGTAATAGTCTTAATCGTATATTGCAAAGCAGGCAGAATAGGCTGCTAGCTTTGTAAATAGTCTTGTAAGATCATTGCCAATGGATCATTGTGATTCGCAAAGCTCCCTGTTATGGGGAAGTCCCTGAGGATATATCCCAACATCATACGCCCCACCCAGTAACTGAAAAAAGACGTGTTCTGTAATTTTAAATCAGTTCCCTAACATAATACCTCATTTTCATTAGCTTATAGTTGGGGAAACCATATCCAGTGAACTTTAGGGACCTTCATTTTGTGGAAATGTATTTAATGCAATAAATATAGTTTACGAAATGTTGGCAATTCGCCATTGATGTCACCAGATAGTAAACAAACATTGATCACCTCACCCCATTGGTTATAGTGAATACTTTATGCGGTATATATTTTAATTATTTTTAACGGGGAAATCTCATTAATTAATGATACAAATGAAGTGTGCCTCATTTTCACTGCATGCCTAACCGTAAACCTGAAACATAAAAAAAAATCAAAGCAGATATAATGCTGAAGGTATTAGGCACCTACACCCGTGAGCCGATTGAATATTAAGAACTACTGCACTCAACTTTAAAAATAGCTCAACTCTTAAAATAATCTTGAGAAAATCTAGTTGTTATACTTTCTAATTGTAATGCAGACCCATGGAAACAAGTAAAGATTTATAAAATCCAGATGACTCGGTATTCCATGGTTACCAAGCCCGAAACCTACGACTATTTATATAGTAGGGTCAATGACGTGTTTAGTATAGAATCGAAGCCTTGTGTTTAATGAGATGTCGTGATCGCTATTCAATAATCGAATTTGGATATTTACACAGAACAAAAAGCACGTATTTTCAATCATAATAATTTTATTTTAAGACCGGAAGTTATGCAGAGTGCACGATTTTATAAGAGATACACAACTCCAAATGCACTACCCTGAAACGAGCTATCCTTTGTCGCTGTGCTGCAATTATTTAAACATTCATTCATATTCTTTCAATCCTGGATCTGTTCAGGAGAAACCACCAACCAGATAAAGTTTCACACGCTACTATTAAAGAAAAGCCTGGAATATGATCGCCCACACTAAGCACTACTAAGTATTTTTACATGGAAAGTGCTAGGTTCTTACCCCTATACTGCTCGAATATAATCACGGATCGAAATGTTTTGGAGTTGGGGCAAATATCTTCACAACATCAACACAAAGCAATCTGCGAGAAAATGTTAAATGTTTTGCTCTTTCCTCTGCTGTTCTTAACCAGGAAGTATAATAAAATATATATCTGTACGGATATTTGCACTTAAGAGACAAACTCGCGGTTTCTCTACGTTTCTTGCATTCAGCACACATTACTTCGAATGAAGGGAATGAAGAAATAATGTCCAACCAATGCAAAACATCGAGATTCCTTTCAGTGAAAACCAGAGAAGCACCTTCTCCCTGTTTGCTTCTCGCGGACAGTCTTTAGATATTTGAAGCTAGATTTGAATTAAATATCAAGGACATGGATACCATGGAAACTCTGTCTGCCGAGTCCAGTCTGCAGCTTACACTAAAAAAAACAACGCAAATAAATACTGTAGTTCTAAGAGCGTGGATCTGAAACTTTGTTCGTAAAAGATGAACGGCTATTGAGTTCCTGTACAAGCAGCCACTGTCCACGCAGGCAGGCAATAGGTGAATGGATAGTACTGGTAAGACGGCTGAAGAGAAAGCAGTGAAGGTCTTAGCAATTCTCCCGGGCTATACTGTCTTTGATCGTCTCGGATTAACACTTTCACCGCCACTTTCTTTGCCGCTGGGGCCGAGGCCATCAGGTCAGCAGCAAGCTGGCGGCGTTTGGTTTTGTACCTGCGGTTCTGGAACCAGATTTTGACCTGAGTTTCCGTGAGTTTAAGAGAGGCAGCCAGATCCGCCCGCTCGGGACCCGAGAGGTATCTTTGGTGATTGAAGCGGCGTTCGAGCTCGAATACCTGAGCGTGGGAGAAGGCGGCTCGCGAGCGTTTCTTCCTCTGTTTGGGTTGGTCCGGGGTTTGGCCCGATTTCAACTCTTCGTCAACTGGACTTGGAGCTACGGAGTGAAGAATAATATCTTAAATAAATAGCGACTGTCTAACTTCTCTCTCTCTCTCTCTCTCTCTCTCTCTTTCTCTCTTTCTATCTGTCTATCAATACAGAGATAAATCTACTTATCTATCTATCTGCCTATCTATCCATCTACCTATCTATCTGTTTATCTATCTTTTTCGCAGTCTGCGGGCTGGCTGACTGGCGATAACCCCGAACGATTTTAATTTCTTCCGCACTTTTCTCTGTAAAGTTTCTTAACACGCTTAGTGATCAATGAAAAATACGGAGTTTTAAATACGCTGAATTAAATTACATCCTATTTGTGACATTTCCTGGAAGCACTTTGCGATCTAGGAAAGATTTAAATGTGGTCGAAAAACAAGTATTGTAAACTCCGAGCTAATGGAGAGATCATTCAATGGAAAATATAAACTGTATGCTACCTGATAAATTTTCTGCTCTCCCCCGGTTACACAGATGGTCCTTACTGTCGCGCTTCTCGGTCTCCTCACTGAAACTAGATCGCATTTCCTTGGTTGATTTCGCCTGTAACGAACTGGCTGCAGAAATATCTAATTCCCTTTCCGAGTTGCAAATAGACAGGTTTTTACTGTCATTTTCATCGCTGACGCCCGAATCCGAGTCACAACAGAGCTGTTCACTCGGCAGATCGCCGTTTGTCTCGATTCTCCCGGAGGAGGGATTCATCTTTGGACAGGAATTCAAATTGTCCAACATCTTCCAACAGGTAGCAGACGAAAAGCAGGACACGCCCAAATTTTTCGTGTGTCGATTCTCTTCCTTTCTCGTTAAAATAGCCTGGATAGAGAATGGGTTCAAGGTGTTACCACGAAGAGCCATTTTCAAAAAATGCTGAACTTGTAAAAAGTTTTGTTTTTATTTATCGGCGATATCCGTCCTTTCTTGACGAGGTGAGCCCGATAGGCATCGCTCCTCCTTAGGGTTGCCTGTGAGCGCCGTAGAAGGTTAACACTCGCGCTCTCACTCCGCTCTTTCCCTCGTCTTTCATGTCATTGCTTCCCCGATGATTGACAGCCGTGCCACCAAGATCTGAAATCCTATTGGACCACCACAAAGAGGCTCATAGTTTCGGCGTTTCTTCATTGGTTGCTTGTTTTTTTTTATCCCTAAGAGCGGCGCACAGTGGTTTACCGGAAGGTTTGAAGGAACCGCTGCACCTTGGGTTGCCGTTTAGAGTTTAGACAGAACTCTGGAGGACTGCATCTAATAAAAATTAGCGATTGCGTTAATATCTGTGATAGGGAGATTTCTGCATTAATTCCTTATCCATGTATTGAATTATCGTCAGTTTCAAGAAAAAATACTTCCAATATCACAACATACAAACGGAGAACTTGCAAGTTAGTAAGATTTGGCCAACAAGCACCTATTTCGCATTCGACAATGATGAAAGATTACCGTTTGATATTTTCCTGTGCTGCAATAATATATAGGGTCAACGTTTTATGCGCGACACCCATACACAGAGAGAAAAACAGACATACTGAATTGATGAACGTATTAGACATCAGATAAACATATATATTAGATACACATTAGATAAACTACTCGGATAGACATCTGCTGGTAATCAGGTATGCTAAGACATATAATTGGGCACTATATAGACAAGCACAAACAGTGCACACACAGACCAGCAGGTGGTTAGTCACAAATATGGTAGAATTTGTTGTAAGAAACGCTGATGCAAAGTCTTTTGGTGTTTTTAAGATTTAGTTCTAAAAGCACCTAATAAATGATGTTGCTGTTTACTGAGCAACGTGTATAAGTGTATGTATATCTTCGTTTATATGTATATATAAACATATCGAACTATCCATAGAACTTCAGCATTGGGAGTTACCAACAATTTATGTTATTTCAGAAGAGGGGGTAAAAACAGAACAGCGTACACATTAAAAACTTAAAGATAACCCGTTTTAAGCGCAGCTTTGCTTCCTGCGTTTTGGTAGTCGAACTGGGTGGTCCGTGTTCATTTCAGCAGCTTACCAAATGCCTTCCTGTGGTGCGGCTCATAGCTGTTAACCAATTGGGAGTGGGCGGCCTGAGAAACAATATAAATTATACTGTGTTCGTTTGTTTGCACAGTAATCATGCCGCTAATTTATAGGCAATACAGTGTCAAATGGCGGGGTGCCCCTAGCTCCGCCATACTGTTTTGCTAAACCCATCCCAATATCCCTTAACCATTTCAAAGCAATCTGTCTCTTACCCAACACATGCGCGCGCTTGCACTGCTTACACGGAAACATTTGATACAGCAAGCATTTTAAATTCTTCCCCGAGTATAAAACAATTTTTCAACATTAGGAATATGGCCAGAATATACGGAGGCTTAAAACGAATGGATGAGCGAGAAAGTCTCAGTTAAACGAAACATTTATATCACATGTAAATTACGACTGAGTGGCGTTAATTCTTCACAGATTGGAATTCGACTTTAAAAAAAAAGTGGGGAGCAATCTTTGTCGGGTGGCCTCTCATCACCTGTTAAATTTACAAACAACCAGACTGATTAGGCATAAAAAGAAAGTCCGAGGATGAAACGATAGACGGAAACTCACAGGCTGCTTAAGTGCTGCGTGCTCCGGTTTCCGACATGCAAAAGTCAAAAGCCGTGACAAAAGTCCTCCTTGAGTGAATGGATTGTGTGTCTCCGCCACGGTCAGAATCTCCCATTGTTGCGAATCAAAGAGGCCACTGGCTGTAGGTGGTAGGTACAATGCGAGGAGTGTCTCCCTCTGTGAGGGGCTGGTACTTGTAACAGGATAGGCGGATGGTAGTTAATGTCCCATACCACTATAACCAACCCAATATTATTCCTGTGGCTGCAAAACATGAAACATGTGAGCAAACGCATTTAACTCTGCGAAGACAAGAAAAAAACGCCCCGTACTGAGCAGCAGCCGAAACTCTGGAAATAAAGTACAAGAACTGAATTTTTTTTCCCAGTGCAAGCAGGGTCATTGCGTTTAAGCGCACTGCTCGGTATGTTAAATGCGAACTGTAACTAGCCTGCGGGATTATCAGTGAAGTTATTTCAGCGGGTTGAGTTTCAACCGCAATTCGGAGTTTCCTTTGACCGGCGCCTCTAAAATTGTCCGAATGTAGCCAATGTTTTTTGCTCATCGTCTCTGAACTCGCGCAGCCCGCATACCTCAGCGTGACAATGACAAGGCTCTTCCAACCCAGGGTGAGGTGTAAGGTCAACAAGAGTTTGATAAATACAAGGTCGATTTCCAAGTTCCAAGCAGCACCGCCCGCTGCCTCCAAATCATCCGCTCTCCTACATCTAACTTAATTTGAACACAATAAGGCATAACCCCAGCAGTCACATAAACAATTTGTTTTCGGGAAAGCGATTGAAGTGCGGGTGAGCACACGCCAGTTAAAAGATTCTAGCCCCTCCTGATCTCCTTCCTGAGAGGCCCTTGGGTTGACTTTGTCGGCTTTCGCGCGCCACCTAGAGTCAGCATCACGTATCGGCATGCTCGTGAGAAAGCTGCGCATCAATATTTTTAAATGTAATCTTAACACATCATTCAAAAGTCATTTTTAAAATAGCTTTTACTTTGATAAACGCTTTTCCAGTGCTTAAAGCTCATTATCTAATCTAGTGCTCTGTAGCGTTTTGAAACCGCTGAATGGTTCTTGGCTGAAAGACAACAAAGGACTACATGATTTCTAACTTTCATAAAATAAACTTTTGAGTGGATACTCATTGCGGGTGCCTGTCAATTCACTTTCAATTATCCTGTGTAATGCCAAACTGGGAAACATGCATTTTATGTCCAATCGAAAATTATTAAAATAATTGCAGATGCTGGGAATCCGAAGACAAAACGGATAATATTAAATACACTTAGCAGGTCAGTCAACATCTGTAACATCAGAGATAAATCGAGTTCACATTTCAGGTTGATGACCTTTCACCATCTACTTTATTCGGCTAAAATATCATGAAGATGAGCAAATAAGGACAGTGACTGCACTCTCTAGTCAAGCTAAGAGTGCAGCGAAGTTTCATATTGCTTACAAAAGGGAGAAATTTTGTACAGAATACCCACTTCCAAGCTGCCTCGAACCAGCAGATGTAACGAGAAGAAAAGGTTCTTGTTTTAAGTTATACGCAATATTTTCGGCTAATGTTACAGAGTGGTGAACTACACTTTAAATAAATGCTAACTTTTTTTAAAGCGGACAATGACCATGTGGGTGTGGTTATTGTCTCATCTGATTCTCATTGCAAGATGGCTATTTGAAAAGAGGCAAACTTCCCAGATCTTCAGAAGACTTAAACCCACAATTGAAGTAAGTATAATAAGGTTATTTAAAGCCTAATCATTGAACTTTAGTGAATGGGTATTAAGAAGTCTCAAACAAAACTTGAAAAGATTTCTCTGCTCATAATCCCCAGAATGGCAGGCACACATGACTAACACAACGAAAACAATTAGTACTGTTAGCTAATACTATTGAAAAATAATCAGATAAAAACTCAAAAGTGCATCTAGATCAAAATGTCTGAAATTCCCCATGGAACAGCAGATCTCTGTCTATTCATATAGACACATAAGGGTTATGACATAAAAAGCCATTCAGCCTATTGTGTTCCTGCCAGCTGGAAACTAGCTACACAGCCAGATTCTTGATTCTACCTACCAGTATTTGGTCTGCAATCCTACAGTACTCTTTATATCTGATAAAGTAGAGAGTTCTAGAGCCCCAGCACCCCTGGGTGAAAAAAAAATTCTTCCTTTCCCATCTAATCCTCGTACCAATTGGTAAAACCCTCCTAACCATTGAACATGTCTATGTGAAACTTTGTTGCAGGAAAGCAGGGACACCCACCATGCAGGACATGTTCTCTTCTTGCTGCCGCCATCAGGACCCACACAACCAGGTTCAGGAATAGTTACTACCCTTCAACCATCAGTCTCTTGAACCAAAGGAGGTAACTTCATTGCGATTTCACTTGCCCAATCATTGCAATGTTGCCACAACCAACGGACTGACTTTCAAGAACTATTCATCTCATGTTCTCGATATTTATTGCGTATTTATTTATTATTATTGTTTCTTCGTTTTGCATTTGCAAAGTGTTGTCTTCTGCACTCTGGTTGAAAACCCTAGTTGGATGGTCTTTCATTGATTCTGTTATAGTTCCCATTCTATAGATTTGTTGAGTATTCCCACAAGAAAATTGTTCTTAGGGTTGAACAATGGTGACATATATGTACTTTAATAATAAAATGTACTTTGAACTTTGAACTTTACTTTCATCCTATGACCTCTCTGCCAAAAGAAGTAGGTCCTTTCCAGTTACTTTAACTAGGCCCCTCTTAGTGTAATATTTTAAATCTTAATGTAACCTCTTCTGCTCCAACACAAACTTCCTTAGTTTTTCTGAGCTCTCCTCACTCCTACAGTTTTTCATTCCTCGTAACATCTTTGTACATCACCACTGTACCTTTTCCTGTGGAACACTTTAATGTGGTGACCAGCAATGTAGACTGCACTCAGACTGTGGCCAAATAGTTTCAACACAACCACCATGTCTTTCACTACATAGGAAAACATCCTGCATGTCCTTGAACCATGATATTAATTAGTCATGAGGCATGCACTCTAAGGTCCCTTTCTTCCTCAATACAACTCAAAACTTCTCATATATTTTATGTTTTCTTGCCTTGTGCACCTTCCCAGCTACATTTTTTCTCTGGATTAATTCTATTGACCTTTTCTTAAGATGACCAGCTATTTCTTCCACAATCTAAGGCTTTTCTCGTCACTATTAACCCCATGGCCACTTGCTGCAAATTTATTTTTCATGTTCCTATACTTAGGTCTAATTCATTCAAATATTACAAGAAAACAAGGCATTGCGGGGTGGGGTGGGGGTGGGAGTGGGGAGAGGTGCTACTGAACCCTATTGAATCTCTCTGTCCATAACCTTCAAGTCACAAAAGGCTTATCAGTCACCAGTTTGACTAGATTGCACCAAACGGCGAAAAAGCACTGCTGCAGTGCTCTAACTTGGCTGGAGATTAGGCTGATTACATAAATGTCAAGAGTAGAACTGGTCCACCATATCTGGTGGAACTACTGAGTAGTAGCAAGGAGTGAAGTAACCAGTATTTTACCCTGTTATAATGAACTATTGGGATGGGTGTTGGGGTGGAAACTCTGTTATTGCCCCTCTATAGAGCTAATTTCAGAAAGTGGTGCTGAGGTAAAAGATCAGCATCAATGCGTTGTGAGCTTGTGAGAGGCTGAATGACCTGCTCTGTCTCCTATTTCTAATGTTACATCTCTGGTCTTACGAACAGCAAGGTAAAAGAAGCAGAGTTGCAGTCACACACATAGTAACACAGTTTCACTCAGAGGGTGGGATTTAATAGATGACAGGAGTCACAGAAACCCTAATAGGCATCTTCACAGAAGACAGACTGTTTATTCAAGAAACAGATGCTGTTTAAAAAGCATTCACTGCAAACAACCTAGTTATGAAAAGGACAGCCAGCTGGCTGATGGGCCTGATACCTTTTCCATATATTTTACTATCTTTCTTTGAGTTCAGAGAATAGACATTAAATGTCCATTACATTAAGGATACTGTCTTGTGTTCTCAATTTATCATAATATCTGTAATGGTATTTACATTTGTATGTTCAAAGGTCACAACACCAAGCTTTGGCCTTCTGAAAGGTCCATTCTGTTGTTCTTTCAAAGATAGTAGAAGTAGAGAGTATCACCTCTTATCATATCTTATAAAGTTAAATCAAGCAAATTAGGTGACAGTGGGGCTTCACTTCCAGATAAGTTCAATGCCTTCTATGCTCAATTCGACTGTCAAAACATGTAGAAACCATCACCTACTCCCACATTCCCCAATGATCCTCCAATTTCAGTCTCTGAAGCTGACATGTGAGCTGCCTTCAGGACAGTGAACCCACAAAAACCGTCCAGCCCAGATGGGGTACCTGGCCACGTACGAAAGACCTGTGCTGATCATCTGGTTGATGTGTTCACTGAGGTCTTTAACCTCCCACTTCGGCAGTCTGAGGTACTCACCTGCTTCAAGCAGGTTTCAATTATACTAGTGCCCAAGAAGAGCATGGAGAGCTGCCTCAATGACTATCCTCCAGTAGCACTTACAGTGTTTTGAGAGGTTGGTAATGAAATATATCAACTTTACGAATACACTCTTCACAGGCTTCCAGCCAGTTCCAGGTATACCAAATTGATACCTGTACCCAGCTGAAACCCGAGAAGAGTTTATTTGTCATATACACTGGGAAAGCACTAGATCCTTTTTTCACTCATGTCAAGCTCTAGCCTGAGAAATTAATAAGTTCTGCTCCAATTTCCCTACTGGAGCAATAGGTCATCTCACTGACTCTTCATTCAACCTGTAACATCTGCCTATTATATTGCCTATTTATTTATTATTATTGTATCTTCTTCAGCATTTTCACAGTTTTTGCCTTCTGCACTCTGGTTGAATGCCCTAGTTGGATGGTATTTTATTGAGTCTGTTATAGTTATTATTCTCTAGGTTTTTTAAGTATGCCCACAAGAAAATGAATCTCAGAGTTGTATACAGGGACATGCATATATTTTGATAATAAAACTTACTTTGAAAAATACTCAATTTGTGTATTGCCATATTCAGTGAAAATATAATGCTGATACTTATTTATTAACAAAGTCATTGCATGATCCTTGGAGCTGATTTTAGTTTAGAAGTGAAGAACTGGGGAAAGGGAAATTTCCATTGTGCAAAGAGACAATGAAACTGAGGTTGTGTCTCTTATACAGTCTTATATACAGGACATCAAGGGGAAATGTAGTAGGGGTGTTCAAAGTAATGATGGGTTGTGTTGGAGAGGTAGAAATATTGTTTATGTCACTAGGCATAATTACAGTAGACATTGCTAGACTGTGACAAAACTACCAGAAGGTCATTGAAGAGATTTAGCTTTTAAATGACTGGTTTTAATCCAGAATAAATTACATGAAAATGGGTGCAAATCAATATATGACTATCAAAAGATCCAGTATATAACTTAATAAGAAATGTTTGTAAGTTATGTAGAAGAGTAAGACCATGAATCTAATTGGACAGGTCTTACAAAGAATCTAGCACAAATAGGATGGGCTGAATGTGCTGCACACCTCAATGATTCTGTTTAGTTTGTCAAGTGAAATCGATAACTTGCATAAGAAAATATGGCTGGATTCCAGACCATTTATGTAAAAGACTGATGAGTCTATGCACAGGGCAGTAACACATCCAAGGGAGTCAGTTCTCAGGGGTTCAGAAGATGCCATTAAATGAGTCCTAAGGATGAACAAATTTAACATGATTGAAATCTCCTAAATTCTTTGCTGACATATGTGTATTTTATTCTGTGATGGTAGGATGTAGGGTTGAAGGGTTGAGGTCTGCTACTGGAAGTTCTAATTCTTGGAAATCAAAGATATAAAAATGCTGGAGGGAAAGTTCCAGCTCTAAGTAAGTGAAGGAAATATAGAAATCACTTCAGTTGTAAGCTATCATTAATATGGATGGATGCCCTACGGCTAGCTCAACATGATATGTGCACAGGCTTGAGGGGGGAGTGCGAAAGAGTTCACATTAACTGCTACAAAAAATCTTTTCTTAATTCAGAAAAAAAGGGATGAAATTCCAGAGAACACATACCCTTATTTGTGGGACAGCTGGTTTAGATTTGATGTGACAAATGACCTTCTTCCCCAGTGTAACAATTCAATGGTTGTATGATTGCATGAACTGCAGCCAGACCAAGGCTATAGCTAGGTCTGATGTTGAAACTTGGCAATAGATAGGGTAATTGAAACTGAGAGAGTGGATACATATTAATCGAAAAAAATCAAAAACAAGCAATTAAATCTTAAGAAAATTAAGTAAAAAGTCTCTTAACCATGAGAAAGTTGCCTTGATAATTAAGGTAATTTGGAACTAGATAGAAAGTTGAACTTAGTATATGCATTTTCAAGAATTCCAAGGTGAGATGAAGGTTCAAAACATTAGAAATATTTAAACATAGAAACATAGAAACCCTACAGCACAATACAGGCCCTTCGGCCCACAAAGCTGTGCCGAACATGTCCCTGCCTTGGAACTACCTAGGCTTTGCCCATAGCCCTCTATTTTTCTAAGCTCCATGTAGCCATCCAGGAGTCTCTTAAAAGACCCAATTGCTTCTGCCTCCACCGCCACTGCTGGCAGCCCATTCCATGCACTCAACACTCTCCGCATTAAAAACTTACCCCTGACATTCTCCTCTGTACCTGCTTCCAAGCACCTTAAAACTATGCCCTCTCGTGCTAGCCATTTCAGCCCTGGGGAAAAGCCTCTGACTATCCACACAATCAACGCCTCTCATTATCTTGAACACCTCTATTAGGTCACCATTTAATATAAGTGAATATATTAAATGGAAATATGAGGAAAGTACTGTATATAAGCTCATACAGTATCTTTAGAAAATCATTATGCATGACTCTAAAGTGCAGAGGTATCTTTAATAATCTTCAAAATGTAGCACCAACTACACAGATAACATCTAGTAGAGGTGCAATGATAGATTTACCCTTATGGACAGGATGTTCAAAAAAATTTTCAAGAAAAGTTGACCTACACTCTGCATTCATTGCATTACACTATTTTATTGGCGTCTTACTTCTTACAAGAAAATCTCATTCTTCAGTATTCTGCCTGAAATAATGCCAACTAGTTGCAAATTTAGTGCATGAATCACTCAACTAGAATAATTGTTTTAAAACTTTATGTTTATTGTTATATATTTTGGCTCAGACACCATGGGCCAAGGAGACTATTCTTGTGCTATACAATCTTTCCTATGTTCTATGTTCTGATATAAATACTGAGTGTTATATACTAATCTATAGTTGTAGAAAACTAAAGCCCATACTTTGCAGTCATCTCCACAGATTTAAGTCCAGAAACAAATATCTTGTTTAAACATATGGGCAATGGACAATTTGATGAATTTTTATTATGTATATTATGCATACATGATTTATGCTAACCTCCATGATTCTGTTCAAGTTAACCATATCTATTCCGGAGCCTAGCATTAAGTACTTGCCCAGTCATCTGGAGAGAGAATTAGTTCATATTAAAAACTGAAGTACAAAAGCCTCATCCAGACATAGAAGCGTAGTCATTTAAACTTAAAAATGCTAATTAAATTATGCTTATAGATGCAGAAAGTATATGATTTCTGTTTTACCATTTGATATAGCCAGGCTTGTCCTTCTACATTCAAAAAAAGAGATTTGTTCCCATTCTGCTCTTGGGAGTTTTTATTTATTAATTCTCTATTAGGATAGTATAGGCACTGCATTTTGAGAGAAAATACTTAAATTATGTTAGAAAAATTGTCTAGAGGTTTCCCTTCATGATCATTATCCTAATTTTTACCACTAAGTTGCTAAATCAGCAAACAGGATCAGTTTCATGTCCACTTACCTACATCAACAGTGGTCAATCGAAACATAACGCAGTGGTGCTGGAGGAAATCTAAGAGAAAAGGAACATGATTTATAATCTGCCCTTCTTCTTTTATTTTGAATGTGTTGGGACTGAAATGAAGCTTAGATTGGATGAAAGCTCGATGTGCTCCAAACACTTAAATGAATATTGAGGAAACTACTTAAATTTCTAAATTCTCTTTTATTGTGGGTGTACAGGCAGAGATAGCAACAAATAATTTACATCAGTTGGGAGACAAATGCTGTAGGAGTCATATTAAATAGAGATGCAGCAACACACTTTTCTATTTATAAAAGCAATTTCTATACAGTACTGGAAAACCACATGCTATTTTAAAGTCACGAACGTTGATGAATAATACATACCGTATGTAGAATTTATCATGTTCTGCAGACTATTTGGTGTCTGATGGATGTACAGTATTGAAGGATAAATCACCTCATGTTGTAATTTGGACCTGTGCAGTTTACAATATATCATTTCAGCAGATCAGTGACATCAAGTACTCTGAAAGTGCTATCGTTGTACTCACTTGATCAATCATTGTGCTGGTAATATAAGACTTTTCCAATTGTTCAGTGCAGACACCGTTGCACAGAGGCCGACAAATGGGAATTTTATTGGTGTGTGACTTCACAAAATCCTAATAATTTAGTTTCATGAACTCCATAAACAGATACGATGTGTAAATTGTAATTGAATCTAAAAATGACTAAACTTAAAAGTTTTGAAGACAACAATGTTTGCATTACACAAGCAGGATTTAATTGGTAGTTTCGAAATATTCTATTTTTATTTTAACCTGGAACAAAATCTGAACTATTTAAACCAATAGTAGAATGTTTCAGCCCTTGGCAACATAATATCTTCACATTCACATTAATGCAGAGCAATAAAGAATAAACATCCCATTTAACCAGAGGACCTTTTCTCAGTAGGTTCAGTGGCTTTTCTTGAAAAGAAATTTGCTTTTCTCGGCAATGTATCCACATACCTTCCAAAGAATTTTAGTAGGTGATCAATAATGTAAGGGTAGCTGCTAATTTATTTGATTGTATTTAATCATATTGACTTCATTACTGCACATAGGGTACTTTTTTTCTTAAAGAAAGTATGAGCAACATTTGTATAATGTCATAAATATAAACGAGGATTAAAACTAAAAGCAAGCAGAGGAAATGTTGGTTAAATTCCTCCGTTCTGATGGATATATTGCCATCATGTGGCTAGTTTGTTTTCAACAACTACCTCATTTCGAATCTTCGCAGAGTCTAGAATGTAACTTTAGAACACAGTTCACAGAGAAAACAAACAATGCAATGCTCCTTTTCATAATCATATTTCAATCACATTCAATTAAATTAAATGTTTATATTCTGGGAAATTCTCAGGCAAGAATATTAGATCACTTTCAGATCACAAAGACTAGTAAGGGATATCACATCCCTGTTACACCATAATTTGCTGTGTGTTTTCTAATTTTTTCTGTTTTAACTTGTTAGTCATATTTTTATGTATTAAGGCAAATGGCAAACTATTATGTATCAAATTGAAAGTAACCGCACTACTGCACCGTAGAATCTTTTCTCCGTTGAGTTGTACAAAGGAGTACTTCTTCATTGAAATATATAATTACTAATTCATAGAAACATAACACAATACTATTTCTCATTCACGGGTATTATAATTCCATTTACTGTAATTCATACTAACATCTATGTACTATATATTACATACTTGGAGAAACTTGTCATGAAATGTTTACAATTTTATTAGACCTTACATAAAAGAAAATGTTGCTATTATTGATACAATACATATATATGGCTATTGTATATGTTGGTATATCTATGCATAAATTTGACTACAGCTAGTTTACCAATTGCATTTTTGGATGAGTAATACAGGCTGCTTGTAGAAGTCAAATGTAACTGAAAATATCAAACAAAAAAAAAGAATGGAATTATGAGAACTCAGTGGGCCTGGCAGCATCTGTGCAGGGAAATAGATCAAGACTCTTCATCAGGACAGATGAAAGACATGGATAGTTTAGAGGGATACAAGGTAAGTGCAGGCAAATGGGACTAGCTCAGTTAGGCAATTTGATTTTCACAGAGAAGTTGGTCTAAAGGGCTGCTTGCATTCTGTATGGCTCTCTGATTCAATAGCCATTGAGCAAATAATTTTCATTAGTATGTACAAGATATGTGATTTTTGGCAGTTAACTTAGTACTGCAGAAGCACATCACTGCGGAACAGTTATATGACAGGCAAAGAAAATCACAGGCTGTTAAAATTAATACATTTGAAATTGTTACAAATAAACTGGCATTATAACAATTTTTAACTGCTGGTCAGTCTTTGTATCTATCCCTCAAATCCTGATGGTACAGGCAGAAGTTAATTTTTTAACCTTTGTAATGTCCACTCCTCCCATCCATCGATTGGCTGTTTCTTGTTTCAGTATACATTATCTTACATTTGTCAGTAATGAAGCATTCTTTAGTCCAATCATTTTATTTATTCAAATATATTTAAGTATTAATGCTTTCCTTTGTACAATTCACCTGGACATACAGCTTGATGGTTATGAAAAATATTGAAATTTTGATACAAGATTGGTCCTTCAAATGTAAAGTATTTTCATGAGAAGTGTACGCAATGGAGAATTGCTGACCAATTCAGGACAGCAGAATTGGTCTAACAATTATTACCATTTCTTGCATTCGATTGTTAAACTAGTTTTTTGAAGCAGACAGCGAATAGTTCATAATTCCACAGCACTAATTTTGAGTGTTTTGATGATCACCTTAGAACAATTCATGCAAACAAAGGTTGCCCTTGAAGATGTATAAGTGCAGCAAGAGTGAAAGATTTAAAGGCATCTTGTGGAGGTGTTGAAATGCTCAATACATACAAGTTTAAGAGCTATGTATATTTACAAGTCAAAAATTGGGCATCCACACTCATTTGTCACTGGACTCGCTGAAGATGTATTATTGATGAGATTCCCAGTACAATACAGAGCTGATAAGACTAAAAAAATGCAGAATAAGCAAATGACAATATCAATATTGCAAACTCTTCACTTGACACAAATGCTTCAATTTGTAACGGCACTCTGCAGCTCTCTCTCAATCTCATGGAGTTCCCTTGTCTGCCAGTACATCGACTGCAACTTCCTTGCTCTGCAACTCTGCCATCTGGAACTCACTCTCATCAAGATGTGCCAATGCCCAAAATATCACAGGGCAAACTGACTTGTGGAAAAACTCACTACTTCCCTCAGCATCAGTTCATTTACTAGAGGTTCTGGTGTCATTTTTTTTGTGTGAAGTTTCTTCTGGCTTTCGCTCCAAGTTCAGCCAGGTGAAGGTGCGTGCTGCTGCAGGAGAACAGGCCCATATAGTGGGGAATGGCTTGTAAATTAACTGGACATCTGTTGGGGAAGTGCCTCACCTCATCCTGGCTAGGTAAATACAGGTATTGGCATTGCTTCATTGTTGCAGATGAAACTTCAGGAACTCAAGAGCACTGTACAAGAACCACAGTCACGAGGATTGCAATGGTTCAAGAAGGCAGGCGTTCACCAGTGACATTTAGGATCATCATGAAATCCCTGTCCTAACAATGACAGAGAATAAAAATTAAGAAATAACAAATCCAGTTTCACAACAATTTCCACCCTACCTACTAGTTCTTACTGATCACCCCAGCGTTTCCTTGATCACAATGGATGAATGTAAAATCAAATTAAATCCATATTAGCATGCCAAGAGAAATGTAGAATTAACAACTGATTACATTTATGTGTACCTTTAGTCGCTATTTTATGTGTGCTTTGCCCTCCACAGTTTTTCAGTCTAGTGCCATTCTGGCCTCTGCAGCTGGCAGATTAGAGCAGCTGGCCTGAGGCCCGAGCCCTGAGCCCTGGGGAAATCAGAGGCTGATGTGCAAGTCCGTGAGTCCAGTGGAAGCTGGGAGCCTGGCCTGCCCTGGCACTGGAGATATGAATGAATGGGTAGGTGGGTGGGTGGTTGGGATGGAGGAAAGGGGTTTTGTTTTGTTGCTGTTCTTCTGTTGAATGTAGTGGACATGCTATGTTGGCACTGGAATGTGTGGTGTTACTTGCAAGCTGCCCCAGCACACCCTCAGGTTTTCTTGGTTGCCGATACAAACGACACATCTCACTGTATGTTTTGATGTATTTGTGATAAAAAATGACGGAGGCTGCAGATGGCCTTATCCATGAAAATGAATATCAGTGCCTCTAAGATGCTCAACCCCCAGCTCCCCGACTGCACCATCCATCCTGCCAAAATTGGCTGGGTGACAGGCCACAACAGAGTTGTTGTTTCAAGTGGGTAACATCTCAGGAAAATTTATAATGCACTGGAGTGTCTGACACACTATCTCAGAAACAGGCTTGACTGATGGGCAGGACTTGGATGTCAATGTTCTAGGATGTAGATGCTACATCTGTGGGACAGGTGTAGGAAGGGGGAGTTTGGCTATTGATCAGAAAGCACATCACAGTGGAACGTAAGGAGGATATTCATAGAGGAATGTCCAGTGAAGTTCTGTGGGTAGAATGCAGGAACAGGAAGCCAGGATCACTTTGATGGGATTATACTATTGGTCCTCCAATAGTCAGTGGGAATTATGTGCAAATATAATTTGCATCACAGATTGGTGTAGGTATTGTAGGGTTGTAATAGATGGTGATTTTAACTTCACTAGCAGAATCAGAGTCAGGTTTATTATCATCAACTTGCTACTTTCTTATAGCCTGCTATGCTGCTGGCGTTTAGGGCAGCAATGAAGGTCCTCCATCTCTGTCTGTCCTTGGTCGCACACAATTATTGAAAGATTCTTCATTGCTGTTTCTGTAACAGTTTTCTTTTATGATCAGTCAGGGTTGTTAGCCCTGAGCTGAACCCCCGAACCTGGACAACTTATGGACCACTCTTAGTCTGGCCTGTGCCCTTTGACTGGTTTGGTATGGGTGACCCTACCAAGAGCCAAAGCATAAAGCCCTGACTCCAGCCAACATAGCTCTCTGGGTCATTGCGCACACAAGCCTCCAAACCCTATGACAATGTTGTTTTCTTCTTGGAGGTTTATCATCGACGTATGTTGTGAACTTTGTTGTTTTGTACTGCAATACAGTGCAAGATGTAAAAATATTATGTTATAATAAAAAAGTAAATAGTCAAAAAAAGGTATAGTGAGGTAATGTTCGTGAGTTCATGAACCATTCAGAAATCTGATGGCAGAGGAGAAAAAGCTGTTTCTAACCAGTTGAGTGAGTACCTTTAGACTCCTTACCTCTTCCCTAATGGTAGTAACGTGAAGAGAGCATGTTCAGGATGGTGAAAGTCCTCAACAATGGATGCCATATTCTTGAGGGCCAGCCTTTTGAAGAAGTCATTGGTGTTGGAGAAGCTCTTGCCTATGGTGGAGCTGGATGAGTGTATAAACGTCTGCAGTTTCTTTCACTCTTGCGTATCGGAGCCTCCGTAGAAGGTGCTGATGCAACTATTCAGAATGCTCTCCATTTTACCTCGGTAGAATTTTGCCATAGCTTTGACATACCACACCTCCTCAAACAATGACTGGGGATGACATACTGCTAAGGAGTTAAAAGAGGCACGTTTTCTTTCGTATGTACAGGAAGGTTTTCTAAAGTAATATGCAAATGGCCTACTAGATAGTGGGCTGTATTAAAATCATTTTAGAGAATGGACCAGTGACCATAATTCTCATAGATTAAAATAGTTGTGTGAAAAAATAGTTGGTCAAAGCTGTTGCGGGGGGTGGACTTTGGGGTTCTAATGTTGAACTGTCATTCATTCTTTGGGGCAGTCCTCTCTTTTCACGGATGTTTGCGAAGAAGAAGAATTTCAAGATGTATATTGTATACATTTCTCTGACATTAAATGTACCTATTGAAGTCATAGAGTCATAGGGCAATACAGCACAGATACAGGCCATTCGGCCCAATAAGTACATGCTAACCACAGTGCTCACTCAGCTGGTTCCAATTCCTGATTTCAGCTCATATCTCTGTAAACCTCTACTGATCCAAGTACTTCTTAAGTAATACCTGCCTCAAGTTACGCGCACTGGCAGCTCATTCCATATACTTACCATCCTCTATGTGAAAAGGTTGCCCTCAGGTCCCTTATGAAATTTTCCCTTCTGACTCTATGGCCCCTAGTTTTGGACTCCCCTATCCCAGGGAAAAGAATTACCATTCACCTTATCACTGCCTCTCATCATCTTAAACATTTCTGTATGATCCTCCATTATCCAGGGAATAAAGAAGTAGCCCATCGATCCTCTCCCAATAACTCGGGCCTTCTTGTCCTGGCAACATCCCTGTAAGTCTCTTCCATACTCTTTCCAGTTTAACTGCACCTTTCCTGCCACAATGTTCCAAATATGGCTCACCAGCAACTGATAAAACTACTAGGTAATGTCTCAACTCCTATACCATTGCCCTGCCTGGGGAAGGCCAATCTGCTTAACACATTTTTCACCACTCTGCTTATCTGCGATTCTTTCAATGAACCGTACACTTGTATTTCTATGTTCCTCTGATCCATTGTGCTGCCTCGTGTCCTACCTTAACACCCTAAGATATAGGATCAGAATTAGCCTACTTGGCCCATTGAGCCTGCTCCGCCATTTCATCATGGCTGATCCATTTGTCTTCTCAGCTCCAATCTCCTGCCTTCTCCACCTCTCCCCCGTATCCCACCAATCAAGAATCTATCAACCTCTGCTTTAAATATACATGAAGACTTGGCCTCCACAGTTGCCTATGGCAAAGAATTCCACAGATTCACAATTCTCTAAGGAAAGTCCTCTTCATCTCCATTCTAAAAGGACGCCTTCTATTTTGAGGCTATGTCTTTTGGTCTTAGACTCTCCCACCTTAGCAAACATCCTCTTCACATCCACTCCATCAAGGTTTTTCACCATTTGATAGGTTTCAATTAGGTCACCCCTCATTCTTCTAAACTCTATTGAATACAGGCCCAGAGCCATCAAACACTCTTCATATGACAAGTCATTTAATCCTGGAATCATTTTCATGAATCTTCTTTGAACCCTCTCCAGTTTCAGCACATCCTTTCTAAGGTAAGGGGCCCTAAACTGCTCTCAATACTCCAAGTGAGGCCTTTAGTCCTTTTTAGATTCTAGCCCTCATGAAATGAATGCTAACATCACATTTGCCTTCCTCACCACTGATGCAACCTGCAAATTAATCTGTAGGGAATCCTGCACAAGGACGCCCAAATCCCTTTGTGCCTCATATTTTTGTATTTTCTCTCCATTTAGAAAATAGTTAACCCTTTTATTACTCCTACCAAAATGCATGAGGGTTCACTTCCCGACACTGTATTCCATCTGCCACTTCTTTGCCCATTCTCCTAATCTGTCTTTCTGGAGCCTCCCTAATTCCTCAGAACTAACTGCCACTCCACCTATCTTTGTTTCATCTGCAAACTTTGCAACACAGCCATCAACTCTATCATCCAAATCATTGACGTTTAACGTAAAAAGAATCAGTCCCAATATAGACACCCTGTGGAACACCACTAGTCACCAGCAGCCAAACAGAAAGGGCTCCCTTTATTCCCACTCTTTGCCTCCTGCCAATCATCCACTGTTTTATCCATGCTAGAACCTTTCCTGTAATATCAAGGGCTCATGGCTTGTTAAGCAGCCTTGTATGTGGCACCTTATCAAAGGCCTTCTGAAAATCCAAGTACACAGCATCAACTGATTCTCCTTTGTCTTTCCTGCTTGTAATTTCCTTGAAGAATTCCAACTGATTTTTCGGGCAAGATTTTCCCTTGAGGAACCCATGCTGACTATGGCCTATTTTATCATGTACCTCCAGTTGCCCTGAAACCACATCTTTAACAATCGACTCCAACATCTTCTCAACCACTGAGATCAGACTAACTGACATATAATCCCCTTTTGCCAATCACCTGTCCAGCTCTTGGCTCCATCCCTCCCCCTCCTGTCTTCTTCTATCTATTTGGATCTCCCCCTCCCCCTCCAACTTTCAAATCCCTTACTCACTCTTCCTTCAGTTAGTCCTGACGAAGGGTCTCGGCCTGAAACGTCGACTGCACCTCTTCCTAGAGATGCTGCCTGGCCTGCTGCGTTCACCAGCAACTTTGATGTGTGTTGCTATAATCTCCTTTCTTCTGTCTCTCTTCCTTCTTGAAGATATCATTTATAATATAAGTTAATAATATTCAGCTTTCTAAAATGCATCACCGTTCACTTAGCTGTATTGAAATCTACTTGTTAAATCTAGTGTTAAAGTGCTAAATTGTTGTAAGGCTAACTGTGCTGACACAAGACAGGAACTTGTAAAGGTTGAATGGAATAGGCTACTTGTGGTTGAAGGGTCACCTGGCAGGTAGGAGGTTTTGAAAATTAAGATAGAGAGAGTTCAGGGCCAACATATTAGATTGAAAGGCTAGGCTGGCTGGAGTAGGGATATTGAAGCTCTGGTCAGGAAGAAGGAAGGAACATATATCAAGTATAGTCAGCTGGGTTCAAGGAACTTATACTTAAGAAGAAATGCAGAAAGGAGAAATGAGATATCATTGACAGATAATGCAAAGGAGAATCATAAAAGATTCTGTAAATATATTAAGAAGCAACTAAGGAGAGAATAAGGATCAGTTCTTAATGAATACTTCTCATCTGCAGTTACTGTGAGAAAGCCAAGTATGCTTGTGAATTCAGGGAAGAAAATATATCGACATTATAAAAGAAAAGGTGTTGCTAGTTTTGAAACATATAGAAGTGGTAAATCCCCAGGGCCAAACCAAGTGCATGCTCGGGTGTTATGGGAATATGAGGAAGAAATTGGTGTGGTCCTGGCAGAGATAATTGTGTCATCATTAGGCATGATTATCGGAAGACCAGAGGCTTGTTAATATTGTGCCTTTATTTAGAAGTGCTGCATAAGCCAGTGAGCCCAATATCAGTGGTGGGTAAGTCACCTCAGGGGATCCCAAGGGATAGGATATATGTGCATTTGGAAACACAAGGACTGATCTAGGATGGTCAGCATGGTGTTATGTGTAGGAATCTCAGAAATTTGAGTTTTTTGAAGAGATAACCAAGGGAATTGATAAACACAGGGTGTTAATCTTGTCTAAATGGATTTAGCAAGGCCTTTGACAAGATCCCTCATGGTATGTGAATCCAGAAGGTTAGGTCACATGGGATTCAGGATGAGGTACCCAACTGAAGACGAAATTGACCAGGTGGAAGGATGTCAGTGGAGGCTTGTTCTTAAGATTTAAGCCTGTGGCCAGTGGTGTGCTATAGGGATTGGTGCAACTCCAACCATCACCTTCTGCTTCCTATCGTTGAGTTCCGAATCTACCTCGCTAGCTCCTCCTGAATTCAATGTGGCTCAATCTTCCAGATCAGCCTGCCATGCAGAACTTGTCAAAGTCCTTACAGATGACACCAACATTGGAAGTCCTTACAGATGAACCAGCGTTGGAGGTACAGCAGATCATGAAGAAGGTTGTCTAAGCTTCCTGATGAAGGGCTTGGCCCAAAACGTCAGAAGTTTATTCCCATCCATAGATGCTGCCTGATCTGCTAAGCTCCTCCAGCACATTGTGTATATATCGCTCTAGATTTCCAGCATCTGCAGTACCTCTTGTGTCTCAGCTTACAACAGGAAAAAAATGGGCAAAAGAATGGTGGATGGTATTCATCTCAGGCAATTGCAAAGCGATGCATTTAGGAAAGTTAAACCAGGGCAGGGCATTCACAGTGAGTGGAGAACCCTGGGGACGTTCACTCACTGTGTATGTACTGCTCTGATTTAGGTACTGTACATAGTAACCTGAAAGTGAATGTCCTGGGGTGCAAGTACATGGTATCCTGAAAGTGACAACACAGCTAAACAGGGTGGTGAAGAAAGCACATAGAATGTTTTGTTTCATCGCCCGGGGACAGTAAAGATTGGGGTAGTCCTGGAATTTGGCAGCTCTTTGGGTGCTCTTTTGTTGCTATATGATTTGATTTTCCATGATTGCTGCATGGTCATTCAAGATTTTAAAAAGCATAATGAAAATTTGAGTATTCTCTATGGTACAATAGCGTGTATGTGAATGTAATGGGAAGCATGTTTGTCGTGTCACAGAGAGCATGTGTATGCCGACCCACAACTTTCATTTACAAAGATTAACTTGGAATTTTCTGCAGACTAGATAAGTGAGAGAGAGCTGTCACTTCTGCTCCCAGTGATACTGTTGTATTGATTTGGGCGTGCATGCCCCTTCTTTCAAATAAAGAAAGCACTCTGCCTTATTTGTCCGATCCGAGGCAAATTTTAAAAGCCACAGCCTGGATGAGTGAGTAGGAGCAACAAGTGGGAAAGGGAATTGCTGCTTTTCCCTGCCTGCACTGACCCACTCTTCCCTTCCCTCTGTCAGTACATTCACGCCTGAGGTGCTGACAAGGTGTGACCCCATTTGAGACCCACAAGTTCCACAGCAAGTGTCAGCAACTCCTTGCTCTTTGTGAATGCTGATACTTTACCTCACAACTTCAGTGACCACCCCCATCCACCCCCAGAGATCTACTGAGAATAGCAGTTGAATCTTCTAGTGATCAGCTTTCTAAAGGCAAAATACAGATATCAGCTCCAAACAATTGCCCGCCTGAGACTGGAACAATGGTAGCATTGGTTTTTGATGGAGGCAATGATTGTGGAATTGGGAACCTGGGTTCTGAAGACTTTGGGCTAAATTCCAAATTTCAAGAGGAAAGAAGCAATCATATTGCAAATGTAATCGGAGGTCATTTCTTCCACAAAATAATTTTGATCAATAATAATCGTACTTACAATAAATTCTGTGCAGTTCTTTGTCGGGGGAAAAAAAGTTACTGAATACCCTTAACTCTACCAAATTTACCCAAAATGTGGAGGCAAGTATGCAGTGTGTATCTATCCTACCTGGTGTTCGCAGATTGGAAGTAATTGCAGTCTGGGATATTTAGTTTCGAAACAGGCTGTCGGGCCCAGCCAAACCATCCGAGCAGTTGTGCCCACTCAAACATCTTCCTGAAATTTCCACATCTGCCAACATAACCCTCCTTTGCCTTCTTCCTCACATGCTTGTTTAGCTTCCACTTAAATGTGTAAGTACAGGCTATTTACTCACTCACTCTGGTAGCAAGATCAACATTCTCACAGAACTTTGGGTACGAGAGTCTCCTCTCAATTTCCTTTTGGATTTCTTGGTGACTATCTTCTAATGATATGGCCTAATGCATTCGGCCTCTCAGACCACTTCATAACTTCAAAGACCCCTATCAAGTGATCACTGAGTTTTCATTCTTATGAGAAATGAGACTTCATTTGTTCCTTCTTCCTGATGTGTGCACCATCCATTTCAAGCATCATCCTTGTCAAACATCTTCACACCTTTAGTACCTATGTGTCCCTTTTGTGAATGGTGACTAAATCAGTATGTGGTTCTGTATTTTGATGTAAAATGAACATAACTTCACTAGTTTTCAGTTCTACCCCTTTAGAAATTAGTAGTTTTTTATGAAACTGCCATTCTTTGGTGCAAGTTTTAGTGACTGGTACATTTAGTGACTGGTCCACAACTCCACTTGGACTCAAACTATTCAAATGATACATTATCTTTCTAATCCTCTTTACGAATGTCCTACCTGGCACTTATCTGTGTAAACACAAGAAATTCTGCAGATGCTGGAAATCCAGAGCAACACACATAAAATGCTGGAGGAACTCAGCAGGTCAGGCAGCATCTATGGAGACGAGTAAACAGTCAATGTTTCAAGCCCAGACTCTTCCTCAGGACTGGAATGGAAGGGGAAAGATGCCAGAATAAAAACATGGGGGAAGGGGAAAGAGGCCACCTAGAAGGTGATAGGTAAACCCAGGTGGATGTGAAAGGTCAGGGGCTGGAGAGGAATGAATCTGATAGGAGAGGAGAGTGGACCATGGGAGCAAAGGAAGGAGGAGGGGACCCAGGGGGAAGTGACAGGTAGGTGAGAAGAGGTGAAATGCCAGAGTGGGGAATAGAAAAAGAGGGGAGGGGGAGGGAAAAAATTCTGGGAAAGAGAAATCCATAATCATGCCACCAAGTTGGAGGTTACCCAAATGGAATATAAAGTGTTGCTTCTCCACCCTGAGAGTGGCCTCATCTTGGCACAAGAGGAGGGCATGGACCAACATGTTGGAACAGGAATGAGAATTGGAATCAAAATGTTTGGCCACCGGGAAATTCTGCTTTTGGTGGATGGAGCGGAGTTGCATGATGAAGCAGTTCTCCAATTTATGATGGGTCTCACGAATGTAGAGGAGGCTGCCTCAGGAGCACCAGACACAATAGACAGCCCTAACAAATTCACATATGAAGTGTTGCCTCACCTGGAAGGACTGCTTGGGGCTCTGAATCGAGGTGAGGGAGGAGGTGAATGGGCAAGTGTAGCATTTCTGTTCCTTGGAGGGATGTGTGCCAGGAGGGAGATTAGTGGGAGGGACAAGGGAATTGTGGAGGTAGTGATCCCTGTGGAAAGTCAGGGGTGGGGGGGGGGAGGTTTAGTGGTACAATCCCTTTGAAGATAGAGGAAGTTGCAGAAGATGATGTATTGGATGCAGTGGCTTATGGGAGTTGGTAAGTAAGGACAAGAGGAACTCTATCACTGCTAAGGAAGCGTGAAGATGGGGTGAGAAGAAACTGAGAAAAAGGAACAGCATTTTTTACAGGAGAAAAAGTGGGAAGGGGTATAGCCAAGCTAACCATGGGTGTCAGTAGGTTTATGACAGATGCCGGTTGACAGTTTGACTCCAGAAATGGAGACGGAAAGATCGAGAAAGGGGAAAAAGGTGTCAGAAATGGACCAAATGAATTTAAGGGCAAGATGGAAGTTAGAGACAAAGTTGATAACTTGGATGAGCTCAGCGTGTTTCCATGAAGCAGCACCAAGGGAGTATCAATGTACCAGAGGAAGAATTGGGAAGTATTACCAGGAAAGGCTTCGAACACGGACTGGTCTTCATAGCCAATGAAGAGGCAGGCATATCTGGGGCCCATGCAAGTGCCCATGGCTATCCCTCGTGTCTGGAGAAAGTGGGAGGGGCCCAAGGAAAAGTTGTTGAGGATGAGGAGCAGTTTTGCCAGATGGTGGAGGGCGGTGGTGTAGGGGAATTTGTTGGTTCTTTTGTTATGAAGCGGAGAGTATTGAGGCCTTCTTGATGCGGGATGGGAATGTATAGGGACTGAACATCCATGGTGAAAATGAGGCAGCCAGCACCTGGGAAATGGAAGTTTCTGAGCAGATTGGGAGCATGAGCAGCGTCGTGGATGGAGGTGGAAAGAGACTGAACCAAGGAGGACCAAATGGAATCAAGGTATGAGGACACAAGTTCTTTGACTCAGAGAGTTGGGTTTATGGTCCTTGGGTAAGTGGAAGAAGAGAGCAGTGTGGGGTAAGGGACTATGAGTTTGGCGTCAGTGGATAGGAGTTCTTCAGAGTTGATGAAGTCAGTGATGGTGCCGGAGATAGTTTGCTGATGGTGTGGAGTGGGGTCCTCTTCAGGGGATTGGTAAGAGGGGGTGTCTGAGAGTTGCTGCCTGGCCTCAGCAAGGTAAGCATCAGTCCGCTAAACTAAAACAGCACCTCCTTTGACTGCGGGTTTGATGGTAAGGTTGGGATTGGTGTGGAGAGAGCTGAGAGCAGTGGGTTCAGAGGGGTAGGGTTGGATGAGGAGACAGGGTGCGGAAGTCGAGATGGTTGATGTCTCAAGGGCAAGTTGAGATGAAAAGATCCAGACCAGATAGAGAAGAGAGTGGGGTGCCCAAGAAGAGCAGGAGGGTTGGAGACAGGAAAAGGCTCATCTGTGCAGGGTATGGAATCCTTGCCAAAGTGGGTCGGAGACAGAGGACATGGAAGAAGAGCTTGAAGTTGTGGCAAGTGTGGAGCTCACTGATGTTCAGGTGAAGGGGCACAAAGGTGAATGCTGAGGATAGAACCTTCTGCCCCAGAGAGGGGAAGTTTGGAGGCAATGGTGAAAACACGGCAAGGATTAGAACTGGGATCAGAGAGCGGAAGAGAGTTGGTAGTGTCAAAGGAGAGGGGAGGGGTGGGGTGGGAGGAAGATGGAGGCTCCGAGGACCCAAGAGTTGATGGTGGAGCCGGAGTGACGGGGGTTGGAGAGTGGTGGTGGGGGAAGGGGAGCCTGGGGGCCTGGCGGCAGTGAGTAAAGTCTTGACCTGGAGGTACTGGTGGTCAAGGTCCAGGCTGGCGCTGGAGCTAGAGGTAGTGCAATCTGAAGGCGTATCTGTGTAGATCTTTATTTGATTGCCTATCCTGTAAGTGTCCACCCAAAAGTTGACATAGTTAACCTTAGCCCTCCCCCCGCCACCCCACCAATTTCATATCAGCTGCAATTTAAAAATTGTGCTTTTAGTCCCGGGACTGAACCATGAATGTGACCTGTGAAGGATACCAGCACTGATAATGCGGAACACCATTATAAAACCTCTTCCAACATGAAAAGGTATTCTTTATTCATAAATTATCTAACAACCACTTCTATTTCTTCCCTGCCTTCCCATTCTCTGACCTTACCCACTAGCCTTCTGTGGCCTATGCTATTAAAGGCCTTTTAAAAAATAAAGATACACTACATATAAGTCTCCCAGTTACCTTTTCAGGAATCGGGGAGAAGTGATGTGAGAAAGAGGATTAGGTCTGAGCATATCATCATTTCAATTAACACCTATTTCACTGCAGTGTTTGGATTATGAAAGATCTAAGATTACATGTGCTGTGAAGCTTAAAGTAGTGATAAATCTTGCAGAGTACATTGGGTTGTTAAGAATACTGAATGATAGCGTATCTGCTAGTTGTGTAATGTCCATTGAAGGAAGCCCATACAGCAGTACCTTTAAAGCCATTGGGACTTGATGATGTTTTTGACTGATCTTGATCATTCCTGCTGGGTTGTTAATCATCTCACTGCATTGTACCATGTCTTTGGACTTTGCTGTTCATACTACTCATGTTGCTTAAGTTACACCTCACCTACCTGCTGTTGTACTGTGAGCCGAAAAGACTTCTTGGTCTCCAGAGGGCAAAAGATATTTATCCTTCTGTCCACCTTATTTCCAAGGTTAAATCAGAAATTCAATATGTCCATTCTCTCCCCCATCAGTCGTGTCTTCATTGCAATCTTCAAGATCCACAAAGCTTGTAAGTACCAAATATCCAAGTTGGTTTCAGCCAAAAAGCACTCCCACTTTAATGGGTCCAGATGTGACCCTAAGTATCACTGATTGGCTAATTGCAGTTACCACTTCACAAGATATTTCCGCTTAGGTTACATTGGCATAATGAGTTGGTTGTTTGATGAACCTATTACTGTGGTTTAGCCTGCATTAGAAAGTAATGAGAGTTATTCTTTGCCTTGTGGACACCACACCCTTTCACCAGTGCAATTCAGCTTTGCTGCCAATGATTTCTTGTTGCAGTTCAGTAGATATCTTGCCTTGCCTTGCACCCTAAACTCCTGGTGGAGTCGTCAGGGCGCCATCATGACAAGCTTTGCACCAGTCTGTTCCATTTGTCGCGGTTGTCTGCCAGAGCCTGGGTCACCACAAATGTTTTCCCCGTCTATTCTTTAATGTTGTCCATCCATCTTTTCCTCTGTCTGCCTCCCCTTCTTTTCCCCTCCACAGTTCCCTGTAGAACGGTCTTTGTAGATATCTGTTGTTGACTAAATATGTAGTACATACTGCATGTTGTAAACAATTTAATTTCTTGAAATATATGCTTCACATTTCAATTTTATTATCTATCCAGAAATAGTGTAAATATAATAGCATTTTAAACTTGGCATCTTGCACTGAATTTCTCAAAAGTACATATCCTTGATAAGTGAACAGAAAATTTAAAACAAACCACCATTTTCTTATCAGAAATTTGTGTTTAAAATGTATTTGGACTTAAGACAGACATATAACTTAACCAAACTTTCTTCACTAGAGACTACTTTCTTCGCTTGAGCTCGCGCAGGCCAGAATTAGGAAAGATTGTCTGGTATGCTCTATTATTAGTCTGTAATCACCAGACTATTTTAGATATACAGTGAAAAAAATGCAGTCATATACACTGAACCAGCACATTAGTCATTTCAGCCAGTATCGTTTATGCTTATGGTATATTTATAATTCTAACATGTCCAGCAATGAAGGAGTCCATGCCAGACCATGGCTGAAACAAGATAATACATTGTTTTGGACTGGCTGTGGTGATAACTTTCATAATGCGTGTGTAAGATATTTACTTGTTGAACAAGAGAAGACTCATTATCCTTTGCCTTTTGATAAACCATATCATTATTAAGACCCACCTATAAGTATCTGGTAATTTTCTAATGCTGCAACACATTATTTATCAATACAAAAGCTGCAAGGTTGGCCAGGGTCACAGAGTCATTGAGTCCTACAGCATGGAAATGTCCCCTTTGTTTCTACTCATCCATGCCAACCATGTTGCCCACTGAGCTGGTCCTATCTGCATCTTTGGCCCATAGCTCTTAAACATATCTTCTCCATTTAAATGGCTTGTCAATGTTCTCACCTCAACCACACTTCTGCGAGCTCATTCCAAATGTGCGAACCACCCTTTGCATGAAGAGGCTACCCTTGATGTCATTTTGAAATATCTTGCCTCTGAACCTATGCTCTCTTTTTTTTAATGTCTCCTCCCTGGGAAGAAGACTATGTGATTTCACCATGTCTATACACCTGGAGGTTGTATATACTTCTATCTGGTCAACCCCTAACCTCCTATGTTCCAGACATAAAGTCCTAGTTTATGTAACCTTTCCTTGTAATTCAGGCCTCCAAGTCCAGGAAACATCCTGGTAACTCATAGAATCCCAAGGTAAGAATCATACTCCTAGACCAATGAGCTGCCACACTCTTTCTAGTTTAATAACATCTTCCCTATAAGTTATTCATGCACATTTTCTAGTTTAATAACACCTTTCCTATAACTGTTGGCTATTCATATTATGATGCATCCAACACCCATGAATCATAATTGGGAACTTAAGATCTGGATGAGGAATGTTTTATGATGCACCGTGTGATTGGACTGCAGTGTCACATTGGTTCCTGAATACAGCCATGGCTTCTCAGCACATATGGTGCACTCGAGGGAGGTAGAGCATGCAACAGACAATCATCATGTGGCATCTGTGTAACGTAGCTGTCTGCTTTGTTGAAAATGGATGGAACCAAAATGAGGCAAACCTTCTTAGTGTGTGAAAACTTCATGACAAAACTTTGTTGTATTTTCCATTACAGAAAATTTCAGTAGACTGCTCAGAAACTATAAAGGATCAGGTTTCTCATTATTACTCCGACAAAGCCTTCTATTTTATTTTGTTTGGGGAGTTGGATGATTGTTCTGGAATCTAATTCTCCATTTCTCCGACCATGATTTCTAATCTGGCATAATTCGATTACATCTTCCAAACTGCAGTTCACAGGCCACTCCACTGTTTCCTTCACTGGTTCTGTTTAAGAATTCGCACATGAATAGCATCAGACAAAATGTTGGCTCACATGTTCAATAGGTTCAATAGGTGCATTTCTTCAGAGAAATGTATATAATATACATCCTAAAATTCTTTTTTTTTCAGAAACATCCACAAAAACAGAGAAGTGCCCCAAAGAATGAATGACGGTTAAATGTTAGAACCCCAAAGTCCCCCCAGCTCCCCCTCCCATGCATAAGCAGCAGCAAAGCAACGACCCCCCCACCAGCAAAAAAGCATTGACACCCTCCACTGAGCACTCAAGTGTGTAGCAAAGCATCAATAAATACCCAGACTTACAGTACCCCAAAGACTACTCGTTCACCCAGTAATTCGACATACCACAGGCTCTTTCTGTCCCTAATAAGGGGAAAAGAAGTGCTCTGCTTCACAGCGACAGGCGAGACATAACAAACAACTCGCTGATTTATGATGTTAAGAGTCTGTTGCGTTGCTTTTTGCAAGCTCTGTGTCCAGAGAATCAGCCTCGGGTCTTTGGATACACAGCCAGCAGCCAACCCGCTGTTCCCGATGTTCCTCGTTTTCCTGCAACGCCTCAGTCAGGTGCAGCAGCCTTGAATCAGCCCATCTCCAGAGCCGCACATAAGCATACATAAGCATTAGATAGATTCTACTTAGTTATATATTCTGACAAGGTGTACATGCATTGACCTCACTCACAAACAGTAACCTGGTGTCCATTTCCTGTGCAGCAGCATTTTTAACATAAATGAATTTCAAGTTTATTTCTAACATTCATTTAAATAGCAAAAGAAATCCCGCTCTATATACCTTTACCCTTTTACATGCTGTCGAGCATGTTTGTTACCAACAATGGTATTTTCCTTTCTCAATTATTTCTTGAAAACTACAAGAACAAAATTCTGAAGAGTTCAGAAGTGACATAATACACAACTGGGAGTGATATAAAGAACAACACTAGGCAACAAAGTAGATAGTGCAGTAAGAGCTACAGAAATGAATTGTGAAAGTAAACAACGAATATGAAGGTAAAATAATATTACAATTGGAAAAAAAACGGGTGCAAAGTGAAAATCAACAAAGGGAAATGTTAAAAAAATGGTTTGCATCCTAGGAATAATAAAAGATGTTTTACAACATTGCAAATGACATAACTAATGTTTAAAAAGAAACATTCATTGCATTAACAATTGTGCATATCACATGCTACCTAAGAAGAAACATGGAAAAAGTGTTTTATAGCCCAGTTAGCCTGATATCAAATGTCAGAAAATTACTGGTTTATAATTAAAGATAGGTGTTTGGTCATCATGAAATTGTTCACCTGGTCAGAGATAGCCAGTGTGAATTTGTGAAGGGAATGTCATGCCAAATATAACTGATTTTTGTTTTGAAAAGAATGACTAAAGTGGGAGACATGGGAATGACTATAGGCATCACTTGAGCAGATTCTCATAGGAAACTGTCAGCAGTTTTGAAGAAAGTTGAATGGTCTGGTTGGGAAAATGACCTGAATGGCAGAAAATAGAAGAAAGAGAATGGGGGCAGAATTGACAGTTGATCTCATTCAGTGACTTTTGTTAGGGCCTCAAATATTAATTATATTTTTAAAGTTGTGCTTCTAGGTATGCTAACAATGTAATGGCAGGCAGTATTGTAAACAATGTAAACGGAAGCATAAACATACAAAGTGATATTAATAGATTAACCACCAGACAAATTTGTTGCATATGAAAATGCACATGGGCAAATGGGGAAATTTAGACAAAATGGTCCATAATAGTTTACTGCTTAAGTAGTAAATTAGCAAGAAACAGCATAGATCTTAAGACACAGGGTCCAGATCGTTAGTGTTTTATGTTCAGATGGAAAAGTTCTTCACAGGGAAAGCGGTGAGTATCTGGAATGAACTGTCAGAGGGGGTGGTGGAGGAAGATACAATTACAATGTTTAAAGGGCACTTGAGCAGGTCGATAGATAGGAAAGGCATGGAGGAATGGGCAAAGATCAAGAGAGGCCAAAAGGATGAGCATGAATGGGCATAAACCTGCATAGACCATGGGCTTGAATAAGGTGGGTGCATGAGAGAAGAGTTAGCCAGAATTGACTGGAAAAGAACACTGGGATAATGGCAGAGCTGCAAAGGGGGAATTTCTGGAATCAATTCAGAAGGCAAGGGATATACACACTCCAAAGAGGAAGGAGTATTCTAAAGGAAAGATGACACAACAGAGGCTAACAAGAGAAATCAGAGCCAACATAAAAGCCAAAGAGAGGACATATAATAGAGCAAAAATTAGTGGGAAGCTAGAGGATTGGGACACTTTTAAAAATCAACAGAAGGCAACTAAAAGGTCATTAAGAATGTAAAGATGGAATACAAAAGTATGCTAGCCAATAACATAAAAGAGGATACCAGAAGTTTCTTCAGATACACAAAGTGTAAAAGTGAGGCAAGAGTGGATATCAGACCACTGGAAAATGATGCTGGAAAGGTAGTAATGAGGAGCAATGAAATAGCAGACAAAATGAATAAGTATTTTGAATCATTCTTCAGTGTGGAAGACACTAGCAGTATAGTGGAAGATCCCGGTGTCAAGGGACATGAAGTGTGTGAGGTTACCATAACTAGAGAAAAGTTTCTCAGAAAACTGAAAGGTCTGAAGGTAGATATGTCACTTGGATCGGGTGGTATACACCACAGAGTTCTGACAGAGGTGGCTGAAGAGATTATAGAGGCATTAGTAATGATCTTTCAAGAATCACTAGATTCTGGAATGGTTCTGAAAGACTAGAAAATTGCAAATGTCACTCCACTCTTCAAGAAGGGTGAGGGAGAGAAAAAATGAAACTTTAGGCCAGTTAGTCTGACCTCAGTATTTGGGAAGATGTTGGAGTCAATTACTAAGGATGAGGTCTCGGGGTTTTGGAGGCTGTTGTCAGCAAGGTTTCCTCAAGGGAAAATCTTATGGACAAATCTGTTGGAATTCTTTGAAGAAATAACAAGCAAGATAGACAAAGGAGAATCAGTTGATGTTGTGTACTTAGATTTTCAGAAGGCCTTTGGCAAGGAGGCACACATGACACTGATTAACAAGCTACAAGCCCATTGTACTACAGGAAAGATTCTAGAGTGGATAAAGCAGAGGCTGATTGGCAGGAGGCAAAGTCTGGGAATAAAGGGAGCATTTTCTGGTTGGCTGTCGGTGGCTAGTGGTGTTCCACAGAGGCCTGTGTTGGGACCGTTTATTTTTATATTATATGTCAATGATTTGGATGATAGAATTGATGGCAATTTTGCAAAGTTTGCAGATGATATGAAGATAGTTAGAGGAGCAGGTAGCTTTGAGAAAGTAGAGAGGCTACAGAAGGACTTAGTCAGATTAGGAGAATGGTCAAAGAATTGGCAGATGGAATACAGTGTTGGAAAGTGTATGGTCATGCTCTTTGGTAGAAGAAATTGAAAGGGTTGACTATTTTCTAAATGGAGAGAAAATACAAAAACCTGAGGTGCAAAGGGACTTGGGAGTCCTTGTGCAGGATTCCCTAAAGGTTAATTTGCAGGTTGAGTCTGTGGTGAGGAAGGCATTCATTTCAAGAAGACTAGAATATAAAAAGCAAGCATGTAATGTTGAGACTTTATAAAGCACTGGTGAGGCCTCACTTGGAGTATTGTGAGCAGTTTTGGGCCCCTTAGCATCATGAGTATGTGCTGAAACTGGAGAAGGTTCAAAGGAGGTTCATGAAAATGATTCCATAATTGAATGACTTGTCATATGAATAGTGTTTGAAGGCACTGGGCCTGTACTCTCTGGAACTCAAAAGAATGAGGAGTGACCTCATTGAACCCTATTGAATGGTGAAAAGCCTTGATAAAGTGAATGGGAAGAGGATGTTTCCAATAGTGGGAGAACCTAAGACCAAAGCACACAGACTCAGATGAGAAGGGCGTCCTTTTAGAGTGGAGATAAGGAGGAATTTCTTTAGCCAGAGATTGGTGAATCTGTGGTATTCTATGCCACAGGCAGCTCTGGAGGCCAAGTCTTTATGTAAGTTTAAGGCAGAGGTTGATAGATTCTTGATTGGTCAGGGCATGAAGGGCTACAGGAAGAAGACAGGAGACTGGGGCAGAGAGGAAAATTGGATCAACCATGATGAAATGGCGGAGGAGACTCAATGGGCCAAATAGCCTAATTCTGCTCCAATATCTCATGGTGTTATGGTGTTATATCTTACGACACTGGTTATAACTCATTGTCATATTGTGAATATGTATTTATGGGATTTGCAGTGATATTATGCAATGGTTTAGTCTCTATTGCCTCCTGAAAGATGTAATTGATATTTTGTGCAGACAACATTATCAGTGGTTTCTTGGGGGCTGCAAAAACCCAGGAAAACCGACTCACATCCTAAGTCAATGCTTCAGAGTGGGGGAAATCTGCAGATTTGCTTTCTAGGTCACAAATACTAACTTCAGTTTAGGAGGAATAAGATAGCGACTGAAACAATGTTAATTTCTCTGCCCAAGGGAGATCCATCACTGTCAGTCCTGAAGATTCAGTTGTGTCCCAGTAAGTGGAGGCTTTAAAGGGAGCAAAGTGCAAAGTCAACTCAACCCTCTACTTTGTGATATCACTTCTCTATATCTCAACCATGTTGTAATGCTTCTTTTGCTTTCTACCTGGAAATATGTTCTCTATCAATTTTATTGACTAAATAAAATCTTCATTAAAATGATCCCACACCTCTAAATTCTGGAAGAACACAACTAGAACTGATATAATTTAATATGTTGATATTAATGGCAGATTGATGGATGCAATGCCTAATCCCACCTATTTTATCCATCTGGAGATTTATTGCCCAGACTTGAAAACAATTAACTAAAGGGAGTGACCAGTTGAGATGAATGGGGCTGAGTGTTCTCGTCCACTGCTGTAGTCTCTCACTTGGAACCTTGTATTGACTGCTTTCTTCTGGGCATTAGCAGGGAATTATTTTTTGAGTTGGATGATTACTCTAACTAATTCTGGAGTATTGTGAGCAGTTTTGGGCGCATTATCTAAAAAAGGATGAGGCGGCATTGGAGAGGGTCCAGAGGAGGTTCATGAAAATGATCCCAGGAATGAAAGGGTTAACTTTTGAGGATCTGTGCAAATGGACCTGTACTTGCTGGAGTTTAGAAGAATGAGAGAGGACCTCATTGAAACATATTGAATTTTGAAAGGCCTAGACAGTCTGGATGTGGAGAAGATGTTTCCAATATGGAGATAATGTAGGACGAGAGAGCACAACTGAAGAGTAGAAGGACATCCCATTGGAACGGAGATATGGAGAAATTTCTTTAGCCAGAGGATGGTGAATCTATGGAATTTACTGCCACAGATTGCCGTGGAGGCCAAGCCATTGGGTACATTTAAGGTAAAGGTTGATAGGTTCTTGATTAATCAGGGCATCAACAGTTAGAGGGAGAAGAATCGGGTTGAGAGGGATAATAAATCAGCCATGATGGAATGGAAGAACAGACTTGATGGGCTGAATGGCCAAATTCTGCTCTTATGTCTTATGATCTTATGGTCTAATATACACAGCCTTCTACAGATGTGTAGTTGAGAGCGTCCTAACATTCTGCATCACTGTGTGGTACAGAAACTGCACTACAGTGGACAGGAGGGCTCTACAAAGGGCTGTTAAAATTGCAAAATGCAATACTTCCCCCAGTCTATCTACCGTCAAGGTTATATATATATATATGTAGAAAGGTGCTGGAGAAAGGCCAGCAATATCATAAAGGACCCCACCCATCCTGCCTATGGACTATTTGTTCCACTTCCATCAAGGAAGAGGCTACACACCATCCTCAGTAGAATCACTAGATTCAAAAACAGTTACTTCCCCAAGCTGTCAGGCTGATCGACAGCTCAATCCATTGCCTACCACACCACCTCCCACATCTTCCTACACATCACCTAGCATCACTTTATGTGGATACAATCAGTCTATGAATGCAAATACTTAAACGATATATTTCCGTCCCATAATGACCTCATTATTTTGATTACTTAATAGCTCATCACAGGTCTCTTTCTCAATGTTAAATAATACCCTGTCAAAGCAATTACACATAATTTCACCACCATACCGTGTATTCGTATGTAATTCAGATTGCTACTGCTGAGTCTGACCTGCAATGATAGGATTGATTGGTGAAGGTGCTTTGGCACTCTGGCCCAAGTGCTCACAATTTCAGTAAAATTCTGTGAGAAAAGGCCAGTGGTTAATATAACCTTTCACAGCACAATGTACTTCACCACTTACCTTTACGAAGAGCAATCACTTAGGGGATAATTGGATGCATGAATATTTATGATAGCAGTCAAGAGATGGTTCTTACTATTGACCTTCCAGGAATTTTTCTGGATAAATTAAATGAACTCAGTAACATAGATTTCCCCTTTGCAGACCTGATTCACAACTAGGTACCAACTACTGTGGAGTTCAGAAAGAGTAATGTCATCAAGCTGGCTGGCATATGAACCAGACTGAAGAATTCACACACCCTGCAAACTGGGAAGTAAAACACATCACTTTATTAAAGTTGGCAAACATTGTGAGGACATAAATTCTGGACATGTGACATTAAGTCAGAAGGAACAACAAACAAACAAATTTGCTCATTTTACTGTGATTAAAATAAACTTTTATTCTGGGGAAATGGCAATTCACATACAGTATTTAGAATCTCAGAGGTTGTCCAATGATAGTTAGACTTTACTAATCTATTAACATTTTAGTCATATTTCATTGGACAATGTTTTTATAATTAAAATAAGGGTAAGAATGAATTACACCACATTACTGACCCCCTATTGAATGCACCGGCCAGTTATGCAACCGTCCACACAGTGCAGGAGTAGGGCTGCAGTTAATTCGAGATTGTTACACGTAATTGCCACGGACAGAAATTATCTTTGCTGTGGGTGTTGAGTAATAACCAGCAGCCATTAGTTCTGTGTCGCTCTGTTGAGACGCTGCTCGGAGTATGGCATTAACTGTACTCCCCATTCCAACTATTACACCCCCCAAACGCTACGACCACCACGCTTAAACTCGGACAAAGTTTAGACCTTATTCCTCCTATACAACAGAATGCTATAATACCACATTAGCTGTAAATAGGTGGCAGTGGACATCTCACCACTTGTTCTAAACCTCGAGAAGCTGGCCGAGGCAGCAGGACCTTCCAATAGCGTTTAGTTCGCAACATTTCCCTTGCTCTTCACTGATACATAATCTGGCGACAGTGTGAATAGCATTCTGTAAAAATCTACGGCGACTTCCGAAAAGTTATAGAAAAGGAAGTGACGGCTTTCTTGGAGGAGCGTGAATTGTGCGCAATGGATTGTCATACTGCTTAGAGCATCCATCAATGATTATACCCCTAAATCCAATGTCGTTATTGTGCTTGGGGCAATAACAGCATAAAAGCACACATCGACCTTTCTATAGTTCAGGTTTAACCCGTCACAGAACACCTACAAGTGCATTAGTTTTATTTTAATGCTCAGGTCATTGTTATGGGGTATAAAATAAAATGCACACATTACGGGTGTTTATGGAAGATTTTTGTTGTAATAAGCGGAAAATCATTCATTGACTTTCGTTTATTGATCATTTATAGCAATCATTTGAGCTTCAGTTCACAAATAGATCCTACGGGTTATCCGCGTGGCGGAATTTTCCAGCTAAATTGAAAGCTTCCCCTTGGACTAACGTTTAATAGACATCCGTGAATTACGGATTGGATATCTACTCGGGCAAACGGATTATGGCGCCCTGAATAAACGCAACCAAAATTATAGAAGTGATAAGAGCGAATTTTCCCGAACACGTTGACGTCGCTCCTGTTTACTCTATTAGCTCCATTGCCTCTGACAGTGAGATCCCTCTGATGGTTGTTGCTAGCTAATAGTAAAGGGGACGACGAGAATAGCCGTAAACATGCCAACTACCGGCAAGTTTACAGTTGAGATTTCTCCAATACTTCCTAGCCTCGTTCCCCACAAGAATATCGTTTGGCATAACTGGCAAATAGCAGTAAAAGCAAGATAATCTGTTCCAGGGGATGAGTCGCATAAGAGTACTCGGACGCATACTTAGGGAAGTATGGAATATTTATTGGGTGCTTTGACCTGTTCTACAAGTAATAACAATGGATCACGGCTAAAGCAAAACATACCGCACAAAATAAATATCACTGCCTGAAAAAAAAGCTATTCTATCTGATTCAAGATGTGCTCACTGATCATTGACTGGGATGCCAACTTTGAAAACGAAGTTAAAATGCGTCAAATGTTGCGGCTGGGCAGTTTGAGAAGCCCCGCGGTATTGGCTTTGTTACCCCACACCGAACATAAACAAGTCGCCGAATTTCAGAATCAGAATTAGGTTTAACATCACTGGCATATATTGTGAAATTTGTTTCCCGGCAGCAGTGTAGTAATACGCGAAAAAAAGATATACATTTCTGGAAAGTGCTGTGGAAGTTTGATTTTCTCAGAGGTTTTATTACATAGATGGTAATCCAATTTATTTTTTATTGCACTTGTAGTTAAACCATCCGTGGCATTCATAGCTTCCTGCATTATTAAGCAGGGGTGCCATGTTTTTCTTGGTCATTAATATTGGCGATGGAGCACAACCATTGAGAAGTCAACCAAAAACCAAATCGGCAAACGTGCAAGGTGTTCTGAAGCAGGCATGCCATGGGATTGTTGCATGGGATAGAAAATACATGAGGTCCATGGCGTGTTATTTTCACAAGCACACACAAGTCCTGCTGTTTTATTTTAAGGTATGACCTCTCTCTTCTGGGTGATGAATAAACGTTTGCGGAATTAAACAATGCAGCGACCTCACTGACTTTTATCAGGACCCGGATTCCTGTCGGCAGCAAGAATGCCCGCTGAGGGGGTGGAGGGATTTGAACGACCTTTGCAATAAGGGCAAGCTACAGGAGAAATGTTACCAAGGCCAAGGGACCAACTTTTGCCGAGTATGCTATTTTTATACAGATTGCTGCTAACCATTCACTCATTGACAACATCCCCATCACCAGGATCACTCAGCTCCTGTATTATATCTACCTTTCTGGAATTCGGTCAGTAATTGGCTCTGGATGAGTCGATTTTCTTGGCTGAAAGCTTCTCTTAAACTTATAAGGTTGCCAGTGAGATGTGTCAGAATGTGCAATGCAGGCGAATTATACAACACGACTCTATAGAGAGAACGGAAGGGCATAAATATACACTATAATGGTACTGTACGTGGTGCCGTTCGTGCCCAACCGTGACATTTCCAAATGCATTCGGCTGTCGATACTGAGTCAACTGAGATGGGAATGTAGGCACTATTAATTAGCACTTTCAAATTTACGTTCTTCTGAATCATGGAAAGTAATGTCTCCCAGAAAGCTTTTATCCATAGCTGCTGGGTTATAAACATGACATTTTCAATTAAAGAATATTACCTCTAGTCGTTTTAATATGTGCTTAACGCATCGTTTTATTAACGGATGGAAGGTTACAAAAATATTTCTGATACCGAGATGGCAATTCCAAGAGATACACTTTTAAAAATATTGTATACGGTCCTGAGCCAAAAATATCGGTCTAGGATGAACTTATAACCCAGCCTTCTTATTTTGGAAATCATATATGTCGTGCACGCACACGCGTTACTAAATACCAACCCTTTAAAATAATTAAACTAATTTAATAAATAATACGTTTCTTTTCCTCACACATTTTATTCAAAATTCTTACCATTCCAAAAGAATGCATCTCTCCAATCACAAATTGAAAATTGTTCGCATTTGTGCTGAAGTCATCGACTCCACTGCCTCTTCAATTTTGCTAGTGTAGGCCAGCTATAACTTTTACCAAGTTCTGATCCCATGGAAGTTTCCCTGCAAAGCCGAGACCCCTGAGCCTTGGTGGCCTTGAGACGGTGTTGCAGGATAACTCACGTTGCCAACGTTGAAATTCATGCCCATATTGACAAAGGGACTGACAGACGCACTTTGTTGCACCGGAGGCATGCTCGAATACATGCAACTGTAATCTCCCTCACAGGTGCCGGGGCTGCAGCTGGGATAAATACTGTAGCTGTATGGGGCGACGCTGACATTATATGGCGTGCCGTACGAAGGGGGTGCTCCCAGACAAGACTTTCCATCACGAACCAACACAGGCACTGCAACTCGGCGAGGAGCAGGAGGGGATGTACTAAACTCTAAGTGTTTATCCTGTCGCTGCCGTTTGCATTTATATCTGCGGTTCTGGAACCAGATCTTGACCTGGGTCGAAGTAAGTTTTAACACGTTTGCCAGGTGATCTCTCTCAGGGGCGGATAAGTATCTTTGCTGCTTGAATCGTCTCTCCAATTCATAGACCTGGGCTTGAGAAAACAAGATCCGCGGTTTTCGGCGAATCCTCCGCATTGGAACTTCGAAATCTTCATTTTTCTTCCCTTCTGGTATAATTCTCTTTTCCATCGATTTTGGTTCCGGGTCTTTACACAAACATAGAATTTCAAAAGAAAACAACATAAGACACTTCCGAATCGTACTCCGATAAAGTTAGAAAATAATGACGACTTTTGTAAAGTGAATATTCAGTTCTCATTTGACATTTTCTCGAATTGTGTTGAAGCTCAGCACGAAACTACGGATTCGGGGTGGGCGGGTAGTGGAATGGGCTGCCTTATCCAGCAGGCCACAAGTTTCCCAATCCTCATTCCCAATAATCATTTGCTCAAATATTTATGCTCCATGTCAAGTGACCCATAATAAAACTAAACATTTTTTTCAAGTCCAGGTTAACTAACTCTCATTTTTATGTTAATTAACTGTGTTTTTTATGAAAAGTGAATAGGAGTTGTCACATGATCAAGGTCTTCCTTGTGATCTAGCTGTGGTCCATACGCGCTGACTTTCCCAGTTCAATTCAATAAAAAATGTCGGGAACTCACATTTATAACAATCATTACCCTATTTCACCACAAACCTGAAAACACCAAGAAAACCTCGGCAGATTTGATGCCGGCCTCACTTTCGATCGGCACATACGAGGGCTGCAATTTGTTGCACTGAAGATGCTCCAGCATTACGTGGATTGCAAAATCAACGAGACGACGATCAAGGCCAGGAATTTACAGAGTGAACTTTCGCAGTTAAATTGATTCGATTAATCCAAACATTCCAAATTAATCCCATGCATGTGTGCATCTGTTTAATAGTTTGGGCGCGTTCACCTATTCTTACTTAAAGATTTGTCATTTAATTAGTCATGATATTACATGGTATTATACGGGTCCTTCACCCCACCGAGCTCCCACACCAACCACCCGCACCAGCTAACGTCTATTACAAAAGGAAGACCTTCAATTCGTTGATAATATTGGAATTCACCCAAGTGTTATATTTACCTTGGAGGTCGTTTTGAAGAGAGAAGTCCACCCGCAGTTCGCCAGAGTGCTGGGCATTGTTTCTATCCGGACTAGATGGAAGTGTTGCATGATTCCTTTGGTCAAGGAATTTGATTACCTCAGCTCCAAGGCCTTGGCTAGGACTGTATTTGGCCTGATTGCCTGGCTCCAACATGCAAGAAGAAGGTAGAGCGTCCAAAGATATGCTCAGGAGATCTGGACTCGGCTGCTTTTGCTGGTGATGTTCTAGATTTAAAATATCCTTTACAGAGAATGGTGTATTCGATGCCGCGGGACTTGGAAGCATCTCGGGGTAACCGTTGGGTTCCAAAAGTTCTGCTAAACTGTTAGGAGGGCCGTGTGAGAATTCTGACATACATTACTGATTTAATGACGCAAGTTTTTTTACTGGCGCTTTCTCAGTTGAGGAGCAGCTGACGTTAACAGAGGCAGAGCCTGAAGGCTTCTAGTTAAATACAACCATTTCTATTGGTCACAATTTACAGTGAGCAAACATGGTTTTATACCAAGCCGGCATTTTTCTCTTGAGGAATTAAACTTTCCTAATCATTTGCCCGGGTCCCATCATCTTTGAAGTTATGTAACGCTTTTTGTTTATTCTCTGCAAAGTTTTGCACATAAAAGAAAAGATAAAACCAAAAACTAACGAGAATATTCAACAGTTCGCTAACTTTGGACGTTATTTTAATGCGTATTAGATATGTTAGCTGACAAACACCCGCATTCCTTTTCTTAGTAAGGTGCAGTAAGTCTTAGTACAATAAGTATCACAAAAAATCACCTAAGAAATAACGGGCAATGCACCGCAAGTTTAAATAGTAAATCGATCTAAGCAACGAAATTTTTTCACGTCTGTATGTACCGGGGAGTGTTTTTCTTGGTCTCGTCAAGCACGGTGTGAATTTGACTGAAGAAAACGCACAGCTTTTCATTTGAAACCGTTTTCCTATAACGAGAGAAGTTCCCCAGTTAATCTCAATAGTTTTGCTGTCTTCAGTGCTTTGGAAAACAATGGCAATCTGACTGTATTTCATAAATGCAGATTCCTGTACCATTTGCATTACTGTTAATTTCCCTATTATGTGCAATATTGAGTTAGCCCAATAACATGGCTAACGATCCCAAAGCATATTTAAGAGATATAATAATTATATTACATTCAGAACGTGCTTTAAGGTTCAATTGACGTACAAATATTTGAAACTTCAATATTCAAGTGAAGGACGTTTTCGAGAAGAACAGGGGTTTAAACGTGGCTGCAATTGCTGGGACTCTAAGAGGAAATATAATGTATAATGCAATAAAATGGAAACACAATATGTTTCAATGCCCTCCAAGTAACGGATTGTCTCAACCGAAGAGATCACAAAAAAGATGCTGGTTACATTAAAGCTGTCTGTTTATTTCTCTACTTCAAACTGAAGAGGCTTTTATAAGCTCTCTTTAATGCGCGCTGATTAGAAGAATGATTACTGCAGTTTAAAAAAATCCTTCACTAAATAGGTTTTACTTTCGTTTAGGTAAATTAATCGGATCTAAACGTCGCACAGAATTATACGTAATGTATTCCATGAACACAAATCAGCTAATTGTGAAATGTCGACTTTTCTTTAGACCGGCGTGACCTGACACTGTTGGCAGCGGTTTTAGTGATTGACATTATCGTAGATATAACCTTCCATGGATTATACGGCGTGATAGCGCGGATGCGGAATCTCTCCCTCCCTCAGTTTGCATTCTGAAAAGGAAGTTGTCAAGCAGCACATCAGTCTTCCTCTCTGAGTAATTAGAAGCTGTGTAGCTGAAAGAGAGAGAGAGAGAGAGAGAGAGAGAGAGAGAGACTACTTGCACGTTAATTGATCAAATGTGGTGGATTTGACAATATTATCGAGTTATAATATTGAGCAGATTGTTCTGTAAACATGTTGCTTCCTTTCACGTAGGTTCGGTATAAGGACCTCTACTTTTTGCTATATATAAATGATGTAGTCTCGGGCCTGCAAGCCCAACTTCTGAAGTTTATGATGACACAAAATGTGTCGGTATTGTAAATTGCAAAGAGTTTAGTGATCCACTGCAGCAGGACATAGAGAGGCTGGTGGAATGAGCAGGTCCATGACAAATGAAGCGTAATGAGGTGTCTTATGTTTTGGTAAGAGATGTAATATCGAGTAAAGTGTTAATATATTCACCGGGCATTTGTTGTTATGGTTAATATGGATGCATAATCAAATAATAAATAAACAAATGTTTGTGAACTAAATGAAATGCCGAATGTTCCCTTTATTCGTAAACTGTGCCGTATCGCTGAGCGATCGCGTTCATTTTTAATTGCGGACAGGTTCTGCTAAGTTCTCAAAATATAATTAATGCAGATAACGCCAGAGACATGCATACAGGTTGATTCGGGGTACTATGATATCAGTCATATTTTGTTCACGTTGACTACTTTAAGTAGGATATTTGACAATGCATTATATTAATGGGTATTTTGAAGGTTAAACCTGTTTCTGAAATTAAAGATAATAACTTCAACTGAAATGCTTAACTTTCGATGTTTAAAATATTTATATTTCGACTTTTTTTTGTACATTTGAATTTGGTCTGGTAAAAGCAAGTGAAATATTAAACAGTCCATTCATAGAATATAGCTGCTTCGTAGGGACAGTAATTGCACGATATATGCACTTCCTTATTTGCTAAATTCACTGTTCAATTGTGCTTTTTTATAGAGCGTTTTATTGTTAACTAACCGTTTTTATATGTGACAGAATCTGCAGGTGAACAGACCGTAAACAAAGACGTTTCACATTGTCAAATATAAATCCTTTTGGACTAAATGCTACTCGGTTACGTCTCTCTTTAATTGTAAGGATTTGCCAGCCACATTTAACGTCGATTGTGTTGATAATGTTTTCCTTGTGATAGTGAGCTCAAATCGAATTTTGGAAATTGTCACATCCACTTCGCTGCACATTGTTCTAGCGCTGATATTTATAATCCAGGGTCAACTGATAAAACAGTTTATCTGCGAAGTATTAATACTTTTATCAAACAGATAGCATGGCGTCTGATTCAATTAAAATTCCTTTGACAAAAATAATGACTGCGTTCAGCGATAGTGTAGGTCAGTGTCTGATACAGAGCAGGGTGAAGCAGGCAGTCCGCTTAGGAAGGCAACAACAAAAAAGTATCCCAGAAGGATCAAAACGTCATCCCTTCAAAGCTTAAGACCAATTCGAGATGACCCTGCCTTGCAAAGTATTTCGCAGTTGACTAGTTAGAAGTTATTTTAAAATGCTTCTTACTTAAATCATTTCCAAGTGTGTAGTATATGTTCACATAACAATGAGGGGTTGCAATTTTTGAACTTTTTGGCTGACGAATAATAAGCGAAAAGTTCGCGGCCATGAGTGTGTCCATATTCACTTCGTCCCATGCTGTCGTGATACTTCAGTGCTAAATATATTTCTAGCCATTTTCCCTCCAAATAATAGTTTCAAAATATTATATAACCGTGCCGCAGCGACTGAGCGTTCTGGTGATGGATGGGACTAGTTTTCGGCAGAGACCTAATCAGGTCCCATTTCTCAGAAAGTAAACACATGCCCAAATGTTAGTTAACTGTTTTGTTTCAGGGTGATTAATAATATGCCATCACCCATTGATATAAAACGCTGCATAAATTGACTTCACCCTGTGCCCACCAGGATATTACATGACGTATTCTGAAACTCGCTCACAGCTATTCTCTTTAAGAAATTTAAAATGTATAATTTTCACTTTAGTTAAAAAAAATCAAGATTAAGTTGGCGTCAGGTCTATCACTGGCTCTTCCGAACGTTGCTTCCCTGCAAGAACTATAATTAGCAGGCTGAGTGGTTCATATTTATTTCGTAAACGGTATGACCTAATTTAAACATAGGGCTCAATTAAGTTTCATGTTTGGAATATTAGTTTGTGAACATTGTTTTCTGTCTCACCGTATAGATACCACGAACACACTTTAAAAGCTACATTGTGCTCCATAATGTTGGCCGTTCACTTCATAAAGTATGGATATTAGAGTCATTACGTTTTTGAGCTAATGTATATAAAAACCCGGTTCTAAGTTTCTGCATGACACAGACTGTGGCAGTATTGTGAACTGCACTAAAAGGAGTGATAAGTTGCAGTAGGTTATAATGTGGTTGGTGTGATGAGCAAGCACTTGGTAGATGAACTTCTTGCGAAGAAATATACCTCACATATTTTGGGTAAGACAATCAAAAATGAAGAATACCATTCTAAAGGTGTGCAGCAACATTAAGGTTTAGGGTTATGGGCATGCTGCACGCGTCATTGTAGGTGAAGAACGGGTTGAGAACGCGATTGATAAGGCACACACACTTTTTATATATCAATAGTGGCAGCGTTTATAAAACCCAGCAAATCACGTTGCAGTGAAGTGGAGGGGGTGGGGGCGGGTTTCGAATGTCGTGAGTTGCGCTGGTACGAACCGGCGTGGCCATGGTGGGCAGATTAGCTTCCTTCCCCCTTTAATTCTGTGACTTAACGGTAGAGTTTAAATAGCCTTGTAAGTTAACCTGTAATGTTGGATGTAAATTGTAAATCGTTAACATGCTTTCACTTCGTTTAACATAAAGCCCAACCCGCTACTGGGCAGCTAAATTGCCCACTGTATTAAAAACTGTCCGGTTGTTAGAGAGGCGACGGAGAATCTGGGAATGTCAGACGATTTAGCTTCTTTATCGAAATCAGATCTTCATGCACCCTCCGTCCAGTCGCGCTCTGGGACGCATCTATTTCATGCGGCTGAGATAGGAGAGAGGAAGTCGCCACAAACATTAGTGCCAGGCTATTTCTTTTCCGCCCTCCTTAGCTAGTGTCAGTCAACATTTCAAAGCCAGCAGCTAATCACTGACCCCACAATCAACATATTCTCGGCAGCTGCGGGCTGCCTGGGCTTCCGACCGTTAGCTCAACTTCCCACTCAAACGCGGGGGACGGAATCAATCTGGGATGCAAAGCACAGTGGCGAATGATTCTCCACTCCCTATTGAACATTTACTATGTTCTTCATCGGTTAAGTAAAAAGAAAACTAGTCCAAACGAACACTATAACGAATAATAAGACAAAGGAAATTCGACAAAATCAGACAGAAAAGGTGAAGTACTGTTTAATGAAACAGTTCAGAAATATTTTCAGTGTAGAGTTTTTACCTTGCGCATATTGTGGAATTAATTCAACCAACACACACAAAATGCTGGATGAACTCAGCGGGGCAGGTAGCAGCTATGGATGAGAGCACAGTCGACGTTTCGGGCCGAGACCCTTCATTTGTCCAGTCCTGATGAAGGGTCTCGGCCCGAAACGCCGACTGTACTCTTTTCCATAGATACTGCCCGGCCTGCTGAATTCCTTCAGCTTGTTGTTTGTGTTGCTTTGGATTTCCAGCATCAGCAGATTCTCTCTTGTTTGTGTCGTAGAATTAATTCCTCGCCCATTAACCTGTTTTTTTTGGGGGGGGGGCGGTTGTGGCACATGAAAAAATCGTATGTTCGAAGAGTTTAGCAATTTTTTAATATGGGAAGAAGTACCAACGAATTTGCAGAGCCCGTTCTTCGTGACATTGGTGTACTGGTCTCTCTGTGACTTTGAACTGGGACCGTTGAGGGAAGTTGAAGGATGCTGTTTGATGGCAACTGAACGCAATCTTGGGTTTCGAAGGAACATTATGCCACATTTAGCAACAAGTAGTCAAAGTTATGCTATTACGTTATATTAACTCTTCTTTTAATTTATATTGTCTTGGTTTAGTAACATCAGAAATATTTCAAATACATTTCAGAATCTGCTTAAAAGATAAACTTTTATATCTGCATGCTCATCCTTTGCCCAGTAAGATGAACATTCAGATGTATATATTAAAATTTGAGGTTGAAATATTAGCAGGAAATATCGAGTTAAGGAATTTTTACATGTAGGAGCAGAGGGAAGAGATACCATGAGTTTTCAAACCAAGAGATATAATAACAGATATTGGATCACTTCAACCTCACAATTTAATGTTGCTGTAACGAAGCCAACAGTTCTTTACTGATAAGATATGCAGTACTAAATAAAACAATATCTCATATGCATCGATCTACACTATCTTTACTTACCCTAGGCATTTTCTTTGGTATTGGATCTTTTTTCATCCGTTCATTTAAACTTACTTCATTAATAAATTGTAGTCCACACATTTTTTTCTTCTAAGGCTGAAGTTACACTCTCTGCTTCCTAAGACAAAATGGTTCAGAAGTAACCCAAGAGGCCCATGTTTTTGAGTCACCATAACTCCAGGTACGTGAGCATTAACTTGACTAATTCATAGCTCCTAACGAACAACGTTCTTTTCTGGATGGAGGAACTATTTGAGTTATCATGCTTAAGGGAAATAACAAGTTAAACATAAACTGCAATGGGATATACTGCAGTAGTTAAAGGCATTGGGTGACAAGTGGCCATAAGACCATAAGACATAGCAGCAGAATTAGGCCATCAAATCTGCTCCACTATCCAATCATCGCTCATCCTTTGTACCCTTCCTCAGCCCCACTCCCCAGCCTTCTCGCCATAACCTTTGATGCCATGTCTAATCAAGAACCTATCAATCTCTGCCTTAAATACACGCAATTACCTGGCCTCCACAGCTGCATGTGGGAACAAACTCACAAATTCACCACTCTTTGGCTAAAGAAATTTCTCCACATCTCTGTTTTGAAAGGGTGTCCCTCTATCCTAAGGCTGTACCCTTTCATCCTAGACTCTCCCACCATGGAAAACACCCTTTCCACATCTACTCTGTCTCTGTCAACATTCAAAAAGTTTCAATGAGATCACCCTTCTTACTTCTGAATTCCAGCGAGTACAGACCCAGACCCATCAAATGTTCCTTGTATGATAACCCTTTCATTCCTGGAATCATCCTTATGAACCTCCCCTGAACCATGTACAATGCCAGTGCATCTTTTCTCAGATAAGGAGCTCAATACTGTTGACAATACTCAAGGCAAAGCCTCAACAGTGCCTTATAAAGCTGCTCTATGACCACTTAAAATGAATGCTAACATTGCATTTGCCGTCCTTTCCACTGACTCTACATGCAAGCTAACATTTTGGGTGTTCTGCACAAGGACTCCCAAGTTCCTTTGCTTCTCAGATTTTTGGATTTCTCCCCACTTAGAAAATAGTCTGCACATTTATTTCTTCTACCAAAGTGCATGGCCATCCGTTTTCTAGCATTGTATTTCATTTGCCACTTTCTTCCCATTCTTCTAATCTATCTAAGTCTTTATGCAATCTTCTTATTTCCTCAACACTGCCTGCCCATCCACTAATCTTTGTATCATCTGCAAACTTGGCAACAAACCCATCTATTCCATCAACTAAATCATTTATATACAAAATAAAAAGTGGTCCCAACACTGACCCCTGTAGAACACCACTAGGCACCGGCAGCCGACCAGAAAAGGATCCTTTTATTCCCACTCACTGCCTCCTACCAATCACCCAATGCTCTAGCCATGCTAGTAACTTTCTTGTAACACCATGGGCTCTTAACCTGGTAAGCAGCCTCATGTGTGGCACCATGTCAAAGGCCTTTCGAAAATCCAAATATACAACATCCACTGCATCCCCTTTATCTATCCTACTTGTAGTCTCCTAAAGAAATCCAACAGGCCTGTCAAGCAAGATTTTCCCTTAAAGAACCATGCTGATTTTGTCCTCTTTTGTCCTGTGTCACCAACTACTCCGTAACCTCATTCTTAACAATTGACTCCAACATCTTCCTAACCATTGAGGTTAGGCTCACTGGTCTATAATTTCCTTTCTACTGCCTCCCTCCTTCCTTAAAGAGTGGAATGACATTTGCAATTTCCCAGTCCTCCGGAACCATGCCAGACTCCAATGATTCTTTGAAGATCATTACTAATGTCTCCACAATCTCTACTGCTGCCTCTTTCAGAACCTTAGTGTGCAGTTCAACTGGTCTGGGTGACTTATGTACCTTTAGGTCTTTCAACTTTTTGAGCACCTTCTCCCTTGTAATACTAACTGCACTCACTTCTCTTTCCTCACACCCTTCAACACCTGGCACCTAGTGTCTTCCACAGTCAAGAACGATGCAAAATACTCATTTAGTTCATCTGCTATCTCCTTGTCCCTGGTTATTGCTTCTCCAGCCTCATTTTCTAGTGGTCCTATATACACTCTCACTTCTCTTTTTTTTATATATACTAAAACAGCCATCCTGATATTGCTTGCTAGCTTGTTACATATTTCATCATTTCCCTCCTAATGATTCTTTTAGTTGCTTTCTGTAGGTTTTTAAAAGCTTCCCAGTCCTCAACCTTCCCACTAGATTTTGCTTTTTTGTATGCCCTTTCTTTTGTTTTTACAATAGCTTTCACTTCCCTTGTCAGCCACAGTTGTACTATTTTACCTTTTGAGTATTTCTTTGTTTTTGAAATACATCTATCCCGCACTCTCCCCATTTTCCCCAGAAATTCAAGTCATTTCCTGCTATGCTGTCATCCCTCCCAGCATCTCCTTCCAATTTACTTTGGACAACTCCTCTCTCATACCGCTGTAATTCCCTATACCCTACAGAAGTACTGCTACTTCAGACTTTACTTCCTCCCTATCAGTTTTCAAGTAGAATTCAATCATGTTGTGATCACTGCCTCCTAAGGGTCCTTTTACCTTAAGCTCCCTAATCACGTTTAGGTCATTACTTAACACCTAATCCAGTATAGCTGATCCATTAGTAGGCTCAATGACAAACTGCTTTAAAAAGCCTTGGATGCAGAAAAAGCATTTGATAGATTGGAATGGGATTTTTTATTTAAAGTATTAGAAAAATATGGGTTAGGAACACATTTTATAAACTGGATTAAAACTTTAAATACTAACCCTAATGCTAAAGTAGTGACAAATAGCCAAATTTCAACACCATTCCAGTTAAAAAGGTCAACCAGATAAGGTTGTCCATTATCACCTGCTTTATTTGTATTGGCGATAGAACCATTAGCAGAACTAATTAGAATTGATCCAGATATTAAGGGTTTTAGAGTTAATCAGGAGGAATGTAAAATTAATCTATTTGCTGATGATGTTTTGATTTACTTAACAACCCCACAGCATTTGTTACGTAAATTATCTTTTAGATTGGATGAATATGGGAAAGTATCAGGGTATAAAATAAATTGGGATAAAAGTGAAATTTTACCTCTTACTAAAGGAGACTACAGCCAATGTCAATTAGTAACCCAATTTAGACGGCCGGTAAATGGTATAAAGTATTTAGGTATCAGACTTGATAATGATGTAAAGAATTTATATAAAGTTAATTATTTACAACTATTGAAAAAAATTCAAGAAGATCTTGACAAATGGGTGATACTACCAATAACATTAGTGGGTAGAGTCAATGTTGTAAACATGAATATATTTCCTAGATTACAGTACTTGTTTCAAACATTACCAATACAATTGCCACAGAAATTTTTTCAAGAGTTAAATGAATGTGTGAGAAAATTTCTTTGGAAAGGTAAGATGTCAAGAATATCATTGGAAAAATTGACATGGAAATTTGAGTTAGGAGTGTTACAACTTCCAAACTTTAAGAATTATTATAAAGCAAATCAATTTAGATTTATTGCATCTTTCTTTGACGTACAAAAACCGGCATGGATTAGAATAGAATTAGACAAGATAGGAGAAAATACACCCGAAGATTTTATATATAAATGGGAATCTAAATGGATATGGGAAAAGAAAGAATCTCCTATATTAAAAGATTTGATTGATCTATGGAATAAGATAAACGTTAATAATGAAATAAAGAAATCTTTATTAGCAAGGAGACCTTTGATTCAAAACAGACTTATTCTTTTTACAATGGATATTCAACTTTTATATAATTGGTACCAAAAAGAGATTAGATCTATAGGAGACTGTTATGAACGAGGTATATTGATGTCATTTGAACAATTAATGAATAAATATAAAATATCAAATAACACTTTCTTTTGTTACCTTCAATTAAGGGCTTACTTAAAAGACAAACTGGGTCAAACAATGTTTTTGCCAAAACCCAATGAAATTGAAATTTTAATTCAAAAAGGAAAAACTTAAAAATTTATTTCTTTTATGTATAATTTGATTCAAAAACAATTAAACAAGGAATCCACAAGTCAAAACAAAAGTGGGAAACAGATCCGAATATTAATATTGATGAAACAAATTAGTCAAGGCTCTGACTTGACAGTATGACAAATACAATAAACGTTCGACTTAGATTAGTACAATTTTTTTTACACCAATTATATATTACACTGCAAAAAATAAATAGATTAAATTCAAACTTATCTGATCAATGCTTTCGATGTAATCAAGAAATTGGTACTTTCTCACATTCTATTTGGTCTTGTTCCAAAATTCAACTTTTTTGGATAAATTTAAGAGTTTTATTGGAACAAATTACTGGAACTCAACTTCCACATAACCCTATATTATTTCTATTAGGTGATATTGAAGGGATAAAACTGTAACTTAAACTGAATAAATATCAGAAAGAATTTATAAAAATTGCATTGGCAGTAGCCAAGAAGGCTATAGCAGTTACTTGGAAATCGGATTCGTATTTAAGTATGGATCGTTGGAATAATGAAATCTCTAGTTGTATTCCACTCAAAAAAATTACTTATAATTTAAGAGATAAATATGATACATTTTTGAATATTTGGCGCCCATATTTACAAAAGATAGGATGGCATATTTAGTTGCTCCGATGATAAAGATGTTGGTCCCTTGGGGAAAGTAATAAATAAATATACTAAATTTATTTTGAATCCCATGGAGCATGTGGAAACTTTCCAATATCCAGGCAGTTCTTCTTTCTTCTTTCTTTTTCTTTTCTTTCTTTTTTTTCAGGTAGGGGTATATATCGGGGGGAAGGGTTAAGGGGAGGGGGTAGGGTAGATATTATCATTCTATGTAATCATTTTGAAAACTCAATAAAAATTATATTTTAAAAAAGCCATCTCATAGGTATTCACTCTCTCGAGATTCATTACCAACTTGATTTTCCCAATCAATCTGCATGTTAAAATCTCCCTTGACTATCATAACATTGCCCTTTTGACACATCTTTTTTATTTCCCATTGAAAGTCAAAATAACATGAAGTATTTTATTCCAAGTATGTTCAGCTTAGAGGACAGAATATAATTGTGGTGGATTGATGAACTTTTCTTTTCAAATATAATTCTAAGGATTAATGTCAGTGGATTTTATCTAGGTTGAAACATAGCACTTTACCCCCATTGTGTGCAACCTGTATCAGCTGCAAAGTCTTGTGGATTGTTGAACTAAAGGTAATTGATAAAATTGACCTTGACCTTTCTTGCATGTGCCTGCAGCTGCACTCTGTACCTACCCAACAAACTGTCCTTTACTTCCAAATATCTCTGCTATCTTCATCCAGGTACCTGAGATTCAAATAAGAATATCTAACTTGAGATATTTGTTATTATGTCATTCAAGCTCAGATTGATAAACACAAGCTATTCTGTAGATGCTGCACATCCAGAGCAGTACATACAAAGTGCTGGAGGCATTCAGCAGGTCAGGCAGAGTTCATGGAAGGGAGTCCTGATGAAAGGCCTCGACTTGAAATGTTGACTCTATTCCTTTTCTTAGGTGCTGCCTGACCTGCAGAGTTTTCCAGTGCTTTGTGTCTCAAAACCAATTGGAGCTGTTGATTTATGTTCCTCATAGAGCTTTAAGGAATTATATCTTCACCGTTTAACAATAACATTTATAACCATACTGCATTAAAATTTATCTTGCACTTTCCCTGAGCCGAAATAATATGAACTGTTGACATATAGATAGCAGGGAAAACTTTCTTGAAAGTCTCCAAAGAAAACTTGAACTTGAAGTTGGTTTTCTGTGGGATAACAGCTCTCAGTGGCACAAAGCACATCAATTAATATCAATTTCTAGCGCTTGAAAACCTGGCATAAAATACCAGTGGGGAAGAAATTATTACGTCTAGCCTGTGAAAAGCCCATCAAGACCTAAACTAACGAATTATATAATTAATTATTGATTATGCATTAGGTTAAATGTCCATGAGTTGATAGAATTACACAGTTAACATAGAACTGATACAAATGACAGTTTATTGGAAGATTTTAAGAATGAGAAAGTATCTCTAAGTCATATCAAGGCAGACCCGAAAGCCTAGAAGCCAGGAGAGCAACAGAGGAGATCCAACACAACCTGATAACTTCACATGCTCTTGATCTTCTCAACAACTTTCAATTCCCTGGCCCTGACCACCTCATTTTCAGTCCCTGTACACTTCTTTCCCTCATCAAGAAGGCCTTAAAGCTCTTCACTTCTTTCTTAACGAAAAACCCAACTAGTTCCCTTCCAACATCACCCTCTTCCAACTGGCAAAACTGGTCCTCACCCTCAACAATTTCTCCTTTGGCTCCTTCCACCTTCTCTAAGGGGTAACCACGGGCACCAGCAGGCACCCAGCTATGCTAGCCTTTACGTTGTCTATGTGGAACAATCCATGTTCCAAGCCTTCACTGGTAATGTTCCCCAACTCTTCCTGCACTACAGTGATGACTCCATTGGTTCTGCTTCAAGAACCCATGCTAAGCTTGTCAATTTCATCAACTTTGCTTCCAACTTCCACTCTGTCCTTCACTTCACTCGGTTGACTCTTGACACGTCTCTCCTTTTTCTCAATCTCTCTGTTTCCATCTCTGGAGACAAATTGTCAAATGAGATCCTTTATAAACCTACCAATTCCCACGGCATTCATGACTATACCTCTCCCTAGTCAGTCTCCCAGAAAAAAATGCTATTCCATTTTCTCAGTTCCTTTGTCTCCACTATATCTGTTCCCGGAATGAGGCTTTCCCTTCCAGGACACCAGCATTTTCTCCTTCTTCAAGAACGGGGTTTCTATTCCTCCACCATTGAAACTGTCCTCAATTGCATCTTCTCCATTTCCTGGACATCAGTGCTCGCCCTATCTTTCTGCTGCCTTAACAGAGATAGAGTTCCTCTTGTCTTCACCTACCATCCCATAAGCCTCCACATCCAACACATCATTCTCCCAACTTCTGCCATCTTCCACGTGATCCTACCAACAAACATATCTTTACCTCTACCCCCACCCAAATCTCCACTTTCCACAGGGACTCCCTTGTCCATTCGTCTCTCTCCACTAATCTTCCTCTGGCACATATCGCTGCAATCAGCATAAATGCTACACCCGCCCATTCACTTTCTCCCTCATGCCCATTTAGTGCCTCAAACAGTCCTTCCAGTGAAGCAACATTTTTTGGGGTCATCTATTGGGTCCGGTGCTTCCTCTACATTGATGAGACCCAACACATTTTGGGGACTGATTTGTCGAGCACCTCTGCCAAGAGTAGAATTTCCTGGTGGCTAACCATTTTATTCCTATCCCCATTCCCATCTGATACGTTGGTCCAAGGCCTTCTCTTTTGCCACCATAGGACCTCTCTCAGGGTGGAAGTGCAACACCTCATACTCTGTTGAGATAACCTTCAACCTGATAGCATGAACATCAATTTCTCTTACTGGTGTTATTTTTCATTTTTTTCTTTTCCCTCTCCAACCACATCCCTTCCACCACTAACCGTGTTCACCTGAACTTGGTCACCACACTGAACAACTTTGTCTTGAACTACCTTTACCTCTTACAAATCCAAGGTGTAGTTATGGGAGCCTTCAGTGATGCAGGCTATTACAAAGCACTCTTGCATTATTTGGTCACCTCTCTTTCCTAGTACTGGGTGCATTGGTACTGTTTCCTGCTCTTGTACAAAACTCCAGTGTTTTTTTTAGCCTTCGTTTCCAATCTCTACCTTGTTCAACATGCTCAATATTTCACCCTTCTGCTGATACATTAACATTGTTTCCTTCTCCCTTTATGCTGTTAGTCTTGCTGATAATTTCCAGAATTTTGTTTAGTTCAACCCCAATAATTTATTGAGACGGTGGTGAAAATGCGTAGAATCTTTTTTTAAGGTGCCTGGAATGTCAATGTAAATATATTGGCTTGTATTCTTTACCATTAACTGCAACAGAGTGAAGTCTGCCCGTAACTGTAAAGGCAGATTAACGTTATGGGTGATTCAGATACTGGCCTCTTTATCCTTTCAAATAAAGTCTCGTTGGGCACCTCCTCTCCAAGAGAGAGTAGAATGGTCCGTAAGTGCACTTAATATTAAAGAAGACTGCGTTGGCTTTCACTGCTGCTCCTCATTCACAAGTAGTGATCGGTCTTCAAGTCTAAAGTGTCAGATTTGGCCAGGAGTTTCCCAATGAAATAACATTAAACACCCGTGAAGACAAAGTGCCAATTGCACCAACTTTCAAATTAATTGGATTTTGCATTAATATTTGGGATCATTAGTATTTAATAGACACATTCACAGTACATAAAATTCCGATGAGAAGAACCCTATATTTTGTGTGTATTTTGTGACTCGGTCTGTAGGTTTGGACTAATTTTAGGCTTTAGGAAGGAAAGAAAATAGGAAAAGCAATAGATCAGTAAACTCCTCTAGACTGCCCACTATTCAAAATGATCATGGGCAATCCAATGCTGGTGATACTGGCTGTACTTTAGTTGGAGTATTGTGCACTCACTGGGCACCTCACATGAAGAAGGATGTCAAAGCTTTATAGTTGTGCTTAGATTTATTAGAATGCTACTAAGCATGTGGAAAAAAAGAACTACCACTGTTGTCCAAAGAGCAAGAAAGTTAAGAGAACTGTACTGAATATTATGAAGACCTTTGACAGACCAAATACTGAGAAGCTGTTTCCAATGTTAAAAAGATTAGCAACCAAAGTAAGGGAAGTTAAAGGTTATAACATAAAGACACAGGCAGGCCCATATAGAGAGTTGATAAGATCTGGAATTTATGGACCCAAAGAGTGTTAGAACCAAATTCAATAAATATTTACAAAATTAACCATGAGAAATGAGGACTGGAACTAATTATGAGCTCTTTCTAAGAACCGACACAGGTAAGATGGGCCAAATCACTTCCCTCTGTATTATACCATTTAAAGTTTCTTTGGATTTTTGTTTCCATCCAGTATTTTAGTGGCACATGGGGCAGGTCCTAATATAATACATCATGGATGAAGCATCTAAAACTTTGAAAAACTGCTATAGATGTGTGGTGGAGAGTATTGTGACTGGTTACATATTAGCCCGATATGGAAACGCCAATGCCTTCGAATGGAAAATTCTACACAAAGTAGTGGATACAGCCCAGTCCATCACGGTTAAAGCCCTCCCCACCACTGAGCACCATATACATGGAGCATTGTTGAAGGAAAGCAACATCCATCAACTAGGATCCCCATCTCCCAGACCATGCTCCCTTCTCACTGCTGCCATCAGGAAGAAGGTACAGGAGCCCTCCAGACTCACACCACCACGTTCATGAACAGTTATTACCCCTCAGCCATCAGGCTCTTAAACCAACAGGGATAATTTCACTCAACTTCACTCACCCCTCACTGAACTGTTCCCACAATCAGTGGACTCGCTTTCAAGATCTTTTCATCTCATGTTCTTGAATTTATTGCTTAATTATTTATTATTTTTTTTCTCTTTTGTATTTGCAAAGTTTGTTCTCTTCTGCACATTGGTTGTTTGTCCATCCTGTTAGGAGGGGTCTTTCATTGATTCTATTACGTTTCTAGGATTTACTGAATATGCCTGCAAGAAAATAAATCTCGAGGTTGCACTGCACATGATGACATACATATACTTCGATGATAAATGTTCTTTGAACTTTGATTACAGTAGAAAGACCTTTATTAGCTATTGTTGATTTTTTTGAAATGGTGAATTTTTATAATGAACTACCATAGTGTCATGGGTTTCTTAACAAAAATAATAAAGAATTAGTGGTATGGGAATTAGAGAGGAAACGGGATGTGATAAATAATTGTATAACACTCTTCTGCTTAGGCTACTTAATGGTAAAGATGCAATAAAAATGAGTTTGTTGAATTACTACAATAAATGCTATAAGCAGTCATTAAAGTTGGAATATTATGTGAAGGGTTAAGATAGCAAATATTGAATTAAGCAACTCATTACTAATACTTTCCAGAAGCGCTAAAAGGTCTAGAGGTAAACTGGTTTTAGAGTACTGTACCCAGATTCTACCCTCTTTTTGCAGTTGATATAACTATTTATTTTCATCTGGATTTTGGTCTTTATTAAAGAAGGGAGAGGTACTGGGTGTTTTTTTTTCTTGTATTAGACATATAGAAGCTAGACAAAGCCAGAATGTTTTTAAGAGGGTGAAAATATAATTTGGGAAAGCGACAACAGGACACATTTCTAAAAGTGTTCAAAAGAATCGATGAAAGCTATCACATTACAACACAGGGAAAACATACAGTAGCCATCTGAAGAGGCACCAAGACAAACATATGAAATAGAAACGCTGAGACTGAAAAAAGGTGTATACAAATTAACATATTAACGCAGTCATAGTTGCAGCAGTGAACTTCATGGGGATTCACTAAAATTTGAGAGCTAGTACAGGAACCATAATAAAATAAGAACATAAGAAATAGGAGAGGAATAGGCCACTTGCTCCACCATTCAACCAGATTGTGGCTGATCTGACCATGGACTCATTTACAGCTACCTGCCTTTTCCCCATAACCCTTAATTCCCCTACTATGCAAAATTCTATCCATCTCATCTTCATCCTAAATCTACTCCCCTGAATCTTGAGGCTATGTTCCCTAGTTCTAGTCTCACCTACCTGTGGAAACAACTTTCCTGCTTCTATCGTATCTGAACCTTTCATAATTTTATATGTTTCTATAAGATCTCCTCACCCTTCTGGATTCTAGCGAGTACAGTTCCAGGTGGCTCCATCTCTTCTAGTCTAATCCTCTCATCTCTGGAGTCAACCTGGTGAACCTCCTCGGCACTGCCTCCAAAGCCAGTATATCCCCCACTCAAGTAAGGAGATAAGAACTGCACGTTGTACTCCAGATGCGGACTCACCAGTACCCTATACACTTGCAGCATAACCTCTCTGCTCTTAACTTCAATCCCTCTAGTAATGAAGGCCAATATTCCATTCGCCTTCTTGATAGCCTGCTGCTCCTGCAAACCAGCCTTTTGGAATTCATGCACAAGCAATTCCAAGTCCCTCTGCACAGCAGCATGCTGCAATCTTTTATCATTTAAGTAATAATCTGATCTTCCATTTTCCCTTCCAAAGTGCACACCCTTCACCACTGATTGCCACACATGTATCCCAACTCTTCCGCTTTCTATTGGCTAACCAATCCTCTATCCATGCTAATACATCACCCCCAACTCTATGCATCCTTATCTTATGGATAAGTCTTATGGCACCTTATCAAATGCCTTCTGGAAATCCAAGTAAATAGCATCCATCTGTTCCCCTCTATCCATTGCGCTCGTTATCTCTTTGAATAACTCAGGGAGGTTTGTCAAACAGGACCAGCCTTTGCTGAATCCATGCTGTGTCTGCCTGATGGATCCATTTCTTTCCAGATGCCTCACTATTTTTTCTTTAATGATAGCTTCAAACATTTTCCCAGCTACAGATGTTAAACTAGTTGCCCTAGAGTTATCTCCCTTTTGCCCACATCCTTTTGTGAACAGTGGCATGATATTCACCTTCTTCCAATCCGTCGGGACCTGCCCATAGTCCAGAAAATTTTGGTAAATTATCACCAAAGCCTCAACTATAATTTCTGCCACTTCTTTCAGTACCCTGAGATGCATTCCATCAGGACCAAGGGATCTGTCTATCTTTAGGCCAAAAGTTGTCCCACCATGGATGAAAAGAATTTACAACTGGAAAATAGCTGTGAAGTTCAGAGTTTAGAGGTTTAGAATTTAGAGGTATAACAAAAGTTGTTGGATCAATGATACAGAAGAAGTGAAAACACAAAGAATGCTGCCTGGTGCAGTCTGAGGTTGTGACACTTGAACATTGATACTTGCAAGTTGAGTGATTACTTCAATATTCTTCTCTTTCTTGATATCCTCCATTGGATGTTTTAAAACAGTTCTTCACCTCTGGCTAGAGCATCCTAGCAGGGTTATTGTTTGTTTTTCTCTCTTCATTACCCATAATATATGCAGTCCTTTGAAATGTTCTCACTACGCAGTCACTCTTTGTTGGTCTCTCAATTGTTAGCATATTTTTCTAAATTTAGAGCACAGCTCAAGTTATTTCCTCTCTGTTATCAAGTGTATCTTGTTATCATATTTTTGTCTCCTCACCTGACGCTGTTACGTCAGCTCAATAACTAAAACGTCAATGTACATTAATCATCAAGGTTTGTACGTGTACCAGCCCTCAACCATGAGATGCTGTTTGCAGATGATGCATCATTGACGCCACTCACTGAAAGTGGACTCCAACAACTGATTAATCACTTTGCCTATGCCTGCAAGGAGTTTGGGTTCGCCATCAGTCTGGAGAAGACAAACATCATGGCCCAGGATTCAGAATCTCCCCCAGATATCACCACTGATGGTTGCTCTCTTGATGCAGTCGGCTTCTTCACTTGTCTTAGGCCGACCATTACCAGCTCCCTGTCCCTCAAAGCAGAGGTGAACAGCAGGACTGCCAAAGCTGCAGCTGTCATGGCCGGACTGAACAAGAGAGTGTGGAACAACAGACAGCTGACAAAGACAACCAAGCTGCGTGTGTACCAGGCATGTGCTCAGCACACTCCTCTATGCCAGCGAGGCTTGGACACCATACATCAGCCTAGAGAAGAGGCTAAAATTGTTCTACCGACACTGCCTCGAGCGCATCTTTCACTTCTCCTGGCAGAACAGAATCACCAACACAGAGGTTCTACAGTGGGCTGACACCTCCAGCATTCAGCACTACTCAGCTACAGATGCCTCAGATGGCTGGGCCACGTCAAACGGATGGACCAGGGGTACATTCCCAAGGGCATGCTGCATGGCGAGCTGAGTGAGGGTTACCGCCCACGAAGAAGACAATACCTCTGCTCAGGGATGTCTGCAAGCGCGACATAAAGCAGGCAGGCACTGACCTCAACACGTGGGGGGAAACAGTCGAAGACCGGACAGCATGGAGATCTGCAGTCAATAGCGGTCTACAACGTGCTGAGATAGCAAGGAACAACATGCTCATCAACAAGAGAGCCAGGGGAAAAGCCAGAGCACCTTCCTCCTTGAGCTGCAGCCACCGTGAAAGAGACTGTCACGCTAGAGTGGGGCTGTACAGCCCCACGTCTACAATCCCAAGATCCGTCAGCAAAAATGTCACATCGTCGTCTCTCAAGATATATGGGTGCCAATGGATACAATTTCATATATAACCTCAAGATTCATTTTCTTGCAAGCAGCCACAAACCGCAGTAACACAATAAGCAACAAAGACCATCAAACATCCAATCTGAGAAAAATAGAATAAAAAAAAGTAAAGGATTAATAGACGCAATATGAACCATGGAGTCCACAGCCTTGGAGCCAGTTCAGCATTGAGACCCATGCAGCCAGCCCAGGAGTCCAGTGGCTGCGGGCCACAACTGCAGAGTCATTTCAGCACTGATGGGGGATCCTGGCTGGCACAGAGTCATGAGCTGAACACCAACTTGTCCTTCAACGTTGGCTTTAACCTTTCAAATCTGGATTGACACTTAAATCTGCTGAACCTCAATTCATTTTTCATTCTTGGGCCCCAATCCGGCCCAGTTTCAAAACAACCCGAAGTTTAAATCCAGCCCAAAGTTTGCCTCAGCAATGGCTACTGTGGTCGTACCTGCATTCTTGAGAGTGCAGTTTACTAAATCCTTTAGGATACCATAAAATAACAGATCATTCAGGTGGTTCAAAAACACAACTCCCAGGGGAAATTACGTATTGTGCATTGCACTGTTTGTAGTCCAGATAAAGTACACTTAGCAGAATAGTTAGTAGTTTTGTTAGCTGCTCACAAAACATCACCAAATCAACAACACCATCTTGGGGGAAAAACTGCTATCCAAACAGACATACTTAATCAGGCCTTGGATCTAAACTCCAACAGTATTGAATGTTACATGGGATGAACCAATTTGACACCATTCTCCCTGATATTTTCTGATAGATGTATTTGCCTATGATACTATCAGTGAGAGTGAACACTGCACAGCTCTTTGAGGGAACAAGGTCCCATATTAGCACTGAAGCCACTCTCCACCAAGTTGTGAGGCACTTCAGTCATACTAAGTAGCATGGAAGAGATCTGGCAACTTAACACTGAGCATCTATGTGGCACTGTGGGCCATTAGTAGTAATGGAAAAGTACACTGACATAATCTCACAGTGCAAAAGGCTCTCACTCCACCATTACAATTAAGCCGGGGAACAACCCTGATTCAATACAGAGCACAGCTGATTCTGCTGGGAGCAGTATCAGGCAGACCTAATATGAGATTTCAAATCCAGTGAAACTGCAGGAGAGGACCAGGACTAAACAGCAAGATCAACACACAGTCAGAGGTAAGGGGACACTCAGCCCACAGATTAAATTGTGAATGATAGTTGACAAATAAACATGAGGAGGCAGTGTCTCTAAGACCATTCCCATTTTTATTTGAGTATCTCAATGAATTACTAAACAGAGTAACACATGCTGTACATTATCTGTACTTGAAAACCAAACAGCAGGGCAAGAATATTTCATTCATGTGAGGGATCTGAGGATACTCCAACACTGATTGAAGCCTGAACCCTCATTTGGAAACATTGTCTTAAAGCTCATGCCAACCACACTATCTGATCAACCTTGGTCAAACGTAGTAAAATTGCACATTTACTGAAGCACATTTTAAACCGGTCTACTGGCTGTTACATATTTAAGAGAGGTGTAAAGTATTTTATAAAGATCTTATGCCACATCTAGTTATAACATTCTGAACCTTTAAAATTATGAAGAGTTTGAGAGAGTGGGTGGAGATAGAGTATGTTTCTGCTCGTGACACCAAACATAACTGGAGACTGTCATGAGCATACTCAGCAGTTTTCCTGAAGTGTCGGGTGAGAATGCCAATGCTGCTAACATGGGGAGTGGACAAAGCAAATGGGAAACATTTAAAGGAATGCTGAATGAACATAGGAAGGGGAGAACAATGGATAATGTTGATAGAATTAGATAATGAAAGGCAAGAGGAGACTGTGAAAGAATGCATGGAGTACGACCAAAGGATAACAGCTAAAATAATAGATTAAACTGCAAAATAAATAAAATCACCTAGTTTAAACACTAACAGAATTTTGAAATTTCAGTGCGGCTTCAATAAGCCCGAGAGGTGTGATGTAACCGATGTGACAGCGAAACTCATGATGGCAACAAAGCAGAACACCAAACTCTCTCTCTCTAGCTGCTTCCTGGCCTGCTGACCATTTCCATCATGCTCTGTTTTTATTACAGATTTCCAGCACCTGCAGTTTCTTCATTTTCATTATATTTTCAGAGTGCTTATCAGCTGTAGCTGTTTGCGAGTATTTACTTTCATATGTCACTAGTGCCTATGATACACCTAAACAACGATACTTATAGTACGCCAGAATTTCTGGCTTTGAGTTGGGCATTTAAAAATATTGTCCCACACTCCGTGGTGAATTTCAGTCTAAATACACCACTCTGCAACTGTGTTGAATTTCCTAGCCAACAATTCAATAAACCTGAGACAGCCAGGATGCACGACTGCTCCTCCCTCCCCATCATCCTCAACACAAGTTCCCCCCCCCCAAGCCCCAGGGCTGTGCGTTGAACCCATTGCTGTACACTCTGCTCACACATGACTGCACGGCCAAACACCCGAGCAATCCATAGTCAAGTTCATCGATGACATGACAGTGGTGGGGCTCACCACCAACGATGAGATGGCCTACAGCAGGGGTCCCCAACCTTTTTCGCACTGCGGACCGGTTTCATAATTAGCATGAGTGTACGATTTTTCTCTACAAATCATTTTTGGCAATTGTGTTCGAGGGGGGGGTCTTATTCACGACCGGAATATTGGTGATAAGTGGCTAATACACTCAACTTCCTTTCTAAAAGGGTTTATCTAATGAATTTAATATTAAACACACAGCGCATATTTTCCTCACATGAATATAGTGATAAGTCAATTAACAGGGGAGCTTGAAATAAGTTTTGAACGAACTTCCAGTAGAAGTGGTAGAGGCAGGTTCGATATTATCATTTAAAGAAAAATTAGAGTAGCGTTAAAATTAGAGTAGGTGAGAGTAACGTTCGGCACAGACTAGAAGGGGAGAGATGGCCTGTTTCCATGCTGTAATTGTTATATGGTTATACAAGTCAATAGTATCATAACATTTTAAGTAACGTTTGGGTATTAAACACGCAGCATGTTTTTCCCGTATGAACATATAAAATCATTGCAACACACCAATATCGCTGAATCAGTGGGAGCCTTTGGCTTGTGTTCCTGAAACAACACGGTCCTATCGAAGGGTGATGGGAGACAGTGATAGTCGAATGGGGTTCCTTATGTCCAGTCTGTTCCGCAGTTTAGTTTTCGTTGCATTCATTGCAGAGATATGTTGGAAATGGAAGCAATGTTTTCAGTGCTTTCGTGGCTATCTCAGGACATTTAGCCTTGACTTTGATCCGGAATGCCGGCAGAGGTGTTATGTCAAACATACTTTCCAGCCCGCCGTCATTTGCAAGCTCGAGGAGTTGATCTCCGTCCCGCGCTGACATGGATGACGCGCGGGTAATGACCTCGCATGCATAATGGCTCAACAGTGGCCGCGACAGGGAATAAGGGAAGGTGCAGCTAACTCATATCGCCAAATCATATAGCTTCCTCGCAGCCCGGTACCGGTCCACGGCCCGGTTGTTGGGGACCGCTGGCCTACAGAGAGGAAGTGGAAGAATTCGAGGCCTGGTGCTGGGCAATAACCTCTTCCTTAATGTCAACAAGAGAAAGGAAATAGTTATTGACTTCAAGAAAATCCACACCACTCACACGCCTCTTCAAATTGGACACAGTAGAGGAAACTGTGAGCTGTTTCAAACTCCTGGGCATGCACATCTTGCACAGTATCTCATGGCCTCAGAACACATCCTCCACCATCTAGAAAGCTCACCAATACCACTGCTTTCTGAAGAGAGCTGGTCTATGCACACCGATACTCCAGAGTATTAATCTCTGGATTGCTGTCTGTGAGGGCAAGAATTGGATGATTTGGCAGATGAATACATGGCTAAAGTTTGGTGCAGAGGGCAGGGTTTCAGACTGCTAGATCATTGGGATCTTTTCTGGGGAAGGCAAGACCTGCAGAAAAAGGACAGGTTATACTTGAACTTGAGGGGGACCAATATCCTAGCGAGCAGGTTTGCTAGAGCTGTTGCCAAGTGTTTAAACTAATTTGGCAGGAAGCTGGGTCAAGAGTGATCGGGTTGAGGATAGGGCAACTGGTATATGAATAGATGCAGTGCGCAGTGTGTAGTGAGACTGTGACGATAGACAGGCCAAAATTGCAGTCACTGGGATGAGTTAAAATGTAACAGGGCCAAATCAAAAAGAGTGGTGAATACAAATGAAGGTGTTGTATTTGAATGCATGCAGTAAATGGATTAAGGTAGAGGATCTTGGCGTGCAGTTAGAGATTGGCAGGTATGATATTGTGGTCATCGCTGAGTTGTGGCTAAAAGATCATAGTTGGAAGCTTAACATCCAAGGATACAGACTGTTCTGAAAGGACAGGCAAGTAGGCAAAGTGGGTGGGTGGCTCTGTTGATAATAAATGAAGTCAAATCCTTAGGAAGAGGGTGACATAAGATTGGAAGGTGTAGAATCCTTGTGGGTAGAGTTAAGAAACTTCAAGACTTAAAAGAACCTAATGGGAGTTATATACAGGCCTCCAAACAATAGCCAGGATGTGGGCTAAAATTACAAGGGGGATAGAAAAGGCATGTAAAAAGGACAATGTTGTGATAGACATGGGGGAATTGCAATATACATGTAAAAGATTGGGAAAGTCACTTCGGGGTTGGATCCCAAGAGAGGGAACTTGTAGAATGCCGATGAGAAGGATTTTTAGAGCAGCTTGTGGTTGAGCCCATGAGGCGAACAGCAGTTCTGGATTGGGTGTTATGTAATGACCCAGATTTGATTAGGTAGAGGAACCCTTTGGAGGCAGAGATCGTAACATGATAGAATTTACCCTTCAGTTTGACAAGGGGAAGTAAATTCAGATGTATCAGTATGCAGAGAGGTAAAGGGAATTACAGAGGCATGAGAGAGCAGCTGGCCAAAGTTGATTGGAAAGAGATACTAGCAGTGGTGAAAGCAGAACAGCAACGCCTGCAGTTACTGGGAGCAGTTTGGAAGGTGCTGGAAAGATACATCCCAAAGGTGAAGACATATTTTAAAGGGAGGACGTGGCAACCGTGGCTTTCAATGTTAGTCAAAGACAGCATAAAACCTAGAGAAGGCATATAATATAACAAGAATTAATGGGAAGGTAAAGGTTTGGGAAGCTTTTAAAGCCCAATATAAGACATCTAAAAAAACATAAAGAGAGAAAAGATGAAATATGAAGGTAAGCTAGCCAATAATACAAAAGAGGATGCAATAAGCTTTTTCTCAGATATATAAAGAGTACCAGAGAGACGAGAATGGAGGTTGGACCACTGGAAAATGATGCTGGGGAGGTAGTCGTGGGGGACAAAGAAATGGCAGATGAACTTAAGTATTTTGCATTAGTCATCATTGTGGAAAACACCAGCAGAACACCAGAAATGCAAGAGTGTCAGGGTCAGTGCCTTTGCTATTTAAAAGGAGAAGGTGCTTTGGAAGATTAAAGGTCTGAAAATAGATAAGTCACCTGGACCATGTGAACCACACCCCAGTGTTCTGAAAGAGGTAGCTGAAGAGTTTGTGGAGGCATTAGTAATAATCTTTCAAGAATCACTAGATTAAGGACATGTACATTTGAAGAAAATTCATTGTTTTATTCAATTACAGTCACTGAACAATACAGCACTGATACAGGCTTTTCATCTCAATGAGTCCATGCTGACCAAAGTGTCTACCCAACTGGTCCCAACTTTCTGCGATTGGACCATATCCATCTAAATCCCATCCTTCCATGTGCTTCTTACATGATTCTATTGTACCTGCCTCAACCACTTCTTTTGGTGACTCACCACCCTCTGCATGAAAACATTTTTCCCCTGAGGTCCTTTTTATATCTTTACCCTCTCACCCTAAGTATACGCCCCCTAGTTTTGGACTCCCCATTCCTGGGGAAAAGATAGTTATCTTCTCTGTACCTCTCATAATTTTAAACATTTCTATAAGATTGTCCTTGATTCTCCTACACTCGCAGGAAGAAAGATCTAGCCTGACTAACCCTTCCCTTTAACTCAGGCTCTTTAGTGCTGGCAATATCGTCATAAATTGTTTCTGCACTTTTAGTTTAATCATGTCTTTGCTAGATCAGGGTGACCAAAACTTTACACAGTGCAGCCTCAAAAACAACTTATACAGCAGCAATAATATATCCCAACTCTTTTCAATTACACCTCAGTGCACAACCATTTATAGTATAAGTCCTATGCTGATTTAACTGTACAAAATTGAATTGTATTCCTTGGCCCACTTCCCTAATGAATCAAGATCCCTTTATAATTGATGATAACCTTCTTCATTATCAACAATCCCTCCTAATTTTGTGTCAGTCATCCACAAGCTTACTGATCAAGCCTTATGCATTCGTATCCAAATCACTTATATAAATACTGAATTATGAGGGTTGTGGGGCTGAGCCATGTGGCACAGTACTACTCAACGGCCTCCGTTCGGAGAAACAATCTTCGCCACCGCCCTCCGTTTCCTATCTTCGAGTCTATTTAAAATCCATCTGCTGGGCAACTCCCTCCACAAGTACTGCTGTTAAGTCCCCACTTTTCAAAAATACTACACCCCTCTTTACTTACTTGCGCTCTTGTCATGCTGTTAACATCTGTATCCAGGAATATTGAACAGCCAGTCTTGTATCTCTCTCAGGCTTGCTTCTATTTTGGATATAACATACCAGTTCTCAGGAGCAATCCATACTCTCAGTTCAGCTGCCTTACTTGTTAAACCTTGAGCGTTGAAATAAATGGAGCTTAACCGAGCATTCCTTTCCCTATCTTCACTCTGTCCCTAGCTACGCTGATTACTGGCCCAAGTCTCACTTCCTACTGCTTTATCCTATGACTTGCTCCTGTTCAGAATACAATTCCCTGCCCATCTACTTTAAACCATTCAATTTAATTTCCCTGCAAGGTTCCTGATCCCACTGTGGTTCCAGAGCAGCCTGTCCCACTTTTACAAGCTTCCTCTAACGCAAAAGAGATTCCAATGATCCATGAACCTTAATCTCTGTCCCCTGCACCAGCTCCTCAGCCAAATATTCATCTGGCCTATCTTTCTATTTCTGATGTTGCAAGCACGTGGCCCCTGCAATCACACAGAGATCACTACCCTTGAGTTCCTGTTTCTTACTTAACCAACCTTCACTCTCCCATACCTGTTCTGCCGGGCCTCACCCACAGTCTGCCGATGTCATTTGTACCAACATGTACAAAGTCCTCTAGCTATTCACTCCTTCTTGCAAAAATTTTCTGCGCCCAGACATCCTTGACCCTGCCACCTGGGAGGCAACACCTCACCCTGGGATCTCTTCTGCAGTTCAGAATTTCATGTCTGTCCTCTTCACTGAGTCTCCATAAACCATAAAGCGCTGGAACAGAATTAGGCCATTCAGCCTATCAATACTACTCCACTATTTGATCACAACTCACACTACTGCAAATGTGGCCTGAAAATGCCCTATAAAGCCTTAACATTACATCCTTGCTTTTGGATTCCAGTCTTCTTGAAATGAATACGAGCATTACATTTCCCTTCCTTACTCAACTTGCAAGTGAACCTTCAGGGAATCCTGCACTAGGACTCCTGAGACTCTTTGCAACTCCAATTTCTGAATTCTCTCCTTATTTAGAAAATAGACTGTGCTTTTATTCATTCTTTCACAGTAAATGACATACAGTTCCCTACACTGTATTCCATATGCCATTTCCTTGCCCATTCTCCTAATCTGTCTCCATGTTTCTGCAGACTCCCTTCTTCCTCAACACTACCGGCCCCTTGACCTATTTTTATAGCATCGGCAAACTTGGCCAAATCATTAAAACATGAAAGGTAGCAAATCAAATGAGCAGAACATCAGTCATCACTGGTAGCCAACTATAGAGGGCCCCATTTATTTCCACTCTGCCTTCTGCCAGTCAGAAAATCTTCTGTCCATGTTAGTATCTTTCCTGTAATACTATGGGTTCTTACCTTGTTTAGCAACCTCAAGCATGGCATCTTGTCAAAGGCCTCCTGAAAATCCAAGTAAACACATCCTCTGACTCTTCTTTGTCTATCCTGTCTGTTATTTCCTCTAAGAATTCCAACAGATTTGTCAGGCAAGATTTCCTCTAAAGGAAACCATGCTGACTTCAAAATATATGATTATGAGGACACGCAGTCCCCTTTCATTGTCATTTAGTAAAGCATGCATTAAGAAATGATAAAATGTTTTTCCAGAATGATATCACGAAAACACATGACAAACCAACTTAAAATCTAACAAAAACCACATAATTATAACATATAGTTACAACAGTGCAAAGCAATACCGTAATTTGATAAGAACAGACCATGGGCACAGTAAAGTCACAGAGTCTCTTGAAAGTCCCATCATCTCACGCAGACGGTAAACCTCCAGCGCTGCCAACTTGCCGATGCAGCATCCTGGAAGCATCCGACTCCGAGTCCGTCCGAAAAACTCCAAGCCTCAGACCACCCCTTCGACACCGAGCACCGAGCACCGAGCACTATCTCTGCCGAGCGCTTCGACCTTGGCCCTGGCAACAGGTGATACACAAAGCCGAGGATTTGGGGCCTTCGTCTCCAGAGACTCTCGATCGCACAGTAGCAGCGGCAGTGAACCAGGCATTTCAGAAATTACTCCAGATGTTCTTCTGCGCTCCTCATGGCTGTCTCCATCAAATCTGGATTGTGCACGGCCCCGTAGTTACACATAATCGATATTTATTCGGAACGGCCGCATGCGCTGTGTTGCACCGCCATCTTCTCCTCCCTCTCAAGTATTATTATGTGCCCTCAAGTATCATAAAATTGCATCATTAATAATGGACTCTAACATATTGCCAACCATTGAAATCAGGCAAAGTGGCCTATGATTTCCTATCTTTGCCACCCTCCCTTCTTAAAGTGTGGAGTGATAGTTGCCATTTTTCCAGTCCTCAGAAGCATTCCAGAACATAGAACATAGAAGAGTACAGCACAGGAACACAAAGTTGTGCCGAACCAGCTAAAAAGCAAATCAAAAACACCCAAGCACTATTCCCTCCTACTTAATCTTGTCCATACCCCTCCACCTTCCTTACATCCAAATGTCTCTTAAAAGCCTCTAATGCATTCCAGTGTGATGCCAAGCAAAGCTATCGGACAATTGATGCTAATGAGAGAGATAAGAAGGCAATGGAGAAACATTCAAAATGCTAATAAGAGAGAAAAGAGGGATTAACGGAAAAGAAACACATTTCAGAATATTGACAGACCGGTTGCTTTGAACCTGAACTGTTTGAAGTTTGATGAACAGGTGATACCCCAGCAGGGGGATAAAAAGAGCAGGTTTGCTAAGGCACGCAACACACCAGGAGACCACGAGACCCTGGAAAGAGCAGTGTACCCCCTCAAGTGGTGGGAGTTTGGAGGACCGGTTCGCGGGAACCGACCAGAGGCTCACAGAGTGTAAAGGTACAATCGGTGGGAACCTGGGGTGTGTGTCCGCCCTTGCCTGGGTGTCGGGTTCACTGCGGAAGAACAATCGTATCTGGAACGGAGGGGTCACAGTCGGTGACCACAGCGGGGATTAGAAGACATAAAAGGGTCTGCCTGAAACCAACTGCGAAGACATCAAAGGTCTGCCTGAACCAAATTGCATCCCTCTCTCTCTCTCCAATGGTACAACAGCGATTACTGAGAACTGCACTAAACTGAACTGAACTCTGCTTCACTTAAGACTGATTATTTTACCCCTAGACTGCGATAGAGCTTGGTTGATTCCTATTACCCTATTTCTGTGTATATGTGTGTATTATCATTGCTAACCTGTTACATTGATATCCTTACGATTAGAGTACTGTATTACTTATGTCTTTAATAAAACTTTATTAGCTCCTAGTAATCCAGACTCCAACGAGCGTTCCATTTCTGCTGGTTTGGCAACCCAGTTACCGGGTACGTAACGTAAGTGGGGATCTCGTCCAGGATTTTGAACGCCAAATTTGGGACTGGGTAAATTGATTGGGTTAAAATTCCCGAAAGAAAGAAAGGGCAAACAGCAGAAATGGAGATTGAGGAATTTCTAAAGGCGCCAACCTTGGAGGCACTAGAGGATGCCAGGAAATCAGAATTGGCGACTGTTGCCAAACGGTTGAATCTTTTTAAGGAGAAGCCGACAATGAGGAGAGCAGAGATGCACAGAGCTATCATTGAGCATTCTGTTTATAAAGGTATGTTTCCCCAAGGGGAGCTGGAGGTTGTGTCTATGAGCAAACCTGGTGGAGAAGCAGTGCAGCTGCAGATGGAAAAATTGAGACTCGAGCACGAGTTCCGAATAAAGCAGTTAGAATGGGAAGAGAGAGTATAGCAGTTGGAATGGGAAGAGAGAGTACAGCAGTTGGAACATGAAGAGAGAGACAAGCAGTTAGAACGGGAAGAGAGAGAGAAGCAGAAGGAAAGGGAGTTCGAGCTGGAGAAGTTAAGGATGATGTTAGAGAGGGGCCAAATGCTGAACCAAGGTGGACGGTTCAGGGCGACCCAGGAGGTTAGGTTGGTTCCCCCATTTGAGGAGGCCGATGTTGATCGGTACTTTCTACATATTGAAAAAGTCGCTGAAAGTCAGGACTGGCCAAGGGATAAGTGGGCTGTTTTGCTTCAGAGCGTACTTAAGGGGAAGGCTCAGCAAGCTTACTCGGCATTGTCCGCAGAAGATGCCCAGAGGTACGATGTGGTGAAAGAGGCTATACTCATGATTTATGAGTTGGTCCCAGAGGCATACCGGCAGAAGTTCCGGAATGTGCGGAAGCAGTGGGGCCACACGTATTTAGAGTTTGCCCGTGAGATGCAGATGTATTGTGAGCGTTGGTGCGCCTCAGAGGGGGTCAATGGGGATTATGACAGACTGCTACAGCTAATACTAATTGAGCAGTTTAAAGGTTGTGTCCCTGAAGGTATGTGTCATGGTCCAGATCGGGGTCCCTTTAAATTTAGCTTGTTTATGTTACGATCCGGACCGTTGATTCCCTGTTTTCCCATGTTCCTCGACTTTGGTGATTAGAGGCAATTAACACTCGGCTGAACTGGTAGTTTATAATCTCCGGCTTTCAGCCGTCCGGTGCAGGATCATCTGCAAAGTCACGGCGTGCCAATGTCATCTGGCCGGAGCAAGCCTTGTCTCCGCCCGAAGCGAGTGTCGGTAATTCGCCTTTCCTCACCGGAGCAACCCTGTCCAGTTACCATGCCGAAAGTTTCCTCATCAAGGTGGGTCCATCAGTTAACTCGCCGGAGAGAATCAAGAGCCGCTGTCGACTGTTCCCGGGCCGAGTCGAAAGCTCGGCACTACCTAGAGGTTCCAAACACCACGTCCTGGCTCCGACGGCATCCAAGTACCATGTCCACATCCTGGTCCTGGCGGCGTTCAAGTACCATGTCAAGTCCTGGCCCTGGTGGCTTTCAAGTACCATGTCAAGTCCTGGCCCTGGTGGCATTCAAGTACCATATCAAGTCCTGGCCCTGGCGGTGTTCAAGTACCATGTCAAGTCCTGGCCCTGGCGGCTTCCAGTTCTGAGTCTAGTCCTGGCCCTGGCGGTCTGTGATTCCTGTCCTATCCCCTTGTCTGAATCCCTTCTCTGCCCCTCTCACCTCTAGCCCTCATCTGCAGCCCCGCCTACTCTTCAGTCTAGTTCCATCACTGGAGCTAGATAGGTACTGTCTGGTGTTCATTCATGTTGGTCTTGTCTTGTCCTCATCTCCGTGGGGTAAGTCAGGCCGTCTTGCCGTTGCCTATGGAGGGTCACGAGCCCTGGCCCTATGTCCTGTACCCAAGAAGGGGTCCCGGCTCTCTGTTCTGTGTAAGTGTCCATGGTTCCATGTACCTACTCTCCCGAGACCGAGGCTCTGTGTTCCCATATTCCTCCTCTCCCTAGCCCATGTCATGTCCATGCCTGGTTCTGGGGTCCGAGCCTGAGGCAAGACCCAGGTACTGGGTCCTTGACCAGTCTCGGACTCGGAGTCCATACCCTAGCCTCTTCATGTCTCCTCTAGTTCTGGGAGCCGATTCCGAGTCCAAGCCCAGAACCTTGGTCCCAGCCTAGTCGTAGTCCTGAGTCCTTATCCTGTTCACTATTCCTGCTTCTGTCTTGCTCTCCTGGTATCGTACAATAAACTAAATCTAAGTAACCTCACAAGATGTGTCTTGCATTTGGGTCCACCCTTGCTCCCTATGCCCCTGCCATTGTGACAGTATGAGGCCCTAGCTATATGAGAAAGAGGCAGAAACCTTAGCCGCAGCTGCTAAGTTAGTGGATGTGTACGCATTAACACACAAAGCAAAGTTTACCCCGAGTAAAAGCTACCAGAAGGGTAGTCGAGAGGGCGGAGAAAGTCCGCCGGAAAAGCCAGAAAGTAAGTCGGGGACTAGTGAGATGGTTAAGGAAGACAGGAAGCAGTTTGGTAGGAAGTCTCCTGGGGTCATATGGGAAAGCTGGTCACATTGCGTCCAGGTGTTTTGCCCCAAAGAAGAAGATGGGGAAAGGAAAAACGACGACTCCGACTGGCTGTATTGAGCCGGCAAACAAACCGCTAGGGAAGAAGAGGTCTGATAGATTTCAGGAAGGGCAGGAGAAGTTTATTTCGGCTGGATTGGTGTCAGTGAAGGAGGGGTCAAACCCAGTTCCAGTACGGATCTGGAGAGACACTGGGGCTTGTCAGACATTGATCTTAAGGAGGGTGTTAGACTTTAGTTCAGAGACTGAGACTGGGGAGGTCAGTGTGATAAAAGCCATTGGGAAAGGGACTGAAGCAGTACCTTTGCACCAGGTACACCTAGAAAGCGACTTGGTCTCCGGACCAGTCACGATATGGGTGAGGCCCAAATTACCGATGGAAGATATGGAGGTCTTACTCGTGGAGATGTGTACCCCGCAATAAAGCTGACAAGCAAGCCTGCCAGGACTGAGGACCCGCCCATGGACTCATAGGTTTATCCCGTTTGTGCAGTGACTCGGCGCATGTCCAGAAAGGCTGCCGAAGCGAATGTAGATTTAGCTGAGACGTTTTTAACCAGCCTTGTACTGGGGGGGGGGGGTTAGAAAGTGAGAAGAAGGAGCATAGTGGAGCAGAAGAAAGTGAGGGAGTTGAGGTAGATTTATCATTAGCGAGGAAGGAATTTATACAGGCACAGGAACGAGACGCGGAGCTGATGGTTTTGACGGAGACAGCTCTCTCTGAAGCAGAAATAAAGAAGGAACCAGTGGGCTATTATGTGAAGGAGGGAGTACTAATGAGGAAGTGGAGATCAAGTCCCGTGCCTGCAGATGAGGAGTGGGGGGGGGGGGTGGTACACCAGATGGTACTACCGAAAATTTATAAGGACGAGATTTTTAACCTGGCCCACAAGATACCCCTCAGTGGACATCTTGGAGTGAGGAAAACAGTCGATAGAATTATGAAAGAGTTTTACTGGCCAAACATGAGGAGAGATATTGTTGACTATTGTAGACGATGTCATTTATGTCAGGTGGTAGGAAAGCCGAACCAGGTCTTGCCTAAAGCGCCCCTTTGACCAATACCCGCTTTCGGGGAACCTTTTTCCCGAATAATTGTGGATTTTGTCAGTCCCCTGCCCAGAACTGCGAGTGGACGAGAGTATGTGATGACTATGATGTGCGCCGCCACCAGGTTTCTGGAGGCGGTGCCCCTGGCAACCGTCAAGGCTCCCGCAGTGGTAAAGGCACTTGTGAAATTTTTCACTACGGTGGGGCTGCCCAGGGAAATCCAGTCGGATCAGGGGAGTGTCTTCACATCTCACACATTCCGAAGGATGTTGGATGAGATGGGATCAAAGCAGATTTTGGCCTCCGCGTACCACCCAGGGTCCCAAGGGGCGTTGGAAAGATTCCACGCAACATTAAAGACCATGATTAAAATTTATTGCCAAGAGAACGCTAGGGACTGGGATGATGCCTTGCCTCTTCTGCTATTTGCTCTAAGGGACACAGTTCAGGAGTCATTGGGGTTCAGTCCATTCGATCTCGTCTTCGGTCATCGGCCCAGAGGACCCCTGACCTTACTGAAAGAGCAATGGTCCAGTCCGGCAGTACAAATCAATGTAATTGACTATGTTTTAAAATTTCGTGAGAGGCTTAAAAGGATCTGTGACCTTGCCAAAGAAAATCTATGACACTCCCAAACTAAAATGAAACAATGGTATGATAGACGTGCCAGTGAACAAGTGTTTCAAGTGGACGATCAGGTCTTAGTTCTCTTTCCAGTGGTAACCAACCCCCTCCAGGCGAGATTCCACGGTCCGTACAAGGTGATTAAAAAGATAGACTCTTTGAATTATGTTATTGAAATGCTGGACAGGCGTTAGCCAACACAATTAGTACACATTAATATGTTAAAGGCTTACCACGATCAGAAAGCAGATCTAGTCAGTGTTATCACAAAAATTAATGAGGCTGGGGTGCCAAATGATAAGGGGAAGACCCATCTTGAAAAGATAAATATGGTGCCGACCAGATTGGAGAACTCTATTGTTTTGGCCAACTTTGCTGATAAGGTCTCTCACTTAACCCCCGAACACAGCGAGCCGCTGACAAAGCTAATTAACCGGCATGCCGATGTGTGTCCGGATGTCCCGAGGCGATGCAAAGGGACGGTACATGATGTTGTTTTCACCTCAGACCAGCCCATTAAGCAACACCCCTATAGGATGAACTTGGAAAAGGGCAAGCTATGGAGAAAGAAATTGAACGCATGCTAGCCACGGATATTTTTAGGCCATCCAAATCGGAATGGCTGTCTCTCTGTGTGGTTGTCCCAAAAGTCAATGGGAGCATACGATTCTGTACAGATTACAGAAAAGTGAACGCCATCACAAAAACTGATGCTTACCCCATCGCAAGGGTAGACAATTGCATCGATAAAATGGGGAGAGCTAAGTACATCATAAAGATCAATTTGCTAAAAAGGTACTGGTGCATTCCTTTAACCGACCGGGCTAGAGAAATCTCAGCAATTGTCACTCCATCTGGGTTATACGAGTACAATGTTTTACCTTTTGGCATGAAAAACGCCCCAGGGACCCTCCAAAGGATGATTAATTCAGTGATAAAAGGGTTAAAGAACGCAGAAGCGTATATTGACGATTTAGTGGTCTGGAGTGACACGTGGGAGGAGCACATTGTGGCAGTAGAGGATCTGTTTAAACGGCTGTCTGAAGCCAACCTGACTGAACCTCGCGAAAAGTGAGTTCGGCCACGCTAAGGTCACATATCTGGGGTATGTGGTAGGACAGGGGCAGCTGGCACCAATGCAGGCTAAGGTGCAGGCTGTCTCTGAAGTTCCCATCCTGACGGACAAGAGAGCCCTGAGAAGGTTCTTGGGGATGGTGGGGTACTATCGGAAGTTTTGCAAAAACTTTGCGGATATTACCCTCCCTCTTACTAAGCTCTTGCCGAAGAATGCGAAGTTTGTGTGGGACGAGCTTTGTCAACAAACCTTCGAGAGTCTGAAGGCGATTCTGTGTCACCACCCTGTATTGAATGCGCCTGACTTTTCAAAACCCTTCTCCCTAGCAACAGATGCTAGCGACGAAGCGGCCGGGGCAGTGCTGTTGCAGACAGACAAAGAGGGGGTTGAGCACCCAGTGGCTTATTTTTCTCATAAGTTTGATGTCCATCAGAGAAATTATTCCACTGTGGAGAAGGAATTACTGGCAATCATACTAGCATTACAATATTTTGAGGTTTATATTTGTCCGGCACGGAAACCACTGATAACTTACACTGATCACAATCCATTAGTGTTTTTGGCCACTATGAAGAATAAAAACAAACGGTTACTAAGTTGGAGCCTGGTCTTACAGGAATTTGATATTAAAATAAAACATATAAAAGGAACGGACAATGTGATTGCTGACTGTCTGTCAAGGTGTTAAAACTTAGAGTTCTCTGTATTAGCCGAATAGCTGATGACTACCTATATATTAGTGTGTATCTAATAATCTGCATTCATGCCCATAATTTTTACCCCGGTACAAATCTTTTTAAGGGTGGGGGTGTGACGCCAAGCAAAGCTATCGGATGATTGATGCTAATGAGAGAGATAAGAAAGACAATGGAGAAACATTCAAAATGCTAATAAGAGAGAAGAGAGGGATTAACAGAAAAGAAATACAATTCAGAATATTGACAGACCGGTTGCTTTGAACCTGAAGTTTGAAGTTTGATGGACAGGTGATACCCCAGCAGGGGGATAAAAAGAGCAGGTTTGCTAAGGCACGTGACACACCAGGAGACCACGAGACCCTGGAAAGAGCAGTGTACCCCCTCAAGTGGTGGGAGTTTGGAGGTCCGGTTCGCAGGAACCGACCAGAGGCTCATAGGGTGTAAAGGTAAGATCGGTGGGAACCTGGGGTGTGTGTCCACCCTTGCCTGGGTGTCAGGTTCACCGCGGAAGAACGATCGTATCCGGAATGGAGGGGTCACAGTCGGTGACCACAGCGGGGATTAGAAGACATAAAAGGGTCTGCCTGAAACCAACTGCGAAGACATCAAAGGTCTGCCTGAACCAAATTGCATCCCTCTCTCTATCTCTCTCTCTCCAACGGTACAACAACAGTGATTACTGCGAACTGCACTAAACTGAACTGAACTCTGTTTCACTTAAGACTGATCATTTTACCCCTAGACTGCGATAGAGCTTGGTTGATTCCTATTACCCTATTTCTGTGTATATGTGTGTATTATCATTGCTAACCTGTTACATTGATATCCTTACGAAGAGAGTGCTGTATTACTTATGTCTTTAACAAAACCTTCTTAGTTCCTAGTAATCCAGACTCCAACGAGCATTCCATTTCTGCTAATTTGGCAACCCAGTTACAGGGTATGTAACACCAGATATCTATAAAACTCTGAGTAAAAAACTTCATATCCTCTTTGAACTGATCCCCTCTTGCCTTCAATGCATGCCTTCTGCTATTAGGTACTTCTATCTGAACTGAAACTCCCTGTCCACTCTATCTATGCCTCTCATGATCTTATAAACCTCTATCAGCTCTCTCATCAGCTTCCAATGCTCCAGAGAAAACAACCCAAGTTTATCTAGTTCTTGTGATAACACATGCCCTCTAAACCAGGCAGCATCCTGGTAAACCTCTTCTGCACCCTCTCTAAATCCTCAACATCCTTCCTATAGTGGAGTGACCAGAACTGTATGCAATACTTCAGATATGGCTTCCCCATAGTCTTATAAAATTGCAACATAACCTCTTGACCTTTGAACTCGATACGTCAACTAACAAAAACAAGTATTCTATAAGCCGCCTTCTTCTTCTTAACCACCTTATCAACCTGTGTAGATACTTTCAAGGAGCTATGAACTTGGACCCCAAGATCTCTCTGCTCAGCAAACATACCCTAGCCTCAGGAACTTGCCCTTAACAGTGTACTGCCTCCTTGCATTTGCCCTACCAAAGTGCAACACCTCACATTTATCTGGGTTAAACTCCAACTGCCATTTCTCAACCCATATCTGTAACTGATAGATATCATGCCTTTTTCTTTGCCAGTCTTCTGCACTACCCACATCTCCACAAATCTTGGTATCATCTGCAAATTTACTAATCCACCCATCTACATTTTCATCTGGGTCATTTATATACATCACAAACAGCAGAGGTCCCAGCACAGATTCTTGCAGAACTCCAATAATTACAGATCTCCAGCTTGAACAAGTCCCTTCAACCACTCCCCTCTGCCCTCTATGCGCAAGCCAGTTCTGAATCCAAACAGCCAATTTGCTGCAGATCCATGCATCATAATCTTCTGGATTAGCCTCCAGTGAGGGACTTTATCAATTGAGTCATTCTTGAAAGATTATTACTAATGCCTCCACTATCTCTTCAGCCACCTCTTTCAAACACTGAGGTATAGTCCATCTTGTCCAGATGACTTGTCTTCCTGTAGTTCTTTCAGCTTCCCATGAACCTTCTTTTTAGTAATAAAGACTACACTCACACTCGCTTCCTCCCTCAGACACTCTTGAATTTCTACCATGCCACTGGTGTCTTCCAAATGAGGGCTGCAGCAAAATACATAATCAATTTCTCTGCTATTCCTTTGTCTCCCATTCCTACCTCTCCAGTGTAATTTTCTAGCAGTTCAATATTCAGTCTTTCCTCTCTTTTACTTTTTGTATATCTGAAAAGAATTTTGTTATCGTCTTTTATATTATTGGCTAACTTACCTTCATATCTTATACTCCTTATTGCTTTTCTAGTTATCTTCTGTTGGTTTTTAAAAGATTGCCAATACTTTAGCTTCCCACCAATTTTTGCTATATTTTATGTCCTCTGTTTTGCTTTCATGCTGTTTTTGAGTACCCTTGTCAACTATGGTTACCTCACCCTCTCCTTAGAGTGCTCCTTCTTCTTTGGGATGATTTGATCCTGTATCTTTCAAATTACTTCGAGAAACCACTGCTGTTGCTGCCTGCCATCTTCCCTGCTAGTGTCCCCTTCCAATCTATTTTGGTCATCTCCTCTTTCATGTCCCTGTAGCTCCCTTTACTCCATTGTAATGCTGACACATCTCAAAATACAGTGTGAAACCTTTTATATTGTGATTACTCCCTTCTAAAGGTTTCTTTAACTTAAACTCCCTAATCAAATCTGATTCATTGCACAACACCCAGTCCAGAATTGTCTTTTACCTAGTGGGATTGACCACAAGCTTGACAAAAAAGCCATCTGATAGGCATTCTACAAATTTCTTGTCTTGGAATCCAACACCATCCTGGTTTCCCAATTTATCTGCATATTGAAATCCCCCTTGACCATCATAACATTGTCCTTTTTACATGCCTTTAATATCCAACATCCTGGCTACTGTTTGAAGGCCTGTATATAACTCCTATCAGGGACTTTTTACCCTTGCAGTTTCCCAGCTCAGTTCACTAGGATTCTACATATTCTGATCCTATGTCATTTCTTTCTTAGGATTTCATTTCACATCTTACTAAGAAAAGCACCTCTCCCCCTCAGCCTATCTGCCTATCTTTCAATACAATGTGTATCCTTGGATGTTAAGCTCCCAGCTGTGATCTTCTTTCAGAACATCACACTTACCAAATTCTAACTATGCTACAAGAACATCTACTTCATTTTGTATACTGTGTGCATTCAAATATGATACCTTCAGTTCTATATTTACCACCCTTATCTTCAATTTTATCAACATATTGCCAGATGTGAGGGGATCCAGGAGTACCCCTATTAACTGTTTGAAGAAAGACAGAGAGAGATATTCATCATTGATGGTTTGCTTGGAAAGGAGGGAGAGACAGAGTTATTTACCACCAATATGTTGTTTTTGGAAAAGAGAGAGAGAGACGAAGATTAACGGTTGGACTGTCACAGTAAGGCATTGGAAGTAACTTTGGATTTTTACTGAGTTTGGAGTTGGAGACAGCACTGAGCAGCTCGAAAGTTGCTATGGTGACCGAAGGTGGTGGACACTCGATGTTATGATTTTCAGCTGGTTATTGATGTTACCTCCAAGGACTTGTTGCCTGCTTGTGCACTCCTTTACAGACAAAGGAGGGAAGGACTCTTTGAATGACAGGTGATGCTCAGCCTGGTGAAATAAATGAGAGGTCAGATGATACAGACCTCAGGACACATGATCTGGACACTGAATGAGCATTGTTGTGCCCGCAGAGAAAGTGGGTTTTGGAGGTTCGATCAGGCGGATCGATCCAAATTGCTATTCCATCGGTGAAGAAGGTGTTGACTGGTGGGGAGTTGTCTATGTGTCCACCCTCGCCTGGGTGATAGTTCCACCACAGAAAACCGGTCCCCCTGGTTAAAGTCACAGTCGGTGACTTGTAAAGGATTTCGGAGGACGACAAGAAGATTGACGGCGTCAGCTCACCTGAAGACTCAACTCACTCACTCTCTCTCTCTCTCCATCACTACTCAACTAAATACCACAAACTGAACTTTACTCAATATCGTAAGACTGTATCATTTTACCCCTAGACTTAAAGAAGCTTGGTTTTTCATACATATATATTCCACACTTACTTTTATATATAATTATTGCTAACCTGTTTGCTTTATTTACATTTATATTACTGTATTGCATAGTTACTAATAAATATTATTAGTTTATAGCAATATGAGACTCCAAAGTGTTTTCAATCTCTGCTGGTTCTTAACCCCCGTCACGGGGTACGTGACACAGACGTTAAATTCTTCTACATTTTTAAACCTTCTTTTGTCTTATTCTTCATTCTTGAGTTTTCAGTAACCTCTCTTGCTCTCTCCTTCCCTTTTATTTTATCCATACTTTTCCAAGCTGTTGAAGCCACCCACTACTGTTTAGTTTAAAGTCCTATCCAGAGCCCTAGTTATGTGATTTGCCAGGACTCTCATTTCAGCATAATTCGGATACAGTCCACCCCATTGGAACAGCTCCCCTTCCATAATACTGGAGCCAATTCCCCATAAATTCAAACCCACGTCTTCCACACTAATCTTTGAGTTACACATTTTTCCCTTTGATCTTATTAACCTTCCGCCAATTCAACATGAAATTCAAAATAGGACCTATATCAGTGAAAGCTAATTGTATTAAAATGTCCATCAAAATGGAACTTTGCTGGACTAGAGTCAATGAAAACCTTCAGTTATATTGTTTAAAAACAATGAAGTCCTGCTCAATAGCTATCTTGATTTTAAATGTCTCAACTTTTTCAAATTTTCCATGAACTAATTTATCTTTGTTTCTGTTGCTTACTGTACCCTGCATGTATTCAAATGTGACATCTTCATCCTTTTTTCAAGTTTGTCTCCGTGTTGCTTCAAGTTAAATTCTTATCCCTTTCTCAGTGTTTTGCCTTATTCTTTATTCTGGAGTCTTCAGTAACCTCTCCTGCACTCTCCTTCCCTTTTACTTCATCCATACCTTTCCAAGCTGTTGAACTCACTGCCCCACTACTTAGTTTAAAGCCCTAATCACAGTGGTCATTGTGCAATTGACCAGGACCCTGATCCTAGCCTGTATTCCTCTCACTGTCACTGTCTGACTGCACACTTCCTCTCTGAGCCATTCACAATCAGAAGTGATGACTGCTGCTAGCCCTGAAAGGACACCCCTTCAACAATATCCAAATGGGTATACCTGTTAGTAGGGAGGCAGAGTGGAGATACGCCTCTACCAAAGGAGGTGTAAGGCACTGCTTCCCTCTGATACCCTGCAGGTCACCCGTGAGCAAGGTGTAGCGCCTGCTCAGCCGCCCTGATCAGGGTCACGTGAAACCATGGGAGCATGTGGTGGATGGCCAGTGGAACAGCCGGTGCATATCACAAGTCCTGGCTATACGACCACTGACTGCAAGCAGATAATCTCTGAAGAGTATTGATAATGGTTGGGGTCACCCAATCTTGTACAGGCACTGTCCGCAAGAAGGCAATAGCAAACCACTTCTGTAGAGAAATTTGCCAAGAACAATCATTGTCAAGACCATGATCGCCCACGACATACGATATGGCACGGAGTGAATGATTGTGAGAGAGGGGAATGGGGGAATGGCCACAGCAAACCCTACAGAGTGTCTATACCCTCTCTTTTCCTGGTGGTCACCCATTTACCTGAAGCCTCAGTAAAGGTTTCATGTAAGAGGTTCTCAGCTTCATAGATGGCTCTAAGTATATCCAGCTCCAGCTGCAGTTCCTTGATCTGGTCTGTCTGCTCAATTAAAACTAGTTTGGTTTCACTCCCAATCTCACTAGGATAGAATATCAAAAATATTGATGTCAAAAATAACTTCTGTAATTAAGCACTCTGCAATGTGAAGACACTGTTTATAAAATTGTATAACATGATGTTTTAAAGCACTGTTACTTTTTACATGTGTATAGAAATCAATTGATCATAGCAGTCAAAATTACTGCTATAACATGATTGATTAGAAAGAAAAATTGAAGAATTGTGTTTTAAAGATATCTTGATAGCTGTTGCAGCATTTAACTGACCTAGTACAAAAGGTTAAACAGAAAAGTTCCATTCTGTGGTTCATGACCTCTTGCAGAATAAATAATGACAATTTCTGCACACTTTAAAGTTTCATTTCCTTTCTATAGCCAAGTAGATCAGATGACTGATTTGCTCATTTGCTGTTGTCTGTTCTTTTGTTTCAGTCTAGGAAAAGCCATAAAAAGGCAACCTGACACCTTGAACTTTCTTTACGTTTTACTAAATAATTGTTTGCAAATAAAGATACAACATCTGGATAATATTCTGGTTAACAATAACAAAAACGAACTGTAGGGCAATTTGTTTGTGATGACTTTCGAATGTTTCCAGCTGTTGTTTGTTTAAATGCAGTGTCTTCAACAGTTTTGTTACTCTGCTTCTGGTAAGTTAATGGGATGAGTAACAACGTCACTGAGAAAAATCTCACTCAAGCACCTCATAAAATGCTGCCAAACCTGCGAGACGTGCAGTTCAATAACCTCTCAGACATTTATACACAGTCTGGGCAGACTATGGCAGCCTTCTTTGGAGTGTCTCTGTGAAATATGGCTTAAATTATCGGTTTCAATGTCTCAGAAATTCATGCTGCACATATATCTTAAACAAAATAGAAGAAAATGATTACCTGGCACAAGAAAAAACATCAATTTTGTTGCATACTGAAGGAATATTTATACACGTATATGTTAAATCACCAAGAACAAAACATTAACGGTCAATGAACGATGATCATTCAGTTGCTTTCAAACCTTTGTGCCCCCAGTATTTACTATTTTTGAGAATACTTGTCATCATACCATTCTGATAATGAAAACAAAGCTTATAAACATTATAATATTAACAAATGAAGGGTGCCATATTGCTAATGGAATCTGAATTATGTTTAATATCACTGGTGTAGGTCGTGAAATTTGTTGTTATGTAGCAGCAGTACATTGCAATACATAAAACTGTAAATTACAGCAAGTAAAGACATATTAAAAAGTTACATTAAATAAATAGTGCAAAAAAGGAGTGAAAAAAGTAGTGAGGTAATGTTCATGGGTTCAATGTCCATTCAGAAATCTGATGGCAGAGGGGAAGTGGCTGTTCCTGAATCACTGAGTGTGTGTCTCCAGGCTTCTGTACCTCCTGCTAGATGGTAGAAATGAGAAGCGGGCATGCCCTGGGTGATCGGGGGCCTTAACGATAGATGCCACATTTTTGAGGCATCACTCACTGAAGGTGTCCTGGATGCTGGGGAGGCTAGTGCCCATGATGGAGCTGACTGAGTTCACAACTTGCTGCATCTTATTTCAATCCTGTGCAGTGCCTCCCTTCCCCCACAGCAGACAGTGATGCAGCCAGTTAAAATGGTATCCACAGTACATCTGTAGAAATTTGTGACTGTCTTTGGTGATATACCAAATCTCCTCAAACTCCTAATGAAATATAGCTGCGGTCGTGCCTTCTTTGTAGCTGCATCAATATGTTGGGCCCAGGATAAACCCACAGAGATGCTGACATCCAGGAACTTGAAATTTCTCATCCTTTCCTGTACTGATTACTCGATGAGGACTGGTGTGTGTTCCTTTTCTGATGTCCACAATCAGTTGAGTACAAATTTATAGGTGGAATTTCAGCTATGCCTAGTCACACAGGAATGGGTGTACGGAGAGTCGAGCAATGGGTTAATCACACATCCTTGAGGTGCGCCAGTGTTGATTATCAGTGAGGCGGAGATGTTATTTCCAATCCAACTGTGCCCAGACTGTGGTCTTTCAGTGAGGAAGTCAAGGATCCATTTGCAGAGGGAGGCCCAGGTTTTGGAGCATTTTGACCAAAACTGAGGGGATGATTGTGTTAATAGATTAACATAACTGGATATATTCTCAACTATCAGGTGCAATAATAATAATTTTGCATTGCGAAGCAATACAAAACTATCAGGTGCAATTCACCCATATCTGCTGTCCTGTAAAGCAAAAAACAACAACTGAAGGTTCTGTATCTTTCTCCTGATGGTAGTAATGAGAACAGGGCATGACCAGGGTGATGGAGCTCCTTAATGATGGATGCTGCCTATATGAGGAATCTCTTCTTGAAGATGTCCTGGATCCTATGGAGGCTAATGCTCACGATGGAGCTGACTAACTTTACAACTCTCTGCAGTTTACTTCGATCCTGTGCAGTTGCTCCTCCTCCCCACCCTCCCCCCCATTCCAGACGGTGATACAGCCAGTTAGAGTGCCTCCATGGTACAAATGTAGAAATTTGTGAGTGTCTTTGGTGACATACAAAATCTTTAACTCATAATGGAATATAGCCACTATTGTGCCTTCTTTATAGCTGAATTGATATGATGGGTCCAAGTTAGAGCCTCAGAGATATTGACACCAGGATCTCGAAATTGCTCAGTCTTTTCTCTTCTGATCCCTCTATGAGGATTGGTGTGTGTTCCGTTACCTTACCTGTTCTGATGTCCACAATCAGCTCTTTGGTCTTACTGACACTGAGTGTGAGGTTGTTGCTGTGACACTCAAATAGCTGATATATCTTTTTCCTGTTCACCCTCTTGTCTCTATCTGAGATTCTACCAACAATGTTTGAATTGTCAGTGAATTTATAGATGGTATTTGAGCTATGCCTAGCCCCACAGTCATGGGTAAAGAGAGAGTAGGGCAGTGGGCTAAGCACACACCCCTGAGGTGTGTCAGTGTAGATTGTCAGTGCTTTTTGAAAAATGGACTGTGAGACTATTCTCAGCCAATTTTTATGCCGTCTTTGGCATTTGCAAAACATTAATTACTTCTATTACACATCACCCGCAATGGCAAGAAGTCTATGGAGGACAAGATTTAATTATTTAAATGGGAATTTCACAATCAGAATCCTGCAACCTGCACATATTGCTGATTCATACGTTTCAGGATCTTTATACCTATCACAAATGGACAGTCTGCATTCCCAGTCACACCCAGGTTGTACATTGAGTATTGTGGGAAGTAGTAGTAGTAGTGTGAATACTTGAGTTGAGCGTAACGTTGCCTGAAGGGCTTGTCTATTGGTGGGTTCTCAGGTGGCTGATCTTGGATCCACATATTTAGAGGGGTTTCCAGACCACACAACTCAGCCCCCTTAGCCACTTGTTGCCTACTGTGGGACTTAATCCGGGATGTTATGGTGGGGTCCCTTAATGGTGAATGTCTCTGCATGACTTTGTTTAACATCGGGAGGCTGATGCTTGGGCAGTCACTATACAGTTCTTCACAGATTGCAAACGGGGATGCAAAATGACTGGAGAGCGTTCACTGTAGTAGCCTCCTTCCGCTTTCACTACTATGTCGGTGGAGCTGAGATTATCTTCTGTCAGCTCCACTGCTGAAGTCTTGGTAGGATCACTCTTTGTCTGGATCCTTCCCCTTGAACTTACCGCTATGGGTGACCCTACCAAGGGCTACTTGTGAGGTAGCTAAATTCCCGCCAGCTTTGCTCTCGGGACCTCAGGATGTCCCAAGCCTCTCCACCACGGTGAGATGGTAATCCTGGTGGGGAAAGAATCTCATGTTAGTATGAAGGGATTCATTTCACCTCAAGGCCTTCAGCTACTCATTATTCACTTACTTCTGTGGTAAGGTTAAGAATTTACAAAGAACACAGTTTATGCATAGAGCAACAACATTTCTTCAGTAATTTACTATTAGCAAACAATATAAAGAATATTATTGAAGCAAATGCATGAAAGTGCTTTTTTATATGTGTTTGTATATGTGCGTGTGCTGGAGAGAGAGAGAGAGGGAGTGAGCAAAAGAGAGACAGAAAGAATATCAATAAGGGGTGTGAGTTTTTGAGGTTGTGTTGATTTTAGGGTGCATCTAGCCCAATGGGATGTTCCTCACAACACCACCCCGATTTCTGCTTTGCACTGCTTCCACTTGTGCGCTGTGCTTGCCAAAGGTATTTGGAAAGTATGTCTCTCCTCACAGATTTGCAACTGCTGGTCGTCCATTTTTCTGGCTGGAAATTGATGCTGGAGATTTGTGTTTACTGTTATCGTCAATATTTGCTAAACTACCAAGAACAAGTTTCTGTACATAAAGCAATTACAGCACCAGAAGAAAGAAAATCTAGAGATTACTGTATATTATATCAGAAAAAATAGAAACAGGTTTAATATTCACATTTTGCAATTTATGAGACTTACCCATTGTAGATATCACCGTTCACACAAGAACAACTCTTAAATTCTTGTGAAAATGACTAAACTGGAACACATTTATAACAGAAAGACTATCAATTCCAATTTAAATTTTATCTGTCCACTGCATGAATACATTTGCACAGAATCAGAATCGGAATATGTCATGAAATTTGTTGTTATACTGCAGCAGTACATTGCAGCACACAATAATAAAAAAGCTGTTAATTACAGTAAGAAGGATATGTATATACATTAAGAAAAGTTAACAAGTAGTGCAAAAAGAGAAAGAAGTAGTGAGGGAAAATACACAACTGAGAGTTCTGTGCCTCCCTCCTGATAGTAGTAATGAGAACAGGGCATGCCCTGAGTGATGGAGGTCTATATAATGGATGCCGCCTTTTTGAGTTTTCCTGGATCTTATGGAGGCTAATGCTCATGATGGAGCTGACTAAGTTTATGACTCTGCAGCTTAATTTAATCCTGTGAAGTAGCACCCTCTTCCCCAACCCCCCATTCCAGACACTGATGCAGTCAGTTAGCATGCCCTCCATGATACAAATGCAGAAATTTGTGAGTATCTTTGGTGACAAACCAAATCTCCACCAACTCATAATGAAATATAGCCACTGTTGTGCCTTCTGTATAGCAGAATTATTATGTTGGGTCCAGGTTAGATCTTCAGAGATATTGACAACCAGGAACTTGAAATAGCTCAGTCTTTACACCACTGACCCCTCTATGACTACTGGTGTGTGTTCCCTTACCTTACCCGTTCTGACGTCCCCAATCAGCTCTTTGGTCTTACTGACACTGAGTGTGAGGTTGTTGCTGTGACACTCCACTAGCTGATAATCTCACTCCTGTACACCTCTCACCATCATCTGAGGTTCTGCCAACAATGGTTGAATCGTCAGCAAACTTATAGATGGCATTTGATCTGTGCCCAGCCACATAGTCATGGGTATAGAGAGAGCAGGGCAGTGGGCTAAGCACACATCCCTGAGGTGTGCCAGTGTTGATTGTCAGCGCTGATTCTCTTTATGAAAAATAATGTTCTCAGCCAATTTTTATGCCGTATCTGGCATTTCCCAAAACATTAATTATTTCAGTTACGCATCACCTGCAATGGCAAGAAGTCTGCAGAGGACAAGTTTTAATTATTTAAATGGAAATGTCACAATCAGAATCCTGCAACCTGCACATATTGCTGATTGATACGTTTCAGGATCTTTATATCTATCACAAATGGACAGTCTGCATTCCCAGTCACACCCAGGTTGTACATTGAGTATTGTGGGAGGTAGTAGTAGTAGTGTGAATACTCCAGTTGAGTATGACATTGCCTGAAGGGCTTGTCTGTTGGTGGGTTCTCAGCTGGCTGATCCTGGATCCGCATATGTAGAGGGGTTTCCAGACCACACAATTCAGCCCCCTTAGCCATTTGCTGTTTGCCATTGGACTTAATCCGGGATGTTAGGGTGGAGTTCCATAATGAAAAATGCCTCTGCATGACTTGGTTGAACATGGAGTGGCTAATGCTTGGGCATCAATATTTGCTGAACTTCCAAGAAAGAGGTTCTGTACAAAGCCTTATCATAATTACAGCACCAGAAAGAAATAAAAAATCAAGAATAGATAATGAAAGAATAATAGGAAATAATAAAAGAAAATGGAGATTACTGTATATTATATCAGGAAAAATAAAAAACGGTTTTATATTCGCATTCTGCAATTTATGAGAATTACGCATTGTAGATATCACCGTTCACACAAGAACAACTCTTACATTCTTGTGAAAGTGACTAAACTGGAACACATTTATAACAGAAAGGCTAGCAATTCTAATTTAAATTTTATCTGTCGACTGCATGAATACATTTGCACAGAATCGGAAATCAGGTTTAATATCACTGGCATATGTCATGAAATTTGTTGTTATACAGCAACAGTACATTGCAATGCATAATAATAAAAGCTGTAAATTATGATAAGAAGGCTATGTATATATTTTAAGAAAGGATAAGTAAGTAGTGCAAAAAGAGAGAAAAAAAGTGAGGAAGTGTTCATGGGTTCAATGTCCATTCAGAAATCTGATGGCAGAGAGAAAGAAGTTGTTTCTGAATCATTGAATCCCTTAGGCTCCAGTACCTCCTCCCTGATGGTAGCAATGAGAAGAGGACATGTTCTGGGTGATGGGGGTCCTTAATGATGGATGTCACCTTCCTGAGGCACCACTCGTTGAAGATGTCCTGGATGCTGGAGGGGGGGGGGGGCGAGTGCCAGTGATGGAGCTGACTGAGTTCACAAATTTCTGCAGCTTATTTCAATTCTATGCAGTGGTCCCCCATACTAGACGGTGATACAGCCAGTTCGAATGCTCTCCATGGTACATCTGTAGAAATTTGCAGGTGTCTTTGATGACATACCAAATCTCCTCAAGCTCCTAATGAAATGCAGCTGCTGTTGTGCCTTCTTTGTAACTGCACCAATATGTTGGGCCCAGGATAGATCCTCAGGGATGTTGACACACAGAAGTTTGAAATTGCTCACTCTCTCACTCTTTTCACTTCTGATCCCTCCATGAGGACTGGTGTGTGTTCCCTTGTGTTAATCTTTCTGAAGTTCACAATCAATTCTTTGGTCTTACTGAACTTGAGTGCAAGGTCACATAATGCGATAGGAAAATAATTTTTTTCCATTAACTTTCACTTAACAAATTGTTTCAAGCTAAATTACAGCAGAAATTCGTATTTATGTCCCAGTTTTAAAACAGAAAAGCACTTCATGGCTACTAACAAAATTTGCCACGGAGTCACAAAGTACAAAGACAAGTACTACCTTGGACAAAGTAATAGGTCTTAAGGAGCATCTTAAGTAAGGAGACAAGGAGGAGTTTAGAGAGATAATTCCAAGGATTAGGGGAGCAAATAAAATTAGAGAAAAGCAACAGGCCAGATGTGGAGAAGCTTGTAAGTTACAGTAGACCTTAGAAACATGGAGAATGAGTTTGAGGAAGATTTTGTCAAGTTGTGACATTTAAAATTGATACAACTATTGAACAGGTCTTAATTAGTTAACACAAAGTGACTGAAGGTTTTTATTGACTCTATTCCAATTAAATCCCATTTTGATGGACGTGCTTACACACTTATCTTTCATTGATACAGACCCTATTTCAGACATCCCACCCTGCAAAAACTCATTTCAGGGAGGTAGCACCATCAATTTGCGGGAGACTTCCGGGAGAGGTGGGATGTCTGCAATAGAGTAGCTCCTTAGCAGCTGGCCAGCTAGTTTAAATAATGTTAGCTATGCTAATGAATGAATGACACCTGTTAAACTCACCTCAACATGTCTTTTACAGTCTTAACCCACAATGGGCAATAGAAAAGTCACTGTTGCAAACAGCGCAGCAAGCAACACTGTCATTATTTTGACCCCTATTAGGCAGGGGTACACTTTAGTGTAGTCTGGGGTGACGTACGTTTTATATTTATTTTGGAACACTCTGCCATGGCACGCTCTCTCTCTCTCGCGGTCGCTCGCGTTCTCTCTCGCTCTCCCGCTCGCGCGCTCTCACTTGCTTGCTCTCTTGCTCGTTCTCTCTCGCTCTCTCGTTCGTGCGCTCTTGCTTGCTTGCTCTCTCGCTCGCTCTCTCTCACTCGCACGCTCTCGCTTGCTTTCTCTCTTACTCTCTCTCTCTCTCACTCTCTTGCTCTCTCTCTCTCGTGCTTGCTCTCTCTCAAAAAAATTGATTTCCATGATATTGTATATAATTTGCGGGCATCAGGGAGCCACTATTAATATGGGGGAGACTCCCGGAACTTCCAGGAGAGGTGGGATGTCTGCTTTTTTTAATCTCATGTCAAATTGACACAAGGTGATCATGGAGCTAAATGCATAACTCAAAGACTGGAATGGGAGAAATGGGTTTGAATTTGTGGGACATTGCCACTTTTATTGGGAAAGGAAGGAGCTGTTCCAATGGAATTGGCTCCACCTGAACTTTGAGGGAATCAGGGCTCTGGCCCCAAAGGGCCTGTACTCTTACTAATATTCTGTGTTCTATGTTTTCTCACTGGTATTTTTAATTCAGCAGGGAATAGGGGTGGAGAGTAAAAACTAAAAGTGGAGTTCATGATTCTGGAGAGGGAGGGATTATAATTAAAAGGAAAAGCAAATGCTACTGGAATAAGTAAACATGCAAATATAAGAAACGCGGTAGCCAAAATGGAAATAGCAGAATCATATTTTGAAACTACTTGTCTCAGTATCAGGACTAGGATGTCATTTGCTAATTAAACATCACGTGCTTTTCCTTAAGCTTTGATAGAATGCTCTATGAAGCTAAAGCTTGAAGAAGTAAGTATGGAATGGGATGGAGAATTACAACAATAAGTAACCGTAAAATTAGGTCTACAGATGGGAATTCAGCAAAGGTTTTCTGCAAATTGATCACCCAATCTGTATTTTAAGATGCAAGCAGATTAGGAAAATGAGGTTGGTAATAGATCTCAAGAGAGTGAATTTGTTGAATGCTTGCAAGATGGCTTTTTAGAACAGTTTGCCGTTAAGCCTACTGGGCCATCAGCTATATTAGATTGGGTGTTATGCACAGAACTGAGGCAATTAGGAAACTTAATGTAAAGGAACCCTTAAGAGGCAGTGTTCACAATATGATTGAGTTCAATTTGAAATTTGATACAGAAAAAGTAAAGTCTGATGTAGCAGTATTTCAGTGGAGTAAGGGAAATTACAGTGATATGAGAGAGGAGTTGGCCAAAGTTAATTGGAAGGAGCTGCTGGCAGAGATGACAGCAGAGATGCCATGGCTTGAGTTTCTGGGAAAACGAGAAAGGAGTAGGATAGATGTATTCCAAAAACAAAGAAATATTTCAATTGCAAAATCAAAAGAGAGGGCATACAACAAAGCAAAAATTAACAGGAAGATAGAGGATTGGGAAGCTTTTACAAACCTAAAGAAAGCACAACAAAATTAGGAGGGAAAGGATGAAATATGAAAGTAAGCTAGCAAATAATATCAAAGAGGATAGAAAAAGTACATAAAAATAAAAGAGAGATGAATGTGGACAGAGGACTGTTAGAAAATAAGGCTGGAGAAATAAAAACAAAGGACAAGGAGATGGCAAATGAACTAAATGAGTAGTTTGCTGTGGAAGACACTAGCAGCATGCCATGTGTTGAAAGGTGTGAGGGAAGAGAAGTGAGTGCAGTTACTATTGTAAGGGGGAGGCTGTTCAAAAGGCTGAAAGACCTAAAGATACATGAATCACCCGGACCAGATGAACTGCACCCTAGGGTTCTGAAAGAGGTAGCGGTAGAGATTGTGGAGGCATAAGTAATGATCTTTCAAGAATCATTGGACTCTGGTATGGTTCTGGAGGTCTGGAAAATTGCAAATGTCACTCTACTCTTTAAGAAAGGAGGGAGGCAGCAGAATAGATCAGCCATGATTGAATGGCGGAGTCGATGCGATGGGCCAAATGGCCTAATTCTGTTCCTATGTCCTATGGTCTATTTGGTCCCTTCACCACAGAAGAGACCACATTACAAGCAGTGAATAAAATTTGCTGAATTGAGAGATCAAGGAAATCACTGCTTCATCCAGGATAAATGTGGATAATGTATAGTCATACAACATACAAAATGATGGAGGATCTCAAGTAGTATCTGTGGAGGGAAATAATGAAGGGTCTCACAAAACGTTGACTGTCCATCTTCTCCATAGGTGCTGCCTGACTTGCTGAGTTCCTCCAGTCCTGTGTGTATTGATGCCATCTAAAGAAGCAGCATTTGCGTATGACATTAGAAGCTGTTTAACAAGGAAATTCAGGGAGTAAATTTTCATTGGCAGGTCAGATTCAGATGATTGTGTGACCAATTCAAGATCTTGGATCAACTGTTTACCTTGTTTGTGTAAATTTGATACATCATCTAAAAGTTTGACAAACTTTTATAGATGCAAATGGGGAGTATCCTATCTGGGTACATCATGACATATGGAAACACCAATGCCCAGGAACGGAAAAGCGAACAAAATGTGATGGATGCAGCCCAGTCCATTACAGGAAAAGCCCTCCCCACTGCTGATCATATCTACAAGGAGCATGGCCACAAAAGAGCAGCATCCATCATCAAGGACCCCCACCATACAGGTCATGCTCTCTTCTCACTGTGGACATCGGGATGGAGGCTCAGGAGGATTAGGTCCCACACCACCAGAGTAACGAATGATTATTACTCTTCAGCCATCAGGCTCCTTAACCAGTGTGGATAACTTCACTCAACTCAATACTGAACTGATTCCGCAAACTATGGACTTACTTTCAAGAATTTTGCAATTAATTTTCTCAGTATTATTTGTGCATATATGTATATTTTGTATTTTCAGGTTATTTTCTTTTGCACATTTGTTGTTTGTTTCTCTTCGTTTATGTATAGTTTTTCATCGATTCTATTATATTTCTTTGCTCTACTGTGAATACCTCCTAGAAATGAATTTCAGGGTAGTAAATGATGACATACTGTATGCATACTTTGATAATAAATTTACTTCGAACTCTAAACCTTTGATTATTTAACCTCATGATCAAAACTGTACATGCTGGAGTGCGATCAATGATTGAACTGGTGAACAGACTTCAATCTGTCATTGGGTAGAACATTACTTATACATTTGGCCATGATATAAGTCACTAACTCACACACAGTGCTTTCATGGTCACTGCATATTACAGAGCAATCAGCTTCAAGTTATTGAATAGGAATTCATTTACACAGATCACAATGACTGGAAAAATAAGAATTTTTGATTAATGGTTTATCTAGCTCCTCCATCCAAACCCAAGAGTTTAAGCCTTGTATGCAGTGGTACAGTTGGACCATGAAAGATAATTTTCATGATTAACTTTCTGCAGTCAATCAGATACTGAAGTCTTAACCATATCGGAGATCAACATCCGTCCCTCTTTCCATTTCTCGTAATACAAACTCAGATTAGCCACATGGCCCAATTTTTTTTAGGCCCGTAAAATAGGCAACAGGAAGAGCCAAGCATGGGTGTAGGAGCGGTGTTCAATAATTCCACACAGTATTGTCAGAAACTTGGCCCAAGGTAATGGATAGTATTTTTATTCATTACTTTAAGGCTCTATAAACTGTCATTCCCTAAAAAGTATTTTAAAGTTTATGGATTGTATGGAGCTGGAGGCTTCTGTTAAACTAAGTATGGACAATTGGCCATCACGTTGAGAGATCTTGGCCAAATGCAAATAAGTGCTTGCTGGAATTTCAAAAATTGAAGATCCTAGAGCTGTATTACAATCTCCACCTGAGTCAGCTTGGTCAAAGTTCTGAACTATATAGACAGATCCTCCATTGGTTCTGAAACCAGGGGCAACTAAAGTTTAGATGTGAAACAGCAATTGTGTATTCTGAAATTGAGTATTTTGCTGGTGAGATTGTTTGTCAAAATTTGCCCTAGAATTGAGAAACCCTTATGAAAATTGAATATTACAGCTCGGAGGTTAGTAAACAAACATCTCGGTTGTTGAAGTTGACTGTTTCCAAAATGGCTGCTTTCATGCTATGAGCAAGGAGGCATTGAGTTCAAGTGGAAATGTCTGGTATCACCAATAAGCATTGTTATCAACGCTCATTGCTGCTTGCAACCTCCCACACCCCACAGCCCATCCAGACATAACGTCCTATCAAATGATGCAGGACAGGACACCACACTGTGCTAGTAAGGCAACTTCTGACAGAAGTACAAATATTCTCATTCTAAGAAACTAATTCAATGCTTAATGATTTATAGCAGTGAAACTATGGAATAAAAGTCAATATTTACTCACCTATTCAAGAACATTCTGGTTAGATCAGGGGTTTCCAACCTTTTTTATGCCATGGACCAATACAGGATATCCATTGACCCCAGGTTGGGAACTCCTGGATTAGATCTATCATGTTCACTAAAGTATCAATATTGCTGTTTGCTGCAGCACAGCTGTTATGTTGCTGCTAACATTTTGCTTGCACATGGACAATCATCCCTTTTACTGCAGCAGATCTGCTAACACTGCTGCTGAATCTGGTCTTGATCCCAATGGCACTATACTTTCGGCAATCTTTGATGGATTGTTTTCCCCGGAAGGAGACAAAGTACATTAGTCAAGGCATTCCCACTTCTCATGGTTAGTTACTCCTGCTGTGTAAGGAGTAACAGCACATCACGGCCACATCTAAGAATAGGCCAAATTACTGACACGTGATGAAGTCCTCAAAACTGACTTATCCACAAATTCCATGAACACGTGAATGTGTGTCAATTTTACTGAGCATGGATGAAGAAATCAGTCCAGGCATGAATTCAAGTTTTAAACTTACTTACTGCCTGTTATGCTGCTGGCAGTTAGGGCAGCAGTGAAGATCCTCCATCTTCATTGCTGTTTCCATAACAATTTTTCTTTTATCTGTCAGAGTTGATAGCCCAAAGCTGAACCCCTGAACCTGGAGGACGGGTAGGCCGCTCTTAGCCTGGCCTCTACCCTTTGACCTGTTTGGCATGGGTGTCCTTACCAAGAATCAAAGCACAAGGCCCTGACTCCAGCCAACACAGCTCTCCAGGTCATTGAGGCACGCAAACCTCCAAATCCTATGGCAAGGTTGTGGTCCTCTTGGAGGTCAAGTTTTAAAACTGACTGGTTATACTGTAGCTGTTGGTGGACAACTTGATTAAAGTACTGACAGGGAGGCAAGACTAAACGGGTTTCGACTAAAGCCATCTTAGCCAGAATAAAGCAAATAGTTACTATCATAAATACAGTTGGCAGGTTACATAAAAACTGAAAGCTTGGTAAATATCCTATTCACAAAGCCAAAACATCATGAGCTAAGTGTGGAGAGCGGGTGGTCTAATTTAGCAGGAGTCTGTTGCATCTGTAATGCACAATCTGAAATACAGTTGATGACTTGGCATGAGTTTAAAGTTAAACATCTAGTTTGAAGTTAAACATTTGCTTTAGAAGAGTTGTCATCACAATATCCAAAATAGATCATCAGACAACACCAAGTTACTTCCTTCTGCTACTTAAGTATGCTCCTTTCTTCCTCTAGATGTTCCACATCTCATGTCAACTATAGCTCCTTCACCCCACTATCCTTTCCCTGCTTCAATGGGCAAACCTATGCGGAGCCCCCAGCAAGTGCTCCCTAAGCCACAGTAGCATAGCAGTCAGCATGAATCTATTGTAGCTTGGGGCGTCAGAGCTCAGAGTTCAGTCCTGATGTCCTCTGTAAGGAGTCTCTGTACGTCCTCCTTGTGGAATGCATGGGTTGTCTCCATGTCCTCTAGTTTCCTCCAACAGGCCAAAGATGTACCGGCTAGGTTAGTTGTCATTGAAATTGGTCCGCAATTAGATTTAGGGTTAAATTGTGGTTACTGAGTTGTGCAGTTCGAAGGGCCGGAAGGGCTTATTCCATGTCGAATCTCTCACAGTAAATAGACAACTTCCACCGTTTCATTGTACATATCCCTGAGTACATCTGTTCCCAGTTTAGCTCTCATGTGCTGGTCTAATAGCATCATAATTCACCTTCTCCTAATTAAATACTTGCCTATACCAAATGTGAGGTCCAAGAGGAATGGGGAGTAACTAATGTTAGAGTCATGGAAAAATAGAGTCATAGAATAATAGAGTCATAGAGTAATAGAGTCATAGAGTATAGAGTCATGGAGTAATAGAGTCATGGAGTAATAGAGTCATAGCGTATAGAGTCATGGAGTAATAGAATCATGGAGTAATAGAGTCATAGAGTATAGAGTCATGGAGTAATAGAGTCATACTGTAATAGAGTCATGGAGTAATAGACTCATAGTGTAATATAGTCATGGAGTAATAGAGTCATGGAGTAATAGTCATAGAGTAATAGAGTCATAGAGTAATAGAGTCATGGAGTAATAGAGTCATAGAGTATAGAGTCATGGAGTAATAGAGTCATAGTGTAATAGAGTCATGGAGTAATAGAGTCATAGTGTAATAGAGTCATGGAGTAATAGAGTCATAGAGTAATAGAGTCATGGAGTAATAGAGTCATAGAGTAATAGAGTCATGGAGTAATAGAGTCATAGGATAATAGAGTCATAGAGTTATAGAGTCATAGTGCAATAGAGTCATGGAGTAATAGAGCACAGAAACAGCCCCTTTGGCCCATCCAGTTCATGCCAAACTATTATTCTGCCTAGTCCCAACAACTTGCACCTGGACCATAGCCCCTCCATGTACTTACCCAAACTTCCCTTAAATATTGAAATTGACCCCACATTCACCACTTCCACTGGCAGCTCATTCCACACTCTCACCACCCTTTTGAGTGAAGAAGTTCCCCTTAAATATTTCACCTTTCAATCTTAGCCCAGGACCTAGAATTCTAGTCTCATGCAACCTCATAACTTTGAATGCTGCATCATATCTCCCCTCATTCTGCTACGTTCCAGGATGTGGAGGCCCAATTATTAGATACACCCTCAGCATCCACTTCATTAGGTACCTCCTGTACTTAATAAAGTGGCCAGAGAGTGTATTGCCGTGGTCATTTGCTGCTGTAGTCCATTCACTTCAAGGTTCTTTGTAGAACATATAGCAGTACAAGCTATTTGGCCCACAATGCCCTGCCAAACCAGCTAAAAAGCAAATCAAAAACAGCCAAACACTAATCCTTCCTACCTACACCATGTCCATATCCCTCCATCTTCCTTACATCCGTGTGCCTTTCCAAACATACCTTAAAAGCCTCTAATGTGTTTGGATCTCCATCACCATATCAGGCCGCGCATTCCAGGCATCCATGACTCTCTGAGTTAATCCCCATATCGCCTTTGAACCTACCCTGTTTCACCTGCAATGCATGCCCTCTGGTATTAAATACTACAACCCTGCGAAACAGATACTCTCTGACAACTCAATCTATGCCTCTCATAAACTTGTAAACCTCTATTGGATCTCCCCTCTGCCTCCGATACTCCAGAGAAAACAACCTAAGTATATCTAACCTCTCATGTGCGCACATGCCCTCTAAACCAGGCAGCATCCTGGTGAAACTCTTTTGCACTCTCTCTAATCCAAGCCTCAACATCCTTCCTATAATGGGGTGACCAGAACTTTATGTAATACTCCAAATGTGGCCAAACCAGAGTTTTATAAAGTTGCAACATAACCCCGTAACTTTTGAACTCAATGTCTCAACTTCTAAAAGCAAGCATTCCATAAGCCTTGTTATCTACCTCATTGATCTGTGTAGCCACTTTCAGAGAGCTATGAACTCGGATTCTAAGATCTCTCTACTCAACAACACCAAGGGCCTTGCCCTTAACTGTTTCCTTGCATTTGCCCTACCAAATTGCAACACCTCGCATCTATCGGGGTTAAACTTCATCTGCCATTTCTCTGCCCATATCCGCAACTGATCTATACTGTGCTCTATTCTTTGCCAGTCTTCTACACTATCCACAACTCCATCAATCTTGGTATCATCTGCAAATTTACTACCCAACCAATCTACATTTTCATCCAAGTCATTTATATACATCACAAACACCAGAGGTCCCAGCACAGATCCTTGCAGAACTCCACTAATTCCAGACCCCCAGCTTGAGCAAGTCCCATTAACCACTACCCTCTGTCTTCTACGTGCAAGCCAGTTCTGAACCCAAACAGCCAATTCACTACAGGTCGCTTGCGTCTCAATCTTCTAGAGCAGACTCCCATGAGGGACTTTGTCAAATGCCTTACTAAAATCCATGTAGGCAACATCCACTGTCCTACCCTCATTAATCTCTCATCATCTTGTCAAAAAACTCAATCAAGTAGGTAAGGCACGACCTGCCCCACACAAAGCCATGCTGGCTCTCCCTAATTAGGCCATGGATTTCCAGGTGCTCATATATCCCATCCCTAAGAACTTTCTCCAACAATTTCCGTGCAGCTGACGTGAGACTCACTGGTCCATAGTTCCCAGTATTTTCCCTTGATCCCTTCCTAAATAGAGGTAAAACATTAGCCACTCGCCAGTCCTCTGGGATCTCACCTGTGGTTAGAGAGGACATAAAGACATTGGCCGAGGGCCCAGCAACCTCATCTCTCGCCTCCTTCAATAACCTGGGGTAAATCCCATCAGGCCCTGGGGACTTATCCACCTCAATACTCATTAGGAGGCCCAACACTTCCTCCTCCTTGACCTCTAAATGCCATAGTGTACTTACACACTCAGCATTGATCTTCTGGCCCTTCATATCCTTTTCCTGGGTAAATACTGAAGCAAAGTACTCACTAGATACCTCACTCACATTCTCTGCATCCAAGCTAATGTTCTCTCCTTTATATTTGAGTAGTCTCACCCTCTCCCTAGTTATCCTCTTACTCTTGATGTCTGTATAGAACAGCTTGGTATTCACCTTAATTCTCCTTGCCAAGGACTTTTCATGGCCCCTCCTGGCTTTTCTAATTCAGTCTATTGTGTTTCAGAGATGCTCCTTTGTACAGTTTGAACCAGTCTGGTCATTTTCCTCTGACCTCTCTCATTAAACAAGGTCTTTTTTGCCCATGGAACAGCTGTTCACCGGAAGTTGTGTGTTTTTGCATCATTCTCTAAACTCTGGAGACTGTTGTGTGTGAAAATGCCAGGAGATCAGCAGTGTTTGAAATACTGAAACCACCCCATCTGGCACCAACAATTATTCCAATGTCAAGGTCACTTAGATCACATTTCTTCCCCATTTTAATGCTTGGTTTTGACAAGAACTGAACCTCTTGACCATGTCTGCATGCTTTTATACATCAAGTGCTGCCACATGATTGGCTGATATTGTACATATTTGCATTAACATGCAGGTGCACAGGTGCACCAATGAAGTGGCCACTGTGTGTAGATTAAAACACTGTGTCTTTTACTTCCCTCACCCTGCCTGTGGAAAAAAACTACAACGTCAGTCTGGAAGACCTAAAGTAAACAGGTGAAAACATCCCCTGTTTGAAGTCCCACACACCCTGCAGCTCTCCCCTGCCATCAGCAGGTCCATACCTGGGACAGTCACTGCCTTCCACTTACCTGCAAGATGCACATCCATGCACCCTTCACCCCCGTGAGCAGTGGCAGAGCAGCTCTCCCTCTCATTTAGTCAGATTAGCAGCAAGCAGAGTGCAAGGCAAGTAGTAACACCACCACCAACTCCTGCGTTAAACTGCACATCTGCCACTTTTAGGACCGTTACGTCTTTTCAATGATCCTGAAGAATTGCACCAGCTTGTATAGCTTTTCATCAACACCCTCTTAAACAGATTCTTCAGATTTTTGGTAATTAGGGATGGGTAATAAGTACAGGTGATGCTATTCCCCAAGAATGCATTAAAAATCAGCTCCTGTGAGTAGGAGAATGAAGACTAATGATAGAGGCACTTCCTCAGTATTTCAGATATGGCCTAACAGGTAATTGGTAATTAATGTATTACTGTCACATTTACCAAGATACAGCAAAAGGCTTTATTTGCCTGAAATTGAAACAGATCATTCAAGACATCTGTACGTTGAGATGGCATAAAGGGGAACATTTGAGCAGAATGCAGAAGAAAAGTGTTACAGTCACTGAGAAAGTGCAGTACAGATAGACAGTTAAAGTGTGAGGGCAATGGCAAGCTAGACTGAGAGGTCAAGAGCTTATCTTTATCATACAAGTGGTCTATTCAAGAGTCTTATAAGAGAAGATGAGAAGCTGTCACTGAGCCTGGTGGTACATCTTCAAGCGTGTGTACATTTTGCTCTATTGAAGGCAGAGAGGAGATAATGACTGGGATGGGAGTGGACTTTTATAATGTTTGGTGATTTCCCAAGGTATTGGGAAGTGTAGGCAGTGTCAATAGAGGGGAGTCTGGTTTTCATGATAGACTAAGTTACATTGAAAATTCTCTTCAATTTCCTGCATTTTCAGGCAGAGCAGTTGTGATACTGCATTGAGGTGCATTGGGATGAAACGCTTTCAAAAGCGCATCTGTAAAAATTGGGCAAGGTAACTGACAGCATGCTGAATTTCCATCTCGTTCCAAGGAAGCAGAGGTACAGTTGTGTTTTCCTGGCTAGTGTGGCTATGTGGCTAGATCAGAGCAATTCATTAGGCACAGGTAACTCTGAACAGATTCCAGACCAGAATTATGAAACACCTCAGATTGTGCAACATCTATCCCATTCCTGAAGAGCAGGCACAGTTACAAATGTTGATAAATGAAAACAAACCAAAATTTACCAGCGGGTTGTTTTTGTTTATATGGTAATTTCAGAGAGTTTACCATCATATTCTTCTTGGTATAAAGTTATTTCTTAATCTGACAATCCCCAGTTAAATTAATGCAAAATGTTTTGAAAACAAACACCAGACTGAAATGAGCCAGCACGTTTAATAGATTGAAGTTGTTTAAGTAAACATTGGTACAATATATTTTCTAGTTCTTACAGTAAAACTGGAAATAATGCAGTCAGTACTCATGGGATATTTAGTAATACTGACCAAAAAAACTCAAGGGAGATTAGTGACATGAGGATCAAATACTAATTTCAGGAAGAGTAATAATGCAAATTTTAAATTTACTACCACCAGATATTTATGGGAAACTTAAGATAAATGCATTTCTACAGTAATAACCTAGTTATTTAAAATTATATCTAGGCTCCTTGGTTTCCTCATTTCCAATAATATTCTTGAGTGATGTTGTCATCTCTCAGATTAATTCCTTCAAAAACTGATGCTGATGTTGTTTTCTCTATTTTAGTACACGGATCTTGCAATAATTTCCTCAAAATTCTTAAAAAAGAGCCATATTGAGATTGTAAGTGGCTTCTTATGACATCAACAATGCTGTCACCACACTTAAACAGGGCCTTCACATATTCCAGTTGTTCCCTGTTAAAAACAGGAATTGTGCATTAAGTGTCTTAGCCAGAAATGTTGACTGCTTATTCATTTCCATAGATGCTGCCTGACCTGCAAAGTTCTTCCATCATTTTGTGTGTGTTGTTATTATGCATTATTATATTTGGATCAGGCAACCGCTGGCTATTATAATTGTTTCAAATTGGACTCTGTTGGATAATTTATCATTAATAGATAATCAACTCATTCTGATAATGAAATATTATCCTTATGAGACCAACATTCAGAACTATTCCTACTTTTCTCAATGCAAGTTTGAATTATCCACATAGCTCAAATATTTTTGGCCTGCTGTGTAGGCACCAGGAGCCGAGTATAGGGAAGTAAGTGTGGACAGAAATTCAAAGTGTAGGTCTTACCGGTGATTTTACCCCAGATATAGTTGGAATGGACAGTATTTTTATTACTTCAAAGCTCTGCACAGATTCTTTCCTTGAAATGTTAGGAAGTTCCTTTAGCTGGAAGTGTTTGTGAAGCCAATGAGCCTTTAGTTAATCCCAACTTGACAGAGTTTAGCATCACATCTTTTGGAAGGATCTTGGTCTATTGGAGGTGTTACCCACCAGCATTTCCAAGAGTTGAAGTTCCTCGGCAAGTATTTCAAATTTCACCTGGGATTACTCGATCAAAGTTCTTAAGCTACTGGGGGTAGACCTTCAATTAGTTGGAAAAAAAATAAAGGGGAATGGCAGAGTTTAGACATGAAATGCTGGTTAATTATTATGTCTGAGCTTATACTCCGGAAATTGCTCTGCCACAAATTGCCCAAGAATATAAGACATTTCACTTAAATTAAACATTACAGTATAGGAGGCCAGCAAATAAGGAGCACTTTGGTTGGGGTGTATCTGAATACCTTGAATCAATGGCCAGGGTATTACAATTAAAGTGGAAATATCTGTTATTACCTGTAAGCATACCTGCCCGAAATATTCCCTTTAACCCACAAAAACTATCCTATGAAATGGAAGATAGGATGAGGCAAGCTCCAGACAATAGTGCAGTCCCATCAGACTGAATGTTTGGATGAGTTAAACAGTGATCATGGAATACAATAAATATATACTCACCTAGCCAAGAGCATTCTTTTAAGATCGATCATGTTTACAAAAACATCAATATTGCTTTTTGCTGCAACACAGATCTCATGTTCCTGGAAACATGCTGCCTGCACGTTAGAAATAATCTCTTGCATTGCAGCACATTTGGTTACACTGGTGCTGAATTTGGACTCGAGCCCAATGATATTGCACTTCAGGAATCTTTTGAAGAATTGTTTTCCCTGGAAGGGGTCAAAATGCAAAAGTCAGGCTTTCCACTTCCTCTTGGTCAGTCACTACTTCATACACAGGTATAGAGAGAAGCTGCAGCACATTCTAACCATGTTTAAATACAGCCAAGCAGTCAAGTACAGTATATGCACAAGTTGAGCTTGTGATGAAGTGCTCAAAGTTGACTCATTGAAAAATTCCATTATCGATGCATGCATGCCAATTATAATTTACATGGGTCCTATAAAACAACCTAGTGAAGTTTAAAAATGTTTATTTTATAACTTATTGATGAACAGATTGTTTAGTGGTTAACATTAACTGTTTTTTTTTAAAGTTTAAATGGTTTTAATCAGGTTGTTACAATTTCAAATACAGTCAGCAGGTTGTATGAAAATTGAGGGTTTGATGTACTCAATTTGAAAAACCAAAATCTCATGCCGCATTTAGAGAACTGCAAGAGCTATTCAAAGTTCACTGCACATGCAAGCTACAGTCTGGAATATAACCACCGTTAAACTATGACCTCAGGCAAATCTGGTTGGAAATTAAACCATAGGCTCTGGGGGATCTGACAGTCTGATGATTACTGCTCAAGATTTAAAAGTCTGCACAGCATACAAAATACATGAGGCTATACCTACTTACAACTGAAAACACTACAGCTTGTTCATCAAACTGCTTCTGACCTAGATTGAACCGTGGAGTGCTATTGACTAAACAAAGAGTCTATGTCACTGGATTACTTCACCTGGTGTAAACACATAAGAACATAAGAAATAGGAGCAGGATAGGTCATCTGGCCCGTCGAGCCTGCTCCGCCATTCAGAAAGATCATGGCTGATCTGGCCATGGACTCACCTCCAACTACCTGCCTTTTCCTCATAGCCCTTAATTTCCCAACTATGCAAAAATCTATCCTTCCTTGTCTTAAATATATTTATTGAGGTAGCCTCCACTGCTTCATTGGGCAGAGAATTCCACAGATTCTCTGAGAAAAGCAGTTTCTCCTCATCTTTGTCCTAAATCTACTCCATCAAATCTTGAGGTTATGCCCCCTAGTTCTAGTCTCACCTAGCAATGGAAACAACTTTCCTGTCTCTGTCTTATCTATCCCTTCATTAATGTTACGAGGGGTGATTGCTAAGTTCGTGGCCTAAGGTAGAAGGAGTCAATTTTAGAAAACCTAGCACATTTATTTTTCCTACATTTACACACTTAGTCCAACGGTCATGGAGCATACGGATCCTTTCTTTGTAGAAGTCGGTGTCTTGGACCTCTAGAAGTGGTCCACGGTGGGGGTGATTGATAAGTTTGTGGCCTAAGGTAGAAGGAGATGAGTTATTAACTTGAAACGTTCTGCATTATCACTCAAAGAGTTGAACTGCACATACATGTAACAAGAGTAATATAATTCATCTCCTTCAACCTTAGGCCACGAACTTATCAATCACCCCTGCTATGGACCACCTGGAGGTCCAAGACGCTCTCATTACATGCATGTACAATTCAACTCTTTGAGTGATAATGCAGAAAGTTTGAAGTTAATAACTCATCTCCTGCTACCTTAGGCTACATACTTATCAGTGAACCCTGCTGTGGACCACTTCTACAAAGAAGGGATCCGTATGCTCCACGACCACTGGATTAAGTGTGTACATGTAGGAGGGGGCTATGTTGAAAAATAAATGTGCTAGGTTTTCTAAAATTGACTCCTTCTACCTTAGACCATGAACTTATCAATCGCCCCATGTATATGTTTCTATAAGATTTCCTCTCATTCTTCTGAATTCCAGGGAGTACAGTCCCAGACAACTCAATCTCTCCTCATAGTCGAACCCTTTCATCTCTGGAATCAACCTAGTGAACCTCCTCTGCATTGACTCCAAAGCCAGTATATCATTCCTCAAGTAAGGAGACCAGAACTGCACACAATACTCTAGGTGCGGCCTCACCAGTACCCTGTACAGTTGCAGCATAACCTCCCTGCTCTTAAATTCAATCCCTCTAACAATGAAGGCCAACAGCCCATTTGCCTTCTTGATAACCTGTTGCAGCTGCAAACCAACTTTTTGTGATTCATGCACAAGCACTCCCGAGTCCCTCTGCATAGCAGCATGTAGCAATCTTTTACCATTTAAATAATAACCTGATCTTCCATTTTTCCTTCCAAAGTGGATGACCTTGCATTTACCAATATTGTAGTCCATCTGCCAGATCCTTTACCCAGTCTCTCTGCAGACTCTCCATTCCTTCTGCACAATTTGTTTTTCCACTCAATTTAGTGTCATCAGCAAACTTAGATACACTACGCTCGGTCCCCTCTTCCAGATCGTGAACAGTTGCGGGCCCAGCACTGACCCATGCTCACCACTCACCAGTGATTGCCAACCAGAGTAACACCCATGTATCCCAACTCTCTGTTTTCTATTAGTTAACCAATCTTCTATCCATGCTAATACATCACTCCCAACTCTATGTATGCAGTACCTTATCGAATGCCAAATTAGGATGATTTAAGTTATGCCCAGAAGCTTCTCAGAACTACTATCTTCACACAAATTCACTTAGTTCTTGTGTCATAACTCTTACCACATGCTACAAGGTATAATAATATTTATTGAGCATTTATTTAATAACATTAATTGAGACTAATTGATTAAAGCATAGTCAGTGCTGAAGGGCTTTTCAAGCAGAATACATCGGCTAGGGTGAAAATTACAAAGCATATGGACACCAAAGATGAACATGTATAAGAACCAAAGCATTGGTGATGAAATTAAAAGAGCTGGAAATATACAGAACACCAGCTCTTTCCAACGATGTTTCCTGCCCCACCGAGTGTTCCCAGCATTGCTGGTATTTCCAGGATCTGCTAAGCATTCAGCTACTAATAGACCAGGGGTTCCCAACATGGGGCCCACAGACATAAAATAAAGATTGATCTATGGCACTAAAAAGGTGGGGAACCCCGGTACTAGACCAAAATGGTCAAATATCACACAACCGTGTTTGTAGCAGCATTTTAGCTGTCAAGCTGTGTAGGTTAAAGGCTAATCATGGTTAACCTAATCAGAGAGTTATGTCAACAACTTGGGCAGTTTGGGAGTCATTATTGATTTATTTGACAGGAGTAAGAAAACAAATTCAGAATGTAAAATTTAGAGAACCATTTGCTTCTGAGGGTGTAAAAATCAGCTCAACTTCCATAAATTAAGTTAAAATTAATTTCCACCAAGCAGACCAGGCTAATTTATAGCAGAGATACAGACCTTGAGTGCAAACACAATATGGAATTGCCATCAGATTACAACACCATAGCAGTGTTCGGTCTTCTAATCACAAAATCAAGACAAAGCTCCAGAAGACTTGCCCACACAATGAAGATTTGTTGTAATGTTAATTATAACTATCAAGAGACTTGGGAATGAAAGATGAAGGTTGTAAAATGCAAAGCAGCCTTTTACAATAAACTGAATACAGCTGAATGCTTTTTCCACTGTGATTTGTAACAGCAGATTTGGACAGGGAAGGAATGACTATTTTTCTTGATGTAATCATTTTACTACACATTGATTTTAAAATTGAGGTTCATGTTTTAATATAAACTCTGTTTCTCACATTTTACTTAATAGCAACGTGATTCATTATGAGCAAATAACTACCAATTCAGCTTTAAATTCGAAGGAGTGATGATACAACATTCTGCATAATTAAAACATCTGACCTCATTGGAAGAACTTATCACAATGCCTCTAAACCTACCTGTAAATTCAATTTGCCTGTGTTTATAATAAATGCTTGGCAGATCTTAAACAAGTTGTCATGTAGGTCACAGGTTGTGTTTTCCAAGCAGCTGAATGTATCACATCCCACATTTGGAGTAAACTGCAGGCAGCCATTTATTTGAACTGTTGGAAGCAGAACAGTTCTCGATTATTGAACTACAGTACCGAATAGTTGACAAATAGCTTTTAAGGTGATCTACTCTTCTCTTATGAAGTTCCAAAGTTCTTGCTTGAGCTCTTATGCACAAACGAGAAAGGAACCTGGGATAATACAGTCATATTGGTGTAAGAAGTTCAAATCAAATAGGCATAATGAACTGACAGAGGCAGATGTAAAACAGTACATCAATGTGAAGCTTTCATACAACATAGAACATAGAAATTTACAGCACATTACAGGCCCTTCGGCCCACAATGTTGTGCCAACCATGTAACCTGCTCGAGAAACTGCCCAGAATTTCCCTAATAGCCCTCTATTTTTCTAAGCTCCATGTACCTATCTAAGAGGCTCTTAAAAGACCTTATTGTATCCATCTCCACCACCGCCGCCGGTAGTGAATACCACGCACCCACCTCTCCCTCTGTGAAACACCTGACATCCCCTCAGTACCTATTTTCAAGCACATTAAAACTATGTCCCCTCATGTTAGCCATTTCAGCCCTGGGAAAAAGACTCTGGATATCCACACGATCAACGCTTGTCTTCATCTTATCCACCTCTATCAGGTCATCTTCCATTGCTCCAAGGAGAAAAGGCCAAGTTCACTCAACCTATTCTCATAAGGTATGCTCTCCAATCTGGGCAACATCTTTGTAAATCTCCTCTGCACTCTCTCTATAGTATCCATATCTTTTCTGTAATGAAGTGAGCAGAACTGAACACAGTAATCCAAATGGGGTTTGACCAAGGTATAGGTGTAACATTACCTCATGGCTCTTGAACTCAAACCCACGGTTGATGTGTGCCAACACACCATACGTCTTCTTAACAACACTGCCAACCTGTGCAACATCTTTGAGTGTCCTATTGACATGGACCCCAAGATCTCTCAGATCCTCCACACTGCCAAGAGTCTTACCATTTAGACTATATTCTGCCATCATATTTGACCTACCAAAATGAACCACTTCACATTTAACTGGGTTGAACTCCATCTGCCACTTCTCAGCCCAGTTCTGCATCCTATCAATGTCCTGCTGTAATCTCTGACAACCCTCCAGACTATCCACAACACCCCCAACCTTTGTGTCATCGGCAAATTTACTAATTTACCCTTCCACTTCTTCACTCAGGTAATTTATAAAAATCACAAAGAGGTGTCCCAGAATAGATCCCTGCAGAGCACCACTGGTCACTGAGCTCCGTGCAGAATATGAACCATCTATAATCACCCTTTGCCTTCTGTCCTAGGCCAATTCTGAATCCACAAAGCAAGGTCTCCTTGGATCCCATACCTCCTTACTTTCTGAAGGAACCTTGCATGAGGAACCTTATCAAATGCCTTACTGAAATCCATATCCACTACATACTCTGCTCTCCCTTCATCAATGTGTTTTGTTACATCCTCAAAGAACTCAATCAGGTTCGTAAGGCATGACCTGCCCTTGACAAAGCAATGCTGACTATCACTAATCAGATTATGTCTCTCCAAATACTCATAAATCCTGCCTCTCAGGATCTTCTCCAACAACTTGCCCACCACTGAAGTAAGGCTCACTGGTCTATAATTTCCTGGGTTATCTTTACTCCCTTTCTTGAACAAGGGAACAACATTTGCAACCTTCCAATCTTCTGGTACTTCTCCCATTCCTATTGATGATGCAAAGTTCATTGCAAGAGGCTCAGCAGTTTCTTTCCTCACTTCCCACAGTAGCCTGGGGTATATCTCATCCGGTCCCAGCGACTTATCTAACTTAATGCTTTTCAAAAGCTCCAGCACATCCTCTTTCTTCATGTCTATATGCGCAAGTGTTTCAGTCCACTGTAAGTCATCCCCACAATTGCCAAGGTCTTTTTCCCTGGTGAATACTGAAGCAAAATATTCATTACTTACCTCTGTTACCTCCTCCAATTCCATGCACACATTTCCACTATCGCACTTGATTGGTCCTGTTCTCACACGGCTCATCCTCTTGCTCTTCAGATACTTGTAGAATGCCTTGGGGTTTTCCTTAATCCTGCTCACTACGGCCTTATCATGGTCTGTTCTGGCTCTCCTAATTCCATTCTTAAGCTCCTTCTTAGCAACTTTGTAATTTTCTAGAGTTCTAACAGTACCTAGTTTCTCGAAACTTTCATAAGCTTTTCTTCTTAACTAGATTTTCAACATCCTTTGTACAACATGGTTCTTTAACTCTACCATCCTTTCCCTGCCTCGATGGAACATACCTATGAAGAACTCCATGCAAATGTTCCCCGAACGTTTGTCACGTTTCTGCCGTACATTTCCCTGAGAACATCTGCTTCCAATTTATGCTCCCAGGTTTCTGCCTAATAGCATTGTATTTCCCCCTAATTAAATGTTTCCCCTGTTGTGTGCTCATATTCCTCTTCAGCGCTATGGTGAAGGAGATAGAGTTATGGTCATTACCTCCAAAATGCTCTTCCACTGAGAGGTCTGACACCTGACCAGGCTCATTTCCCAATACCAGATCAAGTACAACCCCTCCTCTAGTTGGCTTATCTATGTATGTGTCAGGAAACTTTCCTGAACACACCTAACAAACTTTACCCCATCTAAACCCCTTGTGCTAAGGAGATGCCAATCAATATTAGGAAAGTTAAAATCTCCCATCACAACAACCCTATTGTTATTGCATCATTCCAGAATCTGCCATCCTATCTGCTCCTCAATATTCCTGTTACTATTGGGGGGTCTATAAAAACACCTAAAGTTATTGCCCCTTTGCACTTTCTGATTTCCACCCGCACTGAATCAGTAGACCATCCTTCCATGACTTCCTCCTTTTCTGCAGCCATGACACTATCCCTATTTAGCGTTGCCACGCCACCCTCCCCCCCCCCACTCATTTGCCTCCCTCTCTGTCCTTTTTGAAACATCTAAAGATCTAAAGCCTGGCACACTCAGCAGCCATTGCTGCTCCTGAGACATCCAAGTCTCTGTAATGGCTACAACATCATAGTTTCACATACTGATCCACACACTAAGTTCATCCACCTTGTTTATGATACTTCTTGCATTAAAATAGACACATCTCAAACCATCTGGCTAAGTGCATAGTTGCTCTTACACCTGCCTATCCTTCCTCACAAACTCTTACAAGCTGTCTCCACTTGTGCTCCAACCTCCCAATCCTCTGCCTCTTCACTCCAGTTCCCCCCCCCCGCAAATCTAGTTTAAACACTTCCCAAGAACATTAGCAAACCCCCCCACCAGGATATTGGTCCCCCTCAGATTCAAGTGCAATCTGTCCTTTTTGTACAGGTCACACCTGCCCCAGAAGAGGTCCCGGTGATCAAAAATCTGAATCCCTGTACCCTGCTCTAATCCTTCAGCCTCCCACTTATCCTCCACCTCATTCCATTCTTATTCTCACTGTTGCGTGGCACAGGCAGCAATCCCGAGATTACTACCTTTGAGAGTCTGCTTCTCAGCTTCCTTCCTAGCTCCCTGTAGTCTGCTTTCAGAACCCCCACCCTCTTCCTACCTATGTCGTTGGTACCAATATGTACCACAACCTCTGGCTGCTCACTCTTCCATCTCAGGATATTGTGGACACACTCAGAAACATCACAAATCCTGGGACCTGGGAGGCAAACTGCCATCCTTGTTGCTTTTTCACGCCCACAGAATCGCCTATCTGTCCCCCTAACTATAGAGTCACTTATTACCACTGCTATCCTATTCCATTCCCTACCCTCTGAGCCACAGGGCCAGACTCAGTGCCAGAGGCATGGCCACTGTTGCTTTCCCCAGGTAGTTCGTTCCTGTAGGCATATCTTCAGAAATACAGAAACATGGCTTCAACCTTCCTAATCCATGCAAAATATCAAGCCACTGTTTGCACTAATCCTTTAACAACCATCTTAATGACCGTAATTTGGAGAATTTTACATTAATATTGAAAGTGATATAGCTCAATTCAGAATTACAGAGGCCCAGGGCAAGCTGGGTCGAGTATATCAGGAGAAAATATACCAGAAGACATGGTAGTGGACAGGTAATGGTATTATTATTCAGGAAATAATAAGCAGAAGCATAAGGTACAAGGTCTGAGAAGGAAAATGAAAATGGTAGCAGAACTGCCTTGACCTATGAAGGACAGAACAATCTCAAAAAGGACAAGAATTAACTAGTTGTGCACTGATGTCCTTTGGCGAGTTTTGATTGGAACATGATTGCAGAAGTAGTTTTTTTTGTATCACAATGAGGACATCAGCATCATTGGAAGTAGCGAACACAGAATGCTGGAGGAACTCAGCAGGCCAGGCAGCATCCATGGACAAGAGCAAACAGTGGACGTATCAGGCTGAGACCCTTCTTCAGGACTGGAAAGTAAGGGGAGAAAGTCAAAGTAAGAAAATGGGGGAAGGGGACGTAAAAGTACAAGGTGGCAGGTGGTAAGTGAAACCGGGAGAAGTAAGGAGCATCATTAGAAGGAAAGCACATGGAAATTGGTAATTGCGATTAGTGGTCAGGTTTTTTACCATAAAAGAACAATTAGATTAATTCCATTCATCAACCAAGTCTGATGCAACCATCCCACCCTCACTTGTCACAAGTCTGTATCCGTGCATAGATTAGTTATGCTTCCCACACTCAACCTGAAGAAAAAGTCTAGAATGTCAGTGTGGAAGACACAAAACAGACTGACGAACACATCTCCTGCATTGGGTCCCGAACACTGCAGCATTTCCCAGCTGTCACCCAGTCCACGTCCTGGACAGCCTCTGTCCTCCACTCACATGCACGTTTCGCCTCTGCTTCCTCCGGGGTGGAGGCGTGACTTCTCCCCAGTAGCCTAGCAGCTCCAACAGCTCCGACAATACAGCACAGGCCGAGGAGTAGCAGTGATATGCAAACCTTCATCTCCACGACACGAACTGTAAACACTCCAGCAAAGCTGCAAGGCCAAGTTTAGCAAAGTGGTTTCTTTCATCTTGTCAAACACACAAACAGACTAAGGCATTATTTAACATTTCCTCAACACTGTTTTGCATTCCACGATTCGACAGAATTCAACAGTTTCCCATCTATACGCATGCTACTTTGAGGAATGCTATACTTTTTAAATGATCCCCAAGAATGGGCACAGCTTGCACAACTCTTCAAAAACATTGTGTCTCTCTTTAACAGTATTCTCATTTCTTTCACAATCAAGAATGGGTAAAAAATGCAGCCAATTCTGTTTATTGTCACATCAATGTGAATAAATAAAAAGAACAGGGGTATCTCCTGCTACTATCATCAGTGACGGCTAAGTAATATAAGTAGTTCTGACATGGTGTTTCAGTTGTGTTTCAAGTCTAAGAAAGATATTTATTTCATTAATTGACTTGTTATTGTCACATGTACCAAGATACAGTGAAAATTTTTGTATGCAATCGAAACATAAGGTAACACAAAATGGACAACAATATGACAGATTGCAACTATCATGTTTGAGTTACTGAGAAAGTGCGGTGCATGTAGTCAGTCAAGGTGAAAGGGTCATGACAGGGTAGACCAAGAGATCTGGAGTTCATCTTTATCATACAAGAAATCTGTGAAAGTGCCTTACAACAGAGGAAAAGAAGCTGCCCCTGAGCCCTGTGGTAATTATGTTGAAGTATTTGTATTTTCTGCCCAATGGAATGGGTAGAAGAGAGAATGAATGGGTTAGGAGAGGACTTTTATTATGTTGGGTGCTTTCAGGAACAGTCGGAAGTTTGGAGAGTCAAGGCAGGGAAGGCTGGTTTACATGATAGAAAGGGCTACTTTCAAAACTCCTTTCAATTTCTTGATGTCTCGTGTGGTGTAGTTTCTGGTGGTGGTTCCAGATAGGATGTTTTCCATTGTGCATCAGTAAAAATTGGTGAGAGTTGTTCAGTACCTGATGAATCTCTTTAGCCATCCAAAGAAGAGCATTTATTGCTATACTCTCTGGTCATTGCATCTATGTGGCTAAACCAGTTCATGCTATTGGTGAAATTTACACCGAGGACCTTCAAGTTGTCAACCATCTCTACCTCAGCATGACTGATACAGACAGGTAAAATTTTGAAAGATAAATTTAATGAACACAACAACAAAGATATTCAAGTTGGCATAAAAATGTACTCCACTCTCCCTGTGACCATATGGTTATCCTGCTGGTGCTCCATTTCCCCCACCCACTCCAAAGACGTACAGGTTAGAGTTGGTAAATTGTGGACATGCAATGTTGGCACCAGAAGCATGGCAACATTTGTGGGCTTCCCCCCAGCACATCTTCACCCTATGTTGGCATTTGATGCAAAGCCGTATATTTCACTGTTTGCTTTGATGTTTCAAAGTACATTTGACAATTAAGGCTTATTTTTTCTTTCTTTTTTTCTTTAATCTAATATAATGACTGATTGTGGCAGCATTCTGGATGGTTGTGGGACAATGAATAAAATTGTGCTCATCCCGGCCTTTGTGTTGTGATTATTTCTTTGTCTACATTGAATGTTTGACTGTATGGTTACCAACTGTGAACATTATTACTATCCAACACTTTGACAGGTCAGAGTGCACTGCAAGCAATGGATTATATAAAATGGGATCTAATGCCCTGACCAAGGGTCACTGATGAACTTCACCTAGCTCGTCCTATCAACTAGTTTGATTGTCAGAAAAAATTGGAAACAGTCAAAAATACTCAAAGTCATTGATAAATTTATTTAATCCATCATCCATCATACCATTTGTGTAAGAAGGCTTCAAGTCAAGGGTGTACAGCGCAGGCTCACGATCAAGCATACTTTCTTCAGCCAATGATTGGTGTGTTAAGGCTGACCTGGACGGGAAAGGCAGTTTCCCGGAGCAAATAGCTTTCACCACATTGCGTCCAGATATGATTGTATGGTCTGACACTAGTAGAGAAGTAGTTATCGGTGAACTCACAGTCCCCTGGGAAGACAACATCGATGAAGCCCATGAGCGCAAGTTACCCAAGTATGCAGAATTAAGATCAGAGTGCAGAGACAGAGGGTGGAAGGTCTCATGCCATCCATTCGAAGTAGGCTGCCGTGGGTTTATTGCGTTCACTTTCCAGAAGTGGCTGTGTGACCTTGGCTTCACTAGAAGAGAGATCAAGTCAACCAGCAGGGCTGTAGCTGAGGCAGCAGAGAAAGGATCAGCATGGGTGTGGACCAAGTATGTCCAGAGGGGCAGGTAGTCAGACAGTGTATACATATCTTGCAAACCCTTCAGTAGTTGCATAGACACCTGAAGAGCAGACTATCTGTTGGATGGAAGTGACCAACAACTCTGATAGAGGCAGATGCCAAGTTTTTAAGCTCACCAGTGGGAGGTGGTGCTTTAGCACTGCTGGCCCACTACCTGGAGGGAGCTTTGATCATAAGCGGGCCGAAACTCCTGAAGACAGGTGGCAGATCAACTGATGATCCCACTGGTGATAGCACAGGACAGTTAACATCTTAGTCCATGTGTATTTTTAACTCTTTTGTTCTGGACACCAGTGACTACCAGGAATAGTCTGGTTGGAAACCGGGAATAGTCCAGTGACAGCATGGAGAGACATCGGACAGCCAGGAAAGACTGGCACCGGGGGTGTTGGGATTGGCAGTCCGGGCACCAGCACAGAAGGGCACCCACCTCTTGAAGCTTATAGTTTACACGGAGAAACATACCCTTGGGGTCCTCCAAGAGGGAGGGAGAATGATGGACCCAATCGAACGGATACAGTTAATTACAGAGAACGACTATGACCAAGAGCTAGGATAAGAGGCTCTGAGTGTCCAGTGTGTTGGTGTGGGAGAGCGCTTTCCAGCATTAAGGGTTTACAAGGCCACCAAGCAAAGTTGAAGTGCTATTCCATCCCAGTGGATGAAGATAAGATTACTTCACCAAACACAGATGATGTGGTCTTTTCAACCACTGATTCACAAACCACAGCGATTCACTCTGGAGAGCGTCATCATACTCCAGGTCAGACGAGAGATAACCCAGGTCAGGTTTCAGAACACAGTACCCAGGTAGATCCTTCGCATGATGGCGGTGGTGTGGAGGTAGGGAGGAAGAGGAAGGTCAAGTGGCCAGCAATGGCAGTTGAGAAGGCTTGGCGTGTATTTGATGAGGATATCAGTATGATGTTGGAGAACACTCTCAGGGGAACATCAAAGAGAAAGTTGGAAGTGATGGGTGATATGATTTACGATGTTGGAAAGTACAGGTTTCGTTTGGTTGAGTTGAAGAAAGCAAAGCCTACACAGCAACCAAGCAGGCACCAGAAGGAGATTAGTAGGTTGAGGAGAGAGCTTAGATCGTTGAGACAGAGGTGGAAGGTAGGAAGTGAGGGTGACAAGCCAGGGATTGCTGATCTCCAAGAGCATTTTCGAATAAAGTTAGCATCACTCCGTCGTGCAGAGTCACAACGTAAAAAGAGAAGGAAGAGAGAGAAGGCAAGAAAGTCGTTCTTTGAGAACCCTCACGAGTTCACAAAGAAACTGTTTGAACAAAGTAAGAGCGGGCAGCTCAACATATCTCAACAAGAACTTGAGGATCTCCTGGTAAGCACTTACTCTAACGAACAGCAGGAGGCTCCTTTGCTTGACATTTCAGGGCTTGTGAAGCCTACCAAGCCAGGAGTGAAATTCGATCTGTCAGAACCCAACTGGCAGAAGCCAAACAGTTCATCAGAAAGGGAACGTCAGGCTCAGTGCCAGGACCTAATGGAGTGCCGTATAAGGTGTTCAAGAAGTGTGAAGAGCTGAGGAAATACTTGTGGAGATTGTTAAAGATGGTGTGGAGACAAGGTGTTGTTCCTTTGTCATGGAATGAAGCTGAAGGAGTATACATCCCAAAGGAAGAGAATTCTTCTACATTGAATCAGTTCCAACCAATTTCACTCCTGAATGTAGAGGGGAAGATTATGTTTGGCATTCTGGCAGAAAGAATATCTTCATTTGTGATAGAGAATGGATTGGTAAATAGACTTGTGCAGAAGGCAGGAATACCAGGCTTCCCGGGATGCCTTGAACATTCTAGTATGATATGGCATACCATCCAGGAGTCGAAAAGGTTGAGAAGAAATCTGGCTGTAGTTTGGCTTGATCTGGCAAATGCATATGGTTCTGTTCCCCATGTCCTGATTGAGTTTGCAATGGAATGCCTATGGATTCCTGCTAAGGTGAAGAACTTCGTTTTGCAGTACTACAACGATTTCCGGATGAGGTTTTCCACTCAGCAGTTTACAACTAAGTGGCAGAGCCTGGATGTTGGAATCCCAATGGGATGTGCAATTTCACCCATCCTTTTTGTGTTAGCCATGGAGGTCATTGTGAGGGCTGCAGAATTAGTGGGACCAGGTGTTGCACTTGATGGCAGAGAGGAGTTACCACCAATACGAGCGTCCATGGACGATCTCACCCTTTTGGGTCTCAGCACAGAGGCAGTGGAAAATGTACTATCAAGACTCGAGGAGCTAATGGATTGGGGAAGAATGAAGTTCAAGATCAAGAAGTCAAGGAGCCTTGTTCTTAGGAGAGGAGAGCTGCTTGACTTTTATTTCACCCTTTGTGGAGAGGAGATTCCATCCATTCAGGACCAACCAGTTAAGAGCCTTGGGCGATGGTACACAGAAGAGCTGAGAGACACTAAGAGGGTTCAAGAGACACAGGAGAACAGATCAGCAGAGGTCTGATATCTGTTGACAAGTGTGGCTTGCCTGGCAAGTTGAAGTTGTGGTGCTTGCAGTACGGACTGATGCCACGGACAATGTGGCCACTAACTGTCTATGAAGTGGCAATGTCCCATGTTGGGGCAATAGAATGGAAGATCAACAAGTATGTGAAGAAGTGGCTTGGAGTACTGAGCAGCCTCACCAATGTTGCAATTCACAGTAGCCAGATAAAGCTTACCATCCCAGTGCAATCCCTTGTGGAAGAGGTCAAGGTAGCCAAGGCAAGATCATTTTTGATGCTTCGAGACTCAAAAAACCCTGTCATCAAGAACATCCAGCCAGATGTGAGATCAGGTAGGAAGTGATCAGCCCATGTAGCAGTTGATGAGGCAGAGTCCAGATTGAAGCACAAGGAGACGGTTGGGGCTATCCAGCTAGGCCACCAGGGACTTGGATGGATAACTCACAAGTGGTGGTCATCTCCTACAGGTAAGGAGTGCCGTGAGCTTGTAACACAAGAAATACGAGAGGTAGAAGAGGAGAAGAGGTTAACTAAAACAGCTGGCCTGGCCAAACAAGGGGCTTGGACCCGGTGGGAAAGTGTTGAACAACGACACCTATCTTGGAATGTTCTGTGGCAGATGGAACCACTCCGCATTTCTTTTCTATGCAGAGCAGCGTACAATCTGCTCCCAACACCTGCCAACCTCAGCACCCGGTATGAAGATAAGACAGACAGGTGTGCTGCTTGTGGCAAGAAGGGAACACTTCAGCATATTTTGAGTGCATGCAGAGTCAATCTTTCCAGCAGCATGTACACTTGGAGACATAACAATGTTCGCAAAGTTGTAACAGAAGCGGTTGAGCAGAGAGTACTGCAGCACAACTTATCTCATGCCCCAGACTGCACAGAACATCGCATATCATTTGTGAAAGAAGGCTCCAAGTCAAGGGTGTACAGTGCAGGCTCACGATCAAGCATACTTTCTTCAGCCAATGATTGGTGTGTCAAGGCTGACCTGGACGGGCAAGGCAGTTTCCCGGAGCAAATAGCTTTCACCACAGATATAATCGTATGGTCTGACAGCAGTAGAGAAGTGGTTATTGGTGAACTCACAGTCCCCTGGGATGACAACATCGATGAAGCCCATGAGCACAAGTTAACCAAGTATGCAGAATTAAGATCAGAGTGCAGAGACAGAGGGTGGAAGGTCTCATGCCATCCATTCGAAGTAGGCTGCCATGGGTTTATTGCATTCATTTTCCAGAAGTGGCTGTGTGACCTTGGCTTCACTAGAAGAGAGATCAAGTCAAGAGAGAACCAGCAGGGCTGTAGCTGAGGCAGCAGAGAAAGAATCAGCATGGGTGTGGACCAAATACATCCGGAGGGGCAGATAGTCAGACAGCGTACACATATCTTGCAAACCCTTCAGTAGTTGCATAAACACCTGAAGAGCAGACTATCTTTTGGATCGAAGTGACCAACAATTCTGATAGAGGCAGATGCCAAGTTTTTAAGCTCACCAGTGGGAGGTGGTGCTTTAGCACTGCTGGCCCACCAGCTCAAGGGAGTCTTGATCATAAGCGGGCCGAAACTCCTGAAGACAGGTGGCAGATCAACTGGTGATAGCAGAGGACAGTTAACATCTAAGTCCACGTGTATTTTTAACTCTCAAGTAAAGATGGATAAACCTGCTGTTAATTAAAACTAAAATATCTAAATGTACCTATGGAATGGTCATTGAAAACTATTAAACTGAACATGCCTCCTAGAGCTGTATGAGTTACAGCTGGTGTTAAGATAAAGACCCAGTTTGGGAGTTGTTGAGTTAAAGGATAACTTTAGACATGATTGGCAAACAGAAGGAATGCTCTTCAACCTGCAACTACATGCCAAACAAGGACTAAATACTCCAGCAGGATCCATTAGCTCATCCGTTAGATGGGAAGGGATTAGACAAGGGGAGGCAATTTAAGTCAAGGTATGAGGAGATCAGTTCAGCGGGACCAGAAAAGACAGAAACAACAGGCTACAAGCACAGTTCTGTTTTCGGATTCTGGAGAGAGGGTATCAGTGGTTGGGGCACTATCAGGCTGGAAATCCCTTATATGATGAGATCTCTGTAAGTGCGAACACATTCATGCAGATGAACTAAATGTCTTTTGTCATTTTGAGCCTTGAGAATTGTGAATTGTTAGAGGACAGGAGCTTGCACTTCTCTGGAAATGTTGTCAAAGAAACTACTGGAAGCTGCTTACATCCCTTAAATCAAGCCTTGTTCTTTGTAGAGCAGCTTTCTCTTTCTCATATTAAAATGTGTATTTTTAATTTGTTCTCCATTCATTCCCCACAATACATTCCCAGCACTGCAGGGTGGGGCAAATGGGTGTTCAAATCAGAGATACCTTGCTAGATACTCTTTGTTGTGCCCTAACAATATACAGTGGATTCCAGTTAACTGGGCCATTGATTAATCAGGGCAGCCATTTATTTAGGACAACTCTTAAAGAACAAAAACTAATAGCGAGCATAGCCAGAATTCCCTTCACTTATTTGGGACACCATGCTGCTCAATTGGGATGGAGACTGTTGCTGAACAGTTTCTAACTAGAGTCAGTCACATGCACTTGCATGACTGTTAGACACTAGACTGTGCTTAGAGCAGTCAGTTTTTAAATAGCATCAGTTTACATATGCTTGTGTTCAAAATGCAGTGGTATTTGTCACCGACAGTTGGCAAATAATGAGCAGTAAGACAATTCAGAAGTGCTTTGCTCACTGCAGTTTGAGGCTTTTGGGCTTGGAGATGCCAGAAGCAGCCAGGAAATGAAATAACTTCACTATTGCAACAATTTAGGAACTACAAGGAATTTGAAGGTATCAACAGTCACCTTGTATGTTACAATGAAAATAAAGATTTGGAGGGTGCAATCGTCTAAAGCAACAGATCTTATTCTGGGATCCATGGACTTCTCAGGGTCTGTGAACTTGGATGGGAAAAAGTTTACATCTTTGTTTTCAATACATGGTGTGTGTTGATTTGTCAAAGGCCACCCCACAGTTTTGTTTTCTTATTGAAGCTAAACAACAACAGCCTACACACTGATATGTCTTAAAGATTAATTTTAACTTGCTTATATTTTAAATGTATAGTCTTGTTATTTAATGTCAATAAAGAAGCACATATAGTGCTATATCATAATTTAAAAATATTTTAATAACTATACTTCAATATAATTGGTTTCTTTTGTAATCCTATGTACGTTTGTATTTTATTTTATATATTTAAATACATTATTCTGAGAAGGGGTCCACAGTCTACACTGGACTGACAAAGGGGTCCATGGCATAAAAAAAGTTAAGGACCCATGGTCTAAAGTATTGTACAAAAATATCAATTATCTCCAATAGGTGTATGCACTGATTTTATTCATTTACAGTCAATAAAAACCTTTATAGTACTGTAGAGGTATTGGCAGTGTTCTCATTTGTTTGGTATTTCATTTTAATTCTTAAGTTGTTACTCAGATAAATGGTAGTTTGTCTTTTTTATACCTTTTAACTATTTCTATGAAACGTTGCTAACTGGGACAACTGCTTAATTGGACCAAAATGCACAGGTCCCCATCTGTCCCAGTTAACCAGAATTCAGTATACTGCTCTGTTGCAATGATATTGAGTGTACCTGTTCTAAAGTCCTAAACTTAAGTCAAAGCGTATAGTTTTATTAGTTGCGGGTGTCTGCCATATTCTCAGCTTGGGGAGTGGGAACAGCTGAAGGGGAGAATGAACAACCAAATGCCCCCTTCACTAACCGCAACCACTACTTGCATGTGTTGATACTGCACCAGAATATATGGATTCTGGATTGGCCTCTACAGCCACCTGAGGGCCCACCAAAGGAGAGCACCTTACTCAACTTGAGTAATCGCACTGCTGTATTAACCTATCCGGCAAAGACTAATTTATTTCACTAGTTTGGTGTTTGGTCTCTTTTCTGAAGGGTTCAGATGACATTCATCACTATTTCCTCCTCCCAACCAACGAGAAATTATCCCCCAGCTCGCGAAACATATTAAACACAGTTAATTGTTTCAAATGGAGCACATTCATTTGTAAAAACGAATGAAGAAAAACATACCAGTAAGTTGCAGATAAAGCACAGAAAGAAGTCTCCGGGAAGAACTCTTTCCCAAGTTGATGCTGAGCAGTGGACTCTATGCCTTTACCTCTGTAACTAATCCACACCTTCTAATTTTTATATTGTATTTTTGCCAACCTCATCTGCTTGTGATACTTCCACAATTGGTTTGATCAGATAAGCCTGTGATTCACATTGCCATAGATCAACATGGTCAGTATTGTTTCTCAAGAGAATGGTAAATAGTATTAGTTAAAGATTCTGTTTATTGAACAATAAACATTTTGAACCATGGATTGTTTCTTTCGCTGTGCTAAAAAGCTTGCGTTAGCAAAAAGCCTCCTCAGCCTAGACAGTGACTTGCTAAGATGCTGAGTTTAGCAAAGTGCCTCTAGGACTTGGTTAATAATTACACATCACAGTTCATATGCCATATCAGACAAAGCACTGGGTATTGAAGAGGCCAGAATTATGAACCATTCTAGAGAGTGCTTTAAAATCAAATATTAAAATTGTTCTTCGAAGTGACTCTCATGGTCATGAAAACCAGCATAGTTGAAGTCTGACAACTAAAAATAACACAAATTTGCCAGCTGCTTGGATTTATTTTTAAGATGTATATGGTCATTTAAAACAGTCTCACATCACTCTTTTTTTGGAATAAGGGCTACTTCATCTACTTTGACAATCCCCAATTAAACCAATGCAAAAAAAAAAAAACACTAGATTGAAAAGGACGAAGGAACGTGAATCTCTACTCATAGAGGGATCAGGTGTGGAGACAGTGACCAGATTCAAGTTCCTGGGTGTCAAGATCTCTGAGGATCTAACCTGGTCCCAATATATCGATGCAGCTATAAAGAAGGCAAGACAGCGGCTATATTTCATTAGGAGTTTGAGGAGGTTTGGTTTGTCACCTAAGACACTTGAAAGCTTCTACAGGTGTACCGTGGAGAGTATTCTGACAGGCTGCTTCACCGTCTGGTATGGGGGGCGGGGGGGCTACTGCACAGGATTGAAAGAAGCTATAGAAAGTTGTAAAATTAGTTAGCTCCATCTCGGTGCTAGCCTCCATAGTATCCAAGACATCTTCAAAGAGCGGTGCCTCAGAAAGGTGGTGTCCATTATTAAGGACCCCCATCACCCAGGACATGCCCTCTTCTCATTGTTACCATCAGGGAGGAGATACAGAAGCCTAAAGGCACACACTCAGTGATTCAGGAACAGCTTCTTCCCCTCTGCCATCCGATTCCTGAATGGACATTGAACCCATGAACACTACCTCATTTTTATTACTTCTGTTTTTGCACTATCTATAATTTTACTATTTAATACACATATACTTACTTACTGTAACTGATTTACTTTTTTCCCCAATATTATCATGTATTGCATTGTACTGCTGCTGCTAAGTTAGCAAATTTCACGACATGTGCTGGTGATATTAAATCTGATTTTGATTCTGAAAAATAACCAATGGATTATATTTAAATAACTAAGGATGCATAGAAAAATTCTAAAACATTTTTTCCAGTAATTACAATAAATCTGGAAATAAGGTTCAGTACTGTGATAAGAATACGGGTACCGTGGTAGTGTAGCGGTTAGCACGGTGTTATTACAGCACAAGGGGTCGGTGTTCCGAGTTCCATCCCAGAGTCCTCCGTAATGAATTTCTGTAGGTCCACTCTGTGGAACGTGTGGGTTTTCCCTGGGTGCCCTGGTTTCCTCCCACACTCCAAAGGTATACTGGGTAGGTTAATTGGTCATTGTAAATTGTCATGTGATTACATTAGAGTGAAACAGGGACACCTCTTTTTCCCTTATTAGGGAGCGTGAGCCTGTGGTATGTCAAATTACTGGGTGAACGAGTAGTCTTTGGGGTACTGCAAATCTCTGAGTTTATTGATGCTTTGCTGCACGATTGAGTGCTCACTGGAGGGCAACGATGCTTTTTGCTGGGGGGAAAGGGGGTCTCATTGCTTTGCTGCTGCTTGTGCGTGGGGGGAGCTAGGGGGGCTTTGGGGTTCTAACATGTAACTGTCATTCATTCTTCGGGGCACTCCTCTGTTTTCATGGATATTTGCGAAGAAGAAGAATTTCAGGATGTATGTATAGTGCACACATTTCTCTGACATTAAATGTACCTATTGAAACCTATTGAAATCAGGTTTGTTGGAGGTTTCTGGGCTTGAAGGGCTGACGGGACCAGCTTCATCTCTTTAAGAAACTTGTGGTGTATTGTGATAGTGATAAAAAATATCTACCTAGGGAGATTTGTGACATTAGTGACACTGAGTCAGTTAATTTTAGGATCTTTCATCATGCAGTTGAGAATGGCTTCTAATTCAGTAACACCAAATACTTACAATGAACACATGTTAAACACACGTATACCATATTATTTCTGTATGTCACACAATACTTATACAAACCTATATCCAAACTCTTTCAACACACATAAAAGTTGCTGGTGAACGCAACAGGCCAGGCAGCATCTCTAGGAAGAGGTGCAGTCGATGTTGCAGGCCGAGACCCTTTGTCAGGAAGGAAGAGTGACAGGAGGGGGAGGGATGGAGCCAAGAGCTGGACAGGCGATAGGCAAAAGGGATACGAGAGGATCATGGGACAGGAGGTCCGGGAAGAAAGATGGGAAGGGGGGGGCCCAGAGGATGGGCAAGGGGTATATTCAGAGGGACAGAGGGAGAAAAAGGAGAGTGAGAGAAAGTATGTGTGTATAAAATTAAAAACAGATGGGGTACGAGGGGGAGGTGGGGCATTAGCGGAAGTTAGAGAAGTCGATGTTCATGCCGTCAGGTTGGAGGCTCACCAGACGGAATATAAGGTGTTGTTCCTCCAACCTTGAGTGTGGCTTCATCTTTACAGTAGAGGAGGCCGTGGACAGACATGTCAGAATGGGAATGGGATGTGGAATTAAAATGTGTGGCCACTGGGAGATCCTGCTTTCTCTGGCGGACAGAGCGTAGGTGTTCAGCAAAGCGGTCTCCCAGTCTGCGTCGGGTCTCGCCAATATATAAAAGGCCACATCAGGAGCACCAGACGCAGTATATCACCCCAGCCGACTCACAGGTGAAGTGTTGCCGCACCTGCAAGGACTGTTTGGGGCCCTGAATGGTGGTAAGGGAGGAAGTGTAAGGGCATGTGTAGCACTTGTTCTGCTTACACGGATAAGTGCCAGGAGGGAGATCAGTGGGGAGGGATGGGGGGGACGAATGGACAAGGGAGTCGCGTAGGGAGCGATCCCTGCGGAATGCAGAGAGGGGGGGAGGGAAAGATGTGCTTAGTGGTGGGATCCCGTTGGAGGTGGCGGAAGTTACGGAGAATAATATGTTGGACCCGGAGGCTGGTGGGGTGGTAGGTGAGTAAGCATGGACTTCAGTAAGGCCTTTGACAAGGTCCCGCATGGGAGGTTAGTTAGGAAAATTCAGTCGCTAGATATACATGGAGAGGTGGTGAATTGGATTAGACATTGGCTCGATAGAAGAAGCCAGAGAGTGGTAGTAGAGAATTGCTTCTCTGAGTGGAGGCCTGTGACTAGTGGTGCGCCACAGGGATCAGTGCTGGGTCCATTGTTATTTGTCATCTATATCAATGATCTGGATGATAATGTGGTAAATTGGATCAGCAAGTTTGCTGATGATACAAAGATTGGAGGTGTAGTAGACAGTGAGGAAGGTTTTCAGAGCCTGCAGAGGGACTTGGACCATCTGGAAAAATGGGCTGAAAAATGGCAGATGGAGTTTAATACTGACAAGTGTGAGGTATTGCACGTTGGAAGGACAAACCAACGTAGAACATACAGGGTTAATGATAAGGCACTGAGGAGTGCAGTGGAACAGAGGGATCTGGGAATACAGATACAAAATTCCCTAAAAGTGTCGTCACAGGTAGATAGGGTCGTAAAGAGAGCTTTTGGTACATTGGCCTTTATTAATCGAAGTATTGAGTATAAGAGCTGGAATGTTATGATGAGGTTGTATAAGGCATTGGTGAGGCCGAATCTGGAGTATTGTATTCAGTTTTGGTCACCAAATTACAGGAAGGATATAAATAAGGTTGAAAGAGTGCAGAGAAGGTTTACAAGGATGTTGCCGGGACTTGAGAAACTCAGTTACAGAGAAAGGTTGAATAGGTTAGGGCTTTATTCCCTGGAGCGTAGAAGAATGAGGGGAGATTTGATAGAGGTATATAAAATTATGATGGGTATAGATGGAGTGAATGCGAGCAGGCTTTTTCCACTGAGGCAAGGGAAGAAAAAAACCAGAGGACATGGGTTAAGGGTGAGGGGGGAAAAGTTTAAAGGGAACATTAGGGGGGGCTTCTTCACACAGAGAGTGGTGGGAGTATGGAATGAGCTGCCAGACGAGGTGGTAAATGCGGGTTCTTTTTTAACATTTAAGAATAAATTGGACAGATACATGGATGGGAGGTGTATGGAGGGATATGGTCCGTGTGCAGGTCAGTGGGACTAGGCAGAAAATGGTTCGGCACAGCCAAGAAGGGCCAAAGGGCCTGTTTCTGTGCTGTAGTTTCTATGGTTCTATGGTTCTATGGTGAGGACCAGGGGAACCCTATTCCTAGTGGGGTGGCGGGAGGATGGAGTGAGAGCAGATGTACGTGAAACGGGGGAGATGCGTTTAAGAGCAGAGTTGATAGTGGAGGAAGGGAAACCCCTTTCTTTAAAAAAAGAAGACATCTCCCTCGTCCTAGAATGAAAAGCCTCATCCTGAGAGCAGATGCGGCAGAGGCGTTGGAATTGCGAGAAGGGGATGGCGTTTTTGCAAGAGACAGGGTGAGAAGAGGAATAGTCCAGATAGCTGTGAGGATCAGTAGGTTTATAGTAGACATCAGTGGATCAGCTGTCTCCAGAGACAGAGACAGAAAGATCTAGAAAGGGGAGGGAAGTTTCTGAAATGGACCAGGGAAACTTGAGGGCAGGGTGAAAGTTGGAGGCAAAGTTAATAAAGTCAACAAGTTCTGCATGCGTGCAGAAAGCAGCGCCAATGCAGTCGTCGATGTAGCGAAGGAAAAGTGGGGGACAGATACCAGAATAGGCACGGAACATAGATTGTTTCACAAAGCCAACAAAAAGGCAGGCATAGCTAGGACCCATATGGGTGCCCATAGCTACACCTTCAGTTTGGAGGAAGTGGGGGGAGCCAAAGGAGAAATTATTAAGAGTAAGGACTAATTCCGCTAGACGGAGCAGAGTGGTGGTAGAGGGGAACTGATTAGGTCTGGAATCCAAAAGGAAGCGTAGAGCTTTGAGACCTTCCTGATGGGGGATGGAAGTATATAGGGACTGGACATCCATGGTGAAAATAAAGCGGTGGTGGCCAGGGAACTTAAAATCATTGAAAAGTTCAAGAGCGTGAGAAGTGTCACGAACATAGGTAGGACGGGATTGAACAAGGGGGGGATAAAACCGTGTCGAGGTATGGAGAAACGAGTTCGGTGGGGCAGGAGCAAGCTGAGACAATAGGTCGGCCAGGACAGGCAGGTTTGTGGATCTTGGGTAGGAGGTAGAAACGGGAAGTGCGAGGTGTGTGAACTATAAGGTTGGTAGCAGTGGATGGGAGATCCCCTGAGCGGATAAAGTCGGTGATGGTGTGGGAGACAATGGCGTGGTGCTCCTTAGTGGGGTCACGATCGAGGGGTAAATAAGAGGAGGTATCCGCGAGTTGTCACTGTGCCTCGGCAAGGTAGAGGTCAGTACGCCAGACTACAACAGCACCCCCTTTATCGGCGGGTTTAATAATAAGGTTAAGATTAGTGCGGAGGGAGTGGAGAGCAGAGCGTTCCGAAGGAGTGAGGTTGGAATGGGGACAAGGTGCGGTGAAGTTGAGACGGTTGATGTCCCGTCGGCAATTAGCGATAAAGAGATCCAGAGCAGGCAGAAGACCAGAGCGGGGTGTCCATGAAGAAGAGGAGGGTTGAAGACGGAAGAAGGGGTCATCGGTGGGGGTGGAAGAGTCCTTGCCGCAGAAGTAGGCTCGGAGACGGAGAAAGAAAAGTTCCGCATCATGGCGAACACGGAACTCGCTGAGGTGTGAGCGAAGGGGGACAAAGGTGAGGCCCTTACTGAGGACAGAGCGTTCTGCCTCCGAGAGTTGAATGTCGAAAAGGATGGTAAAGACCCGGCACGGATGAGAGCTGGGATCACAGCAGGGAGGGGGGAGGCTGGGTGTGTCAATGGAGAGGGGAGGGTTGGGGTGAGAGGAAGATGGAGCCTCTAAGGGCGCAGGAGCTGACAGTGTGATCTGAGGGAGACGGGATTGCAGAGTGGTGGTGGGGGAAGGGGAGACGGGAGTCACAATAGCAGCACATAAAGACCCGGCCTGGAGTCGCAGTTGGTGGTTGCGCAATGGCTTTGAAGGTGTCCATGGTCGTTGCTGGAGTCCGGGTTTTGAATATGCCCTGAGGTGTTGCAGCCGGCGAGATCAATGGCGGAGGCCGCAATCTGAAGTTCATGCCTGCTAGTTTCATGGCCAGCAGGCTCTGGAGTCTGCAGATGTAGGATCTTGCGATCTTTGCCTAACATGACAAAGTCAAAAAAACGGCGATTGCAGGCGTGAATCCGACGGAGGATGAAATAACGGGTAGGACCATTACAGACGGCGCAGAAAGTGTCCCGAAGGTGTGGAAGGGTCTGGGGTAGGGACACCAAATACCTCCTCATGGCGGAGAGAGTCGCCTTCAGAGCTTGACGGGAGAAGCGGCGAGAGGCAGAGTCAATAAAATGTGAGTACCTGGGATCCTCAGAAGGTCCAAATTGAGAGGCTCGGAAACGAATCCTAAAGCCAACTGGAGTAAGTTGGCGACGGAGGCACGTTCCAAGAAAGGCTGTGATAGCGAGTCTGAGTCAAAGTGTGGTCGAAAAGTTGAAGAGCCGAAGAAATTACAGATGGGGAGCAGTGAGAGATGGTTTCACTGAACTCCCGTCGAAGAGAGGATCTAAACTTCTTCGGTGTAGGCATCACCGGAAGAAGCTTCGCAGTAGTGAATTTAAAAACGCAAACAACAGGAATTTTGCAGATGCTAGAAATTCAAGCAACACACATAAAAGTTGCTGGTGAACACAGCAGGCCAGGCAGCATCTCTAGGAAGAGGTACAGTTGACGTTTCAGGCCGAGACCCGTCGTCAGGACTAACTGAAGGAAGAGTGAGAACGGGATTTGAAAGTGGGAGGGGGAGGGGGAGATCCAAAATGATAGGAGAAGAGAGGAGGGGGAGGGATGGAGCCAAGAGCTGGACAGGTGATAGGCAAAAGGGATACGAGAGGATCATGGGACAGGAGGTCCGGGAAGAAAGACAAGGGGGGGGGGGACCCAGAGGATGGGCAAGGGGTATATTCAGAGGGACAGAGGGAGAAAAAGGAGAGTGAGAGAAAGAATGTGTGTATAAAAATAAATAACAGATGGGGTACGAGGGGGAGGTGGGGCATTAGTGGAAGTTAGAGAAGTCGATGTTCATGCCATCAGGTTGGAGGCTACCCAGATGGAATATAAGGTGTTGTTCCTCCAACCTGAGTGTGGTTTCATCTTTACAGTAGAGGAGGCCGTGGATAGACATGTCAGAATGGGAATGGGATGTGGAATTAAAATGTGTGGCCACTGGGAGATCCTGCTTTCTCTGGCGGACAGAGCGTAGGTGTTCAGCAAAGCGGTCTCCCAGTCTGCATCGGGTCTCGAAACTCCAAACTCCAAACTCTTTAGTTTTTTCGGTTCTAATTGTGTGGCATTGTCATTTCAGAGAACATTTACTGCAGAAATACTTGGTGGTGCTGTTTGCTCCAATATGATACAAGAGTAATTGCGTCATGACGCTGAAATGTAACCGTCAAGTTTGTGGATAACCTCTTATGGCAGCATAAATCCTGTTACCACTGTCCAACAAGACCTTCATGTGCTCCAAGTAAGCCCATAAGATCCAGGAATTATGCATAGTTTTATTTGAATTCAACAAATACTGGAAATTTTAAAGCTTTTAAGTTGGACCATGTAAGTCATGATAAATACATGCTGAAAATCCAATAGTCCAAGATCAATATCCACAACACCCATTTCTCATTGTAAATTTATATTAGCATAATGTCCCCTATTTGTTGAGCCTGCAAGGACAGGCACTACAAGCTGGGTGGGGGGAGATGGTGGAAGGAGGAAAGGTAGGCAGATTGTATGTGATTTGCCAGTAATTTACCCCAAGTGGCAATGGAGAGTAGTTTTACTTTTTTGATGCTCTGTGCACATTCTATCCCCAAAGTGTCGCAAGTTTTTGAAGGTGTTCATGGCCTGAATGCCAGAAGCTGTAGCTAAACTAAACAGGGACAGAGTTGATCATTCCATCATTTGGAAGGATCTTGGTCTTCTGGATATCTTGATTGCCAGAATGTGAAGAATTGAAGTTCCCAGGTGAAATTGTATTCCATATTTCACCTGCAATGTTTTGATCAAAGTTCTGAACCACAGTAGATAGACACTCCATTGGCTGGACAGTCATGGAAAACTGCTAAGTTCAGTACCAAAGCAACACATACAAAATGCTGGAGAAACTCAGCAAGTAGGGCACCATCTATAGAGAGAAAGAAACTGTCTTGATGAAGGGTCACAGCCCAAAGCATTGACTGTTTACTCTTTTCCCATAGATGCTGACTGGCCGACTGAATTCCTTTAGCATCTTGTGTCTGTTGCTCTGGATTTCCAGCATCCGTCGAATATTTTGTGTTTATAAGGTTCAGTAGCAAAATGCTGTTTGATTATTATGTTGAGCATCAGCTACTGAAGTTGTTCTGTCACAAATTGCCCAAGTATTCAAGAACTCGAAGTTCATTGAAATATTCTTACTTGGAGGGCCAGTAAACAACACGGTAGCTTAGCAGTTAGTGCAACGTTACTGCATCTCGTAGCATCTGGGCCAAACATATTGAAGGAATTACAAAGGAAGCATATTTCATTAGGAGCATGAGAAGGATTGGTACAGTAGGTCATCAAAAACCCTTGCAAATTTCTACAGATGTTCCCTAGAGAGTATTCCAACCAGTTGCATCACTGTCTAGTATGGAGGGGCTTCTGCACAGGATCTAAAAAAGCTGCAGAAAGTTGTGAACTCAGTCAGCTCCATCATGGGCACCAGCTTCTCCAGCATCCAGCACACCTTCTAAAAGCGATGCCTCAAAACGAGGGGTGCATCCATTATTAAAGACCCATGAATGGTCTCTTCACACTGCTACCCTCAAGGAAGAGGTACAGAAGTCTGAAGTGTATCATGAATAGATTCTTCCTCCCCACCATCAGATTTCTGAATGGACAGTGTACCCATAAACACTGGCTCTATTTTTCCTCTCTTTTTGCACTACTTATTTATATAAATATATTTTTTTCTCACCGATTATAGGTGGTGTGTATGTGTATTTTTCCCTCAATCTCAGGACCTCTACCAGAGGCCTAGGAGCTCAAAGGTTTGGCACAGTATCCTTGCTGTTCCTAGCAGAGCGCTCTTCTGGACCGAGATCTCTGATGTTGTTCCTGGGATATGTTGGAGTCACTCTCTCAGCCCAAGTGCTCCTATCACCAGTGGAATTACTCTGCTTTTAATCTTCCACATCCTTTCTATCTGGTCTTTAAAGCTCTGGTATCTCTCCAGCTTCTCATATTCTGTCATTCGGGATTGCCACATCTATTACTTTCTTCTGTTCCTTGTCCAGTATTACTGTGTCTGGCTGGTTGGCCAGTACCTGCTTATCAGTCTGTATTTGGAAGTCACACAGGATCTTAGCTCTGTCATTCTCCACTTCCTTCTTGGCTGTTTCCCGTTTGGACTTGGGAGTGTCCAATCCATACTCAGCGCAGATATTCCTGTAACAATTCCTGCAACTTGGTTCTGCGGTTCAGTGTACGCTGTCCCCATCTGCATCTTGAACCCTGCTACCATGTGCTGGATGGTTTCAGTGGAGTCCTTGCACAGTCTTGTCTGGTGTGATAGACCTCTGCTTCTATTGCTCTTGTGCTCAGCGCCTGCACATATATAGAAATATATGCTTCTTATTGTAATTTATAGCATTTTAATATTATGTATTGCAGTGTACTGCTGCTGCAAAACAACAAATTACATGGCATATGCCAGTGATCTTAAACCTGATTCTGATTCTGAGTTCGATTCCAAGGCCGTCTGTAAGGACCTTGCACCTCCTCCCTGTGAATGCATGGGTTTCCTCTGGGTGCTCCAGTACCCTCCCACAAGCCAGTTAGTAGGTCAATTTGCTATTGTAAATTGTCTTGTGATTAGCCTAGGATTAAAAAGGTGGGTTGCTGGCATTGCAACTCGATGGTCCCGAAGAGCCTGTTCCGCAGTGTATTTCTAGATTAATTCACTAATTAAGACCATAAGATATTGGAGCAAGACTAGGCAACTTGGCCCACCGAATTTGCTCTGCCATTTTATCATGGCTGATCCATTTCCCTCTCAGCCTAATCTCCTGCCTTCTCTCTGTTGACCTGAATGCCCTGAAAGATCAAAAATCTATCAACGTCTGCAATGACTTGGCCTCCACAGCTGCCTCTGGCAACAAATTCTACAGAATTCCACAGATTCACCATTCTCTGGCTAAAGAGATTCTTCCCCATCTTCATTCCAAGTGGGCGTCCCACTATTCTGAGGCTGTGTCCTCTGGTCTTAGACTCCCCCACCATAGGAAACATCCTTTCCACATCCACTCTGTTAAGTCCTTCCAACATTCAATAGGTTTTAATGAAATCACCCCTCATTCTTCTAAATTCCTGTGAATACAGGCCCAGAGCCATCAAATGCTCCTCAAATGATAAGCCTTTCAGTCCCAGAATCATTTTTGTGAATGTCCTTTGAATCCTTTCCAATGTCAGCACATCCTTTCTTAGATAAGGGGCCCAAAACTGCTCACAATACTCCAAGTGAGGCCTCACCAGAGCCTTATAAAGCATCAACATTACATCCTTGAGGCTTCAAGGATGTCAATAAAATGCCTCAGTATTGAAGACGACTCTTTCATAGTGTGCCCAAGGGAAGTGGAAGTGTTTGGCATCACGCTTCCTAAAAGTTGTTTCACGGACAACACTCCCCCATCCATTCCCAGTTTGTCTATGAAATGACGCAGGACAGGATACCAAGTGCCAGCACCACAAGTTCTGGCAACAAGCTGAGGCAAATATTACAATTTTACCAATTCTAGGAAACTGATACAGTACATGGTGGATTTACAGCAATGAGTATATGCCATAAAATCAATCTTCACTCACCTATTCAGGAGCATTTTGTTTCATCATATTTACTAAAGCATCAGTACTGCTGTTTGCTGCAGCACAGATATTACATTGCTGGTAACATTTTGTTTGCACGTGATGAAGGATCCTTTGCACTGCAGCACATTGCCAACACTGCTGATGTGCTTGGACTTCATTCCAAAGGCACTGTATGCCAGGAACTCATTGATAAATTGCTTTCCATGGAGGGGATAAAATACACAAGTTAAGACATCCCCTCTTCCTCTTGGTCAGTCACTACTTCATACACAGGCATCAGCCGAAACAACAGTACATTCCAGCAGTAGCCAAATCACAGATGCCTACACAAGCTAATTTGTAAACCAGGGTTCAGAATTGACCCACCCAAAAATCCCATGATCACATGCATGTGACAGTTTTACTTTACGTGGACCTTGAAATCAATCCAGGAAAGAATACGTTTTGTAACTGACTGAGATTTTTAGCAGGTGATGGACAAATTGTTTAAAGCTGCAAGTAGGGAAGATTAACCGGGCATTGATTTAAGTCACCTTGGCCAAAATAAATCGAGAGATACTATTACAAATACAGGCACAGGCTACATGAAAACTGAAGACTTGATAAATCAAATTTGAAGAGCCAAAACCTCATCATCTAAGTGTGAAAAACGGAAGTCTAATTTAGCAATAGTCTGCTGCAGATGCAGTCATCAATCTGGAAAACAGTCATTCAGAACCCATGCGTAACCACAGATCTGGTTAGAAATTAAACCACTGGCTCTGGAGGACCTGTATTTCTCTTTCTGTTCACAATTGAACAGCAAGCACAATATAAGAAAATGCACTACCTCTCTTTAAAGCTGAAGATACTACAGGCTGCTTCTGACCATGATTGAAACACAGAATGAGTCAATGACAAAAAAATCAAATCAGTGGTAATGTTGCATTTTCACTCCACTTATATAAATACATTTCAATCAGCTTTTTATAAATTTAACCCACCAGTTTTCCAAGTTCTACAAAGTTTCCAAATTCAGTTAGTTCTTGTACTCTGACTCATTCCACATACAACACTGCTCAAGAACATGAACAGTACTGCCCATAACTGAAATTAGCGTAAAGCAGCAGTACATTGAAATACCTAATTTAAAAACTGTAAATTACTATTAAAATATATATATTTTTAAATTTAAGTATCTGGTGCAATAAATTGGCTTTTTGCAGCAGTATATTGCAATACTTAATTTTAAAACTATAAATTACAATTAAAATATATATTTTTAAAAATTTAAATATGTAGTGCAAAGGGAGAGCAAAAAAAAAATAGAAGAGTGTACCTCACTATTTTTCCCTGTTCTGTTTTCTTACACATGGATTTTCGGTGTCTATCCCTTTAGCTGGAATTTTCTCGTATACCTTCTGCTATAGGAATATATACACCATGTACAGTATATCAGAACATGTACAAGAAATTTCCAGTTTAGGGGATAGACACCAAAACTTCATGTGCAAGTAAACAGATCACAGGTAGATTCAATACCATTGCCGAGCATTACAAATTAAGGTAAGATCTGGAAATAATCAGAACACCAGCCTTACCCAATCTGCTGATTGCTTCCAGCATTACTGTTAGCTTCCGGATCTGCAGTTTAATTTAGGAGTCAGGGTCAGAGTTGAGTTTCTTGTCATAGACTCAAAACAATGTCATGCTAGCATAACAGTTAGTGTGACGCTGTTCACCTCGGGGCACTGCTTATCATATGTGGAGAAATTGATGGCGCTGAGCCTTTACTTGCTGGAGTTTAGAAGAATGAGGTGGGTGGGGAGGATCTCATTGAAACCTATCAAATGTTGGAAAGTCTAGATAGAGTGGATGTGCAGAGGATACTTCCTATGATGGGGGAGTCTAGGACCAAAGGAATAAAGGTCTCAGAATAGAGGGGTGTCCATTTAGAACGGAGAAGGAGAGAAATTTCTTTAGCCAGAGAGTGGTGAATCTGTGAAATTCATTACCACATGTGGCTGTGGAGGACAGGTCACTGGATGTATTTAAGGTGGAGGTTGATAGGTTCTTGATTAGTCAGGACATGAAAGGTTATGGGGAGAAGACAGGGGAATGGTATGGAGAGGAAATGGTTCAGCCATGATAAAATGGCAGAGCAGACTTGGTGGGCTGAATTGCCTAAATCTGCTGCATTGTTGTATGGTCTTGTTGTCTAATTCTGGTGCCGTCTGGAAGAAGTTCATAAGTTCTCCTCATGAATGTGTGGGCTTCCTCCAGGTGCTCTGGTTTCCTCCCACAGTCCAAAGACATACTGGTTAGTAGAATAATCGGTGATTGTGAATTGTCCTGTGATTAGGCTGGGGTTAAATAGATGGGTTGCTTGTTAGGCCAGAAGGGCCTGTTCCATGCTGTATCAATTAAAAAATATAAATAAACAGATAAAAGCAGCTACTTCCCCCAAGCCGTCAGGCTGATCAACAACTCCACCCATTATCTGATACCACCTTGTGTCACTTTACATACATACCATCAGTCTATGTATAACAGTTACTGTACATTGTGTATTATTGGGTTGTTTTTACATTTATGTTGTGCTTTTTTGTTTAATATTGTGTCCTTATACTTATAGTGTTTGTTACTGCTGCATCAGACCCGGAGTAACAATCATTTCTTTCTCCCTTGCACCTGAGTACTGAAGAATGACAATAAACGATCTTGAATATTGAAACTTGAAAATCTTCAAATTCACATAGACCCTCTACCTTGGCTCATACCACACACAACAATGCTCATGAAAATTCAAAGAGCTGCCTTTGAATTTGGATTAATTTGAAGATAAAGTAGTGCCAGACAGAGCTTTCAAGCTGAATACTTAGGGATGGAAGAAATTCCCCAAAGAAAACATAGATACCAAGAATGCATACGCAAGAGAACAGAACAGAGATCGGTGAGGCACACCGATCACAAGTACAATCAGGGCTAATGCTGAGATTTAAAAGTTAGAGAGATCTGGAAACACTCATTGGTATTGGAATTGGCTTATATTGATAACGTGTACTGCTTGCATTGCATACTGTTCATACTATCTAAATGGTGAAGCAAAGTCAACAGGCAAATGGCCTAATTCTGCTCCTATGCCTTATGGTCTTTTACAGATCAAATATTGCACGGCGCATTGAGATAGAACAAGTTAAAAGAAAACTAAATGAAAAATAAAGTGTAACAGATAGAGAGGAAGTGGAATGCAGGTAAACAAGATAAAGCCAATTGTGAGGACAAGAGTCCAATTTATTGTACTAGGGAACAACTCAATACTCTTATATCAGTGGGGTAGCAGCTGTCTTTGAGCCTGGTGATGTGTACTTTCGGGCATTTCTATCTTCTGCCTGATGGAAGAGAGGGAAAGAGAAAATGCCCAGAGTGGGTAGGTTTCCATTACTGGGGCAGCAAGAAGTATAGTTCATTGAGGAGAGGATGGTTTCCATAATTCACTGAGCTGTGTCCACAACACTTTGCAGTTTCCTTCAGTCATGTGCAGAGCGGTTGCCATACCTAGCTATTATGTATCCAGACCAGATGTTTTCTATGGTGGATGAATAAAAATTGGCAAGTGTCGACAGGGACATTTAGCATCCCAAGGATGCAGAGGCATTGGTGAGTTTCCTTGGCCATTCTGTCTATGTGGCTGGACCAGGACAAGCTTTGGTGATGGTCTCACCAAGGACCTTGAAGCCCTCAAACCTCTCAACCTCAACACCATTAATGTAGATAGGAACGTATCCTTTGCCTCCCTTGCTGAGGTCAAAGACCAGCTCTATCGTTTTGCCAACATGGAGAGAAAGGCAATTGTCATGATATCATGTTACTAAGCTCTGTGTCTCCTTGCTGTACTCTGACTCATTGAGAATGAGATACTGCCCACAACAGTAATAACTTCTGCAAACTTGTATATGGAGTCAGAGCAGAATCTAGCCACACAGTCATGAGAGTAAAGGGGTACAGATGGCTCAGGATGAAGCCTTATGCAGCACCGGTCTTTAGAATAATTGTGCCAGGGATGTTGATTACTTCTCATGTATACTACAATTTAGTATAAATGAAGCCCTTAAGATATCAGGAGGTCACTTTTCTGCAACTGCATTGCCTTCATGTTCATTGTGACTGCGATTGAAGTCATTAAAAAGACACAGATTCTAGTGACATAGAAGTCTTTATTCATCACAACAAGCAGGCATCATTCCAGAAACACTCTCAGTAGAGGCTCACAAACCCAAAAGTACATTACATTTTATACCCTTAAGATCAAAGGTAACAGTTGCTGATACAATACAATTTCAGTAGTTACAATGTCATCATTTCCTTCAGCAGACTTGATGGGCCTAATAGCCCATTTCTGCTCATTGGGGCGCCGTCATGGCAAGTTTTTTTGGTATGCTCATCATACGGTGTGTCTTGGGCATCTGAAACCTGGCAGAGCCCATCCCTCTCCAGGTTTTTTTTACGAGGTCGAGTTGTTAGCTCAACACTCAACCCAGGCACGGATGGAGAGCAAGCAAGGGAGCCGGCCGAATTCAAACACGGGATTTCTCGCCCCGAAGTCCAGCGTTGATACAACTACACCACCAGTCGATATCCTATATCTTATGGTCTTCAATATTTTGGGTTGACAATGCTTCCTTTGAATTGGATATCTACAGTGACAGACATCTCTGAATATTCAAACACTTTTGTCGCAAAGTAATTCACATGAATAGTCTGAAAGCTTCTGAAGACAGAGAGCCAGGCACCCAAAATTAATGTTGCCAGGGCTGTCTGTGAGTACACAAATATGGGACATACACAAAACTATTGATCACCTAAACCTGTGACCATGTCTGATACACTAAGTGACAACATCTGTCTGGTCTGCCAGCTTGAATTCAGTCACAATGGTGTAAGTAACTTGTTGCCTGGTTTGATGTAGGTCAATTAACACAACCCCATTGTCTTATTGTTCGGCTCAAGCACATGCAAATATCTCATGGTCACCTTTTTGTAAAATACAGGTCTCCCCCGCCATCCGAAGGTAGAGCGTTCCTATGAAACGGTTCGTAAGCCAGAATGTCGTAAAGTGAAGAAGCAATTACCATTTATTTATATGGGAAAAATTTGTGAGCATTCACAGACCCAAAAATAATCTACCAAATCATGCGAAATAACACATAAAACCTAAAATAACAGTAACATATAGTAAAAGCAGAAATGATATGATAAATACACAGCCTATATAAAGTAGAAATGCTTCTTGTGGCTGACAAGGGAAATTAGGGATAGTATCAATTTCAAAGAAGAAACATACAAATTAGCCAGAAAAAGCAGCACACCTGAGGACTGGGAGAAATTCAGAGTCCAGCAGGGGAGGACAAAGGGCTTAATTAGGAAAGGGAAAAAAGATTATGAGAGAAATCTGGCAGGGACCATAAAAAATGACTGTAAAAGCTTTTATAGATATGTGAAAAGAAAAAGATTGGTTAAGACAAATGTAGGTCCCCTACAGACAGAAACAGATGAATTGATTATGGGGAGCAAGGACATGGCAGAGCAATTGAATAACTACTTTGGTTCTGTCTTCACTGAGGGGGACATAAATAATCTTCCGGAAATACTAGGGGACAGAGGGTCCAGTGAGATGGAGGAACTGAGGGAAATACATGCTAGTAGGGAAGTGGTGTTAGGTAAATTGAAGGGATTAAAGGTAGATAAATCCCCAGGGCCAGTTGGTCTGCATCCCAGAGTGCTTAAGGAAGTAGCCCAAGAAATAGTGGATGCATTAGTGATAATTTTTCAAAACGTTTTAAATCCTGGACTAGTTCCTGAGGATTGGAGGGTGGCTAATGTAACCCTGCTTTTTAAAAAAGGAGGGAGAGAGAAACCGGGGAATTATAGACTGGTTAGCCTAACATCGGTGGTGGGTAAAATGCTAGAGTCAGTTATCAAAGATGTGATAACAGCACATTTGGAAAGCGGTGACATCATCGGACAAAGTCAGCATGGATTTGTGAAAGGAAAATCATGTCTGACGAATCTCACAGAACTTTTAGAGGATGTAACTAGTAGAGTGGATAGGGGAGAACCAGTGGATGTGGTATATTTGAATTTCAAAAGGCTTTTGACAAGGTCCCACACAGGAGATTAGTGTGCAAACTTAAAGCACACGGTATTGGGGGTATGGTATTGATGTGGATAGAGAATTGGTTGGCAGACAGGAAGCAAAGAGTGGGAATAAATGGGACCTTTTCAGAATGGCAGGCAGTGACTAGTGGGGTACCGCAAGGCTCAGTGCTGGGACCCCAGTTGTTTACAATATATATTAATGACTTAGATGAAGGAATTAAATGCAGCATCTCCAAGTCTGCGTATGACACGAAGCTGGGTGGTAGTGTTAGCTGTGAGGAGGATGCTAAGAGGATGCAGGGTTACTTGGATAGGTTAGGTGAGTGGGCAAATTCATGGCAAATGCAATTTAATGTGGATAAATGTGAGGTTATCCACTTTGGTGGCAAAAACAGGAAAACAGATTATTATTCGAATGGTGGCTGATTAGGAAAAGGGGAGGTGCAACGAGACCTGGGTATCATTATACACCAGTCATTGAAAGTGGGCATGCAGGTAAAGCAGGCAGTGAAAAAGGCGAATGGTATGCTGGCATTCATAGCAAGAGGATTCAAGTACAGGAGCAGGGAGGTACTACTGCAGTTGTACAAGCGCCTTGGTGAGACCACACCTGGAGTATTGTGTGCAGTTTTGGTCCCCTAATCTGAGGAAAGACATCCTTGCCATAGAGGGAGTACAAAGAAGGTTCACCAGATTGATTCCAGGGATGGCAGGACTTTCATATGAAGAAAGACTGGATGAACTAGGCTTATATTCGTTGGAATTTAGAAGATTGAGGGGGGATCATATTGAAACGTATAAAATCCTAAAGGGATTGGACAGGCTAGATACAGGAAGATTGTTCCCGATGTTGGGGAAGTCCAGAACGAGGGGTCACAGTTTGAGGATAAAGGGGAAGCCTTTTAGGACCGAGATTAGGAAAAACTTCTTCACAGAGAGAGTGGTGAATCTGTGGAATTCTCTGCCACAGGAAACAGTTGAGGCCAGTTCATTGGCTATAATTATGAGGGAGTTAGATATGGCCCTTGTGGCTAAAGGGATCAGGGGGTATGGAGAGAAGGCAGGTACAGGGTTCTGAGTTGGATGATCAGCCATGATCATACTGAATGGCGGTGCAGGCTTGAAGGGCCGAATGGCCTACTCCTGCACCTATTTTCTATGTTTCTATGTTTCTTTACCATCATTGCCTGCACTGTTCTCTGTAGCGAAAATCTCACGCAAGCGCTCTCGGCAGAAAATCTCACGCAAGCGCTCTCGGCAAAAACACTCTCTCCAGTAACCTTTAAGCTGTGAAGCTGCGAAATCATACCAAATAACGCATAAAAACACACAGCCTATATAAAGTAGAAATAATGTATGTACAGTGTAGCATCACTTACCGGAATCGAGAAGACAGCACCGAGCACACTGATGATGGTGTGTTAGGCTGAGTCATCGGAGGTTGGCGCGGTGCAGTGGCCCCCACCCTACGGGCAGCGAACCAATACTGATTTGCGAAGCATGCAGTGGTACAGCAGTAGCCAGGACGCATCCAGCGTATCTTTAAGAAAAAAGCCAAAATAAACAAGCTAATTAATTAGGTGCCGCCCAGCCCATAAATGTCGGCTCAGATCAGAGGCGGTGCTACCGCTGCATTCTCTGTGAATCGGTATCTGCGGCCCGGGGGTTGGGGTGGTGGGACACTGGCGTATTATCTCATCGTTGTCTATTTCCATCAGGGCAGGCAGGTCATCTTCTTCTATGTCTGCCTGCCTCAATGTCGAAGGTCGAGGTTCGTCGTCTGCTGTGGCTGATTGGAAGGCTTGAAAAACGACAGTAGGCTTGACTGCTTAGCCTCGCGCATTTTTCTATCATACAGTTCTTCGTAAGCACTCAAACCATCCTGCCTTAAACTGACGTATCCTTTCAAAATTAAAGTCATACTTTTCTGCAATCATTGCAGCAAAAATCTCACGCAGTTGCTTCACGTTCAGTTCCTGAACAACTTCACTTTCGGTCTGTTCGCTACTGCATTCGGTTTTGATTGTTATCCTTTCCTCTTCCAATTGCATCAGCTCTTCATCTATCAGTTCTTGGCCATGGGATGCCAAAACCTCTTCAACATCATCTTCATCAACTTCCACAAGCCAAACTCATTTTGTCCTTGCTTTGTTCACCATGATCGAAATGCTTAATTATGTCTAGTTTTACGCTAAGTGTAACACCCTTATGAGCTCTTTCAGGCTTTTCCGATACATTAGAACTCATCTTGCAAACGGCTGCTCACAGGTACGTGTTTAAGCAATGCCGGCTAGAATGCCGTTCCGAATCCGGGGGAGTAGCGGCTGCTCAGGAAACGCGCTGCCTTTTCTCGTCCGCTGCTTTTTCTGCGCGCTGCCTTTTTTTGTATCAGTGAAAACACTTTCTGTTAGCAAAAACAGGGAACTAATGTAGGTCTTTTGTAAGAGTGAGGTTTCGTAAAGTGAACGTTCGAAAAGCGGGGGACACTTGTATACTTGTAGCCTGTGGACTTTTAATTTCAGTTTACTGTTTGCAACTTACAATAAAAACCAAAGGCTAACTGCAAGCTTCCTGAGCTTATTTACATTTAGAATAAGAAATGAAGCTTGGTTCTTGTTTGATTCGTATCTGCTCTATTCACATAACTCCAGAATAATCCCAAATAATATTTATAGTAAAACTTGTACTCTGTATTTTATTCAGTAAATCACTCTTTCTATTTCAGGGTCTCATTTAGACAATTTGCTTCCTACGAATGGTTGAGGCACCATCCTGGATTCTTGTGGTACAGTGGGTAAAGTGCTGATTGATCCCCACTTGTCACAATGGTTACACTGGATTTTGTTCAACTGTAGCTCTGAACTGTGAGGTACATCACCTCTCCACATGGCAGTAATATAGAGAAAGGAACCACACCCTGCCCAAGTACTACTCCAATCAATTGTCTTTCAACCAGCTTGAATGCAAGAGAAATTTGGTAACATTTAAAATAAATTAAAATGACACATTGTAAAGACACACAATATTTCTGTTCATTAAGTCAAAGCAGTTGCAATTGAATGAAATAAATTACCTAAATGTACCTTTAAGATGAAAGCTGGCAACTATTATAGCAAATGTGGCTCAACTGATGTATGGGTGAAGTGAGGGATCCTGATATAAAGGGCAGAGAGAGGTTACATGTTTACCTGATTTCACATTCCTTACATCCATGTTGCAGTTCCTTCAAAATGTTGCATTGTCAGCATTAGACATGAAACACGTGATACATTGTGTCTCCTTTCAGTAGGAGCCTGCAGCCACATTCAACTCAATTCAAGTTTAATTGTCATTCAATCATATATGAATATGGCCTATTGAGACAGTGTTATTCTGGGGTCAAGATGCAAAACACAGTTCCAATTGTCACACACAGCACAAAGCACACATAGCACTCATAAGATAGCGAGCACATCTAAGATATCAGTAAAATACAGCCACGCAAAAAAAAAGTTCAGACCCTGAGTCCATGAAGGCCGCAGAAATCTGCCGTCGACCACAATACAGCTTGTCTTCTGCTGAGCAAACACTGGGGGGCAGCACCAACTACAGCCTGGAAACCATGCCATGCCACTGCGATGCATCTCTCCTGGTGGCTGTAAACAGGCAGCACCTGGCTTGAGGTCTAGTTCTCACTACAACCGAGGCCACGCAGATCCCCTGCCATCAGTACCTGCTGTCCACCAATAAATCAGTGAATTGGACAAGCAGCGTTCCAGATTAACAATGTCCAACAGGGTCTTGTGATCACAAGAAAAATGATTAAGGTGGCCATTCGCTATTTGACTGCACGCCTCCTTCACATACTGACTCCGCCAAAGCCTCCCTGATGCAAGCAGTAGCACGATCTGCATCAGGTCCAGCTCCTTCATTTTCTACACCAGCAAACAACTTGCTGATGGGGTAGACTTGCAGTACTTTAAGTTCTTAATATTTTGTGGGATCTCCCGATCATAAAAAAATATATTTAAAAAGGACCATAGAACCCTTTGTTGAACCGTTGAAGCCATCTTACCATGCTAAACAAAGACAATTTTTAGCTGCTGGTGGAAAGGAGTTGGATAATGTATGATGAGATCTGTTCAGTGGGACAGCAGCAGGCAGAGTTATTGAGTCTGCCAGTCGGGTCCTGTTTGTGAATGGCAGGTAAGAGACAGAACCAAGTGCAGGTTTGGGGCACTAGCAATTTGGGGGTGTGGCAAGATCAGTGTAAATGCCAAACTGTTCACCAGAAATAGTGATAGACTACTAGCCCGAGCCCTGCATGTTGACAACTGTTAGAGGACAGGAGTGTGCACTTTGAGGGAACTGGACCTAAAGATCTTTATATTAGAAACTGCCTGCCTTCAGTTCTTCCAATCTAACAAACTGTATTCTTGTATTGAAGAGCTTGCTTTTGAATATGTGTATTTTCATATTAAATTTTAATTTTCCTGGGTTAACTCAACCACCTCCCCCCAAAAAAAAATCTATTCTGCAATGCAAAGCCAAGTACTGTAGGAAAAACAGGGGGAGAAAATGGTAACACACACAAAATGCTAGAGGAACTCAGCAGGTGAGGCAGCATCTGTGGAAATGAATAAACAGTTGGGCCGAGGCCCTTCTTCTGGACTGGATAGCAAGAGGGAAGGTGCTAGAATAAGAAAGATAAGGGGAGGGGAAGGAGAGCTAAAAGGTGATAGGTGAAGCCAGGTGGGTGGGAAAGGTCAAGGACTGGAGAAGAAGGAATCTGATAGAAGAGGATATTGAACTGTAGAAGAAAGCAAAGGGCACTGGGGGAGCTGACAGGCAGCTGAGAAGAGGCCTGAGGCCTGAGGCCAGGTTGAGTAATAGAGGAAGACAGGAGGGTGAGGGAATTTTTTTTTACCAGAAGGAGAAATAGATATTCATGCCCACAGGTTGTAGGCTACCCAAATGGAATAAAAGTGCTACTCCTTGAAGCTGGAGGTGGCCTCATGGTGGTACAGGAGGAGGCTATGGACCAATGGGATGGAAATCAGAATTAAAATGTTGGGCCACTGGGAAGATCTGCTTTTGGTGGGTGGAGTGGAGGTGCTTGACAGAGTGATTCCCCAATTTACAACGCATCCCACCAGTGTAGAGAGGGCCGCATCTGGAGTACTGGATAGAATAGACAACCCCAGCAGATTCACAGATGGCGTTGCCTCACCTGGAAGGAGTGTTTGGGGCCCTGAATGGAGCTGAGGGAGGAGGTGAATGGGCAGGTGTAGCATTTCTGGTGCTTGCAGGGATATGTGCCAGAAGCAAGATTGGTGGGGAAGGACAAATGGGCAAGAGAGTCACAGAGGGAGCAATCCCTGTGGAAAGTGGATGGGGGAAAGATATGTTTGGTGGTAGGACCCGTTTAGGGATGGCAGAAGTTGTGGAGGATGATGTGTTGGATGTGGAGTGTTTTGGGGTGGTAGGTAAAGACAAAGGAGCTATCATTGTTAAGGTGGTGGGAAGATGAGGTGAGTGTGGATGTTCAAGAAATGGAGAAGATGTGGGTGAGTGCAGTGTTCTTTGAAGGAGGAGGACAAGGAAAGCTGCATTCTGGGAACAGATGCAGTGGAGATGAAGGAACTGAGAAAAGGGAATACCACTTTTACAGGAGACAGGATGGGAAGAGGTAGAGTTAAGTTAGCCATAGGAATTAGTGGGTTTATAAAAGATGTCACTTGAAAGTTTCTCTCCAGAGATGGAGACACAGAGACTGAGAAAGGGAAGAGTGGTGTCAGAAGTGGACCAAGTGAATTTAAGGGGAGGGTGGAAAGTAGAGGCAACATTGATGAAATTGATGAGCTCAACGTGGGTGCATGAAACAGCACCAATGCAAGCATCAATGTAGCACAGAAAGAGTTGGGGAGTATTACTGGGGAAGGCTGGAACCCCTCAAGTCTGGGAAAAAGTAGGAGGAGCCGAAGGAAAAATTGTTGAGGGTGAGGGCCAGTTCTGCAAGAGGAAGGTAGTGATGGAGGGGTACTGGTTGGTTCTTCTATTGAGAAAGAAGTGGAGAGCTTTAAGGTCTTCTTGATGGGGTCTGAAAGTGTATGGACTGGACAGCCATGTGAAAATGAGGTGGTCAGGGCCAGGGAATTGAAAGTTTGTGAGGAGATCAAGAGCACGAGAAGTGTCATGGAGGTAGATGGGGAAGGAAATGAACCAACGGAGAATAGAATGGAGTTGAGGCTGACGATGAGTTCTGTGGGGCAGGAGCAGGCAGACTGAATGGGCCTACCCTGACAGTCACATTTGTGGATCTTGGGTAGGAGGTAGAAGCAAGAATTGAGAGATAAGGAACTCTGAGTTTTGTGGCAATGGATGGGACATCTCCAAAGTTGATGAGGTCAGTGATGGTGTCAGAGACAGTTTGCTGATGGTCCACATTGTGGTTCTCTTCAAGGGGTAGGCATGAAGTGCCTGAGAGTTGCTGCCTGGCCTCAGCAAGGTAGAGGTCAGTCCGCCACTCTAAAACAGCACCCTCTTTGTCCGTGAGTTTGATAGTAAGGTTGGGATTGGTGTGGAGAGAGTGGAGGACTGTGCGTTCAGAGGGGGTAAGATTTGAGTTGGAGTGAGGAGTGCTGAAGTTGAGTTGATTGATGTCTCATCTGCAATTAGAGATGATATGATCCAGGGCAGGCAGAGAACCAACCTGGTGTGTCCAGGAAGAGGAGGAACATTGCGGACAGGGGAAGAGATCATTGGTGCGGGGGTGGGGAATTCTTGCCAAAGAAGTGGGCTCGAGGCAGAGGCGACGGAAAAAATGCTCAGCGTTGTGGTGGTTGTGGAACTCACTGAGATGCAGGCAATGGAGGACAAAGGTAAGGCCCTTGCTGAGGACAGAATGTTCCGCCTCAGAGAGGGGAAGGTTGTGAGAGCTGGTGAGGAAAATGCTGTTCAGATCAATCATTTCTCTGTAATCATTGTTCAACACAACATTATCACATTCTTTATGCATTGAGGCTCACTGATAATAAATCAGACTATTAAGCAAAGGCAATAAAGTGTGGTGCGCAACAATACAAAAATTATCACTTGCAACGATCCTCCCCTTCAACACAGTGCAGCTTGAGTGCTTTGACTACTGAATATTTAAGGTTTACATGGTAATTTTAGACAATCACACATTAACCAAACTAGTACTAAACTAAATTCAAAGTTTGAAGTACAAAGTAAATTTATTATCAAAGTACATATATGTCACGATATACAACCCTGAGGTGTATTTTCTTGGGCATACTCAATAAATCCATAATAGAATAATAATCATAATAGAATCAATAAAAGATCACACCAACTGGATGGACAACCAATGTGCAAAAAACATCAAACTGTGCTATATTTTTAAATGTTTTAAAAATTTATTCATTTACGGGATGTGGGTGCCATCAGCTAAGCCAGCATTTATTGCCTATCCCCAGTTGCCCTTGAGAAGGTGGTGATGAGCTGCCTTCATGAACTGCTGCAGTCCCTGAGGTGCCTTATGGAACTTAGGAACTTTGGTGTGTTGTTGCAGTGCATCTTGTAGACAGTACACACTGCTGCAACTGTTTGTCGATGGTGGATGGACTGGATGCTTGTGGAAGGGGTACCAATCAAGTGGGCTGCCTTGTACTGGATGGTGTCAAGCTTCTTGAGTGTTGATGGAGCTGTACTCTTCCAGGCGAGTGGTGAGTATTCCTTTACATTCCTGACCTGAGCCTTGTAGATGGTGGACAGGTTTTGGGGAGTCAGGAGGTAAGTTATACATCGCAGGATTCCTAGTATCCACTACGTTTTGGAGAATTTTCCTGTTTGAAGGCATTGGTATTTCCATTCCAGACTGTGATGCAGCCAGTCAATATACTTTTCACCACACGTCTATAGAAGCTTGTCTAAGTTTTACATGTCATGCCAAATCTTCAGAAACTCCTAAGGAGGTAGAGATGCTGCCCTGCTTTCTTTATAATCGCACTTACGTGCTGGGCCCAGAACAGGCTGTCTGAAATGATAACACCGATGAATTTGAAGTTGCTGACCCTCTCTGCCACTGATCCCTGATGACGATTGGATCATGGTCATCCAGTTTCCTCCTCCTGAAGTCAACGATCAGCTCCTTGGTCTTGGTTAATTCATCTACATCTACAGTTCCTATTAAACCATTGTCAATGATTTCAACCAAATGGAAAAAATAATATTGGCTCTTTTTCAAGTTTACTTGACTAGAGATGTATAAGCAAATATTTGTACAGCTTTTCCAATTCTTACAATAAATCTGGAAGTAACACAATCAGCATGAAGAACATTGTAAGAGTAGTTTGCAAATAACTATCCAGGGTGATCAGTGACATTTGATGAGTATCAAGTACAAATTTAAGGAATTTTGATCATGGGAATGATTTTCAATTCACCGGCACCAGACATTTAAGTCAAGTGCATTTATAATACTACATCCCACAATATTTAAACAAAGCTACTAAACACCTTAGTGTCCTCACTTCCAGTTACCACCTTGAGTGGCATCATCTCTTAGATTCATTTCTTCAGGAAAAGATGCTTGTGTTGTCTCCATAATACAGCAATCTTGCAATAATTGCCTGAAAATAGCAAAAGATAAACCAAATTGCAATTGCAGATGTTTTCTTGTGGCATCAGTGCAGTTCCAAAGGTCAAAGAGGACCCTCACATATTCCAAGACCCTGTGAATGATGCGGTACATTTGTATTAAGCCATTATTTAATTCTTTGATGTATTCAGATACAGTGCAGAATAGGCATTTCCGGCCCTTCAAGTTATGCCACCCAGCAATCCCCCATTTTAATCACAGGACAATTTACAATGGCTAGCCAACCCTACCAACCGGTAGGTCTTGGACTGTGGGAGGAAGCTAGAGCACCCACATGGTCACAGGGAGAATATTAAAACTCCTTACAGGTAGTGGGTCACCTGTACTGTAAAGTGTTGTGCTAACTACTATGCTACCTTACCACATGCAGTTGCAATAAGTTTCTTTTGGACCATGTAGTCCAAAAGTCCAAGAGTAAAGCTAGGGCTAGAGCTTTACTCTTTGGAGAGAGGATGAGAGGAGACATGATAGATGTGTACAAGATATTAAGAGGAATAGATAGAGTGGAATGCCAGGCCTCTTCCCCAGGGCACCACTGCTCAGTACAAGAGGACATGGCTTTAAGGTAATGGGTGGGAAGTTCAAGGGGGATATTAGAGGAAGGTTGTTTACTCAGAGAGTAGTTGGTGCATGGAATGCGCTGCCTGAGTCAATGGTGGAGGCAGATGCACTAGTGAAGTTTAAGAGACTACTAGACAGGTATATGGAGGAATTTAAGGTGGGAAGTTTATATGGGAGGCAGGGTTTGAGGGTCGGCACAACATTGTGGACCAAAGGGCCTGTAATGTGCTGTACTATTATATGTTCTATGCTCTATGTAGGATAATACATTTTGTTACAAATCTGATAGTGAAGTCTTATCCCATTTCTCACCCCAAGAGAATTAAAACTCATCCAGCAGCCACCTGCCTTGTAACCAAGACACAATAGGCATGCTGGGTGGGTAGCTGTCGATGGGCTTGTCAGTAATGTGACACACGAGTAATGGAGAGAAATTTTATCAATTTTAAGCTGTGCGTAATTATTGCCTGAGGTGTCATAAGTTTCTCAAATTCAGTGTTCATGGACTATACAAAGCCAGAGGTGTCAGTTAAACTGAACTGCAACAGTTGGTGCTGCATCTTGTGAAGGATCTTGGTCCATCAGAAATGTGGCTTATTAGAATTCCAAGCATTTATGGGGATGTGTTCTTAATTCTGAACTAAAACAGAAAGATGCTCCATTGATTGGGAAAAGCCAGAGGGAATGCAAATTTCAGTTCTGAAATGTTTATTAGTCAGAGCTTTGTTACAAACCACCTAAGAAATCTAGAACTCCCCATTTAAGTTACACATAGATAGAAGGCGAGCTCATCAGTAGTTGCACATAACTGCATTTCAGCATTTAAGTACAAATCAGCATTCAATACAATTCCTCAGAGGAAGTGAAAGCAGAAAATTACCTATTAGTCTGATTTTAGTTGGAAGGCAATAATGAAAGAACTTTGAGCAGGATTCAGTGGGGCGGTTCCCAAGCCTTTTTATGCCATGGACCAATACCATTAAGCAAGAGTCTGTGGACCTCAGGCTGCGAACTCCTGAAGTAGGGGAAGCATAGAATAGTTGTTTTTGACTGACCCACTAGTCATAGAAGGTGGAACTAATGGAATCGACAAAGGAAAAGCCAGTTTATGTGTGTGACAGAACAAGTGGGCAATGCTAATTCTCCCACTAACCTTGGCCCTTTGCCCGGTTAGTCTCTCTTCCTTGTTCTGTCCCTGGACTAGTTTCCCCAGTAGTTCATACACTTTGCCCTTCCGTTCTACAGGTCTTGGGAGTTCAACATTTACACAATCCAACAGTAAAGCAATCATTAGCTTGGCTAATCAAAACAATCCCTTCGGTTAATGTGCTCTACTGGTTTATATCTCATAAAAATAAGGATTCCAGACAAAGACATTCCAAACAATTTCATTTATTTCACTCACATCAGTACATTGGTTTGTAGATAACAAAACGACCCGAAAAAGCCCCGAGGAACTGTTTGGGGCATCCAAAAATAATGCCTGGGTTAGTGGGAGCAGGCACACCACACCCTACACAGACAACACCACCGGCGGGGGGGAAGGAGGGAGGGATTATTTTTTTATATTCATCTGAGCATGTGGCCACTGATCTATGGGCTTAACTAAGATATTTGTTGTGGAATAAAACTGTAGGATGTTAGAATCCCTGTTTAAAATGTTCCAATTTTGCATCTAAAATAATTATTATGGTCTGGTCAGGAGATTACCATCCACCCCAGACCAACAGTAGAGTTTCCTGGTCTTTCTAGACCAGGCGGAGGCAGATTTAAATCCTCAATCTAGCTTTGCTAGAGAGGTGTGGAAGTTGGATAAACCAGTGTTGAGTAGTTCTATTAGAAAGTTAAAGGCAAAGTGTGCCGTGGGGAAAGCCTCTGTATATTTTTACATGTTTGTTTTCATTTGTCTACTTGTAAATACTTTAATTCTTCACAATTTTTGGGCAGCATTTGCATTTTTTTTTCACCTGTCACTAAATAAAACCAATTGTACTAAGGCACTGTTGCTGCTTGCCATCTGTTTTCTCATTGGTCATGATTGCCCATACCTGATAGCAAGGTGTGACATTGTGTATTTGAATTTTTAGTAGGCATGAATACAAGGCTAATTGATGTGATTCAAGCACGGTGAAGGGCAAATGCTGACATGGATTAAATAGCTCACGAGGCAAAATGGCAATAAATCTCAGACTAAGATGCTGTAGCGAGTAAAATAGGAAGGAGGCTGTTATCAGACTGTATTGATAATATACCCATGGCACCAAGTATTCCTTTGCCAAATCTGTTGATTCAAAACTCTTTAGGATTGAGAGTCAGAAATGCAGAGACTTAAATAAGATTATGGACTTAAATAAGAGTTGGCAAGAAATTTGCAAATGCAACATTAGGAAAAATTCTTCATGTAACATTTTGACATTCTTCCAAAAGTGGAGAATTGGTCATCAATACTGAATGAATTCAATAAATTTCTGGAATCAGAACTGAATGAAATCAATCGATTTCTGGAATCAGAACTGAAAGAATTCAATAGATTTCTGGAATCGGTACTGAAAGAATTCAATAGATTTCTGGAATTAGTACTGAATGAATTCAATAGATTTCTGGAATCAGAACTGAATGAATTCAATAGATTTCTGGAATTATGGGATGTGGATGGTGCTGGAAAATAGCATCGAGGTTGATGGACTGCCTTGACCAGTGTACAGTACAACAGGCTCAAGAAAAGCAAGGGAAAAAACCCTACACTCTTGCACTTACATTGTTTCGCATGTTTTACTGCGCAGCTTATAAAAACAAATCTTCCTTGTATTTTATCAGTTCATTTATTTGCAGCAAGTCTGCATCCATGTATGGATTAGCCACTTGGTGCAAAGGACAAAATGAGGACAGGTGATCAATGAGAAATTACACATTTATTGTTAATGTCCCAATCACCAATTTCTGCCAATCACCCTCCCCCCAAAAAACTTAAAACTGTGATGACGAATTGGAAACCTTATAGCAGTCTGATGAGCGTATCTCCTGCCTCAGGTACTCCACACCCTACAATATCACCTAGCCGTCGCTTAGCTCGTGTCCAGCACAGCCACGACCCCCCATTCAACTACACACTGCGTGTGCAATCGCTCTCGCAACAGGCAGGTGGAGCCGCTGTCCCCCAGTGGCTTAGTCACTGCAGCTAATTGGTTATTATGTCATATGCTCTGATATACAGTGACATGCTCTGTTTTGTATGCCGTCCAACTTATCGTTCCATACTTAAATACTTCAAAGTGGTACAACAGGAGAAGAAATCAACATAATACAGAGTGTGGTTTGTGGTTAGAGACAAAGTGCAGTGCAGGTTGGCAGTTAAGGTATAAGGGCCATAACAAGGATGCTGAGATACATCCAAGGATGTGCTGGGACACATTATCTGTGATGTAACCTGGGGTCATTGGGTTTTTCAGGTATTCAAACATCAGACACTCTTGCCCAAGTGACCCAGCCAGGGTTGATTAGGTCATGGCTTGTGTCCCAGCAGCATTGGTCCATGGGTCACACCTTTTGATCCATAGCCATCTGGTGGCTTGCTCGGCAGTCTCTGTGTTGGCCCTGATGGCTCTTTGTAGCCCCCGTAATGCCAAGGAAAGAGTAGGTTCTGCATAGCGAGCAGCCTGCAAAACCTCTACACCCCTCCTCTATAGGCTTGCATCATGCCCTCCACCAATCTCTGGCACTGCTCTACCAGCTCCTGGTATTTGGCTTTCTTACATTCAAACTCCTCCTCAATCTGGGCTTCCCAAGAAACTGACGGTTCTGCCATGACCACCTGCTTTGAGGTTTCTGACAGAATTCCCATGTCAAACCTCAGAAATGATGACGCGATGAAGTCAGGGAACTTTAATTAAGATTGAGACATCAAGAGTTCACCTTTTTTTTCTGTAAGAGTTCCATTCAGCACAATGAAAGCTGTCCTTGAGCTAATAGTACATATTCTCAAGCTTTTGTGTCTTCTGCCCCATGGACGTGGAGGGAAGAGAGAATAACAAGTGGGAGGGCCTTCTATCCTGTTTAATACTTGCTCCGGGCAGCAGCAAGTGAAGACATAAGCCATGGAGGGGAGACAGGTTATTGTATTTGACTGGGCTCTGTTCACAAACTTCTGCAATTTCTCGAAGTCTTGAGCAGAGCATTTTCCAAAACAGATTGTGATACCTCCAGACAGGATATTTCCCATGGCAAATCTGTAAAAGTTAGCAAAGGTCATTGGAGTTCTACTGAACACTCTTAGTTTTCCAAGGAAGAAGAGTTGATGTTGTGCTTTCTTGGCCACAGTGGTTTTGAGGCTAGAGGAGGTCAAGTTGGTGGCATTTACACCTAGGAGCTTGAACTGTCTCCATCTCCACACTGTGGATACAGACAGGGACGTGTACTCTGCCCCACTTCCTGAAGTTAGTGATAAGTTATTTTGCTTTGCTGTATTCCTTCATCAACTCCCTGTTATTGCTGTTTGAGATCTGACCCACTACAGTGATGTAAACCAGGTCTTTAATCCTTTGCGTGCTAAACTTGCACTCAAATGTAAATATTCTGTTGGAATTTTTGATTAATTTTTTTTGTCTACCACATTTCAGAATGAAAGAGCCCCTAAAATTTGCAAGGAGGGCATTTCTTGTGTCCACAATTTCAATGATATAATAGTCTCCTGTTTGTCCAAATGCACACTTTGTAACTACATTCATTAAAATTTGTCTACTGGTGCCTTAGACAATCAAAGAGCATTTGCATTTTATGATGTAAATGATATCATTACACAACTTGCTTTCCACCAACCCTTCAATAACAGGACAATTTGAATATATGTTTTCCTGTCATGTATTTTAATGAATGGTTGAGGCAACATTCAAAATTGTTGAGGAACAGTGGGTAAAATTCTGTTGATACCAAGTTGAGGGTTGTGACTGCCACTTTGGTTACTCTGAAAATTGTGATTTTGTAGCTCCCAACTACTCTAGTGAAAACTATAAACACCTGTGGTCTCCTGGCAGTGAATTGGAATGGACTGGACAAGAAGAGACAGGATGGAGTCAAGGTATGACAATGTAACTTGAGTGGGGCAAGCATATGCAAAAACAATGGGCCTGACAACAGTCTTGTTTGTAGCTCTTGGGATAGAGAGAATATTCCAACCCTGCAATTCTTTCTTCTGTCAGGTTGAAGATCTGTGTAAATGACAAACCGCTTATAATGATGAACTTCTGGTGGTCTGTGGCACAGTGAGAATCATTCATTATTACAGCACAATAGTTCTTTTGAAAAAGTGCTAGACAAACTTTCTTGCATGAGAAGCTGCCTCCAGTCTCTCAAATTAAGTAACCCACATATAAAATCTTATATTGAAATGCTTGCTTTTTCTTTTAGCTGGAAGTGTTTCCATGCTAAAAGATAATTATTGCATTTTATTTAGTTTTCTTAGGATTCCCTTCCTCAACAAATTGCAGTGGCGTTGTAGACAGCTGGATGAGCAGGGAACGAGCAGAGCTTCCTTGCGAGAAACTCACACTCTCCATGCACTGCAGCTCACCGATGCCAAATCAGATCATCAAACCAAGGGAACATCCAGGCAAGAAATATGCACCAACTTCTATGTGCGTGTTTATTTTAAAACAGAATTATCATTCTAAAATAAAAGATGGCTTGAAGAAGTGGCACGGCTAAAGGCTGAAAATGTTGCCAACTGAAAACATCCCAAGCTTCTCAGTGGCATGGGATGTTTTATTTTCTGTGATTATTTAAGCCATTCTCACACCACAGGCATAAATGTTGTACGTTGGCTTGCATAACACAATTTACCATTCATAGATGCTGCATGGAACGGGGGTTTCCATTCCTCCACCATTGACGCTGCCCTCACCTGTATCGCCTTCATTTTCCAAACATTTGCAGTCACCCCATATTCCCACCACCTTAACCGTGATGGAGTTCCTCTTGTCCTTACCTACCACCCCACGAGCCTCCACGTCCAACACATCGTCCTCCACAAATTCTGCCAAATCCAAAGGGATCCCACTACCAAATATATCTTTACCTCCCCTCTCTCTGTTTTCCACAGGGATTGCTCCCTCCATGACTCCCTTGACCATTGATCCCTCCCAATAATCTCCTTTCTGGCACTAATCTCTTCCGGTGGCCAAAGTGCTACCCCTGCCCATTCACCTCCTCCCTCACCTCCATTCAGGGCCCAAACAGTCCTTCCTGGTGAGCCAACACTTTACCTGCGATTCTGCCAGGGTTGTTCATCATGCCGGTGCTCCAGATACGGTCTTCTGTACATTGGTGAGACCCATCATAAATTGGGGGACCAATTCAACGAGCACCTCAACTCCATCTGCCAAAGACAGAACTTTTGTTGGACAAACATTTGAATTCCAATTCCTATTCCCCTTCTGACATGTTGGTCCATGACTTTCTACTGTGCCAAGGTGATGCCATCCTCAGGGTGGAAAAACAACACTTTATGTTCCCTCTGGGTAGCCTCTAACCCAATGGCATGAATATGGATTTCTCCTTCTGGTAAAAAAAAATAGTTCTCCCTCCACACCCCCCCCCCCCCCCACCTTCTTCTATTCCCCATTCTAGCCTCTTACCTCTTCTTACCTGCCTATAGTCCCCTCCTTCTACCCTTTCTCCTATGGTTCACATTCCTTTTCGATCAGATTCATTTTTCCCCAGCCCTTCACCTTTCGCACCCACCTGACTGCAGCTATCACTTTCCAGCTACCCTCCTTCCCCTACTCCCACCTTTTTTATTCTGGCGTCTTTGCATCTTCCCCCTTCTTTTCCAGTCTTGAAGAAGGGTCTTGGCCCAAAACGTTGACTGTTTATTCATTTCCATAGATGCTGCCTGGCCTGCTGAGTTCCTCCAATATCTTGTGTGCTACAATGAGATGATAGTGAAGTCTTATCCATACCTGGAAAAAGCTTCTAATAATCAGAATTTTTACCATGACAAAAATCATTAATTAGATAAACCTTAAATGTCAAGCAAACCTGGTATGAATCCCTCATTTGTGACAAACCTGTATCCATCCATAGATCAGCCAAATGGTGCCAAGGGTGAAAAGTGGACAGGTGGGCAAAGAGAGGTCAAGGTTTAACCCATTTTTACTCCCCCTTCAAACTTCAGACAAACAAGAATGTCCGTGTGGAAGAACAAAAACAGAATGGTGAGCACAGCCCCTGCCTCGGGCCCCACACACTCTATACTCTTCCCCAAATGTTGCTCAGTTGTGTCCCAGAAAACGTCCACCCTCCGCTCACTGGTGGTGGAAGACCAGAGTAACTTCGTCGTATCAGCAGCAAACGGACAGCATAGGCTGTAAAAACACCATCATAGTGTCAGAGAAATACAGCACGCGAACAGATCCTTCATCCCAACTGGTCCATGCTGAACACATCCTCTCCGCATTCAGCTCATAATCCTCCAATCACTCCCCTCCACATGCTGATCCAAACACCTCTTAAGTGTTTCAATTATACCAAACTCCCTCTGGCAACTGATTCCAGTTCCTCACTATATTCTGTGCAAAAAGTCCCCTTGGTTCTCTTGCCAAACACCCCACTCTTATCTTGTAACTGTACTCTCTAGTTTCGGATTCCACAACACTATGACTCTCCACCTTGTCCTTACCCCTCATAAGTCGATACGCTTCTATGAGCTCACCTCTCATTCACCAGTGCTCATGGGAACAAAAGTCCGGTAAGGCCAACCTCTGCCTATAAGTCAGGTCTGGCAGCATCCTCGTAAACCTATTTGGCACCCTTATCAATGAATTAGACAACTGCAATATGATGTCCCTACCCCTACATCCGATGCCTCAACTGCTGAAGGTAATTTTTACCACCTGTGTACTTGTGTAGCCATTTTCAGTGATCTGTGCTCTTGAACATCCAGGTTCTTCTGTTCCACAACACTCATTTGTGTTCTGCCATTCGTTGTATAATTCTTACCCTGGTTCAACTGTCCAAATTACATCAGCTCACACTTATCCAAGTTGAAATCAATTTGCCATTCTTCGGCCTAGCTCTGTAACTGATTATGATCACTTTGCAATTCATAGTAATCTACTTCATTATCAACAAGACCTCCTAATCTAGTATCATTAGCAAACCTGCTAATTGTGCCATGTACATATTCATATATGAAATCATTTACAGAAATAATGAACAACAGAGATCTCAGATGGGACTCCCAGGGCACATCACTAGTCATACTTCGTAGTTGGAGAGTCAACCCAATGCTGAATCTTCCTTGCTAGCTCCCTCTGAATCCCATGCAAAAGAAACTTCCAGATTAGCCTGCCATGCATGACCTTGTCAAAAGTCTTATTAAAGTCCATAGAGACAACATCCACTTCTAACTTCATCTATGCCTTTAAATACCTCTTTGAATATCTCCGAAAGATTATTCAGCCATGACCCCCCACACATAAAACCACGTTGACTCTGATCAGGCCTTCCAAGTGTTAGTAGATCATGTCTGTCAAAATTCCCTTCAGCAATTTCCTTACAACTAAACTCAGGCTCACTGGCCTGTCATTCCCTGACCTGTCTTTGCTACAAAACTTGACTACTGGAACAGCAGGAGCCGCTCACCAGTCTTTTGGAAATTCTAAAGTGGGTAACGATGAATATCCTCACTATCTCCATAACACCAACTGTGATTTCTTCCCTGGTCTCCCATAATATCCCAGGTGCACATTATTGAGCCCTAGGGCCTTAGCCAGCTTAATGCACTACTAGGCTGCAAATACCTTCTTCCTCATGATATACATATGATGCAAGATTTCCCTATTTATTACCTTAATTTCTTTGGCATTAACAATATTCTCTTAAGTAAACACTGAAATGAAGGACATTAAAATTCTCTGCCATCTCCCACAGCTCCACAAATAGGTGGCCCTGATCATCTTCAAGTGGACATAGTCTCCCCCCCTCAAACTTTTACTGTTACTATTTCTGAAGAAATTCTGAAGATTACATTTAGTACTGCCTGCCAAATCTCACACTCTCATTATACCCTCTTAAGCCTGATTTTAAAACATTTTATATTCTTGCCTAGCTGTCTAACCATGATGTACACTTCCTCCTTTTCACTTACCAGTGCATCAATATCTTTTGTCAGCCAATGTTTCCTGAACTTGGCGCCTGTATCCTTCACCCTAGCACAAATATGCTGACCCTTACTCTTGATATATCCCTTTAAAAGCTTCCCACTTGCCAACTGTTCTTTTGTCTTTAAAGCAGGTCACCCAATCAGCCCCAAGTAGATCCTGCCTAATGCCCTCAATGTTGACCCTGCAAACTTGATCTGTTTTATTCTCTATATCTATTCTATAGCCAATAGAATTGTGTTCACTGGCATAAACATTGATTTCTCAAACTTCCGGTAATGCCCCCACCTTCACCATTCCCCATGCCCATTTCCCTCTCAGACCTTATCTCCTTACCTGCCTGTGATGCCCCTCCCACTTCCCTTTCTTCCATGGTCTTCTGCCCTCTTCTATCAGATTCCCCCTCTCGAGACCTTTATCTCTTTCACCAATCTATTTCAGAATCAGAATGTCATGGTCCGGTCCGTTGACTCCTCACTTCAGTTGATTTCCTTTTCCCCGTGTTCCACTGGGATCCTTGATTAGGGCACCTGATCCTCATTCGAATGGGTCAGCATAAAAGCTTTGGCTTACATCTACTCAGTGCTGGACCGCTACCGGAAGCTAGTCCGGCAATGCACGTTCTGGGTTGTCGAGAAGTCTGGACCGTCACCTGAGCGAGTGCAGTAATGCACGTTCCGGGCCGCCAAGATTTGTGGCCTCTAAGTTGCCTTGGTGCCTGGGGCTGCTTTGAGAATTCTGTTGTTTTTGTGTCCTGCTGAGAATGCCAGCCGTTTGCTGCTACTCCGAGTCATGATGCAAATTCTGTCATTTTCCTGTCTGGCTGAGTGTTTCTGGCTAGTTGCTGCTGCTTCGAGTCAAGGTGCTGATTGTCTGTCGTTGTTTGGTTTAGTCATCTCATTTCCAGCTGAGTAGGTCTGGCCGTTTGCCGCTACTCTGAGTTGGGAATTCTGTCTCTTCATGTCAAGCCAAGTGATTGCCAGCCGCTTGCCGCTTCATGAGCTACTCTGTGTCAAGATTTGAACTGTCTGTTGTTGTTTGGTTTAGTCGTCTCGTTTCTAGCCAAGTAAGTCCAGCCATTTGCTACTACTCCCAGTTGGGTATTCTGTCTCTTCATGTCCAAGTCCAAGTCTAAGTCCAAGTCAACGTTCGAGTCCATTCTCAGCCAGCATGTGTTCATCTAGAGGAAGACACCTGCAATAAACCTGCGTGCTATACCTGCAATAAACCTGTGTGCTATACCTGCAATAAACCTGCGTGCTATACCTGCAATACACCTGCATACTATACCTGCAATAAACCTGCGTGCTATACCTGCAATAAACCTGCGTGCTATACCTGCAATAAACCTGCATGCTACACCTGCAATAAACCTGCATGCTATACCTGCAATAAACCTGCATGCTATACTTGCAATAAACCTGCGTGCTATACCTGCAATAAACCTGCATGCTATACCTGCAATAAACCTGCGTGCTATACCTGCAATAAACCTGCAATACACCTGCGTGCTATACTTGCAATAAATCTGCGTGCTATACCTGCAATAAACCTGCGTGCTATACCTGCAATACACCTGCGCGCTATACCTGCAATACACCTGCGTGCTATACCTGCAATAAACCTGCGTGCTATACCTGCAATACACCTGCGTGCTATACCTGCAATAAACCTGCGTGCTACACCTGCAATAAACCTGCGTGCTACACTTGCAATACACCTGCGTGCTATACCTGCAATACACCTGCGTGCTACACCTGCAATACACCTGCGTGCTACACCTGCAATAAACCTGCGTGCTATACCTGCAATACACCTGCGTGCTACACCTGCAATACACCTGCGTGCTACACCTGCAATAAACCTGCGTGCTATACCTGCAATACACCTGCGTGCTACACCTGCAATAAACCTGCGTGCTACACCTGCAATACACCTGCGTGCTACACCTGCAATACACCTGCGTGCTATACCTGCAATACACCTGCGTGCTACACCTGCAATAAACCTGCGTGCTATACCTGCAATACACCTGCGTGCTACACCTGCAATAAACCTGCGTGCTACACCTGCAATAAACCTGCGTGCTATACCTGCAATAAACCTGCGTGCTATACCTGCAATACACCTGCGTGCTACACCTGCAATAAACCTGCGTGCTACACCTGCAATAAACCTGCGTGCTACACCTGCAATACACCTGCGTGCTACACCTGCAATACACCTGCGTGCTATACCTGCAATACACCTGCGTGCTACACCTGCAATAAACTTGCGTGCTACACCTGCAATACACCTGCGTGCTACACCTGCAATAAACCTGCGTGCTACACCTGCAATACACCTGCGTGCTACACCTGCAATACACCTGCGTGCTATACCTGCAATACACCTGCGTGCTACACCTGCAATAAACCTGCGTGCTATATCTGCAATACACCTGCGTGCTACACCTGCAATACACCTGCGTGCTACACCTGCAATAAACCTGCGTGCTATACCTGCAATACACCTGCGTGCTACACCTGCAATAAACCTGCGTGCTATACCTGCAATAAACCTGCGTGCTATACCTGCAATACACCTGCGTGCTATACCTGCAACAAACCTGCGTGCTATACCTGCAATACACCTGCCTGCTATATCTGCAATAAACCTGCGTGCTACACCTGCAATACACCTGCGTGCTATATCTGCAATACACCTGTGTGCTACATCTGCAATAAACCTGCGTGCTATACCTGCAATACACCTGCCTGCTACACCTGCAAGAAACCTGCGTGCTATACCTGCGTGCTATACCTGCAATACACCTGCGTGCTATACCTGCAATACACCTGCGTGCTATACCTGCAATAAACCTGCGTGCTATACCTGCAATACACCTGGGTGCTACACATGCAATACACCTGCGTGCTACACATGCAATACACCTGTGTGCTATACCTGCAATACACCTGCGTGCTATACCTGCAATAAACCTGCGTGCTATACCTGCAATACACCTGCGTGCTATACCTGCATTACGGCTTATTGCATCTGCCCTTTTGGATGTCTGGCACTTAGGCAATTCATCAGTCACGTTATGCGCTTTGGAAATTCTGTCAAGTTTTAGATGGTTCCTAACCCGCTCTCCGTGCCTGTGTCTGCACTTGGGTCCGATCCGTACGCCCCATTGCAACACAGAATCAGAATCAGGTTTATTATCATTGGCATTCGACGTGAAATTTGTTGACTTAGTAGCAGCAGTTCAATTAATATATAGAAGAAAAAAAAGAAACTAATACTAATAAATAAATAAGTAAATCTTATTCAGTATACTTTATACAGTATACGTAAATTAAATAGATTAAACATCATGCAAAAACCAGAAATACTATATATTTAAAAAAAGTGAGGTAGTGTCTAATGTCCATTTAGGAATTGGATGGCAGAGGGGAAGAAGCTGTCCTGAACCACTGAGTGTGTGCCTTCAGGCTTCTGTACTTCCTACCTGACAGATAACACGCAAGTGAGAGGAGAGCAAAGGCTGTCCCGGTCACAGACTGGGCGATAGTGAGGAAATTCAGCAGAGTACTTCCCACTTCTTACCTCCCCCTCCCCCCTCCCGGTTTCACATATCAACTACTACCTTACATCAAGTCAAGTCAAGTCAAGTCAAGTCAAGCCACTTTTTATTGTCATTTCGACCATAACTGCTGGTACAGTACACAGTAAAAACAAGACAACATTTTTCAGGACCATGATGCTACATGAAACAGTACAAAAACTACACTGAACTAGGACTGCATAAAGTGCACAAAACAGTGCAGGCATTATAATAAATAATAAACAAGACAATAGGCACAGTAGAGGGCAGTAGGTTGGTGTCAGTCCAGGCTCTGGGTATTGAGGAGTCTGATAGCTTGGGGAAAGAAACTGTTACATAGTCTGGTAGTGAGAACGCAAATGCTTCAGTGCCTTTTGCCAGATGGCAGGAGGGAGAAGAGTTTCTATAAGGGGTGCATGGAGTCCTTCATAATGCTGTTTGCTTTACAGATGCAGTGTGTGGTGTAAATATCTGTAATGGCGGGAAGAGAGACCCCGATGATCTTCTCAGCTGACCTTACTATCCACTGCAGGGTCTGATCCGAGATCGTGCATTTTCTGAACCAGGCAGTGATGAAGCTGTTCAGGATGCTCTCAATACAACCTCTGTAGAATGTGGTGAGGATGGGGGTGGGAGATGGACTTTTCTCAGCCTTCGCAGAAAGTAGAGATGTTGCTGTGCTTTCTTTGCTATGGAGCTGGTGTTGAGGGATCAGGTGAGATTCTCTGCCAGGTGAACACCAAGAAATTTGGTGCTCTTAATGATCTCTACGGAGGAGTCGTTGCTGTTCAGCGGAGAGTGGTCGCTCCGTGTCCTCCTGAAGTCAACAACCATCTCATTTGTTTTGTTCATATTCAGAGACAGGTAGTTGGCTCTGCACCAGTCCGTTAGCCGCAGCACCTCCTCTCTGTATGCTGACTCATTGTCCTTGCTGACGAGACCCACCACGGTCGTGTCATCGGCGAACTTGATGATGTGGTTCGAGCTGTGTATTGCTGCACAGTCGTGGGTCAGCAGAGTGAACAGCAGTGGACTGAGCACACAGCCCTGGGGGGGCCCTCGTGCTCAGTGTGATGGTGTTGGAGATGCTGCTCCCGATCTGGACTGACTGTGGTCTCCCAGTCAGGAAGTCTAGAATCTAGTTGCAGAGGGCAGTATTTTCTACTCCCCTACCCCCACTTTCTTGCTTTGACTTCTCATTTTTTCTCTTCAGTCCTGACGAGGGTCTCGGCTTGAAACCATAGGCGGCCTTAGCAATGTTTCACCCGTTTCAATTTAAACGGGCCCGGCCCTCCCAGGGACCCCTGACTGACATGCAAAAATTTAATGCGCAGCTCCCAGACGCCACAATATTCTCCTGCTATTGCCAGCCAAACCACCAGTGGGAGCTCGCTGACTGACATCTGAGAAAATACATTAAAATATTTACTTCACTTGTAAACTTTGCTCCTAGCAAAGAGGGCTACTTTTCAATGAGGGGAAAATGAAACGCTCCTATCCTAGTGGTGCTGAAAAACGGAGAATATTAGACAACAAAACAAAATGTCTAAATAGTCTCCCAGAAGTTACATCTTTCTTTGGTCCAGCATCTGTAAAAGGCCTGCCGACTGCAGTTGCTGCTGCACCATCGTCACAGCATGGGGCTGCAGTGCCAAGTGACAGTGAAAGCTGTACAGGAGATGTTGATAATCAGAGCAATGAAAACGAGAAGAACAATTCTACTCAAACAGATGGTGATAATGATGACCACACTCTGTTTGATGAACAAGCACCACAGCACGATGACAGTCCTACAACTGAGACAGGTGAGGGAGATGCCACCACCAGCACACCAGAGAGAAAGCCCCACTAACATTCACAGAGACCGATCCAGCACGCTGGCCAACACATATTACCAGTGACCAACGGATCGACATTGTTAGGAGAGATTCCGTTCAGTTAGAGGACATTAACTTTCCACAGAGCCAATCACGTCCTCATTTTACCAAGGACAGATATCTTATGAAGATGAAAAATGGAGAAACCATTCGTAAGTCACGGTTAGTGTACTCAGAATCATCTGATTCAATCTTCTGTTTCCGCTGTACCTTATTTGGCAAGCGAAATCACAGTCTCACTTGCGGAGGTTTCAGAGTCTGGGAGCGACTCACACTCACACTCCAGGATCATGAGAAGTCAAATGCGCACTGTGCCAACATGAATAGCTGGCGCGAACTGGAAACACGCTTCAGAACGCACAGTGCCATTGACAGCACGTACCAAGAAATGAAAATGCTAGAAAAATAGCACTGGAATGATGTCATGAAGAGGTTCATTGCCATAGTCTGTCACCTTGCAGAACGAAACCTTGCTTTCTGTGGCCACAATTCCACCCCACATGACCCAAATGATGGGAACTTTCTAGGTCTGGTGAAGCTGCTTGCCGAGTTCGACCCAGTGGAACGAACATGTCAGATGAGCAGAGAAAAAAGAGATTGCTGACCACTATGTGGGGAAAACCATACAAAATGAGTTAATCACACTTATTGGAGACAAGACACTGGAAGCGATAACAGAGAGAGTAAAACAATCACATAGAAACATAGAAACATAGAAAATAGGTGCAGGAGTAGTCCATTCAGCCCATCGAGCCTGCACCGCCATTTATTATGATCATGGCTGATCATCCAACTCAGAACCCCGCCCCAGCCTTCCCTCCATACCCCCTGATCCCTGTAGCCACAAGGGCCATATCTAACTCCCTCTTAAATATAGTCAATGAACTGGCCTCAACTGTTTCCTGTGGCAGAGAATTCCACAGATTCACCACTCTCTGTGTGAAGAAGTTTTTCCTAATCTCGGTCCTAAAAGGCTTCCCCCTTATCCTCAAACTGTGACCCTTGTTCTGGACTTCCCCAACATCGGAAACAATCTTCCTGCATCTAGCCTGTCCAATCCCTTTAGGATTTTATACGTTTCAATCAGATCCCCCCTCAATCTTCTAAATTCCAACGAGTACAAGCCCAATTCATCCAGTCTTTCTTCATATGAAAGTCCTGCCATCCCAGGAATCAATCTGGTGAACCTTCTTTGTACTCCCTCTATGGCAAGGATGTCTTTCCTCAGATTAGGGGACCAAAACTGCACACAATACTCCAGGTGTGGTCTCACTAAGGCCTTGTACAACTGCAGTAGTACCTCCCTGCTCCTGTACGCGAATCCTTTCGCTATAAATGCCAGCATACTATTCGCCTTTTTCACCGCCTGCTGTACCTGCATGCCCACTTTCAATGACTGGTGTATAATGACACCCAGGTCTTGTTGCACCTCCCCTTTTCCTAATCGGCCACCATTCAGATAATAATCTGTTTTCCTATTTTTGCCACCAAAGTGGATAACTTCACATTTATCCACATTAAATTGCATCTGCCATGAATTTGCCCACTCACCCAACCTATCCAAGTCACTCTGCATCCTCTTAGCATCCTCCTCACAGCTAACACTGCCACCCAGCTTCGTGTCATCCGCAAACTTGGAGATGCTGCGTTTAATTCCCTCATCCAAGTCATTAATATATATTGTAAACAACTGGGGTCCCAGCACTGAGCCTTGCAGTACCCCACTAGTCACCGCCTGCGATTCTGAAAAGGTCCCGTTTATTCTCACTCTTTGCTTCCTGTCTGCTAACCAATTCTCCATCCACATCAATACCTTACCCCCAATACCGTGTCCTTTAAGTTTGCACACTAATCTCCTGTGTGGGACCTTGTCAAAAGCCTTTTGAAAATCCAAATATACCACATCCACTGGTTCTCCCCTATCCATTCTACTAGTTACATCTTCAAAAAATTCTATGTGATTCGTCAGACATGATTTTCCTTTCACAAATCCATGCTGACTTTGTCCGATCATTTCACCGCTTTCCAAATGTGCTGTTATCACATCTTTGATAACTGACTCCAGCAGTTTCCCCACCACTGACGTTAGGCTAACCGATCTATAATTCCCCGGTTTCTCTCTCCCTCCTTTTTTAAAAAGTGGGGTTACATTAGTCACCCTCCAATCCTCAGGAACTAGTCCAGAATCTAACGAGTTTTGAAAAATTATCACTAATGCATCCATTATTTCTTGGGCTACTTCCTTAAGCACTCTAGGATGCAGACCATCTGGCCCTGGGGATTTATCTGCCTTCAATCCCTTCAATTTACCTAACACCACTTCCCTACTAACATGTATTTCGCTCAGTTCATCCATCTCACTGGACCCTCTGTCCCCTACTATTTCTGGAAGATTATTTATTTCCTCCTTAGTGAAGACAGAACCAAAGTAATTATTCAATTGGTCTGCCATGTCCTTGCTCCCCATAATCAATTCACCTGTTTCTGTCTGTAGGGGACCTACATTTGTCTTTACCAGTCTTTTCCTTTTTACATATCTATAAAAGCTTTTACAGTCAGTTTTTATGATCCCTGCCAGTTTTCTCTCATAATCTTTTTCCCCTTCCTAATTAAGCCCTTTGTCCTCCTCTGCTGAACTCTGAATTTCTCCCAGTCCTCAGGTGAGCCACTTTCTCTGGCTAATTTGTATGCTTCTTCTTTGGAATTGATACTATCCCTAATTTCTCTTGTCAGCCACGGGTGCACTACCTTCTTTGATTTATTCTTTTGCCAAACTGGGATGAACAATTGTTGTAGTTCATCCATGCAACTTTTAAATGCTTGCCATTGCATATCCACCATCAATCCTTTTAGTGTCATTTGCCAGTCTATCTTAGCTAATTCATGTCTCATACCTTCAAAGTTACCCTTCTTTAAGTTCAGAACCTTTGTTTCTGAATTAACTATGTCACTCCCCATCTTAATGAAGAATTCCACCATATTATGGTCACTCTTACCCAAGGGGCCTCTCACGACAAGATTGCTAATTAACCCTTCCTCATTGCTCAAAACCCAGTCCAGAATAGCCTGCTCTCTAGTCGGTTCCTCGACATGTTGGTTCAAAAAACCATCCCGCATACATTCCAAGAAATCCTCTTCCTCAGCACCTTTACCAATTTGGTTCACCCAATCTACATGTAGATTGAAGTCACCCATTATAACTGCTGTTCCTTTATTGCACACATTTCTAATTTCCTGTTTAATACCATCTCCAACCTCACTACTACTGTTAGGTGGCCTGTACACAACTCCCACTAGCGTCTTCTGCCCCTTAGTGTTACGCAGCTCTACCCATATCGATTCCACATCTTCCCGGCTTATGTCCTTCCTTTCTATTGCGTTAATCTCTTCTTTAACCAGCAATGCCACCCCACCTCCCCTTCCTTCATGTCTATCCCTCCTGAATATTGAATATCCCTGAACGTTGAGCTCCCATCCCTGGTCACCCTGGAGCCATGTCTCTGTGATCCCAACTATATCATAATCATTAATAACAATCTGCACTTTCAATTCATCCACCTTATTACGAATGCTCCTTGCATTGACACACAAAGCCTTCAGGCGCTCTTTTACAACTCTCTTAGCCCTTATACAATTATGTTGAAAAGTGGCCCTTTTTAATGCTTGCCCTGGATTTGTCGGCCTGCCACTTTTACTTTTCTCCTTACTACTTTTTGTTTCTACCCTCACTTTACATCCCTCTGTCTCTCTGCACTGGTTCCCATCCCCCTGTTGTGAACTAACCTCCTCTTGCCTAGCCTCTTTAATTTGATTCCCACCCCCCAACCATTCTAGTTTAAAGTCACCTCAGTAGCCTTTGCTAATCTCCCTGCCAGGATATCACATTACTACTCGGTGATAATGGACTGACGCTGCACACATGGAGCAGCTCTCTGTGACACTGCGCATTGTCACATGCCAAGTAAATGTCGGAGCTACTGTTAGTGAGCACCTTGTCGGTTTCCTACCAGTGCTTGACACAACAGGTGCCGGCCTAACCGACGTTTTCTTAATGCATATGGAGAAGTTAGGATTAGATATCTCAAAATGCAGGGGGCAGGCATATGATAACGGGAGCAATATGCGGGGGTAAATAGCAGGGTGCAGAAGAGGGTGCTAGATATTAACAAAAAAGCACTGTTCATGCCATGCGCCAGCCACAGCCTAAACCTAGTCTTTGTCGATGCTGCAAAATCAACAGTGGAGTCTGTGAGCTTCTTTGGGGTGCTGCAACATCTATACACACTATTCAGCTCATCAACACAGCTTTTCAAGGAGAACGTGCCACAGATGACCCTCAAGGCCATATCCAACACGCGATGGGAGTGTCACGTGGAAAGTGTGAAAGTCCTGCGCTACCAGCTTCCCGATGTTGGCAATGCGCTCCTGTCACTGATTGAACATGCCACACAGAAAGGTGACAGTGAAACCACATCTGCAGCCAGAGGCCTAGAACAGGAGATCATATCATGGAAATTCCTGCTGACTGTTATCATCTGGTACAACGTTTTACATGAGGTGAATCATGTCAGCAAGCTGCTCCAGAGCCCACAAGTGGGAATCGATATGCTACAGCGCAAAGTGGAATATATTCTGAAATTTTTTAAGGAATTCAGAGAGAACGGCCTTTCGTCTCCCAAACAGATGCCAGAGACATAGCTGAAGAGATAGGGATGCCAATGGTCTTTCCTACTGCACGAATTAGGAAACCAAAACACCAGTTCCAGTACAAGTCCCAAAGTGCAGATCCTTCCATGACAGTGGCACCCGAGGAATGGTACAAGAGAGAAGTTTTCCTTCCACTAGTGGACTCTGCCATCACAGGCATTAGTGAGTGCTTCAAGCTGATGGAGTCATTTTACAGTCTGTTTGGCTTCATTTATGGAAGAGAGGAAATGAAAAAAGCCACCCAAAGTTGCACACTGAAAGACGGCTGCGTAAACATGGAGGGGACACTTGGTGATTTGGATGCTGAGGACCTTTTGTGCGAGGTGTCGGCTGCTGTCTGTGCCGTGCCTGCAAAAGAAACCATTGGCCTGCAGATTCTGAGCTACATTTACAGCAATAATCTGGTTGAACTGTATCCTAACCTCACCATTGCTCTAAGACTCATGCTGACAGTGCCTGTGACTGTAGCGAGTGGAGAGAGAAGTTTTTTGAGGCTGAAGCTCATCAAAACACATCTGAGGACAACCATGCTCCAAGAGCATCTGTCAGCTCTTGCTCAGATATCAATTGAGCATGAAATAACGAGATCGCTGGACAAAGATGAGCTCATTAAAGTATTCTCAGCACTCAAGCACAGGAGGGTGGTGAAGTTCTAGTGGTAAGTCTTTTAACATATTTTTAGTCGAAATAAAGTTTATAACTGAAATAATAAAACAAACCACGTATTTCACTCAAAATGTGTATAGGCGATTAGGCGGCGTTTCCACAAATCGTAATTTCTCTCTCCCACTTGCATCCCCTCTCTCTCTCACTCTCATCCTGTTTGGTCTCCAAGCCTTACGTGAGCTGTCCGTGGTGCTGAAAGAGCACGCGACGCAGTTTGTTGTAAACTTCCAGTAGTTAACTTTCAGACACTGCTCATTGAATAAATAAAGTGTAAATTTTCATTAAATATGACATTGCTTTTGTTATTAATTTAATTAGAGGGAAATTGTTTAAGCTGTTCTTATGTCAGCTGATACCTAACATATAGTTCCATTCAATGCAGACTAGCTGCTGAAAAGGGCGAGACTTCTCACTCCAAAGCAAAAAATGTCATTGTTTCACTTTTTAATTAAGAGAATTGTTTGGATTATGTTGAGCTGTCTGTCCATTGTGTTGAAATTGCATATAATGCATCAACGTTTGTCTGAAATTATACCATTATTGATGCAAACCAACTTGAATATTCGCTTTTTTTCTTTCTTTTTTTTGGGAAGTTGGGGTAGGGCCCCACATTAACTCTTGAAACGGGCCCCCCAGATGCTTAAGGCCGCCTATGACTGAAACATTGACTGTACTGTTTTCCATAGATGCTGTCTGGCTGGCTGAGTTCCTCCAGCATTTTGTGTGTGTTCCTTAGCTTTCCAGCATCTGCAGATTTTCTCTGGTTTGTGATTGGACTATGCATTTTAATGTTTGTTTCAATATATGTCTGACAAATAGAGCCAGTCCTTAAATCTCTAGTGTTCTTTAACTTCTCCAGAAAAAATCTTGGTTTTGTCGTTTCATCAGAGCATCATTCAACATGGCACAATCTGCATTTATTTTTAAAAGCTGGAACTTTTGCTTTGAGCAAACGTTCAGGTCGACCCACTCAAAGCAAACCTAATGTTCATATCCTTCCCGTATTTGCACAAGCCTGTATCCCTGTACTTTTTAACCATCTGGTAAAGCAGCGGTCCCCAACCAACAAAGCATGTGCTACCGGGCTGCAAGGAAACGATATGAGTCAGCTGCACCTTTCCTCATTCCCTGTCACGCACTGTTGAACTTGAACATAGGGTTGCCAACGGTCCCATATTTGCCGGACATCCCGTATTTTGGGCTAAATTGGTTTGTCCCATACGGGACAGGCCTTGTCCCGTATTTCCTCCGCTAAGGTAGAGCGTTCCTATGAAACCTTTCTTGTCGAAATGGCGTAAAGCGAAGAAGCAACCACCATTAATTTATATGGGAAAAATTTTTTGAGCGTCCTTAGACCCAAAAAATAACCTAAGAAATCATACCAAATAACACATAAAACCGAAAATAAGTAACACTAACATATAGTAAAAGCAGGAATGATATGATAAATACACAGCCTATATAAAGTAGAAATAATGTATGTACAGTGTAGTCAGGAAGATGAAGGCAAAACCGATTTGTGGAAAAAAATCAGCACGTACGCGCATGCACAGATCACGCATGCGCACACAGGTGCCCATGCAAGGCTTCATGGTCATGATAGTCTTAGATGGGGTAAAGTGTCCTGGGATTTGACTGCTACTTTTGTCCCTTATTTGGGAGTAAGAAAGTTGGCAACCCTAACTGTAAAGGACATGTTGAGGTGAGTTTAACCCGACCTGAACACCACCTCTCACCCCGGATCGGCCGGTCCGCAAGAATATTGTCAATATTAAACCAGTCCGCGGTGCAAAAAAGATTGGGGTCCCTTGTGGTAAAGGACAAAATACAGGCAGGCCATGGGAGATTACACATTCACCAAGTTAATGACTGAACCACCCTCCCCACCTGAGAGAAAACTGGAACGTCAGAGTAGAAGAGCAAAAGTAGAGTGGTGAACTTGATTCAGATCCCGCACACTCTGCAAAATTTCCTCACTATCGCCCAGTTCATGTCTCGGCAGCCTTTACCCTCCTGTCACTTGCATGTTGTGTGTCCAGTCGTTCTTCCACTGGGGCAGCTGCAGTGGTGCTGTGTCTCTCTTTAAAGATAAAGAGATACTCCTTCCTGAGAAGCTTAATGGCAGTTGGCAGACCAACATCAGGAGCATTGCTGCCACCTTTTGAGTTGGAGTGTAGAGCAAAGAGACAGACAGTAGACCCGCTAAATTCCCCCCAAAATACTCAAATAAATTTAATGCTTTCCCGAAAGTCAAATACACACTTATATACATTACGAGGTGTGGTGATACCCTAACAAACTTTCCATGTTAAAATGTGTTTGTCCTAAACGTCTCAATTTTACAATTATGTGTTTCCCTTCTACCTCATAGGAAATGCATTCAAGCAATAAATGCCGCACCATTTCTTGACAAGTGCACTCCCTACAAATGCCCATATCATGCACATTAATTCTGAATAAGGAATTATTCAGCTTAGTATGTCCAATACATCAATGTGCAAGTATAACTTCTTCCCTCCTTTTATACCCATCTCCCAGATGAGTTCTCACAATCCTCTGAATTTTATATGTGCCATCCTTTCTTTTCCTTATCCCAACTTTGTTGCCACAGTGATCAAATAGACTTTATAGTTTTGGCTTTCACCTCTCTTTTATAAAAAAGACACCATTACATTTATATCTGCAGTTTTAAGAAATGGCTTGGTTACAATATCTGACACCTTGCTTCCTTCAACCCCAACATGGTAGGGACACATACGAAATGATAAGCCTGGACCCTGCAGGCTCAACAGATGTTGTCCAATCTCAAAGAGAATGTCCGTCCTACAATTTGAAATACCCATTTTAATAGAAGTCAAAGCCAACGATGAATCAGAGCACAGAAGTACAGAATCAGGGCATTCTTCTTGGACCCATTCCAAGGGATGGGTAATAAATGCAGGGAATGCCAGTCTGCCCACATGAACGAACGGGGAAGAAAAGAACTGCAAAGCCAGTATTGCCAATGAAGACCAATAAAAGCAGTGTATACATAGTACTTCAGATGTGGTTTAACAAGTGTTTATATATATTGGTAGCTAATTGGTAATTGGTTAATTATCACACACATACAGTGAAAAGATTTGATGCCAAAACTTAAATAAGGTAAAAGTTTTCTTTAAGAGTCCTGATGAATAATCTCAGACGACACATTGTCTGCTTATTTCACTCCAAAGTTCAAAGTAAATCTATTATCAAAGTAATGTATGTCACCATATACAACCCTGAGATTCATCTTCTTGCAGGAATACTCAATAAATCCAATAATTATAATAGAATCCATTAAGACCACACCAACTGGGCATAGAACCAGAGGGCAAAAGAGAACAAACTGTGTAGACACATAAAGAAAGAAATGATAACAATAATAATGAATAAATAGGCATTAAATACTGAGAACATGAGATGAAGAGTCATTGAAAGAGTCATAGGTTGGGAACATTTCAACGATGGGTAGGTGAAGTTAAGTGAAGTTATTTCCTTTGGTTCAAGAGCCTGATGGCTGAGGAGGTAATAACTGTCCTGAACCTGGTGGTGTGAGTCCTGAAGATCTTGTCTCTTCCTCTTGATGGCAGCAGTGAGAAGAGAGCATGAAATGGGTGGTGGCACCCCTGATGATGGTGCTGCTTTCCTCCAACAACACTCTGTGTAGAGGTGCACAAAGGTGGGGAGAGCCTTATTGTGATGGACTGGGCAGTGTCCACTACTTCTTGTAAAATGCTTTGTTCAAGTGTAAAGCAAGTAGAGCAGGGGTCTAAGCATGTAGCCTTGTGGTGCGCCTGTGCTGAGAGAGGTTGTTGCCAATCTGACCTAATTGGGGTCGGCAAGTGAGGAAATTGAGGATAAATTACACAAGAGACTAAGTTGTTGTATCAAAGTGATTTTTGGGTTTAGGACATATACATTTAGTAATTGACTTTGGCTAACAGTCTTCACATCTGAAAATGTATTGTGCATTTAATTTGGAGTGTAGCTCTGAAAAATGGATTCCTGAAAGTTGTGAATCCCAGTCCAGACGATGCTGATTAAAATTCATTTGACTGCCCGTGGTGTGGATGTGAATCAGGAGGTGTGAAGGTTGTATGTAGTTTCAAAGAAAGCATTGTCCATACATTGTAAACATGAAATTGTCCTTTCAATTTTGGCACATAAAATATCCGACCCCACGCTGGGCCAGGCAGATCCTTCCACTGAAAGCATCTCTATATGATGCCTGCTGAACCTTGTTTTGTCGAATAAAGAAGCTGCTTTGTATCTACCAGTAATTTTCTCCGGTGACTTCATTCACTACATTTGGTGTCAGAAGTGGGATACCTTCGAGATCCATTGTGTGGCCAGTTAGTACTCTAAGTGGGCGAGTATTTTTAGAAATTAGCACTTACACTTGGATCTGTTCGGGTATGTGGTGCACAGGTACACAAGGTATCACGAACACAGAGAGCTGAACTGGTAGGTATAAAAGCAGTGTGTGCATGCATGCATGTGTGTTTATGTAAGAGGCGAAACTTTGCGTAAGCACGAGGAAATCTGCAGATGCTGGAATTTCAAGCAACACACATAAAAGTTGCTGGTGAACGCAGCAGGCCAGGCAGCCTCTACAGGAAGAGGTACAGTCGACGTTTCGGGTCGAGACCCTTCGTCAGGACTAACTGAAAGAAGAGCTAGTAAGAGATTTGAAAGTGGGAGGGGGAGGGGGAGATCCGAAATGATAGGAGAAGACAGGAGGGGGAGGGATGGAGCCAAGAGCTGGACAGTTGATTGGCAAAAGGGATATGAGAGGATCATGGGACTGGAGGCCTAGGGAGAAAGAACGGGGGGGGGGGGGGGGGGGGGGGGAGGAAGCCCAGAGGATGGACAAGGGGTATAGTGAGAGGGACAGAGGGAGAAAAAGGAGAGAGAGAAAAAGAATGTGTGTATATAAATAAATAACGGATGGGGTATGAGGGGGAGGTGGGGCATTAGTGGAAGTTTGAGAAGTCAATGTTGAAGCCATCAGGTTGGAGGCTACCCAGACGGAGTATAAGGTGTTGTTCCTCCAACCTGAGTGTGGCTTCATCTTTACAGTAGAGGAGGCCGTGGATAGACATATCAGAATGGGAATGGGACTTGGAATTAAAATGTGTGGCCACTGGGAGACCCTGCTTTCTCTGGCGAAACTTTGCGTGTTAATTTGGTGAGACGGAGCCACCAGCTGCGAAGGTTTGGGTACCGAACTTCGGGACGCCAGAGTGGGGGCGTCCATACTCGTTCCGGGCGGCATTTTAGCGTACACCTTTTGCAAGTGCCATGCCAAGGAATACAGCAGGCATCATGAATTCGGGTGCTCAAAAGTGGCAGATTGCGGAGTACATACTCTGCGGTTTGAAGTATCTACTGCTTAACTGGTACCCGTCTTTTATATTTTGCGTAGTGCAGAAATTAGTGTAGAAGTATTTCAGGAGGAGGTTTTACCCAGGTATCTCTATCGGGATGGCAGCTATAGACATCAGGCACCGTCTGGCAACCCCGACAATCCGAGCCAGCCCGTGACTCTGTTTACAACCGTTCATGAGCCCTTCACCCCCGGGGAGAAACATTTTGCCAGAATTGCCCTCACTTGAAGTCGCAGAATTCGGAATTCTGGCGCAAGCTCGAGGAAATGGTTGAAATTTGCCAAATGTACCCTAAAAATATTCACGTGTTGGTAAAAGCGAAGCGCCCGAGAAATGTATGGGACAGGATGGCCCAGGGGGTGCGGGATGGTACATGGGCAACTACCGGGAGCGCCAGCAATTAAGAAAGATATCGCACTTTTACAGGGGAAGTGAGGCAGCGACTGGGGGGAGGTGAGAATAACTGGGGAGCGATAATGGCAGTGATTCAAAATGCCGATGAGACAGCCATGGATTATGCAGAACGTAAATACCGAGTGTACAAGGAGTATTTAGGGTTGGATAACCCAGGGAGGGACGACCCAGTCTTCCTGAAAATGCTGAAGGAAGGCCTGAGCTCAGCCCACCAAGAAGTTTTAGATTTAGGCATAATGGTGCGGTCAACCTACCCTGCGATAGTTCTGTGGGCCAGTGAGACAGACCTAAGAAAGTGCAAGAGAGCTCGTATAGTGGTGATAGTGGATGCAGCTGCTGTGATGTCGCAGAGGGGTTTGTTTTGCTTGCTGGCGGTCAGAGCACGAAACAAGGAACTGCTGGAATAGACGGTGGGGGGGGGGGGGTAAAGGAGTTGATATGCTACAGGTGCGGCCTGTCGGGACACGGTTGGAGGTAGTGTCCAAAAAAACTGATAAAAAAAAAACAGGTGAACGTCACGGCAGCCACGCAAACTCTTACCCCATCGGTGCCCAGTCTGACCCATCTGACTGTCGATCAGATCATAGGGCTAGAAATGACAGCTCCTAGTTCAGAAAAAGATGTGGCAGTGAGTGGGCCCTGCTGCCAACGCTGGTGACCCGCGGATGTACACAACAGCATTGATAGGGGGCCGGCAATGCGATATGTTAATGAACACTGGGGCATCGGTATCGATAACTGATCCACCCTTGCCAATAATCGGACAGGCTATTTATATTACGGGTGTAGGAGAGAAAACAGTGAAAACAGAAAGAAGCGAATCACAAATACTCGAAATCGGCGAAGAGCAGCTTCCAGAGCTTTTTTGAGTCTGTCCAAATACCAGGTGTCCCCCGCTTTTCGAACGTTCGTTTTACCAATTCTCACTGTTACGAAAGACCTACATTAGTTCCCTGTTTTCGCTAACAGAAAAAAGGCAGCGCGGGCCCCAAGCAGCCGCTCTCCCCCGGATTCGGAACTGCATTCTCGCCGGCATTGCTTAAACACATGCCTGTGAGCAGCCGTTTGCAAGATGAGTTCTAAGGTATCGGAAAAGCCTAAAAGAGCTCGTAAGAGTGTTACACTTAGCGTAAAACTAGACATAATTAAGCATTTTGATCGTGGTGAACGAAGTAAGGACAAAGTGAGTTTGGCTTGTGGAAGTTGACGAAGATAATGTTGAAGAGGTTTTGGCATCTCATGACCAAGAACTGATAGATGAAGAGCTGATGCAATTGGAAGAGGAAAGGATAACAATCGAAACCGAATGCAGTAGCGAACGCACCGAAAGTGAAGTCGCCCAGGAACTGAACGTGAAGCAACTGCGTGAGATTTTCACTGCAATGATAAAGTACGACTCTAATTTTGAAAGGGTACATCAGTTTAGGGCATATTTGCAAGATGGTTTGAGTGCTTACAAAGAACTGTATCATAGAAAAATGCGCGAGGCTAAGCAGTCAAGCAAGCCTTCCACATCGGCCACAGCAGACGATGAACCTCAACCTTCGTCACTGAGGCAGGCAGACATAGAAGAAGATGACCCACCTGCCCTGATGGAAACAGACAACGCCCCAGTGTCCCACCACCCCAACACCCGGGCCGCGGATAGATACCGATCCGTGGAGAATGCAGCGATAGCCGGGATGCACCCGGCACATCTTTAAGAAAAAAAAAGAAATAAACAAGCTAATTAATTAGGTGCCACCCGGCATGTAAATGTCGGCCCAGATCAAAGGCAATTGCCGATTGCGTTGCTTGTTTGTGCTGCAATGATTGTGGAAAAGTATTTCTACTTTATATAGGCTGTGTATTCATTATATCATTCCTGCTTTTACTATATGTTACTGTTACTTTAGGTTTTATGTATTATTTTGCATGATTTGGTAGGCTATTTTTGGGTCTGCGAATGCTCACAAATTTTTCCCATATAAATTAATGGTAATTGCTTCTTCACTTTATGACATTCCGGCTTACGAACCGTTTCATAGGAATGCTCTACCTTCGAATGGCGGGGGAAACCTGGTAATGAGGGCACTGTCCTTGGAATAGACATCCTAAGGGAAGCAGAGACTGTAAAGGATTTGTGAATATGGACAAGTCAGGGGCAGCAAACACGTATAATTGAGTTGTTTTATTTCTTTCATCCTTCACATACATGAGGAGTAAAAATCTTTACGTTATGACTCCGTCTAAATGTGCAGTGTACTGTCATTGTAATTTATAATAAATAGAACAGTCAGTGTAACATAGAACTACGCTCAAATTAGCGTGAGTTAATCAGTCTGATGGCCTGGTGGAAGAAGCTGTCCCAGAGCCTGTCAGTCCAGGCTTTAAGGCTGCGGTACCGTTTCCCGGATAGTAGCAGCTGGAACAGTTTGTGGTTGGGGTGACTCGGGTCCCCAATGATCCTTCAGGCCCTTTTACCCACCTATCTTTGTAAATGTCCTGAACCATGGGAAGTTCACAACTACAGATGCGTTGGGTTGTCCGCATCACTCCCTGCAGAGTCCTGCAATTAAGGGAGGTACTGTTCCCATACCAGGCATTGATGCAGCCAGTCAGGATGCTCTCAATTGTGCCCCTGTAGACAGTTCTTAGGAGTTGGGGCCCATACCAAACTTCCTCAACCATCTGAGGTGAAAGAGGCACTGTTGTGCATTTTCACTGCATAGCTGGTGTGCACAGACCACATGAGATCCTTGGTGATGTGGATGCTGAGGAACTTAAAGCCGTTTACCCTCTCAACTAAAATCCATTGATGTCAATAGGGGTTAGCCCGTCCCCATTCCTCCTGTGATCCACAACCAGCTCCCTTGTTTTTGCAACATTGAGGGAGAGGTTGTTTTCTTGACACCACTGTGTCAGAGAGATAACTTCTTCCCTGTAGGCCACCTCGTTATTGTTTGCGATAAGGCCAATCAATGTAGTGTCATTGGCAAATTTAGTTAGCAGATTGGAGCTGTGGGTGGTGACACAGTCATGGGTATACAGGGAGTAAAGGAGGGGACTTAGTACACAGCACCTTAGGGGCTCCTGTGTTGAGAGTCAGAGGGTTGGAGGTGAGGGAGCCCACTCTTTCCACCTGCAAGAGATCTGACAGGAAGTCCAGGATCCAGCTGCACAAGGCAGGGTCAAGGCCGAGGTCCCTGAGCTTCCTGTTGAGCCTGGATGGAATTATGTTGTTGAATGCTGAACTGTAGTCCAAGAACAGCATTCTCACATAAGCATCCTTCTCCAGATGTGTAAGGACGGTATGTAGACCAGAAGCTATTGTGTCATTAGTCGATCAGTTGTGTCGGTAGGAGAATTGTAGGGGGTCCAGTGTGTGGTAGCAAGCTGTAGATGTAGTTCTTTACCAGCATCTCAAAGCATTTGCTTATTATTGAGGAGAGAGCGACAGGACACCAGTCGTTCAGGCATGTTACCTTGGTCTTTTTTAGGTACCAGAACAATGGTGGATGTTTTGAAGCAGGAGGGCACTCTACACTGGGAGAGGGAGAGATTAAAAATGTCTGTATACACACCAGCCAGTTGCGCTACACACATCCTGAGTACCCACCCTGGGATGCTGTCCGACCCCGCAGCCTTACCTCCACTCGCTAGAAACATCTGCGTACTTCAGCCTCAGAGATGACTAGGTTGCAGGTTGAAGCGGTGGCTTTCCTCGGAGGCTCAGAGTTAGCGACATCGAACCGAGCGTAAACGCGATTGAGCTCATCTGGGAGAGAGGCCGTGACATTGGCGGCACCATGACGTACAACCAATGGAATACACAACCTGACTAACATAATCGCAGATCACCGATCATCAGAGACTGGAGCCAGCAGCTCCCTGCAGTGCGGGCTCGACACAGGCATGATTGTGGTCAGGTAAAGATAAACCCAGTTAAAATAGAGGGGACCTGTATAAACCCAATAAGCAGTACCCTATAAAAACTGATGAACTGACCTTTGTTCAGGGTAAAGTGAAGGAACTGAAACACCTGGGGATACTCAAAGATACTGTGGCAACTACCAACTCGTCTATATGGCCAGTAAAGAAGCCCAGTGGATCATATGTATTAACAACAGACCATACTGCCCTTAAAACCATGCCCAGATTGCACCCCATAGTGACAAGCCCTGAAACAATCCTGAATGGCCTGTCTCCAGAACATAATGTTTTTTTCAGTCCTGAATATCGCTAATGGATTGTGGGGCTCAGTATGACTGATTTGCCTTCACCTTGATTGGGCGTCAGTATTCAAGGGCCAGGTTCTCCCCACAATTGTACAATTGTACGGCTATTTTTCATAAAGTCATGCCGCAGACTTTGGAAAAGCTCAATCTAATGCCCTCCCGGTCGACACGTTTACGATATGCAGATAATCTACTAATCGCTTCGGAAGACGAAGCCGGTAATTTAGGGATGATAGCCAGTGTTGTCAGGATACTGCGAGACGAGGGTACTAAAATCAGTACACACAAGGCTCAGGCAGGAAAGGAAATCGTATCTCGGCTACCCCATTCCCCAGGGGAGGAAACACCTGTCGGTCGGCAATATGCTTCGTGCCCCGCCTAGAGGAGTGAGGATGGTAATGGGTCCATTCAATTATGGCCGTAGTTTCTCAGTATTAGTGGCCCCGATACAGGCCTTGATTAAAGGAGGGAAGCCCCCTTTGGAGGAAGTAAGATTGGGGTCAGATGAGGAAAAGGCTTTTACAGATATCACGAGAGACCTGGTTTCTGCACCCGCGCTAGGATTACCAGATACGGTTCACCCCTTTCACCTAGAAGGCATCCGTTAGTCTTGTGACACCATGGATCTGCGCCTGGAAAGTCTTCACTCTCCAGGGTGCAGGCCTGGGCAAGGTTGTATGGAAGACCAGCAGTTGCCCATGCTGCATGTCTCCCCTCTCCATGACACCAGTGTTGTCCAAGGGAAGGGCTTTAGGACCCATACAGCTTGGCACCAGTGTCGTCGCAAAGCAATGTGTGATTATGTGCCTTGCTCAAGGACACAGCACGTTGCCTCGGTTGGGGCTCGAATTCATGACCTTCAGGTCGCTAGTCCAATGCCTTAACCACTTGGCCACATGCCCACAAAAGTACTGCAGCAAAGCAGTAGTGGTGCAGGACCATGGGACACAAGAAAACCAGTGGCACATTATTCAAGGAAACAGACACCCTTTGCAGTAGAGCTTAACCGCTGCTACGCAGCTTTAGACTCCTTCACCTGGGCGGTACAAGTAAGTGGACCAGTTGTAATGATGGGAGAACTCAAACAATGCACAACACATACCATTGTAGAGCTCCAGAATACAGGGAGACTGAGAGTCACCCAAAGCAGAAGGGCCGGTCTTCAGCACGGGCACCTAATACAACAGCTGCTGAAAGCAGAGAGACTGCCAGCAGAGGTTGCAGTAATTAAAGTAAAAGCTGACCAGAAAGGGGAGAGTACGGAGCAGAAAAGAAATGAGTGTGCAGACATCACTGCAAATAAGGCGCAGAGGGACACGAGGCAATTGAAATTGCAAGTGTGCAGGAAGAAACGACTGAAGCCAGTTTAGTAAAATTATATGAAGAGTCTGAGGCAGAAGTGAAGGAAAATGGAGGAGAAAAGGAGCAAAGGAGGGACCAGATGGGAGCTGGACCCACGGGGAGGAAGGATTCATGATGGCACCACGATGTATTTGGCAGATACTACTGAAGTTATATTGTGGAGTGATGCATCAGGGAAGGCAGAGCATAATCATGACCCACCAGCAGGACTGGTGGTGGACAGGGGTGGGCGGAGATATTGAGAAATTCTGTCGCTATTGTACCATTTGTGCCCAGCATAACTCTGGAAATGGCAGAAAGCTACAGCTGGCCAACCAGCCACGGCCGAGGGTTTCTGGGAAAACATCCAAATGGACTTCATGGGATCTCTGCCAAAAGGCATGGGGAAAAGCTACCGTCTAGTCATTATGGATCATTTCAACCGGTGGGCAGAGGGACATCCACCGCTGAACAGATTCTAGTTCAGGAAATTCTCCCAAGGTGGGGAAACCTAGTCCAGGTGGACTCAGATTAGGCAGCACATTTCACAGGGAAAGTGAGAAGGAAATGTGCCGACTGTCAGGGGTTCCACAACAGTTCCACGTTCCCTACCGCCCTCAGAGTTCGGGAATGGTAGAAAGGATGAACCGATCAAGAATACCTTAGCCAATGTTATTGCTGAGACAGGAGAGACACGGATTGATGTATTACCAGGAATCCTGATAAGCACACGAGCAACCCTAAACAGCACGTTGGGGTTCAGCCCCTACGAATTATTATTAATGGGGCGAACAATGCGACTCCTTAATGGGGTTGCTACAGGTTGCGGTGAGCCTGGGGCTTACAGGGATAGAATGACACAGTAGGTGAAAGATCATCGTAACCAAATTAAAGTGTTCAATGACCAAGCAAAACAACAACTGCACATTGCTGATCAGAGAGAGCCGGCGGGAAAGGAGGTAGTCTTCCCACAGCCGGGTGAGCAAGTCATGGTGAGGTGCAGACTTGGTGAGGCAGCCAGCAGAAACACTGGACTCAGGTTAAACCGTACAACTCACCTTCTTGCAACACACATAAAAGTTGCTGGTGAACGCAGCAGGCCAGGCAGCATCTCTAGGAAGAGGTACAGTCGACGTTTCAGGCCGAGACCCTTCGTCAGGACTAACTGAAGGAAGAGTTAGTAAGAGATTTGAAAGTGGGAGGGGGAGGGGGAGATCCAAAATGATAGGAGAAGACAGGAGGGGGAGGGATGGAGCCAAGAGCTGGGCAGGTGATTGGCAAAGGGGATACGAGAGGGTCATGGGGTCTCGGCCTGAAACGTCGACTGTACCTCTTCCTAGAGATGCTGCCTGGCCTGCTGCGTTCACCAGCAACTTTGATGTGTGTTGCTTGAATTTCCAGCATCTGCAGAATTCCTGTTGTTTGAGATCTTCCTTTAGGTTGTCCTTTCCTGGTACAAATTTATTTTTGTCCAGGAGGGCCAAGCGCAGGAACCGTTAGAGTGATTTCTGGGTTTAGGACATATACATTTAGCAAATGTATTTTGCTACCAGCCTTCACACCTGAATATGTATTGTGGATTTAATTTGGAGTGCAGCTCTCAACAATGGGTTTCTAAAGGCAGTGAATCCCAGACCAGACAATGCTGATTAAAATTAATTTGGATGTCTGTGGTGTGGTTCAGGTGTGAAGGTTGTAAGTAGCTTCAAACAAAACATTGTGCATACATTGGAAATATGGAGCTGTCCTTTGACGTTTGGCACATAAAATATCGAGCCCCACGTTGGGCCAGCAGACGTTTTGACTGAAGGTGTCTCCATATGATGCTTGCTATACCTTGTTTTCTCCAATGAAGAAGCTGCTTTGTATCAACCAGTAATTGTCTCTGGTGATTTCTTTCACACAAGAGTAGAAGCTTTTTGATTAGTTTTGAGGGGATGATAGTAGTGAATGCTGAGCTGTAGTCGATAAAGAGCATCTGGATGTATGCAACTTTGATGCCTAGATGTTCTAGGGTTCAGTGAACAGCCAATAAAATGGCGTTGGATGCAGAGTGCTGCCTGACCTGCTGAGTTCCTCCAACATTTTGTGTGTGTTGCTGTAGATGTCCAAAATCTGCAGGATCTCTGATTACCAATGCAAATAAGCCCATATATCCCATATCCTATGTCTTTACAAGATGTAAGTTACTCTGAAGAACACTATTGGAAATCAGGAAGCAAAGGCACCTAGATATCAGTTTAAATATATCATATTTTTACTGTATTAGAGAACTAGACTTAGGTTTCCTATTGATGTCTGGTGTTAGTAAATTTTCATCTGTATTTTCAAAACTCCCAAAATTGATTCTTGATTCTCATTTGAAATATCGCTCATTTCTTTATATCCCTGGGCAGAATTATTTGGTCACCATTATCACTGTGTATATCATTCTAATTGCATTACTTCCAGAATTATTGTAAGAAAAGGAAAAGATTTATAAATAAACATCTGTACAAATTTAATCTATTAAATTTAGTCTGTTAAACTTACACTGTTGAAATCAAAATTGCATCTACCAGTTGCTCTCGCCACCTTCTGAGTGAAGAAGTTCCTCTCATGTTCCCCTTAAACATTTCACCTTTCACCACTAACCCATGACCTCTAGTTCTCATCTTTCCCAACCTCAATGGAAAAAATCCTGCTTGCATTTAACCTATCTATACCCCTCATAATTCTGCATGCCTCTATCAATTCTCCTCTCAATCTTTTACACTCTAACCTATTCAATCTTTCCTCATTGTTCAGGTCCTCCAGTCCCAACAACATCCTTGTAAATTTTCTCTTTACTCTTTTAATCTTATATTGTTTTTTGTCCATTGTCGACGTCGATGAGGACCTTGACACCAGATGGGGTTGAGACTAGCGCGTGATTTGGATTTAACTCGGCGCAACGTCAGCCTCACTTTCTCTTCCCAATTCCCATCTGGATCCAGTGGCAAGACAGAGTCGAGATTGCTGGAGATGGGACTAGGCGCAGTGGATGACCCAGGCATTTTCTGTGTTTTGTCCCGCTCTACACGTTCCACGACGCTTGCAGAGACTGCCTTCTTGACCATTGTATCTTCCATTGGTCTCGTCCGCTCAATCCGCCAGAGTCTATCTTCACATGCTGGGATAGACCCTGTCTCACTGAGGGTTTGGGACCCGTTGGCTACCCTCACCTGATTTAGCTGGCTAGTTCAAAGCCGTTGCCCAGGGTGGGGCTGCTGTTGCATGCTAACAGCTACGGGGAGCCACAGGTGAGAGCTCAGTGCCAGGTGGGGACCAAAGGTAGACTAACTGCCTTGAAAAGGACGCGACATGTTCCCACACCAGAGGTGCTACCCCTCCCTGACACCTCATACACCCCAATCTTATATATATCTTTCCTGTATGTAGGTGACCAAAACTGGACACAATATTCCAAATTAGGCCTCACCAACGTCTTATACAACTTCAAGGTTGCATTTCAATTACTGAACTCAATACTTTGATCTAAGAAGGACAATGTGCCAAAAGCTTTCTTTACAGCCCTTTCTACCTGTGACACCACTTTCGAAGTATTCCCACATCCCTTTGTTCTATTGCACTGGTCGGTGTCCTACCGTTCACTGCGTAAAATATAACCTGGTTGTTCCTCCCAAAGGCATACCTCACGCTTGTCTGTATTAAATTCCATCTGCCATTTTTCTGCCCATTTTTATGACTGGTCCAGATCCTGTTGCAAGCTTTGATAGTATTCCTCACAGTCCACTGTACCCCCAGTGTGGGTGTCATCCACAGATTGGCTGATCCAGTTAACCACATTATCATCCATATTGTTGATATACTGTACATGACAAACATCGATGGACCCAGCACTAAACCCTGTGCCACTTCACTAATCACAGACCTCCAGTCAGAGAGGCTCCCATCTATTATCACCACAAAGCCAATGCCTAATCCATTTTGCTACCTCATCTTTAATGCCACCTGTCCAAACCTTCTTGAGTAACCTAACATTCAGGACCTTGTCACATGCCTTGCTGAAGTTGATGTAGACAACATCCACTGACCTGCCTTCATCACATTTCTTAGTAACTTCATCAAAGAATTCTATAAGATTGGTTAGACACGGCCTACGATGCACGAAGCTATGCTGACTGCCCCTAATAGGTCCCTGTCTATTAAGATAGATATCTGATCCCTTAGAATACCTTCCAATAACTTTTCCACCACTGCTGTCAGGCTCTCCAGCCTATAATTTCCTGGTTTATTCTTAGAGCCTTTCTCAAACAGAAGAACAACATGAGCTATCCTCCAATCCTTCAGTACCTCACCTGATTTAAATATCTCCGCTAGAGCCCCTGCAATTTCTGCATTTTCCTCCCACATGGTCCGAGGGAACACCTTGTAAGGCCCTGGGGATTTGTCCATCCTGATTTGCCTCAAGTCCGCAAGTACGCTCTGATTGCAATAGGAACTGTGTATAATTACATCAGGATCAGGTAACGACTGCCATTTCCAAAGCTTTCAAGTTGGGCCCTGTAGTACAATTTATTATCAATTATTCTTTGGTGAATTCAGTAGTGAAGTCTTATTCATGCTTGAAATAAGCAACCAAAGCACCCTTTATTCTCAATGAAAATTCAAATTAGGCAGGTAGCCAAAATTTACTCAGCCTCCAACAAGCCAAGTATTGTTGGGTGGGGTTGCAGATTGAAGAAGGTGGCAGGAGAAGAGAGAAAGCAGAAAAGAGAAAACAGCAAATGGATGGATGGAGTCAATGGGGGGTGGGGGCCTTGCTTGTAAATTGGCTCCTAGTAGCAATTTTATTGCATTAAGGCTTTCTGCACATGCTTCCCTAAAGCATCACAGTTTTCTACAGTGTTCATTAGCTATGAGGGCAATGAGGCTCCAGTTAAACCAACCTGGCAGAGAGTTGGGCATTGCATGTTTTGTAAGGATGTTGGTCTGCTGGGGATTATTACCCACTAGAATTTGAAGAATTGAAGTTCCTCAGGATGGAACCAAATCTTGCATGAGATGGTTTAACTAAAACTATGTTAACAGATTGTATAATTGTTGTAAAAAATCATAGAGAAACTCTTTAGTTTATATTTATAATTCTGATTATTTTGCGACAGCATTATCTGTTTAAATGATTCCAGCACAAATTGCCTCGGATTTGAATAACTCCCACTTCAATTACCCATTGCAATTAGGGAAGCACCTCAGTGGTTGAAGTTGGTAGTACCTGAACAACATTACCACATTCACATTAAGGTAACAGCATTAAACTTCAACTGGTCATGTCTAATTTCACCAGTAAGCACACTTGTGAATGTTCCACCTCAAGCCTCCACCACAAACGTTCCTCTGGTTAAATGATGTAGGACACAGAACCACGTGCCAATGAGCCAAGTTCTGAACAATAGTACCATTTCAACAAACTGACTCAATTATTGGATAACTCATATCAGTGATTGCATGCAATAACATCAATACTTACTCACCCATTTAATAGTATTTTGTTATGATCAATCATGTTTACAAAAGAAACAATATTGCTGTTTGCTACAGTACAGATTTTATGTTCCTTGTAACAGTTTGCTTGCACAATAGAAATGAGTCCTTGTGTTCAAGCACATCTGGTAAAACCGCAGCTCAATATGGACTTCATCCCAATGGGAAATCTTTGATGAATTGCATTAACTGGAAGGGGAGAAAGTACAAAAGTTAAGGACTTCACGCTTCCTCTTGGTCAGTTACCACTTTGTCCACAGGTGTGAAGTGAAGGGGCAGCATACTCTAGCCTTGTGCAAAAAATCAGCCAAGTCACAGATTCATGAACAAGCTGAGCTTGTATTCAATTGTTCAAAACAGACCCATCCAAAGATCCCATCATCACAAGTACATGTCCCATTCTTTTCCCCACAGGCCTAGGAATCTACCCAGGAAAGATTAAGTTTTAAAACTAACTAATAATTTGATAAACTAGTGCTGGACAGCCAATGTAAGCAAGACTAACAAGGGTTCGATCAAGTCTATCTTCACTAGAATACCACAGATAGTTATCCTTCCAACTATAGCCAGCAGGTTACAGAACAATTGAGGGCTCAATAAATTTCAACCATGTAAAGCCAAAATCCCATGACCTACATGTGAAGAGATGCAAGTCCAATTCATCAAGAGAGTCTGCTGCAACTGGTGTCTTCAGTCTGGACAGTGGCCATTGACAAATAGTGCCCAACATCAAATCTGGATGGAAATTAAATCCATTGGCTCTGGAGGACATGGTAGTATTTCTTACAGATACTGCTTAAGTTTGAAAAGTGAGCACAGGACTGTACGTCACATCATTAGATCTGAAGATACCTCAGATTTTTTTCCTCAAGTTGTTCCCAACCAATACTCAAACACAGGATTTCACTGACACAAAAAAGACAAACCAGTGGCAATTTTACATGTTCATTTCCATTGCTGTAAACACATTTTAATCAGCTTTGAAGAATTATACTCATAAATTTCCCTCACTGATTCACTTGGATCTTGTACCCTGGCTCATACAACATTCATCAACATTCATGAAAATCCACAGAACTACCCACTAATTGAATTAGATTGAAGCTCAAGCCGAGCCAAAAAAGTTATCAAGGAGAATACTTCGGTTAGGGTCAAAATCATGGACACCAAAAATGCACGTGCAAGAGACCCAATAGCTATTGATGACGTACAGTTCAGTTTGAAGACAAAAATTGTGTGAAAATTAAATATTAAATATTGTAACAACACTGCAAATATTCACCACACCAGCTCCTTCCACCAGTATGACATGACTTGCTGAAAGTTTCCACCATTCTTGTTATTTCAGGATCTGCAGACCAAACATCAAGACAACTAAACATTCAGAAACTTCTGGACCATTGGGGTTAAATAGTATGCAACAAGATACATATTAACATGCAAAAGCTTGTATCTTAACAGTATGCAACAAGATACACATTAGTATACAAAAGATTATATCTTAATAGTATGCAACAAGATTATATCTAATACTATGCAACAAGACATGTATTAGCATTTCAGATGGCCAAGTGACATAGATGAATGATTAATCATGGTATAACATATTAGGTTATTAGGTCAAAGACAAGGTAGTAAATGATTTTTTTTTCTCAGAATACTGTATATCTGCCATTTGCCATCAAGAATCAACTTGTTAAATCTAGAGGAGCAAAGATATTCACTTATTAAATGAGAGAGTTGTCTGTTGTAATCAGTTGGCAATGGAGATCCAGTAGTTTAATTTGCATTCATGGTTTGTTCCAAGGATTTTTTAAAAAAATTTGGCTCAATCATTCTGTTTGCTGCCTGAAAGTAGATTGAATGAAGTGCATGAGGAGGCTGTTGTGGCTAGCGTTAACCCCTTCCTATGAAATGACCTAGATCTACTGCCTACAGTCACACCAGGTCTACAGCAGATGCAAGATCTCCGGTTCTCCTCACTGACTGACAACACTTTAATGTTTCTTTTCACTCTGAGGTACAACAGCAGTTCTGGACAGGGAAGGAATTACCATTCCTCCGTTCACTACAATTCAATGTGCATTCAGTTTATACCTCAAAAGATACTTCACAGCAAAATGACAATGCCCATAAAAAACACTAATTCAGCTCTCAAGTGGAAGGAGTGACTAAACATCTTAATGTAAGTAATTCAAAATATCAGACCCCATTGGAGGAGCAAATCACAATATCTTCAAACTTGACTGCATTTCAAAATATGCAGCATTCTGAAGAAAGTCCCTGCAGATTTATCTACAAGTTGTCATGTAGATCACAGTTTCTATTTTCCAGGCATGCAAATGTATACCACTTTAGGTACTTTTGAGGGGCACACCCTAACTTGGGGGTGGGGAGCCATAGTGACCAGGTCTCTGGCACTGAGTCTAGTGCTTTGGCTCAGAAGATAAGAGAGGTGAAGAGGACTGCAGTGGTGATAGGAGATTCCATAGTTAGAGGAACAGAGATGAGATTCGAGATTCAGTGGGTGTAATTGATACACCTCCCAGGTGTAACAACCAGGAAGTCTCGGGTGGTGTCCGTTGCATTCTAAGGGGGTGGGGGGATGGTGAGCAGCCAGAAGTTTTACTACTTATTGGCAGAAAGTAGAAAGGTAAAAAAGGTGAGGAGGTCCTGAAGAGAGATTTTAGGGAACTGGATGGAAAGCTGAAAAACAGAATCTCCAGGGTAGTAATCTTTGGATTGCTGCCCGTGCCAAGTACTAGTGAGAGTAAGAATTGGATGAATTGAAAGTGAATGCATAGCTGAGGAACTGGTGCAGGGGGCAGGGGTTCAGATTTATGGATCATTAGGATCTCTTTTGGGCAAGGTATCACTTAGACAGAAGGGACAGGTTACACCTGAACATGAGGAGGACCAATATTCTTGCAGGCAGCTTTGCTAGAGCTGTTCAGAAGTGTTTAAACTAACTTGGCAGGGGAATGGAACCGCAGTGATCGTGCTGATGAAACTGGTTTACAAACAGAGGCAATGTGTATTGAGACTCCTAGCGAGGAGAGGCTCATGATAGGGCAAAATAGCAGTCAGTAGAATGAGTTGCATTGTAAAAGGGACATAAAATTGAAAAGGATGATGAATACAGGATTGAAGGTGTTATATTTGAATGCATGCAGTATACAGAATAGGGTAGATGAACCTATAGCACAGTTGCAGATTGGTAGGTATGACATTAGGGGCATCACTGAACCATGGTTGAAAGAAAATTATACCTGAGAGCTTAATGCCCAAGGATATAAACTGTATTGAAAGGACAGACAGGTAAGTAAAGAGAGTGGTGTGGCTCTGTTGGTAAAAAATGAGATGTTCCAGAACTACCAAGAAGTACTCCTTCTTTAACGAGAGGGACTTTACTTCCTCCACCAACAACACTGCCCTCACCCACATCTCTTCCATTTCACAGATACCTGTCCTCACTCCATCCTCCCACCGTCACACCAGGGATAGTATTCCTCTTGTCCTCACCTACCACCCCGCTAGTTATCACGTCTAGCACGTAACTCTCTGTAACTTCTGCCATCTCCAATGGGATCCCACCACCAAGCACATCTATCCCTTCCCCCAACTTTCTGCTTTATGCAGGGATCGCTCCCTATGTGATTCCATTGTCTAATTGTCCCTCCACAAATCCACTGATATCCCTCCTCGTACTTCTCCTTGTAAGTGGAACAAGAGCCACATCTGCCCCTCACCTCCTCCCTCACCACCATTCAAGGCCCCAAACAGTCCTTCCAGGTGAGCCAGCACTTCACCTGTTGGGGTCATCTACTGTAACCCGTGCTCCCAGTGTAGCCACCTGTATATCAATGAGACTCAACACAGATTGGGAACGCAAACACGAGGAATTCTGCAGATACTGGAAATTCAAGCAATGCACATTAAAGTTGCTGGTGGCAACAGATTGGGAGACTGCTTTACCGAGCATCTTTGCTCCATCTGCCACAAAAAGCAGGATCTTCCAGAAGCCACCCATTTCAATTCTACTTCCCACATGCTTTCCGACATGTCAGTCCATGGCCTCCTCTACTGCCACACTCAGGTTGGAGGAACAACACCTTATATTTTGTCTGGGTAGCCTCCAATCTGATGGCACGAACGTCGACTTCTCAAAATTCCGGTAATTGCCCACCCCATCCTACACCTTTCCCCATTCCTGTTTTCCTCTCTCACCTTATCTCCTTACCTACCCATCAGCTCCCATGTCCTTCCATCCTATCCTATCAGTTTCCCTCTTCTCTAGCCTCAACGTACATGTGATAAATAATTCTGTATTGGAATCGGAATCAGAGAGCTCCAGCTTGCATTGTTTTTTGACACTGTTGGGTCTCTCATGAACTGATTCCTCAGTTCTTGTGCAATTAGTATCTGGTAATAAATGCAGGTAAATTCAGGTAATGCCAGCTATTGCCACATCCTCTTGTATACACAAATAAAAAGGAACAGAAATGTTGGTTCCTTTTAGTATTACCAGAGAAGACTGTCTAATACAAATGGTCCTTACACAGTGTTTCAGGTGTGTTCCATCTTGGGCTTTATATTTTCTGTCATCACATGTACTGAGATACAATAAATATCTGTTGGCATGATGTCCAAGCAGATCATTCAATACATACGTACGTACAGTGAGTTGGCAAATAAGGCAAGGTAATGCAGTAAGTGGAGGCAGAATATAGTGTTAGAGTTCCTAAGCAATTGCAATGCAAGGTAAACGATTAAGCTGCAAAAGCCATGACAAGTGGGATTGAGAGATCAGGAGATCATCTTCATAGTATCAGCAGTCTTGTAACAGTGGGCTGGCAGCTGTCCTGGAGTCTGGTGGTGGTACATGTTCTTAAGCTGTTGAATCTTCTGACCAATGGAAGATGGAGAAGAATGACCAGTGTATGTGGGGACCGATATGTTTGCTGTGTTTACAAGCCAGTGGGAAAGGGCAGCCGTGGCATTGATGGCAGACTTGGCTGCATGACAGACTGGAGTGTGTTCAAAGCAACACACGCAAAATGCAGGAGGAACTCAGCAAGCCAGGCGGCGTCTGTGTAAATGAATAAGCGGTCGACATTTCAGGCTGAGACTCCTCTTCAGGACAGGAAAGGAAGGAGGAAAATACCAGAATATAAAAGGGGGAGGAGAGAGGAGAAGGAGGATAGCTAGAAGGTGATGGGTGAAGCCGGGTGGACAGGAAAGATAAAGAGCTGGAGAGGAAGGAATCTGCTCAGAGAGGAAAGTAGACCATGGGAAAAAGAGAAGGAGGAGGGGACTCAGGGTGAAGTGACAGGCAAGTGAGAAGAGTTAAGAGGCCAGAGAGGGGAGTAGAAGAAGATGGGAGGGAGAGAGTTATCTTTTTTTACTGGAAGGAAAAATCCACATTCATGCCATCAGGTTAGAGGCTACCCAAATGGATTATAAGGTGTTGCTCCTCCACCCTGAGGCTGGCCACATCTTGGCCCAAGAGGAGGCCATGGACCGATATGTGAGAACAGGAATAGGAATCATAATTAAAACGTCTGGCCACCGGCAAGTTCCACTTTTGGTGGATGGAGCAGAGGTGCTCCACAAAGCAGACTCCCAATTTACGACAGGTCTCAACAATGTCGAGGAGGATACAATGAGAGCACTGGACACAATAAATGACTCCAGCAGATTCACAGGTGAAGTATTGCCTCACCTCGAAGGACTTGGGGCTCTGAGTGGAGGTGAGGTAGGAGGTGAATGGGCAGGTGTAGTACTTTGGCTGCTTGCAGGGATAAGTGCCGGGAAGGAGATTAGTAGGAAGGGACAATGCCCTGTGATATCTTTTAGCCTTGATCACACCAGTTGCCATAGCAAGCTGTGATGCATTTGGATAGGATTCTTTAGGATAGTGGTGAGTACTTCCCAGATCATCCGAGGAAAAGCCCTCCCCACCATTGAGCATATCTACATGGAACGCTGCCACAATAAATCCATCACCGAGGACCCCCATCTTCAAAACCATGCTCTCTCCCCACTGCTAACATTGGGAAGCAGGAACAGGAGCCTCAGATCCCACACACCAGGTTCAGGAACAGTTATTACCCTTCAACCATGAGGGTCCTGAACCAGTGCAGTTAACTTAACTCACCTCAACACTGAACTGAGTCCACAACCTATGGAATCACTTTCAAGACCATACAACTCATGTTGTCAGTATTATTTATTTATTTATTCATTTATTATTGCACAGGTTGTTTTATTATGCACATTAGTTATTTATCTGTCTTTCTATTTGGTGTACAGATTTTGATTGATTCCACTGTGTTTCTTTGTAACTACTATAAAAGCATGCAAGAAGGTGAATCTTGGGGTAGCATATAGTGATGTATAGGTACTTTGGTGATAAATTTATTTTGAAATTTGGACTTTCTGTGGTATATCTCTGAAAATTGGTTAGGCCATGCTGAACTTCCTTAGCCTTCTGAGGAAGGAGAATTGCCAGTGTTCTTTCTTGGCCATAGTGTCTATCTCACTGGACTAGGTCCAGTTACCAGCGAAATTTGTACATAGAAATTTGAAGCTCTGAACCACTTCAACAGCATTGATACGGAAAGAGTGTTGCAATCCAGGCTGCTTCCTGAGGACATTTTGGTTTTGTTGACATGGAGAGAAAGGTGACACGGTGCCACTAGGCTCTATATCCTTCTTGTACCTCATCAATGACACTTCCCTACTCCTTCAAGCCTTCACTGAAAGGCAAACAATTGCCATTAGTCCAATACACTTAAGTATGAATAAACCCCTGAAATTCTTGAGATAATCTTTTCTCACATTTTTATTATACTAGTAATCTCCCCTTGGGCCAACTCATGCTGTGGGATAAACTGGATGTTTAGCTCATTCACTGCTAGCTGCTTGTTCAGAACAATATTTTCACTTAATCTATGCACTGCAGCTCACTGAGGGAAAATCAGACCATTAAGCACAGGGAACAGTTATGAGTTACTCAAATGAGTGCTGTGAAACAAGACAAAAATGATCCCTTACAATGATCCTCCCTTTCTTGAAGACCAACGGTAGCAGTTTGAAAGCTTTGACAAGTGAATATCACTGATTTTGCCAGCTGCATGACTTTAGGTTTTCATGGTCATTTTAGTCACTAACATCAATCTTCTTGGTCTCAGGTTAATTCATATACTCCTAGAGTCTCTAATTGTAGATGATTTCAATCAAATAGAAATAAATAATACTGGTTCCTTTTCAAGTTTAATAGATTCAAGAAGTAAAAATAAACATTTCTACAATATTCCTACAACTTTTTTTCCAGTTCCTACAAAGTTTACAAGTAATACAATCAGAATGAGATACACAGTGATAAAATATCCAAGTAACCATCTACAGTAATTAGTGTCATTTGATGAGAATCAAGTGCTAATTTTAGGAGTTTTGATCATTCTGGTAAGGAACAAAATATTAACACCAGACTCATGGGGAAAGGTCAAATGCACTTACATTTTATCATTACTGTATCCCACAATATTTAAAACTACCCAGGCTCCATAGTTTCCTCACTTCCAGTTGCCTCTTTGAATGGATTCATCTGTTATATTAATGTCTACAGAAACAGTTGCTGGGGTTGTACTCTCCCTAGTGCAAGACTGTTGCCATAAATGCCTGAAAATCTCCAAAGATGGACCAAGTTGAACTTGTAGATGACTTCGTATGGCAGCAATAACTTTTTCCCCACAGTCAAAAAGGCCCCTCACATATTCCACGTAGGCCCTGTTAAAAAGGAATTATGCATTACATTTGCATCAAGTAATTACTGGCAGTTGCAATAGCTTTAAGTTGGACCATGCAGCAGAGTTAATGAACAATATATTCAGCAACAAATCTGATAGCATAGTCTTACTACTGAAATAAATGTCTGGAAGTCTCATTATGCAATTGCAAATTAGCCACACAAACCATACTTGGCCCGCATCACAGGAATGACATGGTGGTATGAAGGATCTTGCTAGTAATGGGTAATATAGAGTCATTTCATAAACTTCATTCTGTCCACAATCCTTCCCTGAAGTGTCATATGTTTCTTCAGAATCTTGTGCAAAGCCAAGAAACTCTAATTAATCTAAATAGACAATTGACTATTGCATCTTTTGAAAGAATATGTGTCTATTGGAAATATGGCTCACTACATTTCCAAGAACTGAAGTTACTAGGGACATATTCCAAATTTAATGTGATTGTTTCAAAGTGCCCAACTAGGTAGAAAGATCCTATATTCACTTAAATGTAGGATTACAACATTCAGTCCCAAGATGTTACTTTGCTATGTTAGGGCTTTTTCTAATAAACTTCTGTTACAAATTGCCTACAAAATCAAGAACTCCCATTTGAATTCACATAACTAGATGCCAGGAGGCACCTCATTTGTTAAAGACAACTGTATCAAACATTGTTTCCATTGTGCCAGAAGCTTACAAGTTCAAGTGGAATTGGCTTGTATTGTTCTGGTTTGCTTTCATTACTTTAAAATTAAAGATCAAATAATGCAACAGGCAAGAAAACAGAGAGTTTTTAGATTATGGAATCTGAGCTCTGGTTTTATGAAGATTATACAAGAGAGATAATGGAACAAAGATCAAATTTTGCCCTGGTAATGAAACAAGCATATGACAAAGAACTTTTTCCCTCTTTGAGGTATCCGACAAGAATTAAAGTTTTTCCTGCTAATTCTCTTCCTCGTACTTTTTTTTGATCCAAAAGCTGCACTGGACTTTGTTCAGGCTATACCCGTCGCTGTTACTGACGCCACTACGGAATGAATTATCTGAAAGTCTGTTTGGCTATCTGTATAGTACTCACATTTTGGAAAGAAGATTAATAAAGGTCATTTGTATATTTCATTGAGAGACTAATTAAAGAAGACAAGGAGAGTTGTTCATTATTGCATATTGTTGGTTTTCCTTTGGAAAGATTTATGGCTTAAGTATGTCTGTCTAAATGATCATCTGAATATTCGATGACTCAGAGAAGAAGATAAGGGAATTTGCTCCTTTAATTTAATACTTGGTTTGTTTCTTTTTTTAATCAGCTAATGGGTAGTTCTTTCCTACTAATAGGGCTTTTTATATATTTTTCTGTTTTATTGTAACATTTTATAATTGAATTTAAAGCTTTTTTAGGGAATTAATATTAAACTTAAAGATGGTGCTGGTTTTTCTCTCTAAGAGATAACATTATTTTGGTTCTTTCTTGTTTATTAGTCAATGGAAAGTAAATACCTTTTTTTTGCTGAGACTTTAATGTTTTTTTTACAAGGTCACTCTACTTTTTTACTAACTGGGGGGAGGGAAAGAAAGCACAGACAAAGCGGTCAGCAGCTTTCAACTCTATCGTAGATCGCTTGCATTTTTTGGGCTTCCGGGTGTGGGTGGGTGGGTTTAGAGTTGGGAGTTTTTTCCCATTGGGTGGTTCTGCAGCATGCTTGTTTTTTATGTGGTTGTACTCTTCATCAACGCCATTTTTGATCATCCCGTATTAGTATGTGCTCTCTGCATGTATAAAATAGAATAAAATTACAGTATGGTATTTAAACAGATTAATATAATAAGTTGGAATGTACGTGGTTGGAATCATCCTATTAAGTGAAAAAAGACTTTTAAAATTATTAACCGATTCCAACCTTGTATAATATTTGCTCAAGAGACACATATCAGGATGGGAGATCAAAATAGATTTTTTGGATGGTGGAATGGTTTGCAATTCCACTCTACCTCTCAGAGTAAAACAAAAGGCGTGACTTTTTATTAAACCTAATATATTTATTCAAGGGGATATTGAATCAGATTCTAATGGTAGATTTTTAATTGTTAAAGGAACAATCTGTAACGGAAAAGTTGTTTTGATTAAATTGTATGGTCCTAACTTAGATGATCCTTCTTTTTTTAAAAAGTTATTTGCTTTACTGCCTGATTTAAATGAATATATGCTGATAATGGGTGGGGATTTTAACTGCTGCTTAAATCCTACAATTGATACTGATTTTGAGAAAAGATGGGGCTCATTTGCTCGTAATTATAATTTGAGATAATTGGTATAATTTTTTTTTAGTATATTTTCTTTTCTTGCTGACGGTTTGATGTTTATTTTTAGAAGCTTGTTGTATGACGCATGACTCCGGGGTTGTACACCTAATGGGTTCTTTTTCTTTTCTCACTTTTCTGCTTAGTAGGTTTTTTTTGTTATCACAAAATTTATTTTCAATCTTTAAGATAATGTCTTTTTTGAGACATTGTAAGTGTTGTTACTTCAATGTACTCATGTTATTTTTTTCTGTATAATATAACAATAGAAAGATTTGAAAAGAAGAAAGCCCTGGCAAGGAAGTTGAAACAAATAATACAAGTTTACACATTACAAACTGATCAAGTTCTAGCTTGAATTACACCACTGAATACATGCAATAAAAACAATATTGACTCACGCATTGAAGAGTAATTTGTGAAGATCTATCATGTTTACTAAGTGTTCCAGATTCGTTTCTGTTACAGGGCAGATGTTATGTAGCCGGTAGCATTCTGCTTGCACAGAGATTAGCATCCTTTGCAATGCACTACAACTGGTGTTACTGCTGCTGAATCTGGACTTGATCCCAAGGGCACTGCACTTCAGGATGTCTTTGATGAATTGTTTTCCCTGGATGGGGACAAATTACACAAGTCAAGGGATTTCTACTTTCTCTTGGTCAGTTGCAACATCATACAGTTGAAGCAATAGTACATTCTAAGTACATCAGCTACTCAATTTCTATAAATACACTTATGTTCACCTAGGAGACTGAGTTAATCTATAGCAGAGAGAGAAGCTTGGAGGGCAAACACTCCCTTTGACCCTTCCAGCAGGTTGAAATACCATTGCAGTATTACTTTTAATCCCAAAGGCACTGAGCTCAGGACAAACCAGTTGAGAACTTCTACGTACTCAACAAACATTTAGAATTAGTTACAATTATCCATAGGGAAAGAAATGCAAAGCATCAGATGTACCATTACATATACTCCTTTTCAATAATTTGAACAATTCTTAATGCTTTCTTCAATGTGACTTCTAACATAGAAACATAGAAAACCTACAGCACAATACAGGCCCTTCAGCCCACAATTTAGAAATTACCTAGGGTTATCCATAGCCCTCTATTTTTCTAAGCTCCATATACCTATCCAGGAATCTCTTAAAAGACCCCATCGTGTCTGCCTCCACCACTGTCGCTGGCAGCCCATTGCACGCACTCACCACTCTCTCCAGAAAAGACTTACCCCTGACATCTTCTCTGTACATACTTCCAAGCACCTTAACAGTTAACTCCGGACAGGGAAGGAAGTACAGTTTTCCTCCATTCAGTTAATTTACTACACCACTGTTGTAAACGAGTATTCCATTTTCAGATCTGTTCCAAATCTCAAGCTTTACTCAGTTGCAAACTAATTCACTATGACCATAACTACTACCAATTCAGAGTGAATTCCAAGTGAAAATATCTCCACACTCACATGTGAATCAAGATTGGTTGCAGTCTGCATGTAGTCCAGGCAGATTTCATTCAAGTCGTCTTCTACATCACAGGTCATGTTTTTCAGACACGCAAAGGTATCACATTCCTCATCTTCTGCAAGCTGCAGACAGACTTTTATTTGGACTGTTGAAAGCAGAATAGCTTCCTCAATTACTGATAAACAAAACTGAGATATTCTACCACTAATTATTAAAATATTCAGGTTCTATTGAGGATCCAAATTACACATTTGAGCACTTAGGTACAGATATGATTTCAATACAACTGCTCTGCCTGAGGGAGAACAAAGAGAACTTGAACTGAGTGGGAAGTCTGTAATGAAGGATACAGAGATAAAAGACCTTGGAGAACAGGATTCAGCAAATATAAACTACTCATGTTGGACAGATCAATAGAATGGGACTAAGAATAGATTGAGGGAGGTCTGGGAGTGAGTCATTGGATTTTCAGCGGCGCTTGAGTAAGGGAATGAATATTAGGCCAGTAACTGTGTTTCAAATTCATTTGAAGGCAATACACAGACGTGCATTAAATGGCTCAGATGAGGCAAACTGACTTTAAATTTCAGCTATTAATCTAATGTTGTTGCAGGACCAAGCGCTTTCTCTCCCACTCGTCTTAGTACATAATTAGGTGGGATTGAGGGTCAGCGAAAGAGAAAGGCATCAAGGGGATGTTGCCAATTGCAAAATTACAAATGCAATATTATGTAGAAAAATGTGATCTAATCTGCTGCACAAAAGCAGATACTGACGAGTGCTCAGAAGTACCCGGATATTCCTATTCCCAAATTACAAATCAAAGAATCAACAATAATCATATCGACCTTGTCCCATTCCTAAGCAACCCCGATACGACTATTCTTCCCGTGTTTGCAACAAGCCTGTGTAACACATGCGGATTAACTAAATGGTGTGAAAATAAAGTCAAATAAAGTTAATTTCTAAGCTGCCTGTGGTTGCACACCTCTCTCCATGCGCCTAAAAAAAAGTATAATATGAACCTGAAAGACTTAATGCAGACTGTTGAACACAGCTCCTGTCTCAGGACCCGCTCACACAGCAGCGTTATCCAGTTGTTGTCCAGTCCGTGTCCGGGACAGTCTCTGCCCTCTGCTCACCTGCACGGTATCTGTCCATCCGCTTTTCCGCCACGTCCGCAGCCGCCGCAAGCACGACTCCGCAGCACAGGGTGAAAAGCAGCAACCCCATCCGAGCCTGCATCTCAGCGGCACAACAGCACTTTAAGAAAAAAGGAGAAACCCCGTCTTATAAAGATACTTCAGTTTTATCGTCCAGAAGACCCAATCTATCAGCTTCAGTGCCCAGGTGTGACATTTTAAAACATTTTCGCTAATTACTGCCCTTCCCAATCAACTGACCACACAGCTCATTTTCAGGAATGTTATGACTTTTAAATGGTTCGCAAGATAGGCCCAGCTTGCGTCGCTTTTCGGCAACGTTGTGTCTCTCTTTAACGGATTGCTCGGTTCTTGGGGAATTAAAACAACATTATTAAATGCAGGCTATGCAACATATTGTCACATCAGGTGAATGGATATATTAAAAAAATACAAAAATAGGGTCAGAGTTACCAGTAAAATCTGTCTCATAAAAACAGCCTCCAGAGGTGGTCTAATCATTGTCTACTTAACAAATAGAAGCATTGTGTGCGTTCTTGCTCATAAGGTACTCCATCCTGAATCTTGAAGCCAATGACCAGAAATGTGATAATAATATTTCCATCCTGTCCTTTAAGTCACTCATACGATAAATGATTGTGGCAATGTTGTGGTTTATTCTTGGTTATCCTAGCTCATGTGTCATATCTGCTACACTAATACAGTGAACGTGGACTATAGTGGACAATAGGTAAAATTATGGCTGATCACATCCTGTGGGTTGTGATTGCCACCTTGGCTACACTGACCATTATCAGGACCGCAGCCATTCCACAAGGCAGAGTTCACTGCCATCAGTAACTAGACCACACAAAACGGGAACCAATGCACTGACCAAGGATTACGCTGATGGACTTCTGATAACTTGTCCCATCAACTGGCTTAAGCATCAGGAAAACTGGGAAAAAGTCAAAAGTGCTAACTAAATAAAATAAATGATACATCCATTTAAAGACACATAAAACTGCAGTTAATTCAAATAGAGATTAAACCAACAAATAAACAATGTAAATTTACTTAATGAATGAAGTTGCTGCTACAGTAAAGTGATGCGTAAAGAGCCTTGTGTGAAAACTGTTGAGTCCAAGGGAGAGCTCAGATGTGTATATCTGATCTCTGTTTCATTCTCCTAATCCATCTTGCAGATACTTAAGCAAGATGTTATATTGACAACATTTGACATGAAGCACAATCAAGTGATACACAGTGCCTGAATTGAGAAGCACAAGTCTGGATAAAGAACCACTCCAATAAGAACTGTTATCATGCATGGAGCACTGACCGTAGGTGGGCAGGTATTGGGCAAGGAAAGGTAGGATGCAGTCAAGATATGAGGAGATCAGTACAGTGGGGCAAGAGTGGCAGAATCAATGGGCCTACCAACAGTCTTGATTGTGGATCTTGGCCGAGAGAGTTCCCCAACTCAACACTTCCCTGCTTCTGCCCGGCTGGAGATTTGATGAGTTCTGTGTAAATGTCAAATTATTTACTCAAAACAATTGAAGTACATCTGCCATTTGGTGAGTTTGCCTTATAATAAATTCTTACAGCACAGTAATAGACAATTTTCTGGAACCAGTGCTGGAGGAATGTTGTATTAGGAACTGCCTTCAGTCTCTGAAATCAAGTACCCAACATGCACAACCTTTTGTTGAAGAGCTCGCCTTTCTTTAGTTTCACAATAAAGATGTTGTAATATGACAATAATTACAATTTAGTTTTTGTGATTTCACCCCCCCCCCCAACTCAACATATTGCAATTCAGATGAACAGAGTACAGGATGAACAAGGGAGGGGGAAATTCAATGTTCAGATCTGCCATTATGTGCTAGATACTCAGTGATGTGCTTTAAAAAAAAAAGTCACTCCTTCCATGCACTTCTCACTGATGCCAAATCAGACATCTAAGCACAAGGAACTCAGAACAGATTCCAGTCTACGATGAGCTACTCCTGTGTGTGCGGTAGAAAGCATACACAAATTATCCCTTCCAGTGTCTCTCCATTTCCTGAGGATGAAACTAAGGTGAAGCAGATGTCAACAGCTGAAAACAATCCCGCTTTGCAACTGGCATGGGGTATGTTAGTTTGTCTCTTCATTTTAATCCGAATCACACCCCAATCTTCTTGGAATATCTTTACTTCCTAATCTGCTCCTACAGTCTCAGATTAATCTAATGCAAAATGATTTGAAAACAAAACTCCAAGTTGAAAAGGAACCATTACGTGAAATTTAATAGCTGAAAGTTGTAAAAAGGTTTGCTTGAACATCCTATTTTCACTTTTACAATAAATCTGGAAATAATGCAATCAGACAGAGGTACACTGAGATAGTAACCATGTCATTCTGTCCATGGAGTTCAGTGCCATTTGACTTGAGGATGAAGAACTAACTTTAGGAGTTTTAATCATGCAGGTGAATTCACTAACACGGAGACTGGTAGGAACATGGTCAATTGCAGCTAAATGTTAATGAGGTGGATTATTTAAACAAGCTGATATACAGGCTCCTTACTTTACTTATTTCCATTAGTGATCTCCCATGGTATTCAGATCTTCTAGATGATCTCCTTCAGAAAGAGATGATGGTGTTATTTTCTCCATCAAAACTCAAAGATCTTTATTGCCTCAACATACTGAAAGATAGCACAAGTCGAGATTGTTGATAACTCTCAAACCTTCTCTTGTCTCTTGCCCTCATGACTTTGCTCTGGTTCCCAACCTCATTCCCTTTATTCCACTGTTCTCCCTTATCAGATTCTTTTCCCTTCAGCCCTTTCACCTCGTAGCCTCTTACTTCATTCTCTTCCTTCCTCACCAATCCTTCTTCTTCCTCACCTGGTCTCACCAATACACTACCATTTTGTAATCCTCACCCTTCTCCTACTCTGTATTCTGGCTTTGTCTACTCCCCTGATGATGCTTATTTCTCTCTACAGACACAACTGTCTGAACTGCTCCAGCATTTTGTGTGTGTTGCTCCAGAATTCCAGCATCTGCAGAATCACTTGTGTCTCTGAGATTGTAGACGGCTTCTTATTGCATTAGTAGTGCTATTACCATAATCAAACAGGACTTACATATATTTCACATATTTCCTTTCAAGCAAGGTTTATGCATTATTATTTTACATTCTGCAACAAATGCAATGCTGACATCTTATCCATGTCTGAAACCAGCATCAGCAGAAAGGAGAGAAGGGTGGTCCAATTCCATGTGGTGGACCTTGCTTGTATTTTGGCCCTTGCAGTAATAGAAACTGAGCTTTGTTACTTCAAACTGTGCACACCAACCCTCCTTGAAATGTCACACATTTCTTCAGCTGGAAGTGTTCATGACTGTATGAATGCATTTTTGAAGGATCTCAGTTTATTAAAAATGTTACTCAGAGTTCCAAGAATTGAAATTCTGTATTTGAAGCCTCCTCTGGGATAGTTTAATCGAAATATGGTAGACAGATCCTCCACTGTTTGGAAAATTCAGGAGGACTTCCTAAATTTTAGACTTGAAATGCTGATTATTCTCTAAGGTGTAAGGAAATAGTTAAAATTTATTCCTCCGTGGTATATGCTAAAATAAAATGAATTTTGAAAGACAAAATGGTGTCATCTTGGGATGTGCTAATGGCCTGATTTCCCCTGTGTTTTGTCTCTATTTTGTACACATATTGTTACGATTAGATACCGGTGGAGAATGTTTTCCTTCTGACACACGCGCTATCTGTTTCTACGTTGTGTGTGTCTAGGCTGAAGGTTATGGGAGATAAAAAGATGTCCTGACTGGTGTAAAAAGTAGGAATTTCTTAGTGCAAGGATAATATTTTTTTAGGCTGTGTTACAACTAACCAGGCTATTCTTCTCTAATTGGCTTTTATCAAATTAGATAGTTGCTAATCCAAATACAGTTGGCACATTATATGAAAATAGGTCTGAAAAGTCAAATTTGAAAAGCCAAAATCCCATGACAAATTTGAAGATCACAAGTCCAATTCGGTCAATCTGTGACAGCTATAATCTTCTGTCTGGCAAACAGCCATTGACAAACTATGCCCAACAGCAGTTCTGTTTGTGAATTACACCATGGGCTCTTGGTAGTATTTCTTATTACTGCTCAGAGTTTGAAAGTCAGCACAATATACAAAATGCATGAGACTGCACCCAACACCACAAAATACTGCAGGAACTTAGCAGGTCAGGCAGCATCTATGGAAAAGTATAAACAATCTATGTTTCAGGCTGAGGCCTTCCACCATGTTGCTTTGCATTTCCAGCATCTGCAGACTTTCTCGTGTTTGTGTAAGACTACCCCCATTTACAGGTGAAGATATAACATCTCATTCCTCAAACTGCTCCTGACGAAGATTGAAACACAGAGTGTTAGTGAGAAAACTAAATTGATGGCAACATCACTTGGTTACTTCACTGTTGCAAACATTTCAAATCAGTTTTTGTAAATTGTACTCACAGGTTTCCCTGGAACTGCCAGGCCTTCACAAATTCAGCCTCATGCAACTTGAGGCATGAGCCCGGACGTAAGAACTAAGTGAATTTGTGAAGGGCTGGCAGTTCCAGGGAAACTTGTCAGTACAATGTATAAAAGCTGATCAGTCAGTTAATTGGGACTAATTGATAACATCTCAGCAGTTCTTAAAAGCTTTCAAGCAGAATGTGAAAGTTGGAGAAAATTCCCTGTAATGGCATAGACACCAAAGATGCATGTGCAAGACGTTGGTGAGGCATAGATCATTAGGTAGATGAGAAGAATAAATTGAAATTTCTGAAAGTAATAAGAATACCATCTCCTTTCACCATCACTCCCCGGCACACTGAGCGGTGCCAGCATTGCTGTTATTTGCAGAATCTGCAGTTTGATTCGGGACAGCTAAACATTCAGGTACTGCTATACCAATGTGGTCAATTAGAGTAAAACAGGTTTTTTAGTAGCAGCTCAGATAACCAAGTGATGCAGATTAAAGTTTAATCATGGTTAACTTTTTCAGGGAGTTATGTCAACATCACCGTAGCTTGGAGTCATTATTAATTTCTTAGAATTCCAACTGACAGCAGGAGCTGGAAAACAATTGGCTCAGATTATAAAATTTAGAGAACCATTTTCTACTGAAGATATAAAATCAGCTCCTCCATTTCCTAAAAATTGACCTAAAATTAATATCCATCTAGCAGACGAGGTACATCCGTAGCAGAGACGAAGTCTTGTGTGCAAACACTAATTGGCCTTTCCATCAATTTGAAATACCATAGCACTGTTATGTCTTCTAATCCAAAATTCACTCACCACAAGACAGAGCCATAGAACCATAGAACCATAGAAACTACAGCACAGAAACAGGCCCTTTGGCCCTTCTTGGCTGTGCCGAACCATTTTCTGCCTAATCCCACTGACCTGCACATGGACCATATCGCTCCATACACCTCCCATCCATGTATCTGTCCAATTTATTCTTAAATGTTAAAAAGAACCCGCATTTACGACCTCGTCTGGCAGCTCATTCCATACTCCCACCACTCTCTGTGTGAAGAAGCCCCCCCTAATGTTCCCTTTAAACTTATCCCCCCTCATCCTTAACCCATGTCCTCGGGTTTTTTTCTCCCCTTGCCTCAGTGGAAAAAGCCTGCTTGCATTCACTCTATCTATACCCAACATAATTTTATATACCTCTATCAAATCTCCCCTCATTCTTCTAAGCTCCAGGGAATAAAGTCCTAACCTATTCAACCTTTCTCTGTAACTGAGTTTCTCAAGACCCGGCAACATCCTTGTAAACCCTCTCTGCACTCTTTCGACCTTATTTATATTCTTCCTGTAACTTGGTGACCAAAACTGAACACAATACTCCAGATTCGGCCTCACCAATGCCTTATACAACCTCATCATAACATTCCAGCTCTTATACTCAATACTTTGATTAATAAAGGCCAATGTACCAAAAGCTCTCTTTACAACCCTATCTACCTGTGATGCTACTTTTAGGGAATTTTGTATCTGTATTCCCAGATCCCTCTGTTCCACTGCACTCCTCAGTGCCTTACCATTAACCCTGTATGTTCTACGTTGGTTTGTCCTTCCAACGTGCAATACCTCACACTTGTCAGTATTAAACTCCATCTGCCATTTTTCCGCCCATTTTTCCAGCTGGTCCAAGTCCCTCTGCAGGCTCTGAAAACCTTCCTCACTGTCTACTACACCTCCAATCTTTGTATCATCAGCAAACTTGCTGATCCAATTTACCACATTATCATCCAGATCATTGATATAGATGACAAATAACAATGGACCCAACACTGATCCCTGTGGCACACCACTAGTCACAGGCCTCCACTCAGAGAAGCAATTCTCTACCACCACTCTCTGGCTTCTTCCATCGAGCCAATGTCTAATCCAATTCACCACCTCTCCATGTATACCTAGCGACTGAATTTTCCTAACTAACCTCCCATGAGGGACCTTGTCAAAGGCCTTACTGAAGTCCATGTAGACAATATCCACTGCCTTCCCTTCATCCACTTTCCTGGTAACCTCCTCAAAAAACTCCAACAGATTGGCCAAACATGACCTACCCCGCACAAAGCCATGTTGACTCTCCCTAATAAGCCCCTGTCTATCCAAATACTTGTAGATTCTGTCTCTTAGTACTCTCTCCAATAACTTACCTACTACTGACGTTAAACTCACCGGCCTATAATTTCCCGGATTACATTTCGATCCTTTTTTAAACAACGGAACAACATGAGCCACTCTCCAATCCTCCGGCACTTCACCCGTAGACAGTGACATTTTAAATATTTCTGCCAGGGCCCCCGCAATTTCAACACTAGTCTCCTTCAAGGTCCGAGCCTTCAAAACCTTACCCAGATAAAGAAGATTTCTTGTAGATATAACTACAACTATCCAGAGACTGGATTTAATGATGCAAGTTGAATTAATACAAGTACCAATTTTAAACAAACTGAATACGACTTAATGCCTTTCTCCACTATGACTTGCAACAGCAACTCTTGATAGGGAAGGAATTATAAATTCCATTGATTTATTCAATGTACCACACCTGAACTGGCAACAGACTTTCAAAAGCTCACATTTTATTTAGTGGCAAAGAAATTCACATTGATCACATAAACTACTAATTCAGTTTTTCTGTCTAAGAGAAACTCTGCAACATCCTATTTAAATTAAGTTAGTTAATAGATCTGACCCAGTTCAAGTAGCTACTCACAATGTTTCAAGACTTATCTGTACATGAATATTGCCACCATTTTAAAGAAAATTTCATACAAGTTTTCATATAGATCACAAGTTGTGTTTTCCAGACAAGTATCACATCCCACATGTGGTGCAAACTGCAGAAAAACATTTATTTTTATTGTTGGAAGCAAAATGTTTCTTGGATATTGAACAAGAGTACTCAGTAGTAGGCAACAGGATCATTCTGGCTTCTGTCCCATGCATTTCCACTCCTGATTCAGGGTCTCAGCACAAAATGTTGACTGTTTATCTCTCTTCATGGATACTATCTGACCTGCTGAGTTCCTCCAGCGTTTTGCGTGTGTTACTCTACCTTCATCAATTTGTTTTGTGCTTCCTCAAACAATTCAATCAGGCCCATGAAGCACGAGCTGCTGCCCAGAAAGCCATGCTGATTACTGTATCTCCAATACAGCGGTCCCCAACCAGCGGGCCGCGAGGAAACGATATGATTTGGCGATATGAAACAATATGAGTCAGCTGCACCTTTCCTCATTCCCTGTCACGCACTGTTGAGCTTGAACGCACGCGAGCTCATTACCCGCGCGTCATTCATGTCACCGCGAGAAGGAGATCAACTCCTCGAGCTTGCAAATGACGGCGGGCAGAAAAGTATGTTTGACTTAACATCTCTGCCGGCATTCTGGATCAAAGTCAAGGCTAAATATCCTGAGATAGCCACGAAAGAACTGAAAACGTTGCTTCCATTTCCAACGTATCTCTGCAATGAATGCAACGAAAACTAAATTGCGGAATACACTGGACATAAGAAATCCCCTTCGAGTATCGCTGTCTCCCATCACTCCTCGATGTTGTTGCAGGGAAAGAAGCCCAGGGCTCCCACTGATTCAGCGATATTGGTGTATGCAATGATTTTATATGTTTATACGGGGAAAATATGTGCTGTGTGTTTAATATCCAAACGTTACTTAAAATGTTATGATGTTATTGGCTTATAAGTGATTTATATAACCATATAACAATTACAGTACGGAAACAGGCCATCTCTGCCTTTTGTAGTCCGTGCCGAAAGCTAGTCACCTAGTCCCACCGACCTGCACTCAGCCCATAACCCTCCATTCCTTTCCTTTCTATATACCTATCCAATTTCTCTTTAAATGATAATATCGAACCTGCCTCTGCCACTTCTACTGGAAGTTCGTTCAACACTTTCTTCAATCTCCCCTGTCCGCCCCTGATAATTGATAATCAGTATATTCATGCGAGGAAAATATGCGCTGTGTTTAATATTAAATTCGTTAGATAAACCCTTTTAGAAACGAAATTGAGTGTATTAGCCACTTATCACCTATATTCCGGTCGTGATTAACACCCTTCGCGCCCCCCCCCCGAACAGAATCGCCAAAAGACGATTTTTAGAAAAAAATCTGCACCTACGCGCATGCGCAGGGAACGCATGCGCACTGGTGGCAGCGCAAGGCTTCAAGGTCATTGTAGTCTTATTGGTAAACACAACGTATTTGACTGCTGCTACTTGTCCGTCGGCAATCCCCGCCCCCCCGGGTCGGCCGGTCCGCAGTGAAAAAAGATTGGGGACCCCTGTCCAACAGAATATGCCTCGTTAAATTCTTGTATCTCCTGTCTTTAAGAATCCTCTCCAATAATTTGCCCACCATTGCCATAAGACTCACTGGTTCAAAATTCCAGTGTTATGCTTATTAAATTTCTTGAACAAAGCAAAAATACTTGTCATTCTCCAATCTTCTGGTTCTACCCCTGTGGTCAATGAGGATGTAAAGATTTTCAACAAAGGTGCAGTAACCTCTTCTATCACTTCCTACAGTAACCCAGGTATAAACCATCTGACCCTGGGAGCTTATCTATCCTAATATCTGTCTGATCAGCAATATTTTCCAGCATATCAGCCTGTTTTATGCTGTCCTCACATTCGTGAAGGTTGTCTCACTGGTGAATACTAAAGCAAAGTAGGGAACTATTCTACTTCCTCTAAGTCTAGCCATTGCTTTTCCTTTTATCTCTGATTGATGCTACCCTCACTCTAATCATCCTTCTGTTCTTCCTGTACAGGAGAATACCTTAGGGTTTTCCTTAATCCTACACAGCAAGGCAACCTTATGCCCCCTTCTAGCTCTCCTGGGACAATTCCTAAGCTGCTTCCTTATTAGCTTGTAACTTTTTAAAACACCGTCTGGTCCTTGTTCCTAAACCTTGAGTATGCTTCTTCCTCTTGACTAGACGTTCATCATCACTTGTCGACCATGCTTTCTTAAGACCACCATCCTTTCCCTCCGTGAATGCGACAAACTATCCAGAACCCCATGAAAATGCTCCATAAACAGACTCTACATTTTCATTGTGTATCTGTTCCCAATTTTGTTCCCAAGTTCCAGCCTAATTGTGTTATAATTCACCTCTCAATTAAAAACTTTCCCATACCGTCTGCTCCTATTCTTAACCAAGGCTATAGTCAGGGAGCTGTGATTTCCATACTTTGGCCAAACTATTTTTAATCCTCCCCAACAGCTCTAGCAAACCTGCCTGCAAGGATATTGGTCCCTCTCGAGTTCAGGTGTAAACCATCTCTTCTGTACAGGTCATATCTTCTCCGGAAGAGATCCCAATGATCGACTAATTTGAAACCCTGGCTCCTGAACCAATTCTTCAGCCACACATTCAACTGCTATATCATCCTATTCTTATCCTCACTAATGCATGCCACAGGCAGCAATTCAGAGATTACTACCGTTGAGATCCGACTTTTCCGCTTCCTATGCAGCTCCTTATATGTGCTCTGGATGAGATGGACTACACCCAATGATTCTGAACGAGGTAGCTGAAGAGATTCTGAGACATTAGTAGTGACCTCTGGAATGATTGCGGAGGACTGGAAAATGGCACATGTGACTCCACTCCTTTAGAAGTGAGGGAGGCAAAAGACAGGAAATTATCGGTCTGCAGTAGTTCCAAGATATTGCGGTCCATAATTAAGGATGAGATTTTAGGTACTTGGAAACTTGGAGGCAAATGATAAGATATTCCAAAGTCAGCATGGCTGCTTTAAGCAGAAATCTTGCCCAGCATATCTTCTGGAATTCAACTGAACATTCAGATAGACATTTCACCGCTTTCAGAAAGCTTATGCTTTTTAACTGGTCTTGAAGGATGGCAAGAGACACAAAATGCTGGAGGAATGTGGACTGTGCTTTTTTCCTTAGATGCTGCCTGACCTGCTGAATTCCTCCAGCATTTTGTGTGTGTTCCTTGCATTTCCAGAATCTGCAGATTTTCTCTTGTTTATGACCTGAAGAATAGCTCCAGCTTTAATCAATTTTCATTAATATTGTGTCTCTCTTTAAAAGATTCCTCAGTTCTTGGATAATTGGGGATTGATAATAAATGCAGCTAATTCCGGTTATTGCCACATCTTCGTGAATGAGCTATTTATTAACTAAATGTTCACATGATTATCCTGTAGTTGGCAGAATCTTAGATGGTAACCAGGAGAAGGAAAACTCTTATTTCAAACCTTCACTGCCATGCAGCCATACCCACCCATGGGAAAGGATTCGGGAGTAAACCCCAAGGAAGAAATCCGGAGTCAGGTTTCCTAAGGTGGTTTGATGTTTACAGCTTCACTCTGGCAACCTCTGCAATGACATTGGTGCCAAGCTGTATCAGTGCTTGCCCTTCACTTGGACTACATCAGTGATGTGGAGAGGGAGAACCTGCTGCATGGGCAACAGCCGGTTCTTCAAATCTTCCTGCCCAGGCTTGCGCCCTGGAGAAGACACAATTCACCAGAGTTGAAAGCCCATGATCCCCTGGGATCGACAGCTGCCTACAGGATGGTAACCAGGAGGCATACAAGAGTGAGATTGATCAGCTGGTTGAGTGGTGTCGCAACAACAACCTCAAAGTCAGTAAGGACAAGGTATTGATTGTAGCCTTTGGGAGGGAGCATTTCATTGATGGGGCAAGTGAAGTTGAGTGTAATTATCCTTTCTGGTTCTCGAGCCTGATGGTGAGTCCAAAGGCTCCTGTACCTTCTTCCTGATGGCAGCAGAGACCGAGGTGCTGGTGCTGGAACTCCCTGATGATGGGTGTTGCTCTCCTATGAATGCTCCTCATAGATGTGCTCAATGGTGGGGAGGGCTTTACCCATGATGGACTGGGCCATATCCACTACTTTGTGTAGCATTCCCCATTCAAGGGCATTGGTGATTCCATACCAGGGTGTGATACAACTAGTTCTTGTGAGATTAGTTTGTATTTGTTCCACCGCTAGTTGCAGGCTGCTCTTCTGAGAAGTAAGTTGTGTCTCCACGTCTGTTTGCATTCTGTGCTTTTGTATCCATGGACGCAACAATTTCCATAAATGGCTCCCTAGCTTTATAACACTGCAATTGAACACCACAACAGCCATAACTATTGATGCTGGAAGAGCTGCATTCATTATAATCATTGACAGTGTCCATTCAAATGTACATTCTAACATAATTTTGAATTAACGACACTTTCTTGTGTCTTTAGATAGTGGATCACTTCTTTAAATTTGAGATTTGAATTTTTAATGTATCCTAATGTTCAAGCTAGGTAAGACAATCTTTCAGTAGTTCATCAGGGTAATTCTTGATTTTCCAGTGACCAACATGTTAGTGTGAAGCAATTTGTGTAAACATCCAAAACACCATTGAGTGAGAATTGTAGTAGACAAATTTTAATGAATTCACCTATGACGATGTTTTATTTGCTCAAAAAAGAACTATTATATTACTTAAACTGTGGAAACAAGAAGTTTAGGAGTTTATTCACACCAAAATGTAGTAGGCATACAGTAAAACTTCATCAAATTAGAAGTAGAATCTATTCAAAAATGCCAAAAGAATGTTTACATTTAAGAGAAACTTCAATGGCTAAAGGATTAGTGGGCTGGTTTACACCACTGCAGTGGGCAGATCTCAAACAGCAACATCAGGAAGTTGAGGAAAGAGATGCAGAACCTAGTAGCATGCTGTCAATGAAATGTCCTTTCCCTCAATGCCAGCAAAACAAAATGGCTCATCTTTGGCTTACAAAAAGGGGGAACATATATTGCCTTGTCTGAGTCAATGATGCTGAGGGTGAGATGGTTGAGAGCTTCGAGGTCCTAGGAAGAACTGTTAGCAAAAACTTAACCTGGTCCAGCCATTAGATACTGTGGCCAAGAAAGAACAACCTCACCTCTACTTCATTGGAAGTTGAAGGAAATTCGGCATATCCCCAATGACCCTCACTAATTTTCATTAATGCACCACAGAAAGCGTTCTGCTGGAAGGCAACACAGTTTATTTTGTTTAATGCTATGCCTAAGACTTCAAGAAATAGTGGAAATTTGTGCATGGAGCCCAGTCTATTACATAAACAAGCCTTCTTTACAGACCCCCCAACCCCACCGCTGCCGGTTGTCTCTGTCTAGACTTGCCACTGCTTTTGGAAAGCTGTAAATATGTTAAAAGACCCCTTCTAGTTGTCATTCTCTCTCTCACTAACTTTCATCGAGTAGAAGACACAACAGCCTGAGAACACATTCCATCATCTCAAAGACAGATTCCATCGTGCTGTTCTAAGACTCTTGAATGCACCACAGATAAACTCTTGGTCTTTGAGTCTACCATGTCATGGCTCTTAGACCTTAGCTGCGTACCTGCGCTGCATTGTGTCAGTAACCGTAACACCATATTCTGTATTATGCTATTGTTTTTCCTTTTGTACTACCTTGATGTAGTTACGTATGGAATGATCTGTTTGGATGGTATGCAAAACAAAACATCTCACTGTAGATCACAATAACCAATTATCTAAATTAGTTAAAGCTCTAAATAGTCTACATCTGAAGTAGTGCATAAATACCACTTATAAATATGGTCTTCACTGGTGATATTGGTGACACACACACACACATATATATATATGTATATATCTATGTATGTATAGATATGTATATGATGAAAGAATTCAAGAACTCCCTTTTAAATCACATATTATATCTAAGAAGGCAGTAAGCAGAGAAGCTAGTGGTTGAATGTGAATAATATCTGAAGCTGCATCTTTCTTTCAATGACTCACTCCCGGGGTCAGACGCAGAGTGTAGCTGTGCTGAATGAGCTGGGAGAAATCGAGGAAAAACTACTGCATAAAGTTCGTGAGATACTTTGGAGGTTGGTCAAAATGTTCTTGGACATCTGAGTGAGAAGCTGGTTTAGTGTGGAAGCTTTGTTTGGAGTTTTTCTGCCAGTTTGGATTGGGTTTGTTGGCGACTGCTAACTCAGTAGCACCCAGCGGTAGCCGCTGGCAACTCGCCAAGAAGCCATCTCGCTCTAAAAACCGGAGACAAAGGCCGTTGTTCCCCCACTGACATCGGGACAACGTCCTTCCGCCTTTATCATCGTGATTCTCGTTCAGTGTAGGAGCCAAGGCATCTGTTGCGACGACTCGACCTCTCAGGGCCTGGGAGTTCTGCAGGGCCGACGGAGCCTTTCCCGGCGTTGGACTTCCTGGCGCCGAGCCAGCAAGGTACTGTCGAGGACAAACTTTTCCAGCAGTTAATCGACTCGCTGCAGGAGTTTATAACCGGCACTGTCATATATTTCTCGACTCGGACATAGTGCCAACATGCCGGACCAGTCTTCGGGGAGTTATGCAAGGGCGGCTGCCTCCCCCGCCTCGGACAACGCCCTATTTCGGTCGGTGAAGGTGGAACACGGGGTGCAATGTATTTTGCGTCCTGGAATGACTCTGGAGAAGTGTGCGGAGGCTATGAAGGACCTGGTGGGGAAAGGTGGTATTTTGGCCACCGAGAAACAGTTCGGCAAGGCAGTGTTCTGTTTGGCGAATGATGAGTTAGTTCACCGGGCTCTAAGCGGGGGTGGGGGTCACGGTAGAAAACATCTTTTTACGTATGGAGCTGGTGACAACTCCCACGCAACGCATCGTCCTCGGTCACGTTAAGCCTTTCATTCCCAGCGAGGACGTGCTTCCTCCACTAGCCCGTTTGGGACAAGTAAGGTCGGAGATAACTGCTATCTGACACAAATTGAAGAGACGCACCCTCCATACTGTAATCTCTTTCCGGGTCCAGGTATTCATGCAGCTGGAAAGGGAGGACGACGTTGAGGGCCAGTTTATTGTCCGGCACGTTGGCGGGGGGGGGGGGGGGGGGTGGTTAGCGGTGTAGACCAGGGGTCCCCAACCTTTTTCGCACTGCGGACCGGTTTCATATTGAAATATTCTTGCGGACCGGCCGACCCGGGGGCGGGGTAGGGTTGCCAACGGCCAAGAGTAGCAGTCAAATACGTTTTGTATACCCAGTGAGACTACACTGACCATAAAGCCTTGCGCGGGCATCAGTGGGCATGCGTGCCTATTTTTTCTACAAATCATCTTTGGAGATCTGTTCCGGGGTGGCGGTTGTTAATCACGACCAGAATTTAGATGATAAGTGGCTAATACACTCAATTTCATTTCTAAATGGGTTTATCTAAAGAATTTAATTTTAAACACAGCGCATATTTTCCTCGCATGAATATAGTGATAAGTCAATTATCAGGGGAGAACAGGGGCTTGAGGTAAGTGTTGAACGAACTTCCAGTAGAAGTGGTAGAGGCAGGTTGAGTATTATCATTTAAAGAAAAATTGGATAGGTACATGGTCAAGAAAGGAATGAAGGGTTATGGGCTGAGTGCAGGTCGGTGGGACTAGGTGAGAGTAGCGTTCGGCACGAACTAGAAGGGCAGAGATGGCCTGTTTCCGTGCTGTAATCGTTATATCACATAATATAACTGATATTATAAGTAAATAAATCACTTATAAGTCAATAGCATCATAACATTTTAAATAACGTTTGGATATTAAGCACACAGCACATATTTCCCCCGTATGAACATATAAAACCATTACAACACACCAATATCGCTGAATCAGTGGGAGCCCTGGGCTTGTTTCCCTGCAACAACACCATCCTATCGAGGAGTGATGGGAGACAGCGATACTCGAAGGGGATTCCTTATGTTCAGTCTATTCCGCAATTTAGTTTTCGTTGCATTCATTGCAGAGATACGTTGGAAATGGAAGCAACGTTTTCAGTTCTTTCGTGGCTATCTCAGGATATTTAGCCTTGACTTTGATCCAGAATGCCGGCAGAGATGTTATGTCAAACATACTTTTCTGCCCGCCGTCATTTGCAAGCTCGAGGAGTTGATCTCCTTCCCGCGCTGACATGAATGACGCGCGGGTAATGAGCTCGCGTGCGTTCAAGCTCAACAGTGCGTGACAGGGAATGAGGAAAGGTGCAGCTGACTCATATTGTTTCATATCACCAAATCATATCGTTTCCTCGCGGCCCGGTAACACATGCTTTGCGGCCCGGTACCCGTCCGCGGCCTGGTGGATGGGGACCGCTGGTGTAGACTATCAGGTGTATTGGAGTTCCGAGCGCCCACGGTGCCCTGCGTGCACGGAGGTGGGGCACTTTCGGAGGGACTGTCCTAACACCCGAAACCCGAGGGAACCCACTTCGGGCACCAGTGCTCCAGCTACCTCTGCCCCTGATACTACTCCTGCACGTGCACCTGCGCTAGCCCCTGACCCTGCCCCTGCCCATGATCCTGCCCCGACTCCTCACCCTGCCCCTATCCCTGTCCCTACTCCTACGGTTGTTTCGGTCCCTGCTCCTGCCCCTGTGGTTCAGGTGGGGGACAGGGTGGAGCCTGTGCGGGGCAAGAAAGCAAAGAAGTCCAAACGCCCTAAGAAGTCGGCCCCCGAGACAGCAGAGCTCACGCCCATTTGCCCTAAAGTGGAGCGGGATGCTCGGGTGGTGCGCAGGTGAAGTGGAGAGTACCGCCCCATCAGTGAATCCTGCACCTGTGTGCTCCTCCGGCGTGAAGAGGAGAAGGGCATGTTCCTCCAATAAGGCAGGGAATATAGATGCGGGGGTGTCCCAGGAAGGGGTGGAAATCCGGGCGGAAGTTGGTTTTAAACCTGAGTCCCCTGATGTAGCCACCAGTCCTGTGGTAGATGGTGTGGTTGTGCAGAAAGCTGGTGCTAGCCCTGTTTGCACAACTAAGACAGACCTGGAGCCCTCCACTCAGAACTCATTAGTAGGCGCCTCCCTAGAGGCAAGTGTATTGCATAATATGAGAGGGGAGGAGACTGTGCTCTCTCACTCTCAGCATCAGGCTGCCGGCGAATCCCGTGGACCAGAGGTGCTGGAGTCCCCTTCGTGCCTGTCTCCTAGGGAGGGTGGTATGCCCTGCATGCCGACCCCATCGGCTGGTGACCTGCAGGGAGTCCCTGGGGATCCCTCCATTGTCGTAACTGTGGATGGAACTGATGCGACGGTGGAGCGGGCAGGTATGAGAAGGGTACCCACTTCCATTGGAACACACGAGGAGGAAGATGGGGGATCAATTTGCAGTGAGGGGCTGGAGGGAGACTCCTTTGATAGTGAGACATTGGACATTCTCACCCCTCCTGAGAAATCCCCATTGATACCGCTGGAAGAAATTAGGGAATTCATTCTCAACTCTGAGGGTGCAAAGCATCGGCCTAAACTAGCCTCGCTTCGCTGGTCTAGCATGCCGAGGCTGGTGAAGTCCCTGCGAGTCATCCTCAGACGGAAGGGGAAGGGGAAGAGGAATGCTGTGGTGGAGAATGACAGGCCGCAGCTGAAATCGTTCATGGATGACTTGGTAAGGGGAATCAGAGTGAGAAGCAGCCTCGCTCCTTCGGGAGATGGTGGGTCACGGTAGCGATGGTACCAGTCGGGCCTGGAAACAAAAACTATTCTTAGTTTTCTTCCGGATAGTGTGGTTGAAGGCGCCACCACTCTCAGCGGGAAGGGTACTGGTGCCGAGGCCTAGTGTGCTCCCGACATGGAACTTACCATAGCGAGCCTAAATGTAAATGGCAGCAGGGCCCTCTCCGCAGATATAACAATCTCTCAGTCCTCAGGGATGGGAGATATGCAGTGAGATTCCTGCAGGAAACCCATACCACCCCGGATCTCCAAGATGTTGTGCCCGGCCGTCTGCTCCACCTGGCTGTGCGCCTGGATGGTGTACCGGTGCGGTGTGATGCAGACGCGACTATTCTGTCAGCGGTCCATTCTTCTGAGTTCCATCCATCTTGGGGACTGCATCATCCTCGGGGGAGACTTCAACTGTACCCTCGAGGTGGAGGACTGCTCGGGCCTCCAACACGACCCAGCATTGGCAACAAAGTTAAAGGAACTAGTCGGCTCCTTTGACTTGGTGGACAGGTGGCGGAATCTTCACCCCAACTCTAGCACCTTCTCGAGAATATCTAGAGAGGGAGGTTCCCAGATAGACCGCCTGTATACCTCTCGTGCTTACGTCTCCCGCGTGTCGGTGTCCTCCATGCGGCTAGTGTGCTCGGATCATCACCTTGTGTGGATGGAATTTATTCCTCTGCACCCTCGGATGGGATCCAGGTATTGGCATATTTACAACCGGCTGCTGGAGGACAGCCATCTCCGGGATTCGTTCCGCTTGTTCTGGGTCACCTGGAGGGAGAGACAGAGAGATTTCTGCTCCCTACAGCTGTGGTGGGATGTGGGCAAAGCCCACATCCGGTTTTTATGTCGGGAGTACATTAGGGGGTCGACAAAGAGACGGGGCTTTGAGATAGAGCGGCTTGAGAGAGCGTTGCTTGAGCTGGAGTCCAGTCTTGGTCCGACCGCTGGAGACCAACGCTATGGCACGAATACCAGGAGAAGAAGGACTAACTAAGGAATCTGCAGCTCCAGCAGTCCCGAGGTGCGTACGTGAGATCACGGATCCAAATGCTGCAGGATTTGGACCATGGCTCACCCTTCTTCTACTCATTAGAGAAGTGGCGGGGTTTCAAAAGCAGCCAGTGGAGCAGCTGGCTGCAGATGGCTCCTCCATCATGGACCCTGATTGAATTAACAAAGAAGTCCGTTCATTCTATCGGTCCTTATTCTCGCCGGATCCGTCAAATGCAGAGGCGTGCAATGAGGTCTGGAAAGATTTGCCTAAAGCAGGCCCAGAGGACGCAGTGGGTTTGGATGCTCCCCTGACTCGGGAGGTGCTGCCTACTGCCCTTCGGCAACTCCGGAGGGGCAAGTCCCCTGGTTTAGATGGACTGAGTGTAGAGTTTTATCAGGCTTTTTGGGATGTCCCCAAGGATTACAGCCTTGACCTAGGGGAGAGCCTAGCCACCGGGGAAATGCTCCCCTCATGGCAGAGAGCTGTTGTGGTCCTACTTCCCAAGGAGGGAGACCCCCACCTGCTAAAGAACTGGTGGCCGTTTCCCTCTTGTGCACAGACTACAAGATCTTGGTCCGGGCAATGGCCAACTGTTTTGGTTCAGTACTGAGATAGGTGCTCCATCCTGACCAATCTGACACAGTCCCGGGCCGCTCCATACAGGACAATGTCCACCTAGTGTGGGACTTGATTCACCTGCAACAGGAGACGGGGTCCCAGGGAACGTTTCTTTCTCTTGACCAGGAGAAGGCGTTTGACTGGTTAGACCACAGTTTCCTGGCGGGCACTCTGCAGGCTTTCGGGCTCGGACCACACCATGTGGCCCGAGTTCGGCTCCTATACTCTGCCGCAGAGTGCCTTGTTAAGATTAACGGGTCACTGACAGCACCCATTCCCTTCAGAAGAGGAGTACGTCAGGGGTGCCCCATGTTTGGTAAATTGTATACGATCTGTGTTGAGCCATTCCTGAGCCTTCTTCGGCAAAGGCTGACAGGTCTGTTTCTGCAGGAGCCGGACATGGAGGTCGTCCTTTCGGCTTACGCCGATGATGTACTCCTCATGGTGACAGATCTCAGTGACCTGTGGAGGATGCGCGACTGCCAAGATGTTTTCTTGGCGGCATCCTCCGCGAGGATCAACTGGGCGAAATGTTCTGGACTCTTAGTAGGCCAGTGGCAGGTGGACTCCCTGCTGGAGGAGATGAGAGCTTTTGAGTGGAGCACCAGACGTCTTCTCTATCTGGGAGTCTACCTCAGTCCTTCTGGGGAGACCTGGCTGGCGAACTGGCAGAACCTGGAGACAAAAGTCATGGCCCGGCTGGGGCGCTGGTCAGGCCTTCTCAGGGTGCTTTCCTATCGAGGCAGGGTGGTGGTCATAAACCAGCTGGTGGCCTCCATGTTGGAGTACTGGATAGTCACCTTGCCCCCCCCCCCCCAGCCCCTTTTGTTGCGAGAATGCAGAGGAAGCTAGTGGACTTCTTCTGGGGCAACGGGAAACACTGGGAATCCGCAGCGGTCTTGAGTCTCCCAGTGGTAGAGGGCGGACAGTCGCTGGCGGACAGACTGGCGGCTCTCTGCCTCAGGACTCTGCAGAGATTCCTGTACACTGAGCACTCTCCCAGGTGGCACGTGTTGGCGACTTTCTTCCTCCGGAGGGGCTGCTGTCTTCGAGAAGATATGCAGCTACCACCGGCTGGTGTCAGCCGTGCTACTTTGCGGAGTCTGCCCGGCTTCTATCAGGACCTACTGAGAGTCTGGAACATGGTTGCCTCAGGCCGGGAAACCCCTCCTCTGGCAGAGGGTGGAGTCCTGGCCTACCCTTGCCCTATCCCAACAGATGTTGGTGCGGCTCGGGAGTGTGGATCGACTCAGGCCAAACTGCTTTCGGGGCCCAGGCACCGTAATCTTATCCGAGAGACGAGTCCACACAACTTGAACCGCCTCTCCTCGACACCCACAATCCCATTCAGGGATGCAAGTTGGAGGTATCTGTTTGGAGCTGCTGCTCCACACCCTCCACTTCCTTGCCCTTGTCCACCGTCCCAAAATGCCATGGCGGTCGGTCTTTCCACCTGGAGGTGAGGGGGGGTCCCCAGTGGAAGTTCCTTTACGAGAGTGTTTTTCCCATGCACCTTGGGGATCTCGGCTGGAGGGTGTTGCATAGAACGGTGCCTGCAATAAGTTCTTTAGTGTATACACGGATCTCCCAGCCGCATGTCACTTCTGTGGGCTGGAGGAGACCGTGTACCATATGTACATGGCATGTGCGAGGCTACTGCTCCTTTTTGCGTATTTGCGTGGGCTGCTTCTCGCCTTCTGGTTGCATTTTAGCCCCAACCTATTTATATATGGTCATCCAGTAAGGAAGGGGGCACAGAGGGATGAGGATGTCCTTGTCAACTTTCTTCTGGGGCTGGCGAAAACAGCCATCCGTGGCTCCTGGAAACTGGTGGTGGGAGGATCTCCCCAGGCAGACTGCCTGGCGATGTTAAAGGGGTATGTTCGTGCCCAGGTAAATATTGAATTGGAACACGTGCAATCCACGGCGACCACAGAGGCGTTCCGGGACCCGCGTTGGGTCCGCGCGGTCTCATTGCGATCATTGATAGAGATGGTAATACTTTGGTTTAATGTGTATCATGTATTTGTAGTGAAGTAGTTGTGTTAGTCACTGTTTTGTATATATTGTATAGCACCAATATTTGTAATAAAAAATTTTGTGAAAAAAAGAATGAATGGGGAGTGAACACAAATCAGCTGGGCCCTTTCAGCCGCCGGGCCGTTGATCAACTGGACCATTGGTAAGGGAGTGCCACTGGGGAGAGATCCTTGCAGTCGTTCAAATAGAGATCACCGCACCCCCTTCCTATACATCGATGAGAGGGCCTGTGAGCCTGATACGGTGCCCCTGGAAAGGGTTTTAGCGATCAAGAAATTTGATTAAGTTGGGAAAGAGCCACCGGGTGTACAAATGAAGTTGCATTTCTATAGACTGTTGTTCATTTTGTAGTTAGCGATTAGGGATGATAGGGTACATGGAGATGCACATAAAACAATTTGGGGGGGGGGGAGCAATGCTGAGGCAGGGTATTTTTGCTGCACTATTTCAATAGATCTTCCTGTAGGTTGTCCTTTCCTGGTACAAATTTATTTTTGTCTAGGAGGGCCAAGTGCAGGGACTGTTGGAGTGATTTATGGGTTTAGGACATATACATTTAGCAAATGTAGTTTGCTACCAGCCTTCACATCTGAATTTGTATTGTGGATTTAATTTGGAGTGCAGCTCTCAACAATGGGTTCCTAAAGGCAATGAATCCCAGACCAGACAATGCTGATTAAAATTAATTTGGATGTCTGTGGTGTGGAAGTGAATCAGGTGTGAAGGTCGTAAGTAGTTTCAAACAAAACATTGTCCATACATTGGAAATATGGAGTTGTCCTTTGATGTTTGGCACATAAAATATCGAGCCCCAGGTTGGGCCAGCAGACGTTTTGACTGAAAGTGTCTCCATATGATGCTTGCTATACCTTGTTTTCTCCAATGAAGAAGCTGCTTTGTATCAACCAGTAATTGTCTCTGGTGATTTCTTTCACACAAGAGTAGAAGCTTTTTGATTAGTTTTCAGGAGATGATAGTAGTGAATGCTGAGTTGTAGTCGATAAGGAGCATCTGGATGTATGCAACTTTGATGCCTAGATGTTCTAGGGTTGAGTGAACAGCCAATAAAATGGCGTCATATGCAGAGTGCTGCCTGACCTGCTGAGTTCCTCCAACATTTTGTGTGTGTTGCTGTAGATGTCCAAAATCTGCAGGATCTCTGATTACCAATGCAAATAAGCCCATATATCCCATATCCTATGTCTTTACAAGATGTAAGTTACTCTAAAGAACACTATTGGAAATGAGGAAGTGAAGGCACCTAGATATCAGTTTAAATATATCAGATTTTTACTGTATTAGAGCACTAGACTTAGGTTTCCTATTGATGTCTGGTGTTAGTAAATTCTCATCTGTATTTTCAAAACTCCCAAAATTGATTCTTGATTCTCATTTGAAATATCGCTCATTTCTTTATATCCCTGGGCAGAATTATTTGGTCACCATTATCACTGTGTATCTCCTTCTAATTGCATTACTTCCAGAATTATTGTAAGAAAAGGAAAAGATTTATAAATAAACATCTGTAGAAATTTAATCTATTAAACTTCATCTGTTAAACTTACACTGTTGAAATCAAAATTGCATCTACCACTTGCTCTCACCACCCTCTGAGTGAAGAAGTTCCTCTCATGTTCCCCTTAAACATTTCACCTTTCACCCTTAACCCATGACCTCTAGTTCTCATCTTTCCCAACCTCAATGGAAAATATCCTGCTTGCATTTAACCTATCTATACCCCTCATAATTCTGCATGCCTCTATCAATTCTCCTCTCAATCTTTACACTCTAACCTATTCAATCTTTCCTCATTGTTCAGGTCCTCCAGTCCTGACAACATCCTTGTAAATTTTCCCTTTACTCTTTTAATCTTGTATTGTTGTTCGCCCATCATCGGCGTCAATGAGGACCTCGACACCCGATGGTGCTGAGACTAGCACGTGATTCGGATTTAACTCTGCGCAGCATCATCCTCACTTTCTCTTCCCAATTCCCATCTGGATCCAGTGGCAAGTCAGAGTTGAGACGGCTGGAGGTGGGACTAGGCGCAGCGGATGACCAGGACATCTTCTGTGTTTTGTCCTGCGCTACACATTCCAAGACACTTGCAGAGACCGCCTTCTTGACTGTTGGACCTTCCATTGGTCTCGTCCGCTCAATCCGCCGGAGTTTGCCTTCACATGCTGGGATAGACAACTTCCTATCTCACCGAGGGTTTGAGACCCTTCGGCTACCCTCAGCTGGTTTAGCCAGCTTGTTCAAATCCGTTGCCCAGGGTGTGACTGTTGCTGCATGCAAACAGCTACAGGAGGCCACAGGTGAGAGCTGAGTGCCAGGTGGGGACCAAAGGTGGACTAACCGCCTTGAAGAGGACGCAACATGTTCCGCCACCAGAGGTGCTACCCCTCCCTGACACCCTATACACCCCAATCTTATATATATCTTTCCTGTAGGTAGGTGACCAAAACTGGACACAATATTCCAACTTAGGCCTCACCAACGTCTTATACAACTTCAAGGTTGCATTTCAATTACTGTACTCAATACTTTGATCTAAGAAGGCCAATGTGCCAAAAGCTTTCTTTACAGCCCTTTCTACCTGTGACACCACTTTTGAAGTATTCCCACATCCCTTTGTTCTATTGCAAGGATGTTGGTCTGCTGGGGATTATTACCCAGCAGAATTTGAAAAATTGAAGTTCTTCAGGATGGAACCAAATCTTGCATGGGATGGTTTAACAAAAACTATGTGGACAGATTGTATAATTGTTGTAAAAAATCATAAAGAAATTCCTTAGTTTATATTTATAATTCTGATATTTCTGCAACAGCATTTTTGTTCGAATGGTTCCAGCACAAATTGCCTCAGATTTGAATAACTCCCACTTCAATTACCCATTGCAATTAGGGAAGCACCTCAGTGGTTGAAGTTGGTAGTACCTGAACAATATTCCCACATTCACATTAAGGTAACGGCATTAAACTTCAACTGGTCATGTCTAATATCACCAGTAAGCACACTTGTGAATGTTCCACCTCAAGCCTCCACCACAAACGTTCCTCTGGTTAAATGATGTAGGACACAGAACCACGTGCCAATGAGCCAAGTTCTGAACAATAGTACCATTTCAACAAACTGACTCAATTATTGGATAACTCATATCAGTGATTGCATGCAATAACATCAATACTTACTCACCCATTTAATAGTATTTTGTTATGATCAATCATGTTTACAAAAGAAACAATATTGCTGTTTGCTACAGTACAGATTTTATGTTCCTTGTAACAGTTTGCTTGCACAATAGAAATGAGTCCTTGTGTTCAAGCACATCTGGTAAAACCGCAGCTCAATATGGACTTCATCCCAATGGGAAATCTTTGATGAATTGCATTAACTGGAAGGGGAGAAAGTACAAAAGTTAAGGACTTCACGCTTACTCTTGGTCAGTTACCACTTTGTCCACAGGTGTGAAGTGAAGGGGCAGCATACTCTAGCCTTGTGCAAAAAATCAGCCAAGTCACAGATTCATGAACAAGCTGAGCTTGTATTCAATTGTTCAAAACAGACCCATCCAAAGATCCCATCATCACAAGTACATGTCCCATTCTTTTCCCCACAGGCCTAGGAATCTACCCAGGAAAGATTAAGTTTTAAAACTAACTAATAATTTGATAAACTAGTGCTGGACAGCCAATGTAAGCAAGACTAACAAGGGTTCGATCAAGTCTATCTTCACTAGAATACCACAGATAGTTCTCCTTCCAACTACAGCCAGCAGGTTACAGAACAATTGAGGGCTCGATAAATTTCAGCCGCGTAAAGCCAAAATCCCATGACCTAAATGTGAAGAGCTGCAAGTCCAATTCATCAAGAGAGTCTGCTGCAACTGGTGTCTTCAGTCTGGACAGTGGCCATTGACAAATAGTGCCCAACATCAAATCTGGATGGAAATTAAATCCATTGGCTCTGGAGGACCTGGTAGTATTTCTTACAGATACTGCTTAAGTTTGAAAAGTGAGCACCAGACTGTACATCACATAATTATATCTGAAGATACCTCAGTTTTTTTCCTCGAGCTGTTCCCAACCAATACTCAAACATAGGATTTCACCGACACAAAAAAGACAAACCAGTGGCAATTTTATATGTTCATTTCCACTGCTGTAAACACTTTTAATCAGCTTTGAAGAATTATACTCACAAATTTCCCTCACTGATTCACTTAGATCTTGTACCCTGGCTCATACAACATTCATAAACTTCCATGAAAATCCACTGAACTACCCACTAATTGAATTAGATTGAAGCTCAGGCCGAGCCAAAAAAGTTACCAAGGAGAATACTTCGGTTAGGGTCAAAGTCATGGACACCAAAAATGCACGTGCAAGAGACCCAATAGCTATTGATGACGTACAGTTCAGTTTGAAGACAAAAATCGTGTGAAAATTAAATATTAAATATTGTAACAACACTGCAAATATTCACCACACCAGCTCCTTCCACCAGTATGACATGACTTGCTGAAAGTTTCCACCATTCTTGTTATTTCAGGATCTGCAGACCAAGCTTCAAGACAACTAGACATTCAGATACTTCTGGACCATTGGGGTTAAATAGTATGCAACAAGATACATATTAACATGCAAAAGCTTGTATCTTAACAGTATGCAACAAGATACCTATTAGTATGCAAAAGATTGTATCTTAATAGTATGCAACAAGAGTATATCTAATAGTATGCAACAAGACATGTATTAGCATTTCAGATGGCCAAGTGACATAGATGAATGATTAAACATGGTAAATCATATTAGGTTATTAGGTCAAAGACATGGTAGTAAATGGATTTTTTTTTCTCAGAATACTGTATACCTGCCATTTGCCATCAAGAATCAACTTGTTAAATCTAGAGGAGCAAAGATGTTCAATTATTAAATGAGAGAGTTGTTTGTTGTAATCAGTTGGCAATGGAGATCCAGTAGTTTAATTTGCTTTCATGGTTTGTTCCAAAGATTTTTTTAAAATTTGGCTCAACCATTCTGTTTGCTGCCTGAAAGTAGATTGAATGAAGTGCATGAGGAGGCTAGTTGTGGCTAGCGTTAACCCCTTCCTATGAAATGACCTAGATCTACTGCCTACAGTCACACCAGGTCTACAGCAGATGCAATATCTCCGGTTCTCCTCACTGACTGACAACACTTTAATGTTTCTTTTCACTCTGAGGTACAACAGCAGTTCTAGACAGGGAAGGAATTACCTTTCTTCCATTCACTACAATTCAATGTGCATTCAGTTTATACCTCAAAAGATACTTCACAGCAAAATGACAATGCCCATAAAAACTACCAATTCAGCTCTTAAGTGGAAGGAGTGGCTAAACAACTTAATATAAGTAATTCAAAATATCAGAGCCCATTGGAGGAGCAAATCACAATACCTTCAAACTTGGCTGCATTTCAAAATATGCAGCATTTTGAAGAAAGTCCCTGCAGATTTATCTACAAGTTGTCATGTTGATCACAGTAGTTGGCAGAAAGTAGAAAGGTAAAAAAGGTGAGGAGGTCCTGAAGAGAGATTTTAGGGAACTGGATAGAAAGCTGAAAAACAGAATCTCCAGGGTAGTAATCTTTGGATTGCTGCCCGTGCCAAGTACTAGTGAGAGTAAGAATTGGATGAATTGACAGGTGAATGCATAGCTGAGGAACTGGTGCAGGGGGCAGGGGTTCAGATTTATGGATCATTAGGATCTCTTTTGGGCAAGGTATCATTTATACAGAAGGGACAGGTTACACCTGAACATGAGGGGGACCAATATCCTTGCAGGCAGGTTTGCTAGAGCTGTTTAGAAGTGTTTAAACTAACTTGGCAGGGGAATGGAACCGCAGTGATCGTGCTGATGAAGCTGGTTTACAAACAGGGGCAATGTGTATTGAGACTCCTAGCGAGGAGAGGCTCATGATAGGGCAAAATAGCAGTCAGTAGAATCAGTTGCATTGTTAAAAGGAGATAAAATTGAAAAGGATGATGAATACAGGACTGTAGGTGTTATATTTGAATGCATGCAGTATACAGAATAAGGTAGATGAACCTGTAGCACACTTACAGATTGGTAGGTATGACATTAGGGGCATCACTGAATCATGGTTAAAAGAAAATTGTACCTGAGAGCTTAATACCCAAGGATATAAATTGTATTGAAAGAACAGACAAATAGACAAAAAAGGTGGTGTGGCTCTGTTGCTAAAAACTGAGATGTTCCAGAACTGCCAAGAAGTACTCCTTCTTTAACGAGAGGGACTTTCCTTCCTCACCAACAACACTGCCCTCACCCACATCTCTTCCATTTCACAGATACCCCATCCTCCCACTGTCACACCAGGGATAGGGTTCCTCTTGTCCTCACCTACCACCCTACTAGTTATCACGTCTAGCACGTAACGCTCTGTAACTTCTGCCATGTCCAATGGGATCACACCACCAAGCACATCTATCCCTTCCCCCAACTTTCTGCTTTATGCAGGGATCGCTCTCTACATGATTGCATTGTTTACTTGTCCCTCCACAAATCCACTGATATCCCTCCTGGTATTTATCCTTGTAAGTGGAACAAGTGCCACACCTGCCTCTACCACCTCCTCCCTGACTACCATTCATGGCCCCAAACAGTCTTTCCAGGTGAGACAACACTTCACCTGTGAGTCTGTTGGGGTCATCTACTGTAACCCGTGCTCTCAGTGTAGCCGCCTATACAGCGATGAGACTCGACATAAATTGGGAGACTGCTTCACCGAGAATCTTTGCTCCATGCACCACAAAAAGCAGAATCTCCCAAAGGCCTTCCATTTCAATTCTACTTCCCACATGCTTTCCAACATGTCAGTCCATGGCCCCCTCTACTGCCACACTCAGGTTGGAGGAACAACACCTTATATTCCGTCTGGGTAGCCTCCAACCTGATGGCACGAACGTCGACTTCTCAAAATTCCGGTAATTGCCCACCCCATGCTTCACCATTCCCCATTCCTGTTTTCCTCTCTCAACTTATCTCCTTACCTACCCATCAGCTCCCATGATCTTCCATCCTCTCCTATCAGATTCACTCTTCTCCAGCCTCTTTATCTCATTCACCAATCATCTTCCCAGCTCTATTCATCAAGCCCTTCCTCTCTCCCGGTTTCACCTATCACCTACCACCTTGTAATTCTTCCTTCCCTCCCCCCACCTTCTTACTCTAATGTCTCCTGTTCCTTTCCAGTCCTGATGAAGAGTCGCAGCCCGTAATGTCAACTGTTTACTCCTTTCCATTGATGTTGACTGGCCTGCTAAGTTCCTCCAGCGTCCACTATCAAGAATGTTATGTCTTTTAACTGATCTCCAAGGAAGACTGGGTGTGAAGGTTGAACCCATGATCAGTAAGTTCTGGGGTTAAGGCCTGAAGGTCCATTTCCTGCCATTCGGCTGGTGGAGTCAGCAGGTGCTGTACCTGGAGACCAATGCTGCCCCAGATCAACGAGTTACAAAGTCGGAAGTCTGTACAGGTGGGAATCATAAAGATCAGTGTGCACTATGTCATTAGGTTTGCAGGTCCATATGAGCCCAGAAGTCGAGCCCCAACAGGTCAAACCCATGATAGGTGTGTCCTGGCGTCGAGGCCTGAAGTTTAAACCCATGATTGACAACTCCTGGGATCGATACCCAGGCATTGGCAAAGTCTGGTGGGCAAAACCCGGCAAATGTGAAGGTAGAAATTTAAAAGTTGAAGACCAAAATCGGTGAGCCTGGAGGGAAAGATCAGAAGGATCGGCTTGTCCGATGTCCAATGTCTGCCAGTCCGTGAGCCCAGGGCCAGGGAATGGAGGCTGAGAGGTGAACTGTTGTGAGGCTGGAGGCCTGTCAGTGATTGAGTAGGGGGGAGGGTGGGAAAGGGGCCTGGTTTGCTGTTATTGTCCTGATTTGTTTTTGTTGTTGTTTTTATGGTTGATGTGGTTCTGTTGAATATTTTGGGGATGTTATGTTAGCACCAGAATGTGTGACACCTTTGGCAGGTTGCACACCCTCCCCCACCCGCACACCCTTGGCGTGTTGGCTGTCAATGGAAATTCTGCATTTCACTCTATGCCTCAATGTACATGTGATAAATAATTCTGTATTGGAATCGGAATCAGAGAGCTCCAGCTTGCATTGTTTTTTGACAATGTTGGGTCTCTCATGAACTGATTCCTCAGTTCTTGTGCAGTTAGTATCTGGTAATAAATGCAGGTAAATTCAGGTAATGCCAGCTATTGCCACATCCTCTTGTATAAACAAATAAAAAGGAACAGAAATGTTGGTTCCTTTTAGTATTACCAGAGAAGACTGTCTAATACAAATGGTCCTTACACAGTGTTTCAGATGTGTTCCATCTTGGGCTTTATATTTTCTGTCATCACATGTACTGAGATACAATAAATATCTGTTGGCATGATGTCCAAGCAGATCATTCAATACATACGTACGTACAGCGAGTTGGTAAATAAGGCAAGGCAATGCAGTAAGAGGAGGCAGAATATAGTGTTAAAGTTCCTGAGCAATTGCAATGCCAGGTAAACGATTAAGCTGCAAAAGCCATGACAAGTGGGACTGAGAGATCAGGAGTTCATCTTCATAGTATCAGCAGTCTTGTAACAGTGGGTTGGCAGCTGTCCTGGAGTCTGGTGGTGGTACATGTTCTCAAGCTGTTGAATCTTCTGACCAATGGAAGATGGAGAAGAATGACCAGTGTACATGGGGACCGATATGTTTGCTGTGTTTACAAGGCAGTAGGAAAGATCAGCCGTGTCACTGATGGCAGACTTGGCTGCATGACAGACTGGAGTGTGTTCAAAGCAACACACGCAAAATGCAGGAGGAACTCAGCAAGTCAGGCGGCGTCTGTGTAAATGAATAAGCGGTCGACATTTCAGGCTGAGACTCCTCTTCAGGACAGGAAAGGAAGGAGGAAAATACCAGAATATAAAAGGGGGAGGAGAGAGGAGAAGGAGGATAACTAGAAAGTGATGGGTGAAGCCGGGTGGACAGGAAAGATAAAGAGCTGGAGAGGAAGGAATCTGCTCAGAGAGGAAAGTGGACCATAGGAAAAAGGGAAGGAGGAGGAGGATGAGGTGACAGGCAGGTGAGAAGAGTTAAGAGGCCAGATAGGGGAATAGAAGAGGATGGGAGGGAGAGGGTTATCTTTTTTTACTGGAAGGAAAAATCCACATTCATGCCATCAGGTTGGAGGCTACCCAAATGGATTATAAGTTGTTGCTCCTCCACCCTGAGGGTGGCACATCTTGGCATAAGAGCAGGCCATGGACTGAAATGTCAGAAGACAAAAAGGAATCATAATTAAAATGTCTGGCCACTGGAAAGTTCCACTTTTGGTCCACAAAGCAGACTCCCAATTTACAACAGGTCTCGTCAATGCCGAGGAGGATACAATGGGAGCACGGGACACAATAAATGACTCCAGCAGATTCACAGGTGAAGTATTGCCTCACCTAGAAGGACTTGGGGCTCTGAGTGGAGGTGAGAGAGGAGGTGAATGGGCAGGTGTAGTACTTTGGCTGCTTGCAGGGATAAGTGCCAGGAAGGAGATTAGCGGGAAGGGACACTGCTCTGTGATATCTTTTAGCCTTGATCACACCAGTTGCCATAGCAAGCTGTGATGCATTTGGATAGGATTCTTTAGGATAGTGGTGAGTACTTCCCAGATCATCCGAGGAAAAGCCCTCCCCACCATTGAGCATATCTACATGGAACACTGTCACAATAAATCCATCACCGAGGACCCCCACCTTCAAAACCATGCTCTCTCCCCACTGCTAACATTGGGAAGGAGGAACAGGAGCCTCAGATCCCACACACCAGGTTCAGGAACAGTTATTACCCTTCAACCATGAGGCTCCTGAACCAGTGTAGTTAACATAACTCACCTCAACACTGAACTGAGTCCACAACCTATGGAATCACTTTCAAGACTCTACAACTCATTTTGTCAGTATTATTTATTTATTTATTCATTTATTATTGCACAGATTGTTTTAATATGCACATTAGTTATTTTTCTGTCTTTGTATTTTGTGTATAGATTTTGATTGATTCCACTGCGTTTCTTTGTATCTACTATAAAAGCACGAAAGAAGGTGAATCTTGGTCCCCATTAAACTCTTTGCATCCAAACTGCAGTTACATTTAAATATTAATTGTGTATAATATCCAACAATGTCTAAGTGGGTTTCTTAAAGATGTCATAACTAGGGAAGATAGTAGGGATATGCTCCCACAACCTATAAGTGCCCCCAATTTCATGCATATCAAAAGCCTCCAACAAACAAGTCCAGTTCCTGGCCATCACCTGTGGCTTAGCTACTAAGCCCAGCGGAACCTTTTATACTGACAGGAGAAGGGGCAAAAACATGTCACTGGTGCCTTAGAACCAGTTGCTTCGGGCAGCTGAGGCTCATCAGATTTGGTTGGCAGCTCAGCTTGTTAAAGGACAGCTCTGATCTCAAACCTCTGCTGCCTTGTGATATATTCACTCCTGGGGAAGGCCTTGGGAATAAACCAAGGAAAAATCTGGAACTGGAGTCCCAAGGGCAGTCCGATGAATTTCAATGCTGACTGGAAACTTCTGCAGCATTGCTGATGCCAAGCTGTATTGGTCTCTGCTGTTCCTTTGGATTCATCAGTTGGAGGGGTGAGCCTGCTGCATGGGCAACAGCCTATTCTCCATATTTATTCATTTATTGAGATACTGCGCAGAATAGACCCTTACAATCATGCTGTCCAGCAATCCCCCAGTTTAATCTGAGCCTAATCACAGGACAATTGACAATGATCTGTGTGTGAATTACTGTTCCTGAACCTGGTGTGTGGGATCTGGTGAGATTGGTGTGAATGCCGATCTGGTTATTAGAAGAAATGAAAGATTACCAGTTTGAACCCTGACTATTGGCAATTATTATAGCACATACACTTCTATGGAGATAGTGCCAGAAAGAAAGGTTGTATTAGAAACTACATTTAATCATTCCAATCTAAAAATAAGCAAGCATTTCTATTGAAGAGCTTACATTTGTTTCTAGTAGATATTACTGCATTAGAACATTTAATTTTCCTGTTAACTTCAAAACAATTTTGCAGTGCAGCTTCATGCTGTGGGATAAACTGGAATGATTGCTAGATGCTTGTTCAGAACAATATTTTCACTTACTCTATGCACTGCAGCTCACTGAGGGCAAATCAGACCATTAGGCACAGGGAACAGTTATGAGCTACTCAAGTGAGTGGTGTGAAACAAGACAAAAATTATCCCCTCCAATGATCCTCCCTTTATTGAAGACCAACGGCTACAGTTTGAAAGCATTGACAATTGAATATTACTGATTTTGCCAGCTGCATGACTTTAGGTTTTCATGGTTATTTTAGTCACTAACATCAATCCTCTTGGTCTCAGGTGAATTCATATACTCCTAGAGTCTCTAATTGTAGATGATTTCAATCAAATAGAAATAAATAATACTGGTTCCTTTTCAAGTTTAATAGATTCAAGTAGTATAAACAAACATTTCTACAGTATTCCTACAACTTTTTTTCCAGTTCCTACAAAGCTTACAAGTAATACAATCAGATTCAGATACACAATGATAAAATATCCAAATGACCATCTACAGTAATTAGTGACATTTGATGAGAATCAAGTGCTAATTTTAGGGGTTTTGATCATTCTCGTAAGGAACGAAATATTAACACCAGACTCATGGGGAAAGGTCAAATGCACTTACATCTTATCATTACTGTATCCCACAATATTTAAAACTACCCAGGCTCCATAGTTTCCTCACTTCCAGTTGCCTCTTTGTATGGTTTCATCTCTTATACTAATGTCTTCAGAAACAGTTGCTGGGGTTGTACTCTCCCTAGTGCAAGACTCTTGCCATAATTGCCTGAAAATTTGCAAAGATGGACCAAGTTGAACTTGTAGATGACTTCGTATGGCAGCAATAACTTTTTCCCCACAGTAAAAGAGGCCGTGCACATATTCCACGTAGGCCCTGTTAAAATGGAATTATGCATTACATTTGCATCAAGTAATTACTGGCAGTTGCAATGGCTTTAAGTTGGACTATGCAGTAGAGCTCATGAACAATATATTCAGCAACAAATCTGATAGCATAGTCTTAGCCATATCTGAAATAAATGTCTGGTAGTCTCCTTATGCAATTGCAAATTAGCCACACAAACCATACTTGGCCCGCATCACAGGAACGACATGGTGGCATGAAGGATCTTGCTAGTAATGGGGTAACGTAGAGTCATTTCATAAACTTCATTCTGTCCTTAAATGTCATATGTTTCTTCAGAATCTTGTGCAAAGCCAAGAAACTCTAGTTAATCTGAATAGACAATTGACTATTGCACCTTTTGGAAGAATATGTGTCTATTGGAAATATGGCTCACTACATTTCCAAGAATTGAAGTTCCTAGGGACATATTCCAAATTTCATGTGATTGTTTCAAAGTTCTCAACTAGGTAGAAAGATCTTGTATTCACTTAAATGTAGGATAACAACATTCAGTCCCAAGATGTTACTTTGCTATGTTGGAGCTTTTTCTAATAAACTTCTGTTACAAATTGTCTACAAAATCAAGAACTCCCATTTAAATTACACATAACTAGATGCCAGGAGGTACCTCATTTGTTAAAGACAACTGTATCAAACATTGTTTCCATTGTGCCAGAAGCTTACAAGTTCAAGTGGAATTGGCTTGTATTGCCAGTCAGTACACTAATGCTACACCCATTAATGTACGAAAAATTGAATCTCCTATTAATGTTGTGAGCAAGGACACAGAAACATTATGGAAAGCTCTGGCAAGGAAGTTGAAACAAATAATACACGTTTACACATTACAAACTGATCAAGTTCTAGCTTGATTTACACCACTGAATACATGCAATAAAAACAATATTGACTCACGCATTGAAGAGCATTTTGCGAAGATCTATCATGTTTACTAAGGGTTCCAGATTCGTTTCTGTTACAGGACAGATGTTATGTAGCCGGTAGCATTTTGTTTGCACAGAGATTAGCATCCTTTGCAATGCACTACAACTGCTGGTACTGCTGCTGAATCTGGACTTGATCCCAAGGGCACTGCACTTCAGGATGTCTTTGGTGAATTGTCTTCCCTGGATCGGGACAAATTACACAAGTAAAGGGATTTCCACTTTCTCTTGGTCAGTTGCAACATCATACAGTTGAAGCAACAGTACATTCTAATGACATCATCTACTTAATTTCTATAAATACACTTATGTTCACCTAGGAGACTGAGTTAATCTATAGCAGAGAGAGAAGCTTGGAGGGCAAACACTCTCTTTGACCCTTCCAGCAGGTTGAAATTCCATTGCAGTATTACTTTTAATCCCAAAGGCACTGAGCTCAGGACAAAGCAGTTGAGAACTTCTGTGTACTCAACAAACATTTAGAATTAATTACAATTATCCATAAGGAAAGAAATGCAAAACATCAGATGTACCATTACGTGTACTCCTTTTCAATAACCTGAACAATTCTTAATGCTTTCTTCAATGTGACTTCTAACATAGAAACATAGAAAACCTACAGCACAATACAGGCCCTTCGGCCCACAATTTAGAAATTACCTAGGGTTACCCATAGCCCTCTATTTTTCTAAGCTCCATACACTTATCCAGGAATCTCTTAAAAGACCCCATCGTGTCTGCCTCCACCACTGTTGCCGGCAGCCCATTGCACGCACTCACCACTCTCTCAATAAAAAACTTACCCCTGACTTCTTCTCTGTACATACTTCCAAGCACCTTAACAGTTAACTCCGGACAGGGAAGGAAGTATAGTTTTCCTCCATTCAGTTAATTTACTACACCACTGTTGTAAACAAGTATTCCATTTTCAGATCCATTCCATATTTCAAGCTTTACTCAGTTGCAAACTAATTCACTATGACCACAACTACTACCAATTCAGAGTGAATTCTGAGTGAAAATATCTCCACACTTACATGTACATCAAGATTGGCTGCAGTCTGCATGTAGTCCAGGCAGATTTCATTCAAGTCATCTTCTACATCACAGGTCATGTTTTTCAGACACGCAAAGGTATCACATCCCACTTCTGGTACAAACCGCACACAGGCACTTATTTGGGCTGTTGAAAGCAGAATGGCTTCCTCAATTACTGGTAAACAAAACTGAGATTTTCTGCCAGTAATTATTAAAATATTCAGGTTCTATTGAGGATCCAAATTACACATTGGAGCACTTAGGTACAGATATGATTTCAATACAACTGCTCTGCCTGAGGGAGAACAAAGAGAACTTGAACTGAGTGGGAAGTCTGTAATGAAGGATACAGAGATGAAAGGCCCTGGAGAACAGGATTCAGCAAATATAAACTACTCATGTTGGACAGATCCATAGAATGGGACTAAGAACAGATTGAGGGAGGTCTGGGAGTGAGTCATTGGATTTTCAGCAGCGCTTGAGTAAAGGAATGAATATTAGGCCAGTAACTCTGGTTGGTTACAGGGAGGACCTTCTCCTGTCTGAAGAAGAGACCAGAACCAGGAGTCGGCCGTTTAGGAAAGAATCTTCATGCAGAGATAAATCTTCTATTTAGTCTTCTAAATGTGCAGAATCAGGTATCGGTACAGTTTTGAATGAATTCGGGTTTCTGGAGCCATCGGACGTAGATAGTTCGGAAAAATGACAGCGAGGTAGATAGATTATCCTGAACAATCAACGACCCAACAGGCTCGGAAAGACCATAATAAACTCCACCCCACATTTATGCCGTCGGGCGTGCTTTCACACACAGTTGTGCAAAACAACAAAAAATTAGCTTTATTAATCACCAGAAGGGCGCCGACATCCTTCGACGTGATACATACCAAAGCACCAGTTTTCAGAATCAGAATCAGAAGCAGGTTTAATATCACCGGCATATCTCGTGAAATATGTTAACTCTGTGGCAGCAGTACAATGACATACATGATAATATAGAAAAAAATAAATAAGTAACCCTATTACAGTAAATATATATGCATATTAAACAGTTAAATGAGAATAATACAAAAACAGAAAAAAAGTGGGGTAGTGTTCAAGAGTTCGATGTCCATTTAGGAATCGGATGGCGGAGGGGAAGAAGCTGTTCCTGAGTCGCTGAGTGTGTGCCTTTAGGCTCCTGTACCTCCTCCCTGAAGGTAACAATGAGAAATGGACAAGTCCTGAGTGATGGGGGTCCTTAATGACGGACGCTGTCTTTCTGAGGCACCGCTCAGTCTTGGATACTAGGAGGCTAGTATCCATGATTGAGCTGACTAATTTTACCACTCTCTGTAGCCTTCTTTCAGAAATCGACAATTTTGTAAAGAATCAACAATAATCATATCGACCTTGTCCCATTACTAAGCAACCCCGATACGACTATTCTTCCCGTGTTTGCAACAAGCCTGTGTAACACATGCGGATTAACTAAATGGTGTGAAAATAAAGTCAAATAAAGTTAATTTCTAAGCTGCCTGTGGTTGCACACCTCTCTCCATGCGCCTAAAAAAAAGTATAATATGAACCTGAAAGACTTAATGCAGACTGTTGAACACAGCTCCTGTCTCAGGACCCGCTCACACAGCAGCGTTATCCAGTTGTTGTCCAGTCCGTGTCCGGGACAGTCTCTGCCCTCTGCTCACCTGCACGGTATCTGTCCATCCGCTTTTCCGCCGGGTCACCGGTGGTGCGGCTGCCCTTCTGCTCCGCCACGTCCGCAGCCGCCGCAAGCACGACTCCGCAGCACAGGGTGAAAAGCAGCAACCCCATCCGAGCCTGCATCTCAGCGGCACAACAGCACTTTAAGAAAAAAGGAGAAACCCCGTCTTATAAAGATACTTCAGTTTTATCGTCCAGAAGACCCAATCTATCAGCTTCAGTGCCCAGGTGTGACATTTTAAAACATTTTCGCTAATTACTGCCCTTCCCAATCAACTGACCACACAGCTCATTTTCAGGAATGTTATGACTTTTAAATGGTTCGCAAGATAGGCCCAGCTTGCGTCGCTTTTCGGCAACATTGTGTTTCTCTTTGACGGATTGCTCGGTTCTTGGGGAATTGAAACAACATTATTAAATGCAGGCTATGCAACATATTGTCACATCAGGTGAATGGATATATTAAAAAATACAAAGACGCCACATAGGGTCAGAGTTACCAGTAAAATCTGTCTCATAAAAACAGCCTCCAGAGGTGGTCTAATCATTGTCTACTTAACAAATAGAAGCATTGTGTGCGTTCTTGCTCATAAGGTACTCCATCCTGAATCTTGAAGCCAATGACCAGAAATGTGATAATAATATTTCCATCCTGTCCTTTAAGTCATTCATACAATAAATGATTGTGGCAATGTTGTGGTTTATTCTTGGTTATCCTAGCTCATGTGTCATATTTGCTACACTAATACAGTGAACGTGGACTATAGTGGACAATAGGTAAAATTATGGCTGATCACATCCTGTGGGTTGTGATTGCCACCTTGGCTACACTGACCATTATCAGCACCACAGCTTTCCCACAAGGCAGAGTTCACTGCCATCAGTAACTAGACCACACAAAAAGGGAACCAATGCACTGCCCAAGGATTATCCTGATGCACTTCTGATAACTTGTCCCATCAACTGGCTGAATCATCAGAGAAACTGGGAAAAAGTCAAAAGTGCTAACTAAATAAAATAAATGATACATCCATTTAAAGACACATAAAACTGCAGTTAATTCAAATAGAGATTAAACTGACAAATAAACGATGCAAATATACTTCATGAATGGAAGTTGCTGCTACAGTAAAGTGATGCGTAAAGAGCCTTGTGTGAAAACTGTTGAGTCCAAGCGAGAGCTCAGATGTGTATATCTGATCTCTGTTTCATTCTCCTAATCCATCTTGCAGATACTTAAGCAAAATGTTAAATTGACAACATTTGACATGAAGCACAAACAAGTGATACACAGTGCCTGAATTGAGAAGCACAGGTTTGAATAAAGAACCACTCCAATAAGAACTGTTAGCATGCATGGAGCACTGACCATAGGTGGGCAGGTATTGGGCAAGGGAAGGTAGGATGCCGTCAAGATATGATGAGATCAGTACAGTGGGGCAAGAGTGGCAGAATCAATGGGCCTACCAACAGTCTTGATTGTGGTGGATCTTGGCCAAGAGAGTTCCCCAACTCTACACTTCCCTGCTTCTGCCCAGTTGGAGATTTGATGAGTTCTGTGTAAATGTCAAATCATTTACTCAAAACAATTGAAGTACATCTGCCATTTGGTGAGTTTGCCTTATAATAAATTCTTACAGCACAGTAATAGACAATTCTCTGGAACCAGTGCTGGAGGAATGTTGTATTAGAAACTACCTTCAGTCTCTGAAATCAAGTACCCAACATGCACAACCTTTTGTTGAAGAGCTTGCCTTTCTTTAGTTTCACAATAAAGATGTTGTAATATGACAATAATTACAACTTAGTTTTTGTGATTTCACCCCCCCCCCCAACTCAACATATTGCAATTCAGATGAACAGAGTACAGGATGAACAAGGGAGGGGAAAATTCAATGTTCAGATCTGCCATTATGTGCTAGATACTCAGTGATGTGCTTTAAAAAAAAAGTCACTCCTTCCATGCACTGCTCACTGATGCCAAATCAGACATCTAAGCACAAGGAACTCAGAACAGATTCCAGTCTACGATGAGCTACTCCTGTGTGTGCGGTAGAAAGCATACACAAATTATCCCTTCCAGTGTCTCTCCATTTCTTGAGGATGAAACTAAGATGAAGCAGATGTCAACAGCTGAAAACAATCCCGCTTTGCAACTGGCATGGGGTATGTTAGTTTGTCTCTTCATTTTAATCCGAATCACACCCCAATCTTCTTGGAATATCTTTACTTCCTAACCTGCTCCTACAGTCTCAGATTAATCTAATGCAAAATGATTTGAAAACAAAACTCCGAGTTGAAAAAGAACCATTACGTGGTTAAATAGCTGAAAGTTGTAAAATGGTTTGTTTGAACATCCTATTTTCATTTTTACAATAAATCTGGAAATAATGCAATCAGACAGAGGTACAATGAGAGAGTAAACGTGGCATTCTGTCCATGGAGTTCAGTGCCATTTGACTTGAGGATGAAGAACTAATTTTAGGAGTTTTAATTTGCAGGTGAATTCACTAACACAGAGACGTGTAGGAACACGGTCAATTGCAGCTAAATGTTAATGAGGTGGATTATTTGAACAAGCTGATATACAGGCTCCTTAATTTACTCATTTCCATTAGTGATCTCCCATGGTATTCAGATCTTCTAGATGATCTCCTTCAGAAAGAGATGATGGTGTTATTTTCTCCATCAAAACTCAAGGATTTTTATTGCCTCAACATACTGAAAGATAACACAAGTCGAGATTGTTGATAACTCTCAAACCTTCTCTTGTCTCTTGCCCTCATGACTTTGCTCTGGTTCCCAACCTCATTCCCTTTATTGCACTGTTCTCCCCTATCAGATTATTTCTCCTTCAGCCCTTTCACCTCGTAGCCTGTTACTTCATTCTCTTCCTTCCTCACCAATCCTTCTTCTTCCTCACCTGATCTCACCAATCAACTACCATTTTGTAATCCTCACCCTTCTCCTACTCTGTATTCTGGCTTTGTCTACTCCCCTGATGATGCTTATTTCTCTCTACAGACACAACTGTCTGAACTGCTCCAGCATTTTGTGTGTGTTGCTCCAGAATTCCAGCATCTGCAGAATCACTTGTGTCTCTGAGATTGTAGACGGCTTCTTATTGCATTAGTAGTGCTATTACCATAATCAAACAGGACTTACATATATTTCACATATTTCCTTTCAAGCAAGGTTTATGCATTATTATTTTACATTCTGCAATAAATGTGATGCTGACATCTCATCCATGTCTGAGACCAGCATCAGCAGAAAGGAGAGAATAGTGGTCCAATTCCATGTGGTGAACCTTGCTTGTAGTTTGGCCCTTGCAGTAATAGAAACTGAGCTCCGTTACTTCAAAACTGTGCACACCAACCCTCCTTGAAAATTCACACATTTCTTCAGCTGGAAGTGTTCATGACTGTGTGAATCAAATAATGTCCCAGTGTAACCACACTGGGATAGAGTTGGAAATGCATTTTTGGAAGGATCTCAGTTTATTAAAAATGTCACTCAGAGTTCCAAGAATTGAGATTCTGTATTTGAAGCCTCCTCTGTGATAGTTTAACCCAAATATGGTAGACACATCCTCCACTGTTCAGAAAATTCAGGAGGACTTTCTAAATTTTAGACTTGAAATGCTGATTATTCTCTAAGGTGTAAGGAAATAGTTAAAATTTATTCCTCCTTGGTATATGCTAAAATAAAATGAGGTTTGAAAGACAAAATGGTGTCATCTTGGGATGTGCTAATGGCCTGATTTCCCCTGTTTTGTCTCTATTTTGAACACATATTGTGAAGATTAGATACCGGTGGAGAATGTTTACCTCCTGACCCTCCCACTATCTCTGTTTCCAAGTTGTGTGTGTCTAGGCCGAAGGTTGTGGGTGATAAAAAGAGGTCCTGACTGGTGTAAAAAGTGGGAGCTTCTTAGTGCAAGGATAATATTTTCTTAGGCTGTGTTACAACTAACCAGGCTATTCTTTTCTAATTGGCTTTTATCAAATTAGATAGTTGTTACAAAAAAATACAGTTGGCACATTATATGAAAATACAGGGTTTGATAAGTCAAATTTTAAAAGCCAAAATCCCATGACAAATTTGAAGATCACAAGTCCAATTCGGTCAATCTGTGACAGCTATAATCTTCTGTCTGGTTCTTCTGTCTGGTAAACAGCCATTGACAAACTATGCCCAACAGCAGTTCTGTTTGTGAATTACACCATGGGCTCTTGGTAGTATTTCTTATTACTGCTCAAAGTTTGAAAGTCAGCACAATATACAAAATGCATGAGACTGCACCCAACACCACAAAATACTGCAGGAACTTAGCAGGTCAGGCAGCATCTATGGAAAAGTATAAACAGTCTATGTTTCAGGCTGAGGCCTTCCACCATGTTGCTTTGCATTTCCAGCATCTGCAGACTTACTCGTGTTTGTGTAAGACTACCCCCATTTACAGGTGAAGATATAACATCTCATTCCTCAAACTGCTCCTGACGAAGATTGAAACACAGAGTGTTAGTGAGAAAACTAAATTGATGGCAACATCACTTGGTTACTTCACTGTTGCAAACATTTCAAATCAGTTTTTGTAAATTGTACTCACAGGTTTCCCTGGAACTGCCAGGCCTTCACAAATTCAGCCTCATGCAACTTGAGGCATGAGCCCGGATGTAAGAACTAAGTGAATTTGTGAAGGGCTGGCAGTTCCAGGGAAACTTGTCAGTACAATTTACAAAAGCTGATCAATTGGTTAATTGGGACTAAATGATAACATCTCAGCAGTTCTTAAAAGCTTTCAAGCAGAATGTGCAAGTTGGAGTAAATTCCCTGTAACGGCATAGACACCGAAGATGCATGTGCAAGACGTTGGTGAGGCATAGATCATTAGGTAGATGAGAAGAATAAATTGAAATTTCTGAAAGTAATAAGAATACCATCTCCTTTCACCATCACTCCCCGGCACACTGAGCGGTGCCAGCATTGCTGTTATTTGCAGAATCTGCAGTTTGATTCGGGACAGCTAAACATTCAGGTACTGCTATACCAATGTGGTCAATTAGAGTAAAACAGGTTTTTTAGTAGCAGCTCAGATAACCAAGTGATGCAGATTAAAGTTTAATCATGGTTAACTTTTTCAGGGATTTATGTCAACATCACGGTAGCTTGGAATTATTAGTAATTTCTTAGAATTGCATCTGACAGCAGGAGCTGGAAAATAATTGGCTCAGGTTATAAAATTTAGAGAACCATTTTCTACTGAAGACATAAAATCAGTTACTCCATTTCCAAAAATTGACCTAAAATTAATATACATCTAGCAGACGAGGTACATCCGTAGCAGAGACAAAGTCTTGCCCTAATTGGCCTTTCCATCAATTTGAAATACCATAGCACTGTTATGTCTTCTAATCCAAAATTCACTCACCACAAGACAAAGCCATCAAAAACTTACCCATATAAAGAAGATTTCTTGTAGATATAACTACAGTTATCCAGAGACTTTGGATTTAATAATGCAAGTTGAACTGATACAAGCGCCAATTTTGAACAAACTGAATACGACTTAATGTCTTTTCGACTATGACTTGCAACAGCAACTCTTGATAGGGAAAGAATTATAAATTCCATTGATTTATTCAATGTACCACACCTCAACTGGCAACATACATTCAAAAGCTCACGTTTTATTTAGTGGCAAAGAAATTCACATTGATCACAGAAACTACTAATTCAGTTTTTCAGTCTAAGAGAAACTCTGCAACTTCCTATTTAAAGTAACTTAGTTAATTGATCTGACCCAGTTCAAGTAACTACTCACAATGTTTCAAGAGTTATCTGTACATGAATATTGCCACCATTTTGAAGAAAACCCTGCAGATTTCATAGAAGTTGTCATGTAGATCACAAGTTGTGTTTTCCAGACATGTATCACATTCCACATCTGGTGCAATCTGCGGAGAGACATTTATTTTTATTGTTGGAAGCAAAATGTTTCACGGTTATTGAACAAGAGTACTCAGTAGTAGGCAAACAGGATCATTCTGGCTTCTGTCCCATTCATTTCCACTCCTGATTCAGGGTCTCAAAACAAAATGTTGACTTTTTACTTCTCTTCATGGATGCTACCTGACCTGCTGAATTCCTCCAGCGTTTTGTGTATTACTCTACCTTCATCAAATTGTTTTGTTGCTTCCTCAAACAATTCTATCAGGGCCATGAAGCACGAGCTGCCACCCCCAAAGCCATGCTGATTACTGTATCTCCAATCAGACTATGCCTCGTTAAATTCTTGTAAATCCTGTCTTTAAGAAGCCTCTCCAGTAATTTACCCACCACTGACATAAGACTCACTTATTCAAAATTCCCAGTGTTATGCTTATTAACTTTCTTGAACAAAGCAAAAATACTTGTCATTCTCCAATCTTCTGGTGCTACCCCTGTGGTCAATGAGGATGTAAAGATTTTCAACAAAGGTGCAGTAATCTCTTCTATCACTTCCTACAGTAACCCAGGTATAAACCATCTGACCCTGGGAGCTTATCTATCCTAATATCTGTCTGATCAGCAATATTTTCCAGCATATCAGCCTGTTTTATGCTGTCCTCACATTCATGAAGGTTCTCTCACTGGTGAATACTAAAGCAAAGTAGGGAACTATTCTACTTCCTCTAAGTCTAGCCATTGCTTTTCCTTTTATCTCTGATTGATGCTACCCTCACTCTAATCATCCTTCTGTTCTTCCTGTACAGGAGAATACCTTAGGGTTTTCCTTAATCCTACACAGCAAGGCAACCTTATGCCCCCTTCTAGCTCTCCTGGGACAATTCCTAAGCTGCTTCCTTATTAGCTTGTAACTTTTTAAAACACCGTCTGGTCCTTGCTTCCTAAACCTTGAGTATGCTTCTTCCTCTTGACTAGACGTTCATCATCACTTGTCGACCATGCTTTCTTAAGACCACCATCCTTTCCCTCCGTGAATGTGACAAACTATCCAGAACCCCATGAAAATGCTCCACAAACAGACTCTACATTTTCATTTGCATCTGTTCCCAATCTTGTTCCCAAGTTCCAGCCTAATTGTGTTATAATTCACCTTCTCTCAGTTAAAACTTTTCCCATACTGCCTGTTCCTATTCTTAACCAAGGCTATAGTCAGGGAGCTGTGGTTCCCATACTTTGGCCAAACTGTTTTTAATCTTCCCCAACAGCTCTAGCAAACCTGCCTGCAAGGATATTGGTCCCTCTTGAGTTCAGGTGTAAACCATCTCTTTTGTACAGGTCATATCTTCTCCGGAAGAGATCCCAATGATCGACTAATTTGAAACCCTGGCTCCTGAACCAATTCTTCAGCCACACATTCAACTGCCATATCATCCTATTCTTATCCTCACTAATGCATGCCACAGGCAGCAATTCAGAGATTACTACCGTTGAGATCCTACTTTTCCGCTTCCTATGCAGTTCCCTATATGTGCTCTGGACTAGATGGACTACACCAAATGATTCTGAAAGAGGTAGCTGAAGAGATTCTGAGACATTAGTAGTGACCTCTGGAATGACTACAGAGGACTGGAAAATGGCACATGTGACTCCACTCTTTTAGAAGTGAGGGAGGCAAAAGACAAGAAATTATCAGTCTGCAGTCATTGCCAAGATATTGGGGTCCATAATTAAGGATGAGATTTTAGGGTACTTGGAGACTTGGAGGCAAATGATAAGCTAGTCCAAAGTCAGCATGGCTCCTTTAAGGAGAAATCTTGCCCGGCATATCTTTTGGAATTCTTTGAGGAAATAACAGGCAAGAAAAGCAAAAGAGAATTTGTGGATGTTGTTTATTTGGATTTCCTGAAGGCCTTTGACAAAATGCTACATATGAAGCTACAAAACAAGATATGAGCCCATGGTATTACAGAAAAGGTACTAACATGGACAGAAATTTGGCCGGCTGTCAGAGAACAAAGATTAAAGAAGGATTTTTCTGATTGGCTGTCGGTGACTAGCAAAAATCTATGTTGGGTTCATTACTTTTCACTTTTCATATTTATGATCTGGATGGCAGAAATGATGGCTTTTTGTTCGTATGTGGATGATACAAAGATAGGTAGAGGGCAAATATTGTTGAGAAAGAATTGAATCTATAGAAGGACTTGAACGGATTATGAGAATGGACTATTATGGGAATGTGGGAGCTAATATATGAACAGCACTTGGCAGCTTTGTGCATACACTCTCTGGAATTTAGAAGAATGCAGGGGGATCTCATTGAAGCCTACTGGATGTTGAAAGGACGAGATAGGGTGGATGTGGAGAGAATGTTTCCTGTGGTGGGTGTATCCAGAACTAGAGGGCACAGCCTTAAAATTGAGGGGCAGCCTTTTAGAACAGAGGTACGGAGAATTTTTTTTTTAGCCAGGGAGTAGTGAATCTGTGGAATGCTCTGCCACAGGCTACTGTAGAGGCCAAGTCCAGGCCCCTTAAAGCAGAAGTAGATAGTTTCCTGATTGGTCAGGACATGAAAGGATATGGCGAGAAGGCAGGTGTATAGGGTTGAGTGGATCTGGAATCAGCCATGATGGAATGGCAAAGCAGACTTGATGGGCAGAATGGCCTAATTCTGCTTCTATGTCTTATGGTCTTGTGGTCTTATGGACAAATAAAAGGTAGGAGGAATACTGTGTGGGGAAATGTATGGTCATGCACTTTGGTAAAAGGGTTAAAGGTGTAGACTATTTTCTAAATGGGAGCAAATTCAGAAATCAGCGGTGCAAAGGGACTTGGGAATTTTGAGTAGGATTCCCTCAAGGTAAACTTGCTGGTTAAATCAGTAGTGAAGAAAGCAAATGCAATGTTAGCATTCATTTCAAGAGGACTAAAATATAAGAGCAAAGATGTAATACTGAGGCTTTGTAAGGCATTGGGCAGACTGCACTTGGAGTATTGTGAGCAGTTTTGGGCCCCTTATCCAAGAATTATGTTCTGGCATTGGAGACGACCCAGAGAAGATTCAGGAGAATGATTCTGGAAATGGAAGAGTTAATGTATGAGGAACATTTGATGGTTCTGGGCCTGTACTTACTAGCGTTTTGAAGAGTAAAGGGGGTGCTTCATTGAAACCTATCAAATATTGAAAGACCTAGATAAAGTGGATGTGGAGAGAATGTTTCCTGTAGTGGGGGAGTCTAGGACCAGTGGGCACAGCCTCAGCATAGAAGGATATCCCTTTGGAACAGAGGTGACAAAGAATTGCTTTACCTGGAGTGTGGTGAATCTGTAGAATCCATTGCCACAGATGGCTGTGGTGGCCAAGTCATTGGGTATATTTAACAGGAGGTTGATATGTTCTTGATTAATGAGATTGGCAAAGGTTACAGGAAGAAGGCAGGAGAATGGGGTACAGAAGGATAATAAGTCAGCCACGACAGAATAGCACAACAGCCTTGATGGGACGAATGACCTGGTCTTATGATATATGGATAGGGATGGAAGAAGACGCCGATCAAATGAGGTAACTTGATCAATGATCAGAGAGTCATCTCAAAAGAACCAAAGAAACATGACTCATGTATTTGTGTCATTTTGTAGGATTTGGTGCACACCTGACAAAAAATGTCTTAGATTTGCTGTATACAATGAGGGCGTCAAAATCATTAAAAGTGGCACATACCAAAACTTGCAATTATTTTGATTAATTGGGATAGTTGCCATGAAGTAACAATAATCCACAGTCATTGAGACCTTCCCACTCGTATTTGCAAGAAGCCTGTCTCCATGTTTAGATTAGCCACAAGGTGCCAAAGGCAGAACACAGACAGTGTATGGGGATGCCAAATATTAACCAAATTCACCAAACCCTCAACTCCAACAGCTTGCAGAGAAACTAGAATGTTAATGTGAAGACCCAAACCAGACTGGTGAACACATCTCCTGTCTCAGGACCCACAGGTACTGCAGCATTCTCAATTTTCTGTTAACTGTTTCCCCAGCCCTAATTCAACTGAACATTCAGGTAAACATTTGACCCCTTTCAGAAAGGTTATGCATTTTAACTGGTCGTGAAGAATAGCAACACACGCAAAATACTAGAGGAACGTGGACTGTGCTTTTGTTCTTAGATGCTGCCTGGCCTGCTGAGTTCTTTCAGCATTTTGTGTGTGTTGCTTGCATTTCCAGAATCTGCAGATTTTCTCTTGTTTATGACCTGAAGAATAGCTCCAGCTTTAATCAATTTTCATTAATATTGTATCTTTCTTTAAAAGATTCCTCAGTTCTTGGATAATTAGGGATGGGTAATAAATGCAGCTAATGCTGGTTATTGCCACATATTCGTGAATGAGCTGTTTCTTAACAAAATGTTCACATGATTATCCTGTAGTTGGCAGAATCTTAGATGGTAACCAGGAGAAGGAAAACTCTTATTTCAAACCTTCACTGCCATGCAGCCATACCCACCCATGGGAAAGGCTTCGGGAGTAAACCCCAAGGAAGAAATCCAGAGCTGGGTTTCCTGAGGTGGTCTGATGTTTACAGCTTCACTCTGGCAACCTCTGCAATGACATTGGTGCCAAGCTGTATCAGTGCTTGCCCTTCACTTGGACTACATCAGTGATGTGGAGAGGGAGAACCTGCTGCATGGGCAACAGCCGGTTCTTCAAATCTTCCCGCCCAGGCTTGCGCCCTGGAAAAGACACAATTCACCAGAGTTGAAAGCCCATGATCCCCTGGGATCGACAGCTGCCTACAGGATGGTAACCAGGAGGCATACAAGAGTGAGATTGATCAGCTGGTTGAGTGGTGTCGCAACAACAACCTCAAAGTCAGTAAGGACAAGGTATTGATTGTAGCCTTTGGGAGGGAGCATTTCATTGATGGGGCAAGTGAAGTTGAGTGAAATTATCCCTCTTGGTTCTCGAGCCTAATGGTGAGTCCAAAGGCTCCTGTACCTTCTTCCTGATGGCAGCAGAGACCGAGGTGCTGGTGCTGGAACTCCCTGATGATGGGTGTTGCTCTCCTATGAATGCTCCTCATAGATGTGCTCAATGGTGGGGAGGGCTTTACCCATGATGGACTGGGCCATATCCACTACTTTGTGTAGCATTCCCCATTCAAGGGCATTGGTGATTCCATACCAGGGTGTGATACAACTAGTTCTTGTGAGATTAGTTTGTATTTGTTCCACAGCTAGTTGCAGGCTGCTCTTCTGAGAAGTAAGTTGTGTCTCTACGTCTGTTTGCATTCTGTGCTTTTGTATCCATGGACGCAACAATTTCCATAAATGGCTCCCTAGCTTTATAACACTGCAATTGAACACCACAACAGCCATAACTATTGCTGCTGGAAGAGCTGCATTCATTATAATCATTGACAGTGTCCATTCAAATGTACATTCTAACATAATTTTGAATTAACGACACTTTCTTGTGTCTTTAGATAGTGGATCACTTCTTTAAATTTGAGATTTGATTTTTTAATGTGTCCAAATGTTCAAGCTAGGTAAGACAATCTTTCAGTAGTTCATCAGGGTAATCCTTGGGGAGGGCATCTGTTCCAATTGTGTGATGTCAAATTACGGTTAGCAGTGCACTCTGCCTTGTGGAAGGATTGCAGTGGTGATGATGGGAGCCACTCAGTCCCAGTTTTTAGTGAAACCAAAGTGACAATCACAACACACAGACTGCCATCAGCACAACTTTATCCACTGCCCCACAACAACTCTGGATGCTGCCTCCCCCACTTATTAAAGGACATGAGAGCAAACCATATATTCAGATTTTCCAGTGACCAACATGTTAGTGTGAAGCAATTTGTGTAAACATCCAAAACACCATTGAGTGAGGAGAATTGTAGTAGACAAATTCTAATGAATTCACCTATGACGATGTTTTATTTGCTCAAAAAAAAGAACTATTATATTACTTAAACTGTGGAAACAAGGTGTTTAGGAGTTTAGGACATTTAGGAGTTTATTCACACCAAAATGTAGTAGGCGTACAGTAAAACTTCATCAAATTAATACGTAGAATTTATTCAAAAATGCCAAAAGAATGTTTACTTTTAAGAGAAATTTCAATGGCTAAAGGATTAGTGGGCTGGTCTACACCACTGCAGTGGGCAGATCTCAAACAGCAACATCAGGAAGTTGAGGAATGAGATGCAGAACCTAGTAGCACGCTGTCAATGAAATGTCCTTTCCTCAATGCCAGCAAAACAAAATGGCTCATCTTTGGCTTACAAAAATGGGGAATGGGAACATGTATGGCCTCGTCTGTGTCAATGGTGCTGAGGGGGAGATGGATGAGAGCTTCAGGGTGCTAGGAATAACTGTTAGCAAAAACTTAACCTGGTCCAGCCATGCAGACACTGTGGCCAAGAAAGAACAACCTCACCCCTACTTCATTGGATGTTGAAGGAAATTTGGCATTTCCCCAATGAATGAACTTCACTAATTTTCATTGATACACCACAGAAAGCATTCTGCTGGAAGGCAACACAGTCACTTTTTATTGTCATTTCCACCATAACTGCTGGTACAGTACACAGTAAAAACAAGACAACGTTTTTCAGGACCATGGTGCTACATGAAACAATACAAAAATTACACTGAACTACGTAAAACAACACAAAACTACACTAGACTACAGACCTACCCAGGACTGCATAAAGTGCACAAAACAGTGCAGGCATTACAATAAATAACAAACAAGACAATAGGCACAGTAGAGGGCAGTAGGTTGATGTCAGTCCAGGCTTTGGGTATTGAGGAGTCTGATGGGTTGGGGGAAGAAACTGTTACATAGTCTGGTCGTGAGAGCCTGAATACTTCGGTACCTTTTGCCAGATGGCAGGAGGGAGAAGAGTTTGTATGAGGGGTGTATGGGGTCCTTCACAATGCTGTTTGCTTTGTAGATGCATCGTGCGGTGTAAATGTCTGTAATGGCGGGAAGAGAGACCCCGATGATCTTCTCAGCTGACCTCACTATCCGCTGCAGGGACTTGTGATCCGAGATGGTGCATTTTCTGAACCAGGCAGTGATGCAGCTGCTCAGAATGCTCTCAATACAACCTCTGTAGAATGTGGTGAGGATGGGGGGTGGGAGATGGACTTTTCTCAGCCTTCGCAGAAAGTAGAGACGCTGCTGGTCTTTCTTTGCTATGGAGCTGGTGTTGAGGAACCAGGTGAGATTCTCCATCAGGTGAACACCAAGAGATTTGGTGCTCTTAACGATCTCTACGGAGGAGTCATCGATGTTCAGTGGAGAGTGGTAGCTCCATGCTCTCCTGTAGTAAACAACCACCTCTCTTGTTTTGTTCACATTCAGAGACAGGTTGTTGGCTCTGGACCAGTCTGTTAGCCGCTGCACCTCCTCTCTGTATGCTGACTCATCGTTCTTGCTGACGAGACCCACCACGGTTGTGTCATCGGCGAACTTGATGATGTGGTTCGAGCTGTGTGTTGCAGCACAGTCGTGGGTCAGCAGAGTGAACAGCAGTGGACTGAGCACAGAGCCCTGTGGGACCCCCGTGTTCAGTGTGATGGTGTTGGAGATGCTGCTTCTGATCTGGACTGACTGAGGTCTCCCAGTTAGGAAGTCTAGGATCCAGTTGCAGAGAGAGGTGTTCAGGCTCAGTAGTCTCAGCTTTCCAATTAGCTTCTGAGGAATGATTGTGTTGAATGCTGAACTGAAGTCTATGAACAGCATTCGAATGTATGTGTCTTTTTTGTTCAGGTGGTTTAGGGCCAGGAAGAGGGTGATGGCAATGGTGTCGTCTGTTGAAAGGTTGGGACGGTACGCGAACTGCAGGGGGTCCAGTGAGGGGGGCAGCAGGCTTTTGATGTGCTTCATGACGAGCCTCTCAAAACACTTCATGATGATGGCTGTGAGTGCAACGGGAAGGTAGTTGTTGAGGCAGGACTCTGAAGGCTTCTTTCGTACGGGGACAATGGTGGCAGCCTTGAAGCACGTAGGAATGACAGCGTTACTCAGGGAGATGTTGAAGATGTCAGTGAGAATTTCTGCTAGCTGGTCTTCACATCCTCTAAGCACTCTGGCAGGAATATTGTCTGGTCCAGCAGCCTTCCGTGGGTTGACGCTGGACAGGGTTCTCCTCACATCGGCCAAGGTAAGACTCAGCACCTGGTCATTTGGAGGAGGGGTGGTCTTCCTCGCTGCCACGTCATTTTCCGCCTCAAAACGAGCGTAGAAGTTGTTCAACGCATCTGGGAGGGAGGCATCACCAGCACAGGCAGGTGATGTTGTCTTGTAGTTGGTGATGTCTTGAATGCCCTTCCACATGCGCCGCGTGTCCCGGCTGTCCTGGAAGTGGCTGGGGATTCACTGGGCGTGTGCACGCTTTGTCTCTCTGATGGCCCGGGAAAGTTTGGCCCTTGCTGTTGTTAGGGCTGCCTTGTCACCTGCTCTGAAGGCAAATTTCGTCAAATGCTATGCCTAAGACTTCAAGAAATTGCAGAAATTTGTGAATGGAGCCCAGTCTATTACACAAACAAGCCTTCTTTACCACTCCCCACCCCCCAGTTAACTCTATCTAGACTTGCCACTGCTTTTGGAAAGCTGTAAATATGTTAAAAGACCCCTTCTAGTTGTCATTCTCTCTCTCACTAACTTTCATCGGGTAGAAGACACAACAGCCTGAGAACACATTCCATCATCTCAAAGACAGATTCCATCGTGCTGTTCTAAGACTCTTGAATGCACCACAGGTAAACTCTTGGTCTTTGAGTCTACCATGTCATGGCTCTTAGACCTTAGCTGCGTACCTGCGCTGCATTGTGTCAGTAACCGTAACACCATATTCTGTATTATGCTATTGTTTTTCCTTTTGTACTACCTCGATGTAGTTACGTATGCAACTGAGGAAGGTCAGTGATGCTGGAGAGACAGCTGACCTCCAGGAAAGACTGGCACAGGCTCACAAGTCTAGCAACCTTGTGGGCAGCACTCGCAAGAGGGCACCACTCAAGCTACGACTGAACACGAAGAGCAATACCTCCAGAGTCTCCCGAAGCGGGGGAGGATGAGAGACTCAACAGGACGGTCATACCGGCAACGGCCAGGACAGGAAACACGACTACGAGGAAGCTAAAGCAAACAACACTGACCGGAGAGGAACGCGCGGGAGGGTGTCATTGCGGAAAAGTCTGCAAAAACATCAGAGGGCTCAAGATACCCCAGAGCAGATCTAGATGTGGATCAATGGTGACCCAAGTGCAGCGCACAGACTTAGTGTCTGGTGAGACGAAGGAGAATTCCAGCCAGGAAGCACCTCACAGAGCTGAAGATCTCTCCGCACTTGAGTCGCCTCAGCACCAAACAACAGACCAAGTGAGTTCCTCTTCGGCTACCCCAATCCATTCCTCAAGGAAAGACAGGATCAAGTGGCCCAGATCGTCAGACAATGTCGCCCGGGTGCAGTTTGATGATGACGTAGACGGCATCCTGGAAGTTGCCTTAGCAGATCCAGTACACAGAAAGATCGACTCACTCACAGCCATAGCGTACAATCTAGCTAAGGGACGATTTGGCCCAATGGAGTGGAGAAGCCAGCCTGAGTTACCACAGCAACCGAATATGAGGGAAAGGGAGCTTCGTCGCTTGAGAGGCGAATTAAAGGCGCTCAGCAAGAGGTTTAAAACCAGCTCACTGGCTGAAAAAGAAGGTATCAAGGACTTAACCACTATGCTGCGGGAAAAGCTGTGCAAACTCCAGAGGGCGGAACATCTGCGACAGCAAAGAAGGAAGAAAGAGAAAAGGCGAGCACAGTTTGTGAGAGATCCATTCAGCTTCACCAGGACTCTTCTCGGCCAACAAAAATCTGGTCTACTATCCAGCTCAAAGCCAGAGGTAGAGGAGTTCTTGCGGGGGGCACACAGCGACCCATGGAGGAGTCAGGGACTAGGAGCCGATCGGGCTGTGCGTAGACCAGAAAAACCATCAATTGAGCTTAATGTGAAGGAGCCTACACGGCAGGAAATCCAGGACATCATCCGGAGAGCTAAAGCATCAGCTGCCCCAGGCCCAAGCGGCATACCTTGTAAGATGTATAAGAAATGTCCAAAGCTTCTTCGGAGGCTGTGGAAGGTCATGAGAAAGATCTGGGCCAAAGGTACTATTCCATCAAGTTGGAAATTGGCAGAGTGATGCTTTATTCAAAAGGAAGAGGTTTCTTCCACAATTGCCCAGTTTAGGACAATTTCTCTCCTGGATGTGGAACGTAAGATTTTCTTTTCTGTGCTTGCAAGAAGGCTGACTTCTTACATGACGCAGAACCGCTATATCAACACATCCATTCAGAAAGGTGGTATTCCAGGATTTTCGGGGTGTCTGGAACACACCTCAGTGATTAGCCATTTGATCCGCGAAGCCAAGCAGAAAAATGGTGACCTAACATTTGTCTGGTTAGACCTCGCGAACACCTATGGGTCTATTCCACATGACCTCATCCTAGAAGGACTCGACCACTACTACATCCCAGTAGCTATTCGAGACATGATCACCAGCAACCTAGAAGGATTCAAACTCAGATTTACATCAGCCCATTTCATAACTAGTTGGCAGGACCTCCAGAAGGGGATTCCAACAGTGTGCACCATCTCCCCCATCCCATTTATTATGGGAATGAACTTCCTATTATCAGCAGCAGAAGATGTAACCCGCGGCCCGACGCTGGAGTCAGGCATTGTTCAGCCGGCTTTACGAGGGTTCGTGGATGACATCACTATAACAACTGTGTAACATGTCCAAGCAAGATGGGTATTGGAAACCCTGGGTAATGTAGCTGCTTGGGCGAGGATGTCCTTCAAGGCCAAGAAGTCCAGGTGCATGGTGATCAGAAAGGGCAAAGTTACCAGCAAGTTTAGCCTCCAAGTTCAGGGTGAAGTCATCTCTTCCATTGAAGATAACCCAATAAAATGCTTGGGGAAGTGGTTTAATGCGTCACTGACAGATGGGGCCAATGTCACCAATGCTGTGAAGCAGACAGATGAATGGCTGAAAGAAGATTGACAAATCCGGACTTCCGGGTAAATTCAAGACCTGGTTGTACCAGTACGGCATTCTGCCCAGGCTTCTCTGGCTCTTCACACTTTATAAGTTCCCCATGACTGCCTTAGAGGGCATCGAGAGGAAAACCAACAAGAACCTGCGGAGATGGTTGGGAGTTCCCCCAAGCTTCTCTTCAGTGGGCCTCTACATTCGTTCTGGGCAACTGCAGCTTCCCCTGTCATCTGTTGTGGAGGAATTCAAGGTGGCAAAATGTTGAGCCTTATTAAGCTTGAGAGATTCCAATGACGTCTTGGTAAAGCAAGCAGACGTTACAACCAGATCTGGGTGCAAGTGGGCAGCCAACGCAGCTGTGGAGCAGGCAGTGTGTTCTCTGAAGATGCGAGATATCATCGCCAACTCCTGCGTCGGGCAGCAAGTCCTCGGCTCAGTTTCACTTCCAGCAGTGGGGAAACACAAGCATAAGGAAGAGACAAGACATGGTACAGGCAGAACTACAGATCCTTGTCATCTTCAGAAGTTTTTGGATGACTCTGCCATAGTTGGATGCATCAGCAAGGGAGATGAGGTTGAGTACAGGGCTACGGTAGGAAACTTTGTCACATGGTGTGAGCATCTGCAGCTTAATGTGAAAAAGACTAAGGAGCTGGTGGTAGACCTGAGGAAAGCTAAGGTACCGGTGACCCCTGTTTCCATCCAGGAGGTCACTGTGGACATGGTGGAGGATTACAAATACCTGTGGATACGAATTGACAATAAACTGGACTGGTCTAAGAACACTGAGGCTGTATACAAGAAGGGTCAGAGCCGTTTCTATTTCCTAAGGAGATTGAGGTCCTTTAACATCTGCCGGACGATGTTGAGGATGTTCTACGAGTCTGTGGTGGCCAGTGCTATCATGTTTGCTGTTGTGTGCTGGGGCAGCAGGCTGAGGGTAGCAGACACCAACAGAATCAACAAACTCATCCGTAAGGCCAGTGATGTTGTGGGGATGGAACTGGACTCTCTGACGGTGGTGTCTGAAAAGAGGATGCTGTCTAAGTTGCATGCCATCTTGGTCAGTATCTCCCATCCACTACATAATGTACTGGGTGGGCACAGGAGTACATTCAGCCAGAAACTCATTCCTCCGAGATGCAGCACAGAGCGTCATAGGAAGTCATTCCTGCCTGTGGCCATCAAACTTTACAACTCCTCCCTTGGAGGGTCAGACACCCTGAGCCGATAGGCTGGTCCTGGACTTATTTCATAATTTACTGGCATAATTTACATATTACTATTTAACTATTTATGGTTCTATTACTATTTATTATTTATGGGCAACTGTAACGAAAACCAATTTCCCCCGGGATCAGTAAAGTATGACTATGACTATGACTATGACTAGATCCGTGAGAAAGAGAAGCGGACGTCAAAGGCAGTGGAACAAGGGTCCCAGGGTGCCTGGACAAAATGGGATCTGCCTAAGTGCAAGATCTCATGGGCAGAATTACAGGAAATGGAGCCCTTCCGTATTTTCTTCCTCTTGCAATCTGTGTATGACACCCCTCCTTCACCATTATGTCTGTACACATGGGGGATGAGAGATGACCCAAACTGTAAGCTCTGTGGTCAAAAGGGGACACTGGCTCATATGCTGTCCGGGTGTAAAACAGCTCTAACTCAAGGATGGAATAGGTGGCACCATGATAAGGTGCTTCTGGCTCTTGCTGACACAATAGAGAGGGAGAGATACAAGAAGAGGACGGCTGGCACAGATTTGAGGAAGACCATCACCTTCATCAAAGAGGGATCCAGGCCTTTCGTAACCAAACAACCAAAGCCCAATCTGCTGCTAACAGCCAGGTCCTGGGAGATGAGGGTCGATGTGGGAAGGAGGCTGCAGTTCCCGGATGTGGTGCACACAACCCTATGCCCGGACATTGTACTGTGGTCAACCGAAGACAAGAAAATAATTCTGGTTGAGCTGACGTGCCATGGGAGGAGGGATGGGAAGAGGCCCACGAGAGAAAGTACCAGCCCTTAGTGCAGGAGTGCAAAGACAAGGGATGGCAGGCATGGTTGTTCCCTGTGGAGATCAGCTGCAGAGGTTTTCCAGCCAAATCAGCATGACGGTTGTTGTCAGATCCGGGCCTGGATGAAAGGAGCGAAAAACAAGCAGCTCGTAGGATGGGGGAAGAGGCAGAACAAGCCTCGTGTTGGATTTGGAGTAGGCAAGAGAAGGGAAGCTGGAAGCCGGGAGCAGATGGGCAGTGATTTGGCCACCACTGCTGGCCCACCAACTGGAGAGTGTCGTGGTTAAGGGTCGAAACACTCGGTGAAGGTTGGGAACCACCTGATGACATCTGCTCCTGGCTGAAGGCTACGGTTACCTTATAAGGTAACTAGAGAATGCACCCTAATAGGTGTATGTAGTTACGTATGGAATGATCTGTTTGGATGGTATGCAAAACAAAACATCTCACTGTAGATCACAATAACCAATTATCTAAAATTAGTTAAAGCTCTAAATAGTCTATATCTGAAGTAGTGCATAAATACCACTTATAAATATGGTCTTAACTGGTTATATTGGTGATATATATATATTTAAAAAGTAGTGCAAAAAGAGAGCAAAAGTACTGTGGTGAGATAATGTTCATGGGTTGCTTCATTGTCCATTCAGAAATCTGAAGGTGGAAGGGAAGAAACTGTTTCTAAAACATTATGTAAGTCCTTTTAGGCTCCTGTAGCTCCCCTCTGTGATAGTAGTAATAAGAAGAAAGGATGTCCTGAATGGGCATCCTTAATAATGATGCCTTTTGAGGCATTGCTTTTTGAAGATTTCCTCGGTGGTGTAGAAATTTGTGCCCCTGATGGATCTGGCTGAGCTGGCAACTCTCTGCAGCTTTTTCTGATCCTGTGCAGTGGACCCTCTATGGACTCACTTTCAAGCACTCTTCACCTCATGTTCTCAATATTTGTTGCTTATTTATTTATTATTATTATTATTTCTCTATTTTTGTATTTGCATGGTTTGCTGTCTTTTGCACACTGGCTGAACACCCATTTGATGCAGTCTTTAATTGATTGTTTTATGGTTATTGTTCTATCGTGGATTAATTGAGTATGCCTGAAAGAGAATGAATCTCAGGGTTGTATATGGTGACGTATCAGTACTTTAATAATAAATTTATTTTGAACTTTGAAGAACTGTGAAAACACCTGATGTACTGGCTGCAGATGGGAAACGATTGGTCAAGAGGAGACAAGAAGGAGTCAAGATCTGAGGAGATCAGTTCAGTAGTTAGAAACAATGAGCTTATCAAGACAGTCTTCTTTGTGGATCTTGGGTGTGCGAGTGCCGCACCACGGCACTTACATTCAGATTGAAAATTTGCATTAATGCCAAACTCTTTATGTTGAAGAACTGAAAGACTTCTGCTAGTTTGCCTTGAATGTTGTTCACTGTTAAAGCACAGTAGCATGCACTTCTCCAGAAAAGGTACCAGAAATATCTTTTTGCATTAGCAACTGCCTTCAGTCCTATTCTTTTAATTGGAAGTGTTTTCATGTAAAGTCATAATTATTGCCTTTCATTTAATTTTCATTGGATTCCCCCCCCCCACCCCCCAAATAATTTTGCAATGCTGAAGGAACAGGGTAGGGGCTGCTCACGTCAGATGTTCCTTGCTAGAAACTCCCTCCCTCCATGCACTGCACCTCACTGATGCCAAATCAAACCATCAGACACAAGGAACTCTGAGCAGCTTCCAGACTAGAATAATGAACATTTTCAGTGTGTGTGTTTTACTTTGAAACAGAGAAAACAAAAATTCAAAAAAAAATGTCCTTCAGTGTGTTTCCCCTTTGAGAAGAAGAGGCACAATTAGAGCCTGAAAATGTTGACAACTAAAACTAGCTCAAATTTCCCAGTGGTATGGGATGTTTTAGTTTCTCTGGTCATTTAAGACAGCATCCTATCACAGACATAAATATTCTAAGATGGACCATGTAGGACAATTTATTATTAATAAAATTGCACTCAACATCAGTAAGATCAAAGAGCTGATTGTGGGCTTTGGAAAGGGTAAGAAGAGTGAACATAAACGGATCCTCACAGTGACCAGAAGTTGAGAGAGTAAGCATTTTCAAGTCCCTGGGTGTCAAGATCTCTGAGGATCTCACATAGTCCCAACATCTCGCTGCAGCTATAAAGAAGACAAGGCAGCAGCAATATTTCATTAGAAGTTTGAAGTGATTTGGCTTGTCACCTGAAACACTCAAAAACCTCTACAGATGTACTGTAGACAGCATCCTGATAGGCTGCATCACTGACTGGTATGAGGGGTGGGGCTCCTGCACAGGAACATAACAAGCTACAGATAGTTGTAAAATTAGTCAGCTCCATCATGGGTACTGGCCTCTGTAATATCCAAGATATTTTCAAGGAGCAATGCCGCAGGAAGGTAGTGACAAACATTAAGAACCCCATCACCTAAGACATTTCATTTTTAAATCTTTTTATTAATATAATCTTCTACAGCTATAAAATACAGAGATTCAACAAATTAGTATATATATAATTAATAAAGCTGAAGGAAAAAACCATATATATGCTAATAAAAAAAATTGTAAAAGAAAAAGGAGGAAAAAAGAGAACCCCAGCTAACTAAAAAAAACCCCACTAACTATAAAACAAAAAAAAGAGATTGTAAGATGTGTCGCTCCGGGAGTTGGTTCCTAATGGCTCTTTTTTCCTCCTTTTTCTTTTATAATTTTTTTTTTCATTAGCATATATATATCTTTTTCTTCAGCTTTATTAATTATGTATATACAAATTTGTTGAATCTCTGTATTTTATAGCTATTATATATATATATATATATATATATATATAAAAGGAAAAGAAAACAACAACCACTAAATCACATTTATATAACATAAAATTGGAAGGAAACCATGTAAATTGATTCAAATTAAATGATAATATTTAGCAAAAGAGCCCCACCTTCTCTCAAAATCAAATCGGGGATCAAAAGTTCTACTAATTTTTTCCAAAGTAAGACATAACATTACCTGGGAAAACCATTGAGTTAGTGTAGGAGCAGAGGTATCTTTCCACTTCAATAAAATAGCTCTTCTTGTCAACAATGTAACAAATGCAATTACATGTTGGTTTGAAAAGGAAATACCCTGGATATGATGCGGAAGTATTCCAAATAGAACAGTCAATGTATTAGGTTGTAAATTAATTTTCAAAGCTTTAGAAATTGTAGAAAATAAAGATTTCAACAAGGGACATGAACAGAACCCCCCACCCCCATCACCCAAGACATGCCCTCTTCTCAATGTTACCATCAGGAAGGAGGTACAGAAGCCTGAAGGCAGACACTCAGTGATTCAGGAACAGCTTCTTCCTCTCTGCCATCCGATTTCTAAATGGACATTGAACCGATTAACACTACCTCACTACTTTTTTCTGCTTTGCACTATTTTTAATTTAACTATTTAATATTCATATATACTTATTATAATTGATTTATTTATTTTTCTGTATTATTATGTATTGAACAAATTTCACAACATGTGCTGGTGATATTCAACCTGATTCTGATTTTAATAGATCCTGCAGTGAATCTGACAGTGGAGTCTTATCCATGCTTGAGATCAACATCCAGAACTAGCATTTCTTTCAGTGCAAATTCAAATTAGCCACAGACCCCCAATTTGTTAGGCCTGCAAAGTATGCACCAGGTGTCAGGTATGGGGTTTGGAAGTGTGGACAGAAATTCCATGTGATGTTTGTCGGCAGTAATTTGACTCCAAGTTCTGTTGTCGTTGACGGCATTTCATTACTTCAAATCTCTGCACAGAGTCCTTCCCTAAAGTGTTGTGAAGTTCCTTCATCTGAACGTGTTCATGGACTGTATGGAGTCAATGAGGCTCCAGTTAAAGCTTACTGGGAGAGTTCGGTTTTACACCTTTGGGGAGGATCTTGGTCTGCCGGAAGTGTTTCTCACCAGCATTTCCAAGAATTGAAGTTCCTAGGCTGTATCCAAATTTCACATGGGATGATTTGATCAAAATTCTGGACTGTGCTAGACAGATCCTTTGTTAATTGGACAAAGTTTAGAGCTGAAGTGGTTGTTCAATAGCTTCTGCTAGTCAAATTGCTTTGTTATAAATGACGCAAGAATTCAAGAACTCCCACTTAAATTACATATTATATCTAAGAAGACGGTAAGCAGAGAAACTAGTGGTTGAATTCAAATAATATCTGAAGCTGCTTCTTTCTTACAATGGCAAAGGTCTTGAAACATAATTGTATATGCCTGTCATGGCCAGTAACCACACTCCCCAAAAATTGCTTCCCACCATCCCTGCCAAGTCAATACAGACACTGAGATTGTGATTAACTGCTCAAAATTTACCTGTTCAAAAATCTCACGATCATATGCAGATACGCCAATCTTACCTTATGTCCGCTTAGACTTCAATATTGAAAAGAAATCAAGTTTTAAAACAGACTGGTCACTAGTTGTTGATGGACAAGTTACTTAAGGTTGCAGGTAGGCAACACTAACTAGGCTTTTTCTAAATGAAATGGCTTTAATCAGTCAGATTATTACTAATCCAAATGCAGTCAGCAGGCTTAATGAAAACCGAGGGTTTGGAAAATCTAATTTTAAAAGCCTGTCCCATAAGTTAAGTTGGAAGAGCTGCAAATCTATTTCAGCATGACAGACTTCAAGGGCAATGACAGACTATGTGTTCTATTTATTGTAGGTTATTGAGAGTCCACCCCATTGAAGGAGCTAATCATAATGCCTGCTAACTTGTCTGTACATCAAAATTACCAGCCGTCTGAAGAATTTCTCTGCAGATTTCATACAAATTGCCAACTAGGTCACAGATTGTGATTTCCAGTCATGCAAAAGTATCATGACCCACATCGGGTACATGGTGCAGACAGGAATTTATTCCAACTGTTGGAAACAGCATAGTTTCGTCAATTATTGAAAAAAAATAGTGCTGGGTGTTTGAAAAATACAGCTTCACACATTACCTGAAATACTATTGTGGTGATCCAAGCTATCCTTTTCAGCACAAAATCAGGATTCAGCAGGAGATAATGAAATCAACTGAAGATGACAAACTGACATGGATGTATGTTTTATCTTGCATCCATCAATCTTAAGAAAAGCTATTTAAGTTTTTTTTTGGCAAGGATTAATTGTTTTTGTAAAGGATGATTCACAGAAATAGCAAGAAAACGAGCGTATGTCCTATCAAGTCTATGTCGTCCAATAAGCACCCATTTAGGTCAATCCTAAGCCAACCATTTTAATGAACACAATTGATAGAATTTTACATTAATGTCGAAAGCAATATAGATCAACTTGGAAATAAAAACTACAAAGACATGAGGGGATGTTGACTCTGGTCGATTGGGAAAATATAAAAGTTATGATACCGCATCATACTTCCAGGTATCAATCCATGCTTTAAGCTCGTCCATCTTTCTTATAATGCTCCTAGCATTAAAATAAATGCATTTAAGAAATTTTCCACCTCTTACTCTCTGTTTATCACCAATGGTGCAAGCAACTTTACTATTTTCTTTTTCTTCCTTCTCCCCTACATCTGTTCCTACACTCTGGTTCCCCTCCCCGCTTGTATCTAGTTTAAATCCACCGGAGTCTCTCTGCAAACCTACCTGCAAGAATATTTGCCCCCTCCGGTGCAGATGTAAATCATCCTGCCAGAACAGGTCCCACCTTCCCTGGAAAACTGCCCAATTATCTATAAATCTGAAGCCCTCCCTCCTGCACCATGTCTCCGCCACGTGTTGATCTGCGCTATCTTACTATTTCTAAACCCGCCTGCACGTGGCACTGGTAGCAATCCTGAGATTGCTATCCTGGAGGTGCTGTTCTTTAACTTGGCGTCTAACTCCCTAAACTCACCTTTCAGGACCTCCTCACTCTTCCTACCCACATCATTGGTCCCTACATGGACCATGACATCCGGCTGCTCACCCTCCCTCTTGAGAATACTGAGAACTCGATCCGAGATATCTCTGACCTTGGCACCAGGGAGGCAACAGGCCATCCGGGATTCTGAATCTCTTCCACAGAACCTCTTATCTCTCCCCCTTACTATCGAATCCCCTATCACTACTGCTCTCCTCTTTTCCCTCCTTCCCTTCTGAGTTGAGGGTCCCATCTCGGTGCCAGAGATGCAACCATTGCAACTTGATAGGTCATCCCCATCAACAGCATCCAAAACGATGTACTTATTATTGGCAGGAATGGCCACAGTGGTGCTCTGCTCATTCTGTCTATTCCCCTTCCCTCTCCTGACAGTCACCCAGCTACCTACCACCTGACTCTTAGGGGTGACTATCTCCCTGTAACTCCTGTTTATTTCTGCCTCCGCCTCCCAAATAATCCGAAGTTCATCCAGCTCCAGCTCCAGTTCCCTAACTCGGTTTGTCAGGAGCTGCAGCTGGATGCACCTTTCGCAGGCGTAGTCATCAGGGACAATTGTGCTCGCCTTGACTTTCCACATCCTGCAACAGAGCACTCATCTGCCCTAACTGCTGCCTCCATTACCTATTCTTAAGGTAATTAGATTTATTAAAGGAACGTACCCAGCCTTACCTCACTTGGAGTGAAGCATGGTTACAGGAGGGGTGTGATTGGCAACTAAATATTCGTGGATTTAATTGCTTCAGGTGTGATAGAATCATAGGGACAAGAGGGGGAGCTGTTGCATTGCTTGTCAGAGAAAATATTGCAGCAGTGCTCTGGCAGGATAGATTAGAGGGCGCGTCTAGGGAGGCTATTTGGGTGGAATTGAGGAATGGGAAAGGTGTAGTAACACTTACGGGGGTATATTATAGACCACTAAATGGGGAGCGAGACTTGGAGGAGCAAATTTGTAAGGAGATAGCAGATATTTGTAGCAAGCACAAGATTGTGATTGTGGGAGATTTTAATTTTCCACACATAGACTGGGAAGCCCATACTGTAAAAGGGCTGGATGGTTTGGAGTTTGTAAAATGTGTGCAGGATTTATGACCTTTACGACCACCGTAAAGCCCCGTAGGTGGCCATCCACAGCTGCCAGAAGTGAGGCCTCCGTCGCTGACCTCGGAAATCGAGCCCGAGGCTCGGCTGGAGTGGAGGCCTCCGCAACCGTGACTCAGCTTAAGGACTTGTTTCAGCCAGGAGCCCGGCCATCCGGGATTAAGTGTCAGCTTCGGGGCCCGACCCAATCAACAGCCTGGGCCCCCAGCAGCTGGAAGTGGCAGCGGAGCCTCCCCCATTACTTGGCCCGACCCGGAGTGTCCAACGACGCGACCCGCCAATCATTCCCCGTGGGATGCATCCACCAACCGCAAAGATCTGACAACAACACACTGCATCGATGGAAACCTGGAAATGAGGAAGCATGGGAAAAGAGCTGGGCTGCTGGTCAGATTTAAGCTGAGGGGCTTCAGGGTCCCTTTGCCCACTGTCCTACTAGCAAACATGCAAGCCACAGAGAACAAGGTGGATGATCTTAAAGGGAGACTCCCCTACTGCAGGGAGATGCAGAACTGCTGTGTATTCTGTTTCACCGAGACCTGGCTCTCCCCTGCCACCCCCGACTGTGCCATCCAACTGGAGGGATTTTCGATCCATCGGATGGATCGCATGGCGTCTTCGGGCAAGACGAGGGGAGGTGGTGTCTGCCTACTGACCAACACTGCGTGGTGCTCGGACACAGTGGCACTGACAAGCTCCTGCAGCCCGGACCTGGAACACCTGTCGGTGAAATGTCGTCCCTACTATCTGCCACGGGAATTCACCTCGGTCATACTGACAGCGGTCTACATTCCCCCCCAGGTGGACGTGGAGTGCGCTCTGAAAATACTGTGTGCCAACATAAGTGAACTTGAGACCAGGTATCAAGAGGCTTTTCTCATTACAGCCGGGGGCTTTAACCAGGCCAACCTCAGAAAGGCGCTGCCAAAGTTATACCAACGTGTCTCTTGCCCCACTAGAGGCCTGAATATACTTGACCACTGCTACACAGCAGTCAAGGATGCCTACCGTTCCTTCCCACGACCTCACTTCGGAAAATCGGACCATCAGGCCGTACTCCTCCTCCCGGCTTACAAACAGAAACTGAAGCGGGAGGTCACGGTGTCAAAAGTAGTGTCGCGTTGGACGGAGGTAACGGATGAGGTCCTCCATGACTGCTTTGAATCGGTGGACTGGTATTCAAGGACTCAGCAGCTAACCTTGATGAGTATGCCTCAGTTGTCACGGACTTTATTTGGAAATGCACAAAGGACTGTGTGTCTCGCAAGACGATCCGGGTATTCCCTAACTGGAAACCTTGGATGAATTATGAGGTCAAGTCCCTTTTAAAGGCTAGAGCTGCGGCTTTTAGGGCCGGGGATACCAGTCACTACACGGAATCCAGGCGTGAACTCTGGAAAGCCATTAAGGGCGCCAAGAGGCAATATCGAGCCAAGTTGGAAGCCCAGGCTAACCAGAGAGATGCCAGTAGACTATGGCAGGGTCTAAATGAGATCACTGGATGCAAAGAAAAGGCTGGGAATATCAATAACTGTGGCACTTCTCTTCCTGACGAACTTAACGTATTCTACACAAGATTCGAGCAGAAGAGGAGCATCCCACTCCCTCCAGATGAACTGGACCTGGTGGTATCAAGATTCATCGTCAACGAGGAGGACGTTAGAAGGGTCTTCCTGAAGATAAATCCAAGGAAGGCGAGGGGCCCAGATGGCGTCCCACGACGTGTTCTCCGGGCCTGTGCAAGCGAGCTAGCTGGAGTGATTGCTGACATCTTCAACTGCTCCTTGCTTCAGTCTAAGATCCCCTCGTGTTTTAAGAAGGCAACAATAATCCCAGTGCCAAAGAAGAGCAAGGTGGCATGCCTGAATGACTATCGACCTGTGACTCTGACATCAATTGTTATGAATTGCTTCGAGAGATTGGTTATGGCACACATCAACCACAGCCTACCTGTCAACCTCAACGCTTTGCAGTTTGCCTACCGGAGCAACAGGTCAACGGCAGATGCTATCTCTCTGGCCCTACATTCCTCCTTAGAACACCTGGAGAATAAAGACGCACACATAAGGCTCCTTTTCATTGACTACAACTCTGCCTTTAATACCATCATTCCAAATAAACTGATTCCTAAGCTCCGGAACCTGGGCCTTAGCACTCAGATCTGCAACTGGATCTTCAGCTTCCTCACAGACAAGACCCAGGCTGTAAAAATAGGTGACAAGCTCTCCTCTACAATCACTCTGAGCACCAGTGCCCCACAAGGCTGTTTACTCAGCCCCCTACTGTACTCACTGTACACCCATGATTGTGTAGCCAAGTTTCCATCAAACTCAATATATGAGTTTGCTGATGTAGGCTGTATCTCAGAAAATGATGAGTTTGAGTACAGAGAGGAAATTAAGAACACCGTCGAAGCAGTGCTGCCAGGATAATCAAGGACACGACCCACCCAGTCAAAACACTTTTCATCCCTCTTCCCTCCGGGAGAAGGCTCAGGAGCTTGAAGACTCATATGGTCAGATTTGGGAACAGCTTCTTTCCAACCATGATAAGACTGCTGAATGGATCCTGACCCAGAACAGTCAACATGGATTTGTGCGTGGAAGGTCATGTTTGACAAATCTTATTGAATTTTTTGAAGAGTTTACTAGGAAAGTTGATGAGGGTAAAGTGGTGGATGTTGTCTATATGGACTTCAGTAAGGCCTTTGACAAGGTTCCACGCAGAAGGTTAGTTAGGAAGGTTGAATCGTTAGGTATTAAAATTAAAGTAGTAAAATGGATTCAGCAGTGGCTGAATGGGAGACGCCAGAGAGTAGTGGTGGATAACTGTTCGTCAGATTGGAGGCCGGTGACTAGAGGTGTGCCTCAGTGATCTGTACTGGGTCCAATATTGTTTGTCATACATATTAATGATCTGAATGATGGGGTGGTAAATTGGATGAGTAAGTATGCAGATGATACTAAGATAGGTGGAGTTGTGGATAATGAAGTAGGTTTTCAAAGCTTGCAGAGAGATTTAGGCCAGTCAGAAGAGTGGGCTGAAAGATGGCAGATGGAGTTTAATGCTGATAAATGTGAGGTGCTACATTTTGGTAGGACTAATGAAAATAGGACATACATGGTAAATGGTAGGGCATTGAAGAATGCAGTAGAACAGAGGGATCTAGGAATAATGGTGCATAGTTCCCTGAAGGTGGAATCTCATGTAGATAGGGTGATGAAGAAAGCTTTTGGTATGCTGGCCTTTATAAATCAGAGCATTGAGTATCGGAGTTGGTATGTAATGTTGAAATTTTACAAGGTATTGGTAAGGCCAAATTTGGAGTATTGTTTACAGTTTTGGTCACCGAATTATCGGAAAGACATCAACAAAATAGAGAGAATACAGAGAAGATTTACTAGAATGTTACCTGGGTTTCATCACCTAAGTTACAGAGAAAGGTTGAACAAGTTGGGTCTTTATTCTTTGGAACGTAGAAGGTTGACGGGGGCCTTGATAGAGGTATTTAAAATTATGAGGGGTATAGATAGAGTTGACGTGGATAGGCTTTTTCTATTGAGAGTGGGGGAGATTCAAACAAGAGGACATAAGTTGAGAGTTAAAGGGCAAAATTCTGTGCTCTTTTCTGACTCAGCAGGATAAGGTACGTTTGAATTTAGAAACAAATTAGACACTATACACACATTAGACACTATACACACATTAGACCACAAAAGAATCAATTTATTAGAGTTATTTAAAGTGTACAATAGAGAAAGAAAAACAAATGATTAACGAGGTAGCAGTATAGAAAACAAACTAATATTTATTGTCCACTTAATGAGATGATCTGCAGAATGCCAGATTGAACCACAGATCAAATCTAATCTCTATCTCTCTCTCTCTCTCTCTCTCTCTCTCTCTCTCTCACACACACACACACACACACACACACACACACACACACACACACACACACACAGGATTTGCATTTGCTATCACTTAACAGTAATCCATTCTGGATCTATTAAAGGTGACAACTAGCCATCTTCTTTATTCCTGTTCCTATCTCCAAGCCTTAACCCTAGTTGCAACCTAGCCAAAGAGAAGATTCGCCCACTTGCACAAAAAAATTGCCCCTTTTTATACCCTTCAAAACCTCTCACCCTAGTAAGATAAGGTAGTATCTGGTATCAGCACTTGCAAGCGATCTCACCTTCTCTAGACAAACAAGCACTCATTATTATTTACTCTCAAGGCTCCAAACTTGTACTCCTCAAAACATTCCCACTTCCTTGCTAACACCATTTTGACTTAAAAATTTACATTTTGTTTTAGCATGTACCAAGGAAGAATCAAATTTAACTCTTTCCTTACAGTTGTGAAGAAAAGAAAATTTGGAACAGCTATTCAATCTGAAATGATAATTTGGCCATGTATTACTCTTCCACTATTTGTTGAGAGGTGGGATTGAGATCTCGGAGAATATAGAGGCTATGGATATGGACAAAATAAGCAAGTGGCAAGAACATTGCAGATACAAGATAATGAAGAAAAATGTAAAGTGTTGCAATCTGCTGGACATGAACAGATTTAAGTGGTGGAATTGGCTAAAGTTCCAAGGAACTTGGATCTCTTTGTACCTAATTTGCAGTTATAGCCAACATTCAAAACTGAATACAAATTGTATGTTGGCCCATGATTGGATCAGTAAGGGGTGTATCACTGCAATTATATTAAAAGTGTGGACAGTGGAGAGACAGCCCTCGGTGTAATATAGTGGGGAACACAGTAATATGAAGAAATAAACAGATGCAGCAGAGAATTTTTTGAATGACTCCACAGGTGGTACATTTGCCACATAAGGATCGAATAAAATAAATCTTGAATAAATTCAAGAGATAAGAATATCGAGACTCCTCATCAATACATTTCAAGTCAAGTCAAGTTTATCGTCATTTAACTATATACATGTATATAACGTACATAACCATATAATGTATACAGAAACAAACAACATTTCTTTGAACCAGGGTGTAAAGCAGAGTAATACAAATAATATACTTATGGAAGGTAAGGATAAAATCTACAGATGAATCATACATAAATAACAAACTAGAGTGCATTAATATTATTATTGTAAGGTATGGAACAGATTAACCAGTGACACTTTGAATACGACGTGGCAGGGAGCTCAGAAGCCTGATAGCCTGGGGGAAGAAAATGTTTCTCATTCTAACTGTTCTTGTTTTAACGCATCATAGTCTCCTGCCTGATGGTAGTAAGTCAAAGAGGATGCTGGATGGATGGGTTGGATACTTAGTAATACTATGTACAAAGCCCTCCTGATAAATGTCTCCGATGGATGGTAGAACATAGAACATAGAATAGTACAGCACAGTACAGGCCCTTCGGCCCACAATATTGTGCCAACCCTCAAACCCTGCCTCCCATATAAGCCCCCAACTTAAATTCCTCCATATACCTGTCCAGTAGTCTCTTAAACTTCACTAGTGTATCTGCCTCCACCACTGACTCAGGCAGTGCATTCCACACACCAACCACTCTCTGAGTAAAAAACCTTCCTCTAATATCCCCCTTGAACTTCCCACCCCTTACCTTGAAACCATGTCCTCTTGTATTGAGCAGTGGTGCCCTGGGGAAGAGGTGCTGGCTATCCACTCTATCTATTCCTCTTATTATCTTGTACACCTCTATCATGTCTCCATCCTCCTTCTCTCCAAAGAGCAAGGCCCTAGCTGCTTAATCTCTGATCATAATGCATACTCTCTAAACCAGGCAGCATCCTGGTAAATCTCCTCTGTACCCTTTCCAATGCTTCCACATCCTTCCTATAGTGATGTGACCAGAACTGGACAGTACTCCAAGTGTGGCCTAACCAGAGTTTTATAAAGCTGCATCATTACCTCACGACTCTTAAACTCTATCCCTCGACTTATGAAAGCTAACACCCCATAAGCTTTCTTAACTACCCTATCCACCTGTGAGGCAACTTTCAGGGATCTGTGGACATGCACCCCCAGATCCCTCTGCTCCTGCACACTACCAAGTATCCTGCCATTTACTTTGTACTCTGCCTTGGAGTTTGTCCTTCCAAAGTGTACCACCTCACACTTGTCGGGGTTGAACTCCATCTGCCACTTCTCAGCCCACTTCTGCATCCTATCAATGTCTCTCTGCAATCTATGACAATCCTCTACACTATCTATAACACCACCAACCTTTGCATCGTCTGCAAACTTGCCAACCCACCCTTCTACCCCAACATCCAGGTCGTTAATAAAAATCACGAAAAGTAGAGGTCCCAGAACAGATCCTTGTGGGACACCACTAGTCACAATCCTTCAATCTGATGTACTCCCTCCACCATGACCCTCTGACTTCTGCAGGCAAGCCAATTCTGAATCCACCTGGCCAAACTTCCCTGGATCCCATGCCTTCTAACTTTCTGAATAAGCCTACCGTGTGGAACCTTGTCAAATGCCTTACTAGAATCCATATAGATCACATCCACTGCACTACCCTCATCTATATGCCTGGTCACCTCCTCAAAGAACTCTATCAGGCTTGTTAGACACGATCTGCCCTTCACAAAGACATGCTGACTGTCCCTGATCAGACCATGATTCTCTAAATGCCCATAGATTCTATCTCTAAGAAGCTTTTCCAACAGCTTTCCCACCACAGACGTAAGGCTCACTGGTCTATAATTACCCGGACTATCCCTACTACCTTTTTTGAACAAGGGGACAACATTCACCTCCCTCCAATCCTCCAGTACCATTCCCGTGGACAACAAGGACATAAAGATCCTAGCCAGACGCTCAGCAATCTGTTCCCTCACCTCGTGGAGCAGCCTGGGGAATATTCCATCAGGCCCCGGGGACTTATCCGTCCTGATGTATTTTAACAACTCCAACACCTCCCCTCCCTTAATATCAACATGCTCCAGAACATCAACCTCACTCATATTGTCCTCACCATCATCAAGTTCCCTCTCATTGCTGAATACCGAAGAGAAGTACTCATTGAGGACCTTGCTCACTTCCACAGCCTCCAGGCACATCTTCCCATCTTTATCTCTAATCGGTTCTATCTTCACTCCTGTCATCCTTTTGTTCATCACATAATTGAAGAATGCCTTGGGGTTTTCCTTTACCATACTCGCCAAGGCCTTCTCATGCCCCCTTCTTGCTCTTCTCAGCCCCTTCTTAAGCTCCTTTCTTGCTTCCCTATATTCCTCAATAGACCCATCTGATCCTTGCTTCCTAAACCTCATGTATGCTGCCTTCTTCCACCTGACTAGATTTTCCACCTCACTTGTCACGAATTGTTTCTTCACCTTACCATTCTTTATCTTCCTCACCGGGACAAATTTATCCTTAACATCCTGCAAGAGATCTCTAAACATCAACCACATGTCCATAGTACATTTCCCACAAAAACATCATCCCAATTCACGCCCGCAAGTTCTAGCCTTATAGCCTCATAACTTGCCCTTCTCCAATTAAAAATTTTCCTGTCCTCTCTGATTCTATCCTTTTCCATGATAATGCTAAAGGCCAGGGAGCGGTGGTCACTGTCCCCCAGATGCTCACCCACTGAGAGATCTGTGACCTGACCCGGTTCATTACCTAGTACTAGATCTAGTATGGCATTCCCCCTAGTCGGCCTGTCCACATACTGTGACGGGAATCCGTCCTGGACACACTTAACAAACTCTGCCCCATCTAAACCCTTGGAACTAATCAGGTGCCAATCAATATTAGGGAAGTTAAAGTCACCCATGATAACAACCCTGTTATTTTTGCACCTTTCCAATATCTGCCTCCCAATCTGCTCCTCTGTATCTCTGCTGATACCAGGAGACCTATAGAATACCCCCAATAGAGTAACTGCTCCCTTCCTGTTCCTGACTTCCACCCATATTGACTCCAAAGTGGACCCTGCTACATTACCCACCCTTTCTGTAGCTGTATTAGTATCCCTGACCAGTAATGCCACCTCTCCTCCCTTTTTTCCGCCCGCTCTATCCTTTTTAAAGCACTGAAATCCAGGAATAATGAGAATCCATTCCTGCGCTGGTGCCAGCCAAGTCTCTGTAATGGCCACTACATCATAATTCCAGTATGTATCCAAGCTCTCAGTTCATCACCGTTGTTCCTGATGCTTCTTGCATTGAGGTACACACGTTTCAGCCCTTCTACCTTCCTGTCTTTACACCGTTTAATCTGCTTCTCTTTCCTCAAAGCCTCTCTATATGTTAGATCTGGCTTTACTCCATGCACTTCTTTCACTGCTCTGGGGGGTGGGGGGGGGAGTCCCATCCCCCTTGCAAATTAGTTTAAACCCTCCCATACCATGCTAACAAACCTACCTGCAAAGATATTGCTCCCCCTCGAGTTCAGGTGCAAACCATCCAATCTGTACAGGTCCCACATTCCCCAGAAGAGATTCCAATGATCCAAAAATCTAAAACCCTGCTCCCTGCACCAACTCCTCAGCCACGCATTCAACTGTAGGGAGACCACTATAATCCTCTCTGTTCTCGCAGTCCTTGGTAGGGATTTCCAGTCCAATGCTCAACTGCTCCCATACTACATGGAAATGCAACTTGTCAGGATGCTCTCAATGGTGCTCCTGTAAAACGCAGTTCAGATGGTGGAGTAGAAGACTTGCTTGCCTCAATTTTAGGAAGTGGAGGCGCTGCTGTGCCTTCTTGTTCAGGGAGGTGGCATTAAGGGATCAGATGAGGTCATCTGTGATGTGAACTCCAGAAACTTGGTGAACTTAAATTCTCTCTACAGAGGAGCCATGTATTCACAGAGGGTCTGGTTCATCTGCACCTTCCTGAAGTCCACAATTTGATAGGATCCATCTGGTTATAAGCAGAGAGGATCTTTTTCCTGGCAGCAGAGACTAAAACCAAGTGTAGGCCATTTAGGACTGAGAACAAAAAAATTCCTCATTCACATTCTTCCAAGAATTATGGGGAATCAGTTAATAGTGTTGAATGAATTTCATAGATTACTGGAGCGATAGGATGATGATACAGCAGGAAATTAGCATTGGGGTAGATGAGCAGCAGAACAGACTGAAAGTGACCAAGAAATCACAACCTTAATGAATACCTTGCTTCAGTATTCACCCATGAGAGGAATCTTGTTGAATGTGAAGACAGCTTAAAACAGGCTAATATGCTGAAAAATGTCAAGGTTAAGAAAGAGGCAGAGCTGTAATTTTTATAAAACATTATGACTGAAAAGTCCCGAACCACACAGTATATACGCTATGTTACTATGGCAACCGAGGGGAAAATTGCAGCATTGTTCGCAATGACCTTTGTGTCCTCACTGGTCTCAGGAATAGTAACAGAAGATTGCAGGGTGGCAAATGTTATTCCTTTGTAGGGATAATCATGGGAGTTACAGACCAATGAGTCATCCATTAGTGATGGGCAAACTATTAGAAAGGATTTGCTGTGACATGAGTTACAGACATTTGGAGAAGCATAGTTTGATTAGGGATAGTCAGTGTGGCTTTGTGAGGGGTGGATCATTTTTCACAAGCCTGATTGGATCCTTTGAGAAAGTGATAAAACGAATTGATGAAGGCAGTGTGGTGGATGTGGTGTATATGGACTTTAGTAAGGTGTTCGACAAGGGTCCCCATGGTAGGCTCATGTACAAAATCAGGTGGTATGGGGCCATAGAAACCTGGCTGTATGGATTCAGAATTAGCTTACCCACAGAAGACAGGTTGGTAGTAGATAAAGCTTATTCTGATTGGAGGTTTGTGACTAGTGGTGTTCCATTGTTTTGTTCTGGGACCTCCTGCTTTTCATGATTGTTATCAACAATTTCATCTACCCCATTTGCATTGTCCTATTAAATGCCAGGCAGGAGACCAAGTGCGAATGAAGCAATTTCCGGGAACAAGTTCGAGGCCAGTAGTACAAATTACACATTGCAACAAACTGATTCAGAGCAACACATACAAAATGCTGGAGGAGCTCAGCAGGTCAGGCAGCATCTATGGAAATTAATAAACAGTCGACATTTCAGGCTGACACCCTTCCTCAGGACTGAAATGGAAGGGGAAAGATGCAGGAATAAAAAGGTGGGGAAGGGCAAGGAGGCTAGATAGAAGGTGATAGGTGAAGCCAGGTGGGTGAGAAAGGTAAAGGACTGGAGAAGAAAGAATCTGATAGGAGAGGAGAGTGGACTATAGGAGAAAGGGAAAGAGGAGGAGACCCATGGGGAGGTGATCAACAGGCAAGAAGAGGTAAAAAGGCCACAAGTAAAAGAACTGATTCAGTGCTTGATTGATTTCTTTGTTGTAGGTGGAAAAGGATTCAACATGGGGAGGAAGGATAGAATTGAGGTATGAGGCACAAGCTCTGTGGGACAAGAGCAGGAAAAGTGAGAATGTCAGGACAGACAAGTTTGTGGATCTTGGACAAGGATAGTGCCTCCTGCTTACTGAGCTTGGAGATCTCCTGACGTGACAAACTCTGTGTATAATACGCCAAAGTAACTGAAAGACTTCTGCCAGAGCAAGCCTTGTAAATTGTGAATTTGTAGTGCACAGGGGCATGCATTTCTCAAATTAGCGCCAGAAGAATTTCCTTGTATTTGAAACTGTCTTCACCCCTCAAAGTAATCAACCAACATGGGCAATCTTTTATTGAACAACTTGTAAGTATTTCCGTTTCACCGTGGTATTTCTCTTTCTCCTTTCACCCCCGCTCCCGAATTTGGACATGCTGATTTAAGAACTGGGGAGAGGGGCAATCAGGTGTTCAAATCAGATTCCTTGCTTGATACTCATTGTGTTAACCTTCTGCATGCAATGCAGCCCACAGATGCCCAGTCAAGCAATTAAGCACAGTGAACTGAGCAAATTCTACAGGAGGATTGCAAGCCTCTGTACGCTGTGAAACAGTACAAAAATATTCTTTGCAATTACTCTCCTCTTTTCAATATCAGCATTGCTGCAGCTTGAAAGCTTTGACTACTGAATATTACCCAAACTTTCCCTGCTGCATGGTCACTTAAGAGAGTTTCACACCGATCCTTTTGGAATAAGTTTAAATTCATCTACACCTATAATCAGAGGGACAGCTCACACAGGGATTCAATCTCCCACATTCCTTACATCCATCTTGCAGTTACTTCGGAATGTCACATTGATAACATGAGACATGGACCAAAAGTGCTACGCCGTGCTTCCTTTCAGTACCAACCTATAGCCACATGCCAGAAGTGGCTGTTGACCATGTACTCCAAGAACCTGGCTGTAGGTGGAAAGTGGTTGGATGAGGTACAATGAGATCTGTTCAGTGGGATAGCAGCAGGCGGAGTTATTGAGTCTACCAGTAGGGTCCTGTTTGTGAATGGCGGGTAAGAGAAAGAAGCAAGTGTGGGGTTGGGGCTCTATCTCAGTGGGATTGAAAGTCAGGAATGTAGAGGCTTCAAGGGGATTAGGACAAATTAAATGAGTGGTCAAAAGCATTGCAAATGTGGGGAAATGTGAAGTTCTCCAATCTGTTGCACAAAAGCTAAAGTGCCAGGATTGGCTTGTGTTCTAAGCAACCTGATTAAGTTTGTTCACAAGACACAAGCCAAGAGACAGGTACAGTAAGTAAATAACTGTTTAGTATGCACTTAAGGGCTAACATGCCATTTTACAATGATTATGCGGAAGCAGCACTCTGGAAAGATGGCAGTCAATGTTGGTAGCCACCCAGACAGGTAAACAGATGTGTCATACCACAAGTGCAGTAAATATATTTCAGGCATGGTAGGTTTGCCAAACAAGTATTGAATAAACTTAACCTATGTTCAAAAATTAAAGAATGTGGAGACATCGCATCGTAACTGTTGATAGGGCTCAGCTTCAGGGAGTGTGTTTCTCTCAGCCAAAGAGATTAGAATCAGGAGTTAGCCATTTAGGAAAACTTCATGCAGAGGCAAGTCCTTGATATTCTTCCAAAGGTGAAGAATCAGTCATAAGTTTTGAATGAATTCAGTAGGGTTCTGGAATCATAGGGTGTGGGTGATGCTGGAAAATAGCATCGGGGCAGATGGACTGCCAAGGTCCAAGGTATATTTATGATCAAGGTATGAATGCAATATTCAATCTCGATCAGTGAGTGGTACAGCAGGATCAACAAGACCAAGAAATAACTACACTCTTGCATATAAGCAGTTTCAAATGTTTTAGTAAACAAAATTAAAAAAAATCTTTTATCTTTATTATATCACCATAAGAACCCACAAAAAGCATCCGGCCCAGATGGGGTACCTGGCCAAGTACTAAAGAACTGTGCTGATCAACTGGCTGGAATGTTCACTGAGATCTTTAACCTCTCACCTCAGCAGTCTGAGGTTCAAAGTTCAAACTTCAAAGTAACTTTTAATATCAGAGTACATATATGTCACCACATACAACCCTGAGATTCTTCTTTCGACAGGCATATTCAGCAGATCTATAGAATGGTAACTATAACAAGATCATGAAAGATCAAGAAGAATACAGAAGACAACAAACTGTTTACAAGCAAATATAAATAAATAGCACTAAATAACGAGAACATGAAATTACAAGATAACAAATCCTTAAAGTGAGATAATTGGTTGTGGGAACATCTCAACAGGTGGACAAGTGAGTGTAGTTATCGCTTTTTGTTCACGAGCCTGATGGTTGAGAGTTAGTAACTGTTCTTGAACCTGGTGATGTGAGTCCTGACGTTCTTGTACATTCTACCTGATGGCAACAGTGAGAAAAGAGCATGTCCTAGGTGGAGAGGATCTTTGATGATGGATGCTGCTTTTCTACATTTATGCTTTTGATGTCCTGCTGAATCTCTGCAAACTCCTAGGAAAGTAGAGGCGCTATTATGCTTTCTTTACAAATACATTTACATGCTGGGTCCAGGACAGGTCCTCCGAAATAGCAACTCTGAGGCCGCAGCCGCCCTGAAATGATGTCGTATTCGTAAGTAGAGTGCTGTGCACAATCCTGATTCGATGGAGGCAGACATGAAAAGCAAGGAGGAACATCTGGAGAAACTTCTGAAATGCCCGCTTCGCTGCCGCTGCTACTGTGCAATCGAGAATTTCTGGAAGGGAAGGCCCCAAATTCTCAGCTTTGCCTATTGCCTGTTGCCAGGACCGGGGTCAAAGTGCTCGGCAGAGATGGTGCTCGGTGCTTGGTGTCGGAGGGCTGGTCGGAGGCTCGAAGTTTTCGGATGGACTCAAGACTCGGCTGTGGTCGGGTGCTTCCAGGGTGCTGCATCGGCAAGTTTGCGGTGCTGGAAGCTCATGGCAGGGAGAGTTTTTCTTCTTTCTCCATCTGCGTGAGATGATGGGACTTTCGAGAGACTTTGAGACTTTTTTTTACCGTGTCCATGGTCTGTTCTTATCAAATCATGGTATTGCTTTGCACTGCTGTAACTACATATGTTATAATTATGTGGTCTTTGTCAGTTTTTCAGTCTTGTTTGTCTTGTGTTTCTGTGATATCATTCTGGAGGAACATTGTATCCTTTCTTAATGCATGCATTACTAAATGACTATAAAAGAGGACTGCATGTCCTCATAATCTAATCTAATCTAATTTGAGGAATTTAAAGTTAATGACCTTCTCTTTCTCTGTTCCTCCAATGAGGACTGGCTCATGGACCTCTGGTTTCCTCTCCTGAAGTCTACAATCAGTTCTTTGGTTTTGCTGACATTGAGTGAAAGGTTGTTATTATGACACCACTCAACCAAATAGTCATTCTCCCTCTTGTTGCTCTGTTAGGCAAATTGGAGCGGATCAAAGTTGCCTCTTAGACAGGAGCCGATATGTTTCATCACCTGTCTCCCGAAACAATTCATCACTGTGGATGCAAGTTCAACTGGGTGATAGGCATTGAGACAGGTCACCATGGTCTTTTTGAGAACCAATATGATTAAAGCCTGCTTGAGGCAGGTTAGATCCTCGACAGGGTGTGGTGCCCACTTGCTTCAAGCGGGCTTCAATCATATCAATTTCCAAGAAGAGCGTGGTGACCTCTTTCAATGACTATGCCCCATTTGAACTTACATCCACAGAGATGAAGTGTTTTGAGAGACTGATGATAAAACATATTAACTCCTGTCTGAGAAGCAACTTAGATCCACTCCAATTTGTCTACCGGAGCAACAGGTCCACAGCAGATGCCATTTTATTGGCTCTTCACTCTACCATGGAACCTCTGGACAGCAAAGATGCATACATCATCTTGCTCTTTACTGAATACAGATTAGTATTCAATACCATCATCCCATCAAAATTAATCAATAAACTCCCAGATCTTGGCCTCAATACCCTTTGGTGTAATTTGATCCTCGATTTCCTCACTTGCAGACCAAGTCTGTTTGGATTGGCAACAACATCTCCTCCACAATCTCCATCAGCGCAGGTGCACCACAAGGCTGTGTGCTTAGCCCCCTGCTCTACTCACTTTGCACTTTTGACTTTGTGGCTAAGCACAGCTCCAATGCCAAATTTAAGTTTATTGATGACACCATTGTGGTAGGCCAAATTAAGAGGGGGTGTTGAATCAGAACATAGGAGGAAGAAAGATAATGTGGCTGTGTGGTATCGTAACAACAGCCTCAATGTTAGCAAGAGTGAGGAGCTGATTATTGACTTCGGGAGAAGGGAAACAGAGATCCATGAGTCAGTTCTCATTAGAGGATCAGGTGTGGAGGGGGTCAGTATCTTTAAATTCCTCAGTATTACTATTTCCAAGGGCCTGTCCTGGACCAAGCACAGAAGTACAATTATAAAGAAAGCATCCATCTGTCATAATGTGGGGAGCGTTGGGAGCGGACCCAAATGCAAGACACAGACACTGAACTACTAGGAACAGGACATGGCTAGAGACCAGAGTTAGGGATGTGACTGGATGAAGACTAGGAGCTGAGACAAGAACACAGACTTGGGCTGGGACTTGACTAGGATGGAGGAACCAGGACATGGAACTTGGAACTAGGACCCTGGGCTTGGACTCCGAGCCAGAGACCGGACAAGGACCCAAAACCTGGGTCTTGACTCGGGCTCGGACCCTGGATCTAGGTGAGGAGATGATGAGGCTAGGGTTCTTTGGGGCTTGGGTATGGACTCCGAGCCAGAGACTGGGCAAGGACCCAGAACCTGGGACTTGACTCGGGCTTGGACTTCAGAACTAGGTGAGGACAAGACATGGCTACAGGTAGAGGAGTGGCAACAGGACTGGACATGACACTTCCAGACAGGAAAAGGGAACCACAGCACAGGACAAGGGAAGCCTAATACCAGGCTGGGCGAGACGCATGGACAAGAGGAGAAAGCAAAGCCATGCCTTGGACAGGTCAAGGTTCTAGGATGTGGCTAGGACTGGACGAGACCTCGAAGCCTTGACTTGATTGAGGGACAGACAGGAACGCAGAGCCGTGGTCAAGGGAGAGACCACAGAGCTGGGACCCCTCCTTGGGTACAGGACATAGGGCCGGGACTCATTACATAGAATGCAGAATACGACAAGACAGTTCCCAACACAAGGTAGCGGCAGACAGCTGGGCCTACCTAGCGAAGGCATGGATACAGACGGTTCCCAACACTAGGTAGCAGCAAACGGCTGGACCTACCTAGCAAACGCGTGGACACGGATGGTTCCCAACACTATGTAGCAGCAAACGGCTGGCACTACCTAGCGAAGGCGAGGACAAAAAGACAGATTCCAACACTCGGTATCGGCAAATGGCCAGACCTACCTAGTGAAGGCGTGGAAACAGAGACAGTTCAAAACAACAATAGACAGTTCCTTATCTTGCTCTGGCAATGGAACTTGACAGCAGTGCAGGCGAGGGTTACAGGCGAGGTAAGGCTTCAGGTGAGGTGAGGCAAGGCAAGGCTCCAGGCGAGGCGAGGCTAGGCGAGTCTTCAGGCACAGGTTGCAGGGGCATGGCAAGACTTCAGGAGGAAGGGGCAGAGAAGGGATTCAGACGGGGATTAGGACAGGATCAATCCAGCAACCAGAGGCTGAATCCTGAAGCTATTTATGAAGCCAACACAAATGAGAATCAGCTGCCTCAACAGAAACTGGGGAAAACTTGAAAACCTGGAATAAGGAACATGGACCGGACCATGACACCATCATCAGGGAACCCCCATCACCCAGGTCATGCTCTCTTCATACAGCTGCCATCAGGACAAAGTTACAGGATCCTCAGGACTCAGACTACCAGCTTCAGGAACAGTTACTACTCCTCAACTTCACTCACTTTCACTTGCCCAATTATTCAAATGTTCCCATAGTCAATAGACTCACTTTTAAGGACTCTTCATATTATCTTTTTGATATGTATTCCTTATTTATTTATTATTATTATTTATTTCTTTTTTATTTGTAGAGTTTGTTGTCTTTTGCACACTGGTTGTACTGGGTGGCACAGTCTTTCATTGATTCTGTTTTGGTTATTATTCTACAGATTTTTTGAGTATGGCAGCAAGAAAATGAATCTCAGGCTTGTATGTGGTAACATATATGTACTTTGATAATAAATTTAGTTCGAACTTTGAACATTAGTGCCATTCAACATGGCGCATACCAAAATATTTGCCTTATTTTAATAGTCAGAAGTCTTCTTATGAACAAAAAACATTCAGATCGACCTAACACCAACCCACTTATGATGCAGTTACCTATCCTGTATTTGCAATAAGGTTACATCCGAATAAAGACAAAATATCAATATATCAATCAGATCGAAAGAGTGCAGAGAAAATTTACCAGAATCTCATCAGGATTTGGGCACCTGAGCCATGGGGAAAATTTGAATAGGTTAGGATTTTATTCCATAGAGCATCGGAGAATGAGGGGAGATTTGATAGTATACTATATTATGAGGGGTATAGGTAGGGTAAATGCAAGTAGGGTATTCCCACTGAGGTTGGGTGAGACTAGAACTATTCTCATGGGTTAAGGGTGAAAGGTGAATTGTTAAGGGAAACATGAGGGGAACTTCTTCACTCAGCAAGTGATGAGAGTGAGCTGCCAACAGATTTCAACATTTAAGAAAAATTTGGATAGATACATGGATGAAAGGGGTATGGAGGGCTATAATCCAGATGCAGGTCACTGGGACTAGGCAGAGGAATTTTTGGCACAGACTAGATGGGCTGAAGGGCCTGTTTCTGTGTTGCAGTATTCCATGACTCATTAACACCATGACTTCTCCATGCACAATGCCCATTTCCTCATAAGCTAAGAAACTATCCAACTTAAAGCAATTATATCGAGTAGAAAGCTTTAAAGCAGATGGGTGAGCATACCTCTAGCATCAAAAAACCATAAGACATAGGAGCAGAATTAGACCGATTGTCCCATTGAGTTTGCTCTGTCATTCTATCGTGACTGAATTATTATCCCTCTCAACCCCACTCTCCTGCCTTTTCCCCATATCCCTTATGCCCTTACTAATCAAGAACCTGTCAACCTACTTTAAATATACACAATGATTTGGCCTCCACAGCCATCTGTGGCAATGATTTCCATAGCTTCACCACCCCCTGGCTAAAGAAATTTCTCTTCATCTCTGTTCTAAAGGTATTCTATTCTGAGGCTGTGGCCTCCAGTCCTAGACTCTCCCACTACAGGAAGCATCCTCTCCACGTTGATAGGTCTCAATGAGATCCCGCCCCCCACCATTCTTCAAATCACTGGCAAGTACAGGCCCTGAGACATCAACCTTTCCTCATATGCTAACCCCTTCATTCCTAGGATGATTCTCGTGAACCCCTTCTGGACCCTCTCCACTGCCAGCAAATTAATTTAAAACTTGTGCAAACTAACCGAGCAGAGTGTTCAAAGACATCTTTAATCTCTCACTACTGTAGTGGGGGTTCCCACCAGCTTCAAGAGGGCAACAATCATACCAGAAACCAAGAAGAGTAAGGTGAACTGTCTCAATGACTATCATCCAGTGGTACCTAGATCTACTGTGATGAAGTGCTTTGAGAGGTTGGTCATGGCCAGAATCAACTCCAGCCTAAGCAAAGGACCTGAACCAATTCAACTTGCCTATCATCACAATAGGTCTACAGCAGATGCAATCTCACTGGCTCTCCACTTGACTTTGGATCACTGAGACAATACTAGTACTGAAGTAAGGCTTCTGTTTATTGATTACAGCTCAGCATTCAATGCAATCATACCCTCAGTTCTAATCAAAAAACTCCAAAATTTGGGCCTTTGTACCATCCTCTGCAACTGGATCATTGATTTCCTCACCAGGAGGCCAGAATCCGTCTGGATCAAAAATAACATCTCCTCCTCACTGACAATCAACACTGGCGCACCTCAAGGATGCTTGCTTAGGCCACTGCTCTACTCTCTCTCTCTCTCTACACCCATGACAGTCTGACTAGGCACAGCTCAAACACCTTCTATAAGTTTGCTGATGACACCACATTTGTTGTCAGAAATTCAGATGGTGATGAGGAGTTGGACAGGAGTGAGATAGATCAGCTGGTTGAATGGTGTCGCAACAACAACCTTGCACTCATTGTCAGTAAGACCGAGGAATTGATTGGGAATTCAGGAAGGGTAAGTTGTGGGAATACACACCAGGCCTCTTTGAGGGATTAAGGAGTGAAAAAGGTGAGCAGTTTCAAGTTCCTGGGTGTCAACATCGCCCATATATTGGTTCAATTACAAAGAAGGCATGGCAGTGTCCATATTTCATTAAGAGTTCAAGGAGAATTGGTATGTCACCAAAAACACTTCGAATTTCTACAGATTTACTGTGGAGAGCATTCCAGCTGGTTCCATCGCTGTCTGGAATGAATAGGCCACTGCACAGGATTGGAAAAAGTTGCAGAAATTTGTAAACTCAGCCAGCTCCATCATGGGCACCAGCATCCCCAGCATCCCCAGCATCCAGGGCACCTTCAAAAGGTGACGCCTTAAAAAGATGGCATCCTTTGTACGTTTGTTTGATAATTGCACTGTAGCGTATACTGTGAAGATTAGAGACGCCTGGAGAGAGGAGTTGGGCATTGAATTATCTGAAGCTGCCTGGGACAAGAGTTTGTCTATGATACAGGCTTGCTCTGTTAACAGCAGACACCAACTGATCCAGTTTAAAGTTGTCCACCATCTCCACTACTCTAAACTTAGATTGCACAGGATTTACCCTTCTGCCTCGCCAATGAGTGATAGATGCCAAGGAACGGAGGCCACGTTGTCACACACCTTTTGGTTTTGCCCATTACTGACTGGATTTTGGTCCAAAATATTTGACTGGTACTCAAAGGCCTAAAAAGGATCCTTCCCCTTGGAAGCTGGTCTCGCCATCTTTGCTCGCAATCTACTATTTGTTTCCCTGCAGCCATACAACAGTCTCTGACGCTGGGGATGATTGTTGCCAAAAGACTTATCTTGATGGAATGGAAATCACCTTCTCCCCCTTCCTTTCGGAGATGGGTGGCTGACATGATCTCAGTCATACACATGGAGAAACTTAGGTTCTTGAAACCAATTCAATTAAAAAAATTTCGGCTATCTGGGATTCATTTCTTGCCTACCTGGACGAGGCTGGGGGCGGATGAGCAATTTCCCCCCAGCTGATTTCTCACGGCCCTCATTTGAGATTTATTGTTTAGTATTTTTGAGCACTTTGTACAACAGGCATCCCTCTAATGTTATGTCCCATTTTTTTTTGCTTATTTCATTTTTACACGTCTGAGCTGGGATGTTCTTGTTGATTTCATTGTTTTTTTTTTGAAAATTTTGAAAATAAAGTATTATAAAAAAAAGATGGCATTCATCATTAAGGAACTCCTATCACCCAGGACATGCCCTCTTCTCATTTCTACTACCAAGGAAGGGGTACAGGAGCCTGAAGATACCTACTCAATGTTTCAGGTACAGCATCTACCCCTCTGCCACCAGATGAATCCATGCATACGTCCTCAGTATTTTCCCTCTCTTTTTGGACTACTTATTTTATATATATAAGTAGTCCTATATATATATTGTATTTCATATTTTATTACTATGTATTGCAATGTACTTCGGCTAAAAAGCACCAATTTTCACGACATACGCTGGTGATATTAAACTGATTGTGATTTTGATAAAGGGTCCAAAACTTCTCACAATACTCCAAGTACGGTCTGATCAATCCCTTATAAAGCCTCAGAACTACTCGGGCGGGGCAAAAGTATATCGCTCCCAAAAATCTCACATAGCAAAGTGCAGAAAAATTCCGCGGGAGATCCACTTTCCATAGCCTCCGGCAAGCCGAGAATACGTAGATGTTGACGTCTGCTCGGACTTTCTAGGTCGGTAACTTTGGATATTAGCTTGCTGTTATGATCTCTCAAGCTGGAAAAAAAACGTTTTCCAGAAATCCCAAACAAACTGTAGCCTAGTACCAGGTACAACATTTAATACAATATTCCCTAAATTCATCCCCCCCTCCCTCCCACCCCACATGCAGTCAGCTAAACATTCAAACATATATAGGCCACATTCAGGAATTGTATGACTTTTAAATGATCAGAATCAGATTTTATATCACCGGCATATATCGTGAAATTTGTTAACTTTACAGCAGCCACTACTACTACTACATCAACTCAGGCCTAGGGGGCCGACGTCGGGCAGTACAATGAAATATGTAATAAATAAAGAGAAAAAAAATGAGTTACATTATGTATATATAGATATGTCTAATCAATAGTTCAGTTAAAATAAATAGTGCAAAATAACGGAAATAAAATGTAGTGAGTTACTGGTCAAGGGCTCAATGTCTATTTAGAAAAGGGGTGGCAGAGGGGAAGAAGCTGTTCCTGAGTCACTGAGTGTAGTGTGTGCCTTCAGGGTTCTGTACCTCCTTCCTGACGGTAACAATGTGAAGAGGGCATGTCCTGGGTGTTGGAGCTCCTCAATGATGGATGTTGCCTTCCTGAGGCACCGCTCCTAGAAGATGCCTTGGATATTACGGAGGCAGGTACCCATGACAGAGCTGACTAATTTTACAAGTTTCTGCAACTTGTTCTGCTCTTTTGCAGTAGGTCCCCCTGCCGCCCATACCAGATGGTGACGCAGCCAGTCAGAATGCTCTCCACGGTACCTTTGTAGACGGTTTTGAGTGTTTTCGTTGACAAACCCAATCTCCTCAAACTCCTAATGAAATATTTGGAAGGATATCCCTAATTTGCATTGCTTTTCAGAAATGTTACGTCTCTCTTTAACATATCCCCCATTTCATGGGCAATCGAGGATGAGTATTAAATGCAGATAGTGCTTGCTATTGCCACATCCCCGTGAATGGATGAAAAAATGAGCAGAGCTGTGGCCTCCTGCCAGTATCAACAGTTCAAACTACATATGAAGGTGACCTTGTCACAGCACTTCAGATGTAGCCTAACTAGACCTTTTAATATATTATTGTTACATGCAGAGGTGCTTTGTTTTACATGCCACCAAATAGATCATTCCATACATAAATACACCAAGGTAGTACAAAAGGGACAAACAACAACATTATGCTGAATATTGGTGTTACAATTACTGACAAAGTGCAGTTCAGGCAGACAGTTAAGGTGTAAGTGCCATGACAACATGTAAGGTTGACATTTCAAGAGTTCATGTCTATTCTATGAGGTCCATTCAAGAGTCTTATAACAAACAGCATCATGGAAGAGGTCCTTGAGCTGATGGTATATGTTCTGAAACTTTTGTGTCTTCTGCCTAATGGAAGTGGAGGAGAGAGAGAATGGCAAGTGTGAGGGTCCTTTTAACAGGTTTGGTGTTTTCCCCAGACAACAGCACGTGGAGACAGAGTCAATGAAGGGGAGACTGGTTTTTGCAATACACTATTCAACGATCACAAATTTTTTATGGAAATTCTTTATGTTTTGGCCATAGCATTTGCCATACTGTAATAAACTATGATGTCTCTAAGCAGGGAGCTTTGTGTGGTGTATTTGTAAAAATTAATGAAGGACATTGGAATATGCAAAAGTTCAATATGCAGGTCACGTCATTGGTGATATTTACTCCTAGGAACATGAAACTCTCAACTCTCTCCACCTCAGCACTCTTCACACAGACAGGGGTGTGTACTCTGCCCCATTTCCTGAAGTTAATCATGAAGTTATTTGGTTTTACTAACATTGAGGGAAAGGTTGTTTGCCTGACACCTTGCTATTAGCTTCTCCATCTGCTTCATCAACTCCCATTTGTTACTGTTTGAGATCTGACCCACTCCATTGATACCAACCAGCTCCCTAATCCTATAATCGCTCAACTTGCACTCAAATGTAAACATACTGTTTTTGCACTTCAGAAGGCCACTCCTTTCCACGGTTTAAATAATGTAATAATTCTTTTCCTTAGGCCAGATCAGACATCATTATAATTGTGTGTGTTAAAGATTGTCTCCTACAATTTTATTCAATCAATAACCCTTTACATTTTATGATGTCATTTACACAGCACGCTTTTCACCAATCCTAATATCAGAGGAAAATCTGAAGATATGGTTTGCTCTCATGTCCTTTAATAAATGGTTCGGCACCATTCAGGATACGTAGTGGGACGGTGAGTAAATTTTTGTTGATCCCAATCTTTATGTTGTGATTGCCACCCTGGTTACACCAAAAAATATGACTGTCTGGTTCCCAACTGTGAGCATGATCACAGCCGCAATTCTTCCACATGGCGGAGTGCACTGATAGCAGCAACTGGACCACATAAAATGGGAACTGGTACCTGCCCAGCTGATACCTTACCCTGATGAACTTCTGACAGCTTCTTCTACCACCTGGCTGAACAAACGAAAAAATCTGGAAACAGGTAAAAAGGTCAAATTTAAAGAAATTAATTTAAAGACACATGAAAGTGCTGTTAATTCAAAATCAAAATAGAATGAAACATAAAATAAACTGAAATACCTGAATGACCCTTTGAAAGAGAAATTGTCAGCAATTATAATGAATACAGTTCCTCCAGGTCCAAGAGTTATGAATGTTATAAAGTCAGGGAGCCATTTAGGAAAGTTGTTGAGTCTAAGGGTAGGTGAGTACAAAAGGCAAACAGAAGAAGTGATAGATTGTCTTCACTGAGGAACATCCTGGAACCACATGCTGAACGAAGACAAACTACTTCAGCAAAACTGCGAACACACATGGTGTACAGACTGTAGGTGGGAATGGACTGGACAACAGGAGGTAGGATGGAGTCAAAGTCTGAGAAGGTAAGTTAAATGGGGCTAACATCATTCTGGAGAGACAGAGAGAGAGGTCCCTCTGTTCCACAGAACACCAGGTCCCTCTGTTCCACAAAACTTACCAGAGCCTTGCCTTTCACTGCATGTCCTACCCTGGTTTGATTGTCCAAAATGCATCAACTCACACTTATCTATGTTGAAATCAATATGCCATTCCTCAGACCATTGTGGTGACTGATCAAGACTGTTTTGCATTCCATTGTAATCTGCTTTAATCTACTGCAACAAGTCCTCCTAATTTATTATCATCAGCAAACTTCCTCATTCTGCCAAGTACTTTCATGAAAACATTTTAAAATTCATTACATGCACTTTCCTAATTCAGCAAGAGCACTAGCATACGTATTCATAAAGAGCACGTGTTAAGCTACAAGAAACCACTTTATTAGATTTATATAAAACATGCAATACAAAAAGAAAAACAACTGATTATTGAAGTAACAGTACAGAAAACAAACTAATACTTATCCAGGCAGCATCTATAGGAAGAGGTACAGTTGACATTTCAGGCCGAGACCCTTCATCAGGACTAACTGAAAGGGGTCCCTCCCCCTCCCACTTTCAAATCTGTTACTCTCTCTCTTCTTTCAGTGAGTCCTGACGAAGGGTCTCGGCCCAAAACATCAACCGTACCTCTTCCTGTAGATGCTGCCTGGCCTGCTGCGTTCCAACAGCATTTTGTGTGTGTTGCTTGAAGTTCCAGCATCTGCAGATTTCCTCGTGTCTGCATTTTTCATACTTATCCACTAAATGAACTGATCTGCAGAATGCCAAAGGGAATCACAGACTCAAAACTTTTCATTCAGTCCTCTCTTTCATCTTCTCGACATTCTCTCATCCTCTAGATGTACTTGTCCCTATATTCTCAAATTCTTAGCACTGGCACTGGCCATGATACAGCCGAAGAGAAATCTCTCCCTTTTTGCAAAGAAAATGCTGCTTTTTATACCCTCCAAGATCCCTTCAAAACCTGGAAATAACTCTAGCCTCAGTACTTTCCAATGATAGGGCATCTTTTGGTATTTGAACCTGCACAATGAATTCATCATTCTCCACAAGTAAGGCTGCAGATCTGTATTCCTCTAACTTTCTCAAAACAATTCCACCTCCATGCTAATACCATCTTGTTTTACAGACTTCCATTATATTTTAGCATGTACCTTGGAGAAATCACATATAAATCTTTGGTTACACGTACACATAGAATCATAGAATCCAAGAACACTACAGCACGTTAACAAGCCCCTTGGCTAATCTAATCTGTGCCGAATTATTATTCTGCTTTGTTCCATTGACTTGCTCCTGGACCATAGACCTCCACAAACCCTACCCCAGCCATGTACTTATCCAAACTTCTCTTAACTTTTGAAATCAAATTCACATCCATGGCTTCCACTGGTAACTCATTCTGCACTCTCACCATTCTCTGAGTGAAGAAGATCTCCTTCATGATCCCCTTAGACCTGTCATCTCTCATCATTAACCCATGACCTCTAGTTCTTGTCTCACTCAACCTCAGTGGAAAAAGCCTGCTTGCAATTATCCTACCTACATCCCTCATATCCAAATCATTTAGAAACATAGAACAGTACAGAAACAGGCCATTCAGCCCACAATATTGTGCAGAGCCAGCTAAAGAGCCAATCAAAAACACCCAAACACTAAACCCTTCTACCTACACCGTATCTATATCCCTCCATCTTCCTTACATCCGTGGACCTATCCAAACGTCTCTTAAAAGCCCCTAATGTATTTTGCCCCTACTACCATACCAGGCAGAATTCCAGACATCCATGACTCCTTGAGTAAAGGACTTACCCCCTTACATCCCTTAAACCTATAAATAATTAATAACAGAGTTCCCAACAATGACTCCCTGGGTCATCAACCTCCGGCCCGTGACTCATGTTTGCTACCTTTGTTACACTGAAATTTGTGACTCTGCATTCCTCAAACACCATCACCATGACTGCAAGCCATCCATAATGGTGAATTCACCGCTAGCTGAAATTAAACCACACGAGATAGGAACCAATGCCTTGTCCATGGATTACCCTGATGAAACTCTGATAGTTTGTCCTTTCAGCAATCTTGATAGAAAAAAATATTGACAGGTAAAAATAAATACATCAACCAAATTCAGTGATACATATGTTTAAAGACATGTGAAATGGCAGTTAATTAATTTAAAATAAAGATAGTGAAACAACAAAACTTAAATACTTAAATACATCTCAGAAACGGAAGTTGATAACTATTATAATGAATATGGCTGAGATTCATTTTCTTGCAGACATTCACAATAGAACAAAGCAATGCAACAGGATTGATGAAAAACGACACACAAGACTGACAATCAATATGCAAAAGAAGAAAAAGTGTGCAAATATAAAATTAAAAAATAATACTGAAAGCATGGGTTGCTTGGTCCTTGCAAGTGAACCCATAGGTTGTGAAACCAGTCCACTGTTGTGGTGAGTGCAGTTCTTTATAACGGTACAGCAGCCCGATGGCTGAAAGGTAACAACTGATCTTGAGCCTGGTGATGTGGACCCAAGGCTCCTGCACCTCCTTTCTGATGGTAGCAGTGAGATGAGAGCATGGCCTGGATGTTGTGTCTTTGATGATGAATGCTGCAATCTTGTGGCAGCACCCCTTGTAGATGTGCTCAGAGATTGGGGCTTACTAAATGGCCCATCAACACTATCTTGATTTTTCTATTTGTACTATGTTGAAATTTCCATTATTATTTTTCTAATTTGTATATTTGCTACAGGTACTGCTGCTAAGAAACTAATTTCATATTGGATGTTGGTGATAACAAACCAATTCTAAATTGCTAAAGCACAGTACCACACTCTTCCCTCAAACCAGTGCTTGAAAGAATGTTGCAGTATTAGAAACCAACTTCAGTCCCTCAAGTCAAGTAACCAACAAGTAAAATCTTTGAAGAGCTTGCCTTATTTTATAGCTGCAAGTTTCCTCATAAAAATATAATAGTTGTTTATTTTAAGGTCCCCCCCACCCATTACTGACCAGTTTTGTAATGCATTTCCTATGATTTCAGGATGAGTAGAGGAAGTAGCAACTGTTCACATCAGATATTTCCTGCTAGATATTCAAATATTCATACAAGGAAATTCCATGTACCGAAGCTCGCTGACACTAAACCTGAGCATAAGTGTGTGGAACACTGGGCAAATTCACTTGCTCTCTCCTCACAACCTTTCACGCCTTGACTAATCAAGAACCTATCAACCTCTACCTTAAACACATCCAATGACTTGGCCTCCACTGCCTCCTGTGGCAAAAGATTCCACAGATTCAGCACCTGCTGGTGAGAGAAATTCCTCAGCTCTGTTCCAAATGAACATCCCTTTATTCTCTATTCAGAGGCCATTCTCACTGGCTCTAGACTCCCTGACCACTGGAAACACCCTCTCTATTGAGGGCTTTCAACATTTGTTAAGTTTTAATGAGATCACCCTATATTCTTCTAAATTCCAGTGAGCAAAGGCCTAGAACCGTTAGTCACTCAGACAATAAGACTTCCCTTCCCAAAATCATAATAGAGCATCTCCTCTGAACTCTCTCCAATATCAGTGGCCTAAAACTGCTCACAGTAATCCAATGCCTTATAAAGCCTCAGCATTTTTGCTTTTATATTCTAGTGCTCACAAAATGAAAGCTAACATAGTATTTGCTTTTCTCACTACAGACTCAAGCTGTACATTAACCTTTAGGGAATCCTGCACAAAGGCTCCCAAGTCCCTTTGCACCTCAGATTTTTGAATTTTCTCCCCATTTAGAAGTTAGACTATGCTTTTATTCTTTTGACAAAAGCACATGACCATACACTTCCTAACATTGTATTCCATCTGCCACTATGTCACCCATTCTCCTGATCTGTCCACGTCCTTCTGCAGCCTTTCTCAAAACATGCCCCTTCACCTAGCTTTGTATCGCCTGCAAATTTGGCCATAAAGCCAAGTATTCTGCCATCCAAATGATTGACTTACAATGTGAAAAGCAGTCCCAACACCGACCTCTGCGGAACACAAGTCACCACCAGCCGATCAGAAAAGGCTCCCCATATTCCTATTTTGCCTCTTACAAGTCAGCCAGTGCTTTGTCTATGCTAGTATCTTTCCTGTAATACCATAGGGTAGTACTTTGTTAAGCATCATCATGCAGCACCTGATCAAGGGCCTTCTGAAAGTCCAGTCAACATCCACTGATTCTCCTTTGTCAATCCTGCTTGTTATTTCCTCAAAGAATTCCAACAGATTAGTCAGACAAGATTTCCCTTCAAGGAAACCACACTGACTTTGGCCTACTTTATCATATGCCAACCACTGAGATCAGACTAACAGGCCTACAATTTGTTGCCTGTTACCTCCCTTCCTTCTTGAAGAGTGGAATGACATTTGCAATTTTCTAGTCTTCCACAGCCATTCCAGAATCTAATTATTCTTGAATCATTACTAGTACCTCCACAATTTCTTCAACCACCCCATTCAGAATTCTAGGATGTAATCCATCTATTCCAGGTGACTTGTCTAGCTTCAGACTTTTCAGTTTCCCCAAGCACCATCTCCCTAGTAATAGCAACTACACTCACTTGACTATACTGCTAGTGTCTTGCAGTGGAGCCTGATGTCAAATATTACTTGACAAGCAAAAAACAAGCCAAATGTGCAAGTGGCAGAGAATAATTGGGCTATATAGTCATTTAAGATACCATCCCCTGAATCCACTTTGATCAAGCTTAAATTTATAAAATCCCAGATTTACCAAATACTGTAGATGTCAAACACCAAATTGAAATGGAACAACAAGTTTAATAGACTTAAGTTACACAAGCAAACATTTGCACAAAGCATTTTCCATTTAGTGCAATAAATCTGGAAATAGTGCCAGAATTGGGGACATTCTGATAATTGTTACAAAAATATTCTATCCATGGAGATTAAGTTACATAACAAATGGGGGATCAGGTCATAATTACAGGACTTTACAATGCAGATGAAAATTTCTAATTTGCCAACAGTAGACATTACAGGTAACACATGCAATGCACTAACCCAGCTACTATCTGGTATATTAAAACAATGTTTAATCGAGGGTTCTGAGCTGCCTCATTTCCAAAGCTCATGAGTGACATTCTCATCTGGCTGACCATTTTCCTCAGAAACTGTTATTGTTGTTACTTTCTCTACAATAATACAAGAGTCTTCTAACAATTGCTTCAAAACGTCCAGAATTGATTGTAGCCGACTTCTTATGGTTTCAGTAATGCTGTTCCCACAGTCAAACAGGAACTTCACATATTCCAAGTAGGCCCTGTGAAAACAGGAATTGTGCGTCATAACAGTTTGATCGTGCAGCTATAATGGTTTAATTTCTAGCATGCAGGATAGCTTGTGAACAATACATACTGAAACAAATCTAATAGAAATTTTAACCATGTCTGAGGTAGATATCCAGGTCTCTTTTCCAGTAGAGAAAGTTCTAACTAGTAGCATGTCCCAGATTTGCTAGGCCTCCAACACCCCCATAAGACAAACATGATGGGGTGATGCTTGTGATGGGCCTAGCCACCAACATATAAGTAATGGAGAGTACTTTCATCAGTTCAAAGGTCTGCACAGTCTGCCCCTAAAGTGTGATAAATTCCTCCAGTTTAACATGCTCAAGAACTCTACAAATCCTAGTACACCAGTTGAGCACCACTGGGACAGCTGGTCTATCAGAAATAAATTAATACAGAATAGAAGCAGATCCTTCAATAATGGTCATGCCAACAGAAGAATCCTCCCTCCTAGTCCCAGTGCCCATTTTCGGCCCAGAACCCTCCAACCACCTATCCCAATGCCACTTAAATGTCAATTGTACCTGCCTGAAGCACTTCCTCTGGCAGTGCATTTTAGTTGATCACTACCTTCTGAGTAAAGAGCTCCAGTTCCTTAAATCTTTCCACTCATGTTGGTCTCCCCCCCGCCCCCCAAAACCCAAGGGAGAAGTCTGGCTGTCAGCTTTATCCATACTCCTCATGATTAAGTTTTTGAGGTCAGCTCATCTTCCCATGCTTGAAGGAATAATTGTTGCTCAGCTTTCAAAGAATGGAAGTTCTTAAGTTTGTATTCTGAATGTCACCTGGGATGGTTTGTACAAAGTCTGAACTATGGCAAACACACTCCATCAATTAAAGGAATAATTACAAATCAGAAGCAATGTGAAGATCAGTTCAGAAGTGTTAATTCATTATACAACAATATTTTGAGGAAATACTCTTACAGACTGCTTAGAAATCAAGAACACCTACTTTCATTACATATTATGAGGCCAGTAAGTAGAGTGGTTGATATTCACTGTATCTGAAACATCGAATTGCAATGCCTTCACCATGCTGAGTACAACATCCAATACTGACAGCAAGTGCACTTCCTAATCCCACTACTCCACCTGCCCTAGAACAGATTCTCCTGTTAAATGCCAGAGGCAATTTCAGCCAATAAAAGGTACAATTTACCCATTCCAGGAAACTGATTCAGAGCTTGGTTAATTTAGGGCAAGGAATAAATACAAAAATGAATATTTACTCACCCATTTGCCTGTAATTTATTAAAATCAACCATGTCCACTAAAGCATCAATGTTGGTGGCTGCCACATCACAGATGTTATTTTCATGGTAACACCATCCTTGCACATGGATTAAGATCCTTTGTACTTCAGCACATCTGACAACACCACTGCTGAATCTTGACCTGAGCCCAATGATACTGCACTTCAGGAAGTTTCTGATAAATCGTTTTCCCTGAAAGAGGACAAAGTAGACAAGTCAAGGCCTTCCCATGACTTCCTTCACAGTGCGGAGCAGCAGCAGCATTTTCCAACCACCAATACTCATCTGGGGTGATGGATCAATTTCCATAAATTGATTAAGGTTCACCTAGCAAACCCAGTTAGTCTTCAATATACAGCTGAGATGGAGTCCAAGTGCAAATTTTCAAATTGGCCATTTCAATAGTTTAAAGCATAGCAGTACCATGGCTCTCAATCAAAAAGGCACCCAGCTCAAGACAAAGCTGCGGAGTACTTTTGCCAACACAATAAATATTTCCTTAGGTTTAGGACATTTAGTCTGAGAATATGGAATTAAAATGCAGGTTGCACAAGTGTAAGTTTCCTTTTGCAAGAAGCTGAAAACATCTCAATGCCTTTCCCACTACAACTTGCCACAGAGCTCTGGACAGGGATGGTATTATCATCTTTCTTCATCAAGTCTATTCAATACACTTCAGTTTAAAGAACACAGCTATTAATTCACTTGGTAAGTAGAGGGTGCAACTAATCAATAGTCTAATCTTACCTGCACATCAAAATTGTCTGAATTCTGAAGGAAGTCTCTGCAGATTTCATACAAGTTGTCTTCTAGATGACATGTTGTGTTTACCAGGCATTGAAATACATCACATCCCACATCTGATGCATTGCGCAGACATGCACTTATTTCACCTGTTGAAAGCAGAATAGCATTTTCAATTATTGAAAAACAAAGCCGTTTCCCATCAGAGTAATAAAACATTACTTAAAATTTTATTGCGGATCCAATTTTTGCATTTGGCCATTTATGTACACATCATTCAATGCAACTCCTCTCTCAGGGAAGGAAAACAACAGTTAGTGTGACCTCTGGAAGGGGTTCCAGTGAGAGATACAATAACCAGAGACTTGGAGAACATTCAGTACAGGAAATCATAGTTGACTTATTGGAGTCCTTGGAGTAAGTGATAGAGAAGACACCAAGGAGGTTTTTGGATTTTAGGGCTTTCAAGTGACTGTACAGGAAGCCAGATGAGAAGCTACAGAAGACAGTAAGGGCAGTATGCTGATGAGGAGTGGGAAGTAGCTCAGACAATGCAATATGGTGATGAATCTGAGAGACTGTAGCTGGTGGGGCACACAAGCATGTGGATACAGCTGTCAATCAACATTAGTGATATGGCTAATTACCCACTCTGCTGAAGAAAAAGTTAGGTGGCAGAATTGGATAATGCTTTAAGGAGTCTGAGTGTCCTTTTACTCAAGTCACAAGCCAAAGTGCAGATGCAGCAAATACAGAACAGGTGCCTAGTGGGCATTCAAGGTTCATTGTAACATCACACTGCAATTGTTTGGGGTGGGGGCTGGGTTCTTTAGAGAGAAGGCACTCTGAATCAGTCTAGCCCGTTTAATGGGGGGGGGGGGGGGGAGGAAGAGAGAATAGAATTACCGCACCAAACGCAGTAGAGATCCAGTAGATTGACTCCAGGTTCGTCAGGAAGAACTGAAATACCTCAACCCGTTGTATATTCCCAAGAGTTAAGAATGTGGAATGATCTCATTGAAACTTTTGATAGGATTCAACCCTGGTTGAAGGGAAAACAGCCACGAGTAGGAAACGTAGGGGGAAAAATCTGTACAAGTAAATATATGACAATCTTCTAAGCGCAATAGAGAATCAGCAATTAATATTGAATGAATACAATCGACTTCTCAAACGCTAGGAATGACAGCACGGCAGGGCAATGCCACCAACGTTGATGAAAGAGGACGACACGGTAATCTCGAATGAACGGAAAGAATATACTCCGGCGCACAATTCGTTTGCCAAGTTTCAATGTACAGGATTTTAAAAAAAAACAACTTTTATTATAAGAACACTAACATCATTCGATATGGCACAAAAATGCATTTAGTTTCAATAGTTGAAACTTTATCTATAAGGGAACATTCAAGTTGACTTCCCTCAAGAAATCCCCTTATATTTGCAAAAAAAAAAAACACCCCTGTATCTATTGGTGCAATCAATTCGCCCCTTTGGAAATGATAAAGTAAAGCCCCTCCCAACTCCCATCTTCCCGAGGGAAAACTCGAATGCCAACACGAGAGGGCAAAGAGCGCTTCCCCAGCCATCACCCACCCCGCATCCAGAGCAACTAATGTCCTCACTCACCCGCACTTTGCTGGTCCAGTCGGCCTTCCCCCGGAGCGGCTGTGGCGGAACAGCCGTTCTGCCCCAGAAAATCGCTCATATTATCAGCCCCCACAGCAATGAGCAGGCAGCGCATGGTGAAGAGTAACAGCAAGACGCGAGCATCCATCTTCACGGCAAGGTAACACTTTAGAGAGAAGAAACGACAGTGATTTCCCCCCTCTCAACTTCCAGAAGTGTTGTAACGTCAAGTACTCACGTGAGACATTATTTATGCAGTTTTTCCTAACTTGTTTTCTCCCGCTCTAGTCCAATCGGACATCCTCATATACACGTGCTCCTTTAAGGAATGTTATGTCTTTTAAATGTTCCCAAGCTTGTACCGTCTTTCGGCATCACAGTCTCGCTCCTTGAAGGTATCCTCAGTTCTTGGGCAAACAAGATATTGCCGCATCCCCATAAAGGTACAGAAATAAAGGACAGAGATATCGGTTCCTGCCTGTATTACCAATGAAGACGAATAAAAGTGGTCTTAGCATAGTACTTCAGATGTGGTCTAAGGAGGATTTTATATAATTGCAGCAAATTAGTAATTGCCTTATTGATGTCACATATACTGAGCTGGTGAAAAAGCTTTGATGGCATGCCATTAAACATATTATACTATGCATACCCTGGTACCAGGTAAGTGGATGAAGACAAGGCAGTGGCTGTCGCCTGCATGGACTTTAGCAAGGCATTTGACAAGGTACTGCATGGGAGGCCAGTCAAGAATGTTCAGTAGCTTGGCATTCAGGATGAGGTAGTAAAATACATATCGGCTTTGTGGGGAAAGCCAGAGAGTGGTAGTAAAGGGTTACATCTCTGGAGGCCTGTGACTGGCAGTATGCTACAGCGATCAGAGCTGGGTCCTTTGTTGTTTGTCAGCCATGTCAATGATCTGGATGGTAATGTGGTTAGCTGGATCAGCAAATTTGCAGATGACACCAAGATTGAGGGTGTAGTGAGGAAGGCTACAATGACATGCAGAGAGTTCTGGATCAGCTGCAAAAATGGGCTGAAACATGGCAAATGGAATTTAACGTGCAAGGTTTTGCACTTCGGTAGTACTAACCAGGGTAGGTCTTACACAGTGAATGGTAGGGCACAGAGGAGTGTGGGAGAACAAAGGGATCTGGGAATACAGATCCATAATTCTTTGAAAGTGGTGTCACAGGTGGATAGGGTCATAAAGAAAGCATTTGGAAAATTGGCCTTCATAAATCAGTGTGTTGAGTATAGAAGACGGGATGTTAAGTTAAAGTTGTAGAAGACGTTGGTGAGCCCTGATTTGGAATATTGTGTGCAGTTTTGGTCACCTACCTACAGGAAATATGTAAATAGGATTGAAAGAATACAAAGAGAATTCACAAGGATGTTGCCAGAACTGGAGGACCTGAGTTATAAGGAAAGATTGAATAGGTTATGACTTTATTCTTTGGAATGTAGAAGATTGAGAGGAGATTTGATAGAGGTATACAAAATTATGAGGGGTATAGATTGGGTAAATGCAAGCAGGCTTTTTCCACTGAGGTTAGGTGGGACTATAACCAGAGGTCGTGTGTTAAGGGTGAAAGGTGAAAAGTTTAAGGGGAAAATGAGGAGAAACTTCTTCACTCAGAGGGTCATGAGAGTGTGGCATAAGCTGCCAGCACATGGTTCATGCGAGCTCAATTTCAACACTTAAGAGAAGTTTGAGTAGATTCATGGATGGTAGGGATGTGGTGGGCTATGGTCCTGATGCAGTTCAATGGGAGTAGGTTGTTGAAATGGTTTTGGCATGGACTAGATGGGCTGGTTTCTGTGCTGTACTTCTCTATGACTCTATATATAAATCAAGGTAATAAAAGAGGAAAACAAAATGCAGCATGTAGTGTTGCAGTGACAAAGACTGCCGTGCAGTTAGACAGGGACAGGACGAGGTAGACTGAGAGATGAGAAGTTCATCTTTATCATGGATGAGGGCTGTTTAGGAGTCTTACAAGAGAGGCATAGAAGCTGTCCTTGAACCTGTTGGAATGTATTCTTGCTTTTATATATTCTTCCTAATGGAAGGAGAAAGAAACTGGAATGACCAGGGTGGGAGGGGGCTTTTATTACGCCTCGTGCTTTTTTAAAAATGAAAATCTGATTGAAGATTCAGGATTGATTCACGTTTATTTGTCACATGTACATTGAATCATACAGTGAAATGTGTCGTTGGTGTTAACACCCAACAGAGCTGAAGGTGTGCTGGGGGCATCCTGCAAAGGTTACTACACATCTTGGCACCAACATAACATGCCCACAGTGCTCATCAGAGCAACACGGAGCACAACAGGCACCAAAACAACAACAGCAAAGGAAGATTCTTTCCTCCCTCTCTCCCACCCACCCAACTACATACATACACAGTCCTCCAGTTCCCCAGACATCCCTGTCTCTAAGCCCTAACTTGACCCCTAACACCCCTCTGTCTAGAAAATAATCTCTACAAACATAACAACAGATTCTGAGCTGTGACTCAGTGGAAGTCACAGCTTGGCGCCATCTTTGAATAATTGGTGTGATTTATTGGGGACATGAAAAATATCCATAGTCATCGGAAGAATTAGAGATGCTGGTGCACTTTTGTAGCCATGGAATGTACGCGGCAGGTATTGGTGATATTTTCACCTGGGAACTAGAAGCTCTCAACAACCTCCATGTCAGCAATATTACCACAGACAGGGGTATTTATTCTGCCCTGCTTCCCTGAAGTAAATGACCAATTCTTTTTTTAATATTAAGGGAAATGGTGTTGCTTTGGCACCAGGTTCCCTGTCTCCTTCCAGGGTTCTATTTCATTGTTGCTCGAGATCTGGCCCATCACGTTGTTATCCATCTCCCCACTCCTGGATACACCGAAGCTGCACTTACAGGTTTTTTTATATATTCTCTTTATTATTTTAGAGCTTTTGATTGATTTTCTTTCTACTAATTTCAGTATGAATGACCCCTTAAGGTCTTGAGAAAGCTACCTCTAGTTTCCACAATTTAAATATAATAATAGTTCTCTTTGTTTAGCCAAGTGCAATGTGTTTGTATTTATATTAAAATCATCCACCACAATCATGCTCAATGGCCCATTGAAGTTTATGACATTTACACAACTCCCTACACACCAATCTCTATGTCACTGGACAATCTGACTATGGTTTACTGTTGTCTCCCTTAGTCACTATAATGAATGGTTGTGGCAACATTCTATTTTCTTGTGGACAGTGGGTAAGATTGTGCTGATCCCTGCCTGCGTGTTGTGATTGCTACCTTACATTCATTGAACTTTGTGACCATGTGGCTTCCACAATACAGAGTGCAGTACTAGTACTAATTAGACACTCCAGATAGGAACCAATGGCCTCTTAAGAATTACCCCGATGAACTTCGGTAGCATGTCCTATCAGTTAGCTTGATGATTGGAGAAATATAGAAGCAGTGAAATAAAACAATTTCATTATATATTTACTTAAAGATACATTAAACAGATGTTAACTCAAGCCAAAGAGTGAATGCAACAACAAAAAAAAACTAGAATACATTACTAAAATTCTTTTGAAAAGGAAGTTGGCAACTCTCGTAATGAATGCAGTTCCTTCAGGTGCAGGAGTTAGAGATACTGTAAAGATAATGATCCACAGGCAAAAATTATTGAGTCTGAGGGGAGAAGGAGAGCTTCAACATATTGATTTGATCATTACGACAGTTCCTATAAACATGCAACTTTAGCCAAGAATGGGAAACACAAGTGATATAACAAGATCTGTTACCATGTGATTTGTGTCAGCCATAGGTTGGAAGGGATTGGGTAAGGGGAGGCAAGGTAGAGTTGGAAGGAACGAGTTAACTTTGATTCCTCCTTGGTATATGCTAAAATAAAATGGAAGGTAAAATTGTGTCAGCTCGGAACACAGTAATTGCCTGTCTCCTCCCCCCGGGTACAAACCAAAGTTTTGTCTCCATTTTGAATACACATTGTTAAGATTAGATACTGGTGAAGAATATTTTCCTCCTTACACGACCGCTGTCTCTGTTTCTAAGTTATGTGTATCTAGGCTGAAGGTCACAAGAGATAAAAAGAGGTCCTGAAGGGTATAAAGGGGGCAATTTTTTTTGTGCAAGGGGTAATCTTCTCATTGGCTGAGCCATGACTAGTGCTATTGCTAAGAATGAGACAGAGCCAGAGACAAGGCTGCATGCAATGTTCTCAGATCTGTGGTTCCACTCCAGCATGGTGCAGATCAGCTCATTAAAGGGGATGATAAGGTTATTTTGTTTTCCATAATACTACATCATTAGTGGATCCTTTCTTTTATGCTTTATACAACTCTAATCAATTGATTTCATGTGGCATTTAAGACCTGCATTTCTTTGTTTGCAAATACCCCATCCAGCTGAATCAGAAAAGAAGCAGGGGGCGAATTTTAAAAATATTTTTGTAATAGGATTTCTCAGTTGCAAACAGCATTACTACCAGAACTTATCAATAACAGCTGGCAGTGAATTCTAGTGACAAAAGAAAGACCACGTGAGAAGGGAACCAAAGACCTGCTCATGATTTACACTGCTAGAATTCTGATAGTTTGTCCCACCAACTAGCTTGATGGAAACATTTGACAAGTCAAAAATAAATGATATGAATACATACAATGATACATGTATTTAAAGACACATGAAAGACCGCATTTAATTTAAAGCAAAAGTACAATACAAAGCCAAAATACCTTAGAAATGGAACTTGGTACCGATGATGATGAATAATGCCTACAGGTGTATGGCTGGAGGAAAGTGAAGGATCCAGGTGTGAAAATTGAGTCCAAGGACAGAGGGGGATCCCAAATGTGTGGATCTCCCACATCCATGCTGCACTTTCACAACAAAATGTTAAACACAACATTAGCCAGAAATGGCAAACACACGACATTGTGCCTCCACCGGAAGGCAGCCTGCACGCTGAGCAAAGAGAAACTACTCAAGCAAGAACTCTCAGCGTGTGTGGTGTATTGGCTGTGCGTGGGAAGGAATTAGAGAAAAAAAAGAGACAGAGTCAACTTTGAGTGGGGGAAGTGTTAGCAGAAACAGGGGTCTACCAGAACAGTGCTCTTTGTGGATCTTGGGCAAGAGATTGGAAACAGGAAGTCAGGCTGGGGCACTGTCAAGTTGAAAATCTGATGAAATCTCCATAAATGCCATTCTGTATATAGGAGAACTGAACAACTCATGCCAGTTTGTAAACCTAGACTATTGAGCTCCATCACATTCATAACCTTACTCCATTAGGGCACTCACCTTCTAGAAGATACCTTCTCATTGGTACTGTTGGGGAAAGGGGTACAGGAACCTGAAGACCAGCAAGCAAACAGATTCTTCTCTGTCATCAGATATCTGAATAGTTCATGAACACTGGCTTGTTTTTTTAAAATGCACTATTTTCTAACTTCCACTATTTTCAAACCCCCTGCCCCATTTGTATTTTTTTTAAAAAGCACTGCACGTACTGTGGCTAAGAAACTAATTTCATATTGGATGTTAGTGATAATAAAGCTAGTCCTGAATTGTTAAAGCACAGTACCATGCTTTTCTCTCAATAAAGCGCTTGAACGAATGTTGCAGAATTAGAAATCAACTTCAGTCCCTCAGTCAAGTAACTAACAAGAAAAAGCTTTGATGAGCTTGCTATCTTTGAATAGTCGTTAATTCTCCTCCCCCCACAAATTTCCCCACCTGACCAGTTTTGCAATGCATAACCTATGGTTTTCGGATGAGCAGAGGAAGTAGCAACTGTGTTCATGCTAGATATCCAAGTATTCATACAAAGTCTTTGTCATTCCATGTACTGGAACCAACTGACATCAAACCTGAGCATGGACGAGGGAACACTTCCAGGCAGGAATTTCTGTTTTATTTTTAAATAAGAAGAAAATATCCAAAAGGCTCCATTTGCTTAAGGCTATTGAGAGTTGAAGCCTACCCATTCTGACAAACAAAAATAACCCAAGTTTTTCCATCGGCAGAGAATAACTTAGTTGATACGTTCATTTGAGACAGACTCCCTTGAATCTACTTTGCTGAAAAAGTTAATTTTCTAAAATCCCAGATTAAATAAATACAAATGGGTTGAAATCAGCAAATTGAAATGGAACCAATTCTTTAAGTTTAATAGACTAAAGTTGCATAAACAAACATCTGTACAATGCTTTAGCATTTCTTGCAATAAATCTGGAAATAGTGCCAGAATTAGGCACATTTTGATAATGGAAGTATTCCATCCATGGAGATGAGTGACATTATGAATGAAGATTAGGTACTAATTACAGGAGTTTATGATGCAGATGAGATAACCTAATTCACTAATGGCAGACACTATGAGAAACAAGTGCAACGTACTGACAAGCAACAAGCTAAACAAATGAATATCTAGGCTTCCGAGTTGCCTCATCTCTAATGGTCATCACAAGTGGTATTGTCACCTAGCAGAACCTTTCTTTCAGAAGTGGATGCTGATGTTGTTTCCTCCATGGTACAAGAGTCTTTCAATGATTGCCTCAAAGTGCTGAAAGCAGAATCAAATCGAGATCGTAGATGACTTCTTAGGGCATCAGTAATGCTGTTCCCACAGTCAAACATGAATTCAACATATTCCAAATAGGCCCTGTGAAATGCATCATAACAATTTGATTAGGCAACTAGTGGCAGCTGCAATGATGTTAATTTGCAGCAAGCAGGACAACAGTGTATTCTGCAATAAATTTGAGAAATCTTATCCATATCTAAAGATAATATCTAGAAGTCTAATTTCTTAGTGAAAGGACAAATAAACAGCATGTCCCAAATACAGGCCCCAGGAGACAAGCATGGTGGGGTGATGGTTGTGGCGGGCCTTGTGAGCAATGTGGCCCCTTAGTATAATGGAGAGTACTTTCATCACTTCAAAGCTCCTTCACTGAAGTGTCACAAATTTCTTCAGCTATGTGTTCAAGAACTATACAAAGCCTATTGCACTCTGCACCAATTAAACTCGGCTGGGTATAGCATCTTGGTCTGTCAGAAATAGATTTGTACAGCGTCAAACAGGCCTTCCAGCCCCACTGGCCCATGGTGGAATCAGTATCCTCCCTGCTAATCCTATGGTCTGTCTTTGGCCCCAAACCCTCCATCATTTATCAGAATGCCACTTAAATCTTGCAATTGTACCTACCCCAACCACTTCCTCTGGCAGCTGATTCCAGATACTTATCTCCTTCTGTGGAAAGAAGCTACATTTTAGTTCTCTTAAAATCTCTCTTCACATATTGTGTCTGTTCACTATAGTTTTGGAGTCCCAATCCCGGGAGAAGAAGACTGACTGTCCACTTTATCCAGATCCCTCATGATCAAACCTCAGGTTTCCTCATTCTCCCACCCTTCAATGAATCAAATATGGCACAGAATTACAAGGATGAAGATTCCTAAGTTTTTATTCCAAATTTCACCCGAGATGGATTGATCAAAGTTCTGCACTATGGTGGCCACACCCTCCATTCATTAAAGTGAAAGAGGTGGAATGCTGATTCAGTTCAGAAAGGTTAGTACTTTAATGGCTGAAGTACACTGTATCTGAAAAATCTTGAATTTCAATGCCTTCAGCATACTGAGTGCAACATCAAATATTGACAGCAAGTGCACTTCCTAATCCTACGCCTTCACCTGTCCCAAAACAGATTGTCCTGTTAAAAGTCAGGCAGGGCGCAATTTCTAGCAATGAAGTTGAAAACACTGCTATAAATGCACCCATTACATCAAGCTGATTCAGTGCTTGGTTGATTTATAGCTGGGAATGCATGCATTACAATGGAATTACTCACTCATTCAAGTGCAATTTGTTTAGACACACCACTAAAGCTTCGATGTTGCTGTTTGCTGCAGCACAGATGTTATGTTGCTGGTAGCAGTTTACTTGCACCTGCACTAGGATCCTTTGCAATTCAGCACAGCTGCTAAAACAGCTGCAGAATCTGGACTTGATCCCAATGGCATTGCACTTCAGGAAATCTTTGATGAATTGTTTTCCCTGGAAGGAGACAAGAGTACACAAGTCAAAACATTCCAGCTGAGGACTTCTTTCATAGGTGCTCAGTAGCTGTAGCACACTAATTAAGTTCCATAAATTGATTTAAAACTGAAGTTCACCTAGTAGACCCAGTTAATCAAATTTTCAAATTGGCCCTTTCAACTGGCCCACACAATGATCATTTCCTTAGATTCCAAGAAATTGGGCCGGTGTGGTGGTATAGGAGCTGGAGAGATGACTGGAGTTCTGCCTGCAGAGTTTTGCTTTGGATTTTTGCTGGTGTTTCAGAGAACGACAATGGTTGGATAAACAACTAGACTGTGAATGGATGGAGGATGGCAGGAGGAAGTGACAATTCGGGAAGTATAACATTCTAAAGGGATTGGACGGGCTAGATGCAGGAAGATTGTTCCCGATGTTGGGGAAGTCCAGAACGAGGGGTCACAGTTTGAGGATAAAGGGTAAGCCTTTTAGGACCAAGATTAGGAAAAACTTCTTCACACAGAGAGTGGTGAATCTGTGGAATTCTCTGCCACAGGAAACAGTTGAAGCCAGTTCATTGGTTATATTTAAGAGGGAGTTAGATAAGACCCTTGTGGCTAAAGGGATCAGGGGGTATGGAGAGAAAGCAGGTACAGGGTTCTGAGTTGGATGATCAGCCATGATCATACTGAATGGCGGTGCAGGCTTGAAGGGCCGAATGGCCTACTCCTGCACCTATTTTCTATGTTTCTATGTTTCTAAATGAGTTAGAGATGGAAGATGGCAGGAAAGAGGAATGGAGTGTAAAGAGTAAGAAAAGAAAACAGAGGTATGAGCAGTCAAATTCTGAGGGGTCAGGGGATGATCGAAAAAAGATACCAAAAGAATGGAAAGAAGAAAAAGCAATTATAAAACTGAGTGAAGATGGGGCATCTTTTGGGGATTGGAACCCGATTCATTTGACGAAGGTAATAACAAACTTATAGGCGAAGTCAAAAGAGCCAAGGTATTACGAAATGGATCACTATTAGTGATATGTCAGGATAGCGCTCAGCAAGGCAAAGTGATAAGATTAAATAAAAATAGAAAGCAAAAAAGTACAATGCTCAATACTCGACAATAGAAAGTGGACTAGAGGAGTTATTTCGGGGATACCAACAGAAGTTGCTATGGATGAGATTAAACAGAACATAAAAGAAGAAAAGATTATTGAGGCCAAACGTTTGAAAGTTACAAGAGATGGAAAAAAGTGTGATAGTTTATCGGTGGTGAGTAATTTTGATAGAGAAATTGCCGACTAAAGTTTATTTAGGGTTATGAGGTCAGAATATATATACCACTGCCTTTAACCATATAACCATATAACAATTACAGCACGGAAACAGGCCATCTCGGCCCTTCTAGTCTGTGCCGAACTCTTACTCTCACCTAGTCCCACCGACCTGCACTCAGCCCATAACCCTCTATTCCTTTCCTGTCCATATAGCTATCCAATTTAACTTTAAATGATAATATTGAACCTGCCTCAACCACTTCTGCTGGAAGCTCGTTCCACACAGCTACCACTCTCTGAGTAAAGAAGTTCCCCTTCATGTTACCCCTAAACTTTTGCCCTTTAACTCTCAACTCATGTCCTCTTGTTTGAATCTCCCCCACTCTCAGTGAAAAAAGCCTATCCACGTCAACTCTTATCTATCCCCCTCATTATTTTAAATACCTCCATCAAGTCCCCCCTCAACCTTCTACGCTCCAAAGAATAAAGACCCAACTTGTTCAACCTTTCTCTGTAACTTAGGACATGAAACCCAGGTAACATTCTCGTAAATCTTCTCTGTACTCTCTCAATTTTGTTGACATCTTTCCTATAATTTGGTGACCAGAACTGTACACAATACTCCAAATTTGGCCTTACCAATGCCTTGTAAAATTTCAACATTACATCCCAACTCCTATACTCAATGCTCTGATTTATAAAGGCCAGCATACCAAAAGCTTTCTTCACCACCTATCCCCTTGAGATTCCACCTTCAGGGAACTACGCGCTATTATTCCTAGATCCCTCTGTTCTACTGCATTCTTCAATGCCCTACCATTTACCATGTATGTCCTATTTTCCTTAGTTCTACTAAAATGTAGCACCTCACATTTATCAGCATTAAACTCCATCTGCCATCTTTCAGCCCACTCTTCTGACTGGCCTAAATCTCTCTGCAAGCTTTGAAAACCTACTTCATTATCCACAACTCTGCCTATCTTAGTATCATCTGCATACTTACTAATCTAATTTACCACTACATCATCCAGATCTTTAATATATATGACAAACAACATTGGACCCAGTACAGATCACTGAGGCACACCACTAGTCACCAGCCTCCAATCTGACAAACAGTTATCCACCACGACTCTCTACTTCAATATTAATACTTAACCATTGAACCTTCCTAACTAACCTTCCGTGTGGAACCTTGTCAAAGGCCTTACTGAAGTCCATATAGACAACATCCACCACTTTACCCTTATCAACGTTCCTAGTAACCTCTTCAAAAATTCAATACGATTTGTAAAACACAACTTTCTACGCACAAATCCATGTTGACTATTCCTAATCAGACCCTGTCTATCCACATAATTATATATACCATCTCTAAGAATACTTTCCATCAATTGACCCACCAATGACGTCAAACTCACAGGACAATAATTGCTAGGTTTACTCTTAGAACCCTTTTTAAACAATGGAACAACATGAGCAATACGCCAATCCTCCAGCATCATCCCTGTTTCCAATGACATTTGAAATATTTCTGTCAGAGTCCCTGCTATTTCTACACTAACTTCCCTCAAGGTCCTGGGAATATCCGCAGACTTATCCATTTTTATATTCCTTAAAAGCGCCAGTACTTCCTCTTCTTTAATCATCATAGTTTCCATAACTACCCTACTTGTTTCCCTTACCATACACAATTCAATATCCTTCTCTTTAGTGCAGGGGTGAAGCACCTTCAATTACTCCAAAAGACTGAGGTTTGGTAAAATACTGAAAGGCTTTTATTCGCTGTACAATACGACTTCCACGGTGAGTGTCTGCCCCCGGACTGAGGGGGAGGGGCAAGGCGAAACCCCTTTATACAGGACTCTGTGGGAGGAGCCACAGGGGCAGTCAGCAGAGGGGCGTGTCCAGACAGGTAACCGAGTTACAACATATATACATGGTTTACCACATTCACCCCTCCTTTTTTTTTTAAAAAGAGTCCCGCGGGGTGAAGTGACTGACAATATTTACATCAAGTATATTTACAGGTTAAGTCTATCAGGCGGTCGAGTCCGTCGCTGTGATCTACATAGCACCGGCAGTGATTGCACCGGCGATGGCGGTTGTGCTGGCTCCGGCCCGACTTCAGGCGCCAGCATGTTAGGCATTAATCCCTCGTGCATGTGCATCGCGCCCGGTATGGGAGTATCGTGTGGTGTCTGTGTAGGGTTTGGGGTGCACGATGTCTCGTAGGTACATACATTGGTGGGTACGGGGTCAATAGTCACCACGGAGTGTTCAGGGTAGGGGCCCGGATCTCCTGCGGGCGCCAGGTCGCGGATGGAGACCGTGTCCTCCCGCCCATCAGGTAAAACCACGTAGGCATACTGGGGGTTCGCATGAAGTAAGTGAACCCTCTCGACTATCGGGGAAAATTTATTGCTCCTCGCATGTTTCCGGAGCAGCACTGGCCCCGGGGACGTCAGCCAAGATGGTAGGGTGGTTCCAGTGGTCGATTTTCTGGGAAAAGAAAAGAGCCGCTCATGAGGGGTGGCAATGGTGGCTGTGCATAACAGGGAGCGAATGGAGTGGAGTGCCTCGGGAAGGACCTCCTGCCAGCGGGAGACCGGCAGTCCCTTTGACCTGAGGGCTAAGAGAGTGGCTTTCCACACTGTGCCATTCTCCTCCTCTACCTGTCCATTCCCCCTGGGATTATAGCTTGTGGTCCTACTAGTTGCAATTCCCCTAGCCAGTCGATATTGGCACAGTTCATCACTCATAAACGAGGACCCTCTGTCACTGTGGATATAGCATGGGTATCCGAACAGAGTGAAGAGCTTGCGCAGGGCTTTTATAACTGAAGTGGTAGTGGTGTCGGGGCAGGGGATGGCGAAGGGGAACCGCGAGTACTGGTCAATTACGTTAAGGAAGTACACATTGCGGTCAGTGGAGTGAAGGGGGCCTTAAAGTCAACACTCAGTCACTCAAAGGGGCGGGTGGCCTTGATGAGTGGTGCCTTTTCGGGTCGGTAGAAGTGCGGTTTGCACTCTGCGCAGACTTGGCAGTCCCTGGTCATCATCCTGATCTCCTCAAGGGAGTAAGGCAGGTTCCGGGCTTTCATGAAGTGGAAAAACCGGGTGACTCCCGGGTGGCAAAGGTCTACATGTAGGGCATATAGCCAGTCGATCTGTGCGCTGGCGCATGTTCCCCGGGATAAGGCATCGGAGGGCTCGTTGAGCTTCCCAGGCCTGTACATGATGTCATAGTTGTAGGTGGAGAGTTCGATTCTCCACCTCAGAATTTTATCATTTTTGATTTTGCTCCGCTGCTGTTTATTAAACATGAATGCGACTGAGCGCTGGTCAGTTAGCAGGGTGAACCTTTTGCCGGCAAGATAGTGCCTCCGGTGCCTTATAGCTTCCACTATGGCCTGGGCCTCTTTCTCTACCGCAGAGTGCCGAATTTCAGGGCCTTGAAGGGTACGGGAGAAGAACGCCACTGGTCTTCCTGCCTGGTTGAGGGTAGCAGCCAGCGCAAAGTCGTAGGCGTCACTCTCTACTTGGAAGGGAATGGCCTTATCCACCGCATGCATTGCTGCTTTGGCAATATCCCCTTTTATGCGGTTGAAGGCCGCGCGGGCCTTGGCTGAGAGGGGGAATGCGGTGGACTTGACCAGGGGGTGGGCCTTGTCTGCATAGTTAGAGACCCATTGGGCGTAATATGAAAAGAAGCCCAGGCACCTTTTGAGGGCTCTGAAGGTACTGGGAAGAGGGAGTTCCAACAAGGGGCGCATACGATCGGGGTCAGGGCCAATGACTCCATTCTCCACGACACACCCAAGGATAGCAAGTCAGGTGGTCCCAAATACACACTTGTCCTTGTTATAGGTGAGGTTGAAAGATTTGGCTGCTTGGAGAAATTTTTGGAGGTTGTTGTCGTGATCCTGCTGGTCGTGACTGCAGATGGTGATGTCATCCAGATATGGGAATGTGGCCTTCAGTTGGCACTGGTCCACCATCCGGTCCATTGCCCTCTGGAAGACAGATACACCATTCGTGACACCGAAGGGGACGCGCAGGAATTGATAAAGCTTGCCATCCGCCTCGAAGGCAGTGTAAGGGCGGTCCTCCCAGCGGATGGGGAGCTGATGGTAAGCGGATTTTAGGTCTATGGTCGAGTACACCTTGTACTGTGCTATCTGATTGACCATATCCGCGATGCGGGGTAGAGGGTACACGTCGAGCTGCGTTAACCTATTGATGGTCTGGCTATAGTCCATGACCATCCTATTCTTCTCCCCGTTCCGAACAACGACCACCTGCGCCCTCCAAGGACTTGTGCTTGCCTCAATGACCCCCTCCCTGAGCAGCCGCTGCACCTCCGACTTAATGAAGGCTTTGTCCCCCACGCTGTACCTCCTGCTTTTAGTTGCCACAGGTTTACAGTCGGGGGTCAGGTTGGCGAACAGCGGTGGGGGAGGGATCCTGAGGGTGGAGAGGCCGCAAGTGGGGTCGGTAGTGCGGCAGTTGGCATGGTGTTGGGTGGGATGTGCGGGTCGGTGTGTGTGTGTGGTCAGTAGCGGGGTATGCGACATATCCCTACAAAACTGGGGATTTATGACAGTAATTGGCGGGAGGGGCCCATCATACTTCATTGTCATGCTTTTCAGGTGGCTCTGGAAGTCCAACCCCAACAGCTCAGGGTCACACAGTTGAGGCAAGACCAGTAACTTAAAGTCCCGATATTCTGTGCCCTGCACCATTAAAGTCACTACACAACCCCCCCGGATGTCTGTTGTATGCGACCCGGAGGCCATGGTGACCCTCTGACTTACTGGCCGTATCATGAGTCCACAATGCTGCACCGTGGCCGGGTGGATAAAACTCTCCATGCTGCCTGTGTCAAACAGGCAGCTTGTCCTGTGCCCCTCCACCAAGATGTCCATCATTGACCTTGCGAGCTGGTGGGGAGCGCTTTGGTCGAGGGTCACGGAAGCCAGGGTGGGGTCGTTGTCTTGGTCCGGCGCGGTGGGGTGGCCCGTGAGCACCTGTTGTTCGTACGCAGTGGGAGGTGGCGCCGACCAAGATGGCCGCCCCCATGTCTCGCACGTGGTGGCGGCGTGCAGGGAAGATAGCGGCAGGGAAGATGGCGGCCCCCATGTCTCGCACGTGGTGGCAGTGTGCAGGGAAGATGGCAGCCCCCATGTCTCGCACGTGGTGGCAGTGTGCAGGGAAGATGGTGACCCCCACGTCTCGCACGCGGCGCTGCTTGATCCCGCTCGCAGTTTTGACTTACAGACTTTGGCGAAGTGGCCCTTATTTCCGCAGCTGGAACAGGTAGCTTGTCGGGCCGCGCAGCGTTTCCAGGGATGCTTCTCCAGTCCGCAGAAGTAACACTTCGCGGACTCACGACTGGCGGCAGCCGAGGTCGATTCGCCAGCGGGTTGCGGGGTCTGCGGCGCCCACGAGGCCATCGGGGGATCGCGTGCGTGGAGAGCCTCGGAGTTATGCAGAGCGGCCTCCAGCGTGTCGGCCAGCTCGATCGCCGAACTTAGGGTAAGATCGGCTTTTTCCAGCAGCCGCTGGCGCACGTACACTGACCTGGTCCCCGTGACAAAGGCGTCTCTCACTAGGAGCTCTGCATGCTGCGCCGCCGTCAGCTCCTGGCAATTGCAGGCCCGCACGAGTGTCTGTAGGGCCCGGACAAACTCAGCACTCGATTCCCCGGACTGTTGTTGCCGTGTCGCTAAGCGATGCCGAGCATAGACGCTGTTTATCGGCCGCAGGTATTGACTTTTGAGTGTGTTCATCGCGCCGTCGTAGTTTGGCTGGTCTCTGATCAGCGAATAAACCCGTGGACTGACCCTGGAGAGTAGAACTCTGCACTTCGCTACGGGGTCGGTCGCTTTAATCTCCTCTAGGTTACGCTTTGAAGCAGGCCAGCCAGAGTTCAAAAGCGTTTCCAGCATCAGGCATTTGCGGATAGAGGTCTAATTTTTCCGGTCTCAGGGCCTGTTGCATGTTTTAAAACGTATAGCGAATAAAATTGAAGCACCTTCAATTACTCCAAAAGACTGAGGTTTGGTAAAATACTGAAAGGCTTTTATTCGCTGTACAATATGACCTCCACAGTGAGTGTCTGCCCCCGGACTGAGGGGGAGGGGCAAGGTGAAACACCTTTATACAGAATTCTGTGGGAGGAGCCACAGGGGCAGTCAGCAGAGGGGTGTGTCCAGGCAGGTAACCGAGTTACAACATATATACCTGGTTTGCCACAAGGGGTCCCCAACCTTTTTTGCACTGCGGATCGGTTTCATATTGACAATATTCTTGCGGACTGGCCGACCCAGGAGTGGGGTGGGGCGTGGGTGTAGGATTGCCAACAGGCAAGAGTAACAGTCAAGTATGTTGTTTACACCGAAGACTACAATGACCATGAAGCCTTGCGCGGGAACCAGTGCGCAAGCGCAATTTGCACATGAGTGTACATGCCGGTTTCGTTCTACAAATAGTTTTTGGCGATTCTGCACGCGGGGTGGGGGGGTGTTAATCATGACCGGAATATAGGTGATAAGTGGCTATACACTTAATTTCGTTTCTAAAAGGGTTTATCTAACTAATTTAATATTAAACACACAGCGCATATTTTCCTCGCATGAACATAGCGATAAGTCAGTTATCCGGGGGGGGGGGGGGGCGGCGCGGTGCACAGGGTAGCTTGAAGTAAGTGTTGAACGAACTTCCAGTAGAAGTGGTAGAGGCAGGTTCGATATTATCATTTAAAGAAAAAATTGGATAGGTATATGGACAGGAAAGGAATGGAGGGTTACGGGCTGAATGCAGGTCGGTAGGACCAGCTGAGAGTAGCATTTGGCATGGACTAGAAGGGCAGAGATGACCTGTTTCTGTGCTGTAATTGCTATATCGTTATATAAGTAAGTCAATAGCATCATAACATTTTAAGAAATGTTTGGATATTAAACACACAGCACATATTTTCCCCGTATGAACATAGAAAATCATTGCAACACACTAATATCGCTGAATCAGTGGGAGCGCTAGGCTGAATACTTACATAGGAACATAGAAACATAGAAAATAGGTGCAGGAGTAGGCCATTCGGCCCTTTGAGCCTGCACCGCCATTTATTATGATCATGGCTGATCATCCAACTCAGAACCCTGCACAAACCTTCCCTCCATACCCCCTGATCCCCGTAGCCACAAGGGCCATATCTAACTCCCTCTTAAGTATAGCCAATGAACTGGCCTCAACTGTTTCCTGTGGCAGAGAATTCCATAGATTCACCACTCTCTCTGTGAAGAAGTTTTTCCTAGTCTCGGTCCTAAAAGGCTTCCCCTCTATCCTCAAACTGTGACCCCTCGTTCTGGACTTCCCCAACATTGGGAACAATCTTCCTGCATCTAGCCTGTCCAATCCCTTTAGGATCTTATACGTTTCAATCAGATCCCCCCTCAATTTTCTAAATTCCAACGAGTACAAGTCCAGTTCATCCAGTCTTTCTTCATATGAAAGTCCTGCCATCCCAGGAATCAATCTGGTGAACTTCTCTGTACTCCCTCTGTGACAAGGATGTCTTTCCTCAGATTAGGGGACCAAAACTGCACACAATACTCCAGGTGTAGTCTCACCAAGGCCTTGTACAACTGCAGTAGTACCTCCCTGCTCCTGTACTCAAATCCTCTCGCTATAAATGCCAGCATACCATTCGCCTTTTTCACCGCCTGCTGTACCTGCATGCCCACTTTCAATGACTGGTGTATAATGACACCCAGGTCACGTTGCACCTCCCCTTTTCCTAATCGGCCACCATTCAGATAATAATCTGTTTTCCTATTTTTGCCACCAAAGTGGATAACTTCACATTTATCCACATTAAATTGCATCTGCCATGAATTTGCCCACTCACCCAACCTATCCAAGTCACCCTGCATCCTCTTAGCATCCTCCTCACAGCTAACACTGCCACCCAGCTTCGTGTCATCCGCAAACTTGGAGATGCTGCATTTAATTCCCTCATCCAAGTCATTAATATATATTGTAAACAACTGGGGTCCCAGCACTGAGCCTTGCGGTACCCCACTAGTCACCGCCTGCCATTCTGAAAAGGTCCCGTTTATTCCCACTCTTTGCTTCCTGTCTGCTAACCAACTCTCCACCCACACCAATACCTTACCCCCAATACCGTGTGCTTTAAGTTTGCACACTAATCTCCTGTGTGGGACCTTGTCAAAAGCCTTTTGAAAATCCAAATATACCACATCCACTGGTTCTCCCCCATCCACTGGTTCTCCCCTATCCACTCTACTACTTACATCCTCAAAAAATTCTATGAGATTCGTCAGACATGATTTTCCTTTCACAAATCCATGCTGACTTTGTCCAATGATTTCACTGCTTTCCAAATGTGCTGTTATCACATCTTTGATAACTGACTCCAGCAGTTTCCCCACCACCGACGTTAGGCTAACCGGTCTATAATTCCCCGGTTTCTTTCTCCCTCCTTTTTTAAAAAGTGGGGTTACATTAGCCACCCTCCAATCCTCAGGAACTAGTCCAGGATCTAATGAGTTTTGAAAAATTATCACTAATGCATCCACTATTTCTTGGGCTACTTCCTTAAGCACTCTGGGATGCAGACCATCTGGCCCTGGGGATTTATCTGCCTTTAATCCCTTCAATTTACCCAACACCACTTCCCTACTAACATGTATTTCGCTCAGTTCCTCCATCTCACTGGACCCTGTGTCCCCTACTATTTCTGGAAGATTATTTATGTCCTCCTTAGTGAAGACAGACCAAAGTAATTATTCAATTGGTCTGCCATGTCCTTGCTCCCCATGATCAATTCACCTGTTTCAGTCTGTAGGGGACCTACATTTGTCTTTACCAGTCTTTTCCTTTTTACATATCTATAAAAGCTTTTACAGTCAGTTTTTATGTTCCCTGCCAGTTTTCTCTCATAATCTTTTTTCCCCTTCCTAATTAAGCCCTTTGTCCTCCTCTACTGAACTCTGAATTTCTCCCAGTCCTCAGGTGAGCCACTTTTTCTGGCTAATTTGTATGCTTCTTCTTTGGAATTGATACTATCCCTAATTTCTCTTGTCAGCCATGGGTGCACTACCTTCCTTGATTTATTCTTTTGCCAAACTGGGATGAACAATTGTTGTAGTTCATCCATGCAACCTTTAAATACTTGCCATTGCATATCCACCGTCAATCCTTTAAGTGTCATTTGCCAGTCTATCTTAGCTAATTCACGTCTCTTACCTTCAAAGTTACCCCTCTTTAAGTTCAGAACCTTTGTTTTTGAATTAACTATGTCACTCTCCATCTTAATGAAGAATTCCACCATATTATGGTCACTCTTACCCAAGGGGCCTCTCACGACAAGATTGCTAATACTTCTTTCCTACAACAAGACGGTCCTATCGAGGGGTGATGGGAGATGGCGATACTCGAAGGGGGTTCCTTATGTCAGTCTATTCCGCAGTTTAGTTTTGGTTGCATTCATTGCAGAGATACGTTGGAAATGGAAGCAACGTTTTCAGTGCTTTTGTGGCTATCTCAGGATATTTAGCCTTCACTTTGAGATCCAGAATGCCGGCAGGGATGTTATGTGAAACATACTTTTCAGCCCGCCGTCATTTGCAAGCTCGAGGAGTTGATCTCCTTCCCGCGCTAACATGGATGACGCAAGCATAATGACCTTGCGTGCGTTCAAGCTCAACAGTGGGCATGACAGGGAATGAGGAAAGGTGCAGCTGACTCCTGTCGCCAAATCATATCGTTTCCTCGCGGCCCGGTAGCGCATGCTTTGCGGCCCGGTGGTTGGGGACTGCTGCCTTAGTGAATACCGAAGAAAAGAAGTTGTTCAGAGTCTCCCCCACCTCTTTTGGCTCCACACATAGCCGTCCACTCTGATTCTCTGAGGGACCAATTTTATCCCTCACTATTCTTTTGCTATTAATATAACTTTAGAAACCCTTCGGATTTATTTTCACCTTACTTGCCAAAGCAACCTCATATCTTCTTTTAGCTTTTCTAATTTCTTTCTTAAGATTCCTTTTACATTCTTTATATTCCTCGAGCATCTCATTTACTCCAAGCTGCCTATATTTATTGTAGATCTCTCTCTTTTTCCGAACCAAGTTTCCAATATCCTTTGAAAACCATGGCTCTCTCAAACTTTTAACCTTTCCTTTCAACCTAACAAGAACATAATGATTCTGTACCCTCAAAATTTCACCTTTAAATGACATCCATTTCTGTATTACATTCTTCCCATAAAACAAATTGTCCCAATCCACTCCTTCTAAATCCTTTCACATCTCCTCAAAGTTAGCCTTTCTCCAATCACAAATCTCAACCCTGTGTCGAGTCCCATCCTTCTCCATAATTATATTGAAACTAATGGCATTGTGGTCACTGGACCCGAAGTGCTCCCCAACATGTACTTCTGTCACCTGACCTATCTCATTCCCTAACAGGAGATCCAACACTGCCCCTTCTCTAGTTGGTACCTCTATGTATTGCTGCAAAAAACTGTATTGGTATTACAGGGCTTAGGTGGGAAGCAGTTGAAAAAATGCTGAATGGAGGATCAAACAGATCACAGGTGGGGGGACGGGACCTTAATGGCAATATATATATTGCAATGGAATGCAAGAAGTCTTATCGCAAATGGTCAAGAATTTAAGAAATATGTATCAGAACTTAAGGAAAAACCTTAGGTTCTATGTATAGGAGAAACATGGTTGAAACCACAATTAGATTTTGTTTTACAAAGATATACAGCAATTGGGAGGGATAGAAGTAAAGGCAATGGTGGAGGAGTAGCGATATTTATAGCCAGTAGGATGAGATATAATATAGTCAACATAGGGCAGAAGTATGAATCAATAATTATCAAACTGTGGATAGGCAGAAAAGGCTTGGTAATAATAAATTATTATAATCCATGTAGAACACTAAGCAAAGATACATTAAACAAAGTCGGTAGTAGGATGCAAGGGAAAATAATATGGTGTGGGGATTTCAATGGACACAGTACACTATGGGGATGTAAAAATGTGGATGAAAATGGATTAATGATAGAAGAATTTCTAGGTGATGAAAAACTGGTATGTATAAATAATGGAGAAGGTACAAGATATAATATATCCCAAAACACAGAAACTGCAATAGACTTAACACTTGTAAGTGGAGAATTAGCAGGAATCAGTACTTGGAGAGTATTAAAACAAACTACAGTCAGAAGTGATCACTATCCCTTACTCACAAGGATTCCGGTTAAAATAGAACAAAATGTAGGATCTAGAGTGTCAAGGTGGAAACTGAATAAGGCAGAGTGGGAGATATTTCAAAAAAGAAGTGAAGTAAGATGCACACAGATTTTAGATGAAAATATATCAGATATAGAAGAAATGAATGATAAATTGGTCACAGCAATTATAAATTTGGCAGAAGAAACAATTCCGAAAAGTAAAGGTACAGGAAAGGGGAAAATGTTCCACGGTGGAACTGTGAATGTAGTAGACGTATAAAAGCAAGAAATAAAGCATTTAAAATGTTAAAGAGACAACGTTCGTTAGAAACATTAATACAATATAAAGGAGCACAAGCAGGAGTTCGGAAAACAATCAGATAAGCAAAGTGAGCATTTTGGAGGCAGTATTGTAACAAAATTGGAAGGGAAACTCAACTGTCCGAAATATGGGGCATGATAAGGAGAATGAATGGTATAAGTAGTAGTAAGGAGATTCCTGTGCTAAAAAGTAAGGACAAAATGGCAATTAACAATGTAGAAAAAGCAGCGATATTGGCAAAACTTTTGTAAACATACATAGCTCGGAGAATTTGACGGTCGAGGCTAGACAGCAAAGGGAGGAGGGGCTTAAGCAAAATTCAGGAATTACAGACAAAAGAGCAACATCAGAAGAATTGCTGGATACACCTAATAGCATAACAGAAATAGAAAGAGGCATTCTGAATGCGCGGCAAACTTCTCCTGGGAAGGATCAAGTATGGGGTATAATGCTGAAGCATTTATCAAGAAGTGCACTTCTAGTTCTACAGAGACTGTTTAATAAAATATGGGAAATAGGTAAACTACCAACAGCATGGAAGCATTTTGTTATTGTTCCAGTATTAAAACCTGGTAAAGATTCATCAGACCCAACAAATTATAGACCAATTGCACTAACTTCACAGCTAGGTAAACTTATGCAACGAATAATAACTGATAGGCTTACATACTTTCTAGAAAAAATAATCTTATTTCTCCCTACCAAAGCGGTTTTCGTAAAGGAAGAACTACAGTAGATTCAATACTTAGCTGGAATCTGAAATTAGGAAGGCTCAAACAAATAAAGAAATGGTCCTGGTGGTATTTTTTGACATAGAAAAGGCATATGATACGCTCCGGAAAGAGGGAGTGTTAATTAAATTGAAAGAACTAGGGGTGGAAGGAAAATTATATAATTGCGTTCTAGACTTTCTTTGTAGTTGAACAATTCAAGTCAAGGTGAAAACAGAGTACTCCAGGACATATTTGGTTGAAAATGGAACACCACAAGGCAGTGTCTGCAGTCCATTACTATTTTCCATAGTGATAAATGACATATTTGTGCAAGTTGAACATAGTGTGGGGAAATCCTTATATGCAGATGATGGGGCTTTATGGGTGAGGGGAAGAAATTTAATTTATATACAAAGGAAAATGCAAGATGCAATAAATAAAGTGAAGGAGTGGGCAAATAAATGGTGTTTTAAGTTGTCTAAAAGTCGCAAGTGATATGTTTCTCAAGAAGTCACAAACCAGTTTCCGTGAAATTATATGAACAAAAATTAGAGCAGGTAAAGGTAATTCGTTCCTTGGTTTGTTATTTGATGAGCAACTTAAATGGAAAAAGCAAATCGAGAAAATTACAAACAAATGTCAAAAAATAAATAAGTTATTTGAGGGGTCTTGCCGGACAGGACTGGGGTGCGAGCAGGATACCGTTATTAAATATTTATCAAGCTCTAATGAGGGCTACATTGGATTATGGAAGTGTAGCTTACATGTCAGCTGCAGAAAGTAATTTAAAAATGCTGGATGATGAGCAAGCTCAGGCCCTCAGGATATGTAGTGGTACATTCAGAACATCACCTATATCAGCTCTTCAAGTCAAAATGGGGGAAATGCCATTAAGACTTAGAAGAATAAAGTTAATGCTAAATCACTGGGTTAACATCATGGGACATAACTACTCACATCCAGCTAAAACTATATTAAAAGACTTCTGGGAACATAATCAGTCAAGTTATAATAGGTTTGGATGGATCATGGATGCCCCAACTCAAAAATATGGTCTACACAAAATGTAATATAGCCCTACAGTTCCAATATCTGATGTTCCTCCATGGCTCTTTACAATGCATACACTAGATAAAAAAACCTGCAAGAACTTTTAAAAAAGAAGTCCAACTATGGAATCAAATAGTACAAGAATATATAGACTCGCATTTTAGAAATGAACTTGTAATATTTACGGATGGATCAAAAGACCCTAGATCTGGCCACACAGGTATTGCAGTCTACATTTCTCAGTGCAAAACTAGTATCAGGAAAAGAACATCAAACCATTTATCAGTGTATACAACAGAATTAATGGCAATATTGAGTGCATTATCTTGGATAGAAGAAAATAATATCAAAAAGGCTGTAATCTGTTCAGACAGTTTATCTGCATTAACCTCGATCAAGAAAATCAGAAAGTAGACAGGATATTTTATTGGAGATTTTATGCAAGTTATATACACTGACCAAAAATGGGGTAGAAGTAAGCTTTCTTTGGGTTCCTGCTCATTGTGGAGTGGAAGGTAATGAAAAGGTGAATAGTATAGCTAAACAATTGCTCAAATGGTCTATAATAGAGGTCCAGATCTCTCTTAGCAAAGCGGAAGTCAAGAGCATTATTAAAACATGTATTGAGGAGACATGGCAGAAGCATTGGGATGAGAGTGAAACAGGGAGACAACTGTACAAAATGCAGAGGCAAGTCAGATACAAAAGATTGTCAAGTGGATATAGAAAGACAGAAGTGATCATCAGTCATTTGAGAACTGGACACACTAATCTTAATTACACAAAATAGGGAAACATCCAACTGGGTTGCGTGAATACTGTAATCAACCAGAAGCAGTTGAACACGTATTGATAAAATGTAAGAAGTATCAAAAAGAAAGAGTGAAGATTATAGGAACGCTTAAGATAAAAAAAAACTGATGTGGGTATAGAAGACACTTTAAGTGGGAATTCAAGAGAAATACAGATCCATATCATGAAGTATCTGAAAGACTCAGGTTTATTATATAGAATTTAGGGAATGCAATTCTTTTCCTTCTCCTGTTTATCCAATGATCCACACTCCAGTCTAGCAGGTGGCGGTAATGCACCTTAAAGCTGGCTTCCCAACTGCCATAAAACAACACAAGAAGAAAAAGAAGAAGATTCCTAGAAAGTATCTGGAATGCAAAATGCATGTCATGTTATTGCAAGCATTTGCTGTCAGCAAGATGTCAATATCTTAATACCTTTTGCATTACAACTTGCAACAGGGAAAACAGTGTCTTCTTCCTCATATCAATTCATTACATTTCAATTGAAAAGAAACAAAAGCAGCTGATTCACTAGTGCAGTACTGTATAAGGTATGACTAATCAACAGGTTTCCATACTTACCTGCACATCAAAATTGTCTGCATTCTGAACAAAGTCTCTACAGATTTCATACAAGCTGTCATCCAGAACACAGGTTGTGTTTTCTAGACAGGCAAGTATGTCACATCCCACATGTGGTGCATTGTGCAGACATGCGTTTATTTCAACTGTTGGAAGCAGAATAGCATTTTCAATTATTGAGAAACACAACAGAGTATTGAAACATTACTTAAGATTCTACTGCGGATACAAATTATGCATTTGACCAATTATGTACAAACCACCATTCACTACAAGTCCTCTCTCAGGGAAGAGAAACGACCTAGTTAGTCTGACCTCTGTCAAAAGGGGTCTATAATGAGGGCTGCAATAACCAAAGTCTTAGAGAACAGGATTTAGCAGAGAATGCATGAATCATGATTGATTTATTGGAGCCCTTGGAGGAAGTGATTAACAGAAGACATCAAGAAGTAGCCAGTGGATCTGTATTTGGAATGCAGTCTTTCAAGACTGACTGTACAGGAAGCCAGTTGAGATGGTTACAGTACACAGTTGAAGGCAGTATACTGACATGAATTGGGAGGATCGGGCAATGCAAAATGTGGATAAGTATCTAAAAAGTTGTGGCTGGTGGGGTAGGGGAGTAGAGGATGTAGTTGCAGTTATCAATCTGCTCTATAATGCTGAGGTATCCAGGCTTGTGAAGAAGAACAAAGTGGTAGAACTTGTGAATGCTTTAGGGAACATAGATGTTCTTGTACTCAAGGCACAAGCCTAGTACAACAAGTAAATAGCTGGTGTCTCCTGTACATTTGAAGACCAATGTGAAATAATACTTAAACTATATACGAGTGATGGTTCCCCAGAGAGAAAGCACTCAGAATCTGTACAGCCATTTTAAAGTGGGGACTAGAATTACCGTATCAAGAATGTTAAAGATTCACACACACAAACACTCAGCAGGTCAGGCAGCATCAATGGAAGTGAATAAATGGTAGACATTTCAGGCAAGGCCCTCTCTCAGGACTGGAAAGGAAGGGAAAGAAGCCAGAATAAAAAGGTGGGGGAGGGGAGGGGATGGAGGATAGCAGGAAGTTGATAGGTGAAGGCAGGTGAGTGGAAAAGGTAAAAGGCTGGAGAAGAAGGAATCTGATAGGAGGTCACCAACAGATTTGTTAAATTTTGGAGAATAAGGGACATTTTGCTGCCTATCAAAATGGTTTTAGAACTGGAAGATCAACAATGGAATCTGTTGCCCTTTTAGATCATGATATTATAAAAGCATTTCAAAATAGAGAAGTAATGGTAAGTGTATTTCTAGTTATTGAAAGAGCATATGACTCACTATGGAAGGATGGCTTATTAATTAAACTCTATGATGCAGGAATCAGAGGTAGAATGTTTAATTGGATCAAAGATTTCCTTCAGGAAAGGTCAATTCAAGTAAAAATAGGTGGAACAAGCTCCAAGTCAGTTAAAATAGGTAATGGTACCCCTCAGGGAAGTGTCATTAGTCCATTTCTTTATAATGCCATGATAAATGATATCTTTGATCAGGTAGGGACAGGATTTGGCAAATCATTGTTTGCAGACGATGGTGCAATCTGGAAAAGAGGTAGAAACATCAAGTATATATTAAGGCAGGTACAAAAGGCTTTAAGATCAGTTGAAAACTGGGCTAATAAATGGGGTAACACACATCAAAGTTGCTGGTGAACGCAGCAGGCCAGGCAGCATCTCTAGGAAGAGGTACAGTTGACGTTTCAGGCCGAGACCCTTCGTCAGGACTTCAGGATTTCTGCTTCTAAGTCCAAATACATGATTTTTGGCTTTAGAAGAAAGATTTCTGATTGTGAATTGTGTCTATATGATTCTCCACTAGAAAGAGTCAAGGTATTCAAGTTTTTAGGTGTCTGGTTTGATGAAAGACTTACTTGGAGGGTTCATATAGATAAAACAATTGGAAAATGTGAGAGAGTTTTAAATGTTATGAGAAGTATTGCTGGATGCGACTGGGGAGCAGGGCAGGAAACTATGTACTTAATATATCTAGCTGTGATTAGATCAGTTATAGATTATGGTTGTATTGCTTATGGTTCCGCTGCTACGGCAGTGCTTGGAAAACTAGACACTGTGTAGTCCAAAGCACTTAGACTCTGTTGTGGAGCTTTTAGAACAACATCAGTCCCGGCATTATGTGTGGAGATGGGAGAAGTGCCTCTACATTTAAGACGAATTCAGTTGTGCCTGCAGTATTGGGTAAAACTAAATGGATTCAATCACAGCTGTCCATCAAAGAGTCTTCTGCAGGGCAAGTCGGAGCGCCAAAGTAAAATTAAAAGATACCCATTTTTAGATTTGGTTAATAACTGGGCTGTGGAATTGAAACTGACTGAGGAAGACATAGTTGGCCAAATTTGCCTGCCACCCATCCCTTTTTGGCTCTTTCCAGAACCAGAAGTAGACCTATTCCTCCGTTTTCAGCTTCAAGGAAGCAGTGCAATTTCATCAGCGTTGATCACAAATGAATATTTAAATAATAAATGGGGATCTTATCCGAAGATTTTTACTGATGGCTCAGTGGACCCAGAGAGCAGTAGGGCAGGATTTGGGATGTATGTGTCTCAACCTGGAGTTATGATTGGTCACCAGGTTTCAGATGGTGCTTCTGTCTTTGCAACAGAATTATTAGCAATCCTCTGGGCCTTATGGTGGATAGAAGACTCTCGACCACGTAGGGTTATCACCTGTTCGGATTCTGCTGCTGCCTTAGAGTCTATAAAAGGGAGTAAATCAAAAGCTTGTCTGGACTTAACTACTGAGATTCTCTTAGTGCTATTTAGAGTAGGGAAGATGGGTTGTGCAGTTAGATTTTCATGGATACCTGGGCATGCTGGGGTGGAGGGAAATGAAATTGTGGATGGCATTGCAAAGTCTTCCTTACAGAGCAGGCAAGTAGAAATTAGAGATCCCCCAGGCAGAGCAGAATTGAGAAGTAGGATTAAAAAAGGTATAGAGAAGAAGTGGCAGGAGGATTGGAAAAATAAATTAAGGGGCAGGCATTATTTTTCTAGTCACCCACTAGTTAAAAAGGTCTCAGACTGTTACCTTTTAAGTCATAGAGATATGGTGAAATTTACAAGACTTAGGTTGGGGCATTGTGGGCTAAAGATATTATTTAAAGCTAACAGGAAAACATCCTACTGGATTATGTGACTGTGGTAGTCCAGAGACAGTCCAGCATGTTTTGTTGAGCAGTAATTGATACAAAATTGAAAGACGCATGCTATTCAAGAAGCTATCTGGCTTAAATTTATTTTGGTTTTCTATTCAATCTTTGTTTGGCCATCAAGAGAATCAACATCTGATTGAAGAGTCTATCACTCAGTTTATACGTGAGACTAGGTTGTATTCGAGAATTTGAGTTCCTTGAAGTTCTGTAATTAATTATACATCCTGCGGAGGGCTGTAATACGCCTAGATGCGGAAGAAGAAGAAGAACAAGATGAAGAAGAAAAAGAAGAAGAAGAAGAAGAATATAATATTGAAGGGGAGGAGCAGGGGACCCAGGAGGAAGTGATAGGCTGCTGAGAAGAGGCAAAATGCCAGAGTGGGTAGTTGTTTGGTTCCATCAGTGACAGGTTTGTCAGACAACATTAGAAATACCTTAACCTATATTCAAGAGTTAAGAACATGGAGAGATCTCATTAAAACTTTCAATAGGTCAGTTGTCTCCTGACTGAAGGGGAAACAATCATGAGTAGGGAATGCAGGACTGAGGGCGGAAAAATTCTGCACAAGTCAATCCATTGCCCTCTTGCAAGAGAAAGAGAATCAGCAATTAAAGTGGCATTGGGGTAGGTAAATGGGGACGACACAGAAGTCTACAGTGGAAAAAAAAATTAAAAGCCCTCTCTACACAAGTCCTTTAGAGAGTTTTAATATACAAGTTTCTAAAGGACAACTTGGTTTAATTCTTTCATTATAAAGGAATCAGCATCATTCCCTGTGGCACAAAATATGCATTACTTTTAATACATAGTTGGAATTTTAGCTATGAAGGGACATATGTGCCCACTCATAGAAAAACCAAATCCTGTTATCTTAGCATATTTGCTGCAAGCCTGCATCTATTGGTGCAATTAATAGTCCACTTGAAGGAGAAGACGAAATAAAACAGGTGGGTAGATTGCTCATTCGTGTCCGAACCACCCGCCCCATCCCAAGGAAAATGCAAATGCCACACGGAACAGCAAAAGACAACTGGCAAAAGCCTCTCCTGCCTCAGAACCCGAGCACTCTGCAACTTGCACCAGCCGTCACCTCACCCATGTCCGGGACGGCTTCGGCCCTTTGCTCACCTGCACATTACGTGTCTAGTCGGCCTCGCCCCTAATTGTCTGCGGCAGCGCAGCGGAGCAATTCGGTCACGTCATCAGCGAGCAGACAGCGCACGGCCGAAATTAACAGCAACGCGCGAGCATCCATTTCGACGGCAGGGTAACACTTCAGAGAGAAGCAACTGTTCAGTGCAACAAAAGTGCTTTAATTTTCCCACATCTAGAAGAACGCAAATACACTGTAACAACAAGTGCCTAGGTGAGACGTTTTATAGAAATTTCCCTAACGTGTTTCCCTGGCCCGCCCCATTTCAATGGAATATCCTAATATACTCGTGCCTCTTTCACGAATGTAATGTGCTTGAAGGACGGCATAGATATTATGTTCCTTGTAACATGACTTACACATTAGAGAGGAACCCTTGTACCACAGCACATCTGATGACACTGCAGCTGAATTGGGATCCGATCCCAATGGGAAACCTTTGATAAATTACAATTAGAAAATTAGAAGGGGAGAAAGTACACAAGTTTAAAACTAACTTGGTCAATCGCCACTTCATACATAGGTGTGAAGTCAAGGGACAGCACATTCCAGCCATGGGAAAATATCAGCTAAGTCACGGATTCACGCACAAACTGAGCTTGTATTGAAGTGCTCAAAACACACCCTTTCCAAGATCCCACAATCACATGCAAGTGTGACAGTTTTAGTTTTAATGGGCCTAGAAATCAACCCAGTAAATAATGAGTTTCAAAACTTATTCATATGAGCCGTGATGGACAAAATGTTCCATGTGGCAGATAGGGCAAGACTAATAATGATCAAAGCTGTCAGAGAGTTTCCATTCTGGGTACAGAGAGCATGATAAAACCCAGTTGTGTAAAGCTGTAATACTCTGTCCTAAATGCTGAGAGCTGCAAATTCAGTTCATCAAGAGAGTCTACTGCAGCTGTTGTCTTCAATCTCGATAAGGGCCATTGACAAACCACACCCAACATCAGATCTTCATGAGGAAGGACATCATTACCCTCATACCAAGCAGAAGGTGAAGAGAGATTACATCGGGGATTGGAGATCCATTTTGCTTTTGAATACGGACTATAAGATTGTCCAAGGTTAAAATCAACAGGATCAAGTCTATTCTGGGACAGATGATCCACCCGGACCAAACCTATGCTGTACCTGGCAGGAAGACCTTTGACAGCCTCGTGCTGCTCAGGATGGGGTAGGGGAAGGGTGACAGAGTGGGGGGGAGAGGTTGGACCTGCTAGGAATCAGGATTTGGATCCAACTACTCCACACTGACGTCTGTAGAACAATCAAAATCAATAGGTGGGAAGCAGATATCCCCCATCAAACCTGGAGTCAGACAGGGTTACATACTCTTCCATGTCCTCTTTGTGTGCTGTACAGAAGAACCCTTTGCCAAAGCCCTCAGGAAGAATGAGAGCGTAAACAGGGTGATGTGATGTCGCTGGGCAGTGGAGGGATCCAAGTGAAAACCTCCCTATACATGAATGTCACCATCTTCTGCTCGGATCCGAGGTAAGTTTGGAGATTGATGAGCATCTGGATCCAGTTTAAGTTGGCATCAGGGGCCAGAGTTAACCACACAAAGAGCAAGGCCATGCTCTTTGGCAACTCGCCTGACTGATCCATTGTCCCCTTCACAATCAGGTGATTGTATGAATGTGCTGGGGATCTTGTTCTGAGGGGCCAAGGTGTTCAATAAGAATTAGCTGGAATAGACCAGCAATGTAAAACAGAGACTGGGATTGTGGGGAGGGCGCTCCCTATCGATAACCAGGAAGAACTTGGTCATCAGGTATGAGGTGCTCTCAGGGCTGCTGTACTTAGTACAGGTGTGGCCCATCCCCCGCTCCTCCAGCTTGGGAATCACCCGAGTTGACTTCAGATTCATCATTTGGACAACAGGAGAAAAAACATACCCAATGCTACTGTCACCCTGATGAGCACCTTATTGTGTGGCTGCATCAAGCTATGCGTTGAACCTAAATAATAGGCAACAAGTGCTAACTTGGCTTCTGGTTGAGATGGCACCAGTGAACAATGATTCCTTGGGCAACAACTTTAAGATGGTCCACAAAACTCTTTATTTCACTTCTTGTATGTCTTAGTTTTATCTTAAATATGTTTCTGGAACTGTTAGTGCCTACTCTTTACAGTTTGGAGATCAATTGAGTGATCTAGTGCTATGCTATGTCTGAGAAAATTCCAGAAGATGAGTGCAGGCCTTGAGGTGTAGCATAGAGTCGAGCCCATGATCAACACCACTTCCCTGATTAAAGCATTCATTAATCATTGATTATGGCATTGAGGAAGATTGAAAAATGATGCAAATGCGGAAGGCAAGTGAGTGTTCAGCACTGGCTATCTGCCTCTCACCATGCTGTGACGCATCTTTGCTGGTTAAGTTGTCTGTGGGTAATTGCCTATTGCTTGCTGCTGCCAAATAAGGTCATATGTGTGACGACCTATCTCCCTCACTGCTCTGCCTTTGCGTTCGAGTGGCCTCCCTTTCTTGGAGCATGTTACTAAAGTTCTGTGATTTATGGATTGCACTGGGCTCCCTTTAGTTTTATGTCTTCTATATTTTGTTTCTCTTTGCCCTTTCTTTCTTGTTGTGATTTAGTTAGGTGCGGTTTGTAAGTTTTTTCATGCAGGGGGTTGGGGTTTGATATTCTTACAGTTTGCACAATTTGTTTTTCTCTGTGGGGAGGGTTATTGCTGGTGTTGCTGTTGGGCAATTTTTTTTTCCTCTCCGTGGGGGGGGTGGGGTGTTGATAATCATGTTGCTGTTCCTTTCTGCGATTTGTTTTGGGGGGGGGTTGATGTTTATTTTTGAAAGACTTCCATGGTTTTCCTTGTTTCGTGGCTATCTGGAGAAGAAGAATCTCAAAGTTGTATACTGCATACATACTTTGATAACAAAATGAACCTTTGAATATTTTTGAACCTTTACTACTCAATGCCAAAGTTTGATCAGTCCTCGGTGTTGTGAAGGATGGGACTGGCTCCATTACCGTGTAATGTCCCAGCCAGGTGGATGTTGCTGTACTATCTGTCCTTTGTGGATACGTTCTTCCAGACCAACATCTTTGACCACAAGTCCATCAGACAGTGGTCAGACACTGCAGGGGAAGGACTCAATGGACACGAATTAGGGCAAGTGACGGAAGTCTGTGTAGGGGAGCACTTTGGTTCCAGTGATCATAACACCATTAGTTTCAATTTGATCATGGACAAGGATAGATCTGGTCCTAGGGTTGAGGTTCTGAACTGGAAGAAGGCCAAATTTGAAGAAATGAGAAAGGATCTAAAAAGCGTGGATTGGGACAGGTTGTTCTCTGGCAAAGATGTGATTGGTAGGTGGGAAGCCTTCAAAGGGGAAATTTTGAGAGTGTAGAGTTTGTATGTTCCTGTCAGGATTAAAGGCAAATTGAATAGGAATAAGGAACCTTGGTTCTCAAGGGATATTGCAACTCTAATAAAGAAGAAGAGGGAGTTGTATGAAATGTATAGGAAACAGGGGGTAAATCAGGTGCTTGAGGAGTATAAGAAGTGCAAGAAAATACTTAAGAAAGAAATCAGGAGGGCAAAAAGAAGACATGAGGTTGCCTTGGCAGTCAATGTGAAGGATAATCCAAAGAGCTTTTACAAGTATATTAAGAGCAAAAGGATTGTAAGGGATAAAATTGGTCCTCTTGAAGATCAGAGTGGTCGGCTTTGTGCGGAACCAAAGGAAATGGGGGAGATCTTAAATAGGTTTTTTACATCTGTATTTACTAAGGAAGCTGGCATGAAATCTATGGAATTGAGGGAATCAAGTAGTGAGACCATGGAAACTGTACAGATTGAAAAGGAGGAGGTGCTTGCTGTCTTGAGGAAAATTAAAGTGGATAAATCCCCAGGACCTGACAGAGTGTTCCCTCGGACCTTGAAGGAGACTAGTGTTGAAATTGCGGGGGCTCTGGCAGAAATATTTAAAATGTCGCTGTCTACGGGTGAAGTGCTGGAGGATTGGAAGGTGGCTCATGTTGTTCCGTTGTTTAAAAAAGGATCGAAAAGTAATCCGGGAAATTATAGGCCAGTGAGTTTAACGTCAGTAGTAGGTAAGTTATTGGAGGGAGTACTAAGAGACAGAATCTACAAGCTTTGGATAGACAGGGGCTTATTAGGGAGAGTCAACATGGCTTTGTGTGTGGTAGGTCATGTTTGACCAATCTGTTGGAGTTTTTCAAGGAGGTTACCAGGAAAGTGGATGAAGGGAAGGCAGTGGATATTGTCTACATGGACTTCAGTAAGGTCTTTGACAAGGTCCCGCATGGGAGGTTAGTTAGGAAAATTCATTCGCTCGGTATAAATGAAGAGGTGGTAAATTGGATTAGACATTGGCTCGATGGAAGAAGCCAGAGAGTGGTGGTAGAGAATTGCTTCTCTGAGTGGAGGCCTGTGACTAGTGATGTGCCACAGGGATCAGTGCTGGGTCCATTGTTATTTGTCATCTATATCAATGATCTGGATGATAATGTGGTAAATTGGATCAGCAAGTTTGCTGATGATACAAAGATTGGAGGTGTAGTAGACAGTGAGGAAGGTTTTCAGAGCCTGCAGAGGGACTTGGACCAGCTGGAAAAATGGGCTGAAAAATGGCAGATGGAGTTTAATACTGACAAGTGTGAGGTATTGCACGTTGGAAGGACAAACCAACGTAGAACATACAGGGTTAATGGTAAGGCACTGAGGAGTGCAGTGGAATAGAGGGATCTGGGAATACAGATACAAAATTCCCTAAAAGTGTCTTCACAGGTAGATAGGGTCGTAAAGAGAGCTTTTGGTACATTGGCCTTTATTAATCGAAGTGTTGAGTATAAGAGCTGGAATGTTATGATGAGGTTGTATAAGGCATTGGTGAGGCCGAATCTGGAGTATTGTGTTCAGTTTTGGTCACCAAATTACAGGAAGGATATAAATAAGGTTGAAAGAGTGCAGAGAAGGTTTACAAGGATGTTGCCGGGACTTGAGAAACTCAGTTACAGAGAAAGGTTGAATAGGTTAGGACTTTATTTCCTGGAGCTTAGAAGAATGAGGGGAGATTTGATAGAGGTATATAAAATTATGATGGGTATAGATAGAATGAATGCAAGCAGGCTTTTTCCACTGAGGCAAGGGGAGAAAAAAACCAGAGGACATGAGTTAAGGGTGAGGGGGGGATAAGTTTAAAGGGAACATTAGGGGGGGCTTCTTCACACAGAGAGTGGTGGGAGTATGGAATGAGCTGCCAGACGAGGTGGTAAATGCGGGTTCTTTTTTAACATTTAAGAATAAATTGGACAGATACATGGATGGGAGGTGTATGGAGGGATATGGTCCGTGTGCAGGTCAGTGGGACTAGGCAGAAAATGGTTTGGCACAGCCAAGAAAGGCCAAAGGGCCTGTTTCTGTGCTGTAGTTTCTATGGTTCTATGGACACAGTGGAGTGGTTCCCTAAGCAGACTTTTCCGACTATCTAGCAGAATGCCTCATCACCAGACCTCTCCAATGGACACCAAGACCTTGCCGGGCTGGCAGAGAGAGAGAGAGAGAGAGAGAGAGAGGGAGAGAGAGGCTCTCTCTGTAGGATCCTTCCTGCATACCCAGACTATCAGTCCCACAGCATTCTGCCCAGGGAAGACTGTAGTCAGGAAAAGACAGTAGCTCACCTCTTTGCAGATGATACAAGGGCCTGTGTTGTGTTTCATCCCCGACAGCTGACGGACAGAGGACTTAGTGATCTGCAGGCTGTTCCCAGGGACACACACGAAGACTGCTTTCAAAGCATCAACTTGGTGAGGGATGCCTTTTGGTCTCAGCCCTGAAGTTGTTGATCTGCTAGCACTAAGAGATACCTATGGAGGAATGTTGCCGTCTGGCACATCCCAGCCTGCAGAACTACATGCTGAAGGGCACACTGAAGCTTGGTGCAGCCACAGGAAGGGCTTGGTGGGGAAGGACCACAGTTTCGGGTTCTTCTGCTACCTCAGAGGGAGGATCTGGGTTGGGGAGGAAGCCCTCAATTATTGTAGTAGTATACCACCCCAGGGAGGCACATGAGTGTCAACAGTGCCATTGATTGATGTGTAGGGATTGAATAGGGATGCAATGAAAGCATTGACTTTGAATGTAAGGATTGAAAACACATCACACGGTTTATTCTTGTAAATATTTTTATTATGAATAAAGTTTATTTTCTTTAAAAAAATAACCAACATCAGATCTGGTTGGAAATTAGACCATTGGCTTTAGAGGACCTGGTAGTGTTTCTAAATATTGCTGCTCAAGATTGTAAAGTGAGGACAAGACTGCACTCATTTCCAGCTGAAGATTCATAGGCTGCTCCCAGCCGATATTCCAACAGAGGATTTCACTGACAAAAAAAAATGGAAAAACTCGTGATAATGTTGCATGTTCACTTACACTGCCGTAAACACATTCCAACCAGCTTTGAAGAATTCTATTCACAAGTTTCAGCATCACATCGAAGTCTTCACAAATTCATTTAGTTTTTGTACCCCGGCTCAGTCCATCTGCGACAATGTTCATGAAAGCTCACAGAAATATCTATTAATTGGAATGATTAAAGCCCAAGTAAAGCCAGAAAGAGCTTGATGCAGAATACATAGGTTAGGGTAAATATTCCCAAATAAGGCATTGACACCAAAAGTGCTTGCGCAAGAGAACCCAAAGGTATTGCTGAGGCACAGATCACTGTCAGGAAACAAGATCAAGCATGAGAAATAAATATTAAATTTTGTAACAAACGTCCGAAATATTCAACACACCAAGACTTTCTACCAATGCCTGACGAGCACTTCCAGCATTCCTGCCAGTTCAGGACCTGCAGGTCAATTTTCAAGACAATTAAACATTCAGATGCTTCTGGACAACTGTAGTCAAATTACATGCATCAGGATACTGTATCTACTAGTATTTCCAATAAAGAGTGGCATAGAATAAAGATCAGTCATGGTGTAGCTCCTGTTTTTTGAAAGGAAGTTAAACTATTGCAAGACATGGTAGAAAATATGAAGCATTGATATCAAATTTATCTCTCATGTGCCATCAGGAAACAGCTTGTCAAATCTAAATGAACATCAATTTGCAGATAGCAAAGGTTTTCAGCTTTTAAGTGAAAGAGTTGTTTGTTGCAATCAGCCAGTAATGGAGTTCTAATAGTTTAATTTGCTTGCATGCGTCTTTCACAAGGATTTCTTTTTTTAACTTGACTTTTAGTGTGCAAAGGGATATCTACTGGGATTTCTGCTGATCAGGTGATACCGATTAAAGATCAGTCAGGTCGAAGGCATGGTAGTCAATGCAAATGGTTGATACCAAAATTTTGTCCACCATTTGCTTTCAAAAAGCAGCTTGTAAAATATAAATGAACTTCAAAGTTACTGAATAACAAAATCCAAATCTGTATTGTAGAAAGTAGAGATATTCATTTATGAAATGAGAGTGTTGCTTGTTGCAATCAGGTGTCAGGTTCCAATAATAAAATTTCCATGCATGGGCGTTCATAAGGTTTTTTTAAAGTGTTGTATAATCAATGTGTTTGCTGTTTGAAAGTAGATTAAATGAAGTGCATCAAGAGCTGATTGTGCCTTGAATTAACTCCTGCCTTAGCAACGCCCTGGAAACTCCTGCTGCTATCACCACTGGTCTGTAGCAGATGTAATCCCATCAGCTCTCCATTCTGCTTTGGAGCATTTAGACAACTGCAAAGCGCACTTCAGGCTGCTGTTTATCAATTACAGCTTGGCATTCAACATCATCATCGCCTTGGTACCAAGCTTCAAGCTTCAAATCCTGGGTCTCCAACTCCCTCAGCAACTGGATCCTTGAACTCCTTATCAGGAGATCAGTCAATGCAGACTGGTAATAACATCTCCTTGCTGAGGATCAATACAGGTACATCTCGAAAATGCATGTTTAGCCCACCCTGTACACTTCCTATACACTCATGACTGGCTATGCACATCCTAAACATATCTGTAAGTTCATTGATGACACCACTAATCTTCATAGTGTTACGTACCCCGTAACTGGGTTGCCAAACCAGCAGAGATGGACCACTTTGTTGGAGTCTGAATTACTGGAACTAAGAAAGTTTTATTAAAGAAATAAGTAACACAGTACTCTAATCGTAAGGATATGAATGCAACAGGTTAGCAATGATAAAACACACACGTACACAGAACTAGGGTAATAGGAATCAATCAAGCTCTATCGCAGTCTAGGCGTAAAATGATCAGTCTCAAGTAACGCAGAGTTCAGTTCAGTTTAGGACAGTTCGCAGTAATCGCTGTTGTGCCGTTGGAGAGAGAGAGAGGATGATATGCAAATCTGATTCAGACAGACCTTGATGTTCTTCGCAGTTAGCTTTCGGGCGAACCCTTTTATGTCTTCTGTGGTCACCGACTGTGACCCCTCCATTCCGGATACGACCGTTCTTCCACGGTGAACCCGGCCCCCAGGCAAGGGCGGACACACACACCAGGTTCCCGCCGATCGTACCTTTTCACCCTGTGCATCTATGGTCGGTTCCCACAACCGGACCTCCAAACTCCCACCAACTTATGGGGGCACACCGCTTTTCCAGGGTCTCATTATCTCGTGATCTTGTGGTGTGTCTCGTGCCTTAGCGAACCTGTTCTTTTTATCCACCTGCTGGGGTATCGCCTGTCCATCAAACTTCAAACAGTTCAGGTTCAAAACAATCAGTCTGTCAATACTCGGACTGGTGTCTCTTTCCGTTATCTCTCTCTCCTCTCTCATTAACATTTGGAATGTTTCTCCATTGTCTCACTTATCTCTCTCATTTGCATCAATCTTCTGATAACTTGGTTTGTCATCACACCCCTATCCTTCAAAGGATTTTTACCGGGTAAAAATCATGGGCATGAATACATTATTAGGTACACACTAATATACATGGTCATCAGCTACTCGGCTAATACAGAGAACTTTAAGTTTTCAACACCTTGACAGACAGTCAGCAATCACCTTTCCGTTCCTTTTATATGTGTTATTTTAATATCCTCTAAGACCAGGCTCCAATTTAGCAAACTTCATAGTGGCCAAAAACACTAATGGGTTGTGATCAGTGTAACTTCGCAGTGGTTTCCGTCCCGGACAAATATAACAAAGGTTGTCCCACACAAACTTAGCATTCTTTGGCAAGAGCTTAGTAAGGGGGAGGGTAATATCCGCAAAGTTTTTGCAAAACTTCCGATAGTGCCCCAAGAACCTTCTCAGGGCTCTCTTGTCTGTTGGCGTGGGGACTTCAGAGATAGCCCGCACCTTAGCCTGCATCGGTGCCAGCTACCCCTTTCTTACCACAAATCCCAGATAAGTGATCTTTCCGTGGCCGAATTCACTTTTTGTGAGGTTCACTGTCAGGCTGGCTTCAAACAGCTTTTTAAACAGCTCCTTTATTGCCATAATGTAGCCCTCCCACGTGTCACTCCAGACCACTAAATCGCCAATATACGCTTCTGCGTTCTTTAGCCCTTTTGTCACTGAATTAATCATCCTGTAAGGGTGTTGCTCACTAGGCTGACCTGATGTGACAACAATACCAAGTACCGGCTCTTTGCATCGCCTCAGGATATCCAGACATACGTGTGCGTGCCGGTTAATTAGCTTTCTCAGCAGCTCATTCTGTTCGGGGGTTAAGTGAGAGAACTCATCAGCAAAGTTGGCCAAAACGATAGAGTTCTCCCATCTGGTCGGCACCATACTTATCTTTTCAAAATGGGTTTTCGCCTTATCAGGTGGCACCCTAGCCTCATTAATTTTCGTGATTACACCGACTAGGTCTGTTCGCCTATCATGGCAAGCTGTTAGCATATCAATAGCCTGTAATTATGTTAGTTCACGTCTACAATAGTCAATAGCATCCTTCCTCCTGTGTGGCCAGTAAAACTCTTTCATGATTCTATCGACTGTTTTCCTCACCCCAAAATGTCCACCGAGGGGTATCTTGTGGGCCAGGTTAAAAATATCATCCCCATAAATTTTCGGCACCACCTCCTGTTCCTCATCTGCGGGCACGGTACTTGGTCTCCATTTCCTCCTTAGTACTCCCTCCTTCACATAATAGCCCACTGGCTCCCTTTCTAATTCTGCTTCGGAGAGAGCTGTCTCCGTGAAAACCATCAGCTTCTCGTCTCGCTCCTATGCCTGTATAAATTCCTTCCTTGCTAATGATAAGTCTACCTCAACATCCGTTTCACTACGCTGCTTCTCACTTTCTAACCCCTCCTGGTACAAGGCTGGTAAAAACGTCTCAGCTAAATCTATATTCGCTTCGGCAGCCTTTCTGGACATGCGCCGAGTCACTGCGCAAACGGGATAAGCCTGTGAGTCCATGGGAGGGGCCTCAACGCTGGCAGGCTGGCTTGTCAATCTTACTGCTGGGTACACCTCTCCGCTGGCGAGGTCATTACCGAGTAAGACCTCCACGTCTTCCATCGGTAGTTCAGGCCTCACCCCAATCGTGACCGGTCTGGAGACCAAGTCACTTTTTAGGTGTATCTGGTGCAAAGGTACTGCTTCAGTCCCTTTCCCAATGCCTTTTATCACCCTGACCTCCCCAGTCTGGGTCTCTGAACTAAAGTCTAACACACTCTTTAATATCAATGACTGACAAGCTCCAGTGTCTCTCCAGATCCGTACTGGAACTGGCTTTAACCCCTCCTTCACTGACACCAATCCGGCCGAGATAAACCTCTCGCGCCCTTCCTGAACTTTATCAGACCTCTTCTCCCCTAGCGGTTTGTTTACCAGCTCAATACAGCCTGTCGGAACCGTTATTTTTCCTTTCCCCGTCTCCTTCTTTGGGGCAAAGCACCTGGACGCAAAGTGTCCGGCTTTCCCACAATTATAGCATATGACCCCAGGAGACTTCCTACCAAACTGCTCCCGGTCTACCTTATCCTTCTCACTAGTCCCCGGCTTACTTTCTGACTGTTCTGGTGGACTCTCTCCACCCTCTTGACTACCCTTCTGGTAGCCTTTACTCTGGGTAAACTTCGCTTTATGTGTCAACGCGTACTCATCCACTAACTTAGCAGTTGCGGCTAAGGTGTCTGCCTCTTTCTCATCTAGGTAGGGTCTCATACCTTCAGGGACACAACCTTTAAACTGCTCAATCAGTATTAGCTGTAGCAGTCTGTCATAATCCCCATTGACCCCTTTCGAGGCGCACCAACGCTCACAATACATCTGCATCTCACGGGCAAACTCTAAATACGTGCAGCCCCATTGCTTCCTCTTGTTTCAGAACCTCTGCCGGTATGCCTCCGGGACCAACTCATAAATCCTGAGTATCGCCTCTTTCACCACATCATACCTCTGGGCATCTTCTGTGGACAAGGCCGAGTAAGCTTGTTGAGCCTTCCCTTTAAGTACGCTCTGAAGCAAAACAGCCCACTTATCCCTCGGCCAGTCCTGACTTGCAGCAACTTTTTCAAAATGGAGAAAATACCGATTAACATCGGCCTCCTCAAATGGGGGAACCAGCCTAACCTCCTAGGTCGCCCTGAACCCTCCACCTTGGTTCGGCATGGGCCCCTGCGCTAGCGTCATCCTTAACTTCTCCAGCTCAAATTCCCTTTCCCTCTGTTTCTCCCTCTCTTCTCGCTCTAACTGCCTGTCCCTCTCTTCTCGCTCCAACTGCCTGTCCCTCTCTTCTCGCTCCAGCTGTTTTACCCAGAACTCATGCTCGAGTCTCAATTTTTCAATCTGCAGCTGTACTGCTTCTCCATCAGGTTTGCCAATAGTTATCACCTTTAGCTCCCCTTGGGGTAACACACCTTTAGATACATAATGCTCTATGATAGCTCTGTGCATCTCCGCTCTTCTTATTGTCAACTTCCCCTTAAAAAGATTCAACCGTTTGGCCACAGTTGCCAATTCTGATTTCCTGGCATCCTCTAATGCCTCCAAGGTTGGCACCTTTAGAAATTCCTCAATCCCCATTTCTGCTGTTTGCCCTTTCTTTCTTTCGGGAATTTTAACCCAATCAATTTACCCAGTCCCAAATTTAGCGTTCAAAATCCCGGACGAGCCCCCACTTATGTTATGTACCCCGTAACTGGGTTGCCAAATCAGCAGAAATGGACCACTTCAGTTGGAGTCTGGATTACTGGAACTAAGAAAGTTTTATTAAAGAAATAAGTAACACAATACTCTAATCGTAAGGATGTAAATGCAACAGGTTAGCAATGATAAAACCACACATGTACACAGAACTAGGGTAATAGGAATCAAACAAGCTCTATCGCAGTCTAGGGGTAAAATGATCGGTCTCAAGTGACGCAGAGTTCAGTTCAGCTGAGTACAGTTCGCAATAATCGCTGTTGTGCCGTTGGGGAGAGAGAGAGAGAGCGAATGCAAATTTCGATTCAAACAGACCTTTGATGTTCCTCGCAGTTAGCTTTCAGGCGAGCCCTCTTAATGTCTTCTGAGGTCACCGACTGTGACCCCTCCGTTCCGGATACGATCGTTCTTCCACGGTGAACCCGGCACCCAGGCAAGGGCGGAAACACAGACCAGGTTCCCGCTAATCGTACCTTTTCACCCTGTGCATCTATGGTCGGTTCCCGCGACCAGACCTCCAAACTCCCACCAAGTTGTGGGGGCACACCGCACTTCCAGGGTCTCGTTATCTCGTGATCTCGTGGCATCTGTCGTGCCTTAGTGAACCTGTTCCTTTTATCCCCCTGCTGGGGTATCGCCTGTCCATCAAACTTCAAACAGTTCAGGTTCAAAGCAACCAGTCTGTCAATACTCGGAGCTGTGTCTCTTTTCATTAACCTCTCTCCTCTCTCATTAACATTTTGACCGCTTCTCCCTTTGTCTCTCTTATCTCTCTCATCAGCATCAATCTTCTGATAGCTTGGTTTTTCGTCACAATACACCACACACACACACACACTTACTTACTATAATTGAGGGGTTTATTTATTTATTTATTTTTCTATATTATTATGTTTTGCATTGAACTGCTGCTACTAAGATAACAAATTTCATGACACATGCCGATGATAATAAACCTGATTCTGATTCTGAACTTGTCCTGTTACAAGTTGCCTCTGAGTTCAACTCTCACTTCAATTACACGTTAAAGCAAGGAGACAATTAAGTATACACTGGTGATTGAAGTTCACTGCAACTGAAACTTCTTTGTATTGTGCCAAAGGCATTGAAAATTCAATTGGATATGTCTGGTATCACCAGTAAGAAAGCTTCCTAAAGATGGTTTACCCTTCAGTGTTTCTCCCTCAACTGCACCGAAACAGTAGCCAGTCCTAATGTAGTGTCTCAGCCCGAAACGTCAACTCTTGATTCCTTTCCATTGATGCTGCCGGGTCTGCAGAGATCCTCCCGCATTTTGTGTGTGTTACTCTGGTTTCCCAGCAGCTGTAGAGCCTCTTGGGAGGACTTTCAGGTCATCAAGGGAATGGTGGCATAGGGAAAGGTCTCTTGACCTGAAAGAAGGTAAACTGCCCCAAAGTCAAAATTAGACAAATAGTTAGTATTGTATAATTATATCAATAAAAGGGGCAAGGATGATGTCTAAGAACAAGAATAAAAAGTCCGCTCGGAAGACTAATAAATACAAAGAGACGCAGCAAGATGGCTAGTCAGGACGGAGGTATTGAGGAAGAATCAGTGAATCTGATTTTGATTCTCAGAGAGATTCATGAGTTCCGACAAGATAATAACAAACAGCTGGAAGATATTAAAGGAGAAATAGTAAAAACTAATTCGAGGATAGATGAAGCCGAAGCAAGGATTGTTGGAATTGAAGAGAAGCTACAAAACGCAGAGTGATAGCAGAAATGCTAAAGCTACAAGACCAGCTCCAGTGGAAGCTAATAGACCAAGAAGGCCCCTCAAGAAGGGAAAACATGAGGATCTATGGAGTTCCTGAAGGAGCTGAAGGTAAACCCGGATTGGTGATTCCCTTCCTGGAGAAGCTGCTTAGAGAGAACCTTGACATACCAGACGAAAAAAAAACCTACAGATAGAAAGGGCCCACTGCGCGTTAGCACCGCAGCCCCCGGCAGATGCCCAGCCCAGATCGATTCTAGTCAGATTTCTGTTACAGAACGAAGGAAGAGGTGCTTAAACTGGCATGACAAAAGAAAGGTTTCATGTGGAGCAACTGTAAAATCAGCTTTGACTAGAATTATGCACCGGGGATCCTTGACAGACGGAAGGAATATGCGGAAACACGGAGGGTTTTGAAGGGACTCAACATCAGATTCCAGACCCTGTATCCAGCTTGGCTAAGAGTCTTTTACGACGAAGGGACAAAAACTTACGCTACGGTGGAGGAGGCAACGTCGGACTTGGTGGACCGGGGACTACCTATTAAAGTTATCACCCAACCGGAGTCGTTACTGGAGAGGATTCGGCAGAAGTCATGGCAGCCAGTGTGGCAAGGACGCTCCACGCGAACCAGAGTGTCAAACTAGAAGGAAAAGCTGCAAATATTCAGACACGAACGTACAGAGAGTATAGATTAGTTAAGAGAAATGACTGAGAAGAGTAAATCAGACTTAATGAAAGCTGGTAACTGAAAATAAACTAGACGGAATAACTTGAATGATCCCAATATGGTGGAGACATAAAAAGAAGAGAATTCTCTATGATTGTTCACACTGCGGAGGGCCCTCTAACACAGGGTGAAGATAGAGGTTATCCCTCGGAACTGAGGCGGGTCGGTGCTCAGGCCTCACTGTTGGAAGTCGTGGAAAATTTTCAAATGTTATACATTCAAAAATGTCTAGGGTGTGGTTTTATGTTCTGGTTTAATGTTGAGAAGGGATTGCTTACTGTTTGTTATACCGCTTTCCTCATCAACATAGTAATAATGTTAACATAAGCACTGTTCTTCTTTGGAAAATGGGGAATTAACACAAGTAAAGGAAAAGATTTGGGAAAGGATAAAAAATATGGTAAAATGAAATAAATAAGTACATAGAGATTGGATAAGTATGTTTGTGGGTAGGAGAAAACATGAACGAGTTATGATATAAACACCTACGATAGATGTTACACAGGGCTACATACAATATTTTGGACCAGAAGAGATACATGGAAATTATTATTCAACCACTATTATTACTATTTTTTTTAACAACCATTATCATTTCTTAGTCTAATAGAGTGGAATTACAACTGCACATAATTATCTGTTTAAGCGCCTAATTACTTTTAATATCCTCAATGTGTACTTGTGAATGTATAAATAATTATAGATTTATACATATATAAAAAATGGAAAAGGTTATACATGTAAAAAAAAGTTTGTATAATACTTGTGAATACCTTGTCCAAATAAAAATAAAATTTAAAAAAAGAAGAACCTCTTGTGCTTAGCTTGTTCTTTTAGGTGTAAGATGGGACAAAAAGGCATCGGGGCGAGTTCTGGCAAATAAAAATTAAAGCTCATTGTAACAAACTGATTCAGTGTTGATTAATTTGCATCAGTGAACCCATGCAATAACATCAATATTTACTCACCCATTCGAGAGCATTTTGTTAGATTGAGCATTAAGCATCAATATTGCTGTTTGCTGTAGCACAGATATTATGTTGCTGGTAATATTTTGCTTGCACATGATGAAGGGTCCTTTGCACTTCACCGCATCTGTCAACACTGGTGATGAACCTGGACTTGATCCCAATGGAACTGCACTTCAAAAAGTCTTTGATAGTGCCAGAGGATTTTGCAGACCCTGGCTACTACCTCCAGTTCGTCCATGGAACAGCTTCTTCTTCATTTTTACTCACTTCTCTCTTTTCTTTTACACAAAATAATCTGCAGATGTTGGGGTCAAAGCAATACTCACAACACGCTGGCTTTGTCCTGATGAAGGGTTCTGGCCCAAAACGTCGACTCATCGTTTCCACGGATGCTGCCTGACCTGCTGAGTTCCTCCAGCGTGTTGTGAGTGTCTCTTTTCTTCTCAAAGTGGCTGGGGTCCTGTCGGTGTCCGCGATCGAGAGCTGCAGCTCAAACCACGATTCTCCACTGGTGGTGGGTTCTCATTCTCAGACTCACCGTGTGGCCTGGTGTTTCGATGTCTCCAGGTGCATCCTGGTAGATTCAAGCCTAGAGGGTGCGGCCCCTTGGCTAACCTGCTTCCTAACCGATGTTGCTGACTGAAGCATTGCAGGAGATTGAAACACTGGGGCAGCAGGCGGTGTGTGCTGCTGTCACAAGAAGGCCCCCGCACCTGAGCGATCCCTCCCTCTTTCTCTCTTTTGATGGTGAATGAGAGCCTATCAGTCCTCAAGTTGGCCAAGCAACACATCAGATTGTAACATCTAAATTAAATGAGCTGTTGGTCTCCTGTCTCACTTGTTGCAGGGCCGATATTCTCTCTCCCTCGCTAATGAGAGAGACAGCTTGTCTGAGATGTCAAAGTGTTGGGATGGAGAGTGTCTTTTTGATCATAGTCTCCTTGGGGGGCTTTGCTGTTGCTTGCATGGTGGGTGGTGGGGGTTGATGCTTTTGCTAGAGCAAGTAGGGGACGGTGAGGAGGAGGGCTGATGCTTTTGTTGCTGCTGGTGTGCGGGAGGAGGAGGGGTGGCTTTGGGGTTCCATGTTTCTGATTATGGACAACAATGGACCACAATACACGTCAAAGGAATCCAGGCTGTTCATGAAGAAAAATGATATCAGATATTTCCAATCAGCTCCTCACCACCCAGCAATGAATGGATTAGCTGAAAGGTTTATCCAAACCTTCGAGAAGTCCACTAAAGTGATGATCAAGGAGAACATTTCTCTGCAGCACAAGGTGGACAACTTCCTTCTTGTGTATCGGAACTCTGCTCATGCAATGACAAATCAAACTCCTGCAGTGCTGTTCAGTGGTGAATCTGTGGAATTCTCTGCCACAGGAAACAGTTGAGGCCAGTTCATTGGCTATATTTAAGAGAGAGTTAGATATGGCCCTTGTGGCTTCGGGGATCAGGGGGTATGGAGGGAAGGCTGGGGCGGGGTTCTGAGTTGGATGATCAGCCATGATCATAATAAATGGTGGTGCAGGCTCGAAGGGCCGAATGGCCTACTCCTGCACCTATTTTCTATGTTTCTATGTTTCTATGAATCTGAGATCCTGCACAGGCCTCCTGAAACTAGATCTACAGAAGGAACTGCAGAATAAACAGTTCAGCCAGTTGCCAAGTGAAGCAGCAAGGAGCTTCATGGTTGGGCAGGAAGTCCTAGTGTGTGATTACTGAGAAGGCAAGTGGACACCCGGTAGGATGGTGACAGGAACTGGACCGCTGAAGTACACATGTGGACCAGAGACTGGATGCTCAACCAGATAACACCCCACAGTCAATTGCATCCAACAAGGTGGACGCATTACAGTCACCAGACTTACCTCTCAGTGATGATCACGTCACTGACAGCAACGTGACAGCGGAAACTGAGAACGTTGTTTTAGACAAGGCACCTGATGCCACTCCACAGGTCCAGAGGCGCTATCCTGAAAGAAGCAGAGTGCCACCCAAAAAACCGAACCTTTAGAACTGTGTAGTTACGGACTGTTAATCTGAAAACATCTTTGCTTGGAATATGGGTTTATGAAAGGGAAATTGAATGTCTTGAATTTATGTTGCATTAATCTAAAAAGGAAGGAAGCATATTGTGTGGATCTATTGCTTTTAGAGCAATTATCCCCCTTCGCACTACATATTGATCTGTGTCTGCACATGTGCATTGTTGTCTCTCTCTCTCTCATTGCGATCTGAATACACCGGTTAAATCCATCTCTAGTGTGCATGCTTTATTTAATTAATATGTAGTTGCACAGACACAACAAAACTGCCTAATGCATCATTTGCAACAGACTACCTGCCTTCAAGGACATATATACAGAAGAGTACTGGAAAAAGGCCAACAATATCATGTAGGATCCCACCCAGCCTGCTCATGGACTGTTTGTCTCACTCCCAACAGCGAGGAGGCTTTGTAGCAACAACACCCAGACCACCAGACTAAAAAACAGTTATACTTTCCCTAAGCAGTAAGGCTGATCAACACCTCCACCAACTAAACCCCCCTCCACGCCCCCCACCACCACTACTTTATCATTTCCTGTCAGTCACCTTATGTACAGGCAGTCCTGTGCCTAAGATCATTTTACGTATATACTATCAGTCTATGTATATAAGCTTTTTTAGGTATTTATATTTATTGTGCTTTTTTATTATTGTCTTTTTTATTGCATTGTTTTTTGTGCTGCATCAGATCCAGAGCAATAATTATTTTGTTCTCTTGTACTGGAAAGAACAATAAACAATCTTCAATTTTGAATCATGACTTGAATCACTAGAGGTCACTGTAGTCTTGATTTCATGTCCCTTCTGCAATTTCACGAAATTTGGGTGGAGGGGCTGCTTTGAATTATTTGCCGATATTGGGTACTTCTCCTTTTGGTTTCTCACTTATTCAGTTAACTCACATAATTGTTCTTTAGCTTTTTCCTGTTGGGTTCATACTGACTTTGTGATTTGTCAGAATTTGTCACAAGTCATGACTCTATTGCACATCTTTTCCTGTTTCATTTGTTCAGTTAACAATATCTGTTCTTTGAGCTCTGCACAGTCTTTATCATGCTGAATCTATAACTGAACACCTTCTCTCTTTCTTAACTGTGGTAAGACTGTTAACATCCATCCCGTTTTCTTTATTCCCTCAATCATTATCTGGATCCACCCCTTTCCTCTTTTAACATTACCTAGCAGCCAAGTTCCATTAGAATGAACACTGATGGTGTACTTCATCCTGATTTCTTCTGTCATCTTGTCCAGCTGGCATACTTTGTTTAGATAAGAAATCAAACCCTCAATCATCTGTTCACACATACCAACTGAAGGTTCAGTTCCTCTTTTTCTGTGGGACATTTCTTCTCTAATTGGGGCATGCCTTTGAACTTCCACCCACTAGAGATATACCACGAGTGTTTGCCTACTGGGTGCCTTTAGCCCGATTCAATAGCTTGTACAATTGAAATTCAAATAGACCATGCACAGCCAAATCATCAAATTAGCTCACCAGTGCTGCTTAAATTCACTTAAAAAAGAGAGGAGTAGAGGGTCCCGGTTTTGAACTGAACACTTACACTGAAGTTTAATGGCGTATTGAGGCAAGGTCTGGGTGCTTCTCTGATGATTTGGAGAGTAAGGAAAAAGTCTTACTGCTTGTTGAATGTGCACATTAGAACTTTCTGACTTGCCTTAATCCTCTGAACAATCCTATTTGTGATACCAAGATGTTACGTCTGAGGGCAATGGTTCTTTTGAAATCAAGAAAGAGCTGCAAACCTTTTGGCCAAACTATTTTATTAGATATTCATCACAGTAGATGTCGGATGATTTCAGCTTGTGCCAGCAGGTGAAGCAACAAAAATAGAGAAATGTCCTCACTTTCTCGCTTCATACTGTAAACTGGGCGAAAATGGTTAGAAAACAGCCTAGGAAAAGGTACTGCATGTGTTACACTTCAGCTTTGCAGGAAAGAAATAACTAAAGCCCAGAGCCATACATATCACAAGGTACTAAACGTTTACATATAAGCAGGTGATTATACATAGTCATAGTCATAGCCATACTTTATCGATCCCGGGGGAAATTGCGAACCTATAGGCAAGTGTATAGTATGTTAAGGTAGAAGAAACAAATCCAAAGGAAAACAGCAATCTGGATGCTAGTTTCTCTTCTTCTGGAGTGGTGGTGGCGGAGCAGGGCTCTTCGAACAGCTCATTTATACCAGCACCACCCACAACAGTGAGCAGACAGCACAGAGCGAGAAGCAGCAGTAAATCCTGAGTTTCCTTCTCCATGACAAAGTTAACACTTCAGAGAGGTTAGAAAATTAATGTTAACAAAACTTGTATTTTGCCCCAGAAGCCAAACAACTTGTAACGTAGAGTGCTCGGGTGAAAAATCTTATTTTATTCTCCTCAATTAAACTGAACAATAAAATATAGGCATGCCACTTTCAGGAATGTTATGCCTTTTAAATGATCTTCAAGAAAAGCCCCAGCTTGTATAACATTTCAGCAGTGTTGTGTTTTGAGATTCCTCAGTTCTTGAGCAATTATGGATGGGTTACCCAGCCATTGATACCAGGCAGACTATCCCTGATAATGGCTGGGGTCACCTGTCTTGTAGAGACACTGAATAGCAATGGCAAACCGCTTCTGTAGAAAAATTTGCCAAGATCAATCATGGTCAACACAACACATCATGATGATGTTGTTGATGATGATGATGATGATGATGATCACGATGATGATGATAATGATGATGGAGACGATGATGTGATGATGGCGATGATGATAATGAATATAGAGCCAGTTGTTGCCACAACGCCATGAATGAATAAAAAGAAAACAAAAAAATGTCATCTGTCAGTCTCACAAGGAGGTCTTAAGGTTAAGGTCTTGGAGCTTATTGATCAATTTTGAAGGGCTGATGGTATTGAATGCTAAGCGGTGGTCAATAAAGAGCATCCTGATGTATACATCTTTACTCTCCAGATGTTCCAGGATTGAGTGAAGAACCAAGATGGCATACACTGTGGACCTGTTGCCCCAATAGGCAAATTGGAGTGGATATACGAGGGGTGATTGATACGTTCATGGCCTAAGGTAGAAGGAGTCAATTTTAGAAAACCTAGCACATTTATTTTTCAACGTAGTCCCCTCCTACGTTTACACACTTAGTCCAGCGATCGTGGAGCATATGGATCTTGGACCACCAGAAAGTGTCCACAGTAGGGGTTTGAAGTTAATAACTCATCAGTTAATAACTCATCTGGGGTGATTGATAAGTTCATGGCCTAAGATAGAAAGATATGAGTAATTAACTTCAAAATTTCTGCATAATCACTCAAAGAATTGAACTGCATGTGCATGTAACGAGAGCTATATAACTCATCTCCTTCTACCTTAGGCCATGAACTTATCAATCACCCCTCGTAAGTCACTTCTCACCCAGGAGTTGATATATTTCATCACCAATTTCTCAAGTCAGTTAATCAATGTGGATGTAAGTGTTACTGAATGATCGTCATGGAGGCAGGTCATCATACCCTTTCTGCGCCTCTGACTCCAAGCTGATGAATAATTGAACCCTGCTTGAAACATGTGAGTACCACACACTGCCAAAGTGAGAGGTTTGAGATCATGGTGAACACACCAGCCAGTTGATTAGCACAGGTCTTTAATACTTAGCAAGGGATCCCATCTGGGCTGGATGCGTTTCATGTGTTCAACCTCCTGAAAAAGCTGCTTGCACATCAGCCTCAGAGACTGAAATCACAGGATGATCAGGGGATGTGGAGTACGTGATGTTTCATCCATGTTTTGACAGTCAAAGTGAGCACAGAAGACATGAAACTCATCTGGCAGCGAAACCCTGCTGGCTCCTATGTCAATTTGATATTTGTACGATATGAAATTAGTTCCCATTCTCACTACTCCAAAGTGAAATTCACTCACAAGACTCGCTGGTTTAATTGCACAGATCATGTTCTCACTGCTAAAGCATTAACTCTGTTTCTCTCTGCATGCGTATTGCTTGCTGAGTATTTCACACCGGGCAGCATCTGGGACTCGCTCAGTCTGTGCTAAACAGTTGTTTGCCAAAGTTGGTGATAGTGAGTTCTGGCTGGAAGAAAAATATGAAAGATGTACCTATGTAAGACACACAAGAGAAAGCTATGGTGAAGTGAGTAATATTAAGATTCAGTGTGTATATATGCAGAGTTGAGGAGTAGGGCTTGGGGAACAAAGTAGAGCATCAGAATTTTGTGACTAAACACCCAGAGATGGCCTTATTGCCTAGTTTCTGTTCTTTCAAATTTCTTCTGTCCTTTGATATCCAATTGGCTATCTTAAATAAGATCCATGAATTCTCATTCTGATCTCTCATTTTACATCACATTCGTTAAACCTGGTCCAACCACTTTGATGTCATAGTCAACGAAGTTCACCCATACCTCTATTTCCTCAGGAAGCAAAAGAGCTTTGACATGTCCCCACCAATGTTTATCAATTTGCATCGATACACTATAAAAAGCACCTGGTCTAGATGCATAGTGGCTTAATCTGGCAACTGTTCTACACGTGACTGCAAGAAACTGAAGGGAGTTGTGAACACAGCTCAGCACACCACAGAAACCAGCCTCTCTTCGCTGGACTCTGTCCAAACTTCTCAATGCCTCAACAAAGCATGCATGCAGCCTAGTCAAAGGCCCCACCTACCCCAGACTTTCCCGCTTGTCCTGCCTTCCATCAGGGAGAAGATATAAAAACCTGAAAGCTCATACCATCAGGTTCAAGGACAGCTGCTACTATCCTGCTGTTGTAGGAGTATTAAGTAGTTCCCAAACACCATAAGAGGGACTATTGACTTCACAATCTACCATGTTATGAGCTTGCATCTTTTCGTTATACCTGCACTGCATTTCCTCTGCAGCTGCTATACATCATTCTGAATTGTGATTGTTTTACTTTGTTCTAGTTCAATGCACTGAGTAACGATCTGATCTGAACCAACAGTATGGAAGACAAGCTTTTCATTGCATCTCAGTACATGTCATAATAATAAAACAATTCCAAGTCCAATTAAACTAAGTAATCTGATAGTACTGAAAGACTTAAGATGTCCGTCTGCCAGCCCTTCCTATCTGATACAATATGCAGCTTGGTTGTCTGCCTGGGGTTTTAGCCCTGAGTTGTTGTGTATGCTGCACTTAAGCAGACAGGATTAATGCTCGCTGGGTTGAGTCCCTCCTCCAGTATTCACTTCACTGACTACTGTATGAAGCAAAAATTGGGGCAGATATGCTCCAGTCTTGTCTCACCAGAATTATTCACTGGGGCCAGACATATTCTTCCTCATCAGTAACCCTATTCACTCATGCGTGCAAACAGTGTTGACTATTTACAATCTGCTGCTCAGCACTTTTGGGTAGTGCATTTTTTTCTATGCCATTCCATGTAAAATAGTTTACTCTCCTTACATTTCTAATCTCTGTCCTGGCTAATGAACACAAGCATCCTCAATGCCGTGTGAACAATCCTGTGTGCCACCTTTAGGGATTTTTGATCTTGTGCACCAAAGATCCCTTTGCTCCACAATACTCTCTAGGGCCGTACCATTCATGGTGTACATCCGACCTTGATGAGACTCCACAAAATACATCACCTCACACTTATCAGGGTTAAATTCCATCTGCACCACCCTCAGCCTACTCAGTATATCAGCTGATCAATAACATTCTATTATCTAATAACACCTCCCCCATTATCGACAGCACTATCAGCTTTTGTGTCATCTGCAAACTTAGCTATGTACAGTATATGAGATACAGTAGGAGTCCCAGCATTGATCCCTGTGTTTCACCGCTGGTTGCAGGGTTCCAAACACAGCAGCAACCCTACACCGTCCTCCTCTGCATCCGATTGCCAAACCTACTTTGGATTCAGATTGGATTGCATAGACTCCAACCTTCTGGACCAGCTTTTCTGTGTGGGGCCGCATTAAGCACATCAGTGGCACTGCTTTCATCAATATATTGAGTTACTTCTTCAAAAACACACTTTATCAGTCAGCATGTCCCTCCAACAAATGCATGCTGACTGCTCCTTATTTCTCCCTGATGTTCCAAATGTAGATTAATCCTGTCCCTCAGAAATTTTGAATAATTTCCCTATCACAGATGTAAGTTTAATTAGCTTACAACTACTTGGCTTATAATTACTTAGTTTATTCATGCTGGCCTTCCTGAAGGAACTACCTGGCTTGCTGTCTTTCAGTCATCTGGCACTTCACCTGTGGCCAGTGATTTAAATTTCTCTGCTGGGGCCCTGGCAACCTCATTCCTTGCCTGCATTTGTACTGTATGTCTCAATAGGTCCTGGGGGTTTACTCATCTTGCCACCTATCCTGCTCATACATATTGTAGCAGCAAACTCTCACAAGTCAATGCTGCTGCCAGCCATCCCTGGGTTGTTATCCTTGTATGACATGCCCTCTAATCAGTCCAATAATAATTTCCCAAAAAGTCAGAGAACTGTATTTGATCCATTATTAGCATCTAGCAAAACAAATAATCTTGTACTGACAAAACTTAAGCATGATTAAGCATAACTAAATGGTTAACAAAAGATATGACATTCGTTGATCCCTGGCTCCAAACAGCCTGGAACAAAGCGTGAATATATAACTTATTCCCTTCGCTTTTATCACTCCCTCACTCAGGTGACTAGTTACCTTCAGACACATGATAAGCACACAAATCTGAATGCAATGCAGATAGAGAACAGATACATGGCTGCTACACATACATCACCGTCCTTTTTACTTAATCTTAACATGGTTTTGAATTTCACTGTCCTAACTGAAATCTCCAACTACAATGCTTTCCTCCTTTGAAAATACTGATGAAAAGTTTCATGTAAGACATCTTCCGTAGCCTTTTGGCTGTATATACAGATTTTTCAAAAATGTGGAAATTGTGGCCTCTCCGTTGGAGCCATAACTGTGCACTTATGGCCACTCAGAACAAATCAGCAAGAGAAAACTACTTAGCTGTTCCAATCGACCCTGCTAATCAGAGACATTGTACCTGTGAGTAAACTTCAAGCATGTACCCTTTCCTATGTTCAATTAAAATATCAGTTACAGTTGCAAAATTAATCAAATATCAATTGCCTCTTGCAGAAGAGCATTCCAAATTTCAAGCAGCCTCCGCATATAGAAATCTCATCACTTTACTCCTGAAAGGCCTATGCCCTTGTTCCCAGATTCACAAACCAGCAGAAATGGCTTCCATCAACCTGCTCAAGTTTCAGTCTAGAAGTTCAGTCAAATTAGCTTTTAACCATAAAAGTCACAGAGTTACACTGCATGGAAACAGCCCTTTGGTCCAACCTATGCCGACCAGGTTGCCTACCTGAGCTAATTCCATTTGCCTGTGTCTGGTCAATATCACTTTAAATCTTTCCTAATGATATTTGCCCAAACGACTTAAACTTTGTAACTGTACTCACTTCTGCCATTTCTTCTGGCAGTTTGTTCCACCGTCCTGTGTGTGTAAGAGTTTCTCCTCAGATCCCTTTTAAACTTTCCCCTCTGTGCCCTCTAATTTTAGACTTCTCCTATCCTGGAAGCAGATTGTGACAATTCACCTCTTAACTGACTGAATTCTAGTTCATCCAGAATGAACTTGTGACAGTAAAGTTTACAGAAAAAAAAATCCCATTTTTTTTTAAGTGCATATATATTCTTGTCCAGTTGCTGTTTCATGAAAATCACATTTTATGTGGTTGCACTAATGACTGGTTCTACAGTGTGAGCAGGAAGAATGAGCAATGCATCTCCCTGTCAGAAGTAGCTGATCTGTATCTCTTTGAAATTATGAGAACAGGACACTGTACATGCAGAATTTCAGCTGAAGAAAACCATAAACTTCTTCAATAGTACACATTTTATCTGGGACTTAGTCTTCTACGTTCCACATGAGGGAGCCCACTTTTGGCAGGAAACTTGTTGCACAAAATTGTCACTAAATGCACGGCAGGGAGAAAGAATTATTTGGCAGGTGGCAAAGGCAAGAGATTCTGCAGATACTGGGAATACAGCATAACACGCAAAAAATTCTCGAGGAACTTGGCAGGTCAGACAACATCTTTCCAATCTTGATGAAGGCTCTCGCCCTGAAATGTCAACTCTTTACTCCTTTCCATAGATGCTGCCTAATCTTCTGAGTTCCTCCAGCATTTTGTTTAACAGGTCTTTGATATTGGGCCTGTCACAAATAGCTTCTTGGGTTCAGTGGCGTCAGTTACTCATGCAGCAAATCTCATATAATTTGTACTGCCTGCTGTGATGGTGTGGTAAACCATGTATATATGTTGTAACTCGGTTACCTGTCTGGACACACCCCTCTGCTGACTGCCCCTGTGGCTCCTCCCACAGAATCCTGTATAAAGGTGTTTCACCTTGCCCCTCCCCCTCACTCGGGGGGCAGACACTCACTGTGGAGGTCGTATTGTACAGCGAATAAAAGCCTTTCAGTATTTTACCAAACCTCAGTCTTTTGGAGTAATTGAAGGTGCTTCAATTTTATTCGCTATACGTTTTAAAACATGGAACAGGCCCTGAGACCAGAAAAATTAGACCTCAATCCGCAAACACCTTTATACAGGACTCTGTGGGAGGAGCCACAGGGGCAGTCAGCAGAAGGGTGTGTCCAGACAGGTAACCGAGTTACAACATATATACATGGTTTACCACAGATGGTATGATCTCACTGCAGCCTCAAATATGGGCACCATCTCAATCTCATTGACAGATGGAGTTCATGTATGTTTCAGAGACCATCACCAATTCAAAGAATTTTGCAGGTCTTCATTGGCAAAATCAAATAATAATAATAAACCCAAGTTTACTGTGAAACCTCCAGTGGTAACTCAAAGCAGTAACAGAATAACAGGCGGTTTACTTATTTTTTCTGTGGTTGTGGAAGCAGTGAAGTCAATTTTAAGCTTAAAAGTTGATTCACTCTGTACATACATTCATCTCCAGACAACCATCTCCTTCTCAGCATTGTTTCCTGATTCTTGATTCTTGTTGGCCTTTGTTTATTCTTCCCTTACCTCGGGTTTTGTACTTAGCCTAACTGTTTGAGCCCTTTAAGCTGCTAGTCACTCAGCAACATCTGAAACTAGATACGTGTAAAACCAAATAAAAAGACCTTCGAATGCCGATCTCACTTGTTGGGAGTCTAAGAATAACTAAAATGAAGGAGTTCTGGATCAATTAGTATACTGGGTAGACTGGAGAGTTAAGAACAAAGAACATACATAGAAATTTACAGCACAGTACAAGCCCATTGGCCCACAATGTTAAGCTTAGCAGTTCTGAGATCAGTACTCAGGAGAGACATTTTTTAATAATTTCAAGTCAGTTAAAAAAACACTTCCTCTGAAATTTCTCAGAAGAATTCTCAGGAACTATTCTTGATGCTTGGATATATGTTGTAGTAGAATCTTTGAGCCATCTGCTGCTGAGATGGTCAATTTTACCCGAGCATATCCCACCAAGCTACTATTATCTCATTGGGTCATGATGGTAACCAATAAAAGATAAATCATCTTGACAAAAGGAACAAGGAATCAGAGTTAACTGTGAGGCAGACAACATAGTTAATAAGCGTGGCACTTTCTTTTTCGAAGAAGTGACCTCATCGGAAGTGGCATTGAAGTGGATGTTGATCAAGTGAAGCATTTCTAAGCTTGTTACTTTGGCATAGTAAGGAGCACAATGACAGTGATGGTATCAAAATCCTTGTTCACTACTTGGCTTTATATTGCTTCTGGTAAGTAATGCAGAAATAAATGACTGCATTAATCTCAGTTATTTAGATTGGAGTAACAAATGTTAGCAGCTGGTATTTATAAACGATTTGATATTGACAACGGGGCATACGACAATGACATTTGAAGTGGGTAGTTAAATCATCACTATATAAAAACGGACTCCTGCCATATTTCAGGACTGTTTTCACAGACTCTAAGACTAAAGTTTGTTGCTGAAGTAGAAGTTACTTATAAATCATGTTTGCTGTAATTTTATGGGTTAGAGAATTTTTGTTTCTTCTGAACTTTCTGGAAGCACTCAGGACCACTGAGTGTACCAAATACAATATACAGATTGTTCTCTCTGAGAACCTCCTGCTATTTGCTTTAATGCCAATATTAGGAGTGTATCAATCTCTCAATGTGCCATTATCCATCACTGCATCTCTCATTCTTATCTTCCCAATGTCCTCTTTGAAAGATGTTGCCATTTACTGACATGGATGTCGGTTGTAGTGGTGTGACTTCAGAATACTTAAAATTACTTCCGAAGGCCTCTTGCTACTGGTCAGAGATTGGATAACATGTTCCATCCTCTGAGATTAAACCACAGTTTATTCACAGAACCACTTAATCACCTGTAGACTACCAATTTTTAATTCTATTACTAACTAAGTAGGTTTACAATGTCAAAAACTGGCTTTGTGGCCTGTATAAAAGGTGAAGCATATAGTAATCAGTGGGAATTGACTTCTTTCTTTGTAAAGCTCATGATTAGTGAAAACAATACATCTCTGAATTGGTGAAACCTGATAAAATCTTTCCAATTTTTCTGGGGATGGTGCTTCAGTCGAACAAGAAATTGTGACAAGGCAGGAAAAATTTTATTGGATGATATAAGTCACCAAAACCCACATGGATGAGCAGAATTGCTCATGGGGCACTTGTTTAAGGGGGGCAGGGTCTCCTGGTCTTCCAGCCAACATTTTTCTTGTTGATGATTGTGACACCTTGCTTTACACTGTAAGGGTGTGATTGTATTTCCAAAGCACTTTGTTACCTGTGGAGCAAGCTGGAACAACCTGAGGCTGTGAAGATGTATGATTTAAATGCAAGTATTCTTCTTTTATTTTATTTCCCCTGTAATATTTAAAACTTGCTTCCATATAAAGGCAGTAAACTGCCATTTTTCCTGGACATTTTGGAAGGTTTATTTACATTTATTACCTAATAGATTTAGTAAATCTCCATACATAGTAATTATGATATTAGACAATGGCAAAGAAGGCAGAAGCAGCTTTAATATTCTCATGAAGGGCACCATGGTGCAGCTAGCAGAGCCAATCCCTCACGGTGCTAGAGAAGCAAGTTCTATTCTAAATTTGTTTGCCGTCTACATGAAGTTCACACGTTTTCCCTGTGACCACACCGGTTTTATCCAGGTGCCCAAGTTTCCTCCCATGTCCCAAAGTCCTATGGACTGGTAGGCTAATTATCCACTGCAAATTGCTTGTGGAGTGTAGACAAGTGGTACTATCTGGGAGCAGTAAATGAGAATATGGAGCGAACTCAGTAAGTAGGATTAATGTAGAATTAGTGTAAAAGAGTTGTTGATTGTTGGCGTGACTCAGTGGGTTGAAGAGTCTCGGACCCTGCTTTGTCATTCTATGACCCTCAACAAGGGAGTGTGGCAATTGTGTAGTAATAGATATGGTTTCTACATTATTCATTGTGCAAATATTCTCAATTGAAGAGAGGTGACAGTAACTTACCGCTGTATTGAAAACAGTAATATAACAATGTGTCTTAATTTCAGAGTAATTTTAATGACAATGAATCAGTCATTTTTTAATCTCAGTAGTTTAACTTTCTCATTGAAGTGATGGGTAACACTGAAATAATGGAATTAGAATGCACTGGGATATATTGCATATTAATAAAGCTATTCATATTGTTGATGAAAATGCAGTTATGGAAAGTATTTTAACTGAATGCTTTGTTTATGTTTAGTGTCAATTGAATATAAATAATTAGATTTTAAGTTTATTTACTGGAACTTTAAAAATACAGAACACTATTTAAAATACATAGTTTTTTATGTTTCTTGTGGATCTAACTCACATCTCTGCCTGATCCTTGCAGTTTCTATCCATCAAGCACTACAGAGTAAGGTGAATGGATCAGTTGGGAGAAGTGTGGTTCTCCCATGTTCCTTTAGTTCCCTTAAAGGTCATTACACCAGCTTCAAGTGGCTAAAGGATAATTCATCATTAATAGCGGGAAGTATTGGCAAATCCAAAATCAGCGTTAAAGATGAAACTTACCAAAATAGGATTCAAATGCCAGAAAATCCCTCATCTGGGAATCTCTCACTTAGAATCACCAACTTGACAGTGGAAGATCTTGGAACTTACAGGTGTGAAGCAAATACCAAGAACCAAAATATCAGCTATGAAGAGATTTTTCTTAATGTTACCAAAGGTAATGTTACAAAGATTCAAAGGAAATTATTTTTTAAAGTTTCTTTTTTAATTTCCACTTCAGTTTATTTAGCTGAGACTGATGTGTGAATGAAATGATATTTTAAAATTTCTAATGACTAAAGGGGAATTATTTCCTATCTAAAAAGCTTTACAATTTTATTCTTGACGGGAGATGTCTGCATGCATAGCAATATCTTTTACGTTGTAATACTGAAGATGCTGTATTGCTATAGATATTTTATGTAGGAATATTTGTGCCATTTTTGATTAAGTTTTGCACTAAGTTTTGATCGTAAATGGAGGTGGCATACAACTAGGAAAATTTGCCATTTAGTGAAATTGGAAAACAGTCACATATATGCATGAACTAGGTAACACAATTTATAGTAGGATTTTGCTGACTTCATTTGCTTCCAGGAGCAAAAGAAGTATTTTTTATTTGTAGACAAGATCAACGTCAATTATAGAACTACTTACAATCCACTACTCATCGGCCAGTGTTTAATATTCTCTACATTTTGAAAATAACCTTCTCTCCTTTTTCAGATGGCGTCTCAAAGCCTACGATTAGGTTTCTCTCAGGTCAAAACGTTACCAAGCAATCAACAGTCGTACTGAAATGCGAAGTTACAAGTGGTTCTTTACCTATCACATTTATGTGGCACAGAAAGAGCAGAAAAACAGAAAAGGCCAAGAAAATAAAACATTACCAACCAACACTGGAGCTCAATCCCAGCAGGAAAGAGGATAATGGCCTATTCTTCTGTAAAGTCAGCAACAAGTTCAGTACAGAGAAGAGCAGCATGGTGGAGATTCCACTGTCTGGTAACTGCCCTTTATTATTGCATGCCAATATATTTTCCAGGAAAATTCCACATAGAGTTAACTGGTTGGGTTTATTTCCACAGCTCCTGCCGTACCTTCATTGGAAACTACAATGAACATTTCAAACAACAGCAGTGGTTCCGGATTCCCATGGGTCGTGATCACTATTAGTTCAGCACTGGTGTTATTCATTGTTGGTGTAATATTGACAGCTATATGGATGGTTAAGAAAAAGATGAAAGGTAACATATTAACTGCATCTTGTTTTACAAAAACGTATCATTGATTCAATTATTAAACATTTATATATAATAAGCATACACAGAGAAATTCTGCCGATGCTGGAAACCCAAAGCAGCAATTGCTGGAGGAACACAGCAGGTCAGGCGGCATCTATGGAAATGAATAAACAGTTGACGTTTCAGGTTGAGACCCCTCATCAGGACTGGAAAGGAAGGGGAAGGGGAAACACCAGGATAAAAAGGTGGGGCAAGGGGAAGGAGGATAGTTGGAAGGTGATAGGTGAAACCAGGTGAGTGGGAAAGTTAAAGGACTGGAGAGGAAGGAATCTGATAGGAAAGGAGAGTGGACCATAGGAGAAAGGGAAGGAGGAGGACCCAGGGGGAGGTGAGAGGCAGGTGAGAAGAGGTAAGAGACCAGAGGGGAATATAAGACTAGAGAGGGAGGGATTTTTTTTTTACTGCAAGGAAAATTCGATATTCATGCCATCAACTTTCAACAGGTTTCGATAGATACATTTCATGTCAGAGAAATGTATACAATATACAACCTGAAGTTCTTTTTCTTTGCAAACATCCACAAAAACAGAGGAGTGACCTGAAAAATGAATGACAGTTAAATGTTAGAACCCCAAAGCCCCCCCAACTCCTCCCTCCCACCCCTCCCATGCATAAGTAGCAGCAAAGCAATGAGCCCCCCTCCCCCATCAGCAAAAAGCATTGGTGCCCCCCACCGAGCACTCAAATGTGGAACAAAGCATCAATAAAGTCACAGACTTGCAGTACCCCAAAGACTACTTGATCACCCGGTAATTCGACATACCACAGGCTCCCTCTCTCTCTCTTTCTCTCTCACTAATAAGGGAAAAGGAGGTGTCCCCATTTAATTTTTAAGTTAATAATATATTGCATATAATATTACCTTATGTTTATCAATGACCATCAAAAGATGAAATTAAGATATTCAGTTTGCCTTAGAGCAAGTTTACTTAGTATTCTCTCTGGATTCTGTAACTGGTTTATTAATATTAATGAGTGTTTATTGATATTCGCCTATATTGGCTACAGAGGGAAGGGAAAAGGAGAAAAAAAGTGCTTAATATCTGAAGAAAATACTCAGGAGGATCAAGCAACAGACTTACATTTTCAGATTGGTCACAAATCCTCAGAATTCCAGACAAATCTTCCATTCTCTGCAGCAACTACCCGACCTACCAATTATTTCTGGTGGTTCCTGTCTTTTTAACATGATAGAGTTTTGCTGTAAAGCATTTGAGAATCTAGAAGGTGCCATTTTCCTTCTTTACAATGACACTTCACATCCATGTTTGTATGACTTTACGACATTTTCTTCCCATTCTTTTTTCTTTACTCTGAAGCTTTGCTGTGCAGAAAGCAATTAAATAAGTCTTTCCCAGTTTCCACAAATGTATACTTGTAGATAATGTAGACTTCTTGTGAGATTTATCTCAACAACGTTGATCACTAATACATTATTATTTCAACAAAGAGTTTTATTTCTTTCAAAAGTGCTGCCTTTCACGTCAGGAATATTTATAAAAAAATTGAGGACGAGATCATGGAGACATTGGTATGTTACATATTTTAAATATGATTTCATGAGTTGAGTTGCTATTTTAATAATTAGAGTGGGACTATTACTTCTCACAATTGAAATCTTCCAATTATCCCCCCCCAGCTTCTCACCATCCTCCCCCCTCCATCCACCTACCTTCCCACTTACATGGTCTCACCTACCTCCTGCCAGCTTGTCCTCCTTGTCCTCACCCCACTTCTTATTCTGGCTTCTTCCATGTTGCTTTCCGGCCCTGATGGAGGCTCTCGCCCGAAACATTGACTGTTTATTCCTCTCTGTAGATGCTGCCTGACTTGCCTGAGTTTAGTTTCATTTAATTTCATTTTTAGTTTAGAGATACAGCACAGTACAGGCCCTTCTGGGCCAACGAGCCCGTGCTGCCCCATTCCCACCAGGCGATCAATTAACCTGCTAACACATACGTTTTTGGAATGTGGGAGGAAACCGGAGCAGCCAGAGGAAACCGACTGGTCACAGGGAGAACATTTAAAAAAACTCTTTACAGGCAGTGGTGGGAATTGAACCCCAATCCCTGGCACTGTATAGCAACGTGCTAACTGCTGCACTACCTCGTTGCTCCTCCAGCACCTCGTGTGTTGCTCAGGATTTCCAACGTCTCCAGAATCCCCTTTGTTTATAAATTCCTCTTCATAACTTTTCTTATCTTGGTTGTTTTAAAGATACAAGGAGTAACACTTGTATAGAAAGATTCCTTCACAAACTTATTAAGGGAACAAGCTTGTAGTAATTCCCATTTAACTTTCAATTGCAAGAGCTCAATTTTAAGTGAGTGGAATACAGAATGAAGTGACGCTGTAAAGTAGAAGCACATAAACAGGCCCTTCAGCCCACAATGCTGTGCTGAACCAATTCAATTTTTAATCAATTGGCAAACTAAACTAATCCCTTATGCCTACACAGGGTCCATCCCTCACAGTCATGTGCCTATTGTGGGATCCAGGGATTTTTTGATTGCCAGGTTCTTTTAGGAGTCCAAGAATTAGTGAAGGTGTGGCTTCACGATTGTTTATTTGAAGTTTAAACAAAGGAAGAGATACACAGCATATGAAACTAAAGTGAAGTACTAAGAGGAAGACAAAGACAATATGGCGATTTTTGCAGAGGCTGACACTTTTGTACTGAACTAAGGTAAATTCCTGAGATGAGCAAAGGGCCAGTTAAAAGATACACAGTCATAGCACACGCGTCATTTGCTAAATCTAAGCCAAATGAAAATGTCCTGCCGAAGAGTTCCTACAAGAAATGTCAACTGTACTCTTCTCCTAGATGCTGCCTGGCCTGCTGAGTTCCCCCGGCATGTTGTGTGTGTTGCTCGAATTTCTAGCATCTGCAGATTTTCTCTTGTAAGTAACAAACTGTTATAGAACATAGAACATAGAATAGTACAGCACAGTACAGGCCCTTCAGCCCACAATGTTGTGCCGACCCTCAAACCCTGCCTCCCATATAAGCCCCCACCTTAGATTCCTCCATATACCTGTCTAGTAGTCTCTTAAACTTCACTAGTGTATCTGCCTCCACCACTGACTCAGGCAGTGCATTCCACGCACCAACCACTCCCTGAGTAAAAAACCTTCCTCTAATATCCCCCTTGAAATTCCCACCCCTTACCTTAAAGCCATGTCCTCTTGTATTGAGCAGTGGTGCCCTGGGGAAGAGGCGCTGGCTATCCACTCTATCTATTCCTCTTATTATCTTGTACACCTCTATCATGTCTCCTCTCATCCTCCTTCTCTCCAAAGAGTAAAGCACTAGCTCCCTTAATCTCTGATCATAATGCATACTTTCTAAACCAGGCAGCTTCCTGGTAAATCTCCTCTGTACCCTTTCCAATGCTTCCATATCCATCCTATAGTGAGGTGACCAGAACTGGACACAGTACTCCAAGTGTGGCCTAACCAGAGTTTTATAGAGTTATGTAACTGCTATAGTGCTTTACTAACTGTAGGTGGAGACAAACACCACATATTGTGAAAAATACAGGCTAATAATGTTAGTAGCAACTACAATTTTAGACTTGTATTAATTCAACTAATACCTTATTAAAAGCATAAAAACAACCAATTCCAACACTGACCATCTCTCTAAAGTCCTCAATGTATCTGTCTCTACCTCTACCACCACCCCAGGCAGCATCTTCCAGGAGGGGCAGAAGGATAGCTAGAAAGTGATAGGTGAAGGCAGGTGGATGGGAAAGGTCAAGGGCTGGAGAGGAAGGAATCTGATAGGAGAGGAGAGTGGACCATTGGAGAAAGGGAAGGAGGAGGGTACTCGGGGGGGGGGGGGAGTGATAGGCCGGTGAGAAGAGGTAGGAGGCCAGAGTGGGGAATAAAAGAAGAGGGGAGGGGGAGGGAATTTTTTTACTGGAAGGAGAAATTGAAATTCATGGCATCAGATTGGAGGCTACCTAGACAGAATATAAGGTGTTGCTCCTCCACCCTGAAGGTGGCCTCATCTTGGCACAAGAGGAGATGATGGATTGACATGGCGGAACGGGAATGGGAATCAGAATTAAAATGTTTGGCCAACGGAAAGTTCCACTTCTAGCAGGTGGAGCAGAGATGCTCGATGAAGCAGTCCCCCAATTTACAACAGGTCTCGCCAATGTAGAGGAGACTGCATCAGGAACACTGGACACAATAGACGACCCCAGCAGATTTGCAGGTGAAGTGTACCCTCACCTGGAAGGACTGTTTAGGGCCCTGAATGGAGGTGAGGAAGGAGGAGGTGAATGGACAGGTGTAGTACTTTGTCTGCTTGCAGGGATAAGTGCCAAGAGGGAGATCAGTGGTGAGGGATGACTGGACAAGGGAGTGACAGAGGGAGTGATCCGTATAGAAAGAGGAGGGCGGGGGATGAAAATAGATCCTTTTGGAAATGGAGGAAGTTGTGGAGGATGATGTGTTGGTTGAAGAGGCTTATGGGGTGGTAGGTAAGGACAAGAGGAACTTTGTCACTGTTAGGGCAGCAGGAAGATAGGCTGAGCGCAGATGTTCAGGAAATGGAGGAGATGAAACTGAGAGCAGTATCAATGGTGGAAGAAGGGAAACACCATTTTTTGAATAAGGGGGATATCTCTGATGGTCTGGAAAGGAAAGCTGCATCCCGAGAACAGATGAAGCAGAGAAGGAACTGAGAAAAAGAGAATTGCAGTTTTACAGGAGACAGGGTGGGAAGAGGTAACTTCCTGACTTTTGAACTCAATACCTCAACTAATAAAGGCAAGCATGCCATTTGCTTTCTTAACCACACTATCAAACTGTGTAGTCACTTTCAGGGAGCTATGAACCTTCTGCTCATCAGCACTGTTTAGGGTCTCACCTGTCTCTTTAATTTGACCTACCAAGGTGCAACACTTCAGGTTTGATTGGGTTAAACTCAATCTGCCATTTCTCCGCCCACATCTGCAACCGATCTATATCCCATTGTATTCTTTGCCAGTCTTTTATGCTATCCACAACTCCACCAATCTTTAATGCATCTGCAAACTTGCTAACCCACCATTTAAATTTTCATCCAGATCATTTATACACATTACAAGTAACAGAGGTCTCAATACAGATCCCTACAGAACACCACTAATCTAGCTAAAATAAGTCCCTTCAACCACTTCCTTCTGAGCAAATCAGTTCTAAATCCAAATGGCCAATTCACCATGGATCCCATGCAGTTTAACCTTCTGGATGAGCCTCCCATGAGGGACCTTGTCAAAAATCTTACTAAAATCTGCGAAGACAACATCCACAGCTCCAGCTGCATCAATCACCCTCATCACCTCGTCAAAAAACTCAGCCAACATCCAAGGTTCCTTTATCTTGCCATCCTTGTCCTACCTACTGACTGGAATACACCTGTCCTGTACTCAGTGTAGTTGGCCTTTAAACACCCTCCACACGTCAGATATGCACTTGCCCAAAAATAGCTGTTCCCAATTAAATCTCCCTAGTTCCTATCCAATGCTGTCATAATTTACCCTGCTCCAATTTAATACTCACCCACAAGGTCCATACTTATCCTTATCTATAGCTATTTTAAAACTTAAGAGATTGTGGTCACTGTTCCCTAGCTGTCCTCCCATTGAAAAGGTCAGTCACCTGGCCAGGCTCTTTACCCAACACCGTGTCCAGTGCAGCTCCTCCTCTTGTTGGACTATCTACATATTGATCTAGGAAACCCTTCTGAATGCACCTAACAAATTCTACCCCATTTAAACTTCTTGCACCAAGAAAGTTCCAGTTTATATTAAAGAAGTTGCAGTTCCCCATTGACAACAACCCCATTGTTTTCACACATTTACCTAATCTGTCTGCATACCTGTCCCTCAGTTTCCTGGTGGCTACTGGGGGGTCTGGAGTACAATCCCTCTAGAGTGATTTCACCCGTCCTATTTTGAGTTCTACCCACTTCGACTCAGTGGATGAGCCTTCCATTGTGTGCCCTCTTGAGTGTAGAGGTGATATTGATCCTGATTTATAGTGCAACCCCCCCCCGCCCCACCTTCCTCTTCACCCCTCCACTTTCTGAGCCAGTACTCTGCTTCCCCATCCCTCTCCCAAGCTAGTTTAAACTTTCCGAGCAGCACAAGTCGACATTCCAGCCAGGATCTTGATTCCCCTTCGGGTTAGATGTAACCCGTCCTTGTTCGGGTCGCCACCGAGCCAGACGATGCTGCACTCATCGTGGAACATGAAACCTGCCCCCGGCACCAGCTTCTCTGCCACTCATTCATCTGTACTATCATCCTATCCCTGCCCTGCCTGGCACGTGGCACTGGGAGTTATCCAGAGATTACTACCTTGGAGGTCCTGCTCTTCAGCCTCTTTCCTAACTCCCGATACTCAGTGTGCAGGACCTCTTCTTTCTTCCTACCTTTACAAATATTTGTATAGAGAGTGCAACAGAGAAAAAGGCTGCTGTTCTCTCAGATCCAGTACAGCTTAATGAACGGCGATGACACCCTCCCTCAATTTGCTTCCCTTTGGATTTACCAGTATTTTCCATTAAATTAAATATAATTTAATCCATTTGCTAACAGCATTGCAAAATCTTTAGCAATGGAATGCTTGCAATGTAAGTACTGCTCTCAACAAAACACTTCACAGGCATGTTGAAGGTTCTCGTGACGTACTCTGAAGTTTTAGATACTAGTCAAAATAAGAACCATTATTTAGATATATGTCAACCAGCATTACTTTACAGTGTACCTTGCATTACAGATGAATTATTTTCCCAGAAAAAAATACTCTGTAGTTTGATATTCCATCATATGGACCCTTCCCCACCACAACACACTAAATCCAACATATATATGAAGATGGTTTCTTATAGGAAGATTTTTTCTCAAATGCAATTCTCTTGTAGGTGTGTGGTCTGTAGAGAAAGGAATTCAGATGTATTTGAGGCAACAGAGAAAGGGTTGTTGTTTCGATTAAGTAGAAATTGATGTTACTTGTCTGTATAAGTATCAGTAGAAAATGCTTAGTCAGTTTCCAAAGCAAATCCCATAAATGGTCTCCCACTGTGACCCAGTAAAATGCAATCATTGTCCTTGGCAAGATAGAACAACACACGCAAAAAGCTGGAGGAATTCAGCAGGTCAGGTAGCATCTATGGAGAGGAATAAACAGTTGATGTTTTGGGCTAAGACCCTTCATCAGAACTGGAAGTGAAGGGGGAAGATGCCAGAATAAAAGGTAAGCTAGATCAGTTCTGTGTACAGAGTTAGTCTATTCCCTAAGGATGTCTTTCTGTTACCGAAAGTGCCATAATGAGAGAAATACACAATATCTCTGTTTTTTTCCCCACATATTTTCCTCAATGTTTTTATTATAGGAAGTCAAAAGCCACCTTCAATTCATCTACAGAGATTTCAAAAAGATGTTGCTATACAAACCAAGGAAGAGGTAAACACTCATCCATACCTTTATCCTTTTAAAAATATATTGAAAGTGTTGCTCTTCGTTATCTACTGTTATTTATTTTCTTATTTTTCTCTGCCTAACTCCTTCCTCAAAGTCAGTGCCTAGCTAGATGTACTGTATACTATTATGAGTATGAACCCTTTGACGAAGGGTTCTATTGGAAGAATTTATAATTTATTATTACAATGGGATAAGTATCCTTTATTTAACATTAAACAACATTGGGAAAAGGAACTCAATTTGACTTTCATGACGGAGGATTAGACGTGGATTCTGAAGCTGGTTAACTCTTCTTCGATCTGTGCTAGTCATTCACTGATTTAATTTAAAATTGTACATCGTTACCATTTGACAAAGGAGAGATTGTCTAAAATATTCCCTAATGTTGATAGTTATGGCGATAGATGTAAAACTGAGACAGCTACACTGACACACATGTTTTGCTCCTGTTCTATACTGGAACAGTTCTGGAAGTCAGTTTTTTTGACAATTTCTAAAGCACTTAAAATTAATTTACAACCTAACAAATTAACTGTACTTTTTGGAATAATTCCTCAAAATATCCATGGTATCTCTGTGTCTGATCAACATGTTATTGCATTTGTTACATTGATAGCTAGGAGGGCCATTTTCTTGAAGTGGAAGGATACATCAGCTCCCACCTTGTCTCAAGTGATGCTATGTCTTAGTTTGGAGAAAATTAGAAGTCGAAGCTTTGAACCTTTATTTGATTTTGAGAAAAGATGGGGCTCATTTGCTCATTATTATCATTTGAGTCGATTGATAGATTTCCTCCACGATCTAATTGTAAATTTTCGGTGTATTTTTTTTCTTGCTGGCTGTTTGATGTTTATCTTTAGAGGCCTTTTGTATGACACATGGCTCCAGGTTGTACATCTAATGGGGTTTTTCCCCACTTTTTCAGCTTAGTAGGGTTTTTTCTTATTATCACCAAAATTTTTCAGTCCTTAAAATAATGTTTTTTTTTCCTTGAGACATCGTAAGTGTTGGTTACTTCGATGTACCCGTGTTATTTTTGAATAATATAATAATAATAAAAAGACTTAAAAAGAAAAAGCTTGATGTACTGTATAGCCACCTAACATCTTTCCCCAGATGTAATTCTTCCCCATTAACGATGTGCCTTGGTTTCAGGTTCTGTCAGATATGTTCCAAGGTACCATGTCTCCATGATCACATTTTGCCATGTAGGAGAGTATCATTGCAAGCCCAAAACTTTGATCCTTGATTTCAATCTCTGGCAGGAATTGAAAGACCAATAGTTTAAGCAGACAAATGAACTGGGTAGGGTAAATTCATCATTATGACTGGAAAGGCAGTGAGGAATTGAGCAGGTGGTGTGATGTCTGCAATGAAACGTATGCATGGGTTAAACCCACATCATGCCAACTCTCTCACTTTCAGCACTTTTGTATTTACTGTGCACTTCTCAAGTCCCACTGCAGAACTGAGTTCCCGAATTAACTCTCCAGGATTCTGTTCAATGTTTCAATATCGGATGATATTTTCTGGATCTATTTATTATTTTTATTAATATTATAAATAATACTAACATAACTTCTCATTATAGGACTTGGAACTTGGAAATTATTGGAACCAAAACCTCGATGTAACCTATGCGACCATTGATCACACTAGACGACTACCTAGACCACCAGCCAATCCAAGAAACACACCCACGCAGTTTACAGAATCTCCCTCAGTGAACCAACAACCATACATAAATTTCCATGTACCATATTAAGTATAAGTAAACAGGAGTAATATAGAGCAGGAATTAGTTCAAAGTTCAAAATTCAAAATAAATTTATTATCAAAGTACTGTACATGCATGTCAGCATATACAACCATGAGATCCATTTTCTTGCGGGCATACTTAATAAATCACAATAGAATCAAGACCACATTGACCAGTGTGAAAAGGACAACAAACTGTGCAAGCACAAAAAGAAAGAAAAAAGGAATGAATGAATGAATGAATGAATGAATGAATGAATGAATGAATGAATGAATGAATAAATAAATAAATAAATAAATAAATAATAAGCAATAAACATTGAGAACATTGGTTCAAAACCCTGATGGTTGAGGGGTAATAACTGTTCCTGAACCTGTTGGGGTGAGTCCTTTTTCCTGATGGAGGCAGCAAGAAGGGAACATGACCTGCGTGGTGGAAGTCTCCGATGATGGATGCTGCTTTCCTGTGACAATGCTTCATGTAGATGTCCTCAATGGTGGGGAGAACTTTACCCATAATGGTCTGTAAACAATCCAAAAACATGTGGACGTGAAATGTTTTAGTCATAAAAAAAAGTTCTTATCAACACTTAATTACTTAAATATAAACAATTCCAGTTGTTAAATATCAGACATATTGAATAAATAAAACCAATAATTTAAATCTATATGCCATCTCATTTAATGCAAAGTATGTGCTCTCTAGAGAGTTAATATGGAAGACGTAAAACTTGAAAGTAACACGAGAAATAGTAGAACTGGCATCTGATGTCAGCTCTACCATTCAATAAAATCACATCTGATCATTTGCCTTCCATGGACTGACTCCATTGTAATGGAATCCTTTCATACTCTCTTTTTAGTGATCCCTGTCATGATGTCAGCAATTGAAACTACACTGCTTCTATTGACAGAAATCATCAAAGTTTCACTATTTGGGTAAAAAAAGTTTTTTGCAATCTCAAACCTATATAGCTCACCTCAGATTTTGAGACATCGAAGCAAGAGAAAATAACATCCCTGCATCTTCCTTGTCAAGACCTGTAAATTTTTTTTTGGTTCAGTGAGATCATCCCTTGTTCTTCTGAAGTTTTGAGAGAAGTATCTCCTCATAGGACAATTCCCCCACATCAGGAATCAACCTCATATGTTTTCATTGTGCTCCCTATATCAGAAGTATATCCTTCCTTAGGTAGAGATCATAACTTCGCACAATATTGCTGGTGCAGTCCCATCAGGCTGAGATACCATGAAAGGCCACATCCTCTTGGCTAGCTGCTTGCACTACCTGCACACCATAACTTTCAGTAATTCATATATATCGTTCTCCTCCCTGTGAAGACCAACCTGTTTCAGTCTCCTTTTTCCAAAATACTGTACTCTTCTACTGAAGTAGGTGGGCAGTGACCAATAAACTGAGAGGGAGTGCATAAAAAGAACTACCTTTTCAATTAGGTCCACGATCAACATTTATGAGGCAGAGCTTCACAGCACTTTCTCTGAGTTGGGTGGTGACCAATCAAGAGAGAGGGATTCATTGGGAAGGGTGAATAAAAATAACACGGTGCAAGAAGAGTAGCCTTTCTTTTGAGTGTGCCAGAGTTCAGACTGGCTTTGGATCATCAGGCTTAGGCAAAATCAAATCTGGACAAGGTAAAGTATCTGGTAAATTTCTCCCTTTTTGTTCTTGTTTCTTCATTCCTCATCTGTTAGGGCACTGCAGTGTAGTGAGAATGGCTCCAGGGGCAGTGTGTGTGGGATGTGGGAGGTCTGGGAGACCTCCAGTCTCCAGGATAAAGCCATCTGCGGCAGGTGCACTGAGAGAACATATTAAGGAACTGGAGATACAGCTCGATGACCTTAGACTCTTACAGGAGGATGAGGAGGTGACAGACAGGAGCTACAGGGTTGCAGGAAACAGGTAAGCGGGTGACTGTCAGGAGAAGGAAGGGAAATGTGTAGACAGTGCAGAGTACATCTGTGGCCATTCCACTCACTAATTAGTATACAAATTTAGATATTGTTGATGGGGGTGACCTAATGCGGGAGAAGCCACAGCCTTTGGCACTGGGGGCGATGCTGTGGCTCAGAAAAGCAGAGAGGTGAAGAGGACTGCAGTGTTAACAGGAGATTCCATACCGAGAGGAACAGAGACAAGATTCTGTGGCCACAATAGAAATCTGGATGGTGCATTGTCTCCCTGTTGACAGGATCAATGATGTCTCAGATCGGGTCCATGGCGTTCTTGAGGGTGAGGGTGAGCAGCCAGAAGTCTCGGTGCAGATCGGCACCAATGACATAGGTAGACAAGGTGAGGAGGTCCTGAGGAAATATTTTAGGGAGCTATGTAGAAAGCTGAATAGCAAGACATCCAAGGTTGTGATCTCTGGATTGCTGCCTATGCCCTGTGCCAGTGAGGGTAAGAATAGAATAATTTGGCTGGTGAATGTGTGGCTGAGGAAATGATGCAGGGGGCAGGGATTCACTGGGATCTCTTCTGGGGAAGGTACGACCTGTACCATTGGGATGGGTTACAACTGAACCTGAACTGAACTGAATATCTTTGTGGACAGTTTTGCAGTAGTTGTTCGGGAGGGTTTAAACTAATTCAGCAGGGGAATGGGAACTGGAGTGAGAGTGCTGAGGATGGAGTAGTTGTTCACAAACAGAGGCAATCTGTGGTGAGTGCTAGCAAGGAGAGGCTGATGATAGGGCAAAAATGCAGTCAACACGATGAGTTGCAACGTAAAAGGCAGACTAGATCGGAAAGGGTGAATACAGGACTGAAGATGTTATAAATGCATCCATGCAGTATACGGAAACTACTGCATGGAATTTACTCTCTGGGAAGAGTAAGGGAGATGGGGCATGCCTCATGGTCAATAATGCTTGGTGCGACCCTCAGAATGTGCATGTCCTCAAATCCTTTTGTTCCCCGGATCTGGAGCTCCTTGTGCTGCTGTGTAGACCTTTCTGGCTGCCTAGGGAGTTCGCGGCTGTTATTATTACAGCTGTGTATATTCCGCTGCAGGCTGTTACTGACCTGGCTCTCACGGAACTGTACGAGACCATCACTACCCTGGAGATTGCACACCCAGAGGCTGCCTTAACCGTCACTGGAGACTTTAATAGAGCGTCGCTGTCTAAAGTCTCTCCGAAGCTTTGTCAACACAACCAGGTGAGCACACAGGGAGATAGCATACTCGACTACTGCTACTCTCCCTTCCGCAATGCTTACAAAGTGCTCCTTTGCACCACATTTGGAGATTCAGATCACTCCTTCATTTTGCTGCTGCCAACGTACAGGCAGAAACTGAAACAAGAGGCAGCCATTGTTAAAACCATCCACTGTTGGTCTGACCAATCGGTCTTCATGCTGCAGGACTGCTTTGATGACATCAACTGGAATGTCTTCCATGATGAGGATGTCTCGGAGTTCACGGATGGGGTCACGAGCTTCATCCGGAAGCACGTCGAGGATGTTGTCCCCTCGGCACAGACTAGAAGGGCCGAGACGGCCTGTTTCCGTGCTGTAATTGTTATATGGTTATCTGGTTAAAATCGGTCAGGGTCTATCCAAAGCAGAAACTCTGGATCAACAGCTCCGTGCGAGCAGCACTTACCGCATGACAGAGAGCTTACATTGCTGGTAATCAGCAGGAGCTCAAGAAATGTAGCTATGATCTGCGCAAAGTCATCAAGGCAGCAAAATGACAATACAGGGACAAGATTCAGACACAATTCCCTACCAACAACACATACAGTTTATGGCAAGGTCTGCACACCATCACAGGCTTCAAAGCTAAGTGCAATGGTGCTGCCAACATCACTGCCTCTCTCCCAGATGAGCTAAATCTTTTTTAAGCTCAGTTTGATGTCACCAACACTGAGACCCAGAGGACAACCATAGAAGTGACCTGCAATTTGGTCATCTTAGAGGCTGAGGTACGCAGATGTTTCCAAGGGTAGACAGTCACAAGGCTGTGGGACCAGACACCATCCCAGGGCGGGTACTCAAGATGTGTGTAGCACAACTGGCAGGTGTGTTTATAGACATTTTTAATCTCTCCCTCTCCCAGTGTAGAGTGCCCCCCTGCTTCAAAACATGCACCATTGTTCCTGTACCTAAAAAGATCCAGGTAACATGTCTGAACAACCGATGACCTGTTGCACTCACCACAATAATAAGCAAATGCTTTGAGAGGCTGGTCAAGGACTACATCCGCAGCATACTGCCACCCACATTGGACCCACTGGAATCCACCTACCGACAAAACCGATCAACGGATGATACAATAGCCACAGCTCTCCACACCATCCTTACACACCTGGAGACGAGGGATGCTTATGTGAGAATGCTGTTCTTGGACTACAGTTCAGCATTCAACACCCTAATTCCCTTCAGGCTTGACAAGAAGCTCAGAGTCCTCGGCCTTCACCCTGCCTTGTGCAGCTGCATCCTGGACTTCCTGTCAGATCGCTGGCAGATGCTAAGAGTGGGCTCCCTCACCTCTGCCCCTCTGACCCTCAACACAGGTGCCCCTCAGGGCTATGTCCTAAGCCCCCTTCTTTACTCTCTATACACCCATGACTGTGTCACCACCCACAGCTCCAATCTGCAAATTAAATTTGCTGAAGACACTACATTGATTGACCTTATCTCAATTAATAACAAGGCAGGCTGCAGAGAAGTTATCACCCTTACACAGTGGTGTCAAGAAAACAACCTCTCCTTCAATGTTGCAAAAACAAAGGAGCTGGTTGTGGGTTACAGGAGGAATGGAAACAGGCTAACCCCTATTGACATCAATGGCTCTGGGGTTGAGAGGGTGAACAGCTTTAAATTCCTTGGCGTATACACCACCAAGGGTTTCATGTTGTCTATACATAGTGGCTGTATGGTGAAACAGCATAACAACGCCACTTTCACCTCAGACGGTTGAAGAAGTTTGGCATGAGTCCCCAAATCCTAAGAACTTTTTTACAGAGCCTCAATTGAGAGCACCCTGACTGGCTGCATCATGGCCTGGTATGGGAATTGGTCCCTCATTCGCAGGACTCTGCAGAGAGTGGTGCGGACAGCCCAGCGCATCTGTAGGTGTGAACTTCCCACTATTCAGGACATTAACAGAGACAGATGCATAAAAAGGGCCCAAAGGATCATTGGGGACCCAACCACAAACTGTCCCAACTGCTACCATCCGGGAAACAGTACCATGGCATAAAAGCCAGGATGAACAGTCTCCAGGACAGCTTCTTCACCAGGCCATCAGACTGATACAATTGTATTTCTATGCTATATTGACTGTCCTATTGTACAGAATATTTATTACAAATTACTATCAATTGCAAATTGCACATTTAGATGGAGATGTAAAGATCCTTACTCCTCACGTATGTGAAGGATGTAAGAAATAAAGTCAGTTCAATTCAATTCAATAACGTAAATGATTTGTGGCGCAGTTACAGATTGGCAGGTATGATGTTGTAGGCATCACTGAATCATGACTGAAAGAAGATTATAGCTGGGGGAGTTTAATGTCCAAGGATACACATGGTATTGAAAGGACAGGCAGAGAGGCAGAGGGGTTGGCATTGCTTCATTTGTAAAAAAATGAAATCCAATCATTGGAAAGAGGTGACACAGGATCGGAAGGTGTTGAATTATTTTGGGTAGAGCTAAGGAACTGCAAGGGTAAAAAAAATCCTGGTGGGAGTTATATACGGCCCCCAAACAGTAGTAAAGATGTGGTCTACAAATTACAATGGGAGATAGAAAATGCATGCCAAAAGGGCAATGTTATAATAGAGATGGGGTATTTTAATATGCAGGTAGATTGAGAAACTCAGGCTGGTGCTGAATCCCAAGAGGGAGAATTTCTAGAATGCCTACGAGATGGCTTTTTAGATCAGCTCATGGTTGAGCCCACTAGGGACCAGCAATTGTGGACTGGGAATCGTGCAGTGAACTGGAATTGATTAGAAAGCTTAAGATAAAAGAACCAGAACAAGGGGTCACGGTTTGAGGATAAAGGCGAAGCCTTTTAGCATTGAGATTAGGAAAAACTTCTTCACACAGAGAGTGGTGAATCTGTGGAATTCTCTGCCACAGGAAACAGTTGAGGCCAGTTCATTGGCTATATTTAAGAGGGAGTTAGATATGGCCCTTGTGGCTAGGGGGATCAGAGGGTATGGAGGGAAGGCTGGTGCAGGGTTCTGAGTTGGATAATCAGCCATGATCATAATAAATGGCGGTGCAGGCTCGAAGGGTCGAATGACCTACTCCTGCACCTATTTTCTATGTTTTCTATGTTAACCCTTAGGGGAAAGTGATCATAATATGATCACATTCACTCTGAAATTTGAGAAGGAGAAGCTAAAGTCATATATCAGTATTACAGTGGAGTAAATGGAATTACAGAGGCATGAGAGAGGAGTTGACCAGAATTGATTGGAAGCAATTTGGAAGGCACAGGGTTTCTACATTTCAAAAAGGAAGAAGTATTGTAAAGGCAAGATGACACAACCATAGCTAACAAAAGAAGTCAAAGCCAATATAAAAGCCAAAGAGAAGGCATATAATAGAGCAAAAAATAGTGTAAAGTTAGAGGATTGGGAAGATTTTTAAAATGAACAGAAGGCAACTAAAAAAATCATTAAGAAGGTAAAGATGGAATACAAAAGTAAACTAGCCAATAACTTGAAAGAGGGTATCAAAACTTTCATTACATACATAAAGTGTAAAAGAGAAGCAAGAGTTGGTATAGGATCACTGGAAAACGATGCTGGAGAGGTAGTAATTGGGGACAAGAAATGGTAGATGAACTGAATAAATATTTTGCATCATTCTTCACTGTGGGAGACACTGGCAGTATGGTAGAAGTTCCAGAGTGTCGGGGTTCAGAAGTGTGTGAAATTGCCATTCTGAGGGAAAAAGTTCTTGGGGAAACAGAGGGTCTGGAAGAAGATAAGTTATCTGGACCAGATGGTGTACATCCAGCATTCTGACAGAAGTGGCTGAAGAGATTGTGGAGGCATTAGTAATGACCTTTCAAGAATCACTAGATTCTGGAGTGGTCCTGGAAGACTGGAAAATTACAAATGTCACTCCACTCTTCAAGGAGGGCAAGAGGCAGAAGAAAGGGAGCTATAGGCCAGTTAGTCTGACTTCAGTGGTTGGGAAGTTGTTGGAATTCCTGGTTAAGTGATATGGTTTTCAGGGCACTTGCAGGAACATGATAAAATAGGCCTTAATCAGTCATGGTGTCCTCAAAGGAAAATCTTGCCTGACAAATTTGTTAGAATTCTTTGAAGAAATAACAATAAGGATAAACAAAGGAAAGTGGCAGATGTTGTATTTTCAGAAGGCCTTTTTCATGGTGCCCTACGTGAGGTTGCTTAACAAGTTAAGAGCCCATGGTTAGGGGAAAGATACTAGCATGGATAAAGCAGTGGCTGATTGGCAGGAGGCAAAGAGTGGGAATAAAGGAAGTATGTTCTGGTTGGTTGCCTGTGACTAAGGGTGTTCCACAGGGGTCTGTGTTGGACCACTTCTTTTTACATTATATGCCAGTGATTTGGATGATGGAATTGATAGCTTTATTGCAAAGCTTGTGGATGATACAAAGATTGGTGGAGGGGTGAGGAGTTTTGAGGAAGTAGAGAGGCTATGGAAGGACTTAGACAAATTAGGAAAATGGGCAAATAAGTGGCAGATGGAATATAGTGTTGCAAAGTGTATGATCATGCACTTTGGTAGAAGAAATAAAAGATTGGACTAATTTCTAAATGGAGAGAAAATTCAAAAATCTGAGGTGAAAATAGACTTGGAAGTCATTGTGCAGGATTCCTTACAGGTTAATTTTCAGGTTGAGTATGTGGTGAGGAAGGTAAATGCAATGTTAGCATTCAGTTCAAGCGGACAGCGCGGATGTAATGTTGAGACTTTGTAGAACACTGGTGAAGTCTCACTTGAAGTATTGTGAGCAGTTTTGGGCCCTTAGAAAGGATGTGCTGACACTAAAGAGGGTTCAAAAGAGGTTCATGAAAATGATTCCAGGATCAAATGGCTTCTCATATGAAGAGCGTTTGACAACTCTGGGCCCGTATTCACTAGAATTCAGAAGAATGTGGTGTGACCTAATTGATACCTATTGAATGGAAAAAGGTCTTGATAGAACGGATGTTTTCTATGGTGGGAGCGTCTAGGACCAGAGGATTAAGCCTCAGATTAGAGGGGTGTCCTTTTAGAACAGAGATGAGGAATTTCTTTAGCCAGAGAGTGGTGAATCTGTAGAATTCATTGCCACAGGAGCTGTGGAGTGATGTCTTTACAAGTATTTAAGGCAGAGGTTGATAGATTCTTGATTGGTCAAGGTATGAAGGGATACAGGGAGAAGGCAGGAGATTGGGGCTGAGAGGAATAATGGATCAGAGATGTTGAAATGGCAAAGCAGACTCAATGGGACAAATGGCCTAATTCTGCTCCTCTATCTCATGGTCTAAATACTACTTGCTCTAAATGCTTTGTAAATTGCTTAGCCGTGAGCCTAAGTTCAATATGCCCAATAATGGAGTCAAGGTCACAAGTCAATGATAGAGGATACATTGGGAAGTTCATTGAAGTACTCCTTCCATCAAATATTGATTCTCTCTCTATAACATTGATTAGCTCACATCTATTCATGGCACTCAGCAAGATGTGCCCTTAGGATGTGGGCCATGGATACTCTTTAGATCCCAGTTACATCTAATGCTGCACAAACTAACTTAGCTCATCATGGAGACCAGCTAGTTCCATTCTCTAACAATGAGGCCAAACTCAACCACACCTCAGCTTCTCTGCTGCTAAAATCCTGGTTGATGCCCTTGTTATCACCATAACTTCAATATGATTCCAAAATTTTATTTTGGCTTGATGAGCAACACATGCACTTTGCATTGATCACACCTGCCGTGTGCATCAAAGGCTTCTTTACCAGCGCCTTCCAAATGCAACCTCTTTTTTGCTAGGATATGAGCAGTAAGTATAATGAAATCACTATCACATTTCTCCCAGGTTGCATTTGTTCTAATTTGCAGGTACAATTGCTAATCAGTAAAAATTCAGGACCACCCCCATCCATCCTATCTTCCACACAGAATGGGTGGCACTTAAGTTTCTCAAGAGAAAAACAAAAGTGATTAATAATGACTTTAATTAGTAGATTCTTTTGCCTCTAGAATACAATGAGTATTCTCAGAAAGTGAGCTCAAATAATTAATATAGGAATTTGTAGTAAGTTAGAATGAAGTAAACTAAACTCAAAGCACAAACTGCAATATCCATCAATATGCCCTTTATATATCTGATTTATTGTGTATCACTGACATTTTGTGCTTCATGGAAGTACTTTCAAACACTATGGTATCTGATGAAATATTCAGACCAGTGGCTGGCTGAATACATATATCAAAGGTTTCAAGCTTAAGGCACAGGCGCCAATACAGGAAGGAAAACGGAGATCTTGATGGATTTTTTGTTTAAATCCTTTTATAGTCAAGAGCAGCAGAGTGGCAAAACTAGTAGAGATGTCTCTGAACTCCAGCACTGGCTAGGTGAAGTTGCGACCCCAGAGGTTTCCCCTCTCATCCCAATAATGTGTAGGTGGGTAGGTTAACTGGCCACTGTAAATCACTCCAAAATAGATCAGGTGAAAATTGATAGATTCCAGCCAGATCAACTAGCTATACTTTATTTCACCAATAAAAAATTGTTTGCAGTTTTATTAAATCATTAAATACACAACTTTGAAACACAAATTCCCAATCTTGAAAAACATTAATGCTTGGCTGAGATTTTATAATTTTTTAGGTCAACTAGCAAAAAAAAAATGCAGCAGAAGATGAGGATAGTCAGAATTTGTTTTTATCCTTTATTCCTTGAGCAAAGAAAACTTCTTGTGTGTGTCGGGGCTGGGGGGGAGGGAGAAAAGCAGGCAGGAAAAGAGATACAAATTTATGCTACTCATTTAAATTTAATCATTCATAAATTGAAAGTTGATTGGAGACATGCCTGGGTTTAAGCCTTAAAGTAGGTTTTGTACATTACATTGGAAACTTCCCAAAAATTCTTCAGACTGATGTTCCGTTTTCTTCCTTTCAATAAGAAAGTTCTCCATTCTTATGGAAAGGTAATTGCTATTAATATAAAATATTAAGAATTAGATTAACTTAAGATAAATAAAAAAGTCCCTTTCTTACAGATATTGTAAAATACAGATAAAAACACTGCTTTGGTATAAAGTGTTTTTGTTTACACTGGCCTGATCCAACAAGTTTTGACATTATGAACATCTCATCAAAATATATTTATATTTCTCCATAAAACACCATTGGACAAACTTTATAGTTGAATTTATAGGCTATTTAAAAAGGACAAGCCTTACTTACAGTAAACTATTTTAATAGATAAAATTATGATAAAATACTATTTTTGGACAAAAGCAGTGAGCTATCACTCTCCTTAGAATATAATTTTGAAAGCCAAACTAAATTTTCAATGAAGAAACTTATCAAGATTGGAAAATACACACCAAATCTTAAGTCCCGATGAGCAAATTCCAATATTGTTAATTAATGAGGTTTAATGTCTGTAGTGTGACAGTCAGAACATGCAGACAAGAACTATAGTGGATGATGAAAGTTTTCATATCCAAATTTGTTCTTCATCGGAATAACAGTGAATGCATCTTGAAGATTTTGCTGTCAAGTGACTCCAGGTATTTCTACATGATAAAGCATCATATGGATACAATTTTATTATAAACAAATTGAACATGCTCAATAAGTTGTGTACAAGTACAAAATAGTTTGGTCACTCACTCCAAGAATATAACAAATGGAACATCAAGGAATGTACATTAACAATGTACAAAATTATACTGTGAATAGCTGCATCCTCAGTTGCTTACTTTCAGCAAACAATTTTATTAAATAGGATTTGGTAAAAATAAAACACATTCATAGAATGAAAACCGTACTTAAAATTGCAAGTTACAACAGGTAAAAGCACAATGTTTGTGCCATTTCTCATATACAACACAAAAGTACAGTAAACAGACAGTTTTAACCTATCAATACTGACTTCTCTCCCTTGGATTACTACAACAAATATCATTTATAATATACAATGTACACAACATTTTAATTTTGTAGAGTCCAAGTGGTAACATTAAGCATTCAGAGTTATCGCCTGGTTCTCTTTGGTGGCACTTCAGTCTTATGCTGTCGTCTTTTGCGTTCTGGACTTGCTTCTCTTTTACGCCCTTGTTTAATCACAGGAGATGGTTGATTTCTTGATCTGTTAAATGACATAGTAGACACTGTAGATTTAACATCTGAGTTTTCATTTTGGAATTTATTCATCATAATAGCTCTCCCAACTTCAGTTCAACAATGTTCTAAATGGTTTTGCTTCCAAATAGGGGACTATTTCAATTTTGTGCATTTGAATTAGAGTTGAAGAAGAAATTTTGTCAAAGAAAGCACTTAAGGGTCTCTCTCCTGTATTTCACTAAAGATAAATGTTCTGAAGGCACCAATATCTATAATTTCCTTGGCTGCCATAACAACTAATACTGCCCAGTAAAATGACCGTGAGGTGTCAACAACAATTACCCATACAAGGAGATGAAAGGCTAAAAATAAAATATCACTTTCGACTTCTTTATGTAATTGGAGCAGGCTACCAGAAAGCCATGGATACATTAGATACATAAGTATACATCTGTTAATAATGGAAAATGTTTTGAACTTTCATACAAAATTTGCTTTAATATCAAACTTTAGAATAACACAGTTTGCAATTTTTATCTGATGAAAATCTGTGATAGTTGACAAAAATAATGCACATTAGAGACTATAAAAAGCAGTGATCATATCAATAGCAAATACAAATAAAATGAGCTTTTATCAATCTTGAATTAGAAAACTCAGTGGTCTGAAGAGAGACAGCAGCAGAGTGGTATAGCCTCATTTCAAACAAACCAATTTCAATCCTAACCCCCTGTGCTACCTGTATGGGGTTGCACATCCTCCCTGTGACTGTTAGGGTTTCCTACGGGTGCTCTGATTTACTTCTCACACCCCAAAGGCATGCAGGTTGGTGGGTTAGTTGGTCTCTAAATTATAGCTAGTGTGTGGATAAGTTTTCCAGAGTATTGGGGGAGGGGGAAGTTAGGGAGACTTGAAGACATGTGGAAAACTGGTATAAAAATGGATGCTTGATGGTTGATGTGGACTCAGTGGGCCAGTTTACCTCATTGCTGTCCCATGACTCAACAAAATATTTCCTTGTTTTGATATCTAACTCGTGTGCATTATTTGACTTCACAACTAATACAGTCAGAAATTTCATGTTAAATTTACACTGAGTGGGATTTAAGGGATGACTTTACCTTGTAACTGATACTGGCGCTGGAGATTTTCCCGACTTTAAATCAGTTGTTAGTTTCTCTTTCGTGGAAGTCAGTGAACGCTTTTCTTGCTCAGTTACAGACAAATGCTCAGGACTGCTTACTTTCTTAGCTGCACGAGTGGTTGGTTTATTCTGGCTACTTACATCACTGGTCAGGTTTCTTAAAGAAAAAAAATCAGAACTGTAAGTACTGAAAATGCACAATTATACACACTTTGTAATTAAGATACTATAGGTCAAAGGTGGAAGAGATTTGAGTCATAGTATCTGTACAAGTTTGTTACTGTTAAATTACATTCCCTTCTGCATTTATATTTATATTTTCCAAAAAAGTACTTGTGAATTTAACTGATAATTATTTATGCACCATCCAAAATGAATGGCACTATATATTGGTACCAAAATGGTGAAAAAAAAGATTTAACAATGAATTGGTGACAACCTAAGAAAGTCTGGGCACACATTTACTGCAGTATTATGAATAATTTGGGGTTTGTATGCAAACTGAACTGCAATATTTCAGCAAGGAATATTAAATCATGGCAACCACTTATTAGCTATATGGAAGAGACACTAACAGAAGGATAACATTTTTTGCTTAAATATTTAATTATTCAAATACCTAATCTAATATCCAGTTATTACTTTACATTTCTCATGTTTTCTACCATACACTGCATCTAATATTACATAAGCAAGTGAGTTGGGATTTCCCCAAGGTGTGGACAAAAACAACTTTCTGCCATAAACATCAAATGTAATTTAGCAAACAAATCCCTCTATGTAGGTTGAATTATCTCCAATTGGTAGCACCAGATGATAACTGGCTTTTTCATGCCACATCCTATCATTGAAGCTCTTTAAATGAAGAGTATTCTTGCAATTGCACAATTAACAATATAAGTACTAACTTTTTTTAAACTGAAGGCAGATATTTAGATTAAGAAAGCTAGAACAGAAAACTACCTTGCTTTATCTTCAACTTTTGTTGTCTTTTCGTGCGATTGTGTTGGACTTTCCTCCTCCTCTTGTGCTTGACCTGGTGTGGCTTCAACAGGTTCACCCACTACAGCAGATCTCTCCTCTTATAGTATTAAAAACACAGCAAGACAATGTCTTAATACTGGTAAGGTAAAGGTTTAAATTCTTAAGATGTTTCCAATAAAAAGGTCTCACTTCGCTACTTCATCCCTCAAAAATGGAAAGTTGGAGTTGTACTTTAATATACCTGAATGAAGATGTCTCCTTTTAGGAGGATTTTCTACTGGAGTGTATGGGCGCTTGGGCTTTCTTTCGTTTTTGGTGGAACTTTGCTCTCTAGCACCTGTGACAGATTCTCCAGTCTATTTTGGAAGGAAAAGTTGCATTGATATTTTTGTATACAATTCCTTTAAAAAAAAACACATTGGAGCAAAAATATAAATACCACTAAATCACCATTTTGCAGTCAAAGTTTTGATCTGCTAGGATATCGACGTAATTAATGAAGCTCTTTAGATAGTTCAGTCAATACTATATTGCGATCTGCTTACTCAGCTTTCAAAACCTCAAGTGTGATTGTGCAAAATACCAAAAGGTTTTATACATAAAAGGTATTACCAGAATGCATATTCTATACAAAGAAGCAATTATTGGAAGTTGACAAGATTCAAACTAGTTTGTATGCTTGCTTATATTATTAAGCTGCAGTAAACAGTATATTCACCTTAAATTATTGGAATACCTAATGCATAAAATATGACAATGACAAAACAGTAAACAATGTCAGACTATGACTAATTTTGTACATTTGTGAAAGTGAAAAAATTAAAGTGGCAATAGCAATTTTACTTAATCATCAAATCAGCCTTGCAAGTTCCTACAACATATGCTAATTAATGTATATATTTTCACAAAACAAATCTACAGAGTAAAATGGATAAAGCTTAGGAAAGGAGGTCTTTCTTCTTGCCGAATTAACTGGGTCTTAATGCGCATCATACAACCAGAAACATCAAAACATTGAACAAATGCTGACTCCTCTCCCAACATAAAAATAAAAATCCATTAATCATAATATCAAAGTTAACAAACTTTGTGGAAATTATGTGTGCTTGCATAAACTAGTTTGGCATACCTAAATTGAGTCAGATTTAGTGACCTCAGAAGGTACCAAGATGGCCTAAAAACTGGTTACATAATATTGTTCTAAGGACAGGGAATGTTACATGACATTGGTCTATGTTTTGGGCACTGCTCCCTCTCAGCTGTGTGGCCGTGCAGTAACTAAAATTACTTGCACTGATATATAAAGTGTAAAACTAAACTTCTTGCACTGCATCAGTAACTGTTAATTGGCAACTCTCAACAGTCCAGCAGTCAGGATCATCCAATACATTCAGTACTTTTAATAGCATGTAATTACACCAGCTATCCTCAATGCCGAACTTTAGGTAGCGTTTGGCAGTGCTTTTCATCAGTGAATCCAACATGACGCTCTCTTCATTCAACTGTGTAGAAAACCACATGACCACAGACTTTAACATGCTCATCACACCAACCTTAAAGGCTCACCTCCCACAATTATCCAGGTGGTTATAGAGGCTCCAACCTAGCATGGCTTATTATTTAATCTCCTAAATGCGAGTCCAATTCTTCTCATTCACTGAAATCAAAAAATGCAGCAAACTACTGCCAGCACTCCAATATATATTTACTTTTATTGCTACTGAAAGGTTTATCACTGATAAACATGATAGAATTTGCAGAGAAGCAGCAACAGGGAGCAAATTCACAAATCAAAGGTGAAAAGGGTCCTTCTGCAGGACTCCTTAAAACTCGCAGGTTGAGTCAGCAGTATGGAAAGCAAAAGCAATTTTAACATTGATTTCCAGAGGACAAGAATAGAAAAGGATGTAATGCTGAGGCTTTATAAGGCATTGATCAGACCACATTTGGCGAATTGTGAGCAGTTTTGGGCCCCATATCTAAGAAAGGATGTGCTGGTGCTGGAGAAGGTCCAGATTTACGGAAATGAATCCAGGACCAAAAGGGTATGAGGAGACTGTACTCATTAGAGTTTAGAAGAATGAGGAAGGTTATCATTGAAACTGAAGTTAAACTGACTTTAACTTCCCTAATATTGATTGGCACCTGATTAGTTCCAAGGGTTTAGATGGGGCAGAGTTTGTTAAGTGTGTCCAGGACGGATTCCTGTCACAGTATGTTGACAGGCTGACGAGGGGGAATGCCATACTAGGTCTAGCACTAGGTAATAAACCGAGTCAGGTCACAGATCTCTCAGTGGGTGAGCATCTGGGGGACAGTGACCACCGCTCCCTAGCCTTTAGCATTATCATGGAAAAGGATAGAATCAGAGAGGGCAGGAAAATTTTTAATTGGGGAAAGGCAAATTATGAGGCTATAAGGTTAGACCTTGTGGGTGTGAATTGGGATGATGTTTTTGCAGGGAAATGTACTATGGACATGTGGCCGATGTTTAGAGATCTCTTGCAGGATGTTAGGGATAAATTTATCCCAGTGAGGAAGATAAAGAATGGTAGGGTGAAGGAATCATGGGTGACAAGTGAGGTGGAAAATCTAGTCAAGTGGAAGGCGGCAGCATACATGAGGTTTAGGAAGCAAGGATCAGGTGGGTCTATTGAGAAATATAGGAAAGCAAGAAAGGAGCTTAAGAAGCGGCTGAGAAAAGCAGGAAGGGGGCATGACAAAGGCCTTGACAAGTAGGGTAAAGGAAAATCCCAAGGTATTCTTCAATTATGTGAAGAAAAAAAGGATGACAGGAGTGAAGGTAGGACCGATTAGAGATAAAGGTGGGAAGATGTGCCTGGAGGCTGTGGAAGTGAGCAAGGTCCTCAATGAATACTTCTCTTCGGTATTCAGCAATGAGAGGGAACTTGATGATGGTGAGGACAATATGAGTGAGGTTGATGTTCTGGAGCATGTTGATACTAAGGGAGAGGAGGTGTTGGAGTTGTTAAAATACATTAGGACGGATAAGTCCCCAGGGCCTGACGGAATATTCCCCAGGCTGCTCCACGAGGTGAAGGAAGAGATTGCTGAGCCTCTGGCTAGGATCTTTATGTCCTCGTTGTCCACGGGAATGGTACCGGAAGATTGGAGGGAGGTGAATGTTGTCCCCTTGTTCAAAAAAGGTAGTAGGGATAGTCTGGGTAATTATAGACCAGTGAGCCTTATGTCTGTGGTGGGAAAGCTGTTGGAAAAGATTCTTAGAGATAGAATCTATGGGCATTTAGAGAATCATGGTCTGATCAGGGACAGTCAGCATGGCTTTGTGAAGGGCAGATCGTGTCTAATAAGCCTGATAGAGTTCTTTGAGGAGGTGACCAGCCATATAGATGAGGATAGTGCAGTGGATGTGATCTACATGGATTTTAGTAAGGCATCTGACAAGGTTCCACATAGTAGGCTTATTCAGAAAGTCAGAAGGCATGGGATCCAGGGAAGTTTGGCCAGGTGGATTCAGAATTGGCTTGCCTGCAGAAAGCAGAGGGTCATGGTCAAGGGAGTACATTCAAATTGGAGGGTTGTGACTAGTGGTGTCCCACAAAGATCTGTTCTGGTACCTCTACTTTTCGTGATTTTTATTAACGACCTGGATGTGGGGGTAGAAGGGTGGGTTGGCAAGTTTGCAGACGACACAAAGGTTGGTGGTGTTGTAGATAGTGTAGAGGATTGTCAAAGATTGCAAAGAGACATTGATAGGATGCAGAAGTGGGCTGAGAAGTGGCAGATGGAGTTCAACCCGAAGAAGTGTGAGGTGATACACTTTGGAAGGACAAACTCCAAGGCAGAGTACAAAGTAAATGGCAGGATACTTGGTAGTGTGCAGGAGCAGAGGGATCTGGGGGTGCATGTCCACAGATCCCTGAAAGTTGCCTCACAGGTGGATAGGGTAGTTAAGCAAGGTTATGGGGTGCTAGCTTTCATAAGTCGAGGGATAGAGTTTAAGAGTCGTGATATAATGATGCAGCTCTATAAAACTCTGGTTAGGCCACACTTGGGAGTACTGTGTCCAGTTCTGGTCGCCTCACTATAGGAAGGATGTGGAAGCATTGGAAAGGGTACAGAGGAGATTTACCAGGATGCTGCCTGGTTTAGAGAGTATGCATTATGATCAGAGATTAAGGGAGCTAGGGCTTTACTCTTTGGAGAGAAGGAGGATGAGAGGAGACATGATAGAGGTGTACAAGATAATAAGAGGAATAGATTCAGTGGATAGCCAGCGCCTCTTCCCTAGGGCACCACTGCTGAATACAAGAGGACATGGCTTTAAGGTAAGGGGTGGGAAGTTCAAAGGGATATTGGAGGAAGGTTTTTTTACTCAAAGAGTGGTTGGTGCGTGGAATGCACTGCCTGAGTCAGTGGTGGAGGCAGATACACTAGTGAAGTTTAAGAGACTACTAGACAGGTATATGGAGGAATTTAACGTGGGGGGTTATATGGGAGGCAGAGTTTGAGGGTCGGCACTACATCGTGGGCCAAAGGGCCTGTAATGTGCTGTACTATTCTACGTTCTATGATCGAATATTGAAAGGTCTAGAGTGGATGAGGATACAGATTCAAAATATAACAAAATCCCTTTAGAAGAGAGGAGGAGGATTTTTTTTAAAGTCGGAGAGTGGTGAATCTATTGCTACAGACAGCTGTGGGGGCCAAATCAATGGGTATATTTAAAGCTGAGATTAGTAGGTTCTGGAACTGTAAGGGCATCAAAGGTTACGGGGAGTGGGGAAGACAGGAGAATGGGGTTGAGAGAGAAATTAAATCAGACATGATCGAATGGCAGAGAAGACTTTATGGGCCAAATGGCTTAATTCTGCTCTTAAGTCTTGCAGTCTAAAAAGTAAATCAAATTAATGGTGCATTTTTCGTTTTCACCATTAGTTTTATGGTACAAACACACAGAACAAAATTCATGTGAGCTGATGGTTATTACATGGATGTTTTCTGCAATTTCCGATGAGCAGCAAGTAGCTATAAACAGATCCAAATTATACATAGTGTTGCTATATACGGGACTGTACAAAAGTCTCAGGCACATGTATATAGCTAGGGTACCTGAGACTTTTGCACAGTACTGTAGTAATTTTATGATTTGCGCTGAACTGCTGTTGCTGCAGCAAAAAATTCATGATACATGCGAATGATGATAAACCCGATTCTGATACGGGTCTCTATTGTGTACCCAGAGTGGGAAGGTAGCAGGGAGAGGGGAATCATGGTTGGGAAAAGCGGAAGGTGGGGGTGCGGGCAACACTTAGAGACATTCTGTAATGATGAATAAACAAATTTAGAATCAAATGACCTTGCCTGGTGTCTCAGGGCGAGGTGAGTCTGCACCCACACTACCCCCTACCCCTTGGCCATCCTTCTCTGCCACCTGTCTCATACACCTCCTGCGGCACTCCACCCTTGCCATTCCTAACATTGTTTGCTCCTGCCAGATTTATAAATTCGCTCTTAAAGTACATTTATTATCAATGTACATATGCAGTATACAATCCTGAGATCCGTTCCACAATGACAACACAGTACTGTGCAAAAGTCTTAGATACCCTAGCTATATATGATGTACCTATGACTTTTCACACAGCTACAAGCCACATTGAAGAACAGGATGAAATAATCCTGCTAAGATATCAAACCTAGAATGAAGACCACCATGTTCAATTAGAGTCCAGATATGTTTGCAGAATTTGCGTGTTGACTTTGGTAACTTAGTATATTTAGTACTATAATTTTGTGGTTTCTTTCTCTGTAAAGTTGAAACGTGAATTGCAGATTCCCTATCTGGAACTGGTCTGACTGATTTTGCAGTAGAAAGAAAAGAGTTTTGACCAGCAGTCAGTCCGGACATCGTAAGTTTGGAGAGGAGGAGACTTCAATCAGGTCCATCACCCGAGGTAAAAGGCAGCAGCAAAAAAAAGACCTTTCAACAGTGATTAATTGCTGTTTGGGATTGATTAGTAAGAGCAAATTAAAGGAAGGCAGGGGGAAGCATAGCGGCCACCGTTTCAATGGACACAGTTCTTGGAGGCTTCAGTAAAGAGGCTTCACTTCACTCAGAGAAAGCAAAGGAAAGAAAACAAGTTTTTTTCCTTCTCTTATATCTGTTCAGCTAGGACAGTAGAGATGTCAGGCAGGAGAGTGAAATGCTCCTCTTGCAGGATGTTGAAAGACACTGAGATCTCTAGTGTCCCTGACTACAACTGCAAGAAGTGCATCCAGCTGTAGCTTCTAACAAACTGCATTAAGGAGTTGGAACTGGAACTGAATAAACTCCAGATCATTCAGGAGGCTGAGGGGGTGATAGACAGGACACATAGAGAAATATGTGCAGGACACAGGAAACTGGGTGACAGTCAGGAAGGGGAAAGGGAAAGGGATTAAGGAGCTAGTGCAGAGTAGCCCTGTGGCCATTCCTCATCAATAGGTATATCACTTTGGATACTGTCGGGGGTGGAGGGGGGGTGAAATGACCTTACAGAGGAAAGTCAGTGATCGAGTCTCTGGCACTAAGTCTGCCTCTGTGACTCAGAAGAGAAGTGGGGGGAGAAGTGTCATGCTGTGGTGATCGTGGGTTCATTAATTAGGGGAATGGACAGGAGATTCTGTGAGTAAGAACAAGATTCCCATATGGTATGTTGCCTCCTGGGTGTCAGGGTCCAGGATATCTTGGACTGAGTCCTCAGCATTCTTAGCGTAAGGATGAACAACCAGATGTTAAGGTCCATGTAGGTAGGATGAGTGACAAAGTTCTGCATAGAGAGTTCAGGAAGTTAGGTACTAAGTTAAGGACAGGACCTCCAGGGTTGTGATCTCAGGATTGCTAACCATGTTAATGAGGCCAGGAGTAGGACGATTATACAGTTTAATACGTGGCTAAGGAATTGGTATAAGAGGGAGGGCATTAGAGTTTTGGATCACTGGGCTCTCTTCCAGGGAAGGTAGGACCTGTAGAGAAGGGACTGTTTGCAATTGATCTGAAGGGGCCTAATATCCTAGGGATAAGGTTTGTTAATGCTGCATGATGGGGTTTAAACTAGAGTTGCAGGGGGATGGGAACCAGAGTGTCAGAACAGTTAGTGGAGAGGTTGTGGAGGCAGATGTTGTAAAGACCTCAGACAAAGTTAGGAATCAAAAGGCTGAGCATGGCACGACTAGTGTCCTGAGCTGCCTATAATGCAATGCAAGTATCATCGTAGGAAAGGCAGATAATAGTGCTGAAGATGAGCGAGCTGGTTTACAAACGGAGGCAATGTGTATTGAGGAGAGGCTGTTGATAGAGAGCAAAACTGCAGTCAACAAGATGAATTGCAATGTAAAAGGCAGACAAAATCGAAAAGGGTGAATACAGGACTGAAGGTGTTGTATTTGAATGTGTGCAGCATACAGAATAAGGTAGGTGAACTTGTAGTACAGTTGGAGATAGGCAGGTATAATGTTGCCATCACTGAATCATGGCTGAAAGACTATAGCTAAGAACTTCATGTCCAAGGATACACGTTGTATCGAAAGGACAGACAGGAAGGCAGAAGGGGTGGCATTGCTCTGTTGGTTAAAAAAAAATCAAAATCAATTAGAAAGAGGTGACATAGGGTCAGAACATGTTGAATCATTGTGGACAGAGCCAAGGAACTGCAGGGGTAAAAAGCCCCTGAAACAAGTTGTGTACAGACACCCCCCGCCCCTCACAAACAGTAGTAAGGATGTGGCCTACAAATTACAATGGAAGATACAAAATGCACGCCAAAAGGGCAACGTTACAATAGTCATGGGGGACTTCAATATGGAGGTAGATTGGGAAAATCAGGTTAGTGCTGGATTACAGGAGGGGGAATTTCTAGAGTGTTATAAGATGGCTTTTTAGAGCAGCTTGTGGTTGAGCCCATTAGAGGATCAGCTATTCTGGATTGGGTGTTGTGCAATGATCCAGTATTGATTAGACAGCTTAAGGTAAAAGAAGCCCTTAGGGAAAAGTGATAATAATATGATCAAATTCACCCTGAAATTTGAGGAGCAGAAGCAAAAGTCAAACGTATTACAGTAGAGTAAAGGGAATTACAGAGACTTGAGAGAGGAATTGGCCAGAATTGATTGGAAAAGAACACGGGCAGGAATGACAGCAGAGCAGCAATGGCTGGAATTTCTGAAAACCATTCGGAAGGTACAGGATGTATACATCCTAAAGAGGAAAAAGTATTGTAAAGGAAATATGACACAATCCTGGCTAATAAGAGAAGTCAAAACCAACATAAAAGCCAAAGAGAGGGCATATAACAGAGCAAAAATTAGTGGGAAGTTAGAGGATTGGCAAGTTTTTAAAAACCAACAGAAGGCAACTAAAAAAGTCATTAGAGGGTAAAGGTGGAATACGAAAGTAAGCTAGCCAATAATATTAAAGGGGATACCAAAAGTTTCTTCAGATATATAAAGTGTAAAAAGAGGTGAGAGTGGATATCAGACCTCTGGAAAATGATGCTGGAGAGGTAGTTATGGGGGAACAACGAAATAACAGTTGAACAGAATAGGTATTTTGCATCAGTCTTCACTGTGGAAGACACTAACACTATGGTGGAAGTTCCAGGTGTCAGGGTGTAAGTGTGTGAAGTTAACATAACTAGAGAGAGGTTCTTGGGAAAGGGAAGAGCCTGGAAGTAGATCAGTCACCTGAACCAGATGGTATACATTCAGAGTTCTGACAGGGGTGGCTGAAGAGATTGTGGAGACATTAGTAATGATCTTTCAAGAATCACTAGATTCTGGAATGCTTCTGGAGGACTGGAAAATTGAAAATGTCATTCCAATCTTCAAGGAGGGCAAGAGGCAGAAAAAAAGAAATTATAGGCCAGTTAGTCTGACTTCAATGTTTGGGAAGATGTTGGAGCCAATTATTAAGGATGAGGTATTGTGGTACTTGGAGGCTGTAGTCAGCATGGTTTCCTCAAGGGAAAAGTTTGCCTGACAAATCTGTTGGAATTACTTGAGGAAATAACAAGTAGGACAGACAAAGGAGAATCGGTTGATGTTGTGTACTTGGATTTTCAGAAGGCCTTTGACCAGGTGACACACAAGGCTGCTTAACAAGCTATGAGCCCACGGTATTACAGAAAGATTCTAACATGGATAAAGCAGTGGTTGATTGGCCGGAGGCAATGAGTGGGAACAAAGGGAGCCTTTTCTGGTGGCTGCCGGTGACTAGTGGTGTTCCACAGGGGTCTGTGTTGGAACCAATTCTTTGTATGTTCTATGTCAATGATTTGAATGATGGAATTGATGGCTTTATTGCAAAGTTTGCAGACCACGTGAAGATAGGTAGAGGGACAAGTAGCTTTGAGGAAGTAGAGAGGCTGCAGAAGAATTACGGCAGATTAGGAGAATGGGCAAAAGAAATGGCAAATGGAATACAATGTCAGTAGGTGTATGGTCATGCACTTATGGTAGAAGTGAAAGGTGTTATGTACCCCTAGGGTTCATATTTTCTATGGAGTGTACCTTTTAAAAGAGAGAGAGCAAGTTGTGCAACACAGACACCTTGTTATTAAGAGAGAGAGAGAGAGAGAGGGGTGAAGACTACTTTGAGATGGTGTTATGGTTTCTCTGCAATGTGTTTACACTTTTGTAAGGACACTGCCAGCTTCTGTGTTCTTACGGGGGGGGGAGGGGGGAGCTACTTGATGGACAGCTGGTGTTCAGCATGGTGAGATAAATACGAGATCAGGCGATAGACACACGGACACATGATTTTGGACACTGGATGAGCTTTGTTGTGCCCACAGAAAGGTGGGTTTTTGGAGGATCAATCAGGAGAATCGATCAGTGGCTCCTGCAGTGGGGAAAAGGTGTGACTGGTGGGAAGTTATCCGTGTGTCCAACCCTCGCCTGGGTTGATAACCTCACCACAGAAAAATGGTTCCCTTGTTGTGGTCACATTGGTGACTTCTAAAGGATTTTGGAGGACAACGGGAAGATCGACAGCATCAGCTCACCTGAAGAACACCTCTCTCTCTCTCTATCACTACTCAACTGAATACCACGAACTGAACTGAACTTCACCCATCACCATAAGACTATATCCATTTACCCCTAGGCTTGAAGAAGCATTATAGAGATATATATATATATAAAATCTTTGTTAACCTGTTCGATCTATCTGATTTTATATTAATGTACTGTGTAGTTACTAATAAATAGTATTAGTTAATAGCAATACCAGGCTCCAAAGTGTTTTCTATTTCTGCTGGTTCTTTAACCCGTAACGGGGTACGTGACAAAGGGTTGACTATTTTCTAAATGGAGAGGAAATACAAAAACTGAGATGCAAAGGTACTTGGGAGTTCTGGTGCAGGACTCCCCAAAGGTTAGTTTGCAGTTTGAGTCTGTGGTGAGGAAGGCAAATGCAATGTCAGCATTCATTTCAAGAGAACCAGAATATAAAGGCAAGGATGTAATGTTGAGACTTTTTAAAGCATGGATGAGGCCTCACTTGGAGTACAGTGAGCAGGTTTGGGCCCATTACCTTAGAAAGGATGTGCTGACGCTGGAGAAGGTTCAAAAGAGGTTCACGAAAATGATTCTAGGATTCAATAGCTTGTCATATGAAGAATGCTTGATGGCTCTGGGCCTGTATTCACTAGAATTTAGAAGAATGAGGGGTGACCTCATTGAAACCTATGAAATGGTGAAAGGTCCTGATATAAGTGGATGCGAAGAGGATGTTTCCTATGGTGGGAGCGTTTCAGACCAGAGGACACAAACTCAGAAGAGGAGCGTCCTTTTAGAACAGAGATGAGAAGTAATTTCTTTAGCCAGAGAGTGGTGAATCTGTGGAATTCTTTGCCACAGGCAGCTGTGGAGGCCAAGTCTTTATGTATAAAAGGCAGAGACTGATAGATTCCTGATTGGAAAGGACATGAAGGGATAGAGGGGGAAGGCAGGAGGTCGGGGCTAAGAGCAATAACGGATCAGCGATGATTTGAAATGGCGGAGTAGACTGGATGGGCCAAATGGCCCAATTCTGCTCCTATATCTTATTGTCTTAAAAGAGGGGGGCATGTGCTCACGTACCTATGTTAAACTCACAATTACAGTACCTTAGTTACTTTTGACTTGTTTGCAGCTGCAGGTTTGCCCTGACTGACCCGTAGCACAATGAACATCTAACAAAGCTGCAGTGATCATAAGATTTGCAATTAATTTTTGACCATAAGACAAAAGACCAGAATTAGGCCATTTGGCCCATCAGTCTGCTCTGCCATCCTATCATGACTAATTTATTATCCCACTCAACCCCATTCTCCTACCTTCTCCCTGTAACCTTTAAACGACTTTACTAATTGAGAACTTAACAAACTCCACTTTAAATATATCCAATGACTCCACTGCTGTTTGTGGCATTGAATTACAGATTCATCATGCTCTGGCTGAAGAAATTTCTCCAAATCTCTGTTCTATAGGGACGTCCTTTAATTCTGAGGCTGTGCCCTCTGGCCCTAGAATCCTCTTCTATTGGAAACATCCTCTCAATGCTCAATCTAGCTAGGATTTTCAATATTTGATGTTTTAATGAGTTCCTGCCTCATTCTTCTGCACCCATGTGAGTACATGCCCAGAGTTATTAAACTCTCTTCATACATTCACAGATTATTCTCATGAGCCTCCTCTGGATTCTCTCCAAAGCCAGCACTTCCTTACACGGATAAGAGGCCTAAAACTGCTCAAAATACTCCAAACGCAATCTGACTAGTCCCTTAAAAAGCATCAGCATTACATCATTACTTTCAGATGCTTGTCCTCTTGAAATGAATGCTAACATTTAATTTACTTTCCTTGTCCTTCTCTCACCTGCAACTTAAGCTTTACGGAATCCTGCACGAGGACCCTCAAGCCCCACTGTAGCTCTGATCTCTGATTTTTAAATTTGCTCCCCATTTAGAAAATAGTCTACAACTTTATTTCTTTTACCAAAGTAGGTAGCAGGGGACTCTAACTATAGCCCACTTAAGTCACCCTTTATGGATGACCTGAAGCCAGTTATTGCCAGTATGGTTAGCTTAACAAAATCAAATTAAAAGGAACCTACACTTCCTCAGCCAGTTAATAGATACTGCTAACCAAGTGGAAAGAGAAATGGAAGATTCGTAAGAGCATAATGAACTGGACTACTCGACCAACAACAGACGAGAGACCAAGTCCCTAGAGGACCATGTCACTATTGGGGCAAAATTGGAAATTGGGCTAGAAAACAAGGTGGTCAATGGAAAAGGGTTTATCCATCACTTCCACTAATACCGGAAGACCTGGCCCAACAGTAGTTTCAACTGACTACTGGTCAAAGGCAACTTTTGGATGCAGTCTCAAAGTCAAAAAATGACTAGTCAGTTTCCTGCCCCTTGTTCACTTTGATAGAGCAAAATAAAAAGGTTCCTCGATAGTCGAACTATCAACCACATGGCTGTAAGATAATATCTAGAATACTTGCCAACCATTGCTTCGATCATCAATGATCTGGTTGGTCTCCTGATTGCACCTGACATCGCAGATCAGCATGAACACAATGTACTTTGCTTACTTGATTATCTGCTCTCCAAGGGCCACAAAGCAAGTTTGGACAAGGCTCAATTGCAATAAGAGGAAGTAATTTAATTGGGAGAAATTAATTTTCCAAGGTGAGCAGGAAATTACCGAGTATATTACAAAGGTTATAATCCATTCTCTTCACTCTCCGGATGTTCCAGGGTTAAGTGAAGAGCCAATGAAATGGCATCTGCGGTTGACATCTTGTGATGGTAGGTAAATTGGAGTGGATCCAAGTCATTCCCCAGGCAGGAGTTGACATGTTCCATGAACAACCTCTCAAAGCACTTAATCACAGTGGATGCCAGTGCTACTGGACAGCAGAAGACAGCAGCAGTATAAAAGGAGAGCATGTGCTCACATTCCTTTGTTACAATCACATAAAGCTTTTGTTACTCTTCTGTCTTGATTGCTGGTGAAGGCTGAACCTGTCTGACCTGTACTATGATGAACATCTAAATGGCTGTAACCATTAAATTTGCACCTCATTCTTGACTTCCTAGTTTTCTTCCATCATCTTCTCTCCCTACCCACCTTCCATCTCACCTGGTCTCAAATAACACCTTGTACTCTTTCCCCTAAACACCCACCTTCTTATAGCTTTTAACCCCCTTTCTTTACAGTCCTAATGAAGGGTCTCAGCCTGAAACACTAACTGTGTATTCCTCTCCATAGATGCTACATGACTTGCTGAGTTCTTCCAGCATTTTGTGTGTTGCTTCTGAAGAACGTGCAGAAATTCACGTATAGCCAGCTACTCAGCTATTACTCTCCAGTGTCAGTCTAGCTTTATTTACCCATGTCCTAAAGTGAATTTACAATTGCATTTTACTCATAATTTGAGCAGGAAAAGCGCCTCCTAATGAGAATATGTTGCAAACCAGACTTCAGCAGAGTTACTACAAAATGAATTTGACTAAAATTAGACCTCAAAAACTGTTATGTTACAAAATGACCTTCCAATTGTAATAATGAAGGCCACAAAATGCAAATCAAGCTTCATTTCTTATTGTCACAGTAGGGTATTGATACACTGACATTTGCAAGAACTGCCTAGATCATTAACAGCAGGATCTAGTGACCCAAACAAGTGGAACATACTGAGCCATTTACTATACATTAATAAAAGCTGTTAGTTACTACAGCAATGCATTGGATGATTTGACCCCAAAAATGTTTGCCAATGGTTGCAACTGAGAACTTTCTCACACTGATTTTTTGGCATTTGCTCATTCACACATGGATCAACTTAGAAGTGTCAAGACATGTTGCCAGTGGATTCTGCTTTTGGCTGAAGTGCCTATAACATATTAATATGGATTGTCCAATTCAGAAAAGGCCTTGGACAAAGTGTCAAATCTATTCCTTAAAAAATACTGCCATTCAGACATATTAATTTATTCAATAGTACTGTTCATTAAAGCATCAGAAGCAGCTTCTTTATTTGCCAGACATGTCAACATAAACTGTCACAGTAATTTGCCACTCAGATTTCCACCGCGAGTTACTTTGGATGAAAAAAAGCTGCATCTAAACAGATCATTAAATTATGACAATTTCACTTCTATTAAGGATATCTCTGGGCATAAATTTCATTACTTAACTCCGTTGCTAATTTCTGTGGAAATATTGCTTGCTGCCCAAAATGTCAAATTCTTCACTAAATTCATTCCTCCAAGGGGAGGTTGGGTGGCCAGGGATGTTAGTTAACCTGGCCTTCTCAAACTACATTGGATTCAAATTAAGCTATTGTTATGCCAAATTCAGTTAAGGGGTAACTCAAAATTTGAAGCAGCGACATATTTTCATTAGGATGAATTTTTTCCTGTTCAAATTCTGAGCAAAAGGCAAATAAAATTGTTTTCTCTTTCCTCTGTAGCATAGAAGTGGTGATTAATATAGTTTTTTTTTCTAAATTAGTTTTTGAAACACTGACCTTTCGTTGAACAACTGAGATTCTGATTTCACTGACTGGCAATTCACTTATACAACAGTGAAATTGTGAATTGGCTAAGTAATTGAAAAAGAAAAACACAGAAGGGATGTGGGATAAAAATAGTGGTATAGCGGCAGTTGAAGTATTAGCACCATTACAATAGGTACTGGTGTACTCCTGTTACAGAATATCTATGTTACTATTACATAAGCAGACAGCACTCCAGTTACCACATCAAGCAGACAGACACAGCATGGAAGAGGAGACACATTTGAGTCACCTATCACAGCTGAACCAAAATGTTTCATATCTTCCACAGATATGTATCGTTTCTAAATTGCTACTTACCAGATCTTCATCTTTTAATTCATTTACGGCACTTGTGTTTATTTCTGACACAATATCCTGCTGAACTGGCAACTCTACAGGAATGGGTAAAGACATTTAATAAGGAAAACCCTTTAAGATACCATTATCAGTTGTCATTCTTACTATCATAAATTTATATAAACTATGTCCAACAACACTATTCTAAATGTAATCCTACTTATGAATATAATAAGTTTATGAATATTATGAATAAGTTTATGAATATTAATGTAAGCAGCATTCACTTGATTTAATAATCACACTGAGATCAGTCAAGGGCTATGGATGACGCAGTTTAGCACACCATTGATCCTCTTGAAATTAAAGCCCTGAAATTCATTACTTGTTATGTTACCGTATTTCCAGTTTTTGTTGAAGTCATATGGATATACTTTAAAACATTGGTAACCAGCCAGTTTAACATTAAAGAACAAATATTCTAACAAACAGTATGACACCTAAAACTAATATGAAGTTTTGTCCTCAAAAACACTCAGTGGAAAGAACAATCAAGTGGTTTTTAAATATAGAAATTCATATCATTCTGATTTCCATCTCTGGAAAAATACTGTGTATTCAAATACTCCAATTTTGAAAAACAATAACTTAACCACTCTTTGTAAATTATGAAAACTCTAAGCATTTTACAATTGAGCACATCCTTACTACCTTGCAACTCCACTTTTGGTGGCTCGCATTTGATGTCCATTTCTTCAGCTTGGTTTTTAGCACACAATTCCTCAGCAACATTTTCAGAACTGAGTGCCTCTTGCTTTCCAGGACCTTCCACAGAAGGTACACTGGAGTCTGAAACACTAGAAGGTGCCTCGTAGCTAAAATTTTCATCAAGTGTTGGAGTAGCTGGTGAAGAAGGATCATAATAAACAAACTGTGCTTTAGCAGCAATTGGATGAAAAAGACTAGAATCTTTAGTAGTTGGATCATCAGGAGAAGTTGCCACATAAGGGATATGTAAAGATCCCTGTTCCAAGTTTGGATGAACATTCATCTCATTTGATTTTGCTAACTGTTCATGAGCTGGCTTTTCACTTTGTTCTTTAACCGAAAGAGATATTTTACATCTGCCAGTCTCATTTTGTTCAGTTTCAAGCTCTTTTTCTCCCAAATTTAAATTCTCCCTAGGCTCAGTTTTGATCCTTTCACTTTCAAAGGTTTCTGTTCTCTCCTCTAATTTGTCTTCAGATTTTATCAGATTTTCAATTTGCACCATGTTTCCTGGAGGAGTGTGTGAAATTTCCTTAGTATCGAGTCTGCTTTCTTTTAAATGCAACTTGGAATTTTCTATATCAGTTCCTTCATTATTAGACTGATCATTTTCAAATTTTTCACTTGACTTTAAGAATGCATTTTCAGATTTTTCTTCTGTACTATTTGTTTCATTTTCTCCTAAATGCCATTCCTTTAACTCGGAATGTACAATATCTCTTTTCCCTTCTATAATTTCTTCATTTTTAATATCTGTATGCAGGTCAGCTTTGGATCCTGACTGACCATACTCCACTTTATGACTCTCTTGCATTTCACTAATTTTGGTCATTTCCACCTCCTCCACATACTCTGCCACATTTTTCAGCTCATTACTCTGGTCTCTGCTTTGTTCGTCTTCATGATCTGTTTCAGGCTTGGATAAAGCAGCTGGCAACTTGATCTCTTTTTCTTCTAATTTCTCATTACAAGGCAGATCTGGCACTTTATCCTTGGAACATGACTGAATTGTTTCAAAATTACCCTTTTCAGATCCTTCCTCATCACCTTGTGCTTTATCTTTGGTCTTTGCTTGCATGCTTTCAGAAAGTTCTTTAGATTTTGATTGAACATTTTGGAAATCACTCTTCTTAAATTTCCCTTTATCATAGTCCTTGATGCTTTCCTTCCCTTTCTCACTGGATTTTGACTGAGATGTTTCAGAATGTTCCATGGATTTTGAAAGTGTGTTTTCATATTTGTGTTTCTTATCCATTCCTTTTTCATTGTTTTGAATATTTTCCTGCACTCTCTCTTTGTATTTTGATCGGGAACTGTCTGAATGCTCCTTAGATTTTGACCGTGAATGTTCAGAGCGTTCCCCAGACTTCGACCGATTATTTCCAAAATCAAACCTTTGTTCCATCTTCTTTGCATTATTTACCTGCAAATCTTCCTTAGATCTTGAATGTGATTTTTCAAAATGTTTTATCTTAGAATCATGCCTTTTGTCATTTCCTTTCATTGAACCCTGAGCAGAATCTCGCACCTTTTCTTTGACTTTTGAGTGCGAGCTTTCTGAATATTCCCTGGATTTTGGGCCTGAGTTTTCAGAACTATGCTTCTTTTCTGTTCCTTTTTCATTTTGAATAGTATCCTGCACTTTGTCCTTGGATTTTGATCGAGAGCCATCAACACTATCCTTAGATTTAAGCCAAGCGTTTTCAGAATCACGTCTCTTTTCTACCCTCTCGTCATATTGAACATCTCCCTGCAATTTTTCTCTGGACTTTGATCTAGTGATTTCTGAATGTTCCTTAAATTTCAACCGAGCAGTTTCAGAATCGTGCCTTTTCTCCACAACTTTCTGCTTATGTTCATTATCTTCCTTGGACTTTGATCGAGACAATTCAACGCTTTCCTTTGTTTTTGACCGAGAGCTATCAACCTTTTCCTTGGATTTTGAGCTTTCAGATTCTCGTCTCTTTTCTACTCTCTTTTCCCTACTTTTATCTTCTTGCAATTCTTCCTTGGATCTTGACCGTGCATTTTCAAAATTCTTCTTTTTATCTTTATTTTTAACATCCTCCTGTACAGTTTCCCTTGACTTAGATCGCGAGATTCCAGATTCATTTTGATTTTCTTTGAATTTCTCATGACTTCTTGTATCGTCATGCATTTTCTCTCTGGATTTTGATCGCGAGTTCCCAGATTCGGTTCTCTTTTCTTTGCCTTTTTCAGAGCCTTTCAAGTCGTCTTGCAAGCTTTCCTCAGATAAAGACCGAGTGCGTTCAGACATGTATTTCTTGTCTTTACTTTTCTCATGGCCTTTATCATCAAGGGTATTTTCCCTAGATTTTGTTCGACCACGTTCTGACTCATTTTTCTTTTCTCTGGTTTTCCCTTCTTCATTTATACTTTCCTTAAATTTGAGGCAAGGGTTTTCAAAATCATTCCGTTTCTCTTTACATTTTTCAGTAGGTTTCACATCATCATGCACATTTTCCTTGAATTTTGACCGCAGGCATTCAGATTCATTTCTCTTCTCTTTGTTTTTCTCGTAACTTTTTGTATTTTCCTGTGTATACTCTCTGGATTTTGTCCAGGAGCCTTCAGCAATATATTTCTTTTCTTTTCCTTTCTCTTCTTTTATTTTAGTGTGATCTCTAGATTTGATATCTTGACCTTGTTCTAATATTGGTAATTCTGCAGAATCTGAAGGAGGCAGATCTTTGCTGTCACTTGATTGGATAACCTGTTGGCAATTAGTTATGACACTGTGTAAAGTAGTTCCCATCTTCTGATCATCATTTATGTCAATATCACAAGTCCAAGAGCTACTTTCAGATCCCATCAGTTCCCCATCACCATGTTTTACTTGCTTCATTTCACTTTTGTGCTTCGATGAATTTTTAAGATTTTCTTCTACTAATCCAAAATCATCAAGCTTATTAACACGAGATGGTTCCAATCCGCTCATATCCAAATCACTGTTTCTTGGTTGCTTTCGACAGGACTCATGATCAATTTTTAAATGGTTGTTGTTTTCACCATTCAACTCTGAAAGTATCTGTACAGATTTGAGTGGCTGGTCTGGAGCCTGTGCATTTTTGGAATCCTTTGTAGTTGCAGCAAAAGCCTTTTCTTTGCTCTGGAAAAGAAACTTGAGAAAGAACTTTTATAAGTTAACAAGTTACTTCCAAATTGTTTTAATTTAATCACATGAAAGCATGCAATTTATAGAGTAAAATAGATCAGCATTGAAATTAAATTATTGCATTAGATAGTCAGGTTTCATAACAATATAAAGTGCAACTTGGGACAATTACTGTGGCTAATTTTAAATTATACATACCATTTTGGACAATGAAATTTACTTCTTTCAGTACCAACTTACTATTTTATTCTTGAGTTCTATCAAAATTAATTTATATTTCCCAAACAGAACACCCTTCTAAGTAGTTTGGAAAGTTTGATGAAAAACGTTGCTATTTGTTGATCATTACAGAAAAATATTTTGTATACACCTTTGTAAATTAATATGTAGAAGAGTCTAGAACCTTTGTAAATTAATATGTAGAAGAGTCTAGAAAACTGAAAAGACCATTTTCAATTCTACATACCTCTGTTCTAAGCTGAATTTCCTTAAATTCTTCTAGCTGTTCACGCTTCCTTTTCCGGTCTTCATGATGCAGAGTAACTTCCCCCGATAAGGTTCTGTAAAACACAGATAAGTTGGACTACAAATCTCCAATTTGCAATATTCTGATGGATATAAATTACATTGAAGCAATACACAAGATCCAAATTTTTTGGGATTATCTACTTGGTAATTGTAGCGTCCAGCTCAAGAATGAACTTAGATGTATTCTTATTAACTTCAAAACAAATGATGAACACTAACATATTAAAAAGGATTCAATATACCAAGTATCTCTTCACACAAAGAGGATACACTATTATGAGACAAATATGGCTGTTTATTTTTGATACATTATTTTAGAAACTAAATTAATGTTACTTGGCAATTGAAATGAGCATCAACATTACTACACAAACTTACACAAAGAGCACCTTTAAAATTATTATTAGATACTAGATACAAAAAATATTTCGCCTCCTTAGTCATCAGAGGCAGAGGGTTTTTTGCACTTCAAGTGACACTTTCAGACACCAGCTCCACAGTATTATACTACTTTCCCAGTTGCAAACTATGTTATTGCAAAGACAAGCTTAACATTTCAATTCTTACATTAAATTAGGCATGATTCTCAAAAAATAGATTTAGAAAGCTGACAGCATAATTAAAATTTATTGCCAATTCTTGAATCCATCTTTAGTACTTTAATGATATTATTTCTGTTGTGTATAAAATACAATACTTCAACTTCAGTGGTATGATTTACACGTTAAAACTTTATCAATAGCTTGATTGCAGTAACTTTTCTACTTATTACATGGTATACACCGGCCTAGGCACACTTTTGCTAGATGACTTTTTTGAAAAAAGGCTTTGCTGAATCAAGAATCATGTAAATCAGAAAGGACATGGATAACAGGAGAATAGAACTGTCCAGTGGAGACCCAAGCAGTGTGTTGGATACATCGAGAAGAAAATAGGAGGTCACTTAACATGGCAAACTGTTAAATCCAGAAACAAGTACGAAGGTTACCACATTCATTTACACAAGGAAAATCGCTTCAGGGCTTTGCTAGAGGTAAATCAAATCACACCTTAAGTCTCCTTTCCTTTTTCTTCTCAGTGCCACTTTTTTCTCCAGGATTTTTTGTTCTTTCAAAGCTGCTTTGCTAACTTTTGAAATGAGGGAGGTTGGCTGCTGCATTTTTCTTGAATTAGTTTCAACATTTAAAGTACTGTTAATACCTGGAATAAAAATTAAATGTTCAATAGGTCTCACCAGGATGTTGTATCAGAAAACATAATATGCATGCATTTAAATAAATACTAACAATGAAAAGATCACAATCAAGGTAAAATTCTAGCCCAGCCTGGAAAATATGACCAATTTGTTTTCAATTATTAATGTAAACATAACTCCATAGAAGCATGCAAAAGAAAAGCTACTGAAAGATTTTAAGACAGGATAGTATTGGGTGAACAAATTATCGACATTCTCCAAGAACTTTTGCTCTTTCAAGACCACTTTGCTAACTTTTGAAATCGTTAATTTTTCAAAATAACTTTTGAAAATTGCTGCAACTTCCTTGAATTACTTTCAACACCTAAATTACAGATAAGATATTTAACTAAAAGCACCAAAACAAAACACAGTGGAACTATTAGTAAAGTTGCTGTCTCAAGAGCTCCAACAACCTAGGTTTAATCCTTCCCCGTAACTATGAATTTCATCTGGTATTCTGGTTTTTGCTCATAGTCCAAAGATAAGCAGTTCAGAATATCACTGATCACTAATCAGTGTAATTTTTCCTTTCTGTGCCAGTGAGCATTTATATCTGAGGTCATGCATTGAAATAGGTGGGGGTGTGGGGGGGGGGGGCAGAGAGAGAAGATGGTTTATGATTAGAATAAAATGGGATTAGTTTAAATGACTGGGAGAGGGAAGGACAGAAGGTCTTTTTCCACTTCATATGACTAATGCAGATGACAACTTGGAAAATTTGATACTCCTGATAGCACTACTACCACTACAACTGCATCGACTCAGGCCTAGGGGGCTGCTGTTGGGCACGATGATGGACTCTCCACTTCTCCCTCTCACTCATCAGTGTGTTCGGTTCATCTACATTAGCTGCACCGCTGTCTTCTAGGAGTGTGTTGACCATAGTCTTGGGAGGGCACCCAGGGTTCATTCTCCCATGCTTGGGCTCCCATATGATGACTAGGCTGGCAGGTAGCTCGGGGTGGCATAGACAGTGCCCCACTAGTTGCAGTCTTCTCGCCTCGATTTTAGTGGTGAGCATCAGTAGGTCGTCATAGAGCTCGACGTTCGTCAAGTGCTGTTGCCAACTCACGTCAAGAGCCATCCGGAGCATTCGTTTATAGCAACCATCTAGAGACTTTTGCATAGTCTTGGGAAGTGTCCGCGTCTCGCATCCGTATGTGAGAATGGACTCTATGACTGCTATGAAGATCCTCTTTTTAAGCCCTCTGGTCTGGTTCGACTTCCAGATTTCCTTCATGTCGTTCATAGCTCTCCATGCCAGCGCCTTCCGTATCTTTATGTCCTTCTCCGAACTCATCGTTCTTGACCCGAGGTACTTGTTAAAAGACTTTCTTCATGCAAGATAGCAAGAAAGTTTTAAATACGCACAATTTTGTTTTGAGGACCGGAAGAGGAAATTGAGAGTAAAGCCTTCACTTTTATTTAATTTGAGATTCTAAAGAATACAAGCAACTACATTTGGAGAGGCATCAAATTTGACCACATGATAGAAATTCCCATCGATTAAAACAAAAACATAAAAGTAGACTTAGTAGGGAAACAAAATACCAATTAAATTTCATGACAAATTCATATAGTCATTTCCTCACTTTGAAGCTCTGAAATAAAAAGGCCTTAATTACTTTTTTCCAGTGGTTGAAGATTTTCTTCATTCCTTTGAATCTCTTCTGATAGCTGGTCTTTCTCAATTTCCAACTGTTTGCGTTTGTCTTCTACCCTTTCTCTGTTCCACTGTCGCCTGAGTAACCGCTCTGCCTTTTCTTTTGCCTATCCAAAAGAGTGGTAAGGATATCATAATTTATTACATCTAGCAAACCCTATACACGTTAGTTGATATACACAAAATTTGTTTATAACAATGCTCTAGTTCTTATAACTTGAAAACAGTGATGCCTTTATGTATAACCACGATTTATAGATTACACAATAAGTGCGCAAAACAAGGCATTATAGATGCATTTGTAAATTTGAGATTTACAGCATTTTTGTTCTAAGCTTGAACAGAAGCAATAATTTAGATCCAAGCTAAAGATATTTATTCAGTTGATTTATCAGTATGATTTATTCAGTTCCATCGTTCCATATTACTATGAGCCACTTCAATATGTTTTGTACTTCAGTTGTCACATTATTGAAATGATCCCACAACTTTCAAGGACTCTTCTTCTCATTTCAAGATATTTATTGTTCTTCCTTTTTGTATTTGCACAGTCTTGTTGCACCCAAGTTGGTGAGGTCTTTCATTGACTCTATTCTGGTTATTATACAAGTATGCCTGCAAGAAAATGAATCTCAGGGTTGTAAATAGGTGACATGTTTGTACTTTGATAATAAATTTACTTTGAACTTTTTATAGTGCCAAAACTATTCCTCCCAAAATATTCTTATGTAACCAGGAATAGAGCACACAAAAAAAAAGTGAGTTAAAAGTTCTTAACTGGTACCTGCATGTGTCAAAGATATTGGCAGGAGAGAAATATGAACATGGCAAAAAAAAAACACAGGATCAAATGGAAAAAATAATTAAGAACTTAAAGCCTATAGCGAATTGAACTCTTAAATTGATAAATACAGCAATTTTACATAATCAATTTGTTTCTAAACCTGTATCACAAATACACAAATCATTCCTTGTTACTGTCTGCATCACTCCCCATACCCAAATTCAAAACCCAAAACATCAGAATGGTCAAAATAATATGAAATAGCTCTAACTTACAATGGACTGGCGACGTTGAACCACAGTTTCTTCATCGTCCGAATCATTATAGTACTTTGAATAAAGAAACGGTTTGTGGACATACGGATGCCGTCCATGTTTCGCTTTGATTTCCTTTTGTTCTTCTTTGGTTGTTTCCAAATTCATATCTTTTTCTAAACAGAAAAGATGTTTAATAAAACCCTAAGATACTTTGAGTAAATTTTGGCTCGGGTTTCCCAATTCCACTTTTAATTCTATATTTGGAACACAATCTACTGTATTTTATTACACTTTTTCAAATTGAGCAGAAGCTTCTTTGATTTTTAGAAATGATGGCGCCATTGGACTGGAATCCAGTGTGCATCTTTGTGGATAAGTTTTTATGCAATTCAAGGGAGGAGTTTAGAAAACCTGACACTTTTATGAAAGAAGGTAAGCTGAAAAAAAATGCAGCAATAGTCAAATCTGTCAACAAATATGGCATCAACGAATGTTTTAGTAGTAACATTTGAACCAGGATCTGAATCTGGTAATATAATGTGTGTTGTAGTAGGGAGTCTTGTTAGCGGAGAAGCCGAAAACAGCCCGGCTCAGCTACAGAGATCTGCTGGAAGTGACCACCTATCTACACCCTGTTGCATGGTTCAAATACTCTCATTGGAACTTTTCGACCCTCTCTTACTGCTCCCCATCTGTAATTTCTTCGGCCCTTCAACTTTTCGACAACATTGATTTCTGTAACTTCCATTAATGCCCCTCCTCCCCTTCTTACTCCACCCCTATTTATTTATTTATGTATTTATTTTCTCTCTTTCCCTTTCACAATAACTCCTTGCCTGTTCTCCATCTTCCTTTGGTGCTCCCCTCCCCCTTTCTTTCTTCCAAGGCCTTCCATCCCATGATACTTCCCCTTCTCCAGCCCCATATCCCTCTTGCCAATCAACTTTCCAGCTCTTGGCTCCATCCCTCCCCCTCCTGTCTTCTCCTATCATTCCGGGTCTCCCCCTCCCCCTTTCAAATCTCTATCTCTTTCTTCCATTAGTCCTGACGAAGGGTCTCGACCCAAAACGTCGACTGTACTTCTTTCTATAGATGCTGCCTGGCCTGCTGCGTTCCTGGGTGTCAAGATCTCTGAGGATCTAACCTGGTCCCAGCATATCAATGTAGTTACAAAGAAGGCAAGACACTGGCTATACTTTATTACAAGTTTGAAGAGATTTGGCATGTCAAAAAATACACTCAAAAACTTTTATAGTTGTATCGTGGAGAGCATTCTGACAGGCCGTATCGCTGTCTAGTATGGAGGAGCTACTGCACAAGAACGAAAGAAGCTGCAGAGGGTTGCAAATCTAGTCAGCTCCATCTTGGGTACTAGCCTACAAAGTATCCAGGACATCTTCAGGAAGCGATGTCTCAGAAAGGCAGTGTCCATTAAGGACCTTCAGCACCCAGGACATGCCCTTTTCTCACTGTTCCCATCAGGCAGGAGGTACAGAAGCCTGAAGGCACACACTCAGCGATTCAGAAATAGCTTCTTCCCCTCTGTCATCCAATTCCTAAATGGACATTGAATCTTTGGACACTACCTCACTTTTTTAATATATAGTTTTACTGTTTTTGCATGTTTTTTTTTTACATATATTCAATATACGTATACCGTAATTCAGGGATCCCCAACCTTTTTTGCACCACGGAGCAGTTTAATATTGACAATATTCTTGCGGACCAGCTGACCTGGGGGGGGGGGGGGGGCGGTGTTCAAGTAGGGTTATACTCACCTCAACATGTCGCTTACAGTTAGGGTTGCCAACTTTCTCACTCCCAAATAAGGGACAAAAGTAGCAGTCAAATCCTGACGAAGGGTCCCAGCCCGAAACGTCAACTGTACCTCTTCCTATAGATTCTGCCTGGCCTGCTGCGTTCGCCAGCATTTTTTGACGGGTGTGTTGACGGGACACGGGTTTACCCCGAGAAAGACTAACACGACCATGAAGCCTTGCGCGAGCACCTGTGTGCGCATGCGCGATGTGCGTATATGTGGTGTACGCATACGCGTACGTGCCGATTTTTTTCCCCCACAAATCGGTTTTGGCTTAATCTTCCCGACTACACTGTACATACATTATTTCTACTTTATATAGATTGTGTATTTATCATATCATTAATGCTTTTACTATATGTTAGTGTTATTTTAGGTTTTATGTGTTATTTGGTATGATTTGGTAGGTTACTTTTTGGGTCTGGGAACGCTCAAAAATTTTTCCCATATAAATTATTGGTAATTGCTTCTTTGCTTCACACCATTTCGGCACAAAAGGTTTCATAGGAATGCTCTACCTTAGCGGGGGAAATACGGGACAAGGGCGTTCCTGTATGGGACAAACCAATTTAGCCCAATATACGGGATGTCCCAACAAATACGGGACAGTTGGCAACCCCATGTTCAAGTTCAACAGTGTGTGACAGGGAATGAGGAAAGGTGCAGCTGACTCATATTGTTTCCTCGCGGCCCAATAGCATATGCTTTGCCGCCCGGTGGTTGGGGACCACTGCCGTAATTGATTTACTTGTTTATTTATTATTATTTTTATTTTATATTTTTTCTCTCCGCTGGATTGTGTATTGCATTGAACTGCTGCTGTGAAGTTAACAAATTTCACTTCAATGCCGGTGGTATTAAACCTGATTCTGATGCAGTAAATGCAGAACCAAACACCAGCTTGGAAAGCAATTATGTTTTCAAAAATTTGAGGGGTGGGAAACTCATTGGAGATGTGGCAGTAGCTTGAAAGAACCACAGGAATCAAAGGCAATTGCAACACATTTAAAGTGGAAGAGTCAGGTCTTCTGTACAAGGAGCTCTTGACACAGCAAAGTAGGAGGCATAAGCGTTACAGTAAGTGCTGGAAGACGAGAGCATTAGGTTGCATACCCGAGGCAGTTAATGGAAACAGCATTGTTAACCTAATGGGTAGTCTTAATGGCAAAGTTTGCAAGCTCCCTGCATTACTTCTCAGGAGGCAAGTGTGCAAAGCTTAAGTAGTCTAGGGCATGGGTTTGTGAAGAGAAACCACAAATGATCAGTTTTCAGCATCACCAATTAAGCATACAGTTTTATCAATCAACAACCGGATACACACACATACAACAGACAGATGAGATCCTGCATGTTGAGAAAAATAAACACAGCAGAGACAGGAGCTAAGGATGAATATCAAGAAATATCAAGCATAAGTTATCTATTTGTCTGGAATCACAAAATATCCCCACAAATAAAAACAGTTGGGGATATAGCCTAAGGATACAAATTGAGATCAAAGAAGAGAAGCCAAAGTAGAAATTCAAGACACATACAGTGAAAGATCAGAGCAAGCAACATAAAAATAGCAAGACACATAAAAAATTCTGGTGAACGCAGCAGGCCAGGCAGCATCTATAGGAAGAGGTACAGTCAACCCTTCATCAGGACAGTCCTGACGAAGGGTCTTGGCCCGAAACGTCGACTGTACCTCTTCCTATAGATGCTGCCTGGCCTGCTGCGTTCACCAGCATTTTTTATGTGTCTTGCTTGAATTTCCAGCATCTGCAGATTTCCTCCTGTTGACATAAAAATAGCACAATTTTACACATGCAAAACAATTATCAGTGATAACCCTTTTGAAAAAGAATGCAATTATACTAAATCATAAATGAAATAAAAAAGGAAAACTAAAGGGAAGGTGGACTGCATTATAAAACAACACTATATAGTGAACAGGTAGACATTGACACAGGTAACATACAGACATCAGAAAAAAAATTAGCATATATAAGGAAGAGGATTATAGACTGCAAGTGAAGGCATTGAATAGAGATTAGCTTTATTTGTCATAAGTACATCAAAACATTGAAATATAAAATGAAATGTGTCTTTTGTGTCAAATCAAATCAGTGCGGATTTGTGCTGGGCAGTTGGCAAGTGTTGCTATGCTCCTGGTGCCAACATAGCATGTAACAATGTACTAACCCTAACTGCACATCTTTGGAATTATTTTAAGTTTTAAATCAGGAACTTACTGGATTTGCTGTTTAAAGTCCTGTTTTTCAACAGCCACGGAAGGTTTCTGAATTTATACCGTCGTGCTGTAAAGGGTCTTAACCTTGTATTTTATTTGAAACTTAAGCAAGAGTGCAAGCTCAGCTAATGGGAATGTTCAGGTCAACATCAGGATGATGCTGAAGGAATACTCAGGACAGCACTGGGCTAAACAGAATAGTTGTTTAACCTGCGCCTGTGAATTCCAACACATAGCATATACCAAGCATTTATTTTACTTCATCTTACGCACTTAGTGCTGCATGACATTAAGTAACATCCGCAAATTAAGTGACACTAAAAGTAGTTTGGGGGGAAAATGCAAAATAATAAGAGCAGCAGTAGAATATTTATGCCGCAGAATGGAACTAAAACAAAAGCTTTTAACTGAGCTTATAGAATCGAACAGACTTTCTCCTTCAAATATTCATGAGACTTAAAACAGGATTAAAACTTTGCCTAAAACTGTTATTGTATAGTGGCACAAATTTGAAAAATCAATGCAGTACCTTCAGAACTTTGCTCTTCTACTTCATCAGTGCTGTCAGAATCTGGAACTTCACCCTCCTCCTCTTCATCATCATCATCTTCCTCAAAGGAGGAAAGGTCACTCGTATGGACAGAACTAACAGTAATGTCACTCAGACCCTCAAAATCGGAATCTTCCAGGAAATACTCTGCAGATTGATACAACATAGGAATATGCTAAAGTGGGAATCAATGCCGTGAGTTTAACTGTTTCTCATTCACTTTGGTTTCAGAAACAAACAGTAAATTACTTTCACTCTAGTCAGAATGAAGCGCACATATTGCCTGCAATTCTTCTCCCATCCACTGTACTCTTCTACATACATGGTTCCAAACAGTGATCTTGTAGTCCATCTACCAAAGTCTAAATAATTTATGCAAAACAAGGGCTTCAATAGTGGCAGCTGAACTATGTCACCTTTACAACTCATGGAAAATGTGCCATGAGTAGCCTGTTTCTCCTCCTTAGGCAACATTTCTATTCTCTCTCTGACTCCCTTGTCCATTCCCCACCGATTTCCCTCCTGGCACTTAGCCCTGCAAGTAGCATGAGTATACTTGCCCATTCACCTCCTCCCTCACCTCCAATCAGAGCCTCAAACAACCCTTCCATGTGGGTTAGCAAGTCACCTGCATCAGCTACTACAATCAATGGTCCCAGTGCAGTCTCCTCTACATTGATGAGACCCAACGTAGATTGGGGGACCGCTCTGTCAAGCATCTTTGCTTCCTCCGCAGAGACAGGATTTCCTGGTGGACAACTATTTTAGTTACACTCCCTATTCCCATATGTCGATCCATGGCCTCTCTTACTGCCACAAGTCCACTCTCAAATTACAAGAGCAACACCTTACATTCCTTGTGGGTAGCCCCCAACCTGATGGCACACATATTGATTTTTCTCCCCCTCCTCTCCTTCCCCATTCTGACTATCCTCTAAACCCTTCTCTTCTCCTCACCTGCCTATTAACTCCTTATGGTGCCCTTTCTCCCATGGTCCACTCTGCCCTCCCATAAGATTCCTCCTTCTTCAGCCCTCTACATTTTCCACCTATCACCTGCCAGCTCCACACTTCATCCACCCTTGCCCACCCACCTACCTACCTTCCCCCTCATCTGCCTTCACCTATCACCTGCTAGCTTTGCCCTCCATCATCTGCTTATTCTAGCTTCTTCCCCCTTCCTTCCCAGTGCCGATGAATAGCTCAAAATGTCGACTATTTACTCCTCTTAGATTTTGCTTGCCCTGAGTTCCTCCAGCATTTTGTGTGCGTTAACTTTGGACTTACAGCACCTGAAGAATCCAGTGTTTATTCCAATTCAAGCCATTATGACACCTCCATTAATACAGTGCGCTTTAAGCTTTAATCAACAAGCACCTTTTATAAAAGTGTGAAATACTTGACTAAATATATGACAACTTGCTTTCCAGAAAACCTCACTGCTTGCCCTCAATTAACCTAGCACTTTCACTCACCAGGCATATTACTGAAGATATTTAAAAACTGTCAGAAGTCCTGATAACAACCCATCTTTACAAAAACCCCCACCTTCACCCCAGTATTTAACATTTTCAAAATGATATCACCACTGACATCACAAATTAATTAGCAACTTCACCACTGATATTTACAAACTTTATCATGCTACAAGGAAAAAGTTATGATATTATAGAAGTGCAGATGTTAGAAGAATATTGATATAGAAAGATAACCCATGATCAATTAACTAGACTATAAACACAGAATACTTGTTTCTTAATGCTGCACTAACCTAAGGCCAAGAATTTTCTATATTCTAGAAAAATGATAAGCATCACAATTTATCAGCCTGTGTTTGTTCAAATAGTTCACTGATATTCTATCAATAAGCTTCTACAGCTCTATGCACATGTAACACTTAATGAAATTAGCTTAAATAACCTGAAAAACATTCTCAGCACCTTTCTTTAAGTTTTCCTTGGCTGTCTGTTTAAGAGTTCCAGATCCACGTCGGACAGATTCAGAGTCTTTTCGTTTGCCTCTTCTCTCATTCTTTGACAACCCAAGTTGTTCAGCTTTTGTTACATCTTTTTCCCTCTTATCAATTTTATCATTTTTTTCAATCACATCTTCCAAATTTTCCACAACAGGCCCAGCCTTTTCATGCTTATCGTCAAAATCCTTCAAAGATGTTAAAACATTAATTGATCCCTCTGACTTAGGATAAAGCTTTCCAATCTCCGTTGTGGTTTCCAATGCAATTTTTTCAGTTTCTTCAATAGCATGATCTTTCTCCGTTCCAAGATCAAAAGCTTGAGATTTGAATTCTGTCAAGGGGATCTTCTTGGACATCTTTTCACACATTTTACCCAATGAATTCTCAGCTGTAATCCTGGAAGCACTGGCTTCCTGATTAAGGGAGGTTATTGTATCCAAAATAGAAAGAGCATCATTAGCTTTGCTTGTGCTAGGACAATTAGAAGGGCCTGCAAATAGAAGACACAAGTAAGGATACAACTATCAAAATAACACAATATACTACTGTTTCTTGTAAATTATTTTAACAATAGTTAAAAACGAACTCCCTGCCGTATCACATTCAAACTGTCACTGGATAATTTGCAATGTACCCTACAATATTTAACTTACGCACTTCACTTTGTTTATCAACGTGCCATTCAATTGTAGATTTAATTCTTACTTAATGAAAACATTGTGTATACTACTACTGCGCTTTGCTCTGGAGAAATGACTCGTTTGACAGTATATATGCATATAGCTAAATGACAATAATCTTGGCTTGGCCTGAACTTATCAACTTCTACATTTAAATGTGCTGCTGCTGCTAGAAACTGCTGTTCAACTTCCTCCTTTATAATAATAGTGTATTGATAGCTCATCTTATTTTTAGTCACACTTAAATATAGAATTAACAACATCAAGATCATAGTAATACTCATACAAAGGTTCACTGAAGGACTTAAATTCCTCCAACTGGACAATGCCATCTTTGCAAAATGTTACCAGTGAACTTGGATTGGCTTTAAACATGATCTTCCAAAGATGTCCCATGTTAGCTTCTATGCCATTAAAGAATTGATTAGAAAACGAGTTGCTCTTTTTAGAATTTTTTCTCCATTTTGTATATTTTACATTAAATGCATTGGTTGCAAAGGAAAGTTGATCAACATCACTCAAAGGCACTAAGTGTATCTCAACGTAACAAGACTATTGGAGGATAACAAGTCAGAGTTATACAGCACAGAAGTAAGTCTTTGGTACATAAATCTATGCCAACCACTATGCCTATCTATAATTCCATTTGTATATATGAATTGCATATCCTTTTATGCTCTGTTCATTCAAGATGTTGTCACCATTCCTGTTTTTATTATTTGTGGTATAAGTGAAATCAACATTCAGTTATTTTTGACTTTAAAAGTATTGTACAGTACATACACAAAAAGTTTTAATGGATCTCCTCAAAAACTACCCAAGATGATACCTGAAGTGGTAGGCTCTTGTTTCTCAGAATTTTGTGCAACGTTCATAGAAGCAGGCTCTTCTTTCTGATCCACAGTTGCTAAAAACTCATGAACAGCTTTTTCAACCTGAGGCCGGAATATGTGATTGATCTTTGGATCCACAACTTGAGAAATTATTCTGTCTACGCCTACCTCCAGCATACCCGATCTGCAATTAAGTCAAAGATAAATATTCAACACAATTTGTTATATACATTTTATTAAAGTATATATTTACATACATTTATATACATTTTTACAGCACATTATTTGTCTATTAATGATTAAACAAACATCCTCTCTGGAGGGAGAAAACAAAACTAACAGTTCAAAATTTATCCTAACATCATCCTAAATCCTTAATTCATTCTAAAATAAATCCTTCTAGATGGGCACATAACCTAGTGAAGATTGGGAGACAGGACAAAGTGTTCAGAATTTAAAACTGGAGGATTGACAGTCCTAGGGTGAGTACAATACCTCTCTGGGTTACAGAGGATTTAACATTTTTCATTATTTTTTCAAGATAGAAATATTTCTTCTGCTATTCATTAACTACATGCAGCAGATATTCCATTAGTTTAATTACTGATACTGTTAGGGTGAATATTGGATGAAATGAAATTATAGGAAGTGTATGCAGAGTGATATGATATGGGTAGCTATAGAAAATTAGGTTTCTGACTTATGGGGGAGGGGAGAATAAAAAAAAACAATATTTGGACAATTCTCAAGAATGGAACCCTCATGTAAATCAGGACTGTCTGTATGGCACAAAAGGTGTGTGTAGATAGCTGAAGGGGGAAACCAGAGGAATTGCAAATGCTGGAAATAAGGTTAAGGTGTAAAGAGTGAGAGAGGGTGTACAAATCTTGGACTGACATAAAATAAGCAGCTTGCATTTATACAGTGCTTTTAAATAGTATGAACAACCTACAGCACTTAACAGGAATATAAACAGATAACTAATGCCATGCTTTAAGCAGCATTTTACTGCGTGGGGAGACAGAGCAAAGAAAGAAATATTTAGGAATAAAATTCAAGAACTTGGGCTGAAACTGACGTCAATGGTACTGCAGAGGATTCAGGTGGCCAGTTTCTTGGTATCTATCGTACAGCGTCATTTGGTTTTAGTTTCCCACATTTCCTCCACTCTTCAGGAGTCCAATGAAGTGCTGTCTTGATGGAATTGACCTCTCTTCCCATCACATGCCCAATCCATCTCCAACATTTCCTCATAACTGTGACCATATCCTCTTGATTACACTGAAGGAACAGGGAGAGGTTGGACATCTATCTTGGCCAGAACACAGAGCTTCGTGATGTGGAATGACAATAGTTTGGCCGTACCAGGACACAGCTCTGGTACAGCTTCATCTTGGTGTGAACATTATACTAGGTTAATCCCTATGTTGCTCTACACCATCATGATGCTGACCATCTTCCCTGCTTGTGTATGCAACTGTTTTACCAGTTGCTGCCGTTAGTCTGTCAGACCCTGTCCACCTGCTTTCACCGATGCCCAGCATTGTACAGTAGGTTGTAATGACACATTCAGCAGTTATTTGTACTGGCTTGCCAGTGTGGTACATGGTTCATACATTCCAATAAACAATTTTGGTCTCGGTCTTGCAGTGTTCAGTGCTTCCTTCATGCCAGTAGCTTCCTCTTGGTTTTTATGACTGTCAACCATACAAGTCCCGGCTGGAGACTCAGGAATACCATCGCACACACATTTAGAAGGATTTGTCATTGCCACCTCCGTTACAATTTTTTTCACCAGTTAAGGTTGTTAGCCCCGAGCCGAACCCTGAACCTGGAGAACTGGTAGACCACTCTTAGTCTGGCCTCTACCCTTTGGCTTGTTTGGCATGGGTGACCCTACCGAGTCTCAAAGCACAAGGTCCTGACTCCAGTCAACGTAGCTCTCCAGGTCATTGCGGCATGCAAGCATTCATACCCTACATCGACGTTGTGGTCCTCTTGGCGGATAACACAGACATAGATTTCATATATGGACTCCTATGTACATTAAATTGAGGAAGCGCGAACTGTCAAATTCAGTCACGAAACAGTTGGGTTGGTGAAATTTAAATACTTGTGTCAGGTCTTCTTTCTCAAAAGAAAAAGATTAACCCTCTCAAATCTATCCTTCAGCAGCTTCGATGTAGTAAAACATACCAAGATGACTCACAACAATATCAAACAAAATATGGCAGAGCCACTGATGACCAATTAAATCAGTTGACTAATAGCTACAGTTTAGAGAGCTCCTTACAAAAGGGAAGAGAAGCAAAAAGCTGTTGATGTTTGGAACAAAAGTCAAGATGGACCTTGGTGTCTGAAGTTGGTGAAGCAATTCTCATGCAATGGAAATCGGTCAACATGTAAGATTAAGAGTCCGTTTCTAGGCTGTATGTCTCTAAGAGGGCAGAATTTCTCACATTTAAATGTGTATCCATATTTAGCAAACTTCCCCAATTTTTTTTATTGCATTTACTATATCAAAGTAGTTTACAATAAATAAACATGGAAATATGAAAGCCAGTTTTTGCAGTTCCACAGTTATCACAAGAAACAACCATAAAGTATATATTGAGCTTTGCACAGAAAAGTAGTGAAATACTATATTCTCGAGTAATCTGTCTACCGCTCCCACATGATCTAGTAGATCATCTACAATGTCATCTCTCAGCTGAAGGATGGCATATCCAGTTTTCCTCAAAAGCCAAAAAAAAAACACTAGAACTTACTGTAGCACCATCTGTCTAAGACTGTTTCTCAATTGATTCTTGTTGAGATGAGGGCTCCATGTATGACTTGCAAGATGGTTGGACACAAAATTATCCACTCGCTGTCTTAAGTTCTGGTAAGCAGGCTAAAAAAAAAAATAATAAAAACAATTCACTATTTTGCTTTGTCTTGTGTAAACTTTCATGCTTTTAAGACAAAATGTTGAGTGATCAAGCTTAAATTATACCACAGATGCTGTCTTAATATTCATTGTTTAATACATTTAGATCAATAGAGGCATATATAAAGCCACCATTCACTACCATCATATTTTTCTTCAGCCAGAGGGTGGTGAATATGTGGAATTAATTGCCATTGGCAGCTGTGGAGGCCAAGTCATTGGTTATATTTAAGGGAGAGGTTGATAAATTGTCCATTAGTCGGGACATGAAGGGGAAGGAAGGAGATTGGAGCTGAGAGGAAATGTTCAGCTATGATGAAATGGCGAAGCAGGCTCGATAAACTCTGCTCCTATATCATATGATAATCATGTCCTTCTTAATAAGATTTACATACTTCACATGGAGTATGACAAGTTATGCACATTTTACTTTCCCCAGCGTTCGTTAAGTACTATTTTCACTTCTGTTCTACCCAAACACACTTCAGCTAAATAAATGCTACAAGAGCACAGGAGTGTTATGTCATTTTAAGTTATAGAGAGAAGTGTTGGGGGACAGGGTGAAGACTAAATAGGACAATGGGAAATACCACAGTTACAATGAGGCCAAGATTGTAGGACATATCCAGTAGTGCTAATGGACAGAAAAAAACTCAACCAATATTACAGATGATGATTTGGCAGCAGAAATGGCCAATTCTAATAGACAGTGAAAGTGAGTTTTCTTCCTTGAACTGCCGTTATTCATGGTTTGTGTTCATTTGCTCTCATCCTGCCAGCCTTTTTTAATGTAACACTCAAATGATTTCCACAACTTTCTCCCATTGTTATTCCAGCATCACACTTTCCTTTCCTAAACCTGACATTCTGCAAATTAAAACTTAATTGTTTCCTTCTTCCTTGGTTTTTATGAGGGTTTTTGAACTGAAATATTGATGTTTCCACATATGCAATATAATCTGTTGAGTGCTTCTGGCATTTACTATTTATATTTCAGGTTTCCAACAACTACAGCCCTTCAATTTTTCACCAACTGTCATACTTCTTGTTTGCCCACAGAATAGGAGGCATCAGTGCCCCCGCGATAAGGAGACAACCATTCAATTAGAAGAAAATATCCAATACTCTAGAAAATGTGTCAGTTAAAGCCCAGAGAGAGCTGAATTACCCGAGTTCTATAAACACACAGAAGCAGGAAGAGGAGCTCTGACTAATTTGCTCCACTGCATAATCATACACTAGAGAAAAGTACACATGGAACAGGACAATGTGATTGTTCATCATTTAGTAAAGGGATAAAACAAGATGGAGCAAAGGAAATCCAGTACATGCACCTCTTAGTTTAAAGCGACAAAGATTTGAAAGTTAACAAGAACATTGCCCAAGTCATCAGGAAACAGGAATCTTTCCAATGCCAAAGCATACAGTGGAAAAATCTCAAAAAATTTGGAAGAAAAACTGGTAAGGAAGATAAATAAAACTGCTGTGATCTATAAAATCAGAAAGGCACCTACTTCAGGATTCTCAGAGGTAAAAAGCTAAAATAGATAGTAAACCATTACCAGAGTAAAATGGTTGAAGAGATTTGGAAAAATAATGTGAAACAGCGCTGTGGGCTAGAGGAATACCAACAGGAAATCAGGGAAGAAAGGTATCATTGGGACAGGTGACAAATGAACTAGCCTGCAACAGCAACCGACTGAGAGATTATTAGGACTACAGTATGATCTAAAACTATTATGACATATATAACAGCAGGGAAATCTATCTTGACAAATCTAATGGAACTTGAGAATGTAACAAGCAGAAAAGGTGAGGTAGAACCAGTGAATGTGCTGCATTTGAATTTCCAGAAAGCTTTCAATAAGGTCTTACCTAAAAGATTAGTGAGCAAATTACATGGGTAAGGTACTAATATAAGCAGAGTACTATTAGCTGGCATGAAATAAGCAGACAGAATCCCCCCCCCTCCCACCCCCGAGTACAGGCAGTAAGCAATGGGGTACACAGGAATCTGTGATGCTATCTTTGCCATTAAAGGAAGCTGATGAAAGAATTACACATGATATTTCCAAGCTTGCATTTGACACAGCTGGGTGGGAGGGTGATCCTTACAATGGATGTAGAGAAGCTCCAATTAATGGAATGAGTAGATATACTACAATGTGGACAAACATGAGATCATGCACTTTAGTGTAACTTAACAGGTAGCCAGATTATATGAATGGCAATAGGTTGGGAACAAGAATCGAGTGTCTTCACTGAAGCATGCAGATGCAGCAGGCAGTTAAGGCTGGACTTCATAGTAAGAGGATTCAAGCACAGGATGTATTGTTTTGCTACAATTGTACATGACTATAGAGGAATGATCCCCTTATCTGAGTGAAAGTCTCTGCAAAAGAAAGCATTTTAAGCTAAACCGTGAAAAGTACTTGATTCTAAGACAATATCTAACTAGCGATATAGAGGGAAAACAGGAACAAGGTACTGAATTTGGATGGTCAGCCATGGCAAAAAAGGTTCAAAGATATTACTGCTCCCATCTTCTATTTAAAATCAAATCATAAAAAGTTCTGTTTATTTTTCCAAATAAGAGACAAAAAAGTGATTACAAGGGAAGATGAAGTCAGATGATGCAGATGGAGTTTAAATTTACAATGAAACCATTCAAACATGAGGAAAAGGCTTGAGGAGAGAGAAGCAACGCGCCGCGCGTACGCAGCCCTCTGGTGAAAAATGATGTCATATCCGTTAAATAGGGGCCGTGGACAATTTGATGGAGATGGACGTCAAAGCACAGAGGAACGTCTGGAAAAATTTCTGAAATGCTCATTCGCTGCTATCGTTACTGCGCAGTCGGGAAGGCCTCAAAGTCCCCGGCTTTGCCTGTTGTTGGCGACCGAGATGGAGGTCGAATCGTTCGGATAAAGATGGCACTCAGTTCTCGGTGTCGGAGAGCTGATCAGAGCTCGAAGTTTTCGGATGACTCAGAGTTGGACCGTGGTCGGGTATGGCAGGGAGAGTTTTTCTTCCTTCTCCCGTCTGCGTGAGATGTGGGACATTTGAGAGACTTTGAACTTTTATTGTGCTCATAGACTTCTTCATCAAGTTATGGTATTGTTGCACTGTTGTAACTATATGTTATAATTATGTGGTTTTGTTAGTTTTTTTCAGTCTTGGTCTATCTTGTGTTTTGTGATATCACACCGGAAGAAATATTGTATCATTTCTTAATGCATGCATTACTAAATGACAATAAAGAGGACTGTGTGTCTTCATAATCTAAATCTGCAGATGCTGGAAATTCAAGCAACACACATAAAAAATGCTGGTGAATGCAGCAGGCCAGGCAGCATCTATAGGAAGAGGTACAGTCGACATTTCGGGCTGAGACCCTTTGTCAGGACAAACTGAAAGAAGAGATAGTAAGAGATTTGAAAGTGGGAGGGGGAGGGAGAGATCCGAAATGATACGAGAAGACAGGAGGGGGAGGGAAGGAGCTAAGAACTAGAAAGTTGATTGGCAAAAGGGATACGAAGCTGGAGGAGGGAGGGGACAGGAGGCCTAGGGAGAAAGAAAGGGGGAGGGGGAAAGCCTAGAGGATGGGCAAGGAGTTATAGTGAGAGGGACAGAGGGAGAAAAAAAAAGAGGGAAAAAAGGGGAAAGATAAATAAATAAATAAATAAATAAATAAATAAGGGATGGGGTACGAAGGGGAGGTGGGGCATTAACGTAAGTAAGAGAAGTCAATGTTCATGCCATCAGGTTGGAGGCTACCCAGACAGAATATAAGGTGTTGTTCCTCCAACCTGAGTGTGGCTTCATCTTGACCATAGAGGAGGCCGTGGATAGACATATCAGAATGGGAATGGGACGTGGAATTAAAATGTGTGGCCACTGGGATATCCTGCTTTCTCTGGCAGCCAGAGCGTAGATGTTCAGCGAAACGGTCTCCCAGCCTGCGTCGGGTCTCGCCAATACACAGAAGATCACATCGGGAGCACCGGACGCAGTATATCACCCCAGCCGACTCACAGGTGAAGTGTCGCCTTACCTGGAAGGACTGTCCGGGGCCCTGAATGGTGGTGAGGAAGGAAGTGTAAGGGCATGTATAGCACTTGTTCCACTTACAAGGATAAGTGCCAGGAGGGAGATCGGTGGAAAGGGATGGTGGGAACGAATGGATAAGGGAGTCGCGTAGGGAGCGATCCCTGTGGAAAGCGGGGGCGGGGGGGGGGAAGATGTGCTTAGTGGTGGGATCCCTTTGAAGGCGGCAGAAGTTACGGAGAATATGTTGGACCCGGAGGCTGGTGGGGTGGTAGGTGAGGACAAGGGGAACCCTATTCCTGGTGGGGTGGTGGGAGGATAGGGTGAGAGTAGGTGACATCTGCTCCCGTCCCATGATCATCTCTCTTCTCCAGCTTCGTATTCCTTTTGCCAATCAACTTTCCAGCTCTTAGCTTCATCCCTCCCCCTCCCCCTTTCAAATCTCTTTTTTCAGTTAATTGTGACGAAGGGTCTCAGCCCGAAACGTTGACTGCACCTCTTCCTATAGATGCTGCCTGGCCTGCTGCGTTCACCAGTTTTTATGAATTAAACCATTCAGCCTGGTCTGTCACTATAAACTCTGTAAATGCATTGTATTTAATCTGTTCTCTACATCAGAGGTTATAACACACCCCTAATAATCTCTTGTAAGAACTGGGTCCCACAAATTGTGCTTTGCGATTTGGGAACTAAGCTGGGAAACTAAAAAAAAACCCGCTGGAAGAATGAAATATTTAGGGTAGCAGAATAGACAGCACTGACATCTGATAGTTCATAGGGCTATAATATAGTCCTATTGCAATTTCCTTTAGGATCAATAAAGTATCTATTAATTTCGTCATTCTTTTATCATTCTTCAATTCCACCCAAAATTGCCTCAGGGGATGAGGTCTCCAGTATTTTTTCCAAACAATGCTGTGCCATTTTCCCTGATGTAATTCCACCTCTCCTCCTTTAATCCTGGAACAACTGAACCGTGGAACATTCTGTTGCCAATTTGATCCAGCAGTCTGGAGTGTCCGTGTTCTTCCATTGCCAATGTCAGTTTCCACCAGATACTTCAATTTCCTCCCAAATCCCAGACAGGCTGAGGCTTGTTTATTGTAAACCAGACTCAACTGTAGGTAACAAATTATCCTTGTGGGAAGGTTTGCTAGTATTGGTCTGGGTCATTTAAACTCGAACTACAGTGGGAGTGTGGGAACCAGAGTGGCAGGATAGCAAGTGAAGTGGCCGTGGAGGAAGCAGATGTTAAGTCTACAAGCACGGTGAGACTTTCTGATTGCATCAATCTCAATGCAAGAAGTATTGCAAGGTAAAGGCGGCAGATGAACTTACGACCATGGATCCACACATGCAATTACCATGTTGCAGCCATCAATGAGACTTGGTTGCAGGAAGGGCAGGACTGGCAGCTGAATGCTCCAGGTTCCATTGGTTTAGACATGACAGAGGGGGAGGTACTAAAAGAGGAGAGTTGGATTTACTCTAACAGCAAACAGTAGGCTCACCTACTGAGACAATTTGGATGGAACTGAGGAATAAAAAGGGGCAACATACACAAAATGCTGGAGAAACTCAGCAGGTCAGGCAGTAGCCATGGGAAAAGAGTAAACAGTTGATGTTTCAGGCTGAGACCCTTCATCAGGACTTAGTGCAAACCATCGACTGTTTACTCTTTTCCATAGATGCTGCCTGGCCTGCATCTGGACTCCAGCATTGTGTGTGTGTGTGTGTGTGTGTGTGTGTTGTTTTGGACTTCTAGCATCTGTGATAAAAAGGGGCAACTATATTAATGGGACTATATTATAGCCCTCCTAAGTCAGCAGAATTAAGATTTTTTAAAAAAGAGACTTATAGATATATTACATGGTAATAGGTTCTTCCTCCACTGCCCAATTACACCTATGTGACCAATTAACCTATTAACCTATAGGTTAATATGGGAGGAAACCAGAGCTCCCAGGAAAACCATGTAGTCACAGGGAGAACACACAACTCCTGATGGAGAGTGGCAGAATTGATCCAGGTCACTGGCACCGTAATAGCAGTATGCTAACCGTGACAACATCAAACCCAAGGAGAAGCAAATTTGTAACATGATAACAGAGTTGCAGGAAATAAAGTTGTGACAGTCCGTGATTTTCTAAAACTTTCTAGATATTGTCTGGGACTCCCATACTGTGAAAAGAACTGAATGGGAGAGAATTTGTGTTAAATATGTTCATGAAAGTTTCCTTCATTACTATAGTAGAGACCCCAAACAGAGAGCACGATACTGGATCTCCTCTATAGGAATGAGACAAGGCATGTGACAGAAGTGTGTGTAGTGGATTATTAATTCCATTAGTATCAAGATAATCATGGAGAAAAATAGGATAGAGAAATCTAGGGTTAAGATTCTAAATTGGTGAAAGGCCAAGTTTGACAGTATCAAAATGGATCTGGGAGATCTGGATCAAGTGGGTTGCTTTCTAACAAAGATGCTTAGTAAATCAGAAATAAAATATTGAGAATACAGAATCTGCATGCTCTTATTACAAATAAAAGGCAAGGCTAACAGGTTTAGGGAACATTGATTATCAAAGACATAGACAGTTAGGATTGAAGTGTCAGGGTATAAGAAATGCAAGAGGACACTTCAGAGAAAATAAAGGGGGCTAAGGATATGAGTGTAAATGAGCAATACGAGTGTCCTGACGAAGGGTCTCGGCCCGAAACGTCAACTGTACCTCTTCCTAGAGATGTTGTCTGGCCTGCTGCATTCACCAGCAACTTTGATGTGTGTTGCTAAGGTATGAGGTTGCTTTGGCAGACAAGGTTAAAGAGGATCCTAAGGGCCTCTAATGGCATATTGAGATCAAAGGGATTGCAAGGGACAAAACAGGTCCTCTTGAAAATCAGCACAGTTATCAATGCAAGGAGCTGAAAGACATGGGGGAGAACTTAAGTATTTTGTGGGTCTATATTTTCTCAAGGGACAGGCAGAATTGAGGCAAAAGAATAGGGAGGTCATGATTCATATCCAGATTTTGTTTAAGGAGCTGCATACTGTCGTGAGGCGAATTAAGATGGGTAAATCCTCAAGGGTTAACTAGATGTACCCTTGGATCTTGTGGGAGGTAGTGCAGAAATTGCAGGTGCCCTGTATACGTTTTTAACCAAATTTAAATCATACTTCACCATTGGTGAGGTGCCAGTGGACTGCAGGATAACTAATGTTCCAGTTTAAGGTTCTAAAAATAAAGCAGGAAATTAAAGGTCAGTGAGCCTGACGTAAGTCATGGGTAAATTATTGTTAGATAATGAGTATTTGGATAGACAAAGCTTGATTAGGGATAGCCTCCTTAAAGAGCGGAGTGACATTTGCAGCTTTCTAGTCCTCCAGAACCATTCCACAATCTAGCGATTCATGAAAGATCATTACTAATGGCTCCACAATCTCTCCAACTATCTCTTTCAGGGCCCTGGGCTGTAGTCAGTCTAGTTCAGGTGACATCTACCTTCAGACTTCTCAGCTTCCCAAGCACCTCCTCCTTAGTAATAGTAACTGCACTCACTTCTGTCTTGCGACGCTCTCAAAATTCTTGCATACTGCTAATGTCTTCACAGTGAAGACTGATGCAAATATTTTTCATCCACCATTATCTGTCGCCCCATTATCTCCTCTCCAATGTCATTTTCCAGCAGTCCGATATCCACTCTTGTCTGCTTTACTCTTTATATATCTGAAAATTATTTTTGCTACACCCTTTTATATCATTGGCTAGCTTACCTTCATATTTCATCTTTTCCGACCTTTCGGTTTCAGTTGCTTCCTATTGGTTTTTAAAAGCTTCATCACAATCCACTAACTTTCTACTAATTTTTGCTCCATTATATGCCCTCTCTTGTGCTTTTATGTTGTCTTTGACTTCACCTGCCAGCCACAGTTGTCTCATCCTCCACTTAGAATACTTCTTCATCTTTAGGACTTCCAGAAACTCCAGCTACTGCTGTTCTGCCGTCATCCTTGCTTGTGTCCCTTTCCAATCAACTTTGGCCAGCTTCTCTCTCAAGCCTCCAATCCCTCTGATCCTCCACAGGTATACAAATGAGAAGTATGGATCGTGTGAATGCTTGCGGGCTTTTGCACCACAAGTTGAGTTAGACTAGAACCAGAGGTCATAGGTTTAGGGCAAGGGTCGGCAACCTTTTTGCCTCTGTGGGCCGGATCGCGTATTAATAAACGGACTGTGGGCCAGATAAATGCCATAAAAAACTTGAAATATGGGAATTATCCATGTAAATACATTTAGTTATGTTTTGCCTCAAATTAATGAATAATGCATGCTAGAAAATCATTTGTGCTTAATGTTGCCTGCTCCCGGTTTAGGGTGACCTGAGAGGATCTTCTTTTCCAAGAAAGGAGTGTGGAACAAGCTGCTGGGATGTAGTGGATGAACATTGTAATATTTATGAGAAATTTGGATAGGTACATGTATGAGAGGTCGAGATAGCAATAGTTTCGGTGCAAGTAGATGGGAGAAGGCAAAATTATAGCATAAAAGTCTAGATGGGTCAAATGGTCTATTTCTGGGATGTAGTGTTCTATCACACAAACAAATAAAACCAGCAGATGAATAGCGATTATGACCAATTTTTGTGTCATGAGTTATCTAATTAACATCAGAATCAGGTATAATATCACTGGCAAATGTTGTGAAATGTGTTGTTTTACAGCAGCAGTGTATTGCAATACATAGTAATAAACTACAAATTATAATATATATTACACATATACACACACAAATTAAATTAGTTCAAAAAGAGAGCAAATAAGAAAAAAGTGAGGTACTATACATGGGTTCATCGTCCACTCAGAAATCTAAAGGCGGAGGGGAAGATGCTGCTCTGAAAATTTTGAGCGTGTCTTCAGGCTACTGTAGCTCCTCCTTGATAGTAGCAATGAGAAGAGGGCATGCACTGGGTGAGAGTCCGCAATGACAGATGATGCCTGAGGCATCCCCTTTTGAAGATTTCCTCAATGCTGGGGAGGCTAGGGCTCATGATGGAGCTGACTGAGTTTGCAACTTTCTGCAGGTTTTTCCGATGCTTTTTAGCGGCCCCTCCATACCAAACGGTATTGCTAGTCTAGAATGCTCAGTTCAATGGTGCTTCTGAAGAAATTTGCAAGAGTTCTTAATGTCACGTCAAGTCTCCTCAAACTGCTAATGAAATACAGCCACTGCCGCACCTTCTTTGTAATTGCATCAGTATGTTGGGTCCAGGATAGATCTTCAGAGATGTTGACACTCAGGAGCTTGAAATTGCTCACCCTTTCCACCGCTGATGCCTCAATGAGGACTGGTGTGCGCCTCGACTTCCCCTTGCTGAAGTTTCTTCTCACAGTCCAAAGACATACCGGCTGATAGATTAATTGCCTATTGTAAATTGTCCTGTGAATAGGCTACGATTAAATCGTGGGATTGTTGTGTAATGTGGCTTGGAGGTCTGGAAGGGCCACACTGCATCTCAAAGTAATTTTTTTTTTTTTAAAAAGTCCAGAATCAATTCCTTGATCTTACTGACAGAGTGCAAGGTTTTTGATGTGACACCACTCAACAAGCTGATCTGTCTCACTCCTATATGCCTCCTTGTCACCACCTGAAATTCTGCCAACAATAGTTGTGCATTTCAAAGGCTCTTTTGGCTTAACTTTTTTTCCTTCCTCTAGACAGATACACGTTCAGCTTCCTTTATAAATTTATATCTAACAATTATAACTCATTCAAAACTGCATATAGTTCAACTTTCATTGCGCCTTAAGCTCTGACTTCTCTCAGAGCAGAGCCACCGTGACAACAGAAGAGTCAGAATAAACTTGAATAGGTCCCACATCTGGCAATCACAAGATTACATTTCTTGACAGTCAGTTAGACAAGAAGCGTTATTCACAGGTGTTATTAAACTTGCTGCGTATCTCTAACACTCTTTTACTCGGCACCAGCAATGATTTCCTTTCAGTTAGCTTTCCAACTTGCAAAGTAAATTGTTAGTCCAATTCTTAGCATGGCTAGTAACCGCACCGACGAGGCACTAACACTCTTACTCAGGGAACCCGTGTTGTTTTCCCGAATGTGCTCTCGTATAGAATGTGACTCAACTATATTGACCCACCTAACCCCTTAACTCAAACGGATACAGCAAGCGGCGTATCCCTGGTCTCCCACGCAGGTGGGAGAAGGCAGAAGACTGGAAGCACCGGGCTCCAGTAGGAAACCCCGAGGCTCTCTCGGCAATGCGCCACTCCAGCTGTCACTCTAGCAGCCCAGCGCGAAGGCTGGAGGTAGTCACCATCGCTTTCAGCCCATCGAAGAGCTGGCAGCCGCCCACCCACCCAGGGCCCGAAGCCTTGGCTGCTTCCACTTGCCTTAGTGTCCACGTCGGCCAGGCAGTCGCGGCGGAACTGGTCAAAGAGGCCCTGATTCTTGAGGTGATTGACGATCATGGACACAAGCTTGGGGTCTCCGGGGGCCAGGGCGTCCATGGCGCGGGAGGTCGGAGGCCGATCACCCGGCAACCGAGAACGACGCGCACTCAGCTGCAAACTCCGCGCCGAGGATCATGGAAGGCGTGACGTCACTTCCAGGGCGGGACCTCCGGTCAGGTGGCGGTATTTCCGTCCTCCGCTGCGCTACGAACGAGATATTGGAAGAAGTCAGGCCGTATCAATGGGGGGGGGGGGAACGGCAGTTGATGATTAGGGTTGAATCCCGGATGGATAGAGGGTTTCAGTCAAGGAATTTGGGGTAGAGATGCTAGAACGTGATGAAGAAGACCGAAATAGCGAACATGAGCAACACACATCAAAGTTCGCAAACAACAGGAATTCTGCAGATGCTGGAAATTCAAGCAACACGTCAAAGTTGCTGGTGAACTCAGCAGGCCAGGCAGCATCTCTAGGAAGAGGTGCAGTCGATGTTTCAGGCCGAGACCCTTCGTCAGGACTAACTGAAGGAAGAGTATTTGCCAGAAGTTTGGTCATGTAGCAGCTGTGTGATGTGGTGGAAAACATGGTTAGGGTGATTGCGGAGAAGGTATCAGGCCAAGATGTAGCAATTGCAGGGGGGAGGGTGGAATTATAGCTTTGCTAATGCAGGGTGTCCTGTATATAAGAAAGCTGTGATAGTGCAGTGCGTTTGGGTAGAAAATTGTGTTTCATATGCAGAAACTCTTCAAAGTACAGAGGATAGTGTCAGTGGGATGAATTACTAACCAGAATACAGATAGATTAAAGTTAGTGTGTAAAATGCATGATTTTCCAACAAAGGATGGTTGATCTAAAATTTGTTGATTTAATAGTTGTGCAAAATTGTAGAGCACAAACTAAAGGTAGGGCAGAAAAACATAAAATTATATTAAAAGCTGCAGACATCTAGACATAAAAGAGTTATTTCTAGAAGCCATTAGTGGTGCATAGAACAGTACAGCACAGTACTTCCGGCCCACAATGTTGTGCTGAAGCAACTCAAAACTGAATCAAAGACACCCAAAAACTAACTCCTTCTACCTGCACCTTGTCCATCTCCCACCATCTTCCTTGCATTCATCTGCTTATCTAAACGTCTCTTAAAAGCCTCTAATGTATTTGCCTCTCACGATACCAGGCACTAAAAAACTTACCCCTCACATTTCCCTTGAATCTACCCTTTCTCACCTTCAATGCGTGCCCTCTGGTATTAGACATTTCTACCCTGGGAAACAGATGCTCTCTGTTCACTGTTCAGAAGTTTATAGCTTCTTATAATCTTAGTCATAGTCATACTTTATTGATTCCGGGAGAAATCAGTTAAATCTTACAAACTTCTCTCAGTCTCTGGCACTCCAGAGAAAACAACCCAAGTTTTTCGGGCCTCTTGTTATAGCACATGCCCTCTAAACCAGGCAGCATCCTGGTAAAGCTTTTCTGCGCCCACTCCAAAGCCTCGACATTCTTCATACAGTGGAGCAACCAGAACTGTATGCAATATTGCAGATGTGGCCTAACCAGAGTTTTATAAAGTTGCAACATTACTTCTTGACCTTTGAACTCAGTGCCTTGACTAATGAAAACAAACATTCCATAAGCCTTTTTAACCACCCTATCGACCTGTGTAGCCACTTTCAAGGAGCAACAAACTTGGACCCCAAGACCTCTCTGCTCAGCAACACCATTAAGGACCTTGCCCTTAACAGTGTACTGTTTCCTTACATTTGTCCTACCTAGGAGCAACACCTCGAATTTCCCTGGGTTATATTCCATCTGCCATATATCTGCAACTGATCTACATCACGCTTATTCTTTGCTGGTCTTCTACACTATCCGCAACTCCGCCAATTTTGGTGTTATAGAAAGATAGAAAATAGGTGCAGGAGTAGGCCATTCGGCCCTTCGAGCCTGCACAGCCATTTATTATGATCATGGCTGATCATCCAACTCAGAACCCCGCCCCAGCCTTCCCTCCATACCCCCTGATCCCCGTAGCCACAAGGGCCATATCTAACTCCCTCTTAAATATAGCCAATGAACTGGCCTCAACTGTTTCCTGTGGCAGCGAATTCCACAGATTCACCACTCTCTGTGTGAAGAAGTTTTCCCTAATCTCAGTCCTAAAAGGCTTCTCCTTTATCCTCAAACTGTGACCCTTCGTTCTGGACTTCCCCAACGTTGGGAACAATCTTCCCACATCTAGCCTGTCCAATCCCTTTAGGATTTTATACATTTCAATCAGATCCCCCCCCTCAATCTTCTAAATTCCAACGAGTACAAGCTCAGTTCATCCAGTCTTTCTTCATATGAAAGTCCTGCCATCCCAGCAATCAATCTGGTGAACCTTCTTTTTACTCCCTCTATGGCAAGGATGTCTTTCCTCAGATTAGGGGACCAAAACTGCACACAATACTCCAGGTGTGGTCTCACCAAGACCTTGTACAACTGCAGTAGTACCTCCCTGCTCCTGTACTCGAATCCTCTTGCTATGAATGCCAGCATACCATTCGCCTTTTTCACCGCCTGCTGTACCTGCATGCCCACTTTCAATGACTGGTGTATAATGACACCCAGGTCTCGTTCTGCAAATTTACTAATCCACCCATCTACAGTTTCATGCAGGTCATTTATTGACATCAAGTAGGGGTAAATAATATTCAGACTTCAAAGAAGGGTTGTTAATATTTACCTATCTTTACTCTTTTTCTTTTTTTCTTATTTTTTACAATGCAGTGCTGGAAGTTTGTAGCCAATGGTCAATGAAGCATTGTCATTGTTTTTTTTTCTCTTTTTTAAAAATCCTACAATGAAATGGTAGAAGTTGTTAGCTTATTGTTAGGGGATTTTAATGCTCATAGTACTATGTGAGGTTGTAGTAACAAAGATATGAAGGGATTGGTAGAGGAAGACTTTCTGGAAGAGAAGTATTTGCTGTGCTTGAATGATGTTCAGTGGGCGGTGGTAATGTACCTTACATCAGTCTGCCAGTCACCTTTAAACATTGGAAGAAGGAAGGTTGACTAATCAGTTTGCCCTGTAGAAGCTGTCTAACCTGAATTCCTTCAGTATTCTGTGCACGTTGCTCAAGATCTCCAGCATCTGCAGAACCTTTTGTGTTACCTTTTACAACCTATACCACCTCACCTCCTCCTCTTCCCATCACCAACAGAGACCCCAGGGGAGCAATGTATAAACAAAAAAAAAATAAAAGTAATTGACTGTCAGGTTGTGAAAAGCTATCAGGTTATAGTTAGGGCGTGTTAAAGGAGAAGGAATGGAGAGGGAGAAGAGATAGAATAGAAGTAGAGGGGAAGACTGAGCCAAAATTGGGAGGAGTAGGGGAGAGAAGAGAGGGAATTTAGGAAGGTAATGGGAGAGAGAGAGAAAGTGGAATTGACACAAGAGTAATGATAATGAAAGGGGGGAGCAAGGGAAAAGATTGGGGTGGAAGATGGAATAATGAATGAAAATAGAGAGGGAGAAAAGTTGAGATGCTGATAGTCTATTGAAATGGGAACCCCCCTCCCCCACCCATTTACTGGGCAATCAGCTCACCCTTGTGAGATCAATGTAGGATATCATCATTTTATAAACTCAGACATGGTAATATAAAAATACCAGGAGAGACCCTGTGGCAAGAATTTTATGGCCAGCTGCTTCTCAAAAGTATCCCTCAGGCGGAACCTGTGGGATTAGCTGGGCGAATCCTTCAATGCAAGGTACAGCTATGCTCCAATAAGTCCTGCCAAAGTAAATCAGTGTAGCCTGATATTTGTTAAATACAGCTGTTTAATGTTTGCAGAGTAATGTCACGTGAAAATGTGGAAGATTCAGGGAGTGGGTTGCAGGCTGAATGTTGGATCGGTACCTGGAGCTATGACATTGAGGCCATTACAGAGACTTGGATGGCTCAGGGGCAGGAATGGTTACTTCAAGTGCCAGGCTTTAGATGTTTCAGAAGGGACAGGGAGGGAGGCAAAAAAGATGGGGACATGGCACCGCTGATCAGAGATAGTGACACGGCTGCAGAAAAGGAGGAAGTCATGGAAGGGTTGTCTACAGAGTCTCTGGGTGGAAGTTAGGAACAGGAAGGAACTTGGAAGTATAAATTGGGAACAGGTGTTCTCAGGGAAATGTACGGCAGAAATGTGACAAACGTTCAGGGGATATTTGCGTGAAGTTCTGCACTGGTTCATTCCAATGATACAGGGAAAGGATGGTAGGGTACGGGAACAGTGGTGTACAAAGGCTGTTGTAAATCTAGTCAAGAAGAAAAGAGCTTACGAAAGATTCAAAAAGTTAGGTAATGATAGAGATCTAGAAGATTATAAGGCTAGCAAGAAGGAGCTTAATTAAAAAAGTTCGGAGAGCCAGAAGGGGGCATGAGAAGCCCTTGGCGGGCAGGATTAAAGAAAACCCCGAGTCATTCTACAAGTATGTGAAGAGCAAGAGGATAAGACATGAGAGAATAGGACCAATCAAGTGACAATGGAAAAGCGTGTATGGAATCGGAGGAGACAGTAGAGATACTTAATGAATACTTTGCTTCAGTATTCACGACGGAAAAGGATCTTGGCGATTGTAGGGATGACTTACAGAGGACTGAAAAGTTTGAGCATGAAGATATTAAGAAAGAGTATGTGCTGGAGCTTTTGGAAAGCATCAAGTTGGATAAGTCACCAGGACCGGACGAGGTTTACCCCAGGCTACTGTGGGAGGCGAGGGAGGAGATTGCTGAGCCTCTGGTGATGATCTTTGCATCATCAGTGGAGACGGGAGAGGTTACGGAGGATTGGAGGGTTGTGGATGTTGTTCCCTTATTCAAGAAAGGGAGTAGAGATAGTCCAGGAAATTATAGACCAGTGAGTCTTACTTCAGTGGTTGGTAACTTGATGGAAAAGATCCTGAGAGGCAGGATTTATGAACATTTGGGGAGGCATAATATGATTAGGAATAGTCAGCATGGCTTTGTGAAAGGCAGGTTGTGCCTTATGAACTTGATTGAATTTTGAGGATGTGACTACCTTGATGAAGGTAGAACAGTAGATGTAGTGTATGTGGATTTCAACAAGGCATTTGATAAGGTACCCCATGCCAGGCTTATTGAGAAAGTAAGGAGGCATGGGATCCATGGGGACATTGCTTTGTGGATCCAGAAGTGACTTGCCCACAGAAGGCAAAGAGTGGTTATAGACGGGTCATATTCTGCATGGAAGTCGATGACCAGTGGTGTGCCTCAGGGCTCTGTTCTGGGACCCCTACTCTTTGTGATTTTTATATCTGACCTGGATGAGGAAGTGGAGGCATGGGTTAGTAAATTTGCTGATGACACAAAGGTTGGGGATGTTGTGTATAGTGTGGAGGACTGTCAGAGATTACAGCAGGACATCGATAGGATGCAAAACTGGGCTGAGAAGTGGTAGATGGAGTTCAACCCAAATAAGTGTATTGTGGATTTTGGTAGGTCAAATATGGCAGAATATAGCATTAATGGTAAGAATCCTGGCAGTGTGGAGGATCAGGGGGATCTTGGGGTCCGAGTCCATAGGACACTCAAAGCTGCTATGCAGGTTGACTCTGTGGTTAAGAAGTGCATTGGCCTTCATTAACTGTGGGATTGCGTTTAGGAGCCAAGAGGTAATGTTGCAGCTATATAGGACGCTGGTCAGACCCCACTTGGAGTACTGTGCTCAGTTCTGGTTGCCTCACTGCAGGAAGGATGTGGAAACCATAGAAAGGGTGCAGAGGAGATTTACAAGGACATTGCCTGGATTGGGGAGCATGCCTTATGAGAATAGGTTGAGTGAACTCAGCCTTTTCTCCTTGGAGCGATGGAGGAGGAGAGATGACCTGATAGAGGTGTATAAGATGATGAGAGGCATTGATCGTGTGGATAGTCAGAGGCTTTTTCCCAGGGCTGAAATGGCTAACAGGAGAGGGCACAGTTTTAAGGTGCGTTGAAGTAGGTACAGGGAAGATGTCAGGCGTAAGTTTTTAACGCAGAGAGTGTTGAGTGCGTGGGATGAGCTGCTGGTGATGGTAGTGGAGGCGGATATGATAGGGTCTTTTAAGGGACTCCTGGATAGGTACATGGAGCTTAGAAAAATTGAGTGCTATGGGTAACCCTAGGTAATTTGTAAAGTAAGTACACATTCGGCACAGCATTGTGGGCCGAAGGGCCTGTATTGTGCTGTAGGTTTTCTATGTTTCTATGAACAGTGAGAATGTAGAATGGCAGGATGTCGAGGAAACAAAGTGCAGATTTTACACTGAAGACACATTCATTGTGTTATTTTTTAGTAACGCCAAATGAATGGGCTTAGAACATACCAGACCTAAGCACATTCTCTGTGATATCAAAGCAGCAGCAGAGAGAAAAGGCCAATTTCATAATGTATCCGGGTCCACAGTGCTCTAATAAGTGAGCCAGATGGCAAATCGTTATGATTTATGAAGCATTGGTTACTAGATTATTGGTGTTTTATTATACGTACTTGTCTTTCTGTCTGTAGAGGAACTGACCAGTTGTGTTGCAATAGTATTTACTAAGTTTTTCTCTTGCCAGACACAGTGATTTGCTAGGTATTTTCATCATTTGTATTTTGATTTTAGTTATTTGAAGCAGCTCTGATTTGCACTTTACAATCTATAAAAGTTTCATACTTCTCCTTAATTGTGTGTGTTTTTTTCTTATGGAGATACATCAGACCTATCCATTAGAATCAGGTTTAATATCACTGGCAAATGTTGTGAAATTTGTTAACTTCATGGCAGCAGTGGTACAATGCAATGCAAAATAATACAGGAAAAAAGTCTGTGAATTACAGTATGAATAAATATATATATTAATAGTTGCATTAAATAAATAGTGCAAAAAAAGTAGCAGAATAATGTTCATGGGTTCAATGTCCATTTAGAAATCAGATGGCAGAGGTGAAGAAGCTGTTCCCGAATCACTGAGTGTATGCCTTCAGGCTTCTGTACCTCCTTCCTGATGGTAGCAATGAGAACAGGGCATGCCCTGGATGATGAGAGTTCTTAATAATGGATTCTGCCTTTTTTGAGGCACTGCTGCTTGAAGATATCCTGGATCCTACAAAGTCTAGAGCCCATGATGGAACTGACTAATTTCACAACTCTGCACCTTATTTCAATCCTATGCAGTAGCCACAACCCGCCCCCCCAATACCAGACAGTGATGCAGTTTGTTAAAATGCTGTCGACAATACAGCTGTAGAAATTTGTGGGTATTTTTGGTGACAAACCAGAATTCCTCAAACTTCTAATGAAATCTAGCCATTGTCTTGCCTTCTCTGTAGCTGCATCAATATGTTAGGTCCGGGTTAGATCCTCAGAGATAGTGACACCCGGGAACTTGGAATTGCTCACTCTTTCCACTTCTGATCCCCCTATGAGAATTGGTGTGTGTTACCTCATCTTACCCTTTCTGAAGTCCACAGTCAGTTATTTGGTCTTGTTGACATTGATTGCAAGGTTGTTGCTGTGATACACTTAACTAGCTGGTGTATCTTGCTCCTGTTGATCCTCTCGTCACCATCTGAGGTTCTGCCAACAGTGGTTTATCATCAGCAAGTTTATAGATGGCATTTAAGCCGTGCCTAGACACACAGTCACAGGTGTAGTGAGGGTAGAGCAGTAGGCTAAGCACCCATCTCTGAGGTGCACCAGAGTTCATTGTCAGCAAGGTGGAGATGTTGTTTCTACTCCGCACAAACTGTGGTCTTCCGGTTAGGAAGTTGTAGATCCATTTGCAGAGAGAGGTACAGAAACCCAGTTCTGGAGCTTTTCAATCAGATCTGTAGGAACAATGGTGTTAAATGCTGAGCTGCAGTCAATAAACAGCATCCTGACATTGGTATTTGTATTGTCCAGAAGACCCAAGGCCACGTGGGGAGCCAATGAGACTGTGTTGCCATAGATCTATTGTGGTGATAGGCAAATTGCAGTGGGTCCAGGTCCTTGCTGAGGCAGGAGTTGATTCTAGCCATAACTAACCTCTCCAAGCACTTCATATTCCAATGTAGTCTCATCAGAGGTCTACAATTTCCGTAAAGTGTTTTAACTCTTGTATTCTAATACTCTTGCACTATAAGAACAACATACATATGGTTTGGTTGTTAATTGCTTGATTACTTTCTTAGAAGATTCAATGGTTTGGCATGTCAAACTCTTAACAGACTGTTACAGATGTAGTGATTGACTAGTTGCATCTGGTCTGGTATGGTAATTTGAATGCAAAGAAATGTAGGATGCAGCGGAGAGTGGTGAACTTGACCCAGTACATCAGTGGCACATCCCTCCGGACTGTCAGTAGTACGTACATGAAGGTCTTGTTTCAAGAAGGCAACATCCATCATCAAAGATCCCCATCAGCCAGGCCATACCACATTCTTGCAGCTATCTGGCAGGATGTACGGAAGACTGAAGTCCCACGCCACTAGGCTTAAGAACAACTATTTTTCCTTCAACACTTTGCACTACAATGCACTTTTTTTTCTAATTATGTTCTTTCTTGTATAGTCTATATTTGATTAATGTTTTTGTCTTGTGATTTTCTTGTGTACATTGCTGTAAAGGTCAACAGTAATTACAACTTGTATGAAGCAAAGAAAAATGAACAAAGCAGCCAGCAGAGGGAAACCGTAGCCTATCCTCTCTAAGGGAACCATTAGCATGTAATCTGTATGGTATTGCAGTTTCTATGTGGCGTGCAGTTTCTTTATAAAAGACATCCCCACTCAACCTGCACCTGCCCTTACCTATTACCCAAATGCCTAAACAATTGTGCTTTTCTAAAGAGGAAGGTAAGATTTGAATTTGTTGTTAATATTCTTCGACTACTAACAGTTTCTATTGTGTTCATTTTATTCTTTCTTTATTAGTCTTTTTATTGATTTAAAAGGAACATAAAAACAAACAAAAGGAGAATTATCTGAAATATATATATCAATAACCATACAAACAAAGATTAAGATATACATTATCAAAATCATACATAGTGTTTAGCTAGTGTATAACATATAATAAAGAAAACAGCAATTCTCTTATCAGTTCATGAAGAGTCATGGTCATGAACATCTTAAAGAAGAAACTTGCTTTGGATTTCTCAGTTGATGCATCTAAAGAGGATATTAGTCTACATTATCATTAGAAGTGAGTGACTCTGGGTGCAGAGGGGGAAAGTAACCAATGAAGTTGAGAAACTAGCTCAAATATAGCACTTTTGGAATTTCACAATGCAAACAAATTGGACAATGCATTGGCAATCTCTTTGACAGAGGCTGGCTGTTAATTGCTCAATTACAACAATATTTCAAAACACTTCAATGTAATATCCATGATTTTCTGGGTTTCTTGAAACTGGCCAGTGAATGTGATTGGTGCCAATTGGGGATGTTGATTCAATCAGATCTGCCAATAAGTACTTGACTGCCAGCTTTCCATTCATGTATTTGGTAAATGAATGGAAAGCTAGCCTGCCAGCTTTCCATTCATTTACCAAATACATGTATTTCTAGATCAAGTACACACCCATTATCATTATCCCATCTATGTTTTCTACGACCTCAGGTCAGTAGGTCAGTAATTTTCCTTCACTTCCCAGGACCTCATTTCCAGTTTGTTTATGTTAATTCTTGTCAAGCATATTCTAGAACTTTATGTAAATTATGGTTGTTTATCTCATTAGTTACATACTCATAAATTTATTTAGCAATATTATAAATAATAGACAGAAGAGATTCTGCAGATTCTGGAAATCCAGAGCAACGTAGTTAAAATTCTGGGGGAACTCAGCAGGTCAGGCGACATGTATGGAAATGAATAAACCGTTGACGTTTGGGCTAAGACTCTTCTTCAGGACTGAAAAGGAAGACGGAAAGATACCAAGATAAAAAGGTAGAGTGAGGGGAAGGAGGAAAATATAGAAGGTGATAGATTAAGCCAGATGAGTGGGAAAGTTAAAGGGTTAGAGAGGGAGAAATCTAATAGAGGAGAGAAAGAGAAGAAGAGGAACCACCAGGGGGTGGTGATAGGCAGGTGAGGAGAAGAGTTAAGAGTCCAGAGTGGGGAATAGAAAAAGATGGAGGGAGGTCAGTAAAAACAAACAAAATTACCAGAAGGAGAAATGGATATCCATGCCATCAGATTGGAGGCTAGCTAGATGGAATATGAGGTGTTGCTCCTCCACCCTGAGAGTGGCCTCATCGTGACAGAAGAGGAGGCCATGGACTGATATGTTGAAATGGGAATGGAGATAGGAATTCAGATGGTTGACATTGGGCAATTCCACTTTTTGCGGATGGAGTGGAGGTGCTTAACAAAGTGGTCCCCCAATTTACCTTGGGTCTCTACAATGTAGAGGAAACCGAATTGGAAGTACTAGATCCAGTAGATGACCTCAACAGATTTGCAGGTGAAGTGTCACCTCACCTGGAATGACTGTTTGGGGTCTAGAATGGAGGTGAATGGGCAGGTGTATTATTTTTGTTGCTTGAAAGGAAATATGAATAATCTACACTTTACAAATCCATGTTTTTTTTTCTAATAAGCTCAAACTTCTCTTAACTGCTCAAATACTCTCTTTAGTTATATTTTCTAAAAAGTGTTGAGGTCCTTTCTATGGAAGCTGGTTTATTGCATTTCAGGGTTTTAGTTGGTACCTTTGGTCAGATATCTGCACATCTTCTGCTCCACTGCCAGATTTAGCTCATTGTCTGGATGGAAGATGTATGAGAAGTTGCGTATTTTTATATGTTTAGTTTTCTTAATAGTTAATATTTTCAATTAATTTATATTCATTAAATAAATTTTCAAATTACTACTAGGATTGTATTAGTTATTTTTAATTTTATTTTATTTTAATCTATTTTTAGTGTAGCCTGTTGTATAACTTACAAAGGCAAGGATGAGTTTCAGCAGTAGATAAGCTGAGGCCAGGTCAGGTTTCAGTGATGTTAGAAAATGGAAATAAACATTCATTGTGGGAGACAGAGCAAAATCTTGCATAGACACCTACTCATTGTCAAGGCTATCTGCTTCATTCAGTGTATGCAATAACCTTGCATCTCCAAGTCTTTCCCAATAATCGTCAGCTGGAGTTGCTGTTTGCCTCATCCATGCTAGCTCATGATTAAATAATTGTATGTGTATAAGTTTATTTGTCTATGTGAGGTGTATTTGAATAAGTTTAAAAAAATCTCCCAGCATATTTTTGCCCACGTAGTGATAGTTGACCTCATGGTCAATACTCATTCAAGTCAGGATCTCACTTTAGAGGTACAGGTGTATTTAAGGGCAAGAGACTTTGATTAGAGTCAAATATTGGTCAGCACAGTAAATGCTTCAAAATTTGTTCTAAATATTTGTCAGCCATTGATGAAGTGGGAGTAGGCTGCCATGGAGATGGGAGATTCAGGGCAGGAAATTAAACTCGATGTCAGACGTGAAGCAGAGGATCATGTGTACCACCTACTACACCTCACACTCTTGGGATTGCTGGATATTAAGCACTATTCTTGGGAAATGTGTGATCACCCCAAGGTCAAGTAATGTGTGTGCTTTCCATAGCGGGGGGGGGGGAGGGGTGGATTAGGCTACAGTCACTATCAGAAAACTGACTGATTTGACAAATATCACAAATATTAGCAAGAAGAATCATGCTTGTCTTACATCTACCTTGGAACAGCCTCCCATGATAGTATTTTGGATGTGAGCGGACAAAACCGTTTAAAGGACTGTCCATTCTCTCACATCCAAATGCTGAGAGGAATGATGTTGCAAGATAGGAACTTTGGAATTCATTTTTCCAATGCAGCATGCAACTTAAATTGGAACAAATTCATTAAAAAACAAGATGAGTAGCTAAACAAAGTAAGTATTCATATTTAAGAACTCAAAACTTGAATTGTCATTTTAAGCTGAGCAATGTTACCACTAATGAACTGATGAGAAAGCGGCACCATTCAATGAAATATCTAATGTATATATAGAATCCTTAATGAGAGAGATGCTGACCACCATTGGTCCTCAGAAGACTCATATTATTAATCCTACGATTCAGCTTTCCATGGAAAAGTTAGTTTTTGTGCTTGTCCTAATTCTAAGGACATGTTAATACTATAGCCAGGTATGTGAAGGTGATTGAGGGTCCTGCTATATCTATTGTCAAGATTGTTTAATGTAATTTCCAGTATAGAAGTGTAAAGGAAAATGAAACAATTATTACTCAGGATCCAATACAGAGCAAAAAAAAATCCAATAAAATAAAAGGACACAATAATAAAAAAACACAATAAATATAAATATGTAAGATAGCTTATACTGTATACATTGGTTGTATGTCCATAAAGTGATGCTAGGCATTGAAGGTATTAAACAGCCCTACTGGTGATCCTGGCGTGGATGTTACATAGCCTCTGATGGGGGTGAGACAAACAGTTGATAAGCAGGGTGGGTGGGATACTTCCTGATGTTACTGGCCCTTTCCCAGCACTTTTCTGTATCTATGTTCATGCTGGTGGGTAGGCTGGTGCCAGTGATGCCTTGGGCAGTTTTGACTACCTGTTGTAGAGCCCACCTGTCAGACACATTGCAGTTTCCATACCATGCAGTGATGCAGCGTGTTAGGATGCACTCTACAGCACATCTGTAGAATGACGTGAGTATAGATGTGCATAGTCCACCTCTCTTCAGCCTCCTCAGAAAGAAAAGGCATTGGTGAGCTTTCCTGATTGTGCAGAATGTGTTCTGGGATCATGAGAGGTTGTGCAATATACACACACCCAGGAGTTTGAAACTGCTCACATTTTCCACTGCTGTCCTGCCAATGTAATGAGTGGTTAAGTTGTACAAGTTCTCCTAATGTTGATATCCATTTCCTTTGTCTGGCTGACATTAAGGAAGAGGTCATTTGCCTGGCCTCAGGCCTCGAGCTCTACCATTTCCTCTCTGTAGGCTGTCTCAGCATTGCTGGTGGTGAGCCCCACCACTGTCACCTCATTGGTGAACTTGACAATGTGATTACTCAGCTGTTTGGCCGTGCAGTCATGTGTGTCCAAAGTGTACAGCAGTTGGCTCAGCACACAGCCCTGGGGACACTCGTGCTTAGGGTGATGGAGAGGGAGGAGTGGTCATGCATCCTGACTATCTGAAGTCCAACACCCAGTTTTACAGTGATGTAATATCAAGAATTCTCCTATTTTAGCTGTAAATTTAGCTATAAAATTCAAACTCTGTCACAAACGAAATTTGACTAAGGATCATTGTCAAACATGTTAACTATACAGATGGTGAATGGCATGCACTTTAGGTATTTTTGTTTGTTCAAGTTCAAAGTTTATTCCAATGTTTCTCAGTAGGTGGCAATAGAGTAATGCTTTGAAGCCCAGTTGTGAAGATATGGTCCAGTGAATGTTGGGTTTTGCAACATCATTAACTTATTTTTTATGGCATGTACTTTTTTTCCTATATCCTACAGAATTTTGTACATAATTCCATTTTGAGAAGTCATTTTGAAATGGCTTTTGGGAGAAAACGGGTGCTCAAGAATGGTTCTTATGGTAAAACATCGCGACTACTCCCTAACTTCGGAGCCATCCCTCAGCAAAGGAAACCATGATAATATTCATCATCATATCCAGTGTGTATACACTACTTATGACCATCCTTGGAAAATACTGTTTAAAGATCAAGATTCAATTGGTTTATGGTCCATAGACAACTGTGTTCGCTGCTGTTTTGTATGCTTTGGAGATGAGGATTACCAACAACAGTTATTTTTAAAGATTTGGAGAGGTACTACCAAGGCTGTATCTGCAAAATTCCCCACATGTATTCGAAGGATAAGCAAACCACCACTAACTTGACCAAGGATGAGAAGCCAAGATGATGTTGGCTAAGTAGATCCTTGGTATAAGGGAATGCTGATGTTAGAATGCTGCAGTGGAGAGGGTTATGCAACATTGAAGCATTATAGAGAGTGAAACTTATTAGCATATGTGCCACCAGCAACAATTCTGTCATGAAAAATGCAGAGTTTTTAAAATCAAAGTGGGGGACAATGATCAGTACATTTACATGTACAAAATGCCGGAGGAACTCAGTAGGTCAGGCAGCATTTATGGAGAGGAATGAAGTGTTGACGTTTTTGGGCTGAGACCCTTCATTAAAACGGATCAGTAGGTTAATATACTTGTCAATTGCTTGGTTGCTCAGTCAGCAGTGAGTAAACATCCAACAAAGTGCCATTAGCAAAAAGCATATTAAAATTGAAGTCATATTCTGATGAGACACTAGTTTTTCATAATGGCCAAAGTGTTAACTCACTATTTCATGGATGACTGGGAATCAGACTACTCTTTTTGGAGATGCTGGGATCTGAAGCAACACAAAATGCTGGGGGTACTAAACAGGCCAGGCAACATCTATGAAGGGGATTGGACTGTAAATGACTTGGTTTGATACCTTCATATGAATTCCTGAATCAGTCCAGATGAATGGTCTCAACCCAGCACATTGATTCTCCATTTCTCTTCATAGACGCTGCCTGACCTGCTGAGTTCCTTAAGTATCTTATATGTTGCTTTAACCAAAAGATTGGTTTGAAGAATTAAAACTGGAATGTAAGTACGTATTAAATACAAGCACTCCACAACCATATTCAGTTGAGTTTAATATTCAGGTATTTGCAAGAATCCATATACTGACATTAAGAGTTACAAAACCTGCATACGTATTAAATCATTCAGCCCATTAAGTCTGTTCTGCAATTCGATCATAGCTGATTTATTAGCCCTCTCAACCCTGTCTCCTGCTTTCTCCTTGTAATCTTTGATGACCTCACTAATCAAAAACCTATCAACTGCTACTTTAAATGTATCTAATGATTTAGCCTCCAAAGCTGTCTGTGGCAATGAATTCCACAGATTCACTACCCTCTGGCGAAAGAAATTACTCCTCATCTCTGATCTAAGTAGATGGCCCCTCTATTCTGAAGCTGTGCCCTCTGGTCCTAGACCTACCCACTGTAGGAAGCATCCTCCCCACATTCACTCTATCTAGGCCTTTCAATATTCGACAGGTTTCAATGAAATCCCTCCTATTCTTCTAAACTCCAGTAAGTACAAGCCGAGAGCCATCAAATGCTCCTCATATGTTAACCCTTTCATTCCCGGAATCATTCTGATGAACCTCCTCTGATGCCAGTACAGCTTTACTGGAGCTTGATGACTTTTGGCTCATACAGGAGACTGAGGAAATGATAAATAGGAGCTATACAGGGAGATAGTCAACCCTAGGGTACACAAGAGGCAGATAACTTAGTGGTTGTCAGGAGAGGGAAGGGAAATGGGCAGTCATTACACAGTGGCCATTCCCCTCAATAATAAGTATACCATTTTGGATACTGTTGAGGACAACCTACCGGGGGGAGCCGCTATGACCAGGTCTCTGGCATTGAGTCTAGTGCTGTGACTCAGAAGAGAAGAGAGGTGAAGAAGATTGCAGTAGTGATAGCTGATTCCATAGAGGAATAGAGATGAGATTCTACAGTCACGATAGACACCAGGATGGTATGTTGCCTCCCAGGTGCCAGGGTCGGGGATGTCTTGGATCGGGACCACAGCATTCTAAAGGGGGAGAATGAGTAGCCAGAAGTCTTGGTACATATTGGCACCAATAGCATATGTTCGCAAGGCAAAGAGGTCCTGATGAAAGATTTTAGGGAGCTAGGTAGAAAGCTGAAAAGCAGGACTGCCAATGGGGTAATCTCTGGATTGTTGTCTGTGACATACACCAGTGTGGATAAGAATATTCGTATTTGGCAGATACACTTGATGAAATCAAGGCAATGGACTTTAGCAAGGCATTTGACAAGGTCTTGCATGGGAGGTTGGTCAAGAAGGTTCAGTCGCTCAGCATTCAAGATGATTTTGTAAATTGGGTTAGACATTGGCTTTGTGGAAGAAGCCAGAGAGTGGTAGTAGATGGTTGCCTCTTTGACTGGAGGCCTGTGTCTAGTGGAGTGCCTCAGGGATCGGTGCTGGGTCCATTGTTGTTTGTCATCTATATCAAAGATCTGGATGATAATGTGGTTAACTGGATCAGCAAATTTGCAGATGACACCAAGATTGGGAGTTTAGTGGACAATGAGGAAGGCTATCAGAACTTGCAGCAAGATCTGGACCAGCTGGAAAAATTAGCTGTAAGACGTCAGAAGGAATTCAATGCAGGCAAGTGCAAAGTGTTTCACTTTGGTAGAACCAACCAGGGTAGGCCTTAGCCAGTTGATGGTAAGGCACTGAGGAGTGCAGCAGAACAAATGGATGTGGCAATATAGGTCCATAATTCATTGAAAGTAGCGTCAAAGGTTGATAGGGTCGTAAAAACTTTTGGCACATTGGCCTCGTAAATCAAAGTATTGAGTACAGGAGATGGGACGTTATGTTGAGGTTGTTTAAGACATTGGTGAGGCTAAATTTGGAGTATTGTGTGCAGTTTTAGTCACCGGGAAAGATATTCTTTCAGTGAGGTGGAAAGAGTAGAGAGAGAATTGACAAGGATGTTGCTGGGTCTGGAAGACCTGAGTTATATGGAATATTGAATAGTTTAGGACTTTATTCCTTGTAATGAAGAAGATTGAGAGAAGATTTAATAGAGTGTACAAAATTATGAGGGGTATAGATAGGGTAAGTGCAAGCAGGCCTTTTCCACTGAGGTTGGGTGAAGCTACAACAAGATGTGATGGGTTAAGGGTGAAAGGTGAAAAGTTTAAGGGGAACATGAGGGGAAGCATCTTCACTCAGAGGGTCGTGAGAGTGTGGAACGAGCTGCCAGTGCAAGTGGTGCATGCAGCTCAATTTCACGCTTAAGAGAAGTATGGATTGATAAAAGTAGACAGTTTAAATGGCTTGGCACAGACTAGATGGGCCAAAGGGCCCATTTCTGTGCTATACTTTTTCTATGACTCTATGACACAAAATGCATGGCTGAGGAACTGGTACAAGGGGCAGGGGTTCAGATTTATGGATCATTGGGATCCCTTCTAGGGAAGGTATGACCTGTACAAAAGGACAGGTTACACCGGAACTTGAATGAGACCAATATCCTTATGGGTAGGGTTGGTAGAGCTGTTTGGGAGAATTTAAGCTAATTTGGCAGAGGGAGGGGAACTGGAGTGATAGGTGTAAGGATGCAGCAGTTGCTTCACAAACAGAGGCTGTGTGTAGTGAGACTGCTAGCAAGTACAGACTGATGATAGGGCAAAATTGCAGTCAGCGGGATAAGTTGCAATGGAAAAATTGGACAAAATCAAACACAGGACTGCAGGTGTTATATTTGAATGTGTGCAGTATATGGAATAAAGAAGATGAACTTGTAACACAGTTGGATATTGGCAGGTATGACGTTGTGGACATCACTAAGTCATGACTGAAAGAAATTTATAGCTGGGAGCATAACATCCAAAGATATGTATTGTATTGGAAGGACAAGCAACTACTCAGAGGGGGTGTGGTGGTCCTATTGGTAAAAAATGAAATGAAATTCTTAGGAAGAGATGACATAGGATCAACAGGTATAGAATCCTTGTGGATAGAGCTAAGGAAGTGCAAAGAGTAATGGAAGTTATATACAGGCCTCTGACTAGTAGCCGGGATGTGGGGTACAAATACAATGGGAAATGGAAAAGGTATGTAAAAGGATAATGTTACAAAGGGCATGAGGGATTTTAATATGCAAGTAGATTGGGATAATTAGATTGGTGCTGGATCCCAAGAGGGGGAAGGACTATTTACAAGATGGCTTATTAGAGCAACTCATGGTTGAGCTCTTAACCACTTGGCCACGCGCCAACACTCAGTACATATAAGCACAATGTTTTCTCCACAATCACCATCGGTACAGGTGCACCACATGCTGTGTGGTTAGCATCCTGCCCTACTTACTTTATACCTATGATTGTGTGGTTAAGTACAGCTCCATTACCATATTTAAGTTTGATGCCACCGTTGTTATTGGCCTAATCAAGAGAAGTGATGAATAGGTGTATGGGGGGAGGTTGATTATCTGGTTGAATCGTGCCACAAACGATACCGGTGCACTCATACACCGGTGCCAAGCTGTATGGGTCCTAATGCCCTTCCCTTGGACAACCTCTCACTCAATGTCACTCAAACTAAAGAATTGATTATTGAAGCCAAAGGTCCATGAGTCAGTCCTCATTAGGAGATCGGAGATGGAGAAGGTTAATAACTTGAAATTCTTTGGTGTTATCCAGGAACAGCACATAAGCCATCATAATGAAGGCATGACAGTGCCTCTACTTTCTTAGGTTTGATGAACTTTGCTTAGACTTGCATAGATTTGGCAACTTTGACGAACTTCTATAGATGCACAGTGCAGAGAATCCTGCCTGGTTGCATTATGATCCGGTATGGAAACACCAATGCCCAGGAACTGAAAACTCTACAGACATTGGTGGATACAGCCAGACAATCCCAGGCAAAACCATCCCCACTATTGAGCACATTGACAAAGAGTGCTAACAATATCCATCATCAAGGATCCCCACCAGCTAGGCCAAGTTCTCTGCCTACTATTAACACTGGGCAGGAGGTACAGGAGCCTTAGGTCCTACACCACCAGGTTCGGGAATGCTTATTGCCCTGACCTGGTGTGGATAACTTCACTCACCTTAACTCTGAACCGATTCTACAACCTACAGACTCACTTTCAAGGATACTGTAACTCGTGCCCTCAGTATTAGTTTAGTTAGTTTGTTCCCAACTTGCCTTCTCTCGCACATTGGCTCTTTGTCAGTCTTTACTCATATAGTTTTTCATAAATTTTATTGTTTCTTTGTTTTCCGGTAAATGCCTGTAAGAAAATGAATCTCAATGTAGTATATGGTAACTTTTGTGTTGGCGCGTGGCCAAGTGGTTAAGGCATTCGTCTAGTGATTTGAAGGTCGCTAGTTCGAGCCTTGGCTGAGGCAGAGTGTGTGTTCTTGAGCAAGGCACTTAACCACACATTGCTCTGCAATGACACCAGTAAAGAGCTCATGGTAAAGAAAGCTTAGGAAACAGTGATCATAGTATAATAGAGTTAACCCTGCAGATTTGAGTGGAGGAGGCTAAGATCAGATGTGTCAGAATAGGAAGTAAAGGAAATTACAGAGCATAAAAGTGGAGCTGGCCAAAGTTGATTGGAAGGGGACGCTAGCACGGATTATGGCAGAGCAGCAATGGCTAGAATTTCTGGGAGCAATTTGGAAGATGCAGGATAGATACATTCCAAAGAAATATTCTAAAGGCAAGATAACACAACTATGGCTGACAAGGGATTTCAAAGCCAACATGAAAGCCAAAGAGAGGGCATATAATAGAGCAGCAATTAGTGAGAAGTTAGAAGATTGGGAAGTAGTTAAAACCAATGGAAGGCAACTAAAAAAGACAAAGAAAGAAAGATGGAATACAAAGGTAAGCCAGCCAATAATATCAAAGCGGATATCAAAAGTTTCTTAAGATATATAAAGAGTAAAAGAGAGGCAAAAATAGATATTGGACCACTGAAAATGACACTGGAGAGGTAGTAATGGCGGACAATGAAATGGTAGGTGAACTGAATAAGTATTTTTCATTGGTCTTAACTGTGGAAGTTACCAACAGTACCCTGGAAGTTCGGGAGTGTCAAGGGGCTGAAATGAGTGAAGTTGCCTTACTTGGCAGAATGTGCTTGGTCTGAAAGGTCTGAAGGTAGATAAGTTACCTGAACGAGATGGTCTACACCATAGGGTTCTGAAAAAGGGGGCTGAAGAGATTGTGGAAACATTAGGAATGATCTTTCAAGAATCTATGGATTCTGGCATGGTTCAGGAGAACTGGAAAATTGCAAATGTCACTCCACTCTTCAAGAAGGGAGGCAGAAGAAAGGAAATTATAGGCTAGTTAGCCTGAGTTCAATGGTTGGGAAGCTGTTGGAGCCAAGTTTTAAGTTTGTAGTTTTGGGGTACTTGGAGACACATGTTAAAATAGGCCGATGTCAGAATGGCCTTAAGGGAAAATCTTGCCTGACAAATCTGTTGGAATTGTTTGAAGAAATTACAAGCAGGATAGACAAAGGAGAATTGGTTGATGTATATTTGGATTTTCAGAAGGCCTTGGTCAAGGGATTGCACATGAGGCTGCTTAACAAGTTACGAGCCCATGGTTTTACAGGAAAGATACTAGCATGGATAGAGCATTGGCTGATTAGCAGGGGGCAAACAGTGAGAATGAAAGGAGCCTTTTCTGGTTGGCTGCCGGTGACTGGTGGTGTTCCACAGGGGTCTGTATTGGGACTGCTTCTGTGGTGGACTGTGCCCAATTCGTCATTCTTCCCCACCATTAGGATTATCTACAGGAGACATTGCCTCAGAAGGCCACATCCATCATCAAAGATTTCCCCCATCTGAGACATGCTATCTTTTTGCAGCTACCATACTTGTACAGAGAATAAGAGCAAGGAGGATGTACTAGACAGTAATGAGCCAGAGCTACATTTTAGTGCATAGTCAGGTCTCAATAATGAAGGATATGACTGAACCAGGAAGGTACAAAGGATACTTCCAGAGATGTTGTCAGGAATTTTAAGTTTCAGCTTTTAGGAAAGATTTGACAGTTTGTATTTGCTTTCTTTGAATAGCTTCCTTCAATGCTATAAATTTCTATAATTTTATCTGCACAGTCCTTGCATCCATCAACAATGCAATCTGTTGGAATTATTGCCATAAGTCATCACCCAATACACGAGTCAGCACGTTCCACTGGAATCTATTCCATCTGGTTCTTGAAACCAAATGTTGCAGAAATATAGAAGAGAAGGCCATGAATAAATTTAAACAAAATGAGGTTGGGGATGTGAATTCACAACTGATAGCAGTTGGGATCCAGGAGATAAATGAGACCTGCAAAGATAGACAGCTGAATGAGCATAGTAAGGGGAATATTGGGGAGCTGGCATTTACAGGATATGGATGACTGTCAGGATATGATTAATGCAGTCATATCCAGAGGGTCTTGATGCTTAGGTGAGGACTTAACAGAAAATTTGTTTGAGTGGAGGTGTGAAACTGCAATTGAATAAATTGGTCTTCATAATGGAGAGTTTATGTTGTGGGATACTCGGTTTAGAGCTAAAGATGCAAACAATCTGATTTTATCCAGAGTCAATGCTAAAGGAAAAGGGTAGATTAATACATTTCCAGAACCTCTGAGCCGATTGAAGATAATTGTTCAGGCCTTTTGCTTATGCATTGTGAATTGCAGTCTGGATAAATTGTCTGACAAACTTGAGGTAACAGAATGGCAGAAAGGTGGAGGTGAGTGTTATACATGTGCCAAAGTCAAAGATCTTAAAACTCTAGAAATTTTTTGGACCATCAATGAAGTTCCGGTGTTTTGTGACACCTTCAATATCAATGGCGAAATGGAAAGATGTGATAATCTGAGTATATGTTTAAACCATTTATTATATCGAGGCTGCATTTTCCCATCAATCTAGTTACTTCATTAACACGAGAAAATCTGCAGATGTTGGAAATCCAAAGCAACACACACAAAATGCTGGAGGAACCCAGCAGGCTAGGCAGCAGTGTCGTCGCGGCTATCCCTCGAGGTCAAGGATGATGGTCTTCGTTCTGAAGAAGTGGCCCACAGACCCGAAGGTGCCTGTACATGTATTTGTTTAACAGGTACACAATGTTGCACTCCAAGAAGCACACGATACTTCACAAATCAACCAACTGATTCTAATGGCATGGAAACCATGACGATTAGAGCTGATAGACTTGTTGCAGCCTTCATCCGCCTTCACAGCTGTTGAGTTCGAAGTAACTTCATCCGTCCGTTCCAACATTAAGTTCTTGGCTGGATTGTTCTTTGTCAGGGATCTCACCCCTGACAAATCAATGGAAAGATTTAACAGTCAACGTTTTGGGCCAAAACCCTTCATCAGGACTGGCTAAGGACTGATTGAGGAACCCAGGTTGCTATATTAACTAAGAAAATGAGGATAAGTTTGACAGAATTCCATTTTGGCTTGCACTTAAAAAACGTTGCCATCATATGGCTGTCTAATCAATGTGGTTCAAGTTATGTGAAGATTTTATTTCAGCTTTTGCTCAGGGGAATTGAAACAGAAAGCAGCAATTCTACTCCAGTCATGGCTGCAAATAGGAATCTTTCTCAGGATGGAATAGGAATACAATGTGAACTTAAATACAATTTTTCTTTCTCAGTTTTTGACATGTTGAACAATACACACTACATGGAAGATTTTCCTCTGTGTTAATGTGGAATACAAAGGTAATCATTTTCAGGTAGTTTCACTGCTTATGGCACAGAGAAAATCCTACTCCTATATGCCTAGTTTTAGCAGAAGTAATAAAAGCTATTTGACCTTGATAAAACAAACAGTCTTTTGCATTCAGGTATTGCTTGCCAGTTTTTCCTGCTGGGCATCAGAGAAACTAAAGCAACTTTACAAAGGTGAAGCTCAGATGGGAGCTTTGCTCTAAGTGGAGACAGAAATGCGATGGTCATCAGTGGGAGATTGGCTCTCAAGCAGATTCTCAGAAAGGAAGGCATTTACCAACTAAATACTTGGCAGAGGTCAAAATAATGACCAGACAACATGCACTAGAGAACTGAAGAAGTCTTTTATTCCATGTCGCCTGTAACAAGCCGAGTGCTGACACCTTAAATACTTCTCAACCAATTTTAAAGTGATGCCTGGAACAAATTGGCATTGCTTTAAAATCTGCTTCCTGATTCTCACGCAGCAGTTGAACAGAGCAGCCCTTGTCAGAAATGGTCACAGCAGAATGGAGCAAAACCATTTTGATTCTTCCCAGGGACTGTCAAGGAAGCAGGCAATTTTATGCCCATTTGGATACAAGGCCATAATTAAAACTGAAAGTAACTGGAAACATGCAAGCACAAAAATTGAAATGCTTATTGCAATATGTGGTACGGTTGTGTTCTATGTCTGCTAATCATCTGTTGGAAGCCACATAACTAAACATTACTGACAACAGCTTTAAATGTATGAGGTAAACCATCAATATGACTTGACGTATTGATTCAGAATATATTGTATTGTGTATAAACATACAGAAAAACTCCACGTCTCTTCTGACAGGTATCCTCTGAGTGCTGCTTTGAGATCAAGGCACACTGCTCAATATCATCCCACACACAAAATGGGACAGCTTGTATTATTCTGCAGCAATGATTACAAAGCTTTAATGTTCTATCATGCAGCAGAAAAAAGTCAGCACACATTTCTAATAAATATTCCAATTAGCATGGAACGATCCCACCAGAATTACCTGGCAATTTCCTCCTAACATTGTACTGAGAGCAAAATGAAGCAATGCAGATATTCTCAGTGGCTGAAACTGTTGACAAGGGATTGTGACCCGTGATTCACCAAGTACAGAGAGCTAGAACATTGTGCAATGATGTGCCAGCTCCCCAGCAAGGTCTGTGTTGGCTGAGGCACGGGACTATTGGAGAGATCCAAGTGAGCATTTCTTCCCAACGACCTCTGAGAGGAATTGAAGGCTTTTGGCTCTATTTTGCCATGGATATTGCCTACAAAAACACTTCGTTCAAATACTGCATGAGATCTCAAGAGAGCATATAAACTCTGAAGACCTTTTCCCAAAATTTGCAGCAACTAATGTTTGAGATTCTGAGATCTATTGCTCATCTTTAGTATTACAAGAAAAGCTTCTTGTAGCAGGAGCACAAGGCAAATTCAGTGGCTTTAATAGTCATAGTCAGCCTCATAAGTGGTCCTCCATGAAAATATCAACTCCAGCTTGTTATGTATTTAATATTTCAGTAATATTTGAGTGATATTGCAAATATACTATCTGATTAAGCACTTTTTTAAAATAATTCATTGTGGGTTAAATGTAAAAGTACACAAATGGCATACATCATTACGCCACCACATCATATGTGCGTCTCTTGCTAAAGTAAAAATGAAACTAAGCACATGCATCCCTGAATCCCCTGATTTTCAATTATTTTATGTTTTGAAGTTTCAAAACATAACACAGCTCAAGAGAGCTGGAGGCAATACAGTAAATACATTCTGATTTTCAAGCACTTTTGAGGCCATGAGAGCTTTACTTCTCTATATCACATTTATAAGTCAGTCATTCAGCTATAGAGATATCTGAATTTAAAAATGGTGGGTCTTTAGAGAATTCAGAGGGATAATCTTGAAAAAAGTTAAGAATTGCGCATCTCCGGTAAGATGGTGGTGCGTTTGGACACGACAGCCTCTCAGAGGCCAGCCAAAGGTGCCTTTTTCTTTGTTGAACGTGTTTTTTTACAGTCGCAAGATGTGCTGGGCTCCAAGGACTTCAGGTGCTGTGGGCCTACTCCATCAGTGAGCTGCTCATTAATCAGAGCAGCCGGCCAAGGTGTCCAGGGTGTTGTTGATGGAGCCTGCTGTCATATCAGAGGAGCCAGACTCGGTTCGGAGGAGCTGGCCTGGGTGTGGACCATGTTGCTGCCTGCTACTCGAAAGCTTTGGAGTTGGTGTGCGAAGGTGGCATGCAGTGAAACTGTGGGAGATTGTCTTGGACATTTCTGTTGTGACCACAAAACCCTGTTGGACATAGATAATGTAAGCTGCTGCAGGCCTATTCTCCTGCTTTGGTGGTGCTATAGATAACATGGGTGCTGTGTGGTCTTGGTTGTAATGAGGACTGGACCTCAAGCCATGGGGCTGCATGCTGCTGCAGTCCAGGAGAGAGAGAGACTGGAGATGGCTTGTGCTCATTTGGGGGCTGCCCTCCACTGTTCAATCAGTGGAATGATAGGCTGCACTCCGCTGATAATCTGTACAATCAATTCGGGAGACGTGTCACTCAGGGTCAAATATGTTCAAATATTCATACAAATTGGAATTCTTCATTTAACTAAAATAAATTGTCCAGGGCGTAGTGGAAGATTGATCCAAATGTCTGCCTAACCAATGAAATTAGGAGACTTGGTAGGGAAGAAAACAAGAACAGAGAAGGAATTTGATGTACTACTAAAGATGTTAGTTGCTGATAGAGTGATAATGGGAAGAAATGAGCAATTGGTTTCTGAGAGGGGAAGAAATAAGACTGGTAAAAGTTAGTCAGAATTCTCTAACACTTATTTATTACTAATAGGAAATAATGCCAAAGTTTTAATGTTTTTGGAATTGAAAGATTGATAGAACATAAATATTGCCATAGAAGTGTCGGTCCACATTAGATATATTGTCCTCAAGCATTTAGTTATTATTCCTGACTCAAATGCAACACTTTTTGCGTTTCACAATGATGTTAAGGCAGCTTCAGGTTTTTGCATGGGTTATGTAGATCAGTGCACATTATCAGCAAATTTTAGCCGTTTGCAATTTCTCCTTGCCACATTGCTGGGATTTTCTTTTCATAATAATAACAGCATATATATTAAACTTATTGAGCTAGAAATTCAATTGTTTAGTGTTGTTTATTTCAGCAATATGCAATTGAAAATGCATTCTACACTGATTGAAATGTGGTTATGACATTTCTAGTTGTTTCATGTCACTCTGGGAATTTAACCAGACCCTTTCCAAGGTAACTCACATCCTTGCTAATGAGATATCAGTTTCAGATGATCCAATGATTCAATGGAATGTTGCAGAGGAAGATGGACTATGCTATTCTTGGAAGTTGCTATTCTTTTTAACTCCTAGAATATTCATTCATTTCTTTAGATATTTCACGCTCAGTCTTCATGATGCTTCCCCAACAGCCCACCCCTCTCCCCCCAAAAAAACTTTCCTTGTTCCAATCTCCCAATCTCCCAACTTTCCTGATTCAGATTATTCAGCATTCTAATCTCCATAATCATAGGGAATGCAGAACCATCAGGTCTCTACTGCTGATTATCAATTCCTTCTTCCTTGCTTTAGTGCAACACTGATTCAGTTGCTTGGGTTAAAGTTTGCAGTGGCAAGACCATTATGAAAATGGTCTTTGGCAAACTGTGCTATAATGAAACAGTGCATGCCTAGTGGAACAAGATAATTTCTAGGCCATTGCTTTAAAGCAAATTTTATTAACTTATGTACCTTTTCATTCAAGGAACCATTAAAGTATGGCTGGTATTAAATAAGATAGATACAAAAGCAATGTCACGCTGAATAATTGCAGGTGCTGGAGGAAATTCTGTTTTAACTCTTGGAAGTAATGTGGACCAGCTGGATAAAATAACATGGACTTTATTCTGGCTTATCTTTCTGCACAACGCATGCAATATCCTATTTTAATAATTTGAATTTGAGTGATTTTTGTCAACTAGAGGTAATTTAAACAAATGTGCATTAGGTAGTAGTTAAATCATCTGTGTACAGTACTAAATCATATTGACATTTGTCCAATTTAAATATGATAAGGACAGGAGAATTTTCTGTCAAAGAAGGAATTGTTTCCAATTAAACATACGTTTCTGCAGAAATGATATTTTACTGAGATTTTCATCAATTCGTAGCTAAAGAAAAAATAATTACAGAAAACTTTTTGGGAGTGAAATTCATTTGTTATTAATGTAATTTAAATGCCATTGGAATGAAGTGAATGATGTTACAATCTTCATATAAACAGCTCAGTGTCAACGACAGATAAATGTCAGGTTGAAAATACTGATCAGCCAAGACTCAGACTGATTCCAAACACAATGCATGTAGACTCTTATTTATTGCACACAATGACAAATATCTAAATGGCTGGCTACTTAACAGCAGATAACACTAGTTTGTACAACTAAATAACTGTAAAATGAGCAAAATCCAGATGAGTATAAATATGAAATTACAGATTTATGAAATTGTAGTAAAATCAGTATGTTTGGCAGTTGTAACAATGCATGACAAAGATAAAGTTATTGATTTGGAAAACAAAAACTGCAGAACGTGGAATCTGAAACAAAAACAGAAATGCTGGAGAAACCAAACAGCAGTTTGGGTCATCAGTTCTTCTGAGCTGATAGAGAGGCTGAACATGATGAACTCTTGATTTCCCAAACCACCTCAACATGACCCTTACACTTTATTTGTCTATCTGCACTGCACTTTCTCTGGAACTGTTAAACCATCCTCTGATTCTGTTTCTGATGTAATTCTGTATGAAATGGTTTATTAATGTTGTTATAGCCAAGGATGGTAAAGAGGATAAGCTCCCACTTCCTATTAGATGCGCCCAATGGTGTATGCCTCAAATGGCCTCTGACAACCAAGTCCAGCTCCTGGCCTTCCTGTGTGTCTTAGTTACTCAGTCTGGTGGAACTGTTTCTACTGACAGGAGAAGGGGCAAAGGGGGGTTACTAGCACCTTAAAACCAGTCGCTTTGGGCAGATGGGACTCGTCAGCCGTGTTTGGCATTTCACCTAGGAGAAGAAGATCTCTGATCTCAAACCTCTGCTTCCTTTCAGCTTTATCCACTCATAGCAGAGGCTTCAGGAGTAAACCCTAAGGAAAAATCCAGGGCAGGAGGCCCTAAGACAGTTGTGCATTGAGTTCAACACTGATGGGCAAGTACTGCAGTGCCACTGGTGCCAAACTGTATCGGTCTCTGCTGCTGCTTTGGGTTCATCAGCTGCATGGAGTGAAGCAGCCTGCTACATGGGCAATGGCTTGCTCTCCATGTCATACTGCCCTGACTTGTGTACTAGCTGGCATATCACAGAAACGGGTAGGATGCAATGTCCATGGTCAGCCTCCACCTATGTATGGAATGAAATGTTTGGAGAACATGGAAAGAAAAGCCGTTCACTGTATCTTAGTACATGCAGCAATAAGAAATAAATATCAATCATCATCATCATCAGGCACTGTGCCCAGTTTGAGCTTTGACTGCCATGGCCCACACTCTCCTGTTTCGGGTCAAGTGGATCAATTCACTGGTATTCATTTCCAGTTCTCTGGCTGCTGTCTCCATCAGCATTTGTCTTTGTCTTCCTCTTGTTTTCTTCCCTTCAATCTTTCCCATAATTACCGTGCATTCTAACTCCTCTTTCCTAATCTCATGTCCAATGAAGTTACGTTGCCTTTTATGATCTCATACATTATTTCTCTTTTGTCCATTATATTCTTTGCATCCTCCTCAAAAACCACATCTCTGCTGCTTCAATTAGTTTCCTCATGTCACTAGATATTGTCCAACATTCTGATCCATATAACATAACTGGATAAACGTAACATTTCAGTACTCTAAGGCGGGTTGTTATGCCTAGTTTAGTGTTGGTTAGTATACTCTTCATTCTCGTAAAGGTGTCTTTTGCAATCCCTGTTCTTCTTTTGATGTCCATGTCGCACATGCCATCTGATGTCACCCAGCTCCCTAAGTAGCAAAAGTTCTGTACTTGTTTTATGTCTTCCCCATTTATTTCCAGCCTGCAGATAGGACTCTCCTTTTTTCTGGATATGATCATACATTCTGTCCTTTTGCGATTGATAGATAGACCCATTTTTGCGCTTTCTTCAACAACTGTATCAATTAAGTTTTGTAGTTCTTCCTCTGTACTTGCAATTAACACTGTGTCATCTGCATATCTGAAATTATTGATGTTTTCACTGCCAACTTTGATTACCAAAATGTCTCTTTTTTTTGTAATATTGTTTCACTGTACACATTAAACAATTCAAGGGAGAAAACACACCCTTGTCTAATGCCTCTCTTGATTTTCGTAAACTGACTCAGTTCTCCTTCTATCCTTACAGTGGCAGTTTGTTCCCAGTACAGATTTCTGATTAGGTGGAGGTCTTTAGAATCTAGATCTAGAGTTTACAAAATATCAATACTGGTATCAAAAGTAGAAGTTTACTGTTATCTAGGCAGAGCAGGGGAAGGGGTGAGGTGTGTGACAGGACATATTGAGATTGGTCAAGACAATCAGGTAATAAGAAATATGAGTCTCAGAAAGAACATGAATCTTAGGGTTGTATATGGAGACTTATATGTATCATGATAATAAATTTGCTTAGAACTTTTGAGCATTGACTACCAGCAAGAAAGTGAACCGAGCATAAAGGTGATAATGGGAAGCAATGAGATAACGGCCTCTCTGGTGGGAGAATTCAATATTTGTACCAGAGATTGCAAAGTGCCAATGGAAGATGTTGTTCCATCACTTTATATTTGAGCCTCGTTACTAGTAGAAGTCAACACAAAAGGACAGGCCAGAATGGGAGTGGAATTGAGAATTAAAGTGAAATACAAAAGGGAGGTCAGGAGCATCCACTCTGTGTTTCTGTTTCCACAGTGTAGTGAAGACCACTTTGTGAACATTGAACACACTAGACTGGGTTGGAAGAAGTTATTTGATTTGGTTAATTTGCCATTTAGATACAGATTCAAGAATATAAGATCTTAATAAATAAGAGCAGGAGCTGGGGATTTGGCCTCCTGTGTCTTTTCTAGCACACAGTGATACAGTTCAACTTTTACTTCCCCTAAACTTTTCCTAAACTAATCCCGTCTCCCTTGATAACCAAAAAATTCTGTCAAGTCTCTTGTAATTTTTAACAACTGGGCCATCACAGCCTCTTTCAGTTGAGAATTCAAAAGATTCACTACTCTTTGGGGCAAAAAAATTCCTCTCTGTCCCTGTTTCTAGACACACCAGTGAGGGGAAACATCAACTGCATATCTACCCACTTGTCCTTTCAGGATTAGTAATTTTCAATGAGGTTACCTCTCAGTCTTTTAAACTCAAGAGACTACAGGCTTTGTCTGCACAATCTCTCCTCAATAAGCAGAAGAGGCACAATGGCAGAGCTGGTAGAGTTGCTGCCTATCCTAGGATCTACCATAAATCCAGTGATTTCAGTGTGAAGTTTGTATGTTGTGCCTGTGACCATGTGGGTTTCTTTGGGTATTCCTGTCCCAACCACATTCCAAATACAAGAGGTTTATAGGCTCATTAACCATTGTAAATCGTGACTGTGAACATCCGGGAAGAGTTGATAGGAATGTGGGGAGAATAAAATGGGATAAGAGGAAGTGATTCTTGATATTTCTTGTGGACTCAATGAGCTGTAGAGTCGGTTCCTGTGGCAAATGTTCTTAAGGAGCAGATATGCTCCAGCATGGGTCATCAAGGTGCAGGAAAGGGATAGAGCAGCAAGTTGGTCCGGGTGCAGGTCGATGGGACTAGGTCGTTTGGTGTGGACTAGATGGACTGAAGGGCCTGTTTCTTTTCTGTACTATTCTATGACTTTAATGTTCATGGAGTATGTTTGTTATGCTCATATAGATTGAGAAAATTAAGACAGATGAGAACATTTCCTAAAAATTTTGCATGAAAATTTTATTGATAGGCATAAGTCCACTCCTACAAGGATAACCAAAATATTACTTGATTTAGTTCTTGAGAATTAAGAGGAAAGGGGACAGAGAAATAGAGACTGCAGGACTTTATAATATCAATATGCATGAAGTAAAGTCAGAGAGTTTTTACAATTCTATTCCATACCTCCTGATATTATGAACATTGTTCACCAAACACACTCTCAGCGAAATACCATTCTCTTCTTTCCTCTTCCTTCCCAAGAACTAAATTCAACCAATTATGGAAAAGAAAAAAGAAATGATCAACAATAAAAATACTTCCTAGATTATCAAAGGAGAGCTAATTTCAGAGAACAATCCTAAATGAATTGGAACCAAAGATTACCAGGTAAAAGAGAAAATACATAATCCAAAGCCTTCAAGAAAGATATTGTTTAAGTGTAAATTGCATCCTGATTGAATATAAACTTTGACCTCCAAAACTGGAGCTCTTTGGTTGGTTAAGGGAATAGAAAATATAATGAAACAAAAATGGAATGTCAATGAAAAGTTTGCAGTTATAATAACATGGGAAATAGAAAGAGAACTAGCCCATCCAACCCTTTCAAACATATTCAACTTTCATCAAGATCATGTCAGGGCCACTTTCCTTGATTTCCTTGCATCTAGAAAGCATTCACGATGAACACACTAACTGAGCCTCTTGATCCCTGCAGAGAAGAGAATTTTAAGGATTCTCCAACATCCCAGTCAAGAATTTTTTTTCCTTATCTCAGTCCTAACTGGCTCAATCCTTATTCAAAAACAGTGCACTCTAATCCTATATTTGCCAGTCAGGGGATACAGCCCTTCCATCTAATCCACTAAGAATTTTGTTTTAATGAGATTACCTTCATTCTTCTCAACTCTACCAAATATAGTTACAATCTACACAAACTCCCAAATGGCAAACTTACGATTGCTGGAACTAGACCAGTGAATTCTGCTGCCCATCTCCCATGGTAAGTGCACGCCTAGTAAGTAAGGAGAACGAACCTGTACCAAGTACTCCAGATGGATTGAAGCATGGCAATATACAATTGCAATCTCTCTTTCTTAATTCAACATTCGAGTCATTTTATAATCATAATTCCCGCGACTATCTTGAGCTTCCAGTTGCAAATGAGTTCAATTCCCCTGCCCGTTTCAATGCCAACCTATCTGTCCCTGAGCTCCTCCACTGCAAGCTTGAAGCCAAATGGAAATGAGAGGACCAGCAACTTCATATCCCACCTAGCTGGTCAACAACTCAATGGCATGGCCACTGAATTCTCCTACTTCAGGTAGCCCATGCCATCTCTGTTACTTTCTTTTCCTTTCTGATCCACACAGGTCCTCTTATTCACCCTTCTTTCCAACACCCTCCCAGTTTCTTTCCCTTCCTCCCCATCTGTTTTCATCTGCCTAAATCTCACACTCTGTGCCTACTCAATCTGATCCTTACCCCATTCTTCTCACCTACCTAGTATTCCTCCCTTATCTGGTTTCACTCATCATCTCATTTCCTTTCAGATTCCATATTCTGCAACCCTTTGTTGTCCTGACTAATCACCTCCCAGCCTTTGTTGCTATCTTTACTCCTTCCCCTGCCTACCTGGCTCCATCTGCCTAACAACCCCTACTCACTAAGATCCATCTATTGCTTGCCAGTTCCTTCCTCACTCTTTCCCTCTTAGCTTTTCATTCGAGCCATCTCTCCTGTCCTGATCCAAGTTCCTAATCCTAAACATCAACTGTTCCATTGCCTTCATGATATTGACAGACCTGTTAAGTTTCTCTAGGTGTTTTTGTTTGCTCCAGATTACAGTCTTTGCTAACTCTTGTGCTTCCAATACCATTTTGTTCCTAATTGTTTGCTATTCCCCTAATGGTTTGTATACAAGTACACCCAGGACCCTTTCAACATTAGTGCCCTTCAACAAATACTCTGCATTTCCGTTGTGTGCACCAAAATGGATTTCTTCACATTTTCCAATTTTTTTTTTCAGTTGCTGTGTTCTTGCCCATAAATTTAGCTTGTCCTTGTCTCCTTGAAGGCTTTCCATATCATTATCCATACTCTCAATCTTATCGATCATCCTGCAAGTTTGGAAACATAACATTTTATCCACCAATGCAAATTGCCAACATAGACTGTGAATAGTTGGGGCCAAATATTAATCTTGATGGTACGCTATCTGGCAACTTGACAAGTATCTGTTCACTGTCATTCTTTGCTTTCTGTCTGATTTGCCAGTTCTCAATCCAAGTTAATATATTGCCACCAATTTCATGTGCACTAACCCTGTTAATCAACCTCTTGTGGGGCCTTATTGAAAGCTTTCCAAAAACTCAAAAATACCACCAAATGGTCCCCCCTTATCTATTCTAGTAGCCACATGCTCAAAAGAAATATTGGGGATCAGTCAAAGATGATTTTCTTTTCATATATTCGTATTTACTCTGCTCAATACTATTATTCTTTTGAATGTGTTATTTTATTACAACCTTTGTCATAGTTTTCAACATTTTCCCCATTTTTGACATTTGCTTAACAGGGCAGTGAATGGCTTTACACCCTTCCTCCTCTCGTAAATAATAGGGTCGTATTTACTGTCTTTCATTCCAGGGGAGCAATTATGTAGAACTTTTGAAGATGAATCTTTGGAAGATTCCTTATACCATGTGGAATCATTTTCAGTACAGAATGCAGAGGAGAACCAACAAAATAAAAGAGTCTGCTGACCTACATTGGCCTAGACTGGGAGGCCTTGACTGCAAAGAGCAAAAGATTCCATGAGAGTAGAAAAACAACAGCAACAAGAGAAGTCTGCAGTGTGACATCACATGCTAGAATGAAAAAGGAAGATTGTTGTAGAAGTGAACAATATTGTTAGGAGGATTGACAATGTAATCAGCTCCATGAAACTAAAGGTTATATGGTTAACCTGGTATATTTCCTCCATCCGTGGAATGGGAGGGAAGGGTCTACTTGTGGTTCACTTATGTAACATTGCCTTCATCGTGGCTATCCCTCGAGGTCGAGGATGATGGCCTTCGTTCTGTTGATCTACTTATCGGCTCTCAAGTGGCTTACGAATCCAATCTTAAACATTGTCTTAGATAGCACAGCAAAAGATTCTGCTTGCATGGTTTGCGTAGGTAGAGTTTACACACACACACACACACACACACACAAAAACCCAGAACCACAAAGGAAATAACCTTGAAGTATTAGCTGATCCATGAATGAATTGGCAAATGATTCATAGGAACAGGGAGATGAAAACTTGACTCAAAGACCGGTGTGGGAGGAGAGAGTTTCAATTTGTTAGGCCCTACTGAAAGAGAGAGCTTTTCAATGCGGACAGATCATATCCCAGCTGTGCTGGAATCAGAGATGTGGCAAGTCATGAGGTTAATAGTGCTTCAAGCTAGACGTTGGGGAGAAGGAGAAAGTCTTAGAGAAATATGGAATATTAAAGAGAGAAAATATTTTTAAAATTGGATATGGATAATCAAATTTTTACAGGAAAGGATGGAAAAGAATGCACTAACAGAGCTGGTCCATGTAAAAATAGACTTTTATAAAAAGGATGGAAAAGAATGCACTAACAGAGCTGGTCCATGTAAAAATAAATTTTTATAAAAAGGATGGAAAAGAATGGACTAACAGAGCTGGTCCGTGTAAAAAAATGCAGATTGGTCTGAGAGTCCTCCATGTCTTCCTTGATCCGGAAACCAATCGTTTTCTCTCCACTAACACACTTATTCAATGCTTCACTTGGCTAAGCATATGTGCGTGTCAAATGGCCATGCTGTCATTTCTACCCTGGTCATGGTCACATGGCCCATCTATGTCTCCTTTCTTCCCTTTCTGGATCTCTTTATCTCTCTCCACTTCAGGGAATAGGTTGATATTTTCATGCCCTCTTTTAGCTCTGTGCTTTATCTCTCTCTGACTCACTCTAAAAGCACAAGAAGAACACAACTCAACAATATCAAACAAGTTTATTGATAGTATTCATTCCAAAGAGATGTCACATAAAGGTGCCAGAAAAAGAATCACACTTAGATTTAAGGAGCAGTTTTGAATTAAGCAATAGAAAAACAAGAAAATAATGAAGAAAAAGAGGAGACCTTGGGTGCCATCTAGTTTCATCTTGGATCTATCACTCAACAATTCTACCGGACCCACCCAGAACACCCTGGGCTTTCAGGTGTCAGTCATAAGAGGGGGGAGGGTCCTGTCAGGCCTACACAGGCAGGTATCTCCCAGCCTCTACCCAGCTAACAGGCATCACCTGCCCTTTGTTTCCAACTCATCACTCGCAGCCAGTTTAAACCCAGCTCTCATTTCACAATCCTTGTTCATTCATTAAACCGGACAGCCTCAACTAGTTGCTCCTAGCCTTTAGATAACTTGTCTCCTTGTCATGTTAGGTACCTGTCCTCTTTCGTGGCCCCTCATGGCTTATTATTTTGCAGTTTATTATTAAAATGATCACTCCACACTAAATTGTCTCCACCACTCCGCATTTAGGTCAAGCCCTCTCTATATGTCCTGAGGGATGTCCTCAATTGTGGGATGGAGCTGTTTTGAGTCTATGGTCACCTGTAGCCTCTTCTGATTCTGTGCATTAGAGCTTTCAGACCAGACTGTGATGCAACTAGTCAGAAAGCTCTCCACCTCACATCTATAGAGATTTTCATGAGTCTTTGGTGACAGACCAAACATCATCAAACTCCTATGAAATAGAGCTGCTGCTGTGCCTTCTTTGTGATTGCATCAATGTGTTAGACACATGATGGATCTAATAAGATGTCAACACCCAAAAACTTGAAGCTGCTTGACTTTTGAGGACTTTTCATCAGAAATCGGACTTGTATCACAATCAAAGGAGTTGTTCATGCGCCTGGTTATAAAGAAGCAGCAGAGAAATTTACAAATAAGATTCTGCAGACACTGAAAATCTGAAATAAAATGGAAAAAATGGACAGAGTTAACCGGTCAGGCAGCATGCATGGTGAAAGAGAGCCAAAGTTTTAGTTCAATGACCTTTCATCATAATTCTGCTGATTACGCAGAGTGAAGGCATGATGAATGCTGTCAGAATCATGGGCCTTAATCTAGTCCAATAATAAAAGCAAAAATGCCAGAAATATTCAGCACATCAAACAGTATCTGTGAAAAGAAAAACAATTTCACATCAAAACTATTCATTATCTCTGTTAACTCAGTTTTTCCATAGACCGCACTAGGCCAGCTGAGGGTTTCCAAAATTAATTATTTTTATTTCAGGTTTCCAGCATCTACAGCCTTTTGAGTTTGATTAATTGCACTAGATGGAGACTGAGGGCATACAGTGCATCTTACCTGTAGTTCATTTCCTAGCAGAAAAGCAAGGCCTACAGGATGATGTGCTGCTATCAATAACACCCAGCACCATTTGATCACATGAAATTTTGCTGAAGCAATGTTAGCTCTTCATTCTACCCCTTTCTACACAGAATCAACTATTCAGAATTTTGTGCCATTCTTAATGCCACGTTGTGTGGCAAACTTTGGGGTGGTGCCGTAGCATGCTGGTTAGCACAATGCTTTACAATGCGAGCAACCTGGGTTCAATTCCTGCCACTGCCTGTAAGGAGTTTGTACCTTCTCCACATGGCCAAGTGGGTTTCCTCCGGGTGCTCCGATTTCCTCCCACAGTCCAAAGACATACAGGTTGGTAGGTTAATTGGTCATTGTAAATTGTCTTGTGATTAGGCTAGGGTTACATTGGGGAATTGCTGAGGGGAGTGGCTTGAAGGACTGGAAGGACCTCTTCTGCATGGTATCTCAATGAGTAATAAATAAAACTGCATATATTCAGATCCAGCCTTGAAACAAATTGTACAGGCCAGAGAAGGGGCACATTTCAATGAGGATTTTCTTATTGAAGTACAGGTATCTTAATAAGATTCAGGTAGGAAAATTACTTCTGAAAATATGATCTGCTGAGAATCTCTTATCTTTTTCTTTCTTCTAGTAGCTAGACCAGCTCTTGTGCCTTATGCTTGCTCTGGTAGTAAATCTGCACTCTCAGGGAAATACATACATGTTCATCCATATGGGGGAGCAATGGTGTCTGTAGTACGCTTGAAGGCAAAACAAACTCCTTCAGCACCTAACACACCACTCCTTGTCGTGCTTAACAACTTCTGAGAAGTCTGGAAGAAAGAACCATCACACCAGTTCGCTTAAATCAAACAGAAACTCTCCAGCAAGGAGCTGATTATTCCTGTAAATAAAAACTTTGCATTTCCTATTACCACCCGGGGAACAGAAAGCTTCGCAGCCAATCAAATACTTCCAAATAATAGTCCTTGTACTGCAGAATATGTAGCTGTCAAATTTTACAAGTTCCCACTAACAGCTCACTGTGCAATATTTGACAACAGCCTATTTTAATGTTTTGACTGAGAGATACTACTGAGCATACCTCCACTGCTTCCTTCCAAAATAATATGTTAGGATATTTTATTACTTATCTAAAATGTTGAATGGGGCCTGGGTTTAATTCTTCCCCCAAGAATGCAGTTGCAGATACCCATATGCATCCACAGGAGGTTGTGAGCACCAAGCTGATTTGATGACATTGAGAGCAGCTTTGGGTTGGGCAACAAGATCTGAGCCCGGAGCAAATCACTGGGTAGCTTGGTCTAGGCCTGGAGCTTTTCGCTGCAGCCAGGTCTAGTGCAAGGTACGATTTGCTACTCAGACAATTTAAATGTAGGCACAGATCGGAGGCAAGAGCTGAGTTCTCTCACTCTCCGCGATGTTCACTCCTCTCTCTAGCACGCTGGAGCCTTTTGCTGTCCATTGTTTGCAATACTTCTTATTCCGCCTGGGTAGCCTCTAGCCTAATGGAATGAACATCGATTTCTCCATCTTCCAGTAATTTCTCCCTCCTCTCCTTTCTCTTTCCATTCCCGTAACTGGTTCCCCTCTCACCTGCCCATCTAATCCCTCTGGCACCCCTTCTCCTTCTTTCTTCCGTGGCCCACTTCCCTTACCTCTTCAAACTAATGCCTTCCAGCTTCTTACTTCATCGCACCTCCCCTATCCACCTATCTACCCCCTCACCTTGTCTCACCTATCACCTGCCAGCTTCTGCTCTTTCCCCTCCCCCAACATTCTTCTTCTGGTTGCTGCCCCTTCCTTTCCAGTCCTGAAGAAAGGTGTCTGCCTGAAACACTGATTGTCTATCCCCTCCTTAGATGCTGCCTGACCTGCTGAGTTCCTCTAACACTTTGTGTGTGTATGCACTTCTATTTTGACACTTGGTTCAGCTCCTAATGCGGGAGTAACCAGGCTTTCTGCTTTCCCAAACTTGTGCTCCCAAATTTCCTGGTATGCTACTTTTGAAATGGAAACTCAGTAGACCTTACATGCCTTGAGAGTGGCATGTATGTGAATTTGTTAAATAAAGTGCCACAAATCCAATCCGGTTCCTAAATCGATCAAATCAGAAATGCTATTCTGCATGTGACCGTCTAGTCTAAACATGCCCTTAATTTTCCCCCATGCTTCCACATACCTTCGGCCTTCCATATTTTTAAGAAACTAACTCCACTTTGAAAATATATTTGTGCTCTTTCCCAATAATAACGTGGTCAACAGTTTGACTTTGTAACCATTCTCTGTTCCTTTTCATGCCATCAGTCCCTACCTCATATTCACCACCAATAGAGCTGGCTTTCTGTCCGTCCCTGAGATGTACTCCCGACGGCTGCATTTTACCTCTGGAATTACTTCCATATATTGGAAGTGCATCGTTCGCTTCTGCACCTGCGTTATTGATTTGATACTTTCTGTAGTTATTAGCTGAGACTGATAAACTATGAGAGAATAGACGTGGGAACATCTGTCACAAAGTCGTCTGTCAACGTCTGAAAGATAAATGCTAGGAATCTTCTCCTTGTTTCTTCACTGTACCTTTGGCAGAAGTTCTGTAATACAAATTACCATAAACTTTGGTCTCCTGCTGAATCTTTGGGAACTAAGTTAGAGGAAATCTGGAAGAATTCTGTGACCTTTTAATAAAAAGGACAATCTGAGTCCCAGCCCTCTCTCTGTAGGAAAAAAGGGACTGCAATACCAAAGCAAACAAAATGTTATGAAAATTGTCTTTCCTGACAAATTGCAATTTCCATCACTTTCACTTGGGGCCAAGCTGTTCCAGGTGGATTAATGCCAAATGGGATGGTATATTAGATTTATTTTTGATGTGAAGCTGAAGCATACTTTTGCAAAATGCTTTCATGAGCTGTGCCCTTTAAATCAAAATTATGTTCAGTTGCATAAACAGCACTTTCACAATACTAAATTAATGAAAGCAATTGTTGACAAATTTCTTTCAGGTTTGCGCTAACAAAGTCACTCCAGAATTTTATTGGCCTGCTGTTGAGAATACCAAAAGAGACCATTTTATTTTGTAGTAGTAGACTAACTTTAAGCAAATAGACAGGAAGTAATGACACAAACATTGGAGCTGCACAAGCTACTTAAATTTCCTAAAAGAAAACAAATTCTAAAAAATTCTGTACTGCCAAACTATAGCATATTGCCAAATGAGAGGTAAAACAGTCATATGCATAAATGTAATTGTAATTAGGAAAGGGAAAGGACAATTGAGTGTACAGGTGCTGCTGAATTGATTTCTTTTCCCCTTCTATCTATAGCAATTGCAGCATTTGCAAACATCCTAAGCCATCACCATTAGAAAGGGCCAATACAATGCTTTGGCTGAATGCCACGTAACCACTACCTTGCCACAGAGCTACAGTAAAAAGCAGCCAACGATTGCCAGCAGGCAATGAATTAATGCTGCACTAAAATCAAAATTGTGTAGGGAGGAGCAGGAGGAATTTTTCATTTCTGGTAAATCTTATAATATGTTTTGTGTTTTTTAAGGGCAACTATCTTGAGTGCTGTGGGCCATCACAGAATAAACAGTCTGCAGCAGTAAGATTATACACATATTGTGATTTTTATCCTTTTTCAATTACAGTATTGTCATCCCTGCACCAAAAGATTTGTTAATGATGAAACATTTTTGATTCCATGGCTATCAGTTTGTTACGGTCTCAGAAGAAATGACAAACCATTTATCATCTGTGCATTTAAATGTTTAATGAACCCTTAACAGCTGGTGTAATTTGGACCCAATTGATAACGAATGAGTCCATGGGGTAGCTGCCGTCACCAGCTTTAATGCCTCTGCAAAGACCTTCGAAGTGCCAATGAAGCACAAAGGACTTTATTAAAATAGCTCTGATGGAGTCTATCCAAAAATCACCTTCATCGGTGCATTAGAAAATCAATGATCTGAAATTCTAAGCATTAGAAATAAAGCAAAATAATGATATTGTATTGCATATTGTATGACTGCTAGCTACAAAACTGGAGAGGGATCCATATTTTGACTCAGGTGCATGCAAGGAGTCAGAGAACCTCTCCCCTCTTCACCCCCTCCTCACTACCTCCTCCCGTCCTCACCCCTCCTCACACCCTCCTCTCCTGTCCTTGACCCCTCCCTATCTTACAAACACACGGTCAGAGAACCTTCCCTCTCCTCAGCCCCTCCTCACCCACTACACCTCTCTCTGTCTCTCACACACACACACACACACACACACACACGCACGTAAAATACATTAAAATGTTTTGAACTAATGCACAGTATAGAGAAGTTGGAAGTTTATGCACTGATTGTTGTTGCACAGAAGAGATCAAGCTTAGAAGAGATCATTTTAATTTAGTGTGGAGTTTTGCATTTGTGTGGGAGGAAAGAAATTTGGGTAAATACTGACACGAGAGTTATATCGAATGGAGAGAATGCCAAACCCTACAACTGTGTCGGGCAGCCTTATATAAATTGTGTACAACTGCCAATTGCCTGTGAAATGACTACTAAAATATTCCTTATTTTATATTGTAATGTATGGATAAGTTGATTGACTCAACAGAGAAAACATGATATTTACAGTTAAGGACTTGAACATCCAGTTCGAGTTATGCTACCTTGCAAGTAGATATGGATATTAGCTAGTGTCAAGAAAGTAGCATTTTTAGATAATTGAAACCAATAAACCCCAATCACACAACGCGTGTTGCATCAGTGCTCTTCCCACACTTGGATCCAAGTATATCAATTGTGCATATTGCAATGTGTCCCTGAAGCTGCCAAATATTTAATTCTCTTCTTTCCTGCCTTCTGTTCTTCTGCACTTCTGGTGTTTGTATATATTTTCAGTCAAGTTTGCTTCAAAATAATGTCCTATTTTATATTGCAATCTTTTCTACTTTACAAGCAGATTGGTTTTGGTTTATGTGCCAAGATACAGTGAAAAGCTTGTCATGCACACTGTTTATACAGATTAAACCAGAAACCCAGTGTATTGAGCCAGAATAATGTAAAACAATAACAATACAGAATATGGTGTAAAAGCTACTGGAGAAGTGCAGTGCAGGTAAATGACAAAGTGCAAGATCATAAAGTTCAAAGTACGTTTATTATCGAGTACGCATGCAGTATACAACCCTGAGATTCGTCTTCCCGCAGACAGCCACGAAACAAAGAAAACCATGGAACCCATTCAAAGAAAAACAAGCCCCCATCCACGTGGAAAAAAAACCCCAAACAGCAAAAAAAAGGCACAAAATATAAAACACAAAAATGAAAGAGTCCAGGCATATTCAGTTCAGCTCAGTTTAGTTCAATCTGGCACTGTGTTGTTTGTTATCTGCAGGCCACCTCGATCACGAAAACACCCCAGAAACAGCAACAAAACCAGAAACCAGAAATACATCATATCGTGAACTACAGAGCCCAATCCACACACATCAATTACCCTTGCCCATGACCCAGGACTCCGGAACAATCCTCCGGCTGCATTGAGCGAGAGGGACAAGAGCACAGACACCTTCCTGCAGCAGCAGTGAGCGAGAGGCTGAGGGACAGTGTCGAACACCCGCTCGCCCTCCGCCTCCTTCTCGACAATTTCAATCTTCCTCGATGCTTCACTCGGCAAGAAATGGAGTCGATCATGGACTCCCGCCCGTCTCCAGGGTTCTTGGCCTGGAGGCTGCACGTTTCCTCACCGAGCACCCTTGGAGACCGCAAAGCACCAGATCTCTCAATCAGCCTGAATGCTCACCACCAAAATGTAGATCATAAGCTCCAACAGCAGCAGAACCATATCTGAAAGGAAAAGAAGATGTAAAAGATTTGAAGGAAGTGGTTTTGTGAACCATCTGAGGGATGGCGCCCTTGGTCAAGTTGCTTGCTAGCACCATCTTTTTCCAGAGGTAGGTTGTGAGGCCAAGAGCTCATATTATTGTACAAGAAGTCTCATAAATGTGGGATAGAAGTTGTCCTTGAGCTTGGTGATACTTACTTTCAGTCTTTTGTATCTTCTGCCAGATAGGAGAAAGGAGAAGAGATGACATCTGGAGTGGGGTCTTTGATTATGCTGGCTGCTTTACTGAGGCAAAAAGAAGTTCAGGTAAGATCTGTAGAGGGGAGGCTGGTTCCTGTGATGTGCGGAGTTTGTGTCTGTTACTCTCTACAGTTTCTTGCAGTCGCATTCAAAGTTCAAAGGAAATCTATTATCAAAGTACATTTATGTCACCATATATAACCCTGAGATTCATTTTTTTTAATCAAGAAGCTGATGACTGAGGGGTGATAACTGTTCCTGAATCTGGTGGTGTGAGATCTGAGGCTCCTGTACTTTCTCCCTGATGACAGCAGTGAGAAGAGAGCCTGGCCTGAATGGGGGTAATGGCCCTGATGGTGGATGCTGCTTTCCTGCCATAACCCTCCGTGTAGATGTGCTACACCTGAGAGGGATAAATGAAAAATCAGATATTGGGAATAGCTCTGTGCTTTCATCAAGCGGTGCCATAGGCTTTTATAAATGTTCTCTTAAGGGAACAGAATCCATCAGAGTTCACTGCTGCATTTGAGACACAACAGTTCCAAGAATATATTGCTCTTGATTGGTTTGCTTGTGCCAGCCTGCTTAGTCCAAGTGTTCAGAACTGGACTTGACTCTGACTCAGGTTAACATCTTACCAAGTGAGGTGAAGTGTACAGACTTCATTATTTCATCTGGCCAGGTATAACTTGACCATTGTACTCCGGAGTAAAACTTCTAGTAATTATCGCTATTAGTTTGCCACGATTTCAGTTTAGCCTCCATGATGGAAAACTTGTTATTCAATCTTTTCTATTGCCAGGTCAAAGTCAGGTTTATTTTATTCATGTGCAGAAACTAACAACTTTCTGAATAAGTTAAGAGTGAGGGAAAAGATAACCAGTCCATCTGAAGATTCCAGGAAATAAATGCGTCTGAACCAAAATGCTGGAGGAAGGCAGCAGGTCAGGCAGCATCTACGGAAGTGATAGTCAACGTCTCGGGCCGAGACCCTTCTTCAGGTCTTCAATTGAACAGTTGCATATTGAAATAATTAAAATATTACCTCTCAGACAAACACTTCAGAATTAATTTAGATGACAGTGGTTGAACCCAGAAAGTGGGAGGAAATGTGTGTCCAACAATATTAGTAAAGCCAATAGAAAAGGATTTTTTATAAAAATTCCAGGATCTGTGCATTGCAAAACCAGTCGTTATTTCTCATTTCCCAGAAGCAGGGTCTGTCCTTGCAACTGCTGGTCCGAGGATTTCTCTGCAACCTAATGTTCTTGTGCTAATTCAGAGTTCAGTAAGGAATTGCATAAAACTCCAACTATCAGCTCTACAGATCCCACTATTCAGAAATCCTAATATAGAACATAGAAATCAGAATCAGGATTATTATCACTGGCATGTGACGTGAAATTTGTTAACTTAGCAGCAGCAGGTCAATGCAATACAGAGAGAAAGAAAATAAAATTAAAAAATAATAAACAAGTAAATCATATATTGAATAGATTAAAAAAATGTGCAAAAACAGAAATACTGTGTATTTAAGAAAAATGAGGTAGTCTACAGCACATTACAGGCCCTTCGGCCCACAATCTTGTGCCAACCGTGTAACCTACTCTAGAAACTGCCTAGAATTTCTCTACCGCATAACCCTCTATTTTTCAAAACTCCATGAACATATCTAAGAGTCTCTTCAAAGACCCAGTTTTATCCACATTCACCACTGTTGCCAGCAGTGCATTCCACGCACCCACCACTCTCTGTGTGAAAAACTTACCCCTGACATCCCCTCGGTACCTATTTCGAAGCACCTTAAAACTATGCCCCCTCGTGTTAGCCATTTCAACCCTGGGAAAAAGCCTCTGGCTTTCCACATGATCAATGCCTCTCATCATCCTATATACTTCTATCAGGTCACCTCTCATCCTTCATCACCCCAAGGAGGGACAAGTTCACTCAATCCATTCTCATAAGGCCTACTCTCCAATCCAGACAACATCCTTGTAAATCTCATCTGCACTCTTTATTTTTAGTGTGTTGGATGTTTGATGTTTTTCTTTGATAGTTCAGCAAACGGGTGCTGACTTCAGTGCTGCTGAAATAAAAGAAAGTCATATCTATTGAATTGTTTGGAATTTTTCAAAGAGGTAACTAAGGGAATAGATGGAGACAGGGCACTGGAAATTGTCTATACGGTCTTTAGACAAGGGCACACATGGCAGGCTAATTTGGAAGCTTAGGTCTCATGGGATTCAAAGGGAGCTAATGAGGTGGGTTCAGCATTGGCTCAATGATTGAAAACAGGGGGAAATGTCCAAAGGTCGATATTCTGATTGGAGGCCTGGGATTGATGGGGTGACCCAGGGGTCAATGCTAAGGACCCTGCTATTCATAATTTATGTGAATGATTTGGATGTGAATGTACCTGATGTCATTATCAAATTCCATGATGCTACTAAATTAAGGGGTCTTGATGATTGTGAAGCAGATTACAATGAAATACAGAGAGATGTTGATCAGTTAGGGAGATAGGCTGAGGAACAGCAAAAGGCTTTCAACTTAGATAATGTGAGGTCATGCATTTTGGAGATTCAAACCAGGGTAGGACCTAAACAGTGAATGGTGAGTGTTGTAAAATCGAGGGACCTGAAAGTACACATGCAGCTGCACAAGTAGACAAGGAGATGAAGAAGACATTTAGCACGCTGGCCTTCATCAGTCACGGCATCGAGCTTAGGAGTAGGGACAGTATGATGCAGTTATCTAAGTTGTTGTTGAAATCGCACTGGGAGTGTTGTGTACAGTTTTGTTCCCCCTGTTATAGGAAAGACGTTGTCAACTTGCAGAGGGTGCAGATAGGATCTATGAGGCTGCTGTCTGGTCTAGAAGATCTGAATTGTAGGCAGGGGCTGGCCACACTGGATCTTTATTCCCTGGAGCATTACAGAATGACCTCATAGTTTAAGGAGTGTACATGGTCATAGTCTCCTCCCCAGGACTGTGGAGTCCAAAGTAGTTGGAGCAGGTACCAAAGGGGAAATACTTTAAGAAGCCTGAGAGGTAACTGTTTTACAGTGTTGTGACTACCTGGAATGAGATTCAAAGATTCAAAGTACATTTACTATCAAAGTATATGTGCAGTATACAACCCTGAGATTTGTCTTCCCCACAGACAGCCATGAAACAAAGGAACACCGTGGATCCCATTCAAAGAAAAATATCGAACATCCAACACACTAAAAATAAGAACAAATTGTGCCAACAGCAAAAAAAGAGTGAAAAACCCAGAATATACAACATCAAAGCAGTCTAAGAATGTTCAGTTCCTCCAGGAGCACCAAATGAGAGGAAGAGAGAGAGACCAGTCACACCCATGCACCTTCCTCTGACAGTATCAAGCAAGAGGGAGGGAAGGAGGGAGGGAGGGGTGGGGGAGAGAGAGAGAGAGAGAGAGAGAGACCAGTCAAACCCAGGCAGATGATGCTGAACAATGAGTTGTCAAATGAGGTTTTTGAGCCAGGTACCATTGCAATTGCAGGGGCATTTGGACAGGTACCTGGAGGGAAGTGGGGAGGGGCCTGGAGAGAATGCAGGCAACTGGGACCAGCATGCTGTGATTAGCATGTACCAGAAGGGCTGAAGGGCCTCTTCCAATGCTGCATTACTCTATAACTATAAACCAGGGCCTCATTCCCATTAATATCTGGGGGCCAGCTTCCCACTCACCCTTCAGCATGGTGGCTTTAGTTGTCACATTCACTTTAATACACCAGTGCCCAATTCTGCACTTCCATTAAACTCTTCAGGGGTACATTTCTCAAGCTCCCTTAAAACTTACCTGGGATTAGGTTCCTGCAATCCCTTGAAACACACTAGGACCATGTTTCCACATTCCCTTAAAACTTCCCAGGCTCACTGAAAATTTTTGAATTTGTGAATGTGTGTCAAAAGACTTCTTGTGTGTTAATTTTGAACAGCATGCAATAGTTGGGAAAATCTGCCCGTCCCGCACCAGAGACCTGTGTGTGCTAAATTAACCGAGTTTTACTGAAAATCTCATTCCCAACCCAATCTCCTTTCTGCTCATTTTGTGGAGATTTTGCCACGTTAGTGGTTCAATTCACAAGCCAAATTGACCATTTCTATTACAGCCGGATTGATTGCCACAGCATCACCTCCATTTTTAAATTTCCAATTTTATAGCAGCCTAGTTATTTGTATTGAAACAATCAAATACAAAAGAATGTGGAATTGACAGATCATACAAAAACCCGACTTTTCCATATGAGTCTCATGACCAAGCTATAATAACTTTGGTATACAGTATATTAAAAATTATTCCCAATACTATAGAAGCAGCCAATTTGGTCAGCTGTTCTTGGGGCATTACTGCTGTTAGAAATGTCTCAAGTGGAAACAATTTCTAATTATTTCACTACAATCAGATGGTCATCTTTATTGCTTTCAATTTGTTAGGTCTCTGAAACTTGGGGCCTTAGTAAAGTGAAATAACATTTAAACTGTTTTAGAGAATCTGAGAGGATGTTACATTTGGGCATTGCCGCGATTCCATGATGCACTATTTAATGATCAATCAGTACTTTATGAAGCCATTATCAATCTCCTTGCTCATATTTCCTGAACATTCGCAGAGACCATTAACAACCTCCAAATGTTTGTTAGCAGTGAACACATTTTCCATTCTTCCACTCTATGAAGGCCATTTTAACCCTCGGACTACAACCAGCCACTCCTCTTTGATCCTGAGGCATTTGCCTGAAAGTATCACATCTCAGACTCCCATGTCTGTTCAGCTAGTATGGATAAAGTAGATTTAACGCACAAAATCATTTACCTACCCACACGACGTATGCTGGTAGGATTACTAACCATTAGTGCTTCAGAAAATGTGCTTATTTAGATCATTCACCATTTATTAAGGGTGGTGGGGTGGAGATACATCTCTACCAAAGGATGTGAAGGTGCGCCTTCTCCCCCCTAACCTGCGGGTCACTCTTGAGCAAGGTGTAGGACCTGCTTAGCCCCCCAGTCAGGGTCATGTGAAACCATGGGAGCAGCTGGTGCACATCACGTTATGGGTATGCGACCACTGACACCATCAGACAATCTCTGAAGAGTATTGATAATAAATGGACAGATAGATACTTTATTGATCCCAAAAGAAATTACTGAGTCACAGTAGCATTACAAGTGCACATATATGCAAATACTAGAAGAGAATAAAGAATAGAAAAATCACCTTAAAAATAAGATGTATATGATTTACAAGTCAAAGGTTACAAGATTTACAAGTTCACACTGATTAGATGGTAGTGCAAGAATTACTGTAATATTATATAGTAATGGGTTCATACTATCCGGGTAAGAAGTGATGGTGGTATTGCACAGTATTGCACAGGGTGTCCACGATAGCAGGATATGGTAAACTGAGCTTAAACAGAGGATAATAATAGTTTAACAGGAGGGGGTCCTCCCTGTCTATAGATTGACTCATTATAGACCCTAATGGCCGAGGATAAGAAAGAACTCATATAACACTTTTTGGAGCAGTGCGGTTATCTTAGTCTATTACTGAAATTACTCCTCTGTTCAGACAAAGTGGCATGCAGAAGGTGAGAAACATTGTCCAGAATTGCCAGATTTTCCAGAATCTCCTTTGTTCTACCACAGACTCCAGTGTGTCCAGTTTGACTCTTATAACAGAGCCAGCCTTTCTAATCAGTTTATTGAGCCTGCTGTCATCACTTGTGTTGATGCCATTACCCCAGCACACCACTGCATAGAAAATTGTACTGGCAATAACAGACTGGTAGGACATGTGAAAGAGAGGCCTGGATACACCAAAGGACCTCATTCTTCTCAGGAAATAGAGATTACTCTGGCCCTTCTTGTACACAGCCACTGTGCTAGTGCTTCACTCAAGTCTATCCACTGTGGTGCACCCCCAGGTATGAGTAGGTCCTTACCACATCCATGCCCTCACCATCAATAGTAACAGGGAGCAGTGCAGGCTTAGTCTTCCTAACCTCCATCAGCACTTCCTTTGTCTTTGATGTTGAACTGCAGATGATTCAGCTGCACCATTCAACAAAGTCCTCCACCAGGGCCCTGTATTCATCCTCCTGTCCTCCCTTTGTACACCCAACTATTGCTGAGTCATCAGAGAATTTCTGCAGATGGAATGACCCAGTGTTGTATCTAAAGTCCGAGATATATAGCTGGGGCCGACCATCTTGTAAAGACACTGCCCAGAAGGAGGCGATAACAAACCCCTTCTATAGAAAAATTTGCCAAGAACAATCATGGTCATCCACAAACCATATTCCCCTATGTCATACAACATGACACACAATGAGCAAACCAGTTCTTAAACCTGTTACTCGTACACTTAGCTCAGTTTTTAAGAACTCACATTCCACACACATATTTACCATTAGGATATACACCACTATTAATTGTGATATGACCAATATATGGGAGATATTTCATATCCATGGATGCATCCTTATCTTCATTCTGCAATCCCATATATCATCCCATCATGCCCTGGTCATTATGCTAATAATGCCTTGTTGAACTTTTCCACTTTTCTGGCGAAAAGAATGATATTGTCTCTGAACTCAGTATAACCCTGGTTTAATTTGTGATAAATGTTCTTGTAAAGGGGGCATAGGGTAGGCAAACTGATTTATATACAGTACCAGATGCCATTTCAAATTTTCCCTAACATGGAAAATGATTTCTCTCATCAGTGTATGTCTAACAACTCTATTTGTCCTGTTCCTGAAGGAAGTAATAGGTAAAACATTATCACTCAGAGAACATCACATTTTTCCATACCACAAGAATGACTGGAACAGATTACACAATGCAGTATGTTTCCCATGTTAATCCTGGGGGTGGGGAGGGGTGACAGGGTCTATGGCACAGTTAGTTGCTGTGTTAAAGCCACACAATACTTCTTTGGTTGCATGGATAGGGTAATGACAAACATTTTTAAGGCCAAAACACCCTGTTAGTGGTGTTTTCACCACCATATTGTTATATTTTATATGTTGTAATACAAGAAACAATATCTTCCCTTAATTACCCTGATTTGTAAATTTTCTAATTTGCTACTGAATGCCATCCCTCGATGTAATTAAAAGGGTATCACACCCATGAAAGATGATTACAAATTTCTCCCTTTATAATTGTCCAATTTATTCCTCAGAAAGCCCTGCATCTAACCCAATTAGTTCAATTAATCCTGTGTCATTGATTTTCACAGAAAAGTGGTTTTGAAGGGAAAGAGTTTTATCAGAACTTTTGAGAAGATCCTACTTTACTGAAATTTGCAGACTGTGGAGAACTCACATAATGTAAATAATTCGTCAGATATACGCTTTCTTGGAGAAGGATTCTACATCATATTGACACTGTTTAAGTGGACACCATAATTACAGTGCCAGTGACCCAGGGTTCTACACCACTGCTGTCTGTAAGGAGTTTGTACTTTCTCCCAGTCATCATGTGCATTTCTACTGGGTGCTCCGAATAAACAATTTCATTTTCCCCTGATAAGGTGTGAAAAGCGCATTTTGCCCTCTTTCCCAAGCCCCTCTAAATAGGGAATGTTGGGCTGATTGTCTTATGCCTTTTTCTATCAACCAGATACAGAACATCCTAAATCACAGCTTCTCCCTGCCCCAATACCCGTATTTCAATCTTCCTTTTTGTTGATCTATCATTCTAGCCATCTCTAAAATTAGGACTGGGAAGTTTTGCAAAATGGAGCAACTCTGCCAAGACCAACATCTAGGGTAAAAAAAAACAATATTCTTGTTAAGGCAAAATTTGAGCTTACCCCTTAACCAGCTAGAACTACTCAACAAAATACTGTATTATATTCCCAAAATAAGATTCATACATGTCAGAACTAGACATTCCCACAAAATTCAGAATTAGACATTCCAGAACTAGGCATCCCCACGAAATTCAGAATATTGACTGGAATTAGGCACAGCTGATGTGAAACTCCAGTCTGATTTGTTTCATTATTTACTCAGTATATACTTATTGTAATCAAACAAAATAAAGAAATGGAGAGATCAGAATCAGAATCAGATTTGCTATCACTGACGTTTGTTGTGAATTTTTTTGCTTTGTAGCAGCGTTAGAGTGCGAGGCATAACAAGAACTGTAAGATACAATACAAAATAAATAACAAAATTGTGCAAAAAAGAAATAGTGAGGTCAGATTCATGCACCATTCATGCACTGAAAGGAGGAGGAGCTTAGGAGAACAATGGCGCCTAACAGCAACTCCTTTTCTTACATCTTTGGAAACAGCTCTATTTCTATCTTTAATATCTCTATCTTTTCCTTTCAGGGTTCTTTTTGAAGACCCTGACCTGGAGTTACATACTGACTTCGGTTCTTTACGGAAACGGACCTGCTCTCGAGGTCTCACAACCGGCCACCGTTCGATATGCCAAGGACATGGCTGAGAAGACTGGCATGCCTTCAGGGTTCCGGGATTTTGTGTCTCTGGAGGTGGGCAGACTCTAGGTTGGTGCTGCCGCAGTAAATCGGTGTGTTGTGGGAGACGGAAGATCGGAAGCACAGAGCTGACTGTTGGCCTTGTGCCCAGAGACCCAAGTCCTTAGGGCACAGAGCTCAGAAGAAGTGACACAACAGACCTTTATCATCGTAAATCAGCGAGTTGTTTGCTATGTTTCCCCTCTCACTGTGAAATGGGGAACCTCTTTATCCCTTATTAGAGAGAGAGAGAGCCTGAGGTATGTCGAATTACCAGGTGAATGAGTAGTCTTTGGGGTACTGCAAATCTGTGTCTTTATTGATGCTTTGCTGCATGTTCAAGTTCTCGGAGGAGGGTGCAGATGATTTTTTGCTGGTGGGGGAAGGGGAGTCATTGCTCTGCTGCTGCTTATGCGTGGGAAGGGAGAGCTGGGGGGGCTTTGGGGTTCTAACATTTAACTGTCTTTCATTCTTTGGGGGACTCCTCTGGTTTTGTGGATGTTTGCAAATAAAAAGAATTTCAGGATGTATATTGTATACATTTCTCTGACTTAAATGTACCTTTGAAACCTTCAGGTTTATCATGTCCATCATTTACATCAAAGGCCTGGCCGAGCTGACTAAGAACTGGCCATTCCATCCCACACAAAGTCAACAGTATCCCAGAATGGAATAAAGTTGGTACAGATCTTCAGCTGGGTACATCACAGAACTGATCTGAGTAAATCACTCGGCCTAATGCAGAATTGACTCAACTCGTGATGACATTTGACAGAATCTTGTAATTTATATTAAACGTTGAGATGGGTTGCTAACTACTGATCTTACCTTTACTCCCACATTTTACTTGTAGTTGAGGATGATAATGTCCTTCTTCATGGATTGCAACATGCTACCAGCTAAATATATTTCACCTAGTTCCAAGGGAATGCAGTACTCTAAGCAAATATAATTCATCTGGCAAGTCATCAAACCTAGAGGATGCACTTGCTTCAAAAAAAGAATAGAGGTTGTTAGCTTGTCCAGAAAAAAAGATTGCCTAGAATCCTCTTTACCAAAGTAGAAGACAGTAATTCTTGGTTGTTGTGCTTTCCCTGACCTTCAGGTTTCATTATCTGACACAGAAAGATTTGCAAATCATTACTTTCAGCTGGGAGGTTATTACTGATCCATCTTCTTCTCTTAGATTCCGAATCATACATGTCCCTCAGTGAACCTCTTCAAAGAAGTAGCATGATTGTGTCTCACTCTGCTTCATGGAAGAGAGCCTAGATCTGGTGGTCATGATCTATAGTGAAATAAGCTACATCTTTACTATTTGGATCTCCTTTTGACGGTCTGGCCCATCAGTTTCTGCATGTTTGCCGAGAGTTGGTCCACTTTCCTCTTCCTCTCTCTTACTTTTTAAGCAAAATTGAAAACTAAATTTAAGAAAATGATGCTTGCTTTGATTGCATCTCACCAATCTATTGTTAAAGATAGTTTTCTTGATTTAATAAACTATTTCATCCCTACAAGTTCCTCCAAGTTTTTGGATTGTCATTTTGATGTTCAACTTCTATATCCTTCTGCTAACCTGCTGGACTTCCTGTATGTGACAATCAGACAAAAAGTGTCAATAGTCAGACAAGCAGACCTGCATAACTTTAGTGAATCTGCGTTAAGTGTCTAGAGCTCAGAGAGGAATTTATTGCTGAACTAGGCTGGCCCATCTAGCCTTGACCAGCAATGTTACTGTACTGCATCTGACCTGCATCTGACCATCTGGCCTTGACCAGCAATGTTACTGTACAGATGACATTGCAGAGCACAGTAACTTACAATGGCATGCAAAAGTTTGGGCACCCCAGTCAAAATTTCTGTTACTGTGAATAGCTAAGTAAGTAAAAGATGAACTGATTTCCAAAAGGCATACAGTGAAAGATGACACATTTCTTTAATATTTTAAGCAAGAAAACATTTTTATTTCCATCTTTTACAGCTCCAAAATAACAAAGAAAGAAAAGGGCCTGTAGCAAAGGTTTGGGCACCCTGCATGGTCAGTACTTATAACACTCCCTTTGGCAAGTATCACAGCTTGTAAATGCTTTTTGTAGCCAGTTAAGAGTCTTTCAATTTTGTTTGGGGGATTTCAACCATTCTTCCTTGCAAAAGGCTTCTAGTTCTGTGAGATTCTTGGGCTGTCTTGCATGCACTGCTCTTTTGAGGTTTATCTATAGATTCTCGATAATGTTTAGGTCAGGGGACTGTGAGGGTCATGGCAAAACCTTCAGCTTGCGCCTCTTGAGGTAGTCCATTGTAGATTTTGAGGTGTGTTTAGGTTCATTATCCTGTTGTAGAAGTCTTCCTCTTTTCAACTTTGGCTTTTTTACAGACGGTGTGATGTTTGCTTCCAGAATTTGCTGGTATTTAATTGAATTAATTCTTCCCTCTACCAGTAAGTGTTCCCCATGCCACTGGCTGCAACACAAGCCCAAAGCATGATCGATCCACCCCCGTGCTTAACAGTTGGAGAGGGGTTCTTTTCATGAAATTCTGCACCCTTTTTTCTCCAAACATACCTTTGCTCATTGCGGCCAAAGAGTTCTATTCAAAAGGTTCAAAATAACATCTAAACAAGCCTGATGCATTTTGGAAACAAGTCCTGTGGACTGATGAAGTTAAAACAGAACTTTTCTGTACTACAGTGTTGTTAAGGGCCCACCATTAAAGGTTTGCCTTCGACTTTAATTTAACCTCCTGAAGTGCAATACCTCATACTTGCACAAATTAAACAAAATCTACCACTCCTCCGCCCATATCTGCAATGGATCTATATCCCATTGTATTCTTTGATTGTCCTTTACACTGTCCTCAACTCCACTAATCTCGGTGCCATCTGCATACTTGCTAATCCACACTTCTGCATTTTTATCTAATCATTGATTCATATCACAATCGACAGCGGTTTCGATCTCAGCATGAGGTCTAGCAGAACCCCACTGGTCACATAGCTCCAGCCAGAATAGCAGCCTTTTTACCTTTACTCTGTCTTCCATGGGCAAGCCCATTTCGAATCGAAATGTGCAATTCATGGAGGATCTCATAAATTGTTATTTTCTGAATCGAGTTGCCGCAAGATATCTTATCAAATGCCTTTCTAAGGTCCATGCAGATATAATATCCACTGCCTTATCCGCTTCAAGCACTTTTGTTACCTCCTCAAAAACTCCATCAAGTTTGTAAGGCTTGATCTTCCCTGTACAAAGCCATGCTGACTGTCCCTAAGCAGGCCATGCCTTTCCAAAAGTGCATCGATCCTGTACTTCAGTATGATCTCATTATCCTCCCCATAGCCCTCTTGCAGTTACTGTAGGTACATTCCAATTGGCACTGGTTGATGTACCATCCAGTCTTGAAAATTACATACGTTGATACAGTGCCTCTCGCAAATGTTTCAAAAAGAGAAGCACTTTAACCCTCCATTTGTACAGCCTCTGCAGCTAATTTCATTGTCTACTCTCAAAATATCCTGCAGTGATACAAGTCATAGTTTTCAATGTCACAACTATTTTGAGCTCCTTGTGTAAATATCCTGCATTTAGGGTCCAGGTCCAAAATTCACTGAAAGCAGCTATGAAAGTAGATGGTAAAGAAGATGCAGAGCATATTTGCCTTCATTGGTATGGTAGGGCTGTTGAATATAACACTAAGGAACATGCTGCAGATACGTAAAACTTCAGTTACACCACAGAAGAAATGAGGCAAATGTTCAGGGGATATTTGCATGGGGTTCTGAGTAGGTACGTTCCAATGAGACATGGAAAGGATGGAAGGGTACAAGATCCGTCGTGTACAAAGGCTGTTGTAAATCTAGTCAAGAAGAAAAGAAGAGCCTATGAAAGGTTCAAAAAATTATGTAATGATAGGAATCTAGAAGATTATAAGGCTATCAGGAAGGAGCTTAAGAATGAAATTAGAAGAGCCAGAAAGGGCCATGAGAAGGCATTGGCGGACAAGATTAAGGAAAACCCCAAGGCATTCTACAAGTATGTGAAGAGAATAGGACCAATCAAGTGTGACAGTGGAAAAGTGTGTATGGAAACGGAGGAAATAGCGGAGGTACTTAATGAATACCTTGCTTCAGTATTCACTACGGAAAAGGATCTTGGTGATTGTAGGAATGAGTTGCAGTGGACAGAAAAGCTTGAGAATGTAGATATTAAGGAAGAGGATGTGCTGGAGCTTTTGGAAAGCATCAAGTTGGATAAGTCACCGCGACCGTATGGGAAGTACTCCAGGCTACTGTGGGAAGTGAGGGAGGAGATTGTTCAGCCTCTGGCAATGATCTTTGCATCATCAATGAGGATGAGAGAGGTTCCGGAGGATTGGAAGCTTACTGATGTTGTTCCCTTATTCAAGAAAGGGAGTAGGGATAGCCCAGGAAATTATAGACCAGTGAGTCTTTATTCAGTGGTTGGTAGGTTGATGGAGAAGATCCTGAGAGGCTGGATTTATGAACATTTGGGGAGGGATAATATGAATAGGAATAGTCAGCATGGCTTTGTCAAAGGCAGCTCATGCCTTACGAGCCTGATTGAATTTTTTGAGGATGTGACTAAATACATTGATCAAGGTAGAGTCGTAGATGTAGTGTATATGGATTTTAGCAAGGCTTTTGATAAGGTACCCCATGTAAGGCTTATTGAGAAAGTCAGGAGGCATGGGATCCAAGGGGACATTGCTTTGTGGATCCAGAAGTGACTTGCCCACAGAAGGCAAAGAGTGGTTGTAGACGGGTCATATTCTGCATGGAGGTCGGTGACCAGTGGTGTGCCTCAGGGATCTGTTCTGGAACCCCTACTCTTTGTGATTTTTAGAAATGACCTGGATGAGGAAGTGGAGAGATGGGTTAGTAAATTTGCTGATGACACAAAGGTTGGAGGTGTTGTGGATAGTGTGGAGGGCCATCAGAGGTTACAACGGGACATTGAAAGGATGCAAAACTGGGTTGAGAAGTGGCAGGTGGACATCAACCCAGATAAGTATGAGGTGGTTCATTTTGTTGGTCAAATATAATGACAGAATATAGCATTAATGGTAAGACTCTTGGCAGTGTGAAGGATCAGAGGGATCTTGGGGTCTGTGTACATAGGACATTCAAAGCTGCTACGCACGTTCACTCTGTGGTTAAGAAGGCGCACGGTGTGTTAGCCTTCATCAATCATGGGATTGAGTTTAAGAGCTGAGAGTTAATGTTGCAGCTATATAGGACCATGGTCAGACCCCTCTTGGGGTACTGTGCTCAGTTCTGGTCGCCTCACTACACGAAGGACGTGGGAACCATAGAAAGGGTGCAGAGGAGATTTACAAGGATGTTGCCTGGATTGGGAAGCATGCCTTATGAGAATAGGTTGAGTGAACTCGGCCTTTGCAGTCATAGAGGATACTTTCTATGGTACATGGATAAAAATTTGGTGAGGATCATGATAAATTTCTTCAGCCTCCTGAGGAGGTCGGTCTTTCTTGGCCGTGGCATCCATCTGTTCCAGTGGCTGGATCAGGACAGGATACGGGCGGTGCAACTTGAAGCTCTTCACTCTCTCGAATTTAACACATTGATGTGAGCAGATGTGTGTGCACCATCACCCTCCCTGAAGTCAATGACCAGCTATTTTGCTTTGCTGACACCAAAGGAAAGGTTGGTATCATAACATCATGTCACTATGCTCGCTATCTCATTCTGGCACTCCTCTAACCTCCCCCCCACAGCCCCCAACCCCCCTTTTTCCCCTCCCCCTCCTTTCCCCCCCATTCCCCCCCCTGCACCTCTCTCTCCCCTGCCCCCCCTCATTTAAGATTGAGCCGTCCTCCGTGGTATCATCTGTGTACTGGTTAAAGGACGTAGAGCAGAATCTGGCCATGTGGTTGTGGGTCTATAAGGAGCAGAACAAGGGAGTGAGGATTCACCAGTTGGGAATAATCGTGCCAGTGATGCGTCTGCCTGTACTTACTGGTTGCAATCTGTTGTTCAGCAAGCCAAGGATCTAGTTACAAATGGAGGCGTTGAGTCCCAGGTCTAGGAATTTGGGGATGAGTTTGCTTGGAATTATAGTTTTGAATGTGGAGCTGTAGTCAATAAACAATAGCCTAATGTAGGTGTCTGTAATGTCCAAATGCTCCACATATAGATCCAGATGGCATCTGCCATAGACCTGTTTTGTTTTGGTGCAATTTGCAGTGGGTCAAGTTTGTCTGGGAGGCTGGAGTTAATGTGTGCAATGATCAGTCCCTCAAAGCACTTCATGATAGAAACGTAAAAAACCTATAGCACAATACAGGCCCTTTGGCCCACAAAGCTGTGCCGAACATGTACTTATTTTAGAAATTGCCTAGGGTTACCCATAGCTCCTTTTCCTAAGCTCCATGTACCTATAGAAGAGTCTCTTAAAAGACCCTATTGTATCCTCTAATTTCTTTGTTTTTCTTAGCTACCAGGATGATAGTAGTCTTTGTAAAGCAGGTGGAAACCTCAGATTGAATCAGAGTGAGTTAAAGATGTCTCCAAGTTCCCCTGCCAGCTGATGCGAGAGTTGCTTTATAAATCTGTTTTCTTCCAGGCATTTATAGATTGAATGTGTATTTTTGTCTTTTTCTTTCACCACTTTTTTATATACTTTGTATTCCTGAAATGATGGCAGCAGGTTATCCAAGTAAAAACATGAGTGTTTCTGGAGTTTTCCAAGTGAAGAAAGAAAGTTAATTAATTCTGAGACATTGATTTCATCCTGCTCTGAGAGTATTGGGAATGGACAGTGGGAACACCTCACACTCCTTGTCATAAACTGTCAAAATATTTTCATCACTAACTTGTGTTTCATGTTTTTCATCTAACGTACCTTCAAATATTCATTCATATATGGTAAAATTATTCTCAATCAGCTTCTTAAGAAACGTTTGAACGTGATTACAGTTGGATCATTTTTTTAAACAATGCAAATTCATGAAAGCACTATATGGTAATGTTGATGTTTATTTTTGTTTTGTTAATTCAAGCCATTTATTAGAATTATTTTAATAGTCATCTTAATATCTGATCATTTAAAAAAATTGCTTTTTGACATTTCAGTAGTACGATCTAATTGTATGACTTCTCTCAGTCATTGCCAACTGTCAAATGACAGTTCTACATTGATGATGTTGGCAACATTTTGCAGGAGTGAATCAGATTCAGGTTAATACAACATGAACTTTGTTGTTTTGCAGCAGCAGAACACTGCAAAGACAAAGTTACTATAGACTACAAGAATAAATAGTACACAAAAAAAAAGAATTGTGGGTTCTCAGACCATTCAGAAATTTGTTGACAAAGGGGAAGAAGTTGTTCCTAAATCACTGAGTGTTGGTCTTTAGGTTCCTGTACCTCCTCCATGATGACAGTAGGGAGAAGAGGGCAAGTCCTTGACAGTGAGGGTCATTAGTGTCGGGTGATGTCTTTGTGAGGCACAGCCTCTTGAAGCTGTCCTCAATGGTGGGAAGGATTGTGCCCATGATCGATCAATCTAAGTCTACAACCCCCTCAGACTCTTGCAATTCTGTGCGTTGGAGGCTTCATATCAGACTGATGTAACCAGACAGAATGCTCTCCACCATACACCTGTGTCTTTGGTGAAGTACCACATCTCCTCAAACTCCACTGTTTGGAGTGAAGCCACTGTCATGCCTTCTTTATGATTGCATCAGTGTGTCAGGTCCAGGACAGATCTCCTGAGATGTGGACATCCAGGAATTTGAAGCTGCTCACTCTTACCACCACTGACCCCACATTGAGGACTGGTATGTGTTCTTCTGTATGCCCCTTCCTGAATTCCACAATCAATTCTTTCATCTTGCTGACATTGAATGTGAGGTTGTTGATGTGACTCCATTCAACCAGCCAATCTATCCTACTCCTGTATGTCTTTTTGTCGCTGTCTGAAATTTTACCAATGACTGTTGTGTCATCAGTGAATTCATAAATGGTGGTTGAGCTGTGCTTAACCACGTGGTCATGAGCGTAGGGAGGGTAGAGCAGTGGATCATGCATGCATATTTGAAGTGCACCAGAGGTTATTGTCAGCATGGTGGGGATGTTATAACTCACTATGGTCTCCCAATAAGGAATTTAAAGACCCTGTTGCAGAGGGAGGTACAGAGACCCAGGTTCTGAAGATTGTAAGTCATGTTTTTAAGCTATAATTTGTTACAATAAATTCAATGTTTATGTAGTATCTAGTGATTATTTTAGAAACTAGTTGTTAGCCAGCTAAACCACTAAGTCAAACAGTAATTATATCACACCATTGAACGGTATTTGGATGATAATTAGAAAAATATTCTTGAGTTTTGCGTAATTATTGTAACTCTCACTTTGGCTAGCGGCTTAATATAGGGAATGATAGGCCCCCCCCACCACCACCCGGCCAAACTTGAGAAATCTCGTTTTGGTGGATGCTGCACGATGTGTCCCCTGTTGCAGATCAGTACAGGTTTCCCCCGCCATCCGAAGGTAGAGCGTTCCTATGAAACAGTTCGTAAGCCAATAGGTCGTAAAGCGAAGAAGCAATTACCATTTATTTATATGGGAAAAAATTGTGAGCGTTTGCAGACCCAAAAATAACCTACCAAATCATGCCAAATAACACATAAAACCCCTAAAATAACAGTAGCATATAGTAAAAGTAGGAATGATATGATAAATACACAGCCTATCACAGGTGCCCCCGCAAGGCTTCATGGTCATGGTAGTCTTTCCTCGGATAAAGTGTCCCGGGATTTGACTGCTACTTTTGTCCCTTACTTGGGAGTGAGAAAGTTGGCAACGTTAACTGTAAACGACATGTTGAGGTGAGTTTAACCCTACCTGAACACCCCCTACCCCCCCCCCCCAGGTTGGCCGGTCAGCAAGAATATTATCAATATTAAACCAGTCCGCAGTGCAAAAAAGGTTGGGGGCCCCTGCCTTAGAACTCATCTTGCTAACGGCTGCTCACAGGCACGTGTTTAAGCAATGCAGGTTAGAATGCAGTTCCGGGGGAGGAATTTGGCTGTTCAGGGCACACGCTGTCTTTTTTTGTGTCAGTGAAAACACCTTCTGTCAGCGAAAACAGGTAACTAATGTAGGTCTTTTGTAACAGTGAGGTTTCGTAAAGCGAACGTTCGAAAAGCGGGGGACACCTGGGTGCCACGAAATAACAAACAGTACACGATATGTGATTAAGTGATTGAGCTTTATAATTCTTAATTTGACTCTATGGTTAGTAAAGGAAAAAAAGAAAAAGGGCCCATTCTCATGAAACAGTCTCAGGCGCAATGTTGGAGCTCACTGATAAGGCCGTTTGTCCACCATCGACCTCCTCCAATCGTCACTGACCTTTGGACCCTCACTCCAAGTCCACTTCGTCCAGCGGTCTACCAACTCTCTCCATTCGTGTCTTCACTCCTCATCTCTCCTCGGCAAAAGACCGCGAATTCCCGGCTCCCAGACACAGAAGAAAGAACAACATTCCACTTATTGGCTAACATGCCCCGTTATCTCTAGTTATAATCCAAACATTGCTGCTACCGAGAAACCATTACCTTAGCAGTGGAACATTACAGAGAAGCCATTAGATTAGCAGTGAAACCTTACAGTATGTTACACTCTCCCCCCACCCAATTTAGTCATGTCCTCATGACGTTGAGATAATTCGCCAACCCTTCCTGCAAAACACAAAGTCCAATCCAGCTGCAAAAGGCAGTAACGAAGCTCCCCAACACAGTAGGGCCCACACTCTGCTCCCCTGGTGTTGCATAGGACAGCCTATCTAGTGGTCTCCTAATTCTCTGAGACCTCCGCAACCCCTCACCTAACTCTTCAGGTTCAGTCACTACTGGGGATACTTCCGGTCTACCTGGCAAGGCCTCCCCTGACCTAACGCTCATGCCACCTGCAACTCGGAGCCCTCTGTTCCGTGATCAAGCCCCGTTTCCTTCCCTACATAGTCCCACTTCAACCCACACAGTCCACAGATAGCCCCCACCCACCATCCACCCCTACTTCACCTGACTCAACAGGAGAGGGGCCAGGAGTCTTTTCCTCAGTCAATGGGGAGTTAGCGAAAGGCAGCATATACCACACATCCAGGTCCTCATCCTCTGAATCAATATCCCTCTCAGGTGGGGGCCAGCCTAAGCTCGCCTGCTGTGGGCCCTCTAGTCGCCCAGCATTTTTGCAGAGTCCTCTTACTAGGTGTAGGCTCCAAGTTGGGCTCTGGGTCTACCTGTACCTCTTGTCCCAGGGGAAACAGGTGGTTCCGATGGAGAATCTTGACAGGCCCATTCCTATCCTCTGGTTTCACCCGGAAAACTGGTAGGTTTGACATCTGACTCTCCACCACATAGGGCGTGGCTGCACAGTGGTCAGCCAACTTATGCTTTCCAGGTAACCCCAAATTCCTTATGAGGACTCGGACTCCCGGCAGGAGTTGGGAGAACCTCACCTTTTGATCATACTTCCTTTTATTCCCTTGATTTTGCTTGGCAGCCGCGACCCCAACTAATTCATATGCCCTTTTCAGCTCTCTTCTCATGTCAGACACATACTTCAGATAAGGCTTTGGTGGTGAGTCACCTTCATCAGTCCCAAAACAAAGGTCAATGGGCAACCTCGCCTCACGCCCCAACATCAAATAATATGGCGAGTACCCAGTAGCTTCATTTCGTGTACAGTTGTAACTGTGAACTAGATGCCCAATATGTTGACTCCAGTTGCTCACCTTGCTGATCTCCAGGGTCCCGAGCATGTCTAGCAAGGTCCGGTTAAACCTCTCTGGCTGGGGATCACCCTATGGGTGATAGACATGGTCCTCGACTTCTTGACTCCAAGTATGCCCAGAAATTCATGGATGAGTCTGCTTTTGAAATCCCATCCCTGATCACTATGAATCCACCTGGGAAGGCCATAATAAATGAAATACTTCTCCCATAACATTTTTGCCACTGTAAACGCCCTCTGGTCCTTTGTAGGAAAAGCCTGAGAACATGTGGTGTAGTGGTGCGTGATGACTAAGACATTCACCGTGTTGCTGGCATCGGGTTCTATTGACAGGAAATCCATACACCCCAGGTCCAGAGGACCCACACTCTGCAAATGGGACAAGGGAGCGGCCTATGTGGGCAGTGTCTTTCGCCGTATGCTGTGCATGCACGACTTGCAGTATCCTTCGACCTCCGATTTCATTCGGGCCAGTAAAAACAGTCTCCGAGCAATCCATAGATAGTTTCCACCTCCAAATGTCCAGAATCATCATGAAATGACTTCAGTGCAATCCTCTGATACTTCTCGGGCAGAACCAGCTGGCAACGCCGAGGTTGGTCTGGGGGTGACGTGACCTGGTCTAGGATCTGGTTCTTCAACTCCAACCTAGGCCATTCTCACAGTAATGGAGGCACTGATGCATGTTTTGTCTTCTCCACCTGAGCCATGTCTCCCTTTTCAACCGCTGCCCAAATGATACCAATGCCCGGATCATCTCACTGAGCAGCTGCCACTTCCCCAGAACTCAATTCCGGCAGCTGATTTGTCTTCAGAGCAGTCAGGTTACAGTAAACTTGGGGAATGACATCATCATAAGCACCCAATTGAGCCACCGCTCGATCCTGCCACTCCTTTCCCTTTGCCCTCACGGTGATGGCAAACTGACACATGGCCTCACCACCAGGGCAGGAACGCTCTCCCACTCTTCATCCCTGACTAGTCCCCCATGCACCCGTCAGGACAAAGCATCAACATCAATGTTCCGGCTCCCCAGCCGGTATTTCAGGCTGGAATCATGGCAGACAATGCCGCCAACCACCGATGGCCTGTGGCATCCATTTTCGCCAAGTTCAGGATATAAATCAGGAGATTGTTGTCAGTCCTTACCTCAAACTTGGCCCCATAGAGGTAGTCACTCAGCTTATTCACTACCACCCATTTCAAAACCAGAAATTCCAACTTGTGCGTGGGGTAGTTTTTCTCAGAGGGCGACAGACTCCGGCTGACAAACGCAACAGGTCTCAACCTGTAGCCCTGATCCTGATACAGGACTCCTCCTAAGCCCTCTCGTCTGGCATCCATGTGCAGTACATACTGCAATCGGGGGTCCACAAAAGCCAGCACTGGCGTCTGAGTCAGCAGCTCCTTCAGCGACTGAAAGGCCTCCTCACATTTTGCATTCCACCTTGGTCCAAGGGGCTCTGATGGGCTAAGATATTCTCCACTCCTGTCCTTTCTCCCCCTCCCTTTCTTCCCCAAGGGAGGGTAACTGCACAGAAACTGATTCAATAGGTGACTCACTTTCGCATAGTCTTTCATGAACCTTCAGTAGTAACCACAGAACCTGAGGAACGCTCATAGAACACTCACAGTCTGGGGTCTTGGCCAAGTGGTTACCGCCTCTACTTTAGCTGGGTCGTAGCTACTCCATGCTGTGAGACTATGAGTCTAACAAAGCTAACAGACATTTGGCAGAACTGGCATTTGTCCAGGGAAAGTTTTAACCCTTCAGCTTTCAGGTGGCCCAGCACCTTCAGCAGCCTCACTTCATGTTCTTCCAAGGTGCATCCATATACTATGAAGTCATCCAGATATACCAATACTTCAGGCAAGCCCATATCCCCCACCGTCTTCTCCATGACCCGCTGGAAGGTTGCAGGAGCTCCCGAGATGCCCTGGGGCATCCTTTAGAACTGGAAAAATTCCAGGGAACATATAAATGCTGTTTTCTCTTTGTTGGCCACACTCATGGGGATCTGGTAATATCCACTCCTCAAGTTCAGCACACAGAACCACCTTGCGCCACTCAGAGAGGCCAACACGTCTTCAGTCCTCAGGACTGTATACTGGTCAGGGACAGTGCGCCTGTTCAGAGTTCTATAGTCCACACACATCTGTACCTTCCTATTCTTCTTTCAGCCCACTACTAATGGGGACACATAGGGGCTTCAGGACTCGGTGATGATCCCCGCTTCCTTCAACTTACACAAATGCTGCCGAACATCCTCCACCTCTGCAGCAGCCAGTCTCCATGATCACTCTCTAAACGGGGTGTCCTCCATCACTCGGATAGTGTGACGTGTGCTCTTGGAACAACCCATATCGAACTCATCAGTGGAAAAGACAACTTCCAGCTTCAATATCTTCTCTACCAATCTCCTGACTCATGTCTTGACACTTCACCATGAGCTCCATTGCGCTTCCTGTCCGGCAAAAAGAGGTTTCCAGAGCTCGCAAGCAATTGCTCACGGTTGCTAGGGGATAATTCAACCAGACGGCTCTCACGATGTCAGCGGCCTGCCCATTCAAACTTCCAACCAATTCCTTTCGCTTTACGTCATCAGAGCACTGCCACTCATCTATCAACTGAGAGGTCTGCTCCACCCAAGTCTCATACTCCTCCTTCCCTTTACAGGTGGGCGTTATTCCAGAGAATAGGCAAAGCCTACCATAGCTAGGACTTTGAACCTGATTTTTCCATTTATTTGTCAGAGAGGCAAGGGCGGATACTACCTCAGAATTCTCACTCTTCACTGGGGTCAGGGACTAATTGGACATTCCAAATCCAACCACTCCTTCCCCTTGCTCCTCAGAAATGATAAAACCCTGTCTTTGAAATCTCCACCCCCTGCTACCACTATGTCAGCACTGGTCTGTATTAAAACGAGAGCTGCGCCTGCCATTTTATCAAACCTCCACCCCACTATCACCATTTTAGCAGTACTTAACAGGCGAATTAACAATTCATTCAGAGTATGAATATCTACCCCACGGGTTTAATGCTCAGGGTAACCACACAGCATCCAATGAAATCAATCCCAGCCGAGCCCCCACAATTGTAACTCTCGCTTCGGCTAGTGGCATAATGTAGTAATGTAGGGGATGATAGCACCCCCCCCCCCCCACTACCTGGCCAAACTTAAGAAACCTCGTTTGGTTGGATGCTGCGCAATGTGTCCCCTGTTACAAATCAGTACCACCAAATAACAAACATTAAACAATATGTGATTAAATGATTGAGATTTATAGTTCTTAATTTGACTATATGGTTAGTAAAGAAAACAAAAAATAGAAACGCAAACAACAGGAATTCTGCAGATGCCGGAAATTCAAGCAACACACATCAAAGTTGCTGCCTGGCCTGCTGCGTTCACCAGCAACTTTGATGTATGTTGCAAAAAATAGAAAAATGGCTTATCCTCATGAAACAGTCTAATGTGCAATGTTGGAGCTCACTGATAAGGCCGTTCGTCCACCATCAACCTCCTCCGATCATCGCTGACCTTCAGACCCTCACTCCAAGTCCACTCTGCCCAGAGGTCTACCATCCCTCCCCGTTCCCGTCTTCTCTCCTCATCTCTCCCCAGCAAAAGACCGCAAATTCCCGGCTCTCAGACACACAAGAAAGAACAACATCCCATTCATTGGCTAACATGCCCCGTTATCCCAAACATTGCTGCTACAGAGAAACCATTACCTTAGCAGTGGAACATAACAGAGAAGCCATTACATTAGCAGTGAAACCTTACAGCGTGTTACATTATGAATTATATTAATCAAGGCAAGAACTATTTTTCAACAGTCTGATCTATAAGTGTTATAATTTCCTTTGTGGTTCCTGTTATGACTCCCTGATCTGCTCTTCCTTCCCCGTCGATTATTCCCTGTCAGATGGCACTTTCCCTTCCTGTTTGTATGGCAGGAGCCATTTTGCCTCTCAACCCTCTCTTCCTTTTCCTTTCATTTGTATATTCTGGCCTGCTGAGTCTGTCCCATTAGTAACACATTACATAGGCAGAGAAGTTTAGTTCCTCCTTACATATAACCTCATCTTATCAATGAATTCCCATTGCCCTCCTCCAGCTTCTCTGCTACCTAGATTAACTTGCTTCTCTCTCCCAGGTCCAAGACCTGAAACATTAACTGTTTCTGTTTCCAAAGAACATTGCCTGACCTGTTGGAGATGTTTCCGAATTTTCTGTGTTTATTTAATGTTTCAGATTGATGACTTCTGACTTGAACTGGAAAAGAGTTAGAAATGAAACAAGTTTTAAGTTGCAGTTAAAGGGGAGGGACAGAGGGTCCAAAAGAGAAAATCAGTGATGGGGTGCAGGGCAAGAATCAAAGGGACATCAGATTTGTAAACAGAACATATCCAATGTTCCTCCTGCTAAATAGATGGTGCATCCTAATACTCTGGTGCACCATCCTCACTTGTCCCAAATTTTTCTTTCAGGGATTTATGCGGGTTATATGTAATGCCTCAACTAAAATGATCATATTTTCCTCCCTTCATTCTCTTATAGAGTGTCAATTTAATCTTTTGGATGAGGATATATTTGTTCTATCACTGAGATTTAGTCCTACTTTGCTAATTCAATTTCTTATATTGGCAGGATGCTTAGTATTCCTACTAAGTCACCTTCTCTCCAAGGATTATACCCTCCCCCTGGTTCCCCTTCAGGAAGGTTTATTGAGCAATAGAGAAAATAAGTTCCATTCATCTTGTTGCTCTAACCTGCTAAAATGGTCGATTTTAGTGAGTTTCTATCCTTTGGCCAATACTGAAAGAATTATTGAATCTAAGTTTTTAACCTTTCCATTCTTCACAGCCTTTAAAATGCTTCAAAGCAATTGCAAGAAGAACCGTTAATCTGAAAAAAGTAACTGTTTCTCTTTCAACAAAGACACCCTGACCTGCTGAATGTTTGCAGTATTTTTTGTTTTTGTTTAAAATTTGCAGCAACTGCAGTTTTTGATTTTCAGGTCAGACCCTCAATTTTACTGTTTTCTTTGCCTTTAATTATTTCTCCCTTTCGACGCCTGGGTGTCTGCAATATTAATTGGAACTTCTAGTAATTACTGGGTGTAAATTTACAGTGATTTTGAGATAATTATTTTAGTGAACTTGTCCATATTGCCCAAATTAATTTATTTTCTCCTTTAAATAGATGCCAGTGTGAAGTCTGGTTTATGTTGATCTTTCCAAATAACTGAAAAGAGAGGAAAGAGATAAACAGCCCATCAAAAGATTTAGAAAAAATATATTGTGCTTTTTATTGGCTAATGGACCTCTTCCTATTGAGCCATTGTCTACAGAATGAAAAACTCTCAGACAACAGTCTTATTTTTCTATCACATCTGGTGGACCTGGAAAGCATGAAGATTTAGTACTAAGTACAACAATATCAGTTAAATCCTTATAAAGGCATGTATTAAAATTCATTTTCAGAATTAAGGACAAAAGGAGCTCTATCACTATTGAGGTGGCGGGAAGATGGGGTGAGTGTGGATGCTCGAGAAGTGGAGAAGAGGTGGGTGAGAGCAGCATCAGTGGTGGAGAAAGGGAAAACCCGACGTTTGAAGAGGAACAATATCTCTGATGTCCTGGAAAGGAAAGTTCATATTGGGAACAGATGCAGTAGAGGGGAATGAAATGAGAAAAAGGAATAGCATTTTTAAAGGAAATAGAATGGGAAGGGGTATCATCAGGATAACTGTGGGAATTGGTAGGTTTATAAAATCATGTCATCAACAGTTTGTTTCCAGAGATGGAAACAGTGAGATCAAGAAAGGAGAGGGAGGTGTTAGAAATGGACCAAGTGAATTTAAGTGCAGGGTGGAAGTTGGCGGGGAAGTTGATGAAATTGACGAGCTCATCATGGGTGCATGAAGGAGCACCAAAGCAGTTGTCAATATAGCGGAGGAAGAGATGGGAAGCATCACCAGAGAAGGCTTCGAACATGTACTGTTTTACATAGCCAACAAAAAGGCTAGCATATCTGGGGCCCATTTAGGTGTCTGTGGCTATCCTGAAGTCTGGAGAAAGAGGAAGAAGACAAAGAAAAACTTGTTGAGGGCGAGGATTAGTCCTAACAGATGGAGGAGAGTGGTGGTGGATGCAATTTGGTTGGTTCTTTTAATGTGAAAGAAATGGAGAGCTTTAAGGCCTTTTTGATGGGGGAGTAGAAGTATATAGGGACTGAACATCCATGGTAAAACGGAGGTGGTCAGGGCCAAGGAATTGAAAGTTATCGAGGAGATAAAGAGCATGAGAAGTGTCTTGAAGTGGGAAAGGACTGAACCAAGAGGGATAGAATACAGTCGAGGTATGAGGGCATGAGTTCAGTGGGGCAGGAGCAGGCAGAGACAATGGGTCTATCCGGACAGTCAGGTTTGTGGATCTTGGGTAGGAGGTAGAAGTGAGCAGTCTAAGGGAACTATGAGTTGGGTGGCAGCCAATGGGAGCTCTCCAGAGCTGATAAGGTCAGTGATGGTCTCCAAATTGCTGAGGATCAGAAGCCACATTTAAGTATCAGGCAATTTTAACAATTTAAGCCCACAATCAAAGAGAAAATAGAGCTGAGCTATCATCATTCTAGATAACTCAATTGGTTTAAAGGTCTACCTTGAAACAGTTTTAGGGTTCTTGTATATAGACCACTGAAGTATAATGAGCCCATGGGTTTCCAATATGTTGAACTAACATGCTTTGCCAAAACTTAAAGCTGCTGATCATTGTTAAAGCAACATAGATCTCAATTTGAAAATGAGCTCTGGCATGTGGCTCTGAAAAGAACTGACAATGTTTCATTACTTGTAGTAAGTATGGGGGGCGATTGATAAGTTCGTGGCCTAAGGTAGAAGGTGTCAATTTTAGTAAACCTAGCACATTTATTTTCCTACATTTACACACTTAGTCCAGCAGTCGTGGAGCATACGGATCCCTTCTTTGTAGAAGTCAGCGTCTTGGACCTCCAGAAGTGGTCAACAGCAGGGGTGATTGATAACTCCGTGGCCTAAGGTAGAAGGAGATGAGTTATTAACTTCAAACTTTCTGTATTTTCACTCAAGAAGTTGAACTGCACATGCATGTAATGAGAGCTGTATAACACATCTCCTTCTACTTTAGGCCACAAACTTATCAATCACCCCTGCTGTGGACCGCCTGGAGGTCCAAGATGCTCTCGTTACATGCGCATGCAGTTCAACTCTTTGAATGATAATGCAGAAAGTGTGAAGTTAATAACTCATCTCCTTCTACCTTAGGCCACGAACTTATCAATCACCCCTGCCGTGGACCACTTCTGCAAGGAAGGGATCCGTATGCTTCACGACCACTGGACTGAGTATGTAAGTGTAGGAGGGGACTATGTTGAGAAATAAATGTGCTAGTTTTTCTAAAACTGACTCCTTCTACCTTAGGCCACAAACTTATCAATCACCCCTCGTACATTTTAGGCTTAAGTCATTATTTGGGATGAGCTGAATGACTGATGCTGACATTGTTCTCTCTCTACTCTTGTAGATTCCATGCAGAGTCTGCTTACAGCGCTTAAATGTATGGAAAGTCCCCAATATTTTGCTGGTAATTCCCTTGGCAATGACAAGACAGCCCAATCTGGTATAATCAGATCCTGATCCTTTGGACAGGAGTTCTCATCATGGAGATTAGATGGAGAAGGAAATATAATTTTTTTTAAATCATCCTGCTTTATGTTAGTATTTTATTATTTCTTTGGGTTTTGATGTGCTTCAACCAATTTTACTATTTTTACATACTAAATGAAATTACCTCAGCAATCTCTGACTATTCTGCTTTTCTCGATATTACCCATTAGTACTGTTAAGGAGCTATGGGATATTCCACACTAAGGTGGTTTGTGAAATGGTGCGGAAACCCTTAATGCTCCATGTAAAAGCCAGATCCTAATATTATCTGATTTTGTCCCCATTTGAAATAATTCTAGGAATGTCCACACCGCAATCTCAACCAATTTGAATCCATCTGAAATAATCTCTGAATTCTGTTCTTCTTGCGTGCTTCACATTTACCAGTAAAATTGGATTGTAAAGTGCTGCAGTTTTTCACCCATTTTGACATTGATTTATATTGAAGGTTTGCATCCAGAGAATTGTCTTCCTTTATAGCTTTCTTGTTTTGTGTGTGATAGCTTATCAAACATGAAAGGACCAATAACAAAGCTTTACATGCAATGCACAATTCAGATTTTGGAGATTTGGGGTGTTTTTGTGGTGCTGCAGAGAATAACTTGGGCTTATGCAATCAGTCATACAATATAATATGACTGTTTCAGTTCAATGCTACAATCCCACTATTGCTTGTTGAGTGAACGAGCCTTTTAGCTATATTTTCCATCAGGCATGCGAGAGGGTTGGGGCAACAGTGACATTATTATCTTTTCTGACTCCCCAAACAATTATGAAACGAATTATGGAAATATACTGTACAAATGTTCTATGAGTATCCTCTGTAGTGGTCAAATGTGAATTCTTCTGCAGGTCTTTGTTCTCTGTATTTTTTAAACCAGAATTTAAGTAGTAATGTTGGTTTGAGATTTAATTTCTTTAAACAAATTTAATTCTGGTGGAGCAACCTTTTCACAGAGGTACCTGATGCGTAGTGAAGCTATTCTATCAATCGCATTCATAGATTATCCCTTTGACCTAATTTGTAGAAATAAAAAGATATTTTCCTTATCAATGTTAGATTATTTAGTTTGTTCTTCCTTTTCATCTGATTTTTTAGTTCTAATTTATTTCTGTGATCTTTCCACTTTGTTTTTCAAGATTAACCTGTCAATTTGTTGTTTGGCTTGATGAGAAACAAGCATGAGGAATCTCCTCGGGTAGTGCAAACAAATCTTCAAGGTCAGTGATTGCACTTTTGCCTTTGAACTATTAAATTATGGGTTTAAGCCAGAGATCTAAGCCACTCATTTATTGATCTCTCCAGTGAATAGAAGTACGAACAGAACAAGACTGCAAGTGCTGAGTATTTACAACCATTTATTAAAAATTCAGCACCTCAATTTTAACTTCTCCCTATTTTTACAACTACTGATATTCTCCAAAGATTTTCTGCATGATAATATGTCAAAGCCTTTTTTATATTTCATCATCACAACCACGGAACTTCCATATTTCATCACCTTAAAGGACCCTGAGATCCTCCAGCATTTTGTGTGTGTTGCTCTGAATTTCCAGCATTTGAGGAATCTCTTGTGTTGACTGTTTACTCTTTTCCATAGATGCTGCCTGACCTACTGAGTTCCTCCACTATATTGTGTGTGTTGCTGAAAGGACCCTTTTGGTTTTTCTAGTGTGAATGTGGCTTGATTTACAACTGCAATGATCTCATTAAAAATGGGCTGAAAGCTCACTGATATACTTCAATCAGGGCCTTTAGGCTTATGACCCAATTTTGTTTTTAATCTTCAGCTATCACCCAGTGTGAATTAATTAGCCCATCAGTCCTTTCAGGACCAATCCAATCCAGTCTAGAAATACTTACCAGAACCATTCAACATAAAGTTGTGGACATGAGAGGAGAGAGCGATTTTAAAAGAAAGTTCCCTCAGAATTTTGTTTTGTTCAATATTGTGAATGAGAATTAGTGGTAAAAGCAGCATTTAACAATTGCTCGGTGGAAGGTAGTACGCCGTGTTCCTGTACTGTTGTGGTCTGTGTGGGTAAACATTGTCCCACAGTACATGCTGAAAACCCCCCACAAATGCTGGAAATCTATAGTAAAATGGAAAATGGTGGAAGAATTTAGCAGATTAGATTAGATTATGAAGACACGCAGTCCTCTTTTATTGTCATTTAGTAAGAAATGATACAATATTTCCTCCGGTGTGATATCACAAAACACAGGACAGACCAAGACTGAAAAAACTAACAAAACCACATAATTATAACATATAGTTACAACAGTGCAACAATACCATAACTCGATGAAGAACAGTCCATGAGCACAGTAAAAAGTTCAAAGTCTCTCAAATGTCCCACATCTCACGCAAACAGGAGAAGGAAGAAAGCTCTCCCTGCCATGCCCGACCACAGTCTGACTCTGAGTCATCCGAAAACTTTGAACCTCCAATCAGCCCTCCGACACCGAGTACCGAGCGCCATCTCTATCGGAATGATTCGACTTCAATCTTGGTTGCCAGCAGCAGGCAAAGCCGGGGATTTTGAGGCCTTCCCTCTGGAAGATTCCTGATCGCGCAGTAACAACAGCAGCGAACTGGCGTTTCAGAAATTTTTCCAGATGTTCCTCTGTGCTTTCACGTCTGTCTCCATCAAATCAGAATTGTCCACGGCTCCTATTTAATGGAAACAATATCATTTTCACTGGAGGGCTGCGTGTGCGCGGTGCGCTGCTCTCCCATCCTCCCGCCTATTAGATAGCATTCCTGGAGATAACAGAGTCAATGTTTCTGATCAATGATCCTTCATTAGAATTCATTGTCATTCTGATGGAAGTTTTTTGACCTGAAGCATTCAGTCTTCTTTGCTCCTTAGACGCTAGTGGAATGGCTAAATTTTTCTAGCAGGTTCTGCTTCCTGTAAAAATGAAGAGTTCCAGGATTTTCTTTCAGTGATGAAGAAGAAACCTTAATATGCTTCCAAGTCAGAATGATCATTGTTTGGCCCCCTAGTACAATGCTAATCACCCAAGTCTGAATCCTATTGCCCAGGACCTTTGTGTAAAAAGAACAACTTCATTAACTTCAAGAAGAATTGAACACAGCACAATAGTTCAGCAATTGTCTCTGCCTCTGACTTTATGAAGGAGGGAAGATTAATGGTTGAAAATTGTTTGGGCTGGTACACTGCCTTGAGGAACTGCAAAGTGAGCATCAACCAACATTTTTGGTGTTGCTGATGACTTTGTGTGGACTGAAGACTTAATTAGATTTGCTCTTCTTTGCAAAAGAAAAAATGAAATGTGGCTGCATGATTTGCACTTTGCCAATTGGATGCAGGAACGTGGGTCCAAATAGTTCGAGAGCATCGGTTTGCTGTAGAATGCTTTTGGGGCCTGGAACATTAGCTCTGATCCAATCATGCAGCATGATATCAGGACAGATATTTGGACCTGAGGCCAGCGTTGGGAGTTTCTTTAGTATTACTGCAGAAGACTATGTTTCCATTGTTGTCATGAACCCAAGTTAGTCATGGCAGTTTCCGTTCTGTCCATACTGGTACCTGTACTGCTCTACACCAACAGTCTCCTCGCGGAGTTCAATAGGGGCTTCAAACTTCTGTAAATGTCTAAGTTCTCAGGACCGGACAACCTGCCCTCGTGTCTGTGCTTGTCGAACCTGGTGCAATCAGTGACCCTCATGCAAATGGTGAGGTGGTATCATTTTCTGGAAGAAAGGCGAACAATTGTTCTTCAATTGCTTATTTGTTATTTTGAATGTTTAAATTGGCAGCATTTTTTAGTTTTGCCTTTGAACTATACAGCAAAGCTCCACCGTCATTGAAGGTGGAAATATTTATAAAACGTTCTTCTCCTATTATCTTCTTACTTGTCCTTCATTTTGTTTTAACCAGAAAAGGCACAATGATAGAGCATTGATTTGATTTCCTTATCTGTGGGATTAGTTAATTCTGCCCATTGCAAGCTTCCTGTTTGGCTGACAAGTGCCCTGTATTGTTGCTAGATCAGGCTGGTTCCTCATTTTAAATTGCTTGGTTGCCATGGCATGCCATTCAATGGTCCCCTTTGAGTCGATTGGTCCCCTGACTTCCCCTCTATACCTTGTCATTTTATCCCCCACACCTTGGGACCAGCAAAGCAGGCCAAGATCTCTTGCAGTCACTCTGCGGTAGTGGAGAGAGCAGAGGAGAACACCTTTGAGCTCACTTCATGTCCTAACGTGTGAAGTATGTGGAACCTGAACCTCAGTGTTTTAGAAAGCTTATTTATCTTCAAGCCCTCAGAATGATCAACCAAAGCTGTGTTTAACAAAGATCAAAATAGTGAAACCAGATTATCCCTGAAAACAACAATGACCCCAACTGGTTTGGAGAACAGCCGTCAAATATTTACATTCAATTAAATATATTAATATCTAAATTCTATAAATTATTTCAGCAGATTAGGCCTTGTCCTCTCTGCACTAACTTCCCCTGCCTTAAGCATGATTAAATTTCGCGGCAGTGAGCCCATGATGGATTTTTAAAGTGACTTTACAAGCACTGAAAGATTTCAAGATATGGGCCTTGAACTGTAAATTTGGTTAATTTGTTTGGATAGAAATTGTAAGGCCAGTGTGTTGATAAAGCAAATTTCTCCTTTTTAAACAATGATTAGAACAATTATTTGTTTTTCTAATTGAACATAAATGCACTCAAAAGCTTCTGTAGATGGACCGTGGAGAGCATTCCGACAGGCTGCATCACTGTCTGGTATGGAGGGGCTACTGCACAGGATCAAAAGAAGCTGCAGAGGGTTGTAAATCTAGTCAGCTCCATCTTGGGTACTAGCCTACAAAGTACCCAGGAAAACTTTAGGGAGCGGTGTCTCAGAAAGGCAGCGTCCATTATTAAGGACCCCCCAGCTCCCAGGGCATGCTCTTCTCTCGCTGTTACCATCAGGTAGAGGGTAAAGAAGCCTGAAGGCACACACTCAGCGATTCAGGAACAGCTTCTTCCCCTCTGCCATCCAATTCCTAAATGGACATTAAACCCTTGGACACTACCTCACTTTTTAAAAAATATATAGTATTTCTGTTTTTTGCATGATTTTAAATCTATTAAATATATGTATACTAAATAAGATTTCTTTCTTTCTTTATTATTATTATTATTATTATTATTATCATTATTATCTATATTATGTATTGCATTGAACTGCGGCTACTAAGTTAATAAATTTCATGTCACATGTCCATGATAATAAACCTGATTCTGATTCTGATGGGAATAATCTAATCTAATCTAATATTCATTTAGAAGAGGTTTTAAATTAAAACAGAAAATGCTGGAAAATCTGAGCAATTCAGGCAGCATCTGTGGAAGGAGAAACAGCCTGCTGAGGGGTCCTTGTCCTAAAGCATTGGTAGTGTCTCTTTCTACAACTGCTACCTGACCTGCTGAGATTTTTCATCATTTCTAAAATTTTCATTTATTATCAGTGTCTTTGTTTGGAATTTTCCCTGCTAAAGTGGAGTTAAAAATACAAGGATAAAAGGAGTTGAAGGTTCTGCCATGAATTCATCATGTGACAGGGTTGGATTCAGAATCTTAATCTGCTTTATTTTTGTTATTTCCCACAAGTGAAGCTGTAAGTCTACATCCTAACAAATATAACTTTGAAATGGATCTTAAATACTCTGAGTAACTCGGGAGTGATATTCTTCTGCACTCAGCATGACATCCAGAGATGGAAGAGTTTTTTGGATCCTGTCACTCTCTGGTAAAACATATCTAATCTCTGAGGCAGTTCCCAGTCAATTCAATACAAACACTCCAATGTGCCTTCAAAATAAATCATGTTCTATGGGAATCCTGCTAAATTGCACAAAACTGAATTGCAGCAGACACCCTGTGATAGAATTAAATTTGCACTAAAATCTCATTCTGAAGAAACAAGCATTCATCAATGATTTGTATTAATTTCTGCAGTTCAGACTTAATCTTTTTCATATTAACTCAAGCTTCGACATGTTTTCAGCTGCATACTTATATGCAGCAGTTACCATGGAAACAGTGATGTGTCACTTGGATATGGGGAAAAGCATTGAATCAGTTCACTTCAAATGCCTGCCTCAGTCACTGTAGAATAACAAAAAGACACCTGAATCTACATTCAACAATTTCAAAAAGATGCTTCTCTGAATTTTAGATTATGTTGTCCCTCAGATGCAATCAGCACTTGCAGTAAATACCTGTTTGCATTTCAATAGACCCGAAGAGGAAGGCCTATCAAAGTCTTATCATTGGTTGATCAGGAAGATTAAGATGGATGGGATTAATTGTGACTTGATAGTTCATATTCAGATTTGGCTTGAGAAAACAGAGGGAAAAGGTCGAAGTGTATTATTCTGGCTGGAGGTCTGTAACTGGTGGTGTTCCACAGTGTTCAGTGCTGGGATCTGTGTCATTTATGACTTAATGTCTGTAACTGACTGAGACAAAAATGTAGGTTTGCAGACGACACAAAAATTGCTGGAGTTGCACACTGAGAAGAAGGTTGTACAAGCATACAGCAAATATAGTTACAGTTATTGTCAGAGAAATGGCAGATGGAGTTTAGTCCAGGCAAGTGTGAGGTGTTGCACATGGGAAGCCAAATATAGGAGGAAAGTGTGCAATTAGTAGCAGGACTCTTAACAGCACTGATGTACAGAGGGATCTTGGGGTCCAAATCTATACCTCCTTGAATGCAAGTATATTGAGTGGATGTGGCATGATTATCTTCATCGTTAATGGCATGGGATATGGAGTCAAGAAGTCATGATGCTTATCTATAAAACTTCTGTTAGGCCACGCTTGAAGCATTGAGTGCATTTCCCATCACAGCAAGGATGTGGAGGCTTTGAAGAAGATGCAGATGAGGTTCAGCAGGATGCTGCTGAGTTATAGACAATAGACAATAGACAATAGGTGCAGGAGTAGGCCATTCGGCCCTTCGAGCCAGCACCGCCATTCACTGTGATCATGGCTGATCATCCACTATCAGTATCCAGTTCCTGCCTTATCCCCATATCCTTTGATTCCACTAACTTTAAGAGTTCTATCCATCTCTTTTTTGAAAGCATCCAGAGACTTGGGCTCCACAGCCTTCTGGGGCACAGCATTCCATATATCCACCACTCTCTGGGTGAAAAAGTTTTTCCTCAACTCCGTTCTAAATGGCCTATCCCTAATTCTTAAACTGTGGCCTCTGGTTCTGGACTCCCCCATCAGCGAAAACATGCTTCCTGCCTGCAGTGTGTCCAATCCCTTAATAATCTTATATGTTTCAATAAGATCCCCTCTCAGCCTTCTAAATTCCAGAGTATACAAGCCCAGTCGCTCCAATCTTTCGACATATGACAGTCCTGCCATCCCAGGAATTAACCTTGTGAACCTACGCTGCACTCGTTCAATAGCAAGAATGTCCTTCCTCAAATTTGGAGACCAAAACTGCACACAGTACTCCAGGTGTGGTCTCACCAGGGCCCTGTACAGCTGCAGAAGGACCTCTTTGCTCTTATACTCAATTCCCCTTGTTATGAAGGCCAGCATGCCATTAGCTTTTTTCACTGCCTGCTGTACTTGCATACTTGCTTTCAGTGACTGATGTACAAGAACACCTAGATCTTGTTGTGCTTCCCCTTTTCCTAACTTGACTCCATTTAGGTAATAATCTGCTTTCCCGTTCTTACCACCAAAGTGGATAACCTCACAATTATCCATATTAAACTGCATCTGCCATGCATCTGCCCACTCACCCAGCCTGTCCAAGTCACCCTGCATTCTCATAACATCCTCCTCACATTTCACACTGCCTCCCAGCTTTGTGTCATCGGCAAATTTGCTAATGAGTTAGAGAGTGTCAGTTATAAAGAAAAGTTGAACAAACTTGGATTGGTTTGCTTGGAGTGTCAGAGGATGATGGTAGACCCAACAGAAGTTCATGAAGTTATGAGAGGCATAGATAGGGTGGATAACCAAAATCTGTGGAAGTACTATAGGGCAAAGCTTTAAGGTACAAAGGAGAAAGTTTAAAGGGGATGTCCTCCAAGAGGATTACAACCTTGTTGTTGGGCTTGGAGGCTTGCGTGCCTCAATGATTCTGAGGGCTAAGTTGGCTGGAGTCAGGGCTTTATGATTTGGCCCTTGGTAGGGTTACTCATGTCAAACAGGTCAAAGGGTAGAGGCCAGACTAAGAGTCTTCCTCTGGTCTTCCAGGTTCAGGGGTTCAATTCAGGGCTAACAACTCGGACTGGTAAAACAAAATTGTTGAGGACACTGCAATGAAGAATCGTTCTACATCTGAGTGTGACAGTATTCAACCCAGGACTTGCATGATTGACAGTAGTGAAGACATAGAGGAAGCTGCTGGCATGAGGAAGGAAGCCCGAACACTGCCTGAGACAGAGGATCAATGGCGTAACAGGCTGTAAGTAAGTTAAAGGGAATGTGCAGGATGAGATTTGTTTTAACACAGAGAGTGATAGGTGCTTGGGATGTGCTGCCAGGTGTGATAATGGAATCAAATGTGATGGCAGCATTCAAGGGATTTTCAGGTATACATGCAGATATGAAGGATTCGAATCATATGCAAGCAGAAGGTATTAGTTTAACTTGACACTGTGCTCGGCGCAGACGTCATGAACCAAAAGGCTTGGTCTTGTGCTGTGCTGCTTCATGTTCTAGAAAGCACTTGGGACTCCAGTGGTGCAGCCCGAACTGCCATAGGTTTTCCAATCGGTGACGCAGTGGCCTTGACGAAACACAGCTAAACTCAGCTCCAGCAACCCGGATTTGATTCTGACCTCCAGTGTTCTCTGTGGAAGATTGTATGTACTCGTTATGTTTCCTGCTGATGATTTGGTGCATTATCTACTGTAATGTATGGATTTATTTCTTTAGAGCAATGACTCCCCTTTGCACTACGTATGATCTGCTGTCTATGCATGTGCATTGATCTGATATCTACACATGCGCATCGCTCACTCTCTCTCTGGCTACAATGTGAATACACCAGTTGAAGCCATCTTCCATGTGCGTGCTTTTATTTAATTGACACTGTATGTAGTTGCACAGACACAACAAATGGTGATGAGTAGGAACCTAAATGACAGAAAGTATGACGAATGGTACTGACAGTTATGGCCCGAGACAGCAAGAGGAAAGAGTTAAGTTGTACAGAGAGGGCCGTCACTGACACTGACAAAGGGACATGTCAGTAACAGTGCATAGTAAACAATGAAAGACTCACCTAACAAAGTTAAAGTGAAAATAACATGGCGATGGCTTTAGATAGGAAAGTTAATGAATTTGATAGCACTAATGAAGACTTTGAGTCGTGCTGTATATCAAGAGGGTTGAACTGAATTGTAATGCGACAATGTGGACGAACAAAAGAAAGCCCCCACACTTCTTAGCTTAATGGGTTCTAGGATGTACAGTCTCTTACACAACTTTGTAACCCCTGAAAAGCCAGCAAGCAAAACATTCCACAAAATTCTTACAATTTTACAAAATCACTTGAGCCCTAAACTATTGGTAATAGCAGAGAGATTTAGATTTTACAAAAGGAACCAGTCAAAGAATGAAAGCATTTCTGAATACATTTCAGAACTGCACAATCTTTCCCAGTACTGTGACTTTAGAGGTGGACTTTGTGATGCACTAAGAGACAGGTTTGTTTGTGGCATGTACAGTCAAAGGACTCAGAAGAGGCTACTGTCAGAAAGAGACCTAACAGAATGGGCAGTGACCATTGTAATATCGTTAGAGACCGCAGCAAAGGATGCAGCAGAACTACAGAAAAGGAGGTTAGAATGTGAAATGCATAAAATGTTCCTGAATGGTGAAAGTAGCCAAAAATGTTGTCAATGTGGCAAATCCTCCCACTATGCAAATGACTTAGTTCAAAGAAAAAGTTTGCAGAAACTGTCACAGACAAGGTCACATAGAGTGTGTGCAAGGCAGAAAAAAAGCACAACCGAGTGAAAAGTTTCAAACACAAAACTAAGTGACCAAATGTGAAACAGAATCAGACAACACAGAGTCTGACAAAGGTAAGCTGTCATGCCTAGGACAGCATAGTATTACTGAAGCATATAGATCACAATAGATGTGTCTGGTGTAAAACTGAAAGTGGAGCTGGATACAGGGTCAGATTTGTCTATAATTGCAGAGGCTGACTCCAACAAACTGTTTTCTAAGCTACCTTTAGAGAAGACCTCAGTGATGCTGAAGACTTACGCAGGCAAGTCTCCCAAAGGCAAACTGTAAGTGAATGTGACATGTGGAAGCCAAACACAGCAGTTAAAGCTTTATGTATTGAAACATGGAGGGCCCTCACTTTTCAGACGTGAATGGTTGAGAAATGTCCAATGAGATTGGCACTCAGTCAAAGCTCTTAGTATGACATCAATAGGCAACGGCAGCCCATCTGGTAGCACTAACCAGAGATTAGCACAGCTGCTTAGTGCTGAAGAGAAGGTGTTTGAGAAGGGAATCGGTAAACTCAAAGGCATGAAGGCCAGAATTGAACTGGATGAAGCAGCAACAGCAAGATCCCATAAAGCATATCCAGTGCCTTACACATTACATCCTAAAGTGGGTGCTAAAGTGTTTGGAATTCTCTCCAAGGTTGAGTGGAGCGATTGGGCCACACCCATTGTCCCAGTGATCAAGAAAGGGAAGGTTGGAGCCATTCGTATATGTAGAGATTTCAAAGTGATCATCAACCCAGTGCCATGTACTGTGTAGTATCCCATACCACAAATAGAAGACATACAGTATTTGCATCATTGGCAGGCAGAGAGAGGTTTTCAAAGATTGACTTGTCACAAGCCTATCTGGGTATGGATATTGAGGAGTCAAGCAGGAAGTTCCTCACAATCACCTCTCTCAAGGTACTGTTCCAGTATCATTGTCTCGTCTTTGGCATCACGTCAACTCCAGCAATTTGGCAAAGGGCAATGGACCAAGTGTTCCAAGGTATCCCAGGAACACAATGTTACCTTGATGACATCATCGTGACTGGCAAAAATGATGAGGATCACATCCAGAACATGGGTAAAGTGCTTACCAGGCTGAGTGAGTATGGTCTGCACACAAAGAGAGGGAAATGTGAGTGTTTCTAGAATGAAATGTCATATTGTGGACATGTCATTGGCAAGCATAGCTTACATAAGCCACAAGAGAAGGTTGAAGCAGTGATACAGGCACCCAAGTTGGAAAATGTGTCACAATTCAAGTCATACTTGAGAAACCAGTGGTAGTAAACATTGCTACAGTGCTACATCCATTGAATGTACTATTACAGACAGGAATCTGAGATCTCACATAATCTTCCTAAAACTAGCTTTACAGGGGGAAGTACAGAATAAACAGTTCAACCATTTGCCAAATGAAGCAGCAAGGAGCTTTGAGATTGGGCAGGAAGTCCTAGTGCATGATTACTGAGAAGACAAGTGGACACCTGGTAGAATATCTACAAGAATTGGACTATTGACAGACACAGTGGATATTGGAAATCATACACGGAGATGTTATGTGGACCAGATACTGGATGCTCAACTGAACACACCTGAGTCAATTGCATCCAACAAGACAGAGACATTACAGCCACTAAGCTTACATCTGAGTGATGATCATGCCACTGACAGCAACATGATATGGGAAACTAAGAACGTTGACTTAGGCAAGACACCTACCAAACCCAATTCTATTCCATAGCTACAGAGGCGTGATGAGAACGTTATCGTTGCCAAGACAACTGCCAAAGCCTCTGTCACTCTACATGTCCAGAGGCGCTATTTTGAAGGAAACAGAGTGCCACTCAAAAGACTGAATCTTAGCACAGTGAAATTAGCAATGGACCATTATAGTGAAAGTATGTTTATTTGGAATATGGTTTATGAAAGGGAAATTGGATGTTTGGACATATACAGTTTTATATTGCATTAATCTAAAGGGGGAGGAAGTGTAATGTATGGATCTATTTCTTTTAGAGCAATGATTCCCCTTAACACTACATACGATCTGTTGTCTGTGCATGTGCATTGATCTGTTCTCTACACATGCGCATTGGTCTCTCCCTCTCTCACTGCCATGTGAGTACACCAGTTAAAGCCATCTCCCACATGTGTGCTTTTATTTAATTGAGTTCGTAGTTGCACAGACACAACAGCTACTGCAAATTGTCCCTGTAGTGTAGACGGTTGATTGGAGAATTGGGTTGGTGTCAATGAGCATATGAGAGAGAAAAGGTTGCAGAAAAATGAGAAGAGGAATGGGATTGATGTGCTTGCACTGAGAGTTGACACAGACATGGTAAGGAGAATGTGATCTTTCTATGTCTTAGTGAAACATAAAATGGCACACTGAGGAAGCACTGCATCCAAAATACCCCTGAGAGTTTTTACTGCCAGTAAAGGTTTGCTGCTGATAAAAACTGTAAGGGATTATTAACAGCTTTTGAAATGGTAGAAATAATTAACAACTATTAAAATTAAGTTAATAATGAAACAGTGTTAAGGAGCAATAATTAAATTTTAATTAAAAGGATAAAACACTTAGAAACACTTCAAAATGGTTAAAACATTAGAAAGAATCAAAACAATGGTAATGGCAACTTAGCTTTTTGAAATCAGTTGATCTCAGCTGATGGGCTGATCCAGCCTGCCACTGGACCTGAGAGGTGAGTCTCAAGCATAACAGCAGGTGAAGGAGCAGCAAGAAGGAGCCCCACTGTTGGACTCCGTTTGGAGTCCGGGAGTTTCATGAATGCACTTAGGTATGTCCTGAACTTACTGTCTAATTCTCGATGGCTGCAGAGAGCAGTAAAAATGCAATTCGTCTGATTTGGGATGACATATCTGTCAGTATGGTCAGCACTTCCTCAACAGACAACATGTGGATGCATATCCTGGGATATGTTCCCATCTAAATAGAAAATTGCCAACCATTTTACCAACAAGATCATGGTGGCATCCGTTAGTCTCGCGAGACCATGGATCTGCGCCTGGAAACTCTTGCTTCAGGCTGTGTTAGAGCAGCGTCTGTCATGGTTGTAGAGGCCCACACGGGAGTGACGGTCTCGGCTGCATCGACTGCACTTGAAGGCACTGTCCTCCAGTGTTGTCTTGGTGCTGTTTTTCTGACGAGTGCACTTTTCTTCAGCAGCAAGCCTCAGCTTCTCTTCTCCTCTTTTTAGACCTCTGCGTAGTTCCAGCCTCCAGTGAGAGCGATCGCTTGAACAAGATCAGGGCCATTATTAATGCCAGAGATAGGTGTGAATCACAGGAGATCATGGGTGAAGTATCTAGACAGAGAGGCTGTCTTCAAAGTGATTTAGCTGATGTGATAACAGCACAAAAAATACCCAGAATAATTTCTAGCTCTGGTACTGCTGGTACTATTGAGTTTAGGCCTTTCTTAAGATTGCATAGGTACCTACCTTGACATATGGAGGTGTAGTGTATTCAATATTACAGTAATATTTGAGTAATATTGTTTGATTAATCATTCTTTGTTTAATTCATTACAATTTATATGTAAGAAGTACGTGAATGGCGAACATCATTATACCATAATGTCATATGTGAGCGCCACATGAAAAAGAAAGGAAAAAAATTCTAAATAGACCATCATCCCGGTTCCTGTGTTTTTCTTTCAATTAGTTTCTGGAGTTAGTAAACATTATGCAGAATGCCTTGTTCAAGTATCTTTAGGATGATACCGGATAAGCAGATGTCATACCAAGTTCTAGGACACAAGAATACATATGCGCTGTTACTTCATAGCTGTATTAAAGACACGTGAAGGTGTACCAACCTGTTATAGATGTCTTCTTTAGGATGAGATATTAAATGAAGGCCCTGACTGCCAACTCAGATGAGCATAAAATAACCAGTGACAAATTTTGTAGAATAGAATTCATATACTGTCAAGGTCAACGGCCACAGTTCAACTCCTGGGGAAATGGTTTGAGACATGATTTTGTTTCATGGAATGGGGAAATCAGAAATTTATGATCGGTGTAAATCATGGAGTGGTGTTTATAATGTGCTGCACTCTGAACACAATGGCTCAATGGCCTTTTCCAAGCTCGGGATACTTTCCTGTGGTGCTGTCAGTGCTCTGGATCTGTACTCTATTGAACTTATCAGATGCCTGAATGATAATATGTCACAAGATAATATTAACTCTCTGTCTGTATAATGGTGTGAAGAGCATCACTAGATTTGACAGGAATTCATTTTAATAATTCAACAATCAAAGATATGGTTTCAGGTTGAGTACATTTGTCGGGCTGCAGCTTTGGTGATGGCTTTTTATCTTCTTTTGAACTGCAGGTGGCCCTTTAGTCCCATATGGTGTCCTAAGCACCAAGAAACTGAAATCATCCCTCTAAACACGTTTCAATTTGCATAACACTTCTAGATTAAGGAGGTGCTCAGCTCTTGAGGGTGAGGGTGTGGCACGTGGCCAAGTGGTTAGGGCATTGGGCTCACGATCTGAAGGTCGTGGGTTCAGGTCTCGGCCAGGGCAGCGTGTTGTGTCTTTGAGCAAGGCATGTAACCACACACCGCTCCAGTCCACCCAGCTGAAAATGGGTACCAGCAAATGCTGGGGGTTAATCTCACGATAGACTGGCGTCCTATCCGGGGTGGGGGTGGGGGGTGGAGAGCCTCATACTCTCAGTCGCTTCACACCACAGAAACCGGCATAGGCACCACAAAGGCTCAGGACAGACTTTGACTTTGCCATCTCTTGAGGATCCTGCAACCAGAATGTTACCCAAGACCCTGGGAATGTCCTGTAACAATCCGTCACAGTTCCCTGATGGATAGCAGGTGCAGACAAAACTCTGAGAGCCCTTATAACATCAGATGTAAACAGCCCTTGTGTGTACTGACAGTCAAAAATTTCTTCAATTGATCTTCTAACATTATTGTTTGATGTCATTGGCTCATATCCCACATAATGAACTGCTATACTGCTGCAAATAGGTACACTACTCTATGAAAGTTCCAGGAACCTGATGAGTTCACCGAGCTTTAAAATTTTCATGATTGTGACTGACCAGCAGAGAATTTAACATGTTCAATTACTTTCTCTCTTAGAGGACAGTGAATTACTGCATCCAATTTTTGTTTCTTTACAGTAACAGTTACCTCAGCTTGTAGGACTACGAAGTTTGGGATTCACTTGAATTTTCTCTTAGATACCTTATAAATCTCCCAAGCACTCCCATAATGCTCCAACCTCATTCATCTTAATCTGGTGAATGTTTCTCAGATCCAAAGACAACTCTTTCACCCAGTCTCTTCTTTACAGTTTTCATCTGAAGCCTGAAACAGCTACCAATGATAATAAATAATCCACGTTCAACAATTCCCCGTCATGACAACCCTTCTATTTAGTTCAATGCTTTCATCTGCTTTCAAAATTAGCTAGATCTTTATAAGTTCAGGGGTATGGTTTTTTGGCCATCCAACTGCGTAAAATGTCAGATGAATTAATGTAATTACGCAGAGTCAAGTTGACATTTCATTCTCTGCCATTCAACTTCATGGCAACAATCAACAGTTCTACTTTTGTTAAGTGGGTCCCTTTTTCATCACACACCATGAGCACAAATCCTGTATTATAGTCTTTTGCATCCTTTTTATGGACAGAATGATAAAAACTTTAGAAATATTCACCACTTTCCTTTAATTTCTTACTTTAATGTTGTTTGCTTAACTTTGCTTTGTTTATTCCAACAAGCTCTGGCAATGTACCCTTTTAAACCATATGCATGACATTTCTCTTGCCTGTACCAGCTTTCAGATGTCAGTTGTTTCCCTCCACAGCTGTTTAACCTTTTCAGTAATAGTTGGTTTGCTTTGGAATAATGTTTGATCAATTTGTCTCCAGTACATTGAATAGAAAGTCTCACTTGCAATCCTTTTATGTTTTTGTTTATAGGCAACTTTCAGTGTATTCCCACCAATTATATTCACCTCAAAATCTAGACATCACTGATTATTAATGCTAACTTGTCTCTTAACATCTGAGAAAATGCATTGATGCATTGGCAAAAACACAATCTACTAGTAACATCCTCAAATCAGTGACACACTCAGCAATACTTTGTTAAGTTGTCTAAACTTTGAATAAACTTCACCTCTGCGTGATATCAAGTATCTTTGGATTAGAGCCTGGTTTCTCAACTGGGGTTCCATGGAACCCTAGGATTCTGCAAGAGGTCGCTCGGGGTTCCGTGAGAGATTGTGATATTAAAAAAAAACAGTACGAGCAATTGAAAAGGTTTCACACTCAATGATGCTTATGGCTGGTTCTTCATTTGGGAAGATCAGGAAGGAAGAAGACTCCACAGGAGTGACAGCATGATTGTTGCTGACAGTAGAGGCCAATTCTGGATCTGCAGACTCTGGAGCAGTCGGGACACGGAAGCAGCCGGATGAGGGTTCTTGGGTGGTAGGATCCTCCCTGCATCTCCTCTTCTCTTCAGCAGTCATTCTTCTGGGTTCCTCAAAATTCTTGGCTGCTCCACGGATCAGCATTCTCCAATGGTCTATCTCACAAGGCCAACTGCTGCCACTCGTTGGCCTTGATATTTGCCTGAGGTAGCTGGTGCTTAAGTTGGTCTTTGTACCTCTTGTACCATGATACCTCCTGCCCTGAGAGAGTTCTCCATAGAATACTGTTTTCGGTAACCTGAAGTTGTCCATGCGAGACATGTGGCCTGGCCATCGGAGCTGCCTGAGCAGCAAAGTGGCTTCAACGTTTGGAAGTTGAGCCTTCTCCGGGATCTCGCCGTTGGAGACACGATCTTGTCAGCTGATACCCAAGATGGAGCAGAGGCAGCACTGATAAAAACACTCAACGGGATTCGCTTGCAGGACAAGACCCAGCCTTCGGAGCTGTGACAATGGCAACCCTCTACACCCAGATTTTTGGGGACAGATGCACATTTCTGGAGGTGTCCAAAGGCACTGCTAGCTCTAGCGAGTCGATTGTCAACCTCCCTAACTACCATAGCATCGTTGGAGATGACGCTGCCCAGGTAGGTGAACCGTGGTGAGAGGGTGGTCATCAATGGTGATCTGAGATGGGTAGTAAATGCCATGAGAGGTCTTCTGATGGAGGATCATTGTTTTCTTCAGAATGACCATTAACCCAAAAGCCCTTGCAGCCTTGGCAAACTGTGACTGCAGACTGTAGTGCTTCCTCTGTGTGCTTGAGAAGGGCACAGTCATCCACATATGGTAGCTCGAGAATGGGCTCTTGCATGGTTTTTGTACGGGCAAGGAGGCGGCCACTCTCAAACAGTACGATAAGTCAACATATTGTTGACATCTCACATGATGCTGAAGAGGTTTTGTATGATAAACTGAAAATCAACAGCTTCTCTATCCAAGTTGATGAGTCAACAGATTTCACCAATAAATAATCATGTTGTAGTATTTGTAAGATTTGTAAATGATGGTGAAATTCAAAAAAACTTTTTACTATTACAAAGTGCTGCCGAAAAAAGCAAAGGTCAAGGTATGTTCAATGTTTTGTCTTCATATCTGGAAATAAAAGGTCTGTCTTGGAGGAACTATGTTGGCATCTGTTCTGATGGTGCCCCATCAATGGCTGGCTCCATGAGAGACTTTGTTTCTCTTGTAAAAAAAAGAAAATTGTGACATTGTCACAACACGCTGCTTTCTTCACAGAGAGGTGCTGATGTCGAAAACTCTTGGAGATGAAATGAAAAAGTCCTGAATTATGCCACAAAAATGGTTAACTTCATTAAACAAAGATCAGTTCACCTGAGAATGTTTTAAAAAACTGTATGAAAAGTTGGTCAAGGAGCACACCAATCTCCTGTTACATGCAGAAGTCTGATGGTTTAGCAGAGGAAGAGTTCTCAGCAGGGTGTTTGAGGCGAAAGGTGAATTGCAGGAGCACTTTCAAGAAAAGAGTTGGCCAGATTTTGCTGAGTGCTTTGTAGATGAAGAACTAGCTGCAGAAACTAGCCTACTTAGCAGACATTAGGGTATGAGCCAGTTGAACAAATCTTTGCAAGGCTCTGGAGAAAATGTTTTGACTTCAAGTAACAAAATTCTTGAACTTAAAAGGAAACTGAACCTTTGGAGAAATCATGTTGCAAAAGGAAATCTTGAAGTGTCTCCACTGCTGTTTGGGCTTGAGAATGAGGAAGGATATCAGAAAGTCTCGAGCCTTATTGAAAACCACCTGGAAGAACTGCAGAACAAAATTGAGCAGTATTTTCCCTCCCTTTCAACACAAGTGTATGACTGGATGAGGAACCCTTTCTTCGAATCTTCTGCTCAGCCTGAGAATTTGACTTTGAAAGAAGGGGAAGAACTTTGTGAGATGCAGTCTGATCGTGTACTCAAGATGAGTTTTACACACCTGCCCCTGGAGAAGTTCTGGATTTCTGTGAAAGAAGAGTATCCTGCCACTCATCAGAAAGCAATGAACATTATGCTGCAGTTTTCAACTTCTTAAATGTGTATGCAAGCTTCTTCTTGTTTAACAAGCATCAAGAGCAAGGATAGAGATCGTCTCATTTCAGTGAAAGCTGTGTGTTCTTATCTCAAGTTTGACCCAGAATTGAGTATTTGTGCAGCAGAAAAACAAGCTCAGGTTTCACATGCTAGGCCTATAATTAAGCCCGATCATGTCACTTAGTAAGAAAATGTTTTTCTAAAGTCTTGAATGAGATTGTGTCTTAGGCTATATTTTCATTCAAACTGCTTTGACTTATGGTTTTTAGTAACTTTACTATTGAACATTGACAATAGATTTTCATGTCGAAAATAGCATTACTTAAAATCAATTTATAACCTTTATTTAAATTAAATCTACCAAGCCTACCTTTAGAAAAATTAAATCCCATTTTGGCTTAAGCCAGTTATTTAACAGAGATTTATTATGTTTGCCTTATGAGATGTTAAAATTTATGAAAAGGAAGGACAGAGATTAATTTCCAGAAAGGTAATCTAAGTTTAGCAACCTCTTTTTTTCCAAGAAAGGTTGGCTAAAAGTTCATTCTCTACTCAAAAGGGCATCGACAATTATTTTTGGATTATTGTATCTACAACTTACTGATCACGCTAACGTACTGTATATCTTATGACTTTTACACAGGGGTTCCCTAAGACCTGAAACTAATTTCAATGTTTCCTCCAGGGCAAAAAGGTTGAAAAAGGTTGGTATTGGGGTACAAGTGCATAGTTTGCTGAGGGCAGCATCACAATTAAGGTGGTGAGAATGGTATTTAGAAAGTTAGCCTTCAGCAGTGAAGTCATGGGGTTTAGGAGTTGAAACATGATGGTGCAATTATAAAAATCGTTGGTGAGGCTGCACTTGAGGCTAAAGCTGTGTACATTTTCAGTCAGCCTGTTAGGTAAAAGATGTGGTTAAACTGGAAAGAGTGCAGAAAAGACTTACCCGGATGATGCCTTTGCTAAAGGGAGAGGATGGCCAGATAAGGTCTTTATTCCTTGAAATGTAGGAGAATGAGAGGCAACCTTCTGGAAGTATTTAACCATATGAGAGAGATAGGTAAGGTGGATGGCTCTGGTCTTCCCCCAGGGTAGGGGGTGTCCAAATCTCAACACATAAGTTTTGGGTAAGATAGGGCGAGGAGCTGAGGGGCAATTAAGGTACAGTTGTATCATTTAATGTATCATAGATACATGGAGGCGCAGGGTCTGAATGCAGGAAATTGGGACTAGCTAGTTTGGTCCGCATGGATTTGTTGGGCCAAAAGGCCCGTGCAATATTGTATTGCTCTATGACACTATAAAATAATTCTTCAACATTTTATGAATGCTTTGCTTTACCATGTTTCTCTGAATTTAGTAGACTTCTCATGAAGCTATACAAAGGGTTTCCCACCACTAAAATTAGGATAGACTATTGTTTATCTTTATCATCTACTGTATATCTTTGTGGTAAAAAAAAGACGTTTGTTGTTATCTCCCAATACGGCATGGAAACACAGGTTTCAGAGTTACACCCAGCAATTGTGCTTATCATTACAGCTATTTTCAATTCCTTTTTTAAGAAGTAATAGGTTTTTAGATTTTCCCTCTCTCACCTGTTTTTTTGTAATAATAGTTTTCTTTGGTCCTGATGCCAGGTTTTATAATTGGAAATGTTAACGCCATTGCCCATTTTCACAAATATTGCCTGATCTGCAGAGTGTTGCTGAGATTTTCTGCTTTTATTGCAAATTTCCGTATAAATGGTTGGGTTGAGTTGTTCTCCAATCTCTACAATCCATTTGCAAACACTTCATCACTATACAAGGACACATCATGATGATGTCTCCTAATATGGTGGAGAAACATTTGCAGATGGATTGCCAAGATCAGAGAACAACTCAACCCAACAATCAATCACCTGAGCTACATACTTTTCAAGTTATTTCCAGATAAATGTTCATGGTCCATTTTGGTATGGACAAATGATTGTCTTATAGAATAGATATAAATGAGTCTTCTGGTTGGCAAAACGTTGCAAATGGTGTGCTTCAGGGATTGGCCCTTAACCTTCTACAATTTATCGAAATGACTTGAATGAAGGGCCTGGAGGTGTGGTTGCAATACTTGCTAATGATACAAAGATAGGTAGGAAATTGGGTTATGAGGAGGATGTAGGATGCAGAGAGATATTGAAAGAGTAAGTGAGCAAATATTTCAGAATTGAATGCAGAATTGAAGTTATCTGTTCTGATTAACTACGGCATGACTGGGGGTAAAGCAGATTCAATAGGATGTGAGTAAGACATACATTTGAAAGCTCCATATTCAGTGATGGGTTCCTTTGCTGCTTACATTAGATTAGATTAGATTCAACTTCATTGTCCTTGTGCCGAGTACAGATACAAAGCCAATGAAATGCAGTTAGCATCTGACCAGAAATGCAAAGAATAGTGTTATTTACAAAATAACTGAGAATAAAAGGTAAGTGCTACAGCACACAAATATAAAAGTACGGAGACAGTACAATGCGGGTGTAATACTGCTTAGCACTGTGATGTGAGGTTCAGCAGGGTCACAGCCTCAGGGAAGAAGCTCTTCCTGTGCCTTCTGGTGTGGGAGCAGAGGCTCCTGTAGCACCTACCGGATGGGAGGAGAGCAAAAAGTCCACGGTTAGGGTGAGATGCATCCTTGATAATGCTTTTCGCCCTGCCCAGGCAGCATTTATGGTAGATGTTCTCAATGGTGTTACATGTCCTGCTTCCCAGTCCTGAAGTACACAGTCCTATGATTATTGTTCCTCTTCCTCTGATTCTGTCCACCTTCTTGAATCTTGCTTCCATTCATCTTAGAGCCATTGAGCACCACAGTGCAAAAACAGGCTATTCAGCCCATCTAGTTCATGCCAAATATTATTCTGCCTAGTCCGTTCGATCTGCACCTGGAACATGGGCCTCCATTCTCCTCCAATCTATGTACTTATTCAAGCTCCTCTTAAATGTTGAAATCTAACCCATATCCACCACTTCCACGGGCAGCTCATCTATTCTTTTCTGCCCTCTGAATGAAGAAATCTCCCCTCATGTTACCCTTAAATATTTCACTTTTCACTTTTAACCTATGACCTGTATTTGTAGTCTTACCCAACCTTAGTGAGAAAAGCTGGCCTGCATTTACCCTATCTATACCCCTCATAATTTGGTATACCTCCATTTTATTTCCCCTCAATCTTCCAAGGAATAAAGTCCTGACCTATTAAATTTTTCCTTATAACTCAGGTCCCCCAGTACTGGCACCATCCTTCTAAATTTTTTCTATACCCTTTCAACCTTATTTACATATTTCCTGTAAGTAGATGACCAAAATTGCACACAATACTCCAAATTAGGCCTCGCCAACGTCTTATACAACTTCAACATAACATCCCATCTCCTGTACTCAGTACTTTGACTTATGAAGGCCAATGTGTTAAAAGTTTTCTTTACAACTCCATCTACCTGTACTGCCACTTCCAAAGAATTATGGGTATGATAGGGTCTTTTAAGAGACTTTTGGATAGGTACATGGAGCTTAGAAAAATAGAGGGCTATGAGTAACCCAAGTAGTTTCTAAGGTAGGGACATGTTCGGCACAATTTTGTGGGCCGAAGGGCCTGTATTGTGCTGTAGGGTTTCTATGTTTCTATGTTTTCGATGTATTCTCAGATCCCTTTGTTCTACCACACTCCTCAGTGACACACAGTTCACTGTGTAAAGCCTAATATGGTTGGTCCTACTGAAGTGCAACACTTTGCACTTGTCTGCATTAAGTTCCATCTGCCATTTTTCAACCCATTTTTCCAGCTGGTCCAGATCCCACTGCAAGCTCTGATAGTCTTTCTTGCTGTCCATTACACCCCACAATCTTGGTGTCATCCTCAAATTTGCTAATGCAATCAACTTTCCTGGGAACTTCCTCGAAAAGCTTTGTAAGATTTTTTGGATATAACCTACCACACACGAAGCCTTCCTGTCTAGCCCTAATCAGCCCATGTCTATCCAAATGTTCATATATCCGGTCCTTAGGAATACTTTCCAATAACTTTCCCACTACTGATGTTAGGCTCACTGGCCTATAATTTCCTGGTTTATGTTTAGAGCCTTTCTTAAACAACGGAACAACATTAGCTGTCCTCCAATCTTCTGGTATCTCACCTGCCTCTAAGGATGATTTAAATGTCTCTGCTAGGCCGCTGCAATTTCTGCACTTGCCTCCCATAGGGTCCGAGGGAGATCCTTGTCAGGCCCTGGGGATTTATCCATCCTAATTTGCCTCAAGACAGCAATGTCTCCTCGTCTATAATCTGTATAGGGTCCGTGATCTCACAGCTGCTTTCCCCCACTACTATAGCCTCTGAGTCCATCTCATGTGTAAATACAGATGCAAAAAATCCATTTAAGACCTCCCCTATCATTCTTGACTCCACGCATGGATTAGTATTCTGATCTTCCAGATGAACAATTTTGTCCCTTGCAATCCTCTTGCCCCTAATATATCTGAGGAACCCCTAAGCATTCTGCTTCAACTTGTCTGCTGGGGCAACCTCATGCCTTCTTATAGCCCTCCTGATTTCTTTATTAATTGTTCTCTTGCATTTTTCATACTCCTTAAGTACCTCATTTGTTCCTACCTACCTATATCTCCTATACACTTTCTTTTTTCCTTAACCAGGGCCTCAATATCTCTTCAAAACTGTTTTCCTACCTATCTTTGTGCCACCAGCAACCATAACTATACAGCCTTCAGCTAAGTTATTCCAATAAGCCGTAAAATATTTGTTGGCTCAATGGTTATAATGACTGTGGCCAAGAAAAGCTCCACAAAGCACAGTCTCCATGTCTTTGAGGACAATCAAATTTTTTAAGCAATAAAATTAATAATATTGTACATTATATTTAATGCCAGAGCAATCAGTGTAAAATTTGTCTCCAGGTGTAGTGCAAAATGTTAGAAGGTGTATCAGCAGTCTGCTTTCCACAGTACATGATAATCAAAAGAGTATAAAATAGCTTGCAACATTGCTGCTGTTTGATTTTCAATGCTGTTTAGCATGGATTTCAACCAGCGCCCAGTTCAAATTTCTTTTTCCTGGAGAATCCAGCAATCTCTACACCAATCAATTTTTTGACATGAAATTGGTTCTGTCAAAATCACTTTTATGCAAAAAATATTGTATTGGAACTAAAGCCAACCTGCTCTGTTGGGATACTGCATAATAAGCAGAGTACAGACACGCAAGAAAGTCACGTCCGTCTTAAAATGCATTGCAGTAAATGTCTCAATTCTCATCTTTGTTTTTTTTTCCTTATTCTTTTCTTTTCAAATCTTTTTATTATTATTATTATTCAAAAAAATAACATGAGTACATTGAAGTAAGCAAGATTTACAATGTCTCAAGGAAAAAAACATTATTTTAAAGATTGAAATGCAGTAACAAAATAAGACTTGATTTACAAAAAAAAGTAACTGCTGTTTCATGTTCTTAGTTACTTCACAGGAGATGAATTATTGAACACCATGTTTAATGGAGATTTTGATTAAAATCTAAGCTGGTCAGAATTAGCATTGGCAAGGCAATGACAATCTCCAAAATAAAGTTAGTTAGTATTCTTGCTCATTGATTTTTGGCTGAATTACTTTTTAATGGGGTCTCTGTTTGCTGATAGACAATGGGTTAATTTTTTGATTGATATGTTGAAAGATGTAACATTGGAGTATATACTATCTTGTCCTGTCAGTGAGTTTCAGAATTTCAAAGTATTTTTTTTATCAAATTATGTATGCGACATACAACCCTGAGATTTGTCTTCCTAGAGATACCATGGAACCTGTTCAAAAACATCAAACACCCAATGTGCAACAAAAGAAAACAAATCACATAAACAGCAAAAACGAGTGAAAAACGCCATCCAAGTATTCACCATCAAACCACAAAGTCTTGAAGCAATCTAGGAATGTTGAGTTTGATTAAATTCATTTCAATTTAGCACTGTGTCATTTGTTGACTGTTGGCTGCAGAGCCAGTTCATGTCGATCAACCAAAACCAGCAACTACAGCAGGCTTCTGCAAATAAAGTGCAGCATATTCTATTTTTCATTCTTATAGGCATTTCAAAATGGAAACAGAAGAGATTGTGCAGATGTGGAAATCTTCAGCAAAACACACAAAATTCTTTGTCTGCCTACCATCTGGGAACTCCTAGAGATCACCTGGTCCATCTCCATGTCCCATTCGCACACCAGCATGCCTGTTGTCCTATCTCCATGTCCCAGAGACCACCTGGTCCATCTCCATGTCTCAATCCCACACCAGCATGCCTGTCCTGCTCTACTGCCCTAATCAGATTGGAGGAACACACCTCATATTCCATCTGGGTGATCTCCGACCTGATGGCATGAGCATCGATTTCCTTAACCTGATAAGCACTTCTCTTGGTTTCCCTCACCCTTTCTTTTGTTCTCCCTCATTTGAGAGTCTGTCCCACACCCTCCTCTTCTCCGCTCCCACCCTCATGACCTGTCCATCACTTCATTCTGGCTTCCCACCTCCTTCACTATATTTCATGGTCCACTCTCCTCTCCTATCAATCTCCTCCTTCTTCAGCCCTTTACCTCTTACTCCTATCACCTCCAAGATAATTTTCTTTCAACCACTCCCTCAAAACTACCCACCTATCCCTTCCCTGGACTCACATATCAGCTGCCAGCTTATACTCCCACCCTCCCCTCACCTTCTTGTTCTCACAAGATCACAAGACAAAGGAGCAGGAGTAGGCCATTCGGCCCATCAAGTCTGCTCCACAGCTCCCTCAAGAGCTAAACTATTCACCCATCTAGTTCCAATTTCCAGCTTTTTCCCCATATCCCTTGATACCCTGACTAATTAGATATCTGCCAATCTCCTCCTTAAACACCCTCAATAATCGGGCCTCCACAGTTGTATGTGGCAACGAATTCCACAAATCCACAACCCTCTGGCTAAAAAAATTTCTCCTTATCCCTGTTTTAACTGGGTACCCTCTAATTCTAAGATTATGGCCTCTTGTCCTGGACTCATCCACCAAGGGAAACAACCTTTCCACATCTACTCTGTCCAACCCTTTCAACATTCGAAACGTTTCTATGAGATCCCCTTTCATTTTTCTATACTCTAATGAATACAGTCCAAGAGCCGACAAATGCTCCTCATATGTTAGCCCCTGCATTCCAGGAATCATCCTCGTAAATCTTCTCTGAACTCTCTCCAACATCAGAACATCCTTTCTAAGATAGGGGGGCCCATAACTGCACACAGTATTCCAAATAAGGTCTCACTAATGCCCCATAGAGCCTCATCAACACCTCCTTACTCTTATACACTATTCCTCTTAAAATGAATGCCAACATAGCATTCGCTTTCCTTACCGCTGATCCAACTTGGTGGTTAACCTTTAGGGTATCCTGCACGAGGACCCCCAAGTCCCTTTGCACTTCCGATTTTTGAATTTTCTCCCCATCTAAATAATAATCTGCCCGATTATTTCTTCTTCCGAAATGTACAACCGTACATTTGTCAACGTTGTATCTCATCTGCCATTTCTGCCCACTGTCCTAAACTAACTAAGTCTCGGCAACCTTTCCGTTTTTTCAACATTTCCTGCTCCTCCACCTTTCTTGGTGTCATCCGCAAACTTAGCCACAAAACCATTTAATCCATAATCCAAATCATCGATATACATCGTAAAAAGAAGCGGCCCCAACACCGACCCCTGCGGAACACCACTAGTAACCGGCAACCAATCAGAATCGGATCCCTTTATTCCCACCCTTTGCTTTCTGCCTATCAGCCAATGCTCCACCCATTTCAATATCTTTCCTATAATTCCATGGGCTCTCATCTTATTAAGCAGCCTCATATGCGGCACCTTATCGAAGGCCTTTTGAAAATCCAAATACACAACATCCACAGCCTCTCCCTTGTCAAACTTATTTGAGATTACCTCAAAAAATTCCAATAGGTTGGTGAGGCAGGATCTTCCCTTCATGAAACCATGCTGGCTTCGGCCTATCTTGTCATGCACCTCGAGGTATTTCATAACCTCGTCCTTGAGGATTGACTCCAATATCTTTCCAACTACCGATGTCAGACTAATAGGTCTGTAATTTTCTTTTTGCTGCCTCCTTCCTTTCTTAAATAGCGGAACTACATTTGCGACCTTCCAGTCCTCCAGAACCATGCCAGAGTCTGTTGATTCCTGGAAGGTCATTTCCAATGCTTCCACAATCTCCAAAGCCACCTCCTTCAGAACCCTTGGGTGCGCCTCATCCGTACTGGGAGACTTATCTGTTCTTAGTCCATTTAGCTTCCCAAGCACTTTCTCTCTAGTAATCTTGACTGTACCTAATTCTATTCCCTGATACCTCTGGCTATCAGGTATATTGCTCATGTCTTCCACTGTGAGACTGATGCAAAATACTCATTCAGTTCCTCCGCCATCTCTTTGTTATCCATTATAATTTCTCCAGCATCATTTTCAATCGGTCCCGTATCTACCCTTGTCACTCTTTTACTCTCCATATATTTAAAAAAACTCTTAGTATCCTTTTTTATGTTAATCACCAACTTTCTTTCATAATTCATCTTTTCTTTCCTAATGACTTTCTTAATTTCCTTCTGTAAGTTTTTAAAAGTCTTCCAGTCCTCATTTTTCCCACTAATTTTTGCTTCCTTGTACGCCGTTTCTTTTGCTTTTATTTTTGCCTTAACCTCTGTCATTAGCCACATTTGTGCCATTTTTCCATTCATGATTTTCTTTTTTCTTGGAATATATTTTTTCTGCATTTTCCTTATTTCTTGTAGGAATTTCATCCAATTCTGTTCTGCCGTCCCTCCATTTAGCTTACTTTTCCAATCGACTTGGGCCAGTTCCTCTGTCATACCACTGTAATTTCCCCTGTTCCACTGAAATATCGATACACCTGATACCAGCTTCTCCTTTTCAAATTTGAAACTGAACTCAATCATATTATGATCACTACTTCTAAGGGGTTCCTTTACCTCCAGCTCCCTAATCACCTCAGGTTCGTTACACAGCACCCAATCCAAAACAGCCGGTCCCCTGGTGGGCTTCTGGACTAGCTGCTCCAAAAAGCCATCCTGTAGGCATTCTACAAGCTCCCTCTCCTGAGCTCCATTACCTTCCTGACTTTCCCAATCCACTTTCATATTAAAATTCCCCATAATCATCTTGACATTTTCCTTCTGACACGCTTTTTCTATTTCCAGCTGCAACTTGCAGTCCACATCCCGGCTGCTGTTTGGAGGCCTGTATATAACTGCTATTAATGTCTTCTTACCCTTGCCATTTCTTAATTCTACCCATAAGGATTCTACCTCTTCTGATCCTATGTCCCTTCTTTCTATTGATTTGATATTGTTACTTACAATCAGGGCCACGCCACCCTCTTTACCTACCTTCCTATCTTTCCTTTACACTGTGTATCTTTAGATATTCAGCTCCCAATCACATCCATCATTTAGCCATGACTCGGTGATGGCCACAATGTCATATCTTTTAACCTGCAGCTGTGCAGCAAGGTCATCCACTTTATTTCTAATGCTGCGTGCATTTAAGCACAGTACATTTAGATCAGTATCTGTTGCAGATTTTGCTATATTTCTATTTTGCAGCAAATTATCCTGTATATTCTCCTGCCTGTCTTTCTTGCCATCTTTGCTGCACAGTATTTTTGACTTATTTCTATTTTCCTCTTCCTCGACCCTAACACCTTGGTTTCCTTCCCCTTGCCAACTTAGTTTAAACCCTCCCTAACAGCTATATTAAACAATCCTGCCAGGATATTAGTACCTTTTGAGTTCAGGTGTAATCCATCTTTTTTGTATAAGTCATACCTTCCCCAAAATAGATCCCAATGATTCAAGAATTTGAAGCCCTGCCCCCTGCACCAGTTACTTAGCCACACATTCATCTGCTTAATTCTGCTATTCTTACCATCAATAGCGCGCAGCTCAGGCAGCAATCCTGATATTATTACTCTGGAGGTCAGGCTTTTCAATTCTCTTCCTAGCTCCCAGTAATCTTTCTTCAGGATTTCCTCTCTTTTTCTGTCTATGTCATTGGTACCAACATGTACCAAGACTTCCGGCTGCTCGTCCTCTCTCCTCAGAATACTCTGGTCTCGATCTGAGACATCCTATACCTGGGCACCAGGGAGGCAACACACCATCCGGGTATCCTTGTCCAGCTCGCAGAATCTCTTGTCCGTCCCCCTTACGATGGAATCCCCTATAACTACCACATTTCTTCTTGCTCTCTTGATTTCGGCTCTGGGCAGAATGCCAGAGTCTCATTCACTGTGATCCTCCTCTGTCAGGTCTGCCTCTTCAACAGTATCCAAAACGATATATCGATTTTTGAGGGAGACTGTCACAGGGGTGCTATCCACTACCACTCTATCACCTCCTCACTTTCCCTAATTAGCCGAAGGTCATCAATTTCTATCTCCAGCTCCCTTTCTGGCTCCCTTTCCTTCCAGTCTTGATGAAGGATCTCGGCCCATAACGTTGACACTGTTTATTTCCTTCCATAGGTGTTTAGGTACTTCAAAGTATTGCCTAAGGCATCCAGTTCACTGAGTTTATGCCATTCTGTCACCTTTCCTCAACCCTTGAGATCTGCATTTGAATGCTTTGACATTGAGTGGTCCTGAAGCTCATAACATATGGGTTCGATGATGGCCTTAAATTCCAACTCTGTTTCTCTCTACACACCGGTTGCTTGAGCTGAATGAACAAATATCTCTAGCAATTTGTTTTTATTTCAGGTGTTCAACATCTGCTGAATTTTTTTCTGGATTATGCATCCAGTATTTCAGTTTTGGAAACTTTAATGCATATGAAAATCATTGGTTAATTGGTGCTTTCAGACTGAAAAGCCGTTTACACCTCAATGTCAGAGGTTAGAAGTTTAAAGTGCTAATGTTGGACTAATAAAACATTCGGTGATTGAGAAGAGAATGCTCCTGAATTGCTGTTCTACTTTGGAAATAATAAACACATCCCTTTGGATGTCCAATATGTTTGATTCCCTGCACTAATAATCTTCACCTCAGAAATTCAGCAGTTTTGTATTTAAATTAAGAAAATTGAAAATTGCATCATTTGCATCTATTAAGTATTTAAACCCATGTTCTAAAATATAGAAGAGCAGATTGGTGAAGCAACAGTAGATACATGGTTTGATCTGTCCTTATTTCCAATATAACATCAACAATGTTAGACGCTTTCATTATGTGGATTATCCATATAGCAATGAGATTCAGAGTAAAAGAGGACATAGGGATCCTCCTTGCACTGGATCAGGACTGAAAGAAAAAGCAAAGTTCTACGCCCATTTTCTTAAAACAACATATATTTTTCAATAATTCAATTGGACAAGGATTTAAAATCTTGAATCTAACCTGAGAATAGAGTTTATTCTTTCTTACAGTTGTAAAAATTACTTACAAATTAAGATTGTAGAAAATAAGGATAAAGGGTGGGTAAGATTTTATACTGTACGCGATTACTACAGTAGAAACGTGAAGAGTAGTCAGGTGTGGCAGTTTAAAGAGAGGTTAATAACACTGAGTTTTTCATTGCATAATCTGTGTGGTTTTGTTGGAATCTGACAGGCTTTTAACTTAAGGTGATGCCCCGATGCATCTGCAGTGTCATGGAGTTTAAATGAACTTTTGTGTAATCCTTTGAAAGGATACATCGGCAAGAATTGAATGTCAAAGTCCTCAAAGATCATAGGGTGACAAAAATCTCATTTACAGGATCACTGATCAGCACATTTTGTAAAGTGACTTGAACAGTGTTAGAATATTCCATTGTTATTGTAGATAATTCTGAACTCTGAGCAAATCTCGAAGCTTTCAGAAAGTGAAGGAATTATAATTACAACTCGTGTGACTTTTATTGAATTCCAATTTCGCACAATAGAGTGCGGAACCAACTTAAAACATTTTGAAATGTTCTGGGTAAAATGTAATGTACCAAGCACCATTTCAAAAATGATTCAAAATCACATCACTGGCTTCATTTTGTATTTTCATCTGCTTCTGAACTTAGCAGCTTGCAATTTGAACACAAAATACACCAAAAGATGCAGGAGCAGAATTAGGCCATTTGATCCATCGAGTCTTCATCATTTCATCATGGCTGATCTATTTGTCTTCTCACCCCCAACCTCCTGCCTTTTCCCCCACATCCCTTCATGCCCTGACCAATCAAGAATCTATCAACCTCTGCCTTAAATATACATAAAGACTTCACCTCCGCAGCTGACTGTGGCAACAATCCCCACAGATTCAGCACTCAAAGTCTAGAGAAATTTCTTCTCATCTTTCTTCTGAAGAGACGCCGCTCTTTGCTGAGGCTGTGTCTTCTGGTCTCAGACACTCCCACCATAGGAAACATCCTCCCAACATCCACTCTATCAAGGCCTTTCACCATTCGATAGGTTTCAGTTAGGTCACCCCCTCATTCTTCTGAATTCCAGTGAATACAGGTCCAGAGCCATCAAGCACTCTTCATATGAGAAGCCGTTTAATCCTGAATCATTTTCGTGAACTCTCTTTGACTCCTTTCCAGTTTCAGCACATCCTTTCTAAGAAAAAGGGCCTAAAATTGCTTATAACACTCCAAGTGAGGTCTCACCAGTACTTTGTAAAGTCTCAACATTACATCCTTGCACTTATGTTCTAGTCCTTTTGAAATGAATGCTAACATCATATTTGCCTTCCTCACCACAGACTCAGCCTGCAAATAAGCCTTTAGGGATTCCTGCACAAGGACTCTTAAGTCCCTTTGCACCTCAGATTTTGGTATTCTTTACCCTTTCGTATAGTCTACCCTTTCATTTCTTCTATCAAAGTGCATGACCATATACTTCCCAACACTGTATTCCATCTGCCATTTCTTTGCCCATTCTCCTAACCTATCTAACTCCTTCTGTAGCCTCTCTGCTTGCTTTAAACTACCTGCCCCTCCATTTTATCTTCATATCGTCTGCAAACTATAATGCCATCAATTCCATCATATAACATAAAAAGAATCGGTCTCAACACAGACCCCTGCGGAACACCAATAGTCACCTGCAGCCAACAGAAAAGGCTTCCTTTATTCCTACTTATAGCCTCTTGTCAATCAACCACTACTTTACCCTTGCCAGAATCTTTCCCGTAATACCATGGGCTTGTACCTTGTTCAGCAGCCTCATGTGTGGCATCTTGGCAAAGGCCTTCTGAAAATCCAAGTGCACAGCATCAACCAATTCTCTTTTATCTATCCTGCTTGTTATTTTTTCCAAGAATTCTAATAGATTTAACAGGTAAGATTTTCCCTTGAGGAAACCATGCTGACTACCACCTATTTTATCATGTGCCTGCCAATACTCTGAAATCACGTCCTTAACAATCGACTCCAACATCTTCCCAACCACTGAAGTTAGACTAACTGACTAATAGTTTCTTTTCTTCTGCCTCTCTCCCATCTTGAAGAGTGGAGTGACATTTGCAATTTTTCAGTCTTCTGGAACCATTCCAAAATCTAGTGATTCTTGAAAGATCGTTACTAATGCCTTCACAACCTCTTCACCAGCTCTTTCAAAAACCATGTGGAGTGCACCATCTGATCAAGGTGACTTATCTACCTTCAAACCTTTCAGTTTCCCAAGAATCTTCTCTCTATTTATTGTAACTTCACAGACCTCATTACCCCTGACCCCTGGAACTTCCACCATACTGCTGGAGTTTTCCACTGTGAAGACTGTTGCAAAATACTTATTCAGTTTGTCTGCCATTTCCTTGCACCCATTACTACCTCTCCAACATTGTTTTTCAGCAGGCTGATATCCACTTTCACCCCTCTTTTACACTTTATGTATCTGAAGAAACTTTTGGTATTCTCTTTAATATTATTGGCTAGCTAACTTTCATATTCTATCTTTACCTTCTTAATGAATTTTTTGGTTGCCTTCAGTTGGTTTTTAAAAGGTTTCCAATCCTCTAACTTCCCACTAAGTGTTGCTTTATTATATGCCCTCTCTTTGGCTTTTACTTTGCTTTTGACTTCACTTGTTAGCCATAGTTGTGTTATCTTACCTTTAGAATACTTCTTCCTCTTTGGCCTTCCAAATTGCTTCCAGAAATTCCAGCCATTGCTGCTCTGCCATCATCCCTGCCAGTGTTCTTTTCCAATCAATTCTGGCCAACTCCTCCCTCATGCCTCTGTAATTCACTTTACTCCACTGTATTACTGATACATATGGCTTTAGCATTTCCTTCTCAAAATTCAGAGTGAATTTGATGACATTATGATCATATTACCCCTAAAGGTTCCTTTACCTTAAGCTCACTAATCAATTCCAGTTCATTGCACAACACCCAATCCAAAATAGGGGCTGATCCATGTGCTGCTCTAAAAAACTATCTCATAAGCATTCTAGAAACTCTCCCTCTTGGAACACAGCACCAACCTGATTTTCCCATTCCATAGTACCTACATAATGACATTGCCAATGAATATTGTAACATTGCTGTTTTGCTATGCATTTTCTATCTGCCACATTACATCCTTACTCATGTTTAGAGGTCCGTATGTAACTCCCATCAGGGTCCTTTTACCCTTGCAGTTCCTTAGCTCTGTCCACAACACCTTCCAACCCTATGTCACCTCATTCTAATGATTTAATTTAATTTTTTTACCAATAGAGCCATGCCACCCCCTCTGCCTACCAGCCTGTCCTTTCAATACAATGTGTATCCTTGGACATTAAGCTGCCAGCTATAATCTTCTTTCAGATATGATTCAGTGATGCCTACAACATTATACATGCACTTTACTTCACATTTCACTTTAGTAGGTCTCTGGGTCATTAATCCATTTGCGGTTGAATCACATTTGAAGTACAGAAAGAACATTGCTCAGATGGAACCTTACATAGCATTTAACCCATTGTGTTTTAGATTTTCCATGACATGCTCCTATCACATTCTCTCCTAATTTATGACTATAATTGAACAAAGGTTTTTCAGAATACAAACAATTATACTTTAGAGAATTCATCAGTGGCAACTTCAATAAAGGGTAAAGTTCTAAGAAGCTGATAATCTATAATGACTTCATCACTTTCAGTTGACTATCTGTTGAAATGCTAAAATTATCTCCCACACTACCATATTCTGATGGGATTGGAGAGGTGAGCAGGCGGGGGTGGAATATCAGTGGCGTTCCCAGCCATTCTTACCACCTGGTACTCTCTGAGGAAATTATACATAGAATGATGAATATATCAGTTCAATGGTAGGATTTCTCCTGGTTAAGTGTTACTGTCTAGATTGATGAGGTAAGAATTGCCATTAATTACAAGACTTCTTGTTTAGTGGGAAGATAGAAAGAGTTAGTGACAAACATTTCATGTTCTCAATTAATTAAGTCATCTTTCAGGTTTTTTTTTTCAGGTGCTGAACAAGTGTGGATGACAAAATCCTTCTTTTTCACATTGCACCAAAAGACCACCCATGTTTTTCAGCAGGTTTTGAGATCTACACTTTGCCACCATGAGTTCAGTAGCTATTTATGAAACTGTTTGCAGATTTAGATGCCAAAATGGATCTTATAAAATATCACATTTGCCATTTGTGTGTTAGCACTCTGAGAAAATTTTCATCAAATGCAGCCAACCTCTGCCAGGGTGGACAGGTTGTATGAAGGGGGAGCAACACCATTCCCCTGAAGGGAGAGTGTGGTTTACCAGCAGCAGTTTGTTCTAAACACTGAAGGACAACATAAGGTTGTGATAGCAGGTGATTTTAACTTTCCATATATTGATTGGGACTCCCATACTGTAAAATGATTAGCAACACACATCAAAGTTGCTGGTGAATGCAGCAGGTCAGGCAGCATCTCTAGGAAGAGGTACAGTCGACGTTTCAGGCCGAGAACCTTCATCAGGACAGAATTCCTCATGTTTGCTGTAAAATGATTAGATAGGATATAGTTTGTCAAATGTGTTCAGCAAAGTTTCTTTAATCAGTACATTGTAATCCCAATGACAGTGTGCAATACTTGATCTGATATTAGAAAATGAGGCAGGGTGGGTGATAGAAGCTTGTATAGGAGAATACCTTGCATTTAGTGAAACTAATGCCATTAGTTTCAAAGTAAATATGGAAAAGGATGGGTCTTGTCCGCAGCTTGAGATTCTAAGTTGGAGAAAGGCCTATTTGGATGGTGTCAGAAATGATCTGCCAAGTGTGGGTAGGGACTGGCTGTTTTCTGGCAAAGATACACTTGGTAAGTGGGAAGCCTTCAAAAGTGAAATTTTGAGAGTACAAAGCTTGTATGTGGCTGTTAGAACAAAAGGTAAAGAAAACAGGCTTAGAGATCCTTGGTTTTCAAGAGCTATTGAGGCCCTGGTTAATGAAAAAAAAGGAAGTGTGTAGCAGGTATTGGCAGGTAGGAATAAATTATGTACTTATGGAGTATAAGAAATGCAAGAGAACACTTAAGAAAGAAATCAACAGGGCTAAAAGAAGGTATGAAGTTGCCCTAGCAGACAAGCTGAAGGAGAATTCCTAGGGTTTCTACAGATGCTGTATTTTAAGAGCAAAAGGATTGCAAGGGACAAAATTGTTCCTCTGGAAGATCAGAATTGTAATCTATGCGTAGAGCCAAAAGAGATGGGGAGATCCGAAATAGATTTTTTACATCTGTATTTACTCATGAGATGGACACAGACTCTGAGAAGTGAGGCAAAGCAGCAGCAAGGTCATGAACCCTATGCAGATTACAGAGGAGGAGGTGTTTGCTGTCTTGAGGCAAATTAGGGTGGATAAATCCCCAGGGCCTGACAAGGTGTTCCCTCGGATCCTGTGGGAGGCAAGTGCAGAAATTGAAGGGGCCCTAGCAGAGATGTTTAAATAATTTTTAGCGACAGGTGAGGTACCGGAGGATTGGAGGATAACTAGTGTTGTTCCACTATTTAAGAAAGTCTATAAAATAAACTAGGAAATTATAGGCCAGTGAGCCTGACATCAGTAGTGGGAAAGTTACTGAATGATATTTTAAGGGACCAAATATATAAGTACTTGGATAGACATGGACAGATTAGGGATTGTCAGCATGGCTTTGTGTGTGGTAGGGCATATCAAGCCAATCTTATAGAAATTTTTGGGGAAGTTACCAGGAAAGTTGATGAAGGCAAGACCATGGATGTTGTCTACATGGACTTTTGACAAGGTCCCACATGGGCAGTTAGTTAAGAATATTCAGTTGCGTGACATTCAAGATGAGACAGTAAATTGGATTAGACATTTGCTTTGAGTGGTAGTAAATGATTGCCTCTCTGACTATTGACTGTTGACGGTGACTATTGGTGTGCTTCAGGGATCAGTGCTAGGTTCTTTGTTGTTTGTCATCTACATCAACGATCTGGGTGATACTGTGGTTAATTGATCATCAAATTTGTGGATGGCATCAAGATTGGTGGTATAGTGGACAGCGAGGCAGGCTATCAGAACTTGCAACGGGATCTGGACCAGCTGGAAAAATAGGCTGAAAAATGGCAGATGGAATTTAATGCAGACAAGTGCATTAAAGTTGGTCTTACACACAGGGCACTGAGGAGTGTGGTACAATGAAGGGATCTGGTAATAAAGGTCCATAATTCATTGAAAGTGGTATCACAGGTAGATCGGATCATAAAGAAAGCTTTTGGCACTTTAAATCAAAGTCTTAAGTACAGGGGAAGGGATGTTATGTTGAAGTTGTATAAGATGTTGATGAGGCCTAATGTGGAGATTTGGGCGCAATTTTGGTCACATACCTACTAGAAAGATAAAAAAATGAGGTTGAAAGAGCACAGAGAAAACTTACAAGGTTGTTGCTGGGACTGGAGGACCTGAGTTATAAGGAAAGATTGAATAGGTTAGGACTTTATTCTTTGGAACGTAGAAGAATGAGTGGAGATTGATAGAGGTACATAAAATTATGAGGGGTATAGAGAGGGTAACTGCAAATAGGCTTTTTCCACTGAGGTTGGGTGGGACTACAACTAGAGGTCATGGGTTAAGGGATAGAGCTGAAAAGTTTAAAGGGAATATGAGGGGAAACCTCTTCATTCAGAGGGTCATGAGAGTGTGGAATGAGCTGCCAGTGCAAGTAGTGCATGCAAGCTCAATTTCAACGTTTAAGAAACGTTTAGATTGGTGCATGGATGGTAGGGGTATGGAGGGCTATGAACCGGGTGCATTTGATGGGAGCAGGCAGTTTAAATGTTTCAGCATGGACTAGACAGGCCAAAGGGCCTGCTTCTGTGCTGTACTTTCCTATGACTCTATGACAATAATGTTGGGAATGGAACATTGTAACCTACATTGGACCACATCCTCGCTTTATAAACATTAAATAGTTCTGAATAACAAATGGAACATGCATAAGGTGTGAGGTATTTGTGCACAAATTGCTTGGCTGGTTGCCCCTTGGATCAGTAAGTATGTCCCTTTGTGACTGCTTTTATTCATTCTTTGAAAACTTCAATTGGTGAGGCGAAATAAAGCACCTGCCACAAGAATTTTCCTTTGCAAAGATTGTGGAAAAAAAGTTAATTTTGCTCCAGAGATCAGTGGAAATAGTCTCTCATACCAATTCTGAAGCACACTTGTTCCCTTTTGATGTAAATGGAGCAGATTTTAATTAAGTCCACTGGCAAAAATGTTTCTCGGTTAATCAAAGTTAAATAAAAGAAAAGGTAATGGATATAAACTGCCAGAATCCATGCATATAGGTTTGCAGTTGTGCAGTCTTTGACATTAGCTTCAACCTCTTCACATTTACTTCTCTGTGAAGCTTGTTCTCAGCTGAAACGCACCATCATGTCTGTGCTTGCTCTTTTCCGATCATCATGTGTGAGAGAATGGAATTACTCATTTTCATATTAATTGCTTCAGTTAATGGAGATAATGCTGATGCTGAAATGAGCAGTGGTATAAATCACTGAAATGCTGTCATGTATAGCTAAACAAATTTCTCAGGGGCCACACAAAAGACTGCCTTAATTTGACTTTATGTAATTGCTTATCATTTAGCCCAGCAGCTCCATGAAGTACCTTCATTTATTGAAGTCTGTTGTGAACCTTGCTTTGATTCTGAATGAAAATCAGTGAGTCGCCTATCAGAGAAATCACACAGCTCTCTTACCAGATAACTTGGCTGGTAGATACTCATGAGAACCTCAGTGTAAACAAGTTGATGTGCATCTTGAATGTCAAATCTAAAAAGTAATTAAAGTTGTTGCTATACCCCATGACACCAAGGAATTATTAAACAAAGTCTACCTATGTTCAAATGCATTTTGTTAATAATATCTTAAAGAGCCCCTTGTCTGAATTCTCTCATCCATTTCAAAAATTTTAAAATCATTCCTATTATTTCACCTTTAAAATTCTAATTAAGCACTAGCTCAGAAATTTAAATATAGTCCCATTTGAAAGAGCTTATAAAAAATCATATTAATGCATACACACATGTCCTTAAGGTTCTGGCGATGACCTTCTGAGTATGGTATCTTTGAAGTTCTTAACTTGCACAATTGATTTTATCTCCACTGAAATTCCTCCAGGTGTCTAATGATTGGAGAAAGGAAGAAATTAAAAATCTATTAAGTTACACCAACAATAAATAATCTCCATAAAAAAAAAGTAATAAAATAAATAAATAAATATCTTCATAAATGGAAAATCCAGCAGGTCAGTAAACGGATGCAAACTAATCATCTGGAAAACTTCTGAAATGCCTGCTTTGCTGCCACTGCTACTGTGTGGTAACCAGAATCTCCGGAGCTGAGGGCCCCGAAATCCTCTGCTTTGCGTGTTTCAGCGGCCGGGGCGAGGTCAAAGGCGCTCGGCGGAGGATGGCACTCGGGAAGCTATATCAGAGAGGCTGGTCGGAAACTCGAGGTTTTCGGACGGATGGACTCAGCGTCGGCTGTGTTCGGCTGCTTCCAAGGCATCGGCAAGTTGATGGTGCCTGGAAGTTTATGGCAGGGAGTTTCTCCCTTTTGCCGCTGCTATCGGGGACTCAGGAGTCGATCGACTCTGGGACTTTTGAAATTTTATTTACCATGCCCATGGTTTGTTTTTCATCAAATTATGGTATTGCTTTGCACTGCTGTAACTATATGTTATAATTATGTGGTTCTGTCAGTGTTAGTCTTTGGTTTGTCCTGTTTTCTGTGATATCACTCCGGAGAAACATTGTATCATTACTTAATGCATGTATGCATTTCTAAATGACAATAAAAGAGGACTGAGTGTTCTCATAATCTAAAGTTCTGTGTGTTCACTGTTATGAAAGGTTTTACAAGAAAACATTTATTTTTTACCTTGTTCTGCAGAAGTCAACTGATCAGTTGAGTATTTCAATTTTTCTTCCATTTTTTTTTCATTTTAGATCCCCAGTATTAAATTACTTGGTGCCGTTTAAAGATTATGTTTAAGTCATCATAGTTTACAAGATAAAATGAATGCCTTGATTCTGGTTGAGAGGATGATTGGTAAAAAAAAACTATATTAGATGGCTAAATTAAAGAACTGTTGTTAAAATAAGATCAATAACTTGAATGGAGAGAAATTAAGCAGGGATTGGAGAACAAAATTCAAAGTAAATATATTATCAAAGTACATATATGTCACCATAAACTAGCCTGAGATTCATTATCTTGTGGACATTCACAGTAAATAAAAAGAAACACGATAGAATCTATGACCTGCACACAACAAAGATGGACAAATTATCAATATGCAAAAGGCAACAAATTGTGCCAGGGCAAAAAAGAAAAAAAATCAAAATGATAATATAAATAAATAAATAGTAAATATTGAGAACTGGAATTGTAAAGTCATTGAAAGTGAGCCCATAGGTTGTGGAATCAGTTCAGTGCTGAGGTGAGTGAAGCTATCCCCATGTTGGTTCAAGAGCCTGATGTTTGAGAGGTAATAACTGTTCCTCAACCTGGTGGTGTGGGACCAAAGGCTCTTGAACCTCCTTCTGATGCAGCAGCTAAAAGGCAGCATGGCCTGGATGATGGGGGTCCTTGGTGATGGATACTGCTTTCCAGCGACAGTGCTCCACATAGATTGCTCATTGGTGGGTTTGGTCTGTTGACCATTTGTGATGGTAGCCAAATTGGAGTGGATCCAAGTCACCCCTCAAGCATTTCATCACAGTGGATATAAGTGCCACTGGACCATAGTCATTGAACCAGGTTATGATGTTCTTCTTCAACACTGGTATAATTGAAACCTGCTTGAAGCAAGTGGGTATTTCAAAGTCTGCTCTAACAATACAGGTTTCCCCCACCACCCGAAGGTAGATCGTTCCTATGAAACGGTTCGTCAGCCGAAATGTTGTAAAGCGAAGAAGCAGTTACCATTTACTTATATAGGAAAATTTTGTGAGCATTCGCAGACCCAAAAATAACCTACCAAATCATGCCAAATAACACATAAAACCTAAAATAACAATAACATATAGTAAAAGCAGGAATGATATGATAAATACACAGCCTATATAAAGTAGAAAAAGTAGAAATACTTCTCTACAACGATTGTCTGCCCAGATCTCCGTAGCGAAAATCTCATGCAAGCGCTCTTGGCAGAAAATCTCACGCAAGCACAGTTGGCATAAACGCACTCTCCAGTAACGTTTAAACTACAAAGCTGCCAAATCATACCAAATAACACATAAAAATACACAGCCTATATAAAGTAGAAATAACATATGTACAGTGTAGTATCACTTACCGGAATTGGTTCAGCGCGGAACACACTGATGATGGTGTGTTAGGCTGGGTCGTCGCAGGTTGGGTGGTGCAGTGGCCCCCACCCTCCAGGCCACTGACTGATACATTGCCGCGAAGAACACAGCGGTAGCCGGGAGGCACACAGCACATCTTTAAGAAAAAAGTGGAAATAAACATGCTAATTTATTACGTGCTAGGTGGCACCTAATTAATTAGCATGTTTATTTCCGCTTTCTTCTTAAAGATGTGCTGTGTGCCTCCCGGCTACCGCTGCATTCTTCGCGAATCGGTACAGTATCTGTCCAGGGCCCGGGTGTTGGGGTGGTGGGACACGGGGGTGTCATCTCATCGTCGATCAGGGCAGGCAGCTCATCTTCTCCTATGACTGCGCGCCTCGATATCGAAGGTCAAGGTTCATCGTCTGCTGTGGCTGACGTGCAAGGCTTGCTTGCCTGCTGAGCCTCACGCATTTTTCTATCATACAGTTGTTTGTAAGGACTCAAACCATCCTGCAAATATCCCCTAAACCTACATACCCTTTCAAAATTAAAGTCGTACTTTATCATTGCAGCGAAAATCTCACGCAGTTGCTTCACGTTCATTTCACTACTGCATTCGGTTTTGATTGCTATCCTTTCCTCTTCCAATTGCATCAGCTCTTCATCTATCAGTTCTTGGTCATGGGATGCCAAAACCTCTTCAACATCATCTTCGTCAGCTTCCACAAGCCAAACTCACTTTGTCCTTGCTCCGTTCACCACAATTGAAATGCTTAATTATGTCTAGTTTTACACTAAGTGTAACCCCCTTACGAGCTCCTTCAAGCTTTTCCGACACCTTAGAACTCAGCTTGCAAACGGCTGCTCAATGCAACGTGTTTAAGCAATGCTGATCCGAATCCAGGGGAGAGCGGCTGCTCGGGGCGCGCACTGCCTTTTATCGCGCGCTGCCTTTCTTCGTAACAGTGAAAACACCTTCAGAAAGCGAAAACAGGGTACTAATGTAGGTGTTTCGTAACAGTGAGGTTTCGTAAAGCCAACGTTCGAATAGCAGGGGACACCTGTAGTTGAATGGTCCAGATTTCAGTACTCGACCAAGTACATTGTCTGGGCCAGATGCTTTCTGTGGGTTCATCATCCTGAAGCATCTTCTCATGTCATCTTCATAGACTAAAATCACAGGGTTGTTGGGAGATGTAGGAGACCGTGAAGGTGCCTCTAAGTGAAGTGAAACCTTACCATCATATATGTTGCTTGATCTTGCCAGTGAAGTAAGAGAGAGAACAAGATGAGTTGAGATGGAATTTGAAGTCTACTGAGCATTGAGAAAAAGGAAAGTAGGGAATAGAGCAGAACAAATTTAAATGTCATAAAGAACAATGGAACAAAATGAGAAAGTCAAAGGAGAAGAGGTCAGGCACAGGTCACAGAGAAATTTGATGATTCAAGTTGCATTGGTGAGGATGAGGGCAGAATGTATTAGCAGCCAGGTGTCTGTCAAGACCATGGTGATGTAATGAACAGTAATGGTCTTGTTCGTAAGTGAGCAGACATTTTAGAGGGACCTGTAAATTTGGCAGGTGATAGCTTGCAATGAGAGGGCTAAAAATGATCTGTAAAAAATTGAAAGGATTAGCCACCCAATACTTTCTTCTAGATTGAATTGAATGCGCCTGGGTAGTACCTGTGTCTTTATTATGACTTAATGGCCTACAGGTTGTTGCATCTGGCCTAAAGTATCTTCAAAGAACTGTATTTTAAGGTTCATAAGGGAGGAATTATTAATGGAGAAATTTAGAAACATCGCAAAATTCTCATTTGTAGAACGACAAACAATCTGCTGGAGGAAGTCAGAAGGTTGTGCAGTGTCTGTAGACTGAAAGAAGTTGTTAATGTCTTGGGTCAAATCCCTGTATCAGCATTCCTGCACCTCAGTTTCTTGTGCCGTGTGGTATTATAAAGTCCAGGTAGCTACATAAAGACAGAGTGCTGTTTTACAGTAAAATATAGTTAAGTGGGTGGAAGCAGGACAGTAAAAGAGCAGAGTATCTGGAGGTGAATTGAACAAGGTCATGAAGAGATTCTAATGCAATTTGGTGAAGAATTAAGAGCCAATGAGCTCATACAGTAGATTAGTGTACTGAATGTTTGGAGTATGCAGCAATGTTTCAGCTTCAGAATCAGGTTTATTGTAAGTGACATATGTCGTGAAATTTGATGTTTTGTGGCTGCAGTCACTGACCATGGCCTTTGACCATAGGGATCGCTGGCCTTTGTCCTCCATGCCTCTGGGGATCACTGGCCTTGAATGGTGGGGCACTCCAACTTGGAATTCGACCACCGGCTATTGCCCAACTCATTTACAAACCCTGACCTTCAATTCCCCTTCAGCTCTGTACTTACGAAATCTCTCATTTAAATGTTTTGCTCATTATCATTAATTTCCACTGAAAAAATTTAAAGTCATTACAAAAATAAATGCAAAGTTATTAAACAGATCCTATTTCTAAATTAGTCTGTAGGAACATGCTCCAAAGTCTCCAACACCAATCCTGATGAAGGATCTTGATCTGAAACAACTACTGTTTATTTAGCATAAATACTGCCTGACCTTGCTGAAATCTCAGTACTTTGTGTGTGTGTGTGTGTGTGTTGTTCTGGATTTCCAGCACCTGCAGAATCTTTTGTGTTTACATTATTGTGTTATTGTTTTGGGGAATACCTTCAGTCAAGCTGAATCTGTTTCACTTCACAAGAGAACACTTGCAATGTTAAACTATTGGCTTGTATTTAGTTTTTGTTCAAGTATTTGCTAATTGTTCTATTTGACTATTTGTTTTTCTTCATCAATTTATGGGATATTTCTATCTCTTTTGAGGCCAGCAATGCATCCCTGTCTGTTCTAGATGATGTAGTGAGCTACTTTCTTGAAATGCTGCATTTTATCTAATGGAGACAAATCCAGAATGCTGTTGGTCAGGGAGCTGAAGGACTTAGATCCAGCCATGAATGTCAATGTATTTCCAAGTCAAAATAATGTCCACATGGAAGACACTTGCAAGGAGAAACATTTTTACATTTACGTACTGTCCTTGTCTTTCTTGCTATTAAAAGTTAAAGGTTTTGGAAGTGCTTTCAAAGAAGCCCTGGTGAGTTGCTGCAGGTGATGCACACTGTTCTGCTGCTGGTGGAGGGACTGAATGCCAGATGGTTGAATAGCAATCACGCTGGGTGGGCTGATGATGCCGAGATTCCTGACTGTGACTGAGATTGTGCTCAAGTACGAGCAGCCCATTTCATTCCAAATATATTTTGCAAGCAATGGGAGGACTTTGGGAAGTCCAGAGGGAAACACTTGTTACAGGTTAACCTGTTTCTGGCCTACAATGTACCACACCCCTTATGTTAAGGTTCTCGTTAATACTGAGCCCCAGGATGGTGGGAAATATACTAATAGTATTACAATAAATACTTTGAGTTAGCCTCCATCGTGAAGATGGTCCTTTGCCAATATTTATTTGATGTGAGTTCTTATTGCCATAAAAGCAACTTTTGGTTTGTGGCTGATAACTGCTCAGACCTTGTAATGAAGTTATAGAGTGATAGAATCATAACTGTGGATACAAGCCATTTGGTCGACTGCTCAATATTAACCAGTGAACACCCTTCCATATTAAGTCCATTATTCATAAATTGGTTCCATACACTCTTTGCCTGTACGATTCAAGTGCTCATTTGGACACTTCGTAAATGCTGTCAGCTGTCAGAAACCCAGCTCCAACCATTCTATGAAATAGTTCATTGCAAGTACTTAATATCCTTTGGGTGCTGAAGGACCCCTTCATATCTGAAGAAGTCTCTTCCCCTTAACTTATAGCTATGTCCTTTAGTCTTATCTATCACTGATAAGGAGAACAGTTATTGACCAGTGGTTTATCCTATCCAAATCCCTCAAATTTTATATATACCTCTGCCACATCTCTCCTTAACTTCCTCCAGTCCAGGGAAAACAGATATAGTCTAAAACAAATGAATGCCACTATGGGAACATGCCTTCCTCACCAGGTTATCTACCTGTGTTGCCTCCTACAAAGACCTATGGACTTATACTCCAAGGTCCTCAATTCCACTAATGGCTTCATTAGCTCTCTGAAAATGATTCATCTCACATTTTTCTAGGTCAAATTCCAATTGCCAACTTTCAGCCCATTTCAGCGCACATCAGTATCACCTCATAGCCCAACATAACCTATCAACAACTTCACAATCTTTATGTAATCCACAGACTTTCTGATCATGCCCCACCCATCCATATCCAAGTTCATATGAAACAAGTCCATTTTGTACATTGCAGACAGCAAGGGTCCCAACGCCAATCCTTGTGGGACACCACTTGTCACAAGCATCCAACTGATTACATAAACATCATTCTTACATTGCCTTCCATCTACTATTGCCAAGCCAAATTTGGACTCAAGTTTGCCAACTTGGCCCTGGATCCCACGGGCCCTAACCATTTAAAGTAGCCTCCCAGGTGGGACCTTGTCTTGCTAAAGTCCATGTAAATCATACCCAATGTCCTGCTATTAATAATACACTTCATTATCTCTTCAAAGAATACAATCAAATTAGTCAGGCAAGTTGCTTGTCTCTGATTAGTTATCACAATTCTAAGTAATTATTAATCCTCTCCCTCAGAAGTATTATCAGTATATTCTGTGCCACTGATGTTAGGTACACAGGTCAATAGTTACCAGGCTTCACTCTGCTGGCTAGCTGGCTGGTGGTGTAGTGGGATCAGCTCCCAGGTTTGAATCCAGCTGGCTCCTTGCACGCTTTCCATCGGTGGAGCTAGCAACTCGGCCTCGTAGAAAACAGACAAATGCTAAGGAAATGGCAAAAAAATTAAATGCCGTCTGATGCGCCACAAGGCACGGAAACGAACAACAACTCTGCTATCTTGAGAGGGGGGGCGGGGGCCGGGGGCCGGGGCCGGGGTGGGGGGTGGTTGGTGTATGTTTGATATCTCCTTAGGTTGCTTCATGGAATTGTTATGAAGAAACTTCTGAACTTGTCATGGAGGGAAGGTCACAAAACAGCTGAATATGATTAGCTCTACGACACTGCACTGTAGAGCGAAGCAAAATAATGGCACTGAAATGATTAATTGCTAACGGACAAGGCTACCTTCCATTGTGATAGGACTGTACATCCCTTGTTTCACATTAACTTCAGTCTTACTAGAACTCTTTCATGTCACCTTTTATTAAATACTGCCTGAAGGGTAACACAGTGCCATAACTAGTGGAGCACTGGGGCACTGCCTCAGAGCACCAGAGACCAAGGATCAATCCTAACCACAGGTGCAATCTGCCTGGAGCTTATACATACCCCTTGTGGATGAGCTGCATGGGTATCCTCCACGTGTACCGCTTTGCTCCCACATCCCTGACGAGCGTGATGGTAGGTTAACTGGCTTCTGCAGATTGAACCTAGTGTGTAGGTGAGTGGTAGAACTTGGAGGAGTTAAAGAGAATATGGTGATTATAAATGTAGTGGCAGTTAACAGTGTAACTCCTATACCACTCAGTTAGCCACTCCTACCTGGAATGAGTTCACATATTGTACAAGCAGCTTTAGCAATAAAGTTCAGTGGGATATCCTGCATACTGGCCTCCGGCTGTGAGCTCTGCCCTAACCCCCAGTATCGATTGAAACAATAAAAATTTATGATTAACATAGGATTGATAGTTGGCTCTGACATTATCGGCTGAAGGTGTATATCTCTACAACACAATTAATAGTATAATTCCTATGATATCATCAATATTATTGGTAAAAAAATGCAACATCCATTAGTTTCCTGTTGGTTGAAAGACTGATGGCAAAGTGACTAGCTGGAGTAAATTTGTCCTGTATTTTTTTCTGGATTGCTTTGCTAGTAATGGATATGACAGAAAACGACATCATGTTTGTTCTTATAGCACTGACAAAATTTCTTCCAAGACAACAATCACAGTTCTCCACTTTGTTGGGTCTGTGATTTTTGTCCTACTTCCATTATTCCATATTCACGAAGTGAATACATTTAAATACATTCTGACAATACATTTAAAAGTTAATTCCTTTGTGATTGCTACTGTGCAACTGCTAAAATAATAGGAAACTCTTGTTCTGGTATCCTGAAAGTTAGCACAGAGAAGAAGCCTACCAATGACTAATACTTTATTAAAGGGCTTTGGGCACAGAGTGTACAGTTAGTTCAGTGCATTAATGTTGAGACCATCAACCTGTAAAGGACCTAACCTATCTCAGCTCCATCTTTGAATGAAGTTTATCCTAATAATCATTACATAAATTTCTGGTTTATTAGTTGTGTTGAACACAAATTAGATTGGTGCAAGAATCCAGATGAAGCCTCTGGAGATAGAAAGTGCGACATCCAAGTTCAAGTTCAAATATAACAGTCATTCAACCGTGCATAGATACCCATGAATACTGCCAGACAAAACAGAGTTCCTTCAGGGTCAAGATGCAAAACACAATACCGAAAATTATACACCATACCAGGCACATGTAACATATAATAGACAGCAGTAAACATATAGTCACACAAAATTAAATGATATAGCCCAAGTTCCTGAGTATTCTGCCCTGTAGGTTGATGCTGCATGGATGTTGTCGGCAAGGACAAGCTCACAGCAGTCTGCAGATGAATGCAATTCAGCTTCTCTTCCACTGAACACTGGAGAACAGTACCAATGGGAGGGGTCTGCCCCTAACCCAGCCTCGGAGTTGCCTTCCCTGGGGTGCAACAACAGGCAACACTGTGGCATGAGGGCCTAGTCTGTGCTACAGCCAAGTTCATGCAGCACCCTGCTGTCGGTCTCCCCAGTGAACCAATGAAATGGACTTGCAGTTTTCTACCTTACCATTCAGTTCCTGGAACAATCTAAACAAGGTTAGGTTACCTGCGTATCATGTTTTCATTCAAACATCTAATTGGAAAAATGGAAAAATCTTCGATTTTAAAGACAGTATTCTATTTTTCTTTCCAACTTCCTTCCAATCACTTTTGGAGATATACCTATGGCATAGGCATGCATGTTAACTCCAATCTTTACCTATCTAGCTTAACAAAATCAACAAATCAGATTTTCCTGCTTTTGGATTTCACTTTTCTAGACCAAGATATCATAAGTGAATGATTATTATGAGGTTTAGGTTCTAAATCATTTCAGCTACAAGGCTTAGCCCTTTTTCAATTTAAGCACAGCCAGACAGCTTAAGTGTCTGTCTGCCAAGAAAATATTTAATAAAACATGCTCAGTTTGTCAAACCCCAATTGGAATTTCAAAAACTTCTATGAATATGGCAATAAGGTACACTTTTTCAGAAATAATTCAAGATGGTTAAAATGGAAATATCAAATACATATAGAGAAAGGGCACAATTAAAAATTTTGAATTTTGACTCCAGCTCATGAGCAAAATGTACTTGATCTCACATTGAGATTTTGAAGGTTTTCTTTGAAAACATTCATGATACCTTCTATATGACTTTTGTTTCTATGCAGTGATTTAAGAAGCAAACCAAATAATTATTAGTATACAATGTATTTAAATAAAATGTTAATTATTTGTACGCTAATGAATAGTTTAATTCCAAAGCCTGAAATGCCATGAACAGAAGTTACTGCATTTTCCTCAAGGTCTAACCTTAATGAGCACAAATATCCTTGACATTTATGAAGGCAAATAAAATAATAGAATTGCCTAGGAAAACACAAGGTGAAGGCCAATTTTTGTAATTGTTTAAGACTGTTTATTTCTATTTTCAATACGCCATCTAATATCACACCTTTTGTACGATATCTGCTGCTGAAATCTTCATCTATACCTCTGAACATGACTATTGCAACCCTCTCCTGGACCTGCACACCTGTTTAACCCTCAGTAACAGGATGTACAAAACTCTGCTGCCCACGGCTTGAATTGTAACCAGAAGTGTTCGTCCATCAAACGTGTGCTTGCTGAGCTCTTTTGTTTCTGGTTAAACAATAGCTATATTTGAACATTTACAGACTCCCTTACAGCTTTAGTTCAGTCTTCCACTTCCTCTGTAGTTCTCTGAGCTATTGGTGTCATTCTAATTTCAGCCTCCTGCTTATCCGCAGATTTAATCACCCCACCACTGCATCTATGCCTTTGCTTGACAAGGCCCCCTCTGGAATTCCCTTTCTAAATCCCTCATCTTCTCTCTCTCCCTCTTGTAAAAGAAATCTTACATCCTTGTTGCACTTTTAGATGACATATTTAAATATCTCACAATGTGGTTTGCGTTACATTTTGATTGATAATGCTTCTGTGAAGCACCTTGGGATATTCTGCCGTGTTAGGGGCAGCGTAAATTCAAATTGTGTTCAGCAGAATATCTTTGGAGATATTGCCATCAGATTTTACATCCTAACTCAAAAATTAAGATCACTTTAACTACAGCTTGCTTTAAATACTCAAAAAAAAAATCATTGTTTCAATGTCTCCGGTACTTTGCTGTAGGGTCCAGTGAAGATAAGAAGAGGGAAAAAGAAAACAACATATTTAGTGTTGCCTTGGAGCAGAATGCATTTTGTTCCAACATTGAATTTTCTCTCAATAGAAAACAAGGAGGAATGCCATCTGCTCCTAAAGGCAAGAGCTAGTATAAAGGTACTTTAAAATGTAATATGTTTTAGTTCCTTCTGTCTTGTGCTTACCTCCTCTCCCCACCTATTCCATGCTCTTGGTAGGTGCACAGAAGGAAACAGGATACTTAGGGATACTGCAGGACAAGCAATGGTCAGAGAAGCCTGCAAGATAGGCTACAGCAGCAATATCAGGCAAACAGGAATGCAAGGGGATGGGGGCACAGGAAGGGATGTGGCAGTGTGGGATTTGCTGGGATTTGCGTGAGCAAGCTTGCAAGCATGATTTCTGGTACTACAAGTTCCACCGAGCCAGCCTTCCTCCCCGAGCCCACAAGGAGAGCTGCAAGAGGTGCCCACCATTTTGAGATTGACAGCATTCATTCTCCATTCTCTGCTGAGCAAACCTTCACCACTGCAACAAAATGGGCATTGCTTTGAGGCAACGTTCAGCATGTCGTCTTTCTCTCCTGAGAAGACCCTGCAGCAAAGTAAGAGATAGCGGTAGAGGATGTTGGTAATTTAGATACGTGTAACTTCGGGGCCCATCACTTCATTGTTCTCAGCCATGTTAGGTTTTCAGGGTACGTTGTACACAACTGGAAATTATTTAATTGCATTGTGAGTGCACACATTTATTCCATTAATTTCCAGGATGGTTCTCTTGATCTCTCACCCTAACTGTGATGGAGGAGTCTCCACTGAGCCTGCTAACTGCAGACCGATTTAAAGAGAACTGCTCTTGGCACTGCCTCCAGAAGTGGTTCTGTGGCTGACAGCATCCAAAATGTAGACAGCGTTGATGCAAGCATTTCTGTTTCCGGCCATCAATGTGCTGGGATGCTCAGACCACAATTCCTACTCCCTGGCAGGTACATACCTTCTGCAGTCTGCACCGAAATGCATCTTTAATCCACTGTATCTGCACAAGGAGTGTGTTCATATTGCTTTCTGGAACCCACTTAACATAGTATATATTGTGAGCCTATTTTGAAGTACATGGCCCCTTATATATAATGGAAGAAGCATACTTTGAAATTGTCCTCTAGTACAAATCTGCCAGTAAGTAAAAAAATATATATATCTCAGCTTGCAAGATCTGTGCTTCTGAGTCAGTCTGCTGTGTATTTGACTCATGATATGCCAAGTGCTGCATCAGTAAATGGAGCTAACGTGTCCACATCACAAGCTGATTTCTCAAAATATTTCTGTGCACAAAAAGCTTTTAGGTGCACCGGAAATGTACATAATAAATTCAGCTTCCGTTTTGCTGCTGTCCTCTGTGATCGGGAAGAATCCTCCAGGATGTTTTGATTCACTGCCTTGAGGTAATGAGTCAAAACATCCTGATTGAAATCCCAAGCTGCACTGAAGCAAGACAAAAAGTCTATACTTTATTTGTACTGTAATGGCCTGAAGTTAGTACAAGATACAATTCAATTACTGACTTCACCATTTATCATTCCTCAACTTATTTTGAATAATATTCTTAAAATCTATAGAACTTTTCATGATCAAGGCAAACTTGAATATGTATTTTTAAAATCATTGCATGGAAAAACAATGCTTAGTAACAAAATCCCAACATGATCATTGTCAGATTGCTTACTTAAGCAGGAAGTAGAAAACAATATCCATTTCTTTCAGCATCTGGCAATTTATTTATTTTTTGCCCCAACTTGTTTTCAATGTTGGGATTCACCAGATCACAACATCCCTTATGCGTTGCTCCTTTTTTTGTCCTGGGGGAGAACATGGACTATGTTACACTGGAAATGCACTTTGCCAGAGTCGCCAGGGAACAGAGGTCCTGCCAGTGAAATGTTGGCGAGGGATCCTTGTCTCACACATAGCTCAGCATTCAGTCCCTCCTTCCCCTTCTCTCTGCTACCACAGTAATTGGTCATGGATAGTTGGTTTATTGTTATCACATGCACCAAAATACACTGCAAAATCTTTCTTTTTCATGCCACTCATACAGATCATTACAAAACATACAACCAATACTTTGAGGCAGTTCAAAGGGAAAATCAAATACAGAATGGCATTTGCAGAGAAAGTGCAGCACAGGTAGACCAATAAAATGTAAGGGCCATGTTGAAGTAGATCATGCAGTCAAAAGTTCATCTTAATTGTACAAGAGTCTTACAACATTGAGATAAAAGCTGTCCTTGAGCCTGCTGGTACATCCTTTGAAGCTTTTGTGTCTTCTGCCAGAGGACGTCCAGGGTTGGTGTATCCAAGATAATGTTGGCTGATTTCCCAGTAGGCAGTGTCCAAGCTGGTTTTCATGATGGACTGAACCACATTTACAACACTCTGCAGTTTTGTGTAATCTTAGCCAGAGCATTTTCCATAAGAAGCTGTGACATATCCAGACAGAATACTTTCTATGGTGCTTCTGTAAAAATTGGTGAGGGTCATCTGTAAAATGCCAGATTTCCATAGCTTTTTGAGTCCTTGCTCCCTCTGCACTACCTGTATCTCTGAAACAATACATCCCCTATCCCTTAACCATAGTAGTGGGTGTGATCCTTTCTTCTATACTCCCAGCCAATCACAGCACTGTGTCTGACCACCTTCAGTAAGACCATGATATTTCCCCTGCCTACCTTCACCCTGACTTGAAATACTAGATCTAGATGGGAGTAGGAGGCTGGTGGGGGGAGGGGGGGCAGAAAGCAACTTAGATTGGATTCAGAACCAGTTCCACACTCTTATCCGAACCAGGCACCCAAATTTTTGGATCTTGTGGAGAGGACGTTTCCTGTAGTGGGGGCTCTAGAGCCAAAGCGTACAGTCGCAGAAGAGAAAGGCATCCGTTTAGAACCGAGATGAGGAGGAATCTCAGAGGGAGGTGAAATCTGTGAAATTTATTGCCTCAGGCAGCTGTGGAGGCAAGTCATTGATTAGTAAGAAGGCAGGAGATTGGGGTTGAGGAGGATAATAAATCAGCCATGATGGTATGAAGGAGCAGACTTGATGAGCCAAAATGTCCAATTCTGCTCCTACGCACAATGACACCTTCTCCCTAGTTGTTTTATTTTGAGATGGGATTATAATGACCTTCCTGATTTGTTTGTAAGTGACATCACAGGCATAATCACTTGCAGTCGCTACTCATTGTAGAAAACATGGCGAAAATAAATGAGAATGTGTTACCTTAGTGCTACTGTTACTATGTAATGAGCTGGAGAATATCCAGTCCATGACAATCTGCAATCTGAGTTTCAGATAGGTAGCATCTATTTTTATGGAGTGCTGTAAGCATTGTTACTACTTTCACATGATGTCAGTAGGGTGAATACACAACTATGTGCTGAATGCAGAAGGGGCTGACTGTGATCCTAATCAACCTGTAAGCAGGGGCTACACTTTGGAACCAGGGAATAGAGGGCTGTGGATTAAGTGCTGGTAAATGGGATGAGTGCGGATGGGTACCTGATGGTCAGCATTGAGAAGGTGGGCCGAAGGGCAAGTTTCTGTGCTGTCTGACTCCCTGACTCTGATATAAGTAAAACATTGCCTACTTGTAGGTTAAGTGTGGATCGTTTTTTTTTTTGTCTGTTGCTATGATTCTGCCAGAGAATGATGCTTTCTTTGGTTGTGCTGAGTTACAAAATCTACCAAGAAAGGTGTGGCAAGAGGTAAAGGACCTTTGCTGACTTCCGGATTTTACAGATATCCGTCGCTTTTAGTCATGTATTTGCCAGCTTTCTCTTTACAAATCGTTTTGTTTGGAAAATGAGCAGGGACATATGGTGTGGAACAAAGGGAGAGACAAAGGAGGAGAAAGACTCTGCATAGATCCCTCATCCACTGGAATTGCTGCCATCTGGATCTCATCAAGGACCAATGAGTGAGATGTCCACATTTAAGCAGGAGGTCCCCAAGGTTAGTTCAGCTCTAATGTAATGCCAAAAGCAATTCCCCTCCGGTGCCTTCTTTCTGATGACACTTACCGCATGTGCTGGACTGATCCTCTAATGTGATAACACCAAAAGAATTTTAAATGACTGACCCTCTCCATCTCCGATTCCCTAATCTCACGGATCTCCAGCTTCATCCTCCTATAGTCAATAATTAGCACTTCGGTCTTGCTAAGGCTGTTGTGGCACCATTCGACAAGATTTTCAGTCTCCTTCCTATATGCTCATTCCTCAGCAATTTACTCTTTAATGAAAGTCAGTGATCACGTTCCAACGAATGGAGCTAGATTAGATGTGCTAGTGTTTCTGGTCCCTTACCCTCTTAAATTATGTAATGCCCTTTGATTAAATCAAGTTTAACACTAGAGTGAATGGAAAGTAGATGAGCTCAGGGCATGGATCAACACCTGGAATTACTAGTCAGGGAAACTGTCATGGCGGTGCTCAGTCAGGACAGACTGGAGGACATGTTTAGTGAGCTTTGTGGGTGGAACTGAGAAATAAGAAAGGTTAATGGAGCTTCGTTACAGACCACCCAACAGTCCGAGGGATTTACAGAAACAGATTTGTAGAGAGATCACAGGCTGTTGCAAGAGACACAAGGTTGTTATAGTAGGTGATTTTAACGTTCCACATATTGACTGGGACTCTCATATTGTAAAAGGATTTGATGAGATGGAGTGTATTAAATGTGCTCAGGAAAGCTCTGTTGGTCAGTACATAGAAGTCCCGGTGACAGACTGTGCGATACTTGATCTGCTATTAAGGAATGAGACAGGAGAGGTACCAGGGGATTGGAGGATAGCTAATGTTGCTCCATTGTTTAAGAAAGGCTCTAAACATAAACCACAGAATTATAGGCCGGTGAGTCTGACATTAGTCTTGGGAAAGTTATTGGAAGGTATTCTAAGTGACTGGATTCTTAGTATTTGGATACAAATGGACTAATTAAGGATAGTCACCTTGGCTTTCTGCGTGGTAGATCACGTTCAACCAATCTTGTAGAGTTTTTCAAGGAAGTGGATGAAGGCAAGGCTGTGGATGTTGTCTGCATGAACATTAGCGAGGCACTTGACCAAGTCCCGTATGGGAGGTTAGTCAAGAAGGTTCAGTCGCTCGCCATTCAAGGTGAGGTAGTAAATAGGGTTAGGCATTGGCTTTGTGGGAGAAGCCAGAAAGTGGTAGTAGATAGTTGCCTCTCTGACTGGAGGCCTGTGTCAAGTGGAGTGCCACAGGGATCGGTGCTGGGTTCGTTGGTGTTTGGCATCTACTGTATATCACAATCTGGAGGACAATGTGGTTAACTGGATCAGTAAATTTGCGGATGACACCAAGATTCGGGGTGTAGTGGATAGCAAGGAAGGCTATCATGGCTTGCAGAGGAAGCTTGATCAGCTGGAAAAATGGGCTGAAAAACAGCAGATGGAATATAATGCAGACAAGTGCAAGGTGTTGTTCTTCGGTAGGACCAAACAGGGTAGGTCTTATACAGTGAATGGTAGGGCACTGAAAAGTAGGGTGGAACAAAGGTTTCTGGGAATACAGGTACATAATTCGTTGTAAGTGGTGTCACAGGTGACAAGGTTGTAAAGAAAGCTTTTGGCATATTGGCCTTCATAAGTCAAAGTACTGATACAGGAGATGGGATTTTATGTTGAAGTTGTATAAGATCTTGGTAAGGCCTAATTTGGAGTATTGTGTGAGATTTTTGGTCACCTACCTGCTGGAAAGGTTGAAAGAGTACAGAGAAAATTTACAAAGTTGTTGCTAGGTCTGGTCGACCTGAGTTATAAGGAAAGATTGAATAGGTTAGGACTTTATTCCATAGAACATAGGAGATTGAGAGTAGATTTGATAGAGGTATACAGAATTATGAGGAGTATGGATAGGTTAAATGCATGCAAGCTTTTTCCGCTGAGTTTGGATGGGAGTCCAACCAGAAGTCACTGGTAAAGGATGAAAGATGAAAAATTTAAGGGGAACATGAGGGTAAACTTGTTCACTCAGAGGGTTGTGAGGATGTGGAACGAGCTGCTAGCACAAATGGTGTGCGCGAACTCGATTTCAATGCTTAAGTGAAGTTGGGATAAGTACATGGATGGTAGGGGTATGGAGGGCTATGGTCCCACTTCAGATCGATGGGAGTAGGCACTTTAAAGGGTTTCAGCATGGGCCATTGTGCTGTACTATGACTCTATGACATTATTATGATATAGCCAACCATATTAAATTAAAATTGCATTTACTGTGGATATGAGATCCTGAGAGAAATTAGTATGATGATGATTTGAAGCTGAACAAAAAGGGAGCCATGGTAGAGTGGTAATTAGCATGACCCTTTTACAGCTTGGGGCGACCCAGAGTTCAGAGTTCAATACCAGCACTGCCTGTGCGTTCTACCCGTGAGCATTTGGGTTTCTCCTGGGTACTCTGGCTTCCTTCCACAGTCCACAGAAGCACCAGTCAGTAGGTTAGTTGGTTATTGTAAATTTTCCTATGATTAGGCCAATGTTAAACAGGTGGGTTGCTGGCATTGCAGCTCAGTGATCCAGAAGGGCCTTCTCCACACTGCATCTCTGAACAAGAATAAATAAATAAATACTGCAAACCTTTGTGTTTCTCGGTGGCTTCTCACCGACTACTAGGAAAGCACTTGTTCAGAGTATTGATGAGAATTCAGTTTTGCTCATCAGAAGTACCGACAGACATATTAGGATGAGTGCGATTGTTTTTTTTAGATTAGGTATTGAACAAGGAACAAAATGGAGTTCAGAGCAAGGACAGCCTTCACCGGAGATCAAAGACCTACAAGTGGGGTTGTAGAGAGGGCTGGAGAGCGGAGGTTGTTTGTGAAGGGAGCACTGCCTGGGCAAGAGCACACAGGTGGTGGTTCAGCTTTCCAGGCATTCTGGGAGAGAATGCAGTCATTGTAGCAGGTAATATTAAGTACTTGCAGCTGAATAAGAATTTTAAAATAGAAGCAAAAGCAGATTAATCAGTCCCTCTGCAGTCTGACTGCTGCTTTTGCTAGTGTCATAAGCCTATTCATTTGATCTAATACCAAATGTAACTTCTCTCATTAGCTAATTCTTCACTACTTCTCCTGTTGGATTTTTATGCTATTATTTGCTGCAAGTTATGTATTAATGATTTAAATCTACTGATTACTCATTAACAATTATATATATTGGCATTGTTTTCTAATCCACCATTATGAAACCACATCTCATATCTTCACAGTTTGCTTTGTTTAGATTTAAGACTCTTTTCAGCTTGAACTTTAAGTTTTTATATAAAGATCTTATCATATGATCATCATTCTTCCCTAACCCATCTCCACCAATATATAAGACTAATGAATTAATATTTTCTCATGCACTATTTTAATTATAAAATAACTTGTTCTCTCATGGGTTCCCCAATCTAGTGAGCTAGAAAAACTTCTCTTATATACGCCATGAAATTCATTACTTCTACTAACTTCACACTGTTTCTGGCCATAGTTGGAGAATAATATTTCTTTCCAACGTCTGATTGTCATAGGAACTACATCAAATGAAATATTATTAAGCAGGTTGTTCTGAGTATGTATTCTAATTGCTACTTGCAGCAATTGATTAGTTCTTTAATAAGTGTCCAGATCCTGCCCTTTGCTTTGCATTCAACTGCATAGTTGACTCTCTTAACATTCAAAGTTCTTATTATTCTGTCTTGAAGGTATTCAGTGACTGAACACGCACATCCCTCTTGAGTAGGAAATTCCAAAGATTTACAGCCCCTTAAATGAAGAAATTCTTCTGATTTCTGGCCTGAACTGTTAAACACATTTTGAGAGGGCAATTCTTGGACCTAGATATGCCAGGCAGTAAAAAAAATCAATTCCATGTCCAAATCTTTTCAAAGAGATCATCTCTTATTCTTTTAAGCACAGCACAATGAATTCTCACAAACAATCATTCCTTCATACAATGAAGCAGATAACACAGTTTGTCATTTGGTGGATCAATGTCAAACCAGTGTTTTAAAAAATCTCAATCTAATTGCTTCACAAACACATCCTCCTCATGTTGAAAACCGGAAAGCTGATTTGTCTTTTCACTGTCGTTAATCCTTGGCACGATAGTCTTATCAATCTGAAGATGAGGATTATTCCTTCTTAAAATTCTGGATATCAAAGAAGATTGTAACTAATTTTACAGTAAGTATTGAAATCACATGTAAACTTTAAGTATAATTTTCCATAAAAAACAAACACAACATTTACATTTGAGAATTTTAAGTAGGAGCATTGTAACTAAACAAATATTTTTGTGACCAAGTTCACTCCTTGCATGTAAAATTTTGTCAGCAAAGTTTGTTTTTTTATATACATATACATCCAGTGGCCACTTAATTAGATACAGGAGGTACCTAATAAAATGGCCACTGAATGTGTATTTCTACAATACAGAACATTTTGTTCACTATGTCATTATGACTATAGACAATATTTACATTAAGGTAACACACACAAAATGCTGGAGGAACTCAGCAGGCCAGGCAGCATCTATGGAAAAAAGTACAGTCGACGTTTCAGGTTGAAACCCTCCGGCAGACTGAAGGGTTTCAGCCCAAAACCTCGACTGTACTCTTTTCCATAGATGCTGCCTGGCCTGCTGAGTTCCTCCAGCATCTTGTGTGTGTTGCTTGTATTTTCAGCAACTGCAGATTTTCTATTGTTTGTGATTTTCATTAAGGTCACAAGTTTTCAATCTTGAACAGTGATAAAAAGTTATAACACAACAAGAAAGGATCAGTCAGACCAAATGCCAACAAAGTGGTCATCAATGTTAATCAATTTGTAGAGCAACAGTGGATCTGAGTCTACATTGACACACAAAGGCTTTGATCTGAGTGTTCATACTGCCTGGGGATCATAACTTGTTTTTAATGCCTGCATCCTTGTTGGTGTATTGGGTAAATGGCTGAAAACAACAGAAAGACAGGGCAGAGAAGAGAGGACTGCCTGGCCTAGCTACTTTTATTTGCATCTGTCCTTCTCAGCAGGAGATGCTATGGGCTGATTTTCCCCCTGGGGCAGCAGTGTCCACCAGCCATGGCCCCACTGACCAGGTACACAATCTATCAACCGGATGGTGTGGTCTCCCTGTAGAGTCTTCCTCCACATATGGAACTAGAAGGGACAAAGTTTTGGATAAACTTTTACTTCAATTTGCAATATTGCAAAGAAGCGGGAGGAACTGCTTTTCAAAATATCCCTGAAAATTTTACTTCAATTAATTGAAATCGATTTTCAATAACTCAGTTGTAGTCAGGGTAAGGATGGATGAAAAAGTGAAGCAAGCGGAATAAGAGCAACATCCTGGCACACAATGTCAGTAAGACGAAAGAGCTGATTGTGGACTTCAGGAAGGTTAAGACAAAGGAGCACATACCAATCCTCATAGAGGGATCTGAAGTGGAGAGAGTGAGAAGGTTCAAGTTCCTGGGTGTCAAGATCTCTGAGGGTCTAACCTGGTCCCAATATATTGAAGTAGTTATAAAGAAGGCAAGACAGCAGCTATATGTTATTAGGAGATTGAAGAGATTTGGCATGTCAACAATACACTCAAAAACTTCTGTACTGTAGTTGTACAGTGGAGGGCATTCTGACAGGCTGCATCACTGTCTGGTATGGAGGGACTACCGCACAGGACCGAAAGAAGCTGCTGAGGGTTGTAAATCTAGTCAGCTCCATCTTGGGCACTAGCCTACAAAGTACCCAGGACATCTTCGGGAAGCGGTGTCTCAGAAAGGCAGCTTCCATTATTAAGAACCACCAGCAGCCATGGCATGCCCATTTCTCACCATCAGGTAGGAGATACAGAAACCTGAAGGCACACACTCAGTGATTCAGAAACAGCTTCTTGCCCTCTGCCATCCGATTCCTAAATGGACATTGAAGCTTTGGACAATACCTCACTTTTTTTAATACACAGTATTTCTGTTTTTGCACATTTTTAAAATCTATTCAATATACATAATTGATTTACTTGTTTATTATTGTTTTATTTTATTTTTTCTCTCTCTCTGCTAGATTATGTATTGCATTGAACTGCTGCTGCTAAGTTAACAAATTTCACGTCACATGCCGGTGATAATAAACCTGATTCTGATTTCTTCACAGACGTTGCCCATCACCATTCCAGTTATATTGTGAGCCAGCTATAACAGAGCAGAAGGCATTTCCCGGAATTATGGCCCTCTTCCTATTACTGTAGTAAATTGTGGTAGACAATAAAAGGCAAGGTGAAATTCCTGCCGGAAAGGTCAAGTACAGATGGGAATTAATTGCTTCCTCTGCACTGCTTTCCTTACTGTAGCACACCGGCACTGTCCAAGAACTGCCAGAGGAAATTCCAGCCCTGTTTTTCAATGAAAGGGCCTTTGTATTCTGAACTCTCTGCATCCACTTCAGGCATTCAGCTGTCTGTTAAATTACTCAAATTTGAAGGCTCTACTCCTTTGGATCACTTGTTAATCATTATTTTATCAACATTCGAGATACAATCAATTCTCAATCTGAATGATTGAAATGTACCTTTCCCTCACAATCTGACATTTCAGCTCTCAGTTATATATTAAAAATGTTTTATAAGGTCTAAAATTGAACAAAACATCTGCAGTGTGAAACAAATAGTGACATTAAATTTGAGAAATTAACACAGGCTTTCCCACACCTTGTGATATTTATGTTACTTTGTTTGATTAGTAATGTTGTGTACTTAATATTTCAGTAATATTTGAGTAATATTGTAAATATATTGTTTGACAGAGCATTTTTGTTGGTTACATAATTAATTGTGGGTCACATACAAAAGTAACTAAATGGCATCCATCATTACTCCACCACGTCATAAGTCTGCACTTCACAAAAGTAAAACCGCAGTGGACGTGCATCTCCCAGTTCCCATGTTTGTCTTCGGATTATTTTGGAAGTTACATAACAAGTAACTCTTATTGTTGTTATAAACTCATAATGCTGCAGTAATTTTGATTTATTTCATTAACAATAATGAGATTTTACTGAGTTTACAAAATCAAGTGTAATTGCCTGAAAATTAATCAGTTAATTGGAATAAGTGCAGATAAAAATGTGCTCATACTATTAGATTGTGCTAGTGGTAATTTCTAGTTGAATTCACACCACTGGGATAATCAACCGGCACTCCTGTGCTCAGTTCATTCCAGACATACACCCAATGATTTCACTAGTCATGCACCATGTCTCCTTTCTTGTTGCCACAGATTAGAGCTTCAGGTGGCAAACTTTGCCCTTTGTTGAACAGCCACAGTACACCTAGGAATGTATTGTACTGTGCATTTGTGTTTATTTGATGGGAGACATTTCTGCCAGTTGAGCCTCACTGTTTCAGAACTTTGACATAAGGGAGCATTGAGACCGGACCCAAATGCAAGACACAGACACTGATGTTCTAGGAACAGGACAAGGTTATCAAGAAAGCATGGGGAGTCAGGAGGAAACGACGCTGGACATGGACACAGGACCTGGACGAGACAAGGACACCAGGCCTGGGCTAGGACTAAGACTAGGAAAACAGAACCAGGACAAGGAACTTGGAACTAGGAGCCTGGGCTAGGACTCCGAGCCAGAGACTGGAACCTGGGTCTTGGCTTGGGCTTGGACCCCGGATCTAGGGGAGGACAAGACGTGGCTACAGGACTGGATGTGGAACTCCTGCACAGGACGAAGCACATGGACAGGACGAGAACACAAAGCCTTGACTTGGACAAGATGAGGTTCTTGGACTAGGCTTAGACAAGACGAGGTACTTAGACATGGTTTGGACAAGATGAGGTTCTTGGATGTGGCTTGAACTAGACGAGATTCTTGGACATGGCTTGGACAGGATGAGAGACCCCTGGACAGGATGAGAGAACTCCAGCACATGACGGGGAATCTCCAGCACAGGACGAAAAATCTCCAGCACCGGGCTGGGCCACGTACTCCTGGGCTGGGCGAGGTACTCCAGTACAGGACAAGGAACTCCAGCACAGGACATGGTTCTTGGACTAGATTTGGCTTGGTTCTTGGACTCAGCTTGATTAGGCTTTTCGGTACGGAGCCGAGACCCTCCTTGGAGCGCAGGGCCAGGACCCTTCTAGGACGCAGGGCCGGAACCTTTTCAGGACACAGAGCTGGGACCCTTCTAGGACGCAGGGCCGGGACCCTTCCTTGGATGCAGGGCCCGGATGACTGCCGAGGATACTTTCCAGGATGACTGCCAAGGATACTTGCCAAGGTGACTGCCGAAGTAACCGCCGAGGAAATTGTCAGGGATTCAGGTGGGGAGGGGAAGGGAACAGTCCAGTCAAAAGAAGCTGAATCCTGAAGCTATTTATGTAGCCAGCCCAAAACTGGAATCAGGTGCCTCGATTAAGGAGACTAATGGAACCAGGGAAAACAGAGAAAACCCAGAATACGGATCGATGGTCTGGACTGTGAACCGGGATGCGGATCTCATGGACCGGACCATGACAAACTTACTGCAGCTTGCTCAGTTACTTCCTAGATCCATAGCAGCGTACTTAAACTAGCAACAATACCTTATTCAGTTGGCATATCAGTGGTGACAGCACTGGCAGCAATCTATTGTGAGAAGCTTCAATATGCTAATGACTGGACTTAAATGGTGCATCAGGGACTTCTACAAACCTTTCAAAGACAGCACATCCTTCATGGACATAACTGATGGGAAATGTGTTTGCAGCTTAGGTTTTGTAAGGCTATCATAAATGCAGTATATGACATTTCACAGGAAGACCTTCAGCCAATCTTTGGCAACCGGCCTGCTCTCTCCGGGGAGGTCAAAGTGATGATAACCCTCAACTTCTTTATCACAGGATCTTTCCATAGAGTCAGAGTCATACACAAGAAAAAGGGAGTATTAGTAGGCCAATTGGTCCCTCAAGCCTGTCTTTCAGTACGAACATGGCTGATCTATCCTAGACCTCAAATCATTTGTTGTGTTAATTCTCCATAGTCCTGTTACCCCAATCATTCAAAAAAATTCTGTCTCCACTTTAAACACTTCTAATTAGCTAACCATCTCAAGTTGCATGCCATCTTGGACAACGTCTCCCATCCACTACATAATGGACTGGTGGGCACAGGAGTACATTCAGCCAGAGACTCATTCCACCGAGATGCAACACAGAGCGTCATAGGAAGTCATTCCTGTCTGTGGCCATCAAACTTTACAACTCCTCCCTTGGAGGGACAGACACCCTGAGGCAATAGGCTGGTCCTGGACTTATTTCATAATTTACTGGCATAATTTACATATTACTATTTAACTATTTATGGTTCTATTACTATTTATTATTTATGGTGCAACTGTAACGAAAACCAATTTCCCCCTGGGATCAATAAAGTATGACTATGACTATGACTATGACTATGACTATGAACCCCAAGGGTAGAAGATCCCAGATATTTACCATCCTCAATATTCTCTGTGAGAATAAATTTTTTGTATGTACATCGGTTTTAATTGACCAGTGTCTTAACTTTAAACACACGTCCCCTCATTCAAGATACTCCTGACAGCAACCTATCGAGCCCCTTTTGTTATTCTTGCATTCCCCTAGTACGTCTCTTAGCATGCAAAATAAGCCAACATCAAATATGCATCAATAGTAATCCTACTTACTCAGACTTGGTCCATGGCCTTCTAATGCAAGTTCTCATCTAGATACTTGTGAAATGATAGCAGACCACAATTTAGCTGCTCTCATTTTGTCTTTTTATTTACTGCACCAGCCATAAAGGACAATACAGTCCCTAGTCCAGATAATGAGACTCTTTCTTCCTTAATTATCTTTAAGACCAACATAAGAGACTGCAGATACTGAAATCTGGAGCAACAATCAAACTATTGGAGAAACTCAGTAGGTTGAGCAGCAACTGTGGTGGAGGGTGGGGGTGGTGGGGTGAATGAATTGCCAATGCTTTGAGTGGAAAACCTATATTTAGAGCTTAACACTATAAAGAAGGCAAGGTAGCAGCTATATTTCATTAGGAGTTTGAGGAGATTTAGTTTGCCAACTAAAACACATGAACACTTCTATAGATGTACCATGGAGAGCATTCTGACAGGCTGCATCACTGTCTGGTATGGAGGGGGGCTGTGGGCTACTGCACAGGATTGAAAGAAGCTGCAGAAAGTAGTAAAATTAGTCAGCTCCATCTTGGGTACTAGCTTGCGTAGTGTTACATACCCCGTAACTGGGTTGCCAAACCAGCAGAAATGGATCACTCAGTTGAAGTCTGGATTACTAGAACTAAGAAAGTTTTATTAAAGAAACAAGCAATACAGTAATCGAAAGGATAATAAATGCAACAGTTCAGCAATGATAAACACACATGTGCACGGAATTAAGATAACAGCATCGATCAAGCTCTATCGTTGTCTAGGGGTAAATGACCAATTTCAAAGTGACACAAAGTTCAGTCCAATTTAGTTCAGTTCGCAGTAATTGTTGCCATGGCGATGGACAACGTGGGGGGAGGGAGAGAGAGAATGAGAACGACTGATCATTCAGAACAGCTTCCACTCACAGACCTGTGATATTGCTCACAAGCAGCTTTCGGGCGAGTCCTTTGTGATGTCACCTGAGGTCACCGACTGTGACCCCTCCTCCAGATGTGGTCGATCCTCTGCAGTGAACCCGGCACCCAAGCGAGGGTGGACACACACCGGGTTCCCGCTGATCGTACTTTTCCACCCTGTGCGTTTATGGCCCGGTACTTCCCACCGACTTGTGAGAGGCGCACCGCTTCCAGGGTCTCGTTACCTCAGGTGTCGTGTGTGTGTTGCCTTAGCGAACCTGTCCCTTTTTATCCCTCTGCTGGGGTATCGCCTGTCCATCACTTCAAACAGTTCAGGGTTCAAAGGGGGAGCCGCTCTTGACAATACCCAGACTGATGGCTCCTTCATTAACACCTCCAAATGCTGCTTCATTGTTCCTTATCTCTCCTTCCCCTGAGGACAGGTGGCAGACCAACTGTTGATGCCACTGATGCTAGCCCAGGCCAGCAAACATCTTAATTTATGTGTATTCTTGTCACAGTAGTATCCAAGACATCTTCGAGGAGTGGTGCCTCAGAAAGGCAGCACCCATTATAAAGGACCCCCATCACACAGGACGTGCCCTCATTGTTACTGTCAGGAAAGAGGTACAGAATTCTAAAAACACATACTCAGCGATTCAGGAACAGCTTCTTCCCCTCTGCCATCCGATTTCTAAATGGACAATGAACCCATGAACACTACCTCACTACTTTTTTATTTCTATTTTTGCACTACTGTTTTTAAATTTAACTATTTAATATATACATATATATACAATGGCATGCAAAAGCTTGGGCACCCCTGGTCAAAATTTCTGTTACTGTGAATAGTTAAGTGAGTAGAAAATGAACTGATCTCCAAAAGTCATAAAGTTAAAGACGAAACATTCTTTTCAACATTTTAAGCAAGATTCGTGTATTATTTTTGTTTTGTACAATTTTAGAGTGCAAAAAAAGGAAAGGAGCACCATGCATAAAGTTTGGGCACCCCAAGAGATTTGAACTCTCAGATAACTTCTACCAAGATCTCAGACCTTAATTAGCTTGTTAGGGCTATGGCTTGTTCACAGTCATTGTTAGGAAAGGCCAGGTGATGCAAATTTCAGAGCTTTAGAAATACCCTGACTCCTCAAACCTTGTCCCAACAATTAGCAGCCATAGGCTACTCTAAGCAGCTGCCTAGCACTGAAAATTAAAATAAATGATGCCAACAAAGCAGGAGAAGGCTATAAGAAGATAGCAAAGTGTCTTCAGGTAGCCATATCCTCAGTTCGTAATGTAATTAAGAAATGACAGTTAATAGGAACAGTGGAGGTCAAGTTGAGGTCTGGAAGACCAAGAAAACTTTCCGAGAGAACTGCTCATAGGATTGCTAGAAAAGCAAATCAAAACCTCCACTTGACTTCAAAAGACCTTCAGGAAGATATATCAGACTCTGGAGTCGTGGTGCATTGTTCCACAGTGCAGCAACACCTGCACAAATATGACCTTCATGGAACAGTCATCAGAAGAAAACCTTTCCTGCGTCCTCACCACAAAATTCAGCATCATAAGTTTGCAAAGGAACATCTAAACATGCCTGATGCACTTTGGAAACAAGTCCTGTGGATTGATGAAGTTAAAATAGAACTTTTTGGTCGCAATGAGCAAAGGTATGTTTGGAGAAAAAGGGGTGCAGAATTTCATGAAAAGAACACATCTTCAACTGTTAAGCTCGGGGGTGGATCGATCATGCTTTGGGCTTGTGTTGCAGCCAGTGGCACGGGGAACATTTACTGGTGAGGGAAGAATGAATTCAATTAAGTTCCAGCAAATTCTGAAAGCAAACATCACACCGCCTGTAAAAAAGCTGAAGATGAAAAGAGGATGGCTTCTACAACAGGATAATGATCCTAAACACATCCAAAATCCACAATGGACTACCTCAAGAGGCGCAAGCTGAAGGTTTTGCCATGGCCCTCATAGTCCCCTGATCATTGAAAATCTGTGGATAGTCCTCGAAAGTGCAGTGCATGCAAAACGGCCCAAGAATCTCACAGAACTAGAAGACTTTTGCAAGGAAGAATGGGCGAAAATCCCCCAAACAAGAATTGAAAGACTCTTAGCTGGCTACAGAAAGTGTTTACAAGCTGTGATACTTGCTAAAGGGGGTCTTACTAAGTACTGACCTCACAGGGTGCCCAAACTTTTGCTTTGGGCCCTTTTCCTTTTTTTGTTATTTTGAAACAGTAAAAGATGGAAATAAAAAAAGTAATCTTGCTTAAAATATTAAAGAAATGTGTTGTCTTTAACTTTACGCCTTTTGAAAATCAGGTCATCTTTTACTCGCTTAGCTATTCACAGTAACTGAAATTCTGACCGGGGTGCCCAAACTTTTGCATGCCACTATATATATATACACACACACACACATTCACACACTCACATATATTTAATGTATTTTTTTTTCTATATTTACATATACCAGTGATATTAAATGTAATTCTGATTTGGAAAGGGGAGATATCCAATAATAAAGAGAGAAAGAGATACAGACAGACAGAGACTAGTAAGTAACCAGTGGACAAAGGGAAAATGGAGGATCTGCCCATTATCCTTCATCCTGCCCAGTCTAACAATGACCTCAGGCCCCTCTCTCACCACTCCCCCTCACCATTTTATACTGACTCTCCTCTCTGCTCTCAGTTCTGATCTGAAAGATTCCTTCTATAGGTACTGCTCGACACGCTGAGTTCCTCCCAAGGATAGCTCATTGTTCAGGTTCACCAACAACCAGCTGCAAGAGCCCATAATATTCCACCTTTGCAGGAACAGCCAGACTACTCCTAACACGTGCATGAAGGAATCACTAACTAATTGGCTCTCTACAGCCCTTCTTCCGTGGTGGGTAGCAAATCCTGATATTCCTTTAGAAGATGTGGTTTGTCTATGCCTTGTTTGATTTACTGGGGGTCCTCCCACATGTAGGAGGTGTCTGGAGACACCTCCTGATAGGGTCTTCCAATGGCTGATATAAAACCAGAAATTACAGGGATACTGAACAGGTAGAGGAGTGTCCGTGGAGAGAAATACAGGGTTAATGTTTCAAGGCAATGATCCTTTTTCATACTCCTGTTTAGCCCGCACATCAAAATTATCTAGAATTATCCTAACAGCATGGGAGCAGGGATATAATATTTTGCACTGGTTGCAATGTAGACTGTTCTGCTCCATATAACCTGGAACAATAGTGAGCAGTTATTTAACACAGACTTTACTCTCAGATGGGGTGGGATAGCTACTGGTATTTCTTTTCTAAAAGTTCCTCTGTGACTAAACAAACATTACGCCTACAATCTTAGACATATTAGCTGAGAAATTGCAATTTTTGGCATACAAAAGATGTGCTACATAGAATTAGAATCAGAATCAGGTTTATCAGCATTGACTTAATAACGCAAAATTGATGCGACAGCCCAGTACAGACACAAAAGACATTACAAATTACAAAATAAATAAGGTGTCAAGAACCACCAGGGTAGTTTTCAGGGATTCAGGAATCTGATGGTGGAGGGGAAGAAGTTGTTCCTCAATCATTGAGTGTGTGTCATGTACCTCCTCCCTGATGGTAGTAACAAGAAGAGGGCATGTCCTGGATGGCGAGGGTTCTTTGTGAGGAAGTTGCCTCCTTGAGGCACTCCACTTTGAAGATGTCCTCAGTGGTGTGGAGGGCTGTGCCTATGATGAAGCTGGCAGAGTCCAGAAGCCTCGGCAGCACCATGTAATCCTGTGCATTAGAGGCTCCACACCGGGCTGTGATGCAGAATGTTCTCCACTGTACGTCTAGAGAGGTTTGCAATCAAGCACTCGGCACTTGCACTTGCCTTCCTATAATGGTGCCGGTGTGATTCTGCACTCCTCACCAGCACACAGAACTTTTGACCTGGCATTTTTCCCCCCAGTGATGAGAACGCCAGGTCTTGTGTTGCTGTTGTCTGGCTGCCCAGGGGAGCTGGGCATTAAGAGCTGACTCCCAGGTCAGGCAGGTGTGCAGCACTATCAAAATCACAACAAAACTGGGTGAACTGCTGCCCTGTGTTTATGTGGTGTTTGACTGTAAAGTGTACACACTTTGGACCATTTCATACTATTTTTTGTGTGGAGGGTTTGATTCTGCTGGCTCTGGGTGTGACTTTGCAGCAAGGTACAAACAAAATATCTAAGGCTGCAGGCATAATGCTTGTTATACCTAAGCCTTATGGAGCTGCTTAGGGGAAAAAAACAGCAGCTGACTACCCCTCATTATACAAAGATAAGTCTATACTAAGTGGCACTTCACCACTGTTCTGGAGCATATGGAGTTTAACAAGTCCACATTGTGACTGGTGCAAAACATTATGTTCCTGCTCAGCCAGCACATTTTGTTAGATATTAATTCTGATGTGTTGCACAAGGAGTATGATCAGCACTTTGCTTCAGGCACCAGGAAAACCATCAGTCTTTCAGTGAATTCAGACTGCCTGCCAAAAAATGTTTCTGCATGAGGAGATCTATTAACAGGGATCATGTGAGCGAATATTTATAGAAGATCAGAAAGTGCTGACCTTAAACCAAGGAAATGCCACAATTCACCATTTTTGCAGCTGATTAACTTACTGATATTTTGCTGAGAAATGTCTTTTAAAAATGGGACATGCCTTCGGTAATAATACGTTTGAAAAAACCAAGTCATTCATCTGTTTTTCTTCATGGTATTCGGTGCCTGTCAATGATTTTCTAGAGAAGATGCTAGATGATGTAATTCCAAAAGTAACCATTATTCCAATACCTTCTATTTCATTACTTATTATCTATATACTTGTAGATATTCCTTAGTGTTCAGGAATCATTTAATTGCCACTTTGAAAAGTTTATGACTTACTTGGAATTTACCTCCTGTAAATTGCTGGTGTTATTTAGTTTAAACACACTGATAATTCTGAAACTATATACAGTATATCATATCCCTGCACTTTATGGGGTGGTGTGGAAGGTACAAGGGAAAAATCTGGGCATTGTGAAGGCACAGAAGTCCTACGGACAAAACAGCTCATCATTCTTATTCCATTTGTCAGTGAGCAGCCAAATAAACAAACAGAAGGAAGAAAAAATTCAAGGTAGGCAGACTGGTCAGGCTGTGGGATAGAGCCCAATGGATAAAGGGGTTTAAGATTCAGGAATACAGCTTACCACATCAAGGAGAAAAACGCTATGGACAATGGATTGTGGGTCCTGTACCATCACAACATGAGGAAGGCTTGCAATCAATACACAGGTGCACATCAAATCCCAGGCCAAGAGTGGTGGCCCATCAGATCTGGGTGGAAGGTGTGTGGTCAGACGTGGTAGAGAGGATCCAGATATGATCATTGAGTAGAATCCTTAGTATCGGAAGCAGAGACAGAGGCTGGATGGTCTTCAGATCATAAAGAAGCTCAGTCAACAATTGAGTCAGAGGTTTGAGTGGGCTGGACACTCCAGTTTAAAATTCCTGCCTCCACTGGGGTTATCGAACTTGACATAGTAGAAGCCTGAGGTGTTAAAATCATTCCCATGATCTGTCTATTTATACATTAAAGTAAATTTGATTCTGCTCATTAGGTATCTCCTAAAAAATAATACAAAATAGTCAAATGCATTAAAGAATATTGTAATGGTAATTTTGTCTTACCCCAAGAGTATATGGAATATTTTGACACTTCTGTGCAATTAATCTCTATCACTGAAATGAATGCCTTAAAAGTGTGGCTGCATGTTATTTTAAACAGCTTAATACTTGTTGGTAATAAAAGGAGAGAAAACATTGTTCATGATTTTGCTGAGAAAGTGCATTGCAAAAGGAATAATTAAAATATTATTTCAATTTTATCTCAAAATCTTATTCATTTGTATAAAGCTACTGCAATAAAATATAATTAATTATATTAAATAAAAATACTGCTACTGTAAACTAAAAAGGAAAATAATTGTTTGAAGAATCTTAAACTAAGACCAGCCATTGTACTAATGTTTAACCATCAGGAGAAAGTTGTTCAATTGGATATCGAAGTGCTAAGCAGTTACATCAACAGGGTTTGTTGCAGTTTGGCTCAATTTTGCAGTAACTACTGACTACCTCATTTTAACACATCATAATTTGAAACTCAGCAGATCAAGCAGCATTACTGAAGGGAGATAAGCACTGAAAGTTTCAGGCCATGAGCCTAATGAAGACTGGAAAGGCCAGAATAATGTGAGGGAGGGGAAAGAATCTAGCTGGCAGGTGATAGGTAAAACCAGGTGAGGGGGAGCTGGGTGGGTCAGTGATAGATGGGGGAATAAAGTAAGAAGCTGCGAGGTTATAGGTGGAAAGTGGTAAAGAGCAGAAGAAGAAGGAATCTGGTAGGAGAGGACAGGGGACCATGGAAGAAGGGAAGTAGAGGGAGATAATGGGCAGGGAAGGAAAGGAAATAGGTGAGAGGAAAGCCATAATGGGGAATGGAAAAAGGAAGAAGAGGGAATAGGAGAGATTACTGGAAGTTAGAGAAATTGATGTTCAGTTCTTTTGCTTAATCTGGTTTCTACTTCCTTCCTTTCTAGTCCTGATCTGAAAATGGGTCTCAGCATGAAATTCCCCTCCATTTAAGCTGCCTGACTTGCTGATTCCTTCAGCATTCTGTGTATTAATTAACTTTCTCATAGCTTCATCATCGATCGGAAGAACCTTCCAGTATTTAATCTGTGGTGATCCTTATTTTATTCAGAGTTGATTACGATATTGTATTGTTGAAAATCAGCTACAAGTATATGTGGAGATAAAGGGCTGTAACTCTGACAACGGTATAATGAACATTATAGAAATTAGGTGAGTCTTAATAAACAAGGTAATAAAACAGACTGCAGTGGGAATCATTAACTCATTTCATCCATTACACAAGGCTCTTTGTTGCAGAAATGAGGTGACAGGCTCAAAAAAAAGATGCATTCTTCAAAACTAATTCCAAAGTTTTAATAAGCCGTGAAAGAAGATTTAATAACCCAAAACAATCAGCTCTAATATTTTTCTGTAACAACTAAGTAGGTCAACAAGTTTGCAAAGCAGGGTTCTGAATAAGATGGAAAAGGTTATTTTTCCATATGCAGTCACTGGAATGGTGACCCAGGAGATTTTGGGTGTTTTATACCTGCACAGTCCATCAACTGATTATTCTTCACAATCAGTGCACACTATTATTGTGTGAACTAAAAATGGAACCTCAAACCCGACCGTCATTTTAATGTTAGTTTCCCGTAATTGCTTTATAAAATGAGTTCTTAACCAAAGCAATGGATTATTCCTCGTTACACTTTCAGTGACAATAATCACAGTCATTAATTTCCTAGTGCAGTTATCGTCACACACCCCGGGCTCCCATTGTATCATTAGCCAGAGCCAGAGCTGACAGTTTTCAATAGATTTGAAAATGAATAAAGTAGATCTTATAATGGGTGCATTCTAATCCAAAACCCGTGAGGCTGATTTTTTTTAAGGCATCACTTGTGCTTATCCTTCTAAATCTGGCTGTATTCCCCAGTGATAAGCCCATAGGCTGGATGAGCTAAACCATGTTGAATTTGGCTTGCTGTCAAGGTTGGTTCCAAACCCCTTATCCCACAGTCTCCCCATTAACCTTGGGAGCATATGTGGATCCTGGAATCAGACACGGGCAGGTGAGGCCTCAACAGAGAGCAGGTCTCAGATGGTACACTGCTCAGTCTATGCCCTTGGATTTTAAACGGGAACAATGCTGGGGGTGGAACTCACCGCCTATCAAAGGCTGAGGCTTTATAAAACTCCCTAAATTTCTCTGATACGTAGAGACACAGAGAACTATTGATACATATTTAAGTAATTAAAGATGTCATAGTAGTAGTAGTAGTAGTAGCCATACTTTATTGATCCCGGGGGAAATTGGTTTTCGTTACAGTTGCACCATAAATAATAAATAGTAATAAAACCATAAATAATTAAATAGTAATATGTAAATTATGCCAGGAAATAAGTCCAGGACCAGCCTATTGGCTCAGGATGTCTGACCCTTCAAGGGAGGAGTTGTAAAGTTTGATGGCCACAGGCAGAAATGACTTCCTATGACACTCTGTGTTGCATCTCGGTGGAATGAGTCTCTGGCTGAATGTACTCCTGTGCCCAACCAGAACATTATGTAGTGGATGGGAAACATTGTCCATGATGGCATGCAACTTGGACAGCATCCTCTTTTCAGACACCACCGTCAAAGAGTCCAGTTCCATCCCCACAACATCACTGGCCTTACGAATGAGTTTGTTGATTCTTTTGGTGTCTGCTACCCTCAGCCTGCTGCCCCAGCATACAACATGTCAATCATCCTTAAGGAGGTAGAGTCATGAAAATACATTAAAGCATCAATGAAATCAAAAACATTTAACTGAAGTAAAATGGATGAAAAGATAAATAACTGAACTTACTTTTCGGTTCCTAACCTCCTGTTTGGAGCGCCCATACAAATGAATGGGAATTCGAAACTATGCCAGCTCTGAGTAATCCCATTACTCCACTTCCCAGTGACCAACCCCCTTGAACATGCCATCAGCTCTTCCCAATTATTTTTTCCACGCACTTATGGCAGTGGTGAATTTACAACAGCCAATTTAGCCTACCAACTGTTGTGTATTTAATGTTTCAGTAATATTTGAGTAATCTTGCTAATGTATTGGTTGGCTAAGCCTCCTTGTCCGTTTAAAAAATTCATTATGGGTTATATGCATAAATATATGGATTGCGCACGTCATCATGCTACCATGTGATAAGTGTGCGCCTCACTTCAAGCAAACCCGAAGTTCGAACTGCATTATTGACTCCCGTGTCTTTTTTTGAATTAGTTCAGTGTTTTGAATTTACAAAACAAAACGCCAATCAGCATGTCTTTGGGAAATGGGAGAAAAACACAGTACCTGGAGGAAACCCAAGTGATCACAGGGAAAATACACCTCAAATTGCAAGAAGAGAATGGTTTAAACTTTCAATCTGATCCCTTAAATCATGATGGTCGTAAACCTTTTGAATTTCAGAGGTTGTAAAATCCTCTGAACCCTTCAGTTAGATGACTACTTTGTATTCACTCCCAAGTAACCATCATGCTGCATTTAACAGTTATACCAATCAGACTTGACGGTACACTGGTTGCAAAGCAATTTTATGGCTAATTTATTATGCAACAGGCACAAGGCTCTGAATAATTAATCAGTTCAGTTTAAAGGTTAAGGAGATCAGCAATTTTATTGCCAATAGTTTCCACCAGGTTGGCATTCTGACTTTGAAAATAATGATTGGCAAAAAAAATACAAATAAAATTTCAAACAGACACAGGCTTCAAACTATTGTCACTTTATTGCATTTTTGATTTTAGTTCTTAATTAAACTCAGAACTTTGAGATATTTGATGTATTGCTTTTCTGCATATTTATAATATGTAATGTGCTTCTGAAGTAAGCACTATTTTCAAAGAATTAAATAGACACATATCAAATGCATATGAAATGATGGACTGCTGCTTTTGAAACACGGAAGTGTATGATTCATAATGGAGCATAAGAGGCATAATTATGCTTCAGCCAAAAGTTAGCAAAGTTTCATCACCTTAACAGTGCTGGAAGACGGAAGGAATTCTAAATGTTGACCTTGAACTCATGTTGAAGTTCAAGCCCCTGAATCCAGCCAAACAAGTGTTTCTCCATGGCCAACATGCAAAATGGTACCAACAGTCATACACAGCACAAGGCACATTTTGCACATATAATTACGATAGCGGTAAACATACAGTCACACAGAAAAATAATAATAGAGTCCAAATTGCTGAGAGTCATATCCTGTAGATTGATGGTGCATAGGATGTTGCTGGCAAGAACAAGTCTGCAGCAATCCAAACATCACGCTTTAGTGCAACCGCAGAGGAACACAATCCGGCTTGTCTTCCAGTGAGCGGACACTGGAGAGTAGCACTGATGGGAGGAACCAGGCTCCAACCCAGGATATCTGCCTGCCATTCCACACCACCTCTAGCATCTCCTCCCCTGGGCAGCTGCAACAGGTAGCTCTGTGGCATGAGGGCTCAGTCCACGCTACAACCAAGGCCATGCAGATCCCTGCAACTGGTCTCAGCAGTGAACCAGATTTGCAGTGTTCTACATCAGCAATGTCCTACAGAGTGTTGCAATCACAGGAAGAACGTCTACGATAATCACTCGTACCATCTGTTAGACCGCGCACTGACTCTGACGCCATTCTGAAGCAGGCAGCTACATGGTCCACAGTAAGTCTATCTCCTCCACTATCGAGCAGCTCGTGGATGGGGTAGACCTGCTGCAATTGATGTTCTTGATATCCCACAGTGTCCTATGATTGTAAAAAAATGTAAAGGACGAACAATTACACCTTTGGACCTGGAGAGGCCGATGCAACCATATGCGCCGTCATCTTATGAAGTAACATCATAGCATATTTAGAGCATCCTTTATAATCAATCAAAAGAACTGTGTATTAGATATATTCAAGGGCTGGAGACCCTGATACTCTGGCCAGATTAGTGCTAACTATAGACCTCTGGAATGAACCAATTGGAATGAGCAGCTTGAGTGGAGGTCACTCAATTTGAATGACCCAAGCAGCTGGCCACGCTGCTGGATGCATTGCAGACACCTGCTTTTCTCTGAAGGCTCGTTAAATATACAACTGTATAAATAACGTTTGCAGCACAGCAAACATTGAAAGGATTACCTTTCATCCATCAGACCAGCATTGCGACCTATGTGATGCTGAACATTCCAATACCATCAATTGTTTCCAAATGTCTCCATCTGGCTCTCGAGGACTGGTATTTAATCGTTCCTTTTACTTAAATGTTCCTTTTTGCATTTCAGTGTTGATCCCATTCATTTACATTATAATCATGCTAAATTGTACATCTGCCACCCAAGACCTAGTCCATAAAAAAGATTCATAAAAAAGGTTGAAATCACCCGTAAAGTGATCAAATGGAACGATTCCAGGAAAAAGTATCATTATCTATAGAGGCAGCTGTACAACTAGTGCTCTAAAAATTCAGAATGAGAGAAATGCTCTGTTAGACACACAGCTTGACTTACATACTGACTTGTGTATCATTAGCACTTCACCAACAATGCCACGGATGGGCACAACATCCATGGTTGACACTGACTGATGGAAGACTCAGTCCCACATTTCAAACATTCCTTCCAGAAGGAGAAATGATGTACTTGTACTTCTCTCAACCTAATATTGTATTTGTTGCTCGTGATTGTGTTGCCAACAGTCCCATAAGGTATGAGTCTCCCCATGGTTAACTAAAAAATTAGTTGTCCTCTCCAAACTCAATACAGGACAGTCCCTTTTTGCACATAAAATTTATATGACTGAGGTCCTAGACACTGAGTTCAGACCAGGTCCCTGACACAATGGTCCAGGATTCCCTGTTTGGCAATGACACAACGAGCTTCTAAAAAATATTGTACCTTTACTTGTATGATCCTTGTAACTAGAATAAGATAAGTATTAATTTATGTCTGTCTGAAAAACCACTTGAGATAATTCAAAAGATTTTAATTGCCTTAGTTCGAAGCTCTTGTAAAATCTAAATAGTTTTAATAAAATCGAAAGTATTTTAATGTTTTTGTTCTCCAAGTTATAAATGCCTTCAAAAACATTGGGGTTTTAGAAATCTTTGATATTCCTGCTGACTGGCGGTCTGACCTAGCTGGCTTCTAGGCACTTCTGGCTGTTTTTGTTTTTGGATGGTGCCCCTTTTGTGCCCCACATCGGTGAGCAAAGTTCTTATTTTCATAAGTACTGCATATCAATTGTTTGAAAGCATTTACTTTAAAGTTTAGTCCAAGAGCCATGGATTATTAGGAAGTATAAGTGGTTTAACTTTGAAAGCAACAGAAAACACTTTGTTACTTTAATGAGTTTTCCCAGCACTCAATGATATAGCAAGCATGATAATGCTTATATTGATTTTCTGTCCTGATGAAACTAGCAAGAGATTCTCATAGACAGGAAGGGCATAGGGCTGGTGTGCCAGTGTCAAAATTTGTCCTTGTTCAGTAGTGCTAATAATACATACAAAATAGCAACTCCGTGTTGCAGTTTGCACTTTCCAAGGTGTAGGAGTGCATACTGAAGGATGAAGTGAAGCTTGATGCAGCCACTATACTGTGTTTATGGGGATTCAATGGGCATTCTGTGACTGGGTAAAGTGCAACAGTCACTCAAGCACTTTATGGTTGTGTTGTTAAAGGAGGAAATGTGTGCTATTAATGCATAGTAAGAGAAAATATTGAATTGATAACCCTAGAGAAAGACATGTCCCAATTCTATGTTTTATGAATCGGGTATATTGCTTATAATCCGCAATATCTCCAACATCAATAAAATTGGCTCTTGCTAGAGGTACATCAAATAACCCCTTTAGCAGTGAATATAAGAATTCAACTCCAAATATTAGGAAAATATTTCTGTTTGCTTATAATTTAATGAACCATCAGTCATCTTGCTTTACCCTTAGTATTAGGTTTTCAGAAGCCTGTGAAGCTGGTACATTCATTATAGATTTGAAGATTAGTTTAAAATACATATAAAAGAAATCAGTACATTTTTAGAGATATAATTGCAATGCTTCATGCAATGGGAGAAGCAGGAAGAGAGAATGACATACACAAACCAGAATACAGCTCAGGCACATAGTCATTTTACCAAATTTATCCTCTCTCCTCCAAATCCAGGCACTCTGCAATGTTAACATTTCCTTTTCTTTTCTTCCAAATGATAGACAGTGACTGATGAGTTGTGGAAGACAAACCACTTTGGCAAAATCGGCGGTGTTGGGTCAACTGCTGGATATAAGCCTGGTTAATTCTCCAGCAATGTAAGAGTAAATTGGATGGGATTATAATAGGGTTTTCTTTGCTAGCTACTCTGAGGTTGAAATTTAACTCCTGCTGAATTTTGCAGTGTATGCAGTACTTTGCCTTTCATTTCTTGACTGCCTGTGTGCACTGCAGTTGAACTAACATTGCAATACCTGGTAAAATATAATTACATTGCTGCCTGACCTGCTGAGATCCTCCAGCATTTTGTGAGTGTTTCTTTGAATTTCCAACATCTGCAGAGTTTCTCATGTTTGTAATTACATTCTTCTTTTTAAGCCCATCACCCCCACTGGAGCATAGGCTGCCAGCAGCAGCTCACCACAGTCCTCTGTACTGGGCCAGTCTTTCACGGGATGGGTATGCTAGCCTCAAGTCCAACCCTCCTGCTTTCACGGCGGGGCTTGTGACCACCCATGACAGAGTTATAATTACATACCGGTCTCAATTTAACGTCCAGTTCAACAATATACTAAACAGTCAGAAACACAGGAGATTCTGCAGATGTTGGAAATCCAGAGCACTACAGACAAAATGCCGGATGAAGTCAGCAGGACAGGCAGCATCGATGAAATTGAAAAAAAAAAAGTCAACGTTTTAGGCTGAGATGAAGAAAGACGCTGGGAGGGGATAGGTGGAAAAGATAAAGGGCTGGAGAAGGAGGAATCTGATGAGATAGGAGAGTGGACCATGGAAGAAGGGGAAGGAGGAGTGGCTTCAGGGGAGGTGATAGGCAGGTGAGGAGGAGTAAGAGGCCAGAGTGGGGAATTGTAGAAGAAGGAAGGAGTAGGGGAAAAATTACCAGAAGTTGGAGGTCAATGTTCATGCCATCAGGTTGGAAGCTATCTGGAAGGGAAATGAGGTGTTGCTCCTCCACCCTGAGAGTGTCTTCATCATGGCAGAAGAGGTCTCCATGGACTAACAAGTCAGAATAAGAATTGGATTGGAATTAAAATGGATGGCCACCAGGAAATTCTGCTAGTGGAGAGGCCCTACAAAGCAGCTCCCCCAATCTATGTTGGGTCACCTCAATGTAGAGGAGGCCACATTCGAAGCACTATATACAACAGACAACCCAACAGACTCATAGGTGAAGTGTTGCCTCCCCTGAAAGGACTGTTTAGGGCCCTGAATTGAGGTGATGGAGGAGGTGAATGGGAGCTACACGCATGGATAAGTGGCAAGAGGGAGATTAGTGGTGAAGAACATGGACAAAGGAATCATGGAGGGAGCAATCCCTGAAGAAAGTGGAGAATGGCGGAGGGGGGTGGAAATAAAAGCTGCCTTTGGTGGTAGGGTCCTGTTGACGATGGTGGAAGTTGTGGAGAACGGTTTTCTGGATGTGGAGGCTCATGGGGTGGTAGATGAGGACAAGAGGAGCTCTATCCTGGTTCAGGTGGCGGGTAGGTGGGGAAAGCGAGGATGTATGGGAAATGGAGGAGATGTGAAAGATGACAGTATCAACAGTAGAGGAAAGGAAAACCAGTTTTTTTGACGAAGGAGGACACCTCTGATATCCCGGAAAGGAAAGACTCGTGGGAACAGCTACAACAGAAAGGAAAGTACCAAAAAAAGAAAATGGTTGCTATTACTAGGGAGAAGGTTCTTGGGAAGCTAAAAGCTCTGAAGATAGATGAGTCACCTGGACCAGATTGACTACACCTCAAGGTTCGGAAAGTGGTAGCTGAAGAGATTGCGGAGAGATTAGTAATGATCTGTCAAGAATCACTAGATTGTGAAATGTTTCCAAAGGACTGGAAAATTGCACATGTCACTCCACACTTCAAGAAGTGAGCAAGGCAGAAGAATAGAAATTACAGGCCAGGTAGACTGACATCAATGGTTGGGAAGATGTTGGAGTCAATTGTTAAGGATGCAGTTTTAGGGCACTTGGAGGCACATGATAAAATAGGTCAAAGTCAGCATAGTTTCCTTAAAGGAATATCTTGTCTGACTAATCTATTGGAATTCTCTGAGGAAATAACAAGCAGGATAGACAAACGAGAATCAGTTGATGTTGTGTACTTAGGTTTTCAGAAGGCCTTTGACAAGGTGCTGCACAAGCAGCTGCTTAACAAGATAAGAGCCCATGGTATTACAGGAAAGGTACTTGCATGAATCGAGCATTGACTGATTGGCAGGAGGCAAAGAGTAGGAATAAAGGGTACCTTTTCTGATTGGCTGCTGGTGACTGGTGGTGTTCCACAGGGGCCAGTGTTGGGACTGCTTCAATGGGACTTGTGAGTCGTTGTGCAGGATTCCCTATATTCTAGGGTCTAGAGGTTAACATGCAGGTTGAGTCAGTGGTCAGGAAGGCAAGTGCAGTGTTAGCATTCATTTCAAGAGGACTAGAATATAAAAACAGGAACGTAATGCTGAAGCGTTATAAGGCACTGATGAAACCTCATTTGGAGTATTGTGAGCAGTTTTTTGGCTCCTTATCTAAGAAAATACATATAGAACATAGAACATAGAATAGTACAGCACAGTACAGGCCCTTCGGCCCACAATGTTGTGCCGACCCTCAAACCCTGCCTCCCATATAAGCCCCCACCTTAGATTCCTCCATATACCTGTCTAGTAGTCTCTTAAACTTCACTAGTGTATCTGCCTCCACCACTGACTCAGGCAGTGCATTCCATGCACCAACCACTCACTGAGTAAAAAACCTTCCTCTAATATCCCCCTTGAACTTCCCACCCCTTACCTTAAAGCCATGTCCTCTTGTATTGAGCAGTGGTGCCCTGGGGAAGAGGTGCTGGCTATCCACTCTATTTATTCCTCTTATTATCTTGTGCACCTCTATCATGTCTCCTCTCATCCTCCTTCTCTCCCAAGAGTAAAGCCCTAGCTCCCTTAATCTCTGATCATAATGCATACTTTCTAAACCAGGCAGCATCCTGGTAAATCTCCTCTGCACCCTTTCCAATGCTTCCACATCCTTCCTATAGTGAGGTGACCAGAACTGGACACAGTATTCCAAGTGTGGCCTAACCAGAGTTTTATAGAGCTGCATCATTACATCGCGACTCTTAAACTCTATCCCTCGTCTTATGAAAGCTAACACCCCATAAGCTTTCTTAACTACCCTATCCACCTGTGAGGCAACTTTCAGGGATCTGTGGACATGTACCCCAAGATCCCTCTGCTCCTCCACGCTACCAAGTAACCTGCCATTTACTTTGTACTCTGCCTTGGAGTTTGTCCTTCCAAAGTGTACCACCTCACACTTCTCCGGGTTGAACTCCATCTGTCACTTCTCAGCCCACTTCTGCATCCTATCAATGTTTCTTTGCAATCTTTGACAATCCTCTACACTATCTACAACACCACCAACCTTTGTGTTGTCTGCAAACTCGCCAACCCACCCTTCTACCCCCACATCCAGGACGTTAATAAAAATCACGAAAAGTAGAGGTCCTAGAACAGATCCTTGTGGGACACCACTAGTCACAATCCTCCAATCTGAATGTACTCCCTCCACCATGACCCTCTGCCTTCTGCAGGCAAGCCTATTCTGAATCCACCTGGCCAAACTTCCCTGGATCCCATGCCTTCTAACTTTCTGAATAAGCCTACCGTGTGGAACCTTGTCAAATGCCTTACTAAAATCCATATAGATCACATCCACTGCACTACCCTCATCTATATGCCTGACATGCTGTCATTGGAGAGGGTTCAAAGGAGGTTCGTCAAATTGATTCCGGAATGAAAGGCTTATCATATAAGGAGCATTTGATGGCTTCTGGGCCTGTACTTGCTGAAATTTAGAAAAATGAAGTGGGGGGAATCTCACTGAACTCTATCAAATGTTGAAAGGCCTATATAGAGAGGATGTGGAGAGGAGTCTCCTATCATGAGGTATTGTGTGATCAGAGGGCACAACCTCAGGATAGAGGATGTCCATCTAAAACAGAGATAAGGAATAATTTATTTAGCCAGAGAGTGGTGAATCTGTGGAATTCATTGCCACAGGCAGCTGTGGAGGCCAAGTCATTGGATATATTTAAGGTACAGGTTATTCTTGATAAATCAAGGAGTGTAAGTTATGGGGAGAAGGCAGGAGAATGAGGTTGAGAGGGAATTGGATCAGCCAAGATCAAATGGTAGAGCAGATTCGATGGGTTGAATAGCTTAATTCTGCTCCTCTGTCCTATGATCTTTTACAGGAGACAAGGTTGGAAGAGGTATAGTCAAGATCGCCATGGGAATTGGTAGGTTTATAAACAATATCAGTAGACAGAGAGATTGAGAAAGGGGAAAGAGGTGTCAGAAATGGACCAAGTGAAGTTAAGTGCAGGGTGGAAGTTGGATACAAAGATGATGAAATTTTTGAGCTCGGTGTAGGCGCATGAAGCAACACCAATGCAGTTGCATTACCAGGGAAGGCTTGAAACATGGACTCTTTCATGTAGCCAATGAATGGGCAGGGCCAATGCAGTGCCCATTACTACACCTTGAGCTTGGAGCAAGTTGGAGGAGCCTAAAGAAAGATCATTGAGGACGAGGAGCAGTTTCACCAGGCGGCAGACGATGGTGTCTGGAATCCTTGGTGGGTCCAAACTGGGAGGCCTGATAGCAGAGCTGGAAGCCATGTGGAATAAGATGGTGGAAAAGATGTTCCCAGGAAGAATACGTGGCAATGGTAGCGGGTCTGGGTAAGTACGTGCTCAAAGAGTCAGAGGGCAGCAGTGATCACAGAGTAAGAGCAGTGGGAGAGGGTCTCACTGGACTCCCATCGAAGAGATGATTTAAACTTCTTCAGGGTAGGCATCCCTCGAAGTGACTTCACAGTGGAGCAGTAAATCATTAACACAAGAGATTCTGCAGATGCTGGAAATCCAGAGTAACACACACAAAATGTTGGAGGAAATCAGCAGGCCAGGCAGCATCTATGGAAATGAGAGAAAAAAAACAGACAACATTTTAAGACGAGACCTTTCATCAGGACTGGAAAGGAAGGTGGAAGATGTCAGAACAAGTTCATGCCATCAGGTCGGAGGCTACCTAGAAGGAATATGAGGTGTTGCTCCTCCAACCTGAGAGTGGCTTCATCATGGGAGAAGAGAATTTCATGGAGTAAAATATCAGAATAGGAATTGGATAGGAATTAAAATAGTTGGCCACCAGGAAATACTGCTTCTTGCAGAAGGAGCGGACATGCTCAACAAAGTGCACCTCTGATCTACATAGGGTCTCCCCAGTGTAGAGGAGGCCGCATCAGGAGCACCACATGCGTTTAGGTGACCCTAATAGCTTTGTAGATGAAGTATTGCCTCACCTGGAAGGACAGTTTGGGCCCTGAATAGATCTGAGGGAGCAGGTGAATGGCAGGTGTAGCCACTGTTCCTGTCCTCCTCTATCACCTCTTCCACCCAACCTTCCATGAACACCTCAACCCTCCACCCTTCTTTGATGCCCCTAACTCTCCTCCACCTCTGATACCAGCTCTAATCTCCTTTGTTTCGTTACCATTCCCCTATCTGAGTCAGACAATTCTGTCCTCAGCAAATGCCTTACTTTTGTCCCCCTTCACTTGTAATCTCAGTGAGTTCCACGCCTGTCGTGATGCTGAGCTCTTCTTCTGTCGCCCCTGTCTCCGAGCCCTCTTCCTTGGCAAGGACTTTCCATCCTACACCAATGACACCTTCTCCTCTTCTTGGACAACCCACACTGGTATTCTGCCTGCTCCAGATCTTTTCATCTCTAATTGCTGATGAGACATCTACCGGTTTGACTTCAGCACTCCTCTATCCTCTTTGAATCCTACTCCCTCTGAGCACACTGTCCTCCATTTTCTCTGAACCAATCTCAACCTCACCATCAAACTCATACTTCGACTCCATTTTATCCCCCTTGGCTCAGTCCCTTCCCACCTACAACTGCAACACTTCACATACTCTCAATCTCCTGAACAGCCTTCAATTCCCTGGCCCTGGCTGCCTCATTTTCACAAAGGATGTTCAGTCCCAATACACTTCTATTCCCCAATGAAGAAGGCCTTAGCTCTCCGCTTCTTTCTCGACAGAAGATCCGACCAGTTCCCTTCCAACACTACCCTCTCCTGTCTGGTGAAACTAGCCCTCGCCCTTGACAATTTCTCTTTTGACACCTCCCACATTCTCCAAGCTCAAGGTCTAGCTGTGGCACCCACATGGGCCCCAGATATGCCTGCCTTTTTGTTGTTTACATGGAACAGTCCCTGGTAATGCTCCCCAATTCTTTCAATACCACACCGACGACTGCATTGCTGCCACTTCATGCACCCTTGCTAAGCTCATCAATTTCATCACCTTTGCCTCCAACTTTCACCCTGCCCTTGAATTCATTTGGTCCATTTCTTTTTTTAATACTTTATTTTCAAAATTTTCAAAACAAAACAATGAAATCAAAAGAACATCCCAGCTCAGACATGTGTAAAAATGAAATAAGCAAGAAAAAAGGGACATAACATTAGAGGGATGCCTATTATACAAAGTGCTCAAAAATACTAAACATTAAATCTCAAATGAGGGCCGTAAGAAATCAGCTGGGGGGAAATTGTTCATCCGCCCCCGGCCTCGTCCAGGTAGGCAAGAAGTGGATCCCAGATAGCCGAAAATTTTTTAATTGAATTTGTTCTCAGAACTTAGGTCTCTCCATCTGTATAACTGAGATCATGTCAGCCATCCATCTCCAGAAGGAAGGGGGAGAGGGTGATTTCCATTCCCTCAAGATAACTCTTTTAGCGACAGCCATCCACAGCATCAGAGACTGTTGTATGGTTGTAGAGAAGCAAATAGTAGATTGCGAACAGCCAAAGGTGGCGAGACCAGCTTCCAAGGGGAAGGATCTTTTATAGGCCTTTGAGTACCAGTCAAATATTTTGGACCAAAATCCAGTCAGTAATGGGCAAAACTAAAAGGTGTGTGACAACGTGGCCTCCGTCCCTTGGCACCTATCACACATTGGCAAGACAGAAGGGTAAATCCTATGCAATCTAAGTTTAGAGTAGTGGAGATGATGGACAACTTTAAACTGGATCAGTTGGTGTCTGCTGTTAATAGAGCAAGCCTGTATCATAGACAAACTCTTGTCCCAGGCAGCTTCAGATAATTCAATGCCCAACTCCTCTCTCCAGGCGTCTCTAATCTTCACAGTAGATGCTATAGTGCAATTATCAAACAAACGTACAAACTTAGAAATGAGATGCTTGGAGTCAGGAGGATTCTTAAGATATCAAAAAATATATGCTTCCCTGGAAGGATTTCAAAATTACAAATCTTAGATTGAGTGTAGTGTCTAATTTGTAAGTAATGAAAAAAGTGCAAATGGGGCAGCTCAAATTTCTCTTTCAGCAGACTAAATGTTGCAAACTGTCCCTCTATGTACAGGTCTTCAACAGAAACTAGACCCTTCTCCCTCCAAGCATGGTAGGTTTTATCTGACCGTGAGGGTAGAAAGGAGTGATTGAAACAGATTGGTGTTTGTACAGAGGTCTCTGGTAAATTCAGAACACTCCTAATCTGATTTGGAATTCTGACGGAATTTTTCAAAACAAAACTTAAACTTTTTGAAGTCCCAGGCTTTTCTAACTTAGAGAACAACGTGGCTGGCAAGGAGGAATTGACAACAGAGTTAGACTCCATACATAGCCACAAGGGAGCCCCAGGGGTTAGGTTATCCAGAGCCCCCTGTTGCCAAAACATTAAAGCCCTAGCATTGACAGCCCAATAATAGTGTCTAAATACAGGTAATCCCAGCCCTCCTTCAGACTTGGGCTTTTGTAAATGAATTTTCGAAATCCTGTGTTTCTTATAATTCCAGATATAAGACAAAATTATGGAGTCCAGCACCTTAAAGAAGGCTGATGTAAGAAAAATGGGGAGATTTTGACAAAGATAGAGAAACCTAGGAAGGGAAACCATTTTAATTGAATTTATATGACCAATCATGGACAGAGGTAGGGTTTTCCAACTTCCTATATTCTGTTTAAGTTTTGAAATAAACACACGAAGTTTAATTTGAATATTAATTTAGGATCTTTGGGGATTGTCAAGCAAAGATAAGTAAGTGATCTTTAACTACTTTGAATGGGACACTTTCCAAACAACTCTGTGTGTAAATGTTGGAGAAGGGCACAAAGTCACTTTTTGTCCAATTGATTGAGTATCCCGATAGTCTGCCAAAAGAGATGATTAAATCTAGAAGAAGGGGGATTGACTTTTCTGAGTTTTGGAAGTAGAGTATCACATTGTCGGCATATAAACTAATAAATGTTTCATTCCTCCCACTTTCAAACCCAGAATATTTGGGTGACTTCTTATTTTTAGGGCACGGGTCTCTACCGCGACAGCATGAAGGGCCGGCGAGAGAGGGCACCCCTGCTGAACTGAATGGTGTAGGGGAAACAGAGCTGAATTGTCACCATTAGTTATAATAGAACACATTGGGCTGGTGTATATCAGTTTTACCCTAGATATAAATGACTCACCGAACCCAAACCTGTACAGTGACTCAAACATGTAAGGCCACTCAATCTGGTCAAAAGCCTTCTGTACATCAAGGGATAAAATTGCTGCCCCACTAGCTTTCCCATGATCAGAATACATAGTATTAAGGAGGCATCTGACATTGGAAAAAGAGAATCTACCCGGGATGAATCCTGTGTGATCAGGATGAATGATAGATGACAAATGCTTATTTAATCGGTTAGCCAGCATTTTAGTAATTAACTTTCTATCAAAATTCTGGAGTGCAATGGGCCTATAGCTGGCCGGGTCTGTTTACTCTTTACCTTTCTTTAAAATGAGGGAAATGTTAGCCTCGTACGATGTTTTAGGCAAGGCTTTATCTCTCTCACAGCAAGATATCATTCTGAGGAGAAGTGGGGCAAGGATATCACAAAATTTCTTATAAAATTCGCAGCCAAATCCATCTGGCTCAGCTGCCTTGCCGGATGGAAATTACGTAATGGCAGAAGTTATTTCTTCCAATATGAAGTCAGAATCTAGGTCCTCCCTAGCAGCGTCACTAAGTTTCGGCATTACAAGAGAATCAAAGAAGTCATTCAAATCAGATTGAGTGGCATGGCATTTAGAAGTGTAGAGTTCACTGTAAAATTCTTTAAAACAGTCATTTACCTCCTTGGGGTTAGTTAACAGGGTGCCCGCCCTCGATCTAGTGCAGTGAATTGACCTTATGGCCTGAGCACCCCTAAGATGCCGTGCCAGGAGCCCCCCAGGCTTATCCCCTATTTTGAAATGCTTTTGTCTTAATTTAAGAGGAGATTATTTATTTGACTACTGAAGATACAATTGTACTCATATTTAAGCTTCATTATCTTATTATAATCTTCAGAGGATTTCAAAGCCTGGTATGTCACTTCGAGGGTTGGGAGAGTATTCTCAATCTCTAATAATCGCCCCTCTCTCTCCCTCTTAGCAGCAGATTCATATGAAATTATATACCCACGAATTATAACTTTTAATGTCTCCCAGTGTGTGGGATCTGACACCTCGTCGTTATCGTTAATTTCTATAAAATCTTTTCATCTGTTAGTGATATTTTCTATAAATTTCTTAATTTGGTCCATTTCTGACATTTCTCTCCCTTTCTCGATCTCTCTGAATCCATCAATGGAGACAAATTCACTGCCGATATCTTTTATAAACCTACAGATTACTGCAGTTATCTGGACTGTTACAGGAGACTGTTTGTCTCCTGTAAAAATGCAATTCCCTTCTCTCAGTCCCTTTGTCTCTACCTGTATCTGTTCCCAGGATAAGGCTTTCCTTTCCAGAACATCGGAAATCTCCTCCTTCTTCAAAGAATGGGCTTTAACTTCCTCCATCATTGATACTGCCCTCATGCGCATCTCCTCCATTTCTTGGACATCTGAACTCAGCCCATCTTCCCGTTGCCTTAACAGGGATAGAGTTCCTCTTGTCCTCACGTACCACCCATCAGCTTCCAGATCCCACTCATCAGTCTCCACACCTCCCACCATCTTCAATGAAACCATACCACCAAGCACATCTTTACCTCCCTCTCACTCTCCGCAGTGATTCCCTCGTCCATTTGTTGCTCCCCGCTAATTTCCCTCCTGGCACCTATCCATGCAAGTGACACAAATGCTACACCTGCCCGTTCACCTCCTCTGTCAGTTCCATTCAGGGCCCCAAAGAGTCCTTCCAGGTGAGGTAACACTTCACTTACTAATCTGTTGGGGCTGCCTACTGTATCTGGTGCTCCAAATGCAGCCTCCTATAAATTAGTGAGACCCGATGTAGGTTTGGGGAACTGCTTTGCTGACCATTTTAATTCCTATCCCCATTCCCATTTTGACATGTCAGTCCATGGCCTCCTCTGCTGCCACAATAGGGGTGATCTCAGCTTGGAGGAGCAACACTTCATATTCCGTCTAGGTGCCTCCAACCAGATGGCATGAATATCGATTTCTCAAATTTCTGGTGTTTTCCCCCTCCACTTTCCCACTTCTTCAATTCACTATGCTAGCCTCTTACCTCATCACCTCACCTGCCTATCCCCTCACATTGGTGTCCCTCCTCCTTCCCTTTCTCTCATGGTCTTCCTCATAGATTCCTTCTTCTGCAGCCCTTTCCCTTTTCCACCTATCATCTTCCAGGTTCTTACTTCATCCTCCCCTCCTCACTCACCTGGCTTCACCTGAAGAAGAGTCTCAGCCTGCAACATCGACTGTTTACTCTTTTTCATACATGCTGCCTAACTTGCTGCGTTCCTCCAGCATTTTGTGTATGTTGCTTTGGATTTCCAGCATCTGCAGATTTTCTTGTGTTGTGGCTTCACCTATCACCTTCCAGCTCATTCTCCTTCCTCTCTCTTCACCTCCTTATTCTGGCATCTTCCCTCTTCCTTTTCCAACCATGATGAAAGGTCTCGGTCTGAAACATTGACTGTTTATTCATTTCCATAGATGCTGCTAAACTATCATTTAGTCTTGACTTTCACTTTACTACTTAATTTAAATTATTAAACAATTTGTTCATTTTAATGTGCTAACCACCTTTAAATTATAAGGAGCTGTCTGTATTGCGCTTTTTCAAATTCTACAGTCCCAGAAAACTTTCTGCCCCAATGTATCATGATACAATAATGTTTGTGCACTTCTAGCGAGGACTGAATTTCCTCATTTTAAAATTTACTTTCATATTTATAAGCCATATTAAGGTAAATATGCTAAGATCACTTGTTGTCAGTTTCGGTTGATAATAGTCAGACCTAACTTGAACCAGACAACATTATCTATCTGTTCTTAAATATCTTGGCTCTATCATTCACGGCACAGAAAGCTATCAGCCAAATTCATTATCTTTTGTTGAAAGCCAGAAGATGCTATGAAATCCTGATACTGACGAAATTAATTAAGTCTGTGGCATTAATTTTTGGAAAGCAAAGTATCAGCAAAGTTCTTTAATACTCTATGATCAATAGATTTACAAACTACAAAAATTATATCCTCAAACAATAAGTATATGTTCAATACTGTCATTGTTAACATTCATATAATTATGATTTTAGTAACCTTGTATGTCAGTTCTTGAGTGGTAGCTTTCTGAGCTTGGAAATTGCACCTGTGGTTATGTTTCTTTTGCTTTTTGTGGAGTTTGCAGTCATATCACATCGACTTTTATTAGTGGCAAGAATATAATAGGTCTGCATAATAGATCTGACCTGGTGATAAATTGGTGTCACTGATTCTACTAATGCCTTCACTTTGAACCTGTACAGAATAATATAGCTAGCAATAAGGAAAAAGAACTACTCTCTTAATATGTAACTTATTTTCTTGCCTAACATATATACGATGTGTTCATGTCTTCCTATTTTAGTTTTGTAATTAATTTATTATATATATAGGTACAATGAGGGTGACTAGAAAGTATTGGGATTTTGATTTAGTGTCGCAGTCATAGTAAATGGATATTTTGGTCCACCATGTCCTTGGAAACCTCTCTTGTGCATCGACACTAACCCCACACACTACAGTAGGTCCACATCCTTCTAAGCCTTACAGCTTGAAAAGCCTTTCTCAGTGTCTCTTAAATTTAGTGATTATATCTGATTCCTCCACCTCCTCTTGCACTCTCTGTAAAAAACTACCCTTGTTCTGGAATCAGTTCTGCACATCATGGAAACCAGCCTCCCCTGTCTTCAATTCCTGCTGCCTCAGTAAAGCAGCCAACATAATTCCCCCATCCCAGATATTCTCTCTTCGCCTCCCTCCCATCAGCCTAAAAGCATGCACCATCAGGTTCAGGGACAGTGTCTATCCCACTGTTGTAAGACTATTGGACTATTCTTACCGTTGTACAATGAGAATGGATACTTAGCCTTGTGATCTACCTCTTTATGATCTTGCACTTTACAGTCTGCCTGCACTACCTTTTCTCTTACTGTAACACATTAATCTGCATTTTGTTATTGTCTCACCATGTACTATCTCAATGCACTGATATCATGAAATAATCATATGGATGGCAGGCAACACAAAGTTTTTCACAGTGCCTTGGTACATGTGACAATAATAATAAATCAATAGACCCTTCAAATACCCTCCTAATTCTCACAATAAACCCCTTCCCACTTATTTTTTGATACTACAGGAAAAACACTATCTGTCCTATCTATGGCTCTTATAATTGTATATATTTCTGTAAGGCTACTCCTTATCATCCTTTATTCAAGGGAAATCAACCACAACCTATCCAAACATGAGGAATTCTCCAGATGCTGGAAATTCAAGCAACACACATCAAAGTTGCTGGTGAACGCAGCAGGCCAGGCAGCATCTCTAGGAAGAGGTACAGTCGACGTTTCAGGCCGGGACCCTTCGTCAGAACTAACTGAAGGAAGAGCTAGTAAGAGATTTGAAAAGTGGGAGGAGGAGGGGGAGATCCAAAATGATAGGAGAAGACAGGAGGGGGAGGGATGGAGCCAAGAGCTGGACAGGTGATAGGCAAAAGGGATATGAGAGGATCATGGGACAGGAGACGCAGGGAGAAGGAAAAGGGGGAGGGGGGGAAAACCCAGAGGATGGGAAAGGGGTATAGTCAGAGGGACAGAGGGAGAAAAAGGAGTGTGAGAGAAAGAATGTGTGTATATAAATAACGGATGGGGTCCGAGGGGGAGGTGGGGCATTAGCGGAAGTTAGAGAAGTCAATGTTCATGCCATCAGGTTGGAGGCTACCCAGACGGAATATAAGGTGTTGTTCCTCCAACCTGAGTGTGGCTTCATCTTTACAATAGAGGAGGCCGTGGATAGACATGTCAGAATGGGAATGGGATGTGGAATTTAAAGGTGTGGCCACTGGGAGATCCTGCTTTCGCTGGCAGACAGAGCATAGGTGTTCAGCAAAACGATCTCCCAGTCTGCGTCGGGTCTCGCCAATATATAGAAGGCCACATCGGGAGCACCGGACACAGTATATCACCCCAGCCGGCTCACAGGTGAAGTCTCGCCTCACCTGGAAGGACTGACTGGGGCCCTGAATGGTGGTAAGGGAGGATGTGTAAGGGCATGTGTAGCACTTGTTCCAATCTATCCAATCTCTCCTCATAACTAAAGACCTCCAGTCCAGGCAACATCTTGGTAAATCTCCTCTCCAACTCAACCATATCCTCCTCAAAATGTCGAAGCAGAACTGTACCTAACACTCCAAATGTAGAGTTGCAACCTAACATTCCAACTTTTATATTGTGTTGTATGCCTTCTTCACTGCCCTATCTAATTCTGTTGCCTCTTTCAACCCAAGGTTCTTCATGCCCGATCATTTACTGTTTCTGCCCTACCTCAATTTTACTTCCCAAGATGCATTATATTGCACTCCCTAGTGCTAAATTTGACTTGCTAATGCTCTGTTCAATTTTCTATTTATCCATATCCTACTGTAGCCTTCAACAATCTTCCTGACTATCTATAACATCTCATTTGATCAGCTGAACCACAGTACCATATGGAAATGAGGGTCTAAAGTACTATCTACATTTTTGTGTATGTTGTATAATTTTGTTCTACTAAATTAAACAGGTAGCAGAGGGGAAGCAGGGAATTACAGACCAGTTAGCCCAACATCTGTTACTGGAAAATTAATAGAGTCTATAATTAAGGAAAGTACGACTTTGAATACTCTCAGCTGTTAATTTAGGCCTATCGACTGTATATTTACTTTGAATTTGCCTATTCATTTTTCTTGAAGAAGTGAAATGTCTTTCAGTGCTATTTACACAGAAAACCAGAAGACATTTGATCAAGTACCACAGCAACTGATGCAGGAAAACTCATAATCTTTGATCTAAATTAAGGATTTGACCCAGGAATTAACTGACTGGAGACAAGAGATAATGACAAACAAAATTGTGACCTGCTTGTCATATTTATAAATCCCTTAGACGAGAGAGATAAATATCCCAAGTTTTATGAATAACACAGTGATAGGTGGCATTCCACCCAGAAGGCTGCATACAGTTTAGGAAACAATGCTTTCAAAGCTACATATTGGTGGGAGGGGGAGAAAGGGAAAGTAATTTTATCCTCACTTCAGAGGTCAGTGCCTCTGCAGGAAATCAGTGTGTCGTGGGAGACAGAAGATCTCTGGCTGTGTGCCCAGAGACCTGAGTTCTTTGGGTACAGAGCTTGAAAAAAGCAATGCAATGGACCTTTAATATTGTAAATCAGCATGTTGTTTGTTACGTCTCCCTTCTCGCTGTGAAATGGAGGCATTTCTTTTTCCCTTATTAGGGAGAGAGAGAGCCTGTGGTATGTCGAATTACCCGGTGAACAAGTAGTCTTTGGGGTACTGCAAGTCTGTGTCTTTATTGATGCTTTGCTGCACGCTTGAGTGCTCAGTGGAGGGCACCAATGCTTATTTTTGCTGGTGAGGGAGGGGGGATCATTGCTTTGCTGCTACTTATGCATGGGAGGGGGAGCTGGGGGGGGCTTCAGGCTTCTAACATTTAACTGTCTTTTATTCTTTGGGGCACTCCTCTGTTTTCATGGATGGTTGCGAAGAAAAAGAAATTTAGGAAGTACATTGTATACATTTCTCTGACATTAAATGTACCTTTGACATTTCATTGGAATAGGAATGACCACAAGGAACTAAGGGAAGGTTTAGTTTATAGAATTTTTGGAGTGGTAAATGAAGTTCATTTAAATGTTTTAATTACTTTGTATATTTATACTTATTATTTTAATTTCACCTTCTTTGTAGTTTTAATAGTAAGGGTATTTTTAATCGTTTTGAAATGTTTTGTATGTTCCTGAAAAACTCAAGGTAATTTATTATTGGCTAAACTGAGGAGAAGGGGAAATAACCTCCCCACATGTCAAAAATTCTTCTGCATTTTTGTGGGTGGATTTATTTTGCTTCACCTCTGACCTAGCATGAGGCAGAGAAGGTGGCCAGAAGGTTCTACTACTGCCAGGTTCTGCCTATATCTTCACAACATCTTTGCATTTGCTTTTGAAGTTCTAAGTAAACAAGTAAGGATTTATTTTTTTATGGTTCTTTTGTAGATGATAGATGACTTACCGCAAGATACTGGACAATTCTGCTGCTACTCCTCTCCTCAGGAAGGGGGGGGGGGGCGCAAAAGAAAGGAAATTATGGCCCAGTTAGCTTGACCTCAGTGGTTGGGAAAATGTTGAAGTCAATTGCTAAGGATGAGGTTTCAGAGAACTTGGCAGTACGTGGTACATTAAACAAAAGTCTGAATGATTTCCTTCAGGGACTAACAAGCAGGTGAGACAAAGGAGAATCAGTGGATGCTATGTATTTGGATCTTTTTGAAGGCCTATGACAATGTGTCACACATAAAGCTGCTTAGCAAGATAAAAGCCCATGGTACTACTTGTATGGATAAACATTTGCTGATTGGCAGGAGGCAGAGTGGGAATAAAGGGAGTCTTTTCTGATTGGCTGCCAGTGACCAGTGGTGTTTGGCAGATGTCGGTGTAGGGACTGCTTCTTTTTGCATTGTATGTCGTTGACTTGGATGATGGAATTCATGGCTTTGTGGCCAAATTTGCAGACAATACCAGGATAGGTGGAGGGACAGAGCTGTTGAGAAAGCAGAGAGTCTGCAGAAGGACTTAGACAGATTAGAAGAATGGGCAAAGAAATGTCAAAAGGAATAGTGTTGGGAAGTGTCATTATGCACTTTTGTAGAAGGAATAAGGGTGTTTAGATTATTTTCTAAATAGGGAGAACATTCAAAAAGGGTCTTGGAAGTCCTTGCGCAGATCTCCCTAGAATTTAACTTGCAGGTTGAGTCAGTGGTGAGGAAGGCAAAGGCAATTTGAAGAAGACTAGAATATAAAAGCAAGGTTGTAATGTTGGGGTTTTATAAGATATTGGTCAGACCACACTAAGTATTTTAAGCAGTTTCAGGCCACTTATCTTAGAAAAAAATGTGTTGGCATTGGAGAAGGTCCAGAGGGTGTTCACGAGAATGATTCTGAAAATGGAATGGTTAATGCATGAGGAATGTTTGGGCATGTGTTGAGTTCATGCATGAGGAGTGTCAGGAAGAATGAGATAAAGAAGGAAATGGATCAGCTATGTTGAAATAGCAGAGCAGACTTGATGGGCCAAACAGCTTAATTCTGCTTCTATGCCTTATGTTCTTATGATCTTAAATCTGTGCCTTTGCTTTAAAGTCAACAACAGCAATTTGATGGAACGTTAAATGTAGTAAGTTTGAAAGACCAATTAGATAGGGAGAGATCTTTTGGAAATATCTTCAAACTGTTTTCAGTATGGGTCAATGACTGAATGAATGGTACTCAAGTAGGAGGAGAAGATGGCGATGCCACGCAGCTCGCGTGGCCACTCCCGTGAATGACATCTGTTATCTGTCAAGTAGGGTGCTGTGCACAATCCTGATTTGATGGAGACAGACGTGAGAGAATGGAGGAACATCTGGAGAAACTTCTGAAATGCCTTTTTCGCTGCCGCTGTTACTGTGTGATCCAGAATCTCCGGAGGGGAAGCCCCGAATCCTCGGCTTTGCTTGTTGCTCAGCGGCCGGGACGGGGTCAAAGCGCTCGGCAGGGATGGTGCTCGGTGCTCGGTGTCGATGGGCTGGTCAGAGGCTCGAAGTTTTTGGACGGACATAGAGTCGGCTATGGTCGGGTGCTTCCAATGCATCGACAGTGTTGGAGTCTGGAGGTTTATGGCAGAGAGAGTTTCTCTCTTCTGCCGCCTGCTATCGGGGACTATCGGGAGTTGATCAGAACTTTGAGACTTTTTTTTACCATTCCTGTGGTCTGCTCTTTATCAAATTATGGTATTGCTTTGCACTGCTGTAACTGTATGTTATAATTATGTGGTCTTGTCAGTGTTAGTCTTTAGTTGGTCCTGTTTTTTTTGTGATATCACTCTGGAGGAACATTGTATCATTTCTTAATGCATGCATGCATTTCTAAATGACAATAAATGAGGACTGAGTGTCCTCATAATCTAATCTAATCTAAGTCCTGGGAAATTGCAGAAGTTAGGCATACTTTAATTTCAGTATCAGAATCAGGTTTATTGTCACTGACATGTTGTGGAAGTTATTGCTTTGTGGTAGCAGTACAGTGCAAACATAAAAACATTACTGTAAGTTACAATATGAAATATATAAAAAAATTCCTGTACCTTAATAATGGAACATTCCATTAATGCAGGGAATAAATTTTCACCTGATAAGCATTGTTCTTCCATTGCCCTTAGAAAAACATTTAAGGGATGCTCTGGTGAACTGATTCTTTTGTATTTGTTACATTCACCCATTTTACTTTTTAATATCATCATTATCATTGGGTTTGAAAAGGAAAAAAAATCAGATGCTGGAAATCCATATTAAAATCCATATGAGAAACATTTAAGATCAGGTTGCATCTGTAGACAGAGAAACAAGTTTAGTCTTTTGGGCCTGACACCTTCGTTCTGACAAAATGCCTCAGCCACGGAACATTAACCCTGCTTCTCCTTCCACAGCTGTTGATTGACCTCTGGAGTGTTTTCTACTTTTTGGAAGTTTATTTCCCTGTGCCTTCAGGCTTGCTTAAGAAATTTGGATCATTTTCACATTAAATTTCTTATCTATTTCAAAATATCTATAGTAAATTATGCCAAATGGCTTGATCTTTTTAAATTACCAATATCACTTTCACTCATTGCCATAAATCCAACAACAACTCCTTTCATTGGCTCCCCTTCAGTTGACATTTACCACATTATATTCTCTTCTAACTTCTTTGCTCCTCTATTACTTTTCCACAACAACATGACCACTTTGAGATCATAAGGTTCCAAATAACTATTTTTATCCCTATACATGGTAAGTTTCACAAGAGTAGATTGTTTTAAAATTGGGGGAACATAAAACCAGAATACCTCTGGCCTTCAACATTAATGGAAGGTGGGACAAGCAAGGTGAACACTGATCGTGTGTAGGCCAGTCGATCAGAATCAGAATTAATATCATCGGCATGTGTTGTGAAATTTGTTAACTTTGCAGCATCAGTACAATGAAATATATGATAAATAAATATAGAGAAAAAAATTGAGCTTATATGTCTATAAAATAGCTGTTAAAATTAGTGCATAAAACAGAAATAAAAAATTAGTGAGGTAGTATTTGTGGGTTCAATGAAACTTCATAAAACATTTGTACTACATTGTAGGAGGACCACACTCCTAGGAAACTTTCTGTATATGCCAGTTCCTGTAACATTCCTTTTTTTCCCCATTGAATTCTGTGTTATAAGTGTAAATGTAATACAATGGTTCTTGAATAATTGCTGCTATTCAGTTCTTGAACCAACTAACAAAACCCTAATCACTACAGTTTAGCAACAGTATATCCACTTTGACCACTAAATGGATTGAGCTTTGTTTTTGTCTAATTGCATTTTTTTGTAAAAAATTGTGTATAATTTATTATTAATTCATGTTCTCTCTTCTGAATGCTGCTTATACAATGCTTGTATATGTTTCTGTGATGGTGCTGCAAGTAAATGTTTCATTATACCTTCGCCAACACATATTGTACACATGATAGTCACTTTGACTTTGACTTGGATGATGGGAGGTTTTGCCATCAACAACAATGCTCCTACGGGTGCATGGTCTGTAAACAAGGGAACGTTGACTGTCCCTAAGGCAACGTTGACTGGCAACTCTTGCGACCCCGCTGGTGCCAATCTGTGTCAGTCTCTGCTGTTCCTTTTGATTCATCAGCTACGTGGGAGGGGGAGCCTGCAGAATGGGCGGTAGGTTGCTCTTAATATTGTACTGCCCTGGTTTGTGTACTGGGACGTCCATGGTCAGTCCCAATCAATGAAGGACTAACTCTGACTGTATTGCTGACTGTAGGCAGAAATAAAAGGTTAAAAATAAACTGCCTGAGTAATTGCTGAGTTCTTCCAGCAGTTTGTTTGTTTTTTGCTGCAGATTCCACCATCTGCAGTCTCTTGTCTCCAAAGAGAAGGGACTGTTATAAATAACAAGAAGGTTGCTCTATCAGTTTCCAAAACAAATCCCTTAACTGCCTTCCTGGTGTGAACTGGAAGCTTGCAATCATTGTCCTTGCTAAACTCGTTTAGTTCTTTGTGTACACTTCGTGTTTATTTCCTTTCTCATGAATTCTGTATCTGAAAAATTTTGAGTTTTGTAAGGGTGAATTTCTGTTATCTAATCTGCCATAATATGGGGATGCACTGCATATTGTTGAGTGACTCAGATATTATCTGATTCCAGTTTTAACATTACCCATTTTTATTTCCTGGCCTATGGCCAACTCATCATCTCAAGGGAGCAAAGAAATACTAGACACCTTTCATGAACTAAACAAACTAGGAATCTATCCCCAGACCCCATAATGTATGTTGTCATCCAGTATATTAATGTATACAGTATGACAATAGTTTTGTTACAAATGTCTGAAAACTTCATCGTTCTTCATATATATGAAACCCATCCCTGCTCTTTTCCCCAACCGAGAACATGTTAATAGATCCTTCTCTGAAGTGTTTTGATATTATAGGTTTTGAAGAAAACTGAATAACTTCTAAAATATCTTCAATCTCAATCAGAATCAGAATCGGAATCAGGTTTAATACCATCGGCATATGTCATGAAATTTGTTAACTTAGCGGCAGCTGTACAATGATAATATAGAAAAAAATAAATAAGTAAATCAATTACAATAAGTATATGTATATTAAATGGTTAAACTAAAAATAGTGCAAAAACAGAAATAACATTAAAAAAGTGAGGTAGTGCTCATGGGTTCAATGTCCATTTAGAAATTGATGGCAAAGTAGAAGAAGCTGTTCCTGAATCGCTGAATGCGTGCCTTTCAGTTCCTATGCCTCCTTCCTGGTGTTAGCATTGAGAAGAGGGCATGTCAAGGGTGATGGCTGTCCTAAAAAATGGTTGCCACCTTTCTGAGGCACTGCCTCTTGAAGATTCTCAAGATGGAGCTGACTAATCTTACAACTTTTTGTAGCTTCTTTTGAATCCTGTGCAGTAGCCCCCCAATTCCCATACCAGACAGTGACGCAGCCTCTCAGAATGCTCTCCATGGCACATCTGTAGAAGTTTTTGAGTGTTTTAGGTGACAAACCAAATCTGCTCAGACTCTTAATGAAATATAGTTGCTGTCTTGCCTTCTTTATAGCTGCATCGATGTGTTGGAACCAGTTTAGATCCTCAAAGTCCTTGACGCCTAGGCTAATCTTCTTGAAGTCTTAACAAAGTAATATGGGGCTGGATGGTGGCACAATGTCATTGGCACCGGACCCGGGAGTGGAGGTTCCTGGGTTCGAAACCAGTTGGGTCCGCTCCCGAGTACGCTTTCCATCCATGCCGGGTTGAGAGTCCAGATCGCAACTCAACCTTGTAAAAATAAAAGGGAAAAATACTGCGAAAATGTCTGTGTGAGGAGTGACATGCTGCACAGTCTGTCTCTCTCGCTACGTGCCTTGTAAAAAGCCATGAAAAAGACATCATCATGGAAGCACACACAGGCGTACATGCAAAGACGCGCACGCAGGCACACGCACAGACTTGCACGCACACAGGCACACACCAAAAAAAACCAAAGTATATGATAGCCAAACTAACTACATACATTAGTGCCTTCAGCAACAGTGAATTTCAGGATCAATGTTGATAGTTGTTTCTAGTTCATACTGGTGTTCTGAAGCCAGTTCGCTGTATTAGTCATTTTGCTTGGGTTGCTTTTTGTATTTGATGTTTATTTTATTAGTTGCTCTATGAGGTCAGATAGTGTAAACAATTGAAATAGTAACAAGTCTTAAAAGTGCTTATAGTGTTTGATGTTTAGAATCTATGTGAACTTATGGGATCTAGTTCTGTCTGTTCTGAGAGTACAATAGCCCTTTACTTTCAGGTGAATCAGAGGACCTGTAACTCTGCAATTATTGCTGTGCAAATTAGTGACATTATGTTAAGAAAACGAAAAAATTAATAAAATGGATGGAGGGATAGAGGACTACTGGGAAATTCCGACGAGAATGGACAAACTGGATAGACTGAGTGAAGACCTGATTGTTAAAAGTACGGTACAGCTGGTATCTTTTTCCCAAAGCTTAAATGTCTGATACCAAATGGCAAGCATTTAAGACAAGAGGAGTTAAATTCAAAGAAGATGTTCAGGACATTTTTTTATAGAAAAACACTGAGTAATGGATGCCTAGAATATATTGCTAAGGGTACTGGTAAAGGCAAATATGATATAAAACTCTAAGAGATTTTTAGATAGGCAGAGAATGGAGGGATTTGGATATTGTGTCGGCTTTTCATTAGGCATATAATACTAATCAGTTTAGTTCAGCACAACATTGTGAACTGAATGTCTTGTTCCGATGTTCTACGTTTTATGTTCTATGATATCAAGATTCTTCCTCAGATTTTCAGAGGTTACCAACGAATATGGACAATATGCATGAAACAGTGTCAATTTTCCTGTTAGTGATATGGAAGTTTTCTGGCACAAATGTAAATATTGTGAGGGAAGGATGGAGTAAAAAATAGAGTCATAGAGCGCTAGAGCACAGAAACAGGCCATTCAGCCCATTGAGGCCACCTAAACTACTGTCCCATCTACCTGCACTAGGACCATAGCCCTCCATACCCCTCACTCCCATCCACGTATTTAGCCAAATTTTTCTTAAATGTTGAAATTGAACCCATATCCGCCACTTCCATGTGTCAGGCAAGTTAACAGGAAACAAATAGAAGCAGGAATCCAACAAAGTATAATTACATAGCAAAAAAAAAACGGTTGGAATGACTCTGCAAGTCAGGCAGTATCTGTACAGGGGAAGCAATGATCAACATTTGAGGTTGAGGCCCTGCATCAGGTTATCGTCATCGACAATATTGTAACAGTGATACAGCAGTTGTCACCTAAAGGTCGATGAGTCATTATTCCTGTTTAAGCATTGGATCATCCCATACTCGTCCACGGGCTAGTTTCTGGGTGCAATGGTGATGTCTGGTGATGTGGCAAGGATTGCCGTGGTCTACCTTAGAAAAAGAGATGGAGGAAAAGAGGATGGACCAGAATGGGTGGTAAAAGGCATAAGACTGAAAAGTCCATTAGAAGTTGTTATGAGATTGCACTAAATACCAGGCCACTGAAGATTGCCAAGGCGGAGCAATGGAGAGATTGTGGAAGTATTTGAATTTAAGAACTATATTTTGAAGGTGAGCAAGACATATTTAAAAGTATATGCATATCAATCGGTCCTTGTACATCACACACAAAAACATGGTGATTGAAACCATGATGTATAGGACAATCTGCAATGTAACTATCACTGGGCAGGAAATGGGCCAGGAGGCACAAGAGAATGGAAACTAATTCAATGATGACTCACTGCCTATGCGGAGGTGCAGGGGAGCAGGGAAATGAACAACCAGAACTGAAGGTACTGAAGCAAGTACTTCTGAGATGGAAAAAAACACCTTTACAGTTGAGAAGACCTCAGAGGTCAAGAAGATATCAAAAGACTGATGGAATTTGTAAGTGGTTGAATTAATAGCTGTGGTCACGAATATAAATATTTAATCTTTGGAAACATCTATGTGTATAAGAAGTACATGGTTTTATTTCCTTTTGAACAAGGAAGCCCAGTAGTGTTTATAAATAACATTCCTTTAAGAATGGAGTTAACCACATTGTATGATCTTGAGCTATTGCTATTAAGAGTTCTTTCTTTCAATTAAAGATATTCTATCAGTTGTTCTGCCACTGTTATTTTTTTAAGTTAGTAGCAACATAAAAGAGTAGACATTTTATGACAGGCAGTTACAGCCTGACTATTTCTAGTACACAATATATAAGGGAACTAAAGCTTCCTCTCCCCTAAATCTCCCATTAACCCCTTGCCCTTCCTAATCCAAACTTGTGATGCTGTAGTTTTTTTTTCCACAGGCAATAAACACTTGTACTTAACAGCACAATATTGTGTCTACTGGAAATTTGAAATAAAAATAAAAAATTCTGGAAATACTCAGCAAATGAAGTTGTACCAGTAAAGAATGAAACAGATATGCTTCCTATCCATTAAATTTCATATGAGCACAGAGAAGTTGGAGGAAAAATATAGATTTGAAGATAGAAGAAAGGAGTAGTGCAGGAGAGAACAAAGAGAAAAGTCTGTAATATGGGAAAAGCCTAAATGAGAATGAAAGGATGACCGCGCAAAGTGAAAGACGCTGGTGACGAGACAAGTAAACAGACAAAATGTTAACAAATGAGAAAAGAATGATCATTATGAGAAGTCACTAAAGGACTACAAAAAGTGGTGGATATGGCTCAGTCCGTCATAGGAAGTGCACTCCCCACCACTGAGCACATGCACGAAGAGCACTGCCACAAGAAAGCAGCATCCATCATCAAGGACCCCCACCATCCAGTCCATGCTCTCTTCTCAGTACTACCATTGGGAGGGAGGTACAGGAGCCTTAGGTCTCGTACCCACCAGGTTCAGGAACAGTTATTACCCTTCAACCATCAGGCTCCTGAACCAGTGTGGACAACTTCGTTCACCACATTACTGAATTGATCATTGAACACAACTTATCGGCTTGCTTTCAAGGAGTCTACAACTTATGTTCTTCGTATTATTTATTTAGTTATTATTATTATTGCTGTTTTTATTTTGGATTTGCATAGTTTGTCTTCGTTTGCAGATTGATTTCATGCCTATCTTTGTTTGTATGTAGTTTCCATTGATTCTGTTGTATTTCTTTGTTCTAGTGTGAATGCCTCCAAGAAAATGAATCTCAGGGTAGAATTTTGTGACGTGTATGTGCTTTGACAATAAATTTACTTCGAACTTTGGAAATTCTGTGGAAGTCCGAAACCTGAAGCTGTGGAAGACAATTATTGGTACCAGAAAGAAGGAAAATTTAGCACAGTTTCTTGCGCTTAAATGAAGATCTATTGCAAATGGAGAGGGAGAGGAGGAGAGAGAGGTCAGAAGGGATGGAGGACTAATGTAATATATGCGTAGAATCTCGGGGCCTCATTGATTAAATGGAGGTGTTTAGCAATTTGAGTTTGATCTGGTATGGAGGAGAGCACCTTGTTCAATAAATTCTGAAACAATCCTCTGCTGTTTCCGCCTTTGTTTTATATGTGATTCTATCACTTTTATTAAACACTTTGTATAGTTTTATTCTTTCAAGTTATCCCTCCTTTCCGGTTGAGGAACTTGGTCCCATGAGCAGTACAATAGTGACGGTGAACCCTGTCTTTACCTGCTGAAATATGCACAGCTAACAGACTGTAAAGTGGTGGAAGTTATTGTAGACAGGTGAGGAATATTCACGAGGAGGAGTCAAGAGTAAAATTATTGTCTCTTATCTTGGCTCCACCTTAAGGAGCTGGACTCAGAATATCCATTGTTTCACATTCAGTTCTTCATGCTCTGCTCCAATCCAATACTCAAGCCTATAGTTTTGTTCATGTCTGGTTTATTATTAAAGCCTACAATGGGTGCCTCTATCCCTGCTCTGAGTGATCACCGAGATGGATATGTATATTTTGTTGACTGCTAACTTCATACTTAAAAGAATTCATGTGTCTGGAAACGTAGAGGAGGTTGACACAAATGCAGAGCAGCAGAGCTGTTTCAGCAGTGAGTGATAACTGTTTTGATAAACAGCAAAATAACCAGTCACAAGGGGGTCACACGGTCAAGAGAGAGCAGATATTTATCGTGGCAAGGCAACAGGGTAACTGGAGGCTTGGAGGATATGGTTGAGTCTAGCTGTTTCAATGACAGAACAAAGATTGTGGATTAGAGCTGGGTTTAAATAGGCTGCAGGTGATGAGGTGGGAATAAGTAGCAGGTAACTCCTGTTAGTTGTATGGAGGATAGGAGGAACCTGCATACGCAGGCCTGACAGGACACCTCCTTACAGGCAGCCTCCAACTGCCCACGATGATCTGGATGTGTCCTGTGGAACTCCTTGATGATTGGTGGATCCAAGATTTAACTGGATGGAATACACTATCTCTTCTCCAAGCCGTCCTTTTCCCAGTCAGTCAGGTACAACCTATCCATGGTGACTTGAATCCATCAACTGGTAAACCATGTACACTGGACCACCTTCCACCACCCTCGCCTCAGGGGGTGTAGACTGGTCCATGGACAACAGGCTCGAGGAAGATAGGGGTGAGCCTGAGGGACGGTGGCAGTTGGAGATGGTAAGTGACTGGACTGATGTGATCGGTAAACTAGAAGAGACCAATGAACTGGGGTGAGAGTTTGCTGGAGTTGGTGCGCAGGGAAGATCTCAGGTGAACAGCCAGCGACAGTCTCCAAGCCAGAGTAGTGTGGCTGGGCACTGATGGTGGTTAGCCGGGTGGCAGCTCTGATGGCCCTCCATGCTCTCTTCCAAGCTTTTCAGCATTGTCAAACCAAGGCCCTGGTGGATGGGACCTCTACCATTGGCTCCACCGTGGGGAACAATGGGGATTAGAAGCCATCAAGCACTTCAAAGGGTGACATACTGTGGCTGAGGAAGTGTGTAGATTGTGGGACAGTCCGGTCCAGGACAGATACTTCTTCCACGTGGAAAGGTGAGAGGCAGTGAAGCATCACAGAAGTCACTCTACTTATTAATTAGTTCTTTCTGACTGACTGCTGGTCTGCAGGTGATAGCCAGAGGACAAACTCACTGAGGTGCGGAGGAGGGAGCAGAAGAGGGAGACAGATTGTTGTTCCCGGTCTGACACAGTGTCCTGATCGAAGCCATGGAGATGAATATGTTGGAGAGCCAGATGTGTCGTCTCAGTGGCTGACAGTGGTTTGGGGAGGGCAATGAAGTGGACAGCCTTGGAGAACGAGTCCTTCACTGTGGTCCATCAGAAAGTGGGAAACCCATGATAAGATCCATGATGATGTGGGACCACAGGCGTCAGGAGACCAGTAGGGGCAGCAGGAGCCCAGAGGGCTACTGGATGGAGAAATTGACTGCGTACATTGAGGGCAGGCAGCGATGAACTGATGTACATTTGTTATCATGGTGGGCCACTAGAAGCGATATCACAGACAATTCAGAGCCCTTCATGCACCTGGATGGCTGGAGGGGTTGAGGTATGGACCCACTGAAGTTCCTCAGAACGCACAACCTGAGCGAACATGCAGTTGTCAGGTGTGTCATTCGGAACAGGCTCATGCCGTAGAGCCTGGCAGATCTGGTTCTCCAGGTCCCAGATGATCAGGGCGAGGATCTGTGAGGATGGAGTGATGGGCTGAGGGTCAATCTTTGTTTCAACTACGTCGAACTGTTCTGATGGGGCATCTGCTTTAGTGTTCTTGGAGCTGAGTTGGTAGGAGATGGCGAAGTTGAATTGCTCGAAGAAGAGGACCCAGTGAGCCTGACATGGGTTAAGTCGGTGGGTCTACTGGATGGATATGAAGTTCTGGTGATCAGTCCAGATCAGGAATGGCTTGATGTTTCCCATCAGCCAATGTCTCCATTCCTGCAGGCCCATTTGATAGCGAGTAACTTTCTGTCTCCTACTCCATTAACAGCACTGTGCAGAGTTTGAACTTGTGCAAGAAGAAGACATAAGCATGTGTCTTCCTGTCCGGCCCTTGCTGGGAGAGGATGGCCCCAACACCCACGACAGATCCGTCCACCCCTCCCACAAAAAGACCAGAGGGATTTGGATGCTGGAGAACAGGAGGGGCAGTGAAGTATCTTGAGTTCCTTGAAAACATGGTTCTCTGCAGCAGACCCGGCTATCCACGAGTTAGGTGATTTGGTGAGGGAGCTGAGAGGAGTGGCGATTTGGCTATAGTTCCTGATGAATTAGCGGTAGAAGTTGGCAAAACTTAAGAAGCATTGGAGCTGATTGAGGAAAGTGCAATCATTCCTGTTGGTGAATCATGCATCTCCAAATTAAGGTTAATAAAATATGAGGGAAGCCATGACACTTTTGGATACGTGCATGTGTAACTGATCCTTAGGAATCACCTCATTCTAAGAACAATGCTTGCTGCCTTTTCAGATTGCAATTAATTGCTAAATTTGTCTAAACCAACCAGTGATGTTCTGGATAAAGACCTAGTTTTACTGTTTTAACAGTGTAAAATCACTACTTGATCATGGTAAGTTTATCAAAGCTTTCATATCATAGTATTAAAGGCAACAAAGTTATGGGCAATTATTATAGGAAATGGTAGTTCAATAGTTGGGTGAAGGAATTCATTTGCCCTTCGCCATGAATTTCCAGTCAACATTCAATCAGACGTGTGCTAGTTAAAGGTTAAGCATATGACATTAATGGATCTCCTATAAATTTATTGTTCTACTTAGTTATCAGTTTGCACGGGATAATAAGATAGTCAAATAACACCCATAAAATGTATGAACAATTCATACTGAATAACTAAATAGTACAGCAAGGCTTAATGATGTTAAAAGGGCTTACATAATTTAAATTAAATCCAATATATGAGTTCTAATGTCACCAACTTACTCCTGGTATTCCAATGTACCAACAAACTATAACTGCATCAGAGCACATCTGCTTACATTTTTCTAATTCTGAGTATAATTTCAGCCTGAATCCAAAGACACATGTAAACCCATCATCTGAGCAAAATCTAACCATCTAAAATGATAACTAAAATCCTGTATCACGCTTATGAAGAAAGAAATGCTTCTTGAAACAGGCAGGCTGTCTCGACACCCGGACACAAACCATTTTTAAAATGATAGGATACAGCACTGATTCCTGTTCTTTTTATGAGTCTACTAGTATGAGCTAAGGAAATGGAAATCTGTCAGTCTAGCTTCTGTGGGGAGGGAGAATTTGAAGTTGGCTGATAGTATAAGTTTGCAAAAAGATGGCTTTACATTGACAGCATTTTGCTGGTGTTCCCAATTGTGTGTGTGCTTTGATTATACTGTCATGTCAATGCCATGGGAACATTTCTGTACCTTCAGCGATGCATCTTGTTCAAGGTAGTCATGCACCGACCAGAATGACACTTCAGTAACATGCTGGGAGAACTCTCTCTTTTCAGCTGAAATGCAAAATCATAACTTGGCAACCTCTTCAGATTGAAATGAAAGATCTCCAAACCATTTTGAAAAGAGCATGAGGGAAATCCAGACCATCATCTATCTCTTAAGTACTATATGCAGAAATAGACAATGAAACTGAAAACTAGGAAAGGTTTATAATGGCAGGCTAAATCTACAAGAGGTATACTGCATTATAACTAGTGTCAGAATTAACTGAGAGCAGGAGGTGTAATGTATGGATTTATTTCTTTAAAAGCAATGACACCCCCCTTAGCACCACGTATTGATCTGTTGTCTATACATGCGCTGTTGTCTACACGTGCACATTGCTCTCTCTCTCTCTCTCTCTCTCTCTCTCGCTCGCTGCAATGTGAATACACGAGTTAAAGCCATCTCCTGCATGCGTGCTTTCATTTAATATATATGTAGTCGTGCACAGAAACAAAATTGGTGAACCAGGATGTCAGACAATATCACGAACTACATTGACAGTTATTGCATGAGTATGGGACGAAACAGCAAGCGTTTAACAGCAGGAGAAAGCTATCACAAACGCTAACAAAGGAATGGATGAGTAACAGTAAAAGACACACTGAATTTAAAGTGAAAATAACATGGCGATGGCTTCAGTCAGGAAAGTTTTACAGCGCTAATGAAGGCTGGGAGTGCTATATCAAGAGGTTTGAACTGTATTGTAACGCATACAATGTGGACGAGCAAAAGAAGCCCCTACACTTCTTAGCTTAATGGCCCAAGAACGTAGTTTCTTACACAACTTAGTAACCCCTGCAAAGCTAGCAAGCAAGACTTTCAATGAAATTGCATATTACTTGAGGCCTAATCTGCTAGTAATAATTGAGAGTTAGATTTTACAAAAGGACCCTATCAAAAAATGAAAGCCTTTCTGAATATATAGCAGAACTGGGCAAACTTTCCCAGTACTGTGACTTTAGAAACGGACTTCTTGATTCATTAAGAGACAGGCTTGTATGTGGCATGCATTGTTAAAGCCCTCAAGCTCAAACTGGCAGAAGGAGACCTAACCTTAGAACGGGCATTGACCATCACAGTATCATTAGAGACTGCAGGAAAACTTCAGTAAAGAAGATTAGAATGTGAAATGGACAAAATGTCCCTGAATGGTGCAAAAAGCCAAATATGTTATCGATGTGGCAAATCCTCCCATGAAGCAAATGACTGTTGGTTCAAAAAAAGAGCTTGCAGAAAGTATCATAGACAAGGTCACATAGAGAGAGTGTGCAAGGCAGACAAAAAGCAGAACTGAATGAAAAGTATCAAACACAAAACCAAGCAAATGCATTAAGTTACTGAATGTAAAACAGAATCAGACAACATAGAGTCTGACAAAGGTGAACTGTCATGCCTAGAACTGTATAGAATAACTGAAGCAGATCACAAAATTATTTGGATCACAATAGATGTGTCTGGTGTAAAATTAAAAATGGAGCTGGATACAGGGTCAGTTTTGTCCATAATTCCAGAGGCTGACTACAACAGATTGTTTTCTAAGAGACCATTAGAGAAGACCTCAGTGATGTTAAAGACTTACACAGGTGAAAAAGTCTCTCCTAAGGGTAAACTGAAAGTAAATGTGATGTATGGAGGCCAAACACAACAGTTAGACCTTTATGTGTTGAAAAGTGGAAGGCCAGCACTTTTTGGGTATGAATGGTTGAGAAAGATCCAACTAGACTGACACTCAGTCAAAGCTCTCAGTGCGACATCAACTGGCAATGCAGCCCAAATGGTAGCACTATCTGGAGACTGTCACAGCTGCTTAATGCTAATGGGAATAGATAAACATATCAAATACTTGGCCAAAAACTGTTCAGTATGTCAAGAAGTTCAATATGCACCCCCACAGGCAGCATTACATCCATGGGAGTGGCTGCCATTCATGGATTCCATGTTTCAGACTGCTGTGGATACTCATTCGAAGTGGCTGGAGGTTATACCAATGAAGTCAACAACGGCAGCAAAGACTGTCTCCGCTCTGAGGACTATCTCCACCAGAAGCAGCTTACCCAAACAGATTGTGAGCGACAACGGATCACGATACATATCTGAAGAATTCCGACTATTCAGGAAGAAAAATGGCATCAGACATTTCAAGTCAGCTGCTCATCACCCAGCAATGAATGGGTTAGCTGAAAGGTTTCTTCAAACCTTCAAGAAGTCCATTAAAGCTATGGACAAGGAGGACGTTTCCCTAAAACACAGGGTGGACAATTTTTTGTTTCTGTATCAGAACTCTGTTCATGTGACAACAAATAAAACACTTGCAATGTTGTTCATGAACAGGAATCTGAGATCTTGCATAGATCTCCTGAAACCAGATCTATGGAGGGAAGTGCAGAATAAACAGTTCAGCAGAGTTGCCAAGTGAAGCAACAAGGAACTTTGAGATTGAACCCAGGAAGTCCTAGCGTGTGGTCACCGAAAAGACAAGTGGACACCCAGTAGAATAGCTACAAGAACTTGGCCACTGATGGACACAGTAGATATTGGAGATCAGACATGGAGATGTCATGTTGACCAGATACTAGATGTTCAACCAAAGAACACACCTGAGTCGATTACATCCAACAAGACAGGCGCATTACAGTCACTGGAATTACTTCTCAGTGATGATGTCACTGACAGCAACGTGACACCAGAAACCACGAACGTTGTCTTGGACAAGGCACCTACCAAACCTAATACCACTCCATGGGTCCAAAGGCGCTATCCTGAAAGAAGCAGAGCAACACCCAAAAGACTGAACCTTTAGTACTGTGAAGTTCATTATGGACGCTTATTGTGAAAGCATGTTTATTTAGAATGTGGGTTTATGAAATGGAAATTTGTACATGTACAGTTTTATGTTGCATTAATCTAAAGGGGAGGAAGTGTAATGTGCTTCGAGAGCAATGGCCCCCCACCCCCCTTAGCACTACATATTGATCTGTTGTCTACACATGCAGATTGTTCTCTCTCTCTCTCACTGCAATGTGAATACACCAGTTAAAGCTATCTCCGGCGTGCGTGCTTTTATTTAATATATATGCAGTTGTGCACAGACACAAGAGAAGGAACTTGGGAAACTAAAAGTTTCTGGGCAGCTAATTTTCTGGCTATATCTTATTCTGCAGATATGCACAAAGATGACAGTATAAGTGACAGCAAACGACAGGAATACTGCAGAAGCTGGAAATTCAAGCAACACACATCAAAGTTGCTGGTGAACGCAGCAGGCCAGGCAGCATCTCTAGGAAGAGGTACAGTCGACGTTTCAGGCCGAGACCCTTCATCAGGACTAACTGAAGGAAGAGTTAGTAAGAGATTTGAAAGTGGGAGGGGGAGGGGGAGATCAAAAATGATAGGTGAAGACAGGAGGGGGAGGGATGGAGCCAAGAGCTGGACAGGTGATTGGCAAAAGGGATATGAGAGAATCATGGGACAGGAGGTCCGCGGCCACACATTTTAATTCCACATCCCATTCCCATTCTGACATGTCTATCCACGGCCTCCTCTACTGTAAGGATGAAGCCACACTCAGGTTGGAGGAACAACACCTTATATTCCGTCTGGGTAGCCTCCAACCTGATGGCATGAACATTGACTTCTCTAACTTCCGCTAATGCCCCACCTCCCCCTCGTACCCCATCCGTTATTTATATACACACATTCTTTCTCTCACTCTCCTTTTTCTCCCTCTGTCCCTCTGACTATACCCCTTGCCCATCCTCTGGTTCCCCCCACCCCCGCTTGTCTTTCTCCCCGGACCTCCTGTCCCATGATCCTCTCATATCCCTTTTGCCAATCATCTGTCCAGCTCTTGGTTCCATCCCTCCCCCTCCTGTCTTCTCCTATCATTTTGGATCTCCCCCTCCCCCTCCCCCTCCAACTTTCAAATCTCTTACTAACTCTTCCTTCAGTTAGTCCTGACGAAGGGTCTCGGCCTGAAACGTCGACTGTACCTCTTACTAGAGATGCTGGCTGGCCTGCTGCGTCCACCAGCAACTTTGATGTATGTTGGTAGCATAAGTGACAGAATGTGTGAACAATATGAAAGAAGTCACAATATGCACAAGGAGCACAAGCAGCTTTAATATGATATTCCTCTTGGAAAAGTCATCCTACGTAAATTCATACAATGCTAATATATTAATGCCAAAAGAGAAATAATCTTCTTGTACGATTGTGGTGCGCTTGGCCAGAGCGGCAACTTCAAATCCAATCAACGTTGTGTGTCTTCGTCTTGCTTGTGTAACACCCTGATTAAGATTTTTTTACTGCTATGCTGTAGGTGTTTCATTTTAGCAGTTCTGTAAGAGCAGTCGGTTCTGCTTTTATCCTGTTTGGGATTGAGCTGAGATGAGGGGCTTTGTTGTTCAATTTAGGAATGTGGTATCAGCTAATCAGGATGGTGGAAATGGGAGAAGGTTCTAGAGAACTCTGGGTGGAGAAATTTTAGGTGATGGACACTGGTGTGGGTCGAATTCTTTTTGATGGGAACTGGGAGAAGACAGGAGGGAAGATGGCTGAGGATATCATCCCTGTTGCAGAAGATGCTGTGTGCAGATGAATGGCTTCAAGGAGGAAGAACCAATACTCCCATGGAGGGGGGTGGGGGGGAACCTGTTTGTTCAAGATAGATCTCGAGCAACATTTGGATGGTGGTGTGTGCTTTCATACAGACTGGGAGTCCAGCATATGAGTTACAGACAAGTTCAAAATGAGCTCCAACTTATGTACACCTTTGACTGTTGAATATAATGGACCCTTTATGTTTTTTTTCTTTCTTTTCTTTAATAACTCTTTGGTTAAGTTAACGTTCATAAATATACTGTCTTTATAATTGCATGCAGTGTACAATTTGTTATGCCTTGCCAACAGGCAATTGCGGGGAGAGGGTCAGTAAATCACACAGCATTCACACAAACTGGGCTTTGGGGTGGGTGAGACATTTCAACCTCACGGGTTTGGCGGGAGCAAAGTCGTAAACACCCTAGACATATGGAAAGGTTCACCGCGGAGCCCAGTGGCTGTTAGCAAGGGGCTAATGAGCCCCATTTCCAGAGATGCCCGGCAAAAAGGGGCTTCGTATGTCTTTGTCACAATCGCAACTCACTGCTGGGTACTAAGAACATTAAGTACTACAGGACCATCCCATCAGCGAGTTGCTCGATAGCGAAGCAGCTGGACTTATTTTGTACCGTTGCTGTGTTCTCACCTGGACTTCCACATTGGATGGTGTGCAATGCAGCTAATTGCCTTGAATATTTTTATTGTGATGACAAGATCCTGTAACGTAGAATACTGCAAGTCCGGTTCACTAGTTCATTGGCAAGACCGAGAGCGGGGGAGCCTTACTCCCTTGGTTGTGGTGAGGACTAGGCCAAGGCAGTGGGGTCACCTTTCGTGCCTGACCAGGAGACAAGATGCTAAGGTTATGTGGGAGAGCCTGTGCAGGGCGTGCTGGGGTCCACACTTGGGACCCACCCCCCCCACTTTGAAGCTGCTCTCCAGTGTTCGCTCGATGGAAGCTGGACCAGGACAACTTACCATCAATTATACAGTTATGCCACCCAGGGTCAGGCTATATTTTTTTCTTTGTGATTATATGTTTCTCTGAAATCGTTACCATATGTGCTATTTATGCTGCAGTACTGTGCGGTATTCTTAGATACATACAGTGGAAAAGTTTAGACACCCCGGTCAAAATTTCTGTTACTGTGAATAGCTAAGCTAGTAAAAGATGAACTGATTTCCAAAAGGCATGAAGTTAAAGGTGACACGTTTCTTTAATAGTTTAAGCAAGAAAACTTTTTTTTATTTCCATCTTTTACAGTTTCAAAATAACAAAAAAAGAAAAGGGCCCGAAGCAAGAGTTTAGGCACCCTGCATGGCAGTACTTAGTAACACCCCCTTTGGCAAGTATCACAGCTTGTAAATGCTTTCTGTAGCCAGCTAAGAGTCTTTCAATTCCTGTTTGGGGGATTTTCACCATTCTTCCTTGCAAAAGGCTTCTAGTTCTGTGAGATTCTTGGGCCGTCTTGCATGCACTGCTCTTTTGAGGTCTGTCCACAGATTCTCAATGATGTTTAGGTCAGAGGGCTGTGACGGCCATGGCAAAACCTTCAGCATGCACCTCTTGAAGTAGTCCATTCAGATGTGTTTGGGTTCGTTGTCCTGTTGTAGAAGCCATCCTTTTTTCATCTTTGGCTTTTTTACAGACGGTGTGATGTTTGCTTCCAGAATTTGCTGGTATTTAATTGAATTCATTCTTCCCTCTACCAGAAATGTTCCCCATGTCACTGGCTGCAACACAAGCCCAAAGCATGATTAATCCACCCTCGTGCTTAACAGTTGGAGAGGGGTTCTTTCCATGAAATTCTGCACCCTTTTTTCTCCAAACATACCTTTGCTCATTGCGGCCAAAAAGTTCTATTCAAAAGGTTCAAAGGAACATCTAAACAAGCCTGATGCATTTTGGAAACAAGTCCTGTGGACTGATGAAGTTAAAATAGAACTTTTATCATCACTCACATATGTCATGAAATTTCTTGTTTTTTTGTTGCAGCAGTACTGTGCAATACATAAAATTACGACTGCGTGCTGTGTGCTGTTGGTAATGTGTTTTGCAACTTGGCCCTGGAGGAATGCTGTTTCGCTTGGCTATGTTCATGTATGGTTGGATGATAATTACATTTGAATTTGACTTTGAACTTGAACTTGAAGGATGGTGAGGAAAGTCACTCCTAAAATTTCAAGAAGTAGATATTCTTTGAATCAGCAATTTATATTTTCTCATTAGTGAAGTTTATTTGATAGGCTGATTAATAAGATAACCATTAACAATAGCAATAATTGATTTTTTTAATTCCACATATGTTATACTAGCAAAGCAAATAAGAAAGTAAGATGCTCAAAACAATAGCACTTTCCTTTTTTTGAGAAAGAAAAGCAAAACAAGCAATAATGAACTGAGTTTCCTTTTGACTTCATAGATATCTGGCAAATCAAATTGATCGTATAAAACTTGTAAAGTGATTTCACATAAAAACTGCATAGCGACTCATAGATTAATATTTACGTTAATATCAATCATCCCTCCAGAAAGGTCAGAGTACTGCAAAGTGCAAAGAATTTTCATAGCTAATCAAAAACCAGGGCTGATCTATCTTTTGGAATTATTCCCATAAAGCTCATTGATAAAGTGCATCGATGTAAAATGTAATGAGAAAACAAATATTCAGTGTTTTCAGTTCGTTGTGTGCATTGGAATATAATAAACTACTGTGTTTTTTTTTTAGAATTTGTTTTAAACACAATGATCTTAGTGTTTTGCTAACCATGAATCAACCATTTCATTTTATAAGGATGGATGTATTATATTGTGCTTTTTTTTCTAACATAAAGCAAAGTAAGGGAGGCAGGAGAACGGGTTTGAGAGAGAAAATAAATCAGAATAATTGAATGGCAGAGCAGACTCAATGGGCCGAATGGCCTAATAATGCTCCTTTGTCTTATGGTCTGATATATTTTAGTTCCTTATAAGAGTACCTACTACGTGGCATTGAGAACCATGCGAGTTCAATTCATTAAGTCAGTGTGCTCCCTAGAGGTGTGAAGCAGATACCAAGCTTGCTGGTTTATTTAAATAAGACTTGATGTTATTCATTCGGCATCAACATTGCTTTTGAAGATACTGGAGGTAGCTAGCAAATAAACTTAATAAACTGCTTTATTAAACAGAATAACCTGCAGAGAAAAACAGACCATTATTTTTAGTGTTTTTTCTTGCCAGCAAGCAAACATGACATTCTGTGACATTCTGGAAGCATCTTCCTAAACATTGTAGCAATATATACTGAGAGCAATGGAACCATATACTATAATTGTTTAAAGGGGGAACACATCCAATGTATAACCCTAATCTTAACCCCCACCCCATCCCATGCAAGTCACATTATGGACACTCCAACAGTTGATCCATTCACCTTCTGAAAACTTCAGCTTTCCAATGATCAAACTCCAAGCCCTGAATATGCTAACAATCTCTAACTCTTTCCATCCCCGGCAGTCCAGGCCAAGCTTCAGTGCTGGGCGGCAGGCAATCCTTTCCGCTCCTTCCACAGTGCAAAAGTAATTCTGGACGTTAATCAGATGTGGTTTGCACACTGCACAATAAACAAGTAACTTATTTACCATAGAGTACTGCAATTTCTATGCCATTAATTTTTATGAGGGCAGATAAGGTTTTTAAATGTGTTTTCTGAAAAGCTGCCTCCCATAATGTAGAATTATTGCAGCATTTCCCTGAAGTTCTGGCCTTTATTACTTACTCATGTTGTTGGACCTTAAATGGTCTTCATTACATCTGTACTTTGCAAGCCTTGTCCCTTTTAGGACATTCAACCTGCCAAAGCTATGCCTACTCATCCGTTATTGAGATAGCAGCAAAATACAATGCATGGGCTGTCAGATGGACTTGAAATTCAGATCCCTATTGCCATTATGGATGTGGAGAGGATGTTTCCTGTGGTGGGAGAGTCTAAGACCGGAAGACACAGCCTCAGAATAGAGGGGCGTCCTTTTAGAACGGAGATGAGGAGGAATTTCTTTAGCCAGAGAATGGTGAATCTGTGGAATTCTTTGTCACAGGTGGCTGTGGAGATCTAGTCTTTACGTATATTTAGGGCAGAGCTTGATAGATTCTTGAAGGGGTATGGGGAGAAGGCAGGAGATTGGGGCTGAGTGGAAAATAGGATCTGTCATGATGAAGTGAAGCAGTAGATTTGATGGGCCAAATGACCTAATTCTCCTCCTATGTCTTATGGCTATTTTGTTGACTGAAAGTCAGTCTTTTCCGGAATAGAACCAAATTATGAATTCAGGACACCTTTTCACCTTTAGAACATTAAATGTCACCATACCCCTACAAATTTCCTTTTGGAGCAGGAAGTTAGAACATGTTGTTTGGCTCTCATTGGGCAATCTCTGACTAAACAAACTTTAATAAGACTATTTCGGACTTGGATTCCACTTGAGTAATTCTCACTTCTCCCTCAGGTGCCAGGCTTTCTTCTTATCATTTTTCCAAATCCCTCCACCTTCCATCCCCCACCTAATATTCCCCCACCAATTCTCACTCTAACTCTGCAGTTAGATCCACCAACCAAACAAGTCCCGAAAGAAATATAAAAGAAACAAGCTTCAGTTTCAATGAAAACAGGTTGAGCTTTGGTAACTACCTACCATCTACAGTAATTTAGACTCTGACTATGGTGAAAGATCCTTGTGCATCTCCATTAGTGCACTCGGAGTGTGGCAATTATGTAAAGTTAACTATTTTAACAACTCACTCGATGCTAAACCAATTAGTTTTGCTGGCTGAAATTGATCCGATGGGGTTCTTGCCAGGGTTTGTAGTGTAATTGATCTGTCACTAGGCATATGGAGATTATATTGATTCAGTTTGGAGTGACCTTCAAGAATGTCTCCTTGAAAAATAGACTAGTAAACTTTTACATTTTTCATTAGTTTGCACAGTACTATTAAAGTAACGTGGAAATAGATCATTCTCTTAATGATATTGACATAATTTTCACTGTTATCTTCCGTCAAGCAACAAATATTTTCAAGATACCTTTATATGAAGGAGATACCAAAACAAGAGTAGTCTACCCAACCTACAAGACTTTTGCCACCAGTCAATTCAATACAAATTGGTCTAAACTTGATTCCATTCAGCCAATTTTCTTTCATGTTTCTTTATGTGCTCAAGATGGTACAGAGCTGTGACCTCCATTGAGGACAGGGAAAGGAGTTAGGGGTTAGGCTAGAATTTTAGGGGCAGTAAGGTGAGAGAAATAGAGAAATTAATGGACAGGCTAGAGTCTTAAGTCTTAAGTCTCCACTCTGCATTCGAAGGACAGCAACGTGGATGTGCAACATTTGCGGACCAGGCCAGGATGTCCAGCATACATGAGGGTTGGTAACTACTCCAAGTTTAGCAAGTTGTTCATGGTTTCCAGTGTTGGAGTTCTGTGCAGGCAAGAGTAACGAGGCTTAATGACCCGATGGGTTCATGAATTGGTGGGACCAGAGTCAAGACTTAGTATTCGAGATCTTGTCATCAGGAAGTCTGAAGTTCAAGGCCGTGTTTGGTGATCAGCGAAACTGGAATCAATACTGAGGATCAGGGCCCGAGGATTGAATTGGAAGTCTGGAAATCAAGACCATTGAGCCGAGTCCTGGGTCTGCGAACCTCTATGCGTCTAGTTGGGTAGTCAACAAACAAAAGTCTGCAGGTCCACATCTGAATCCCCATCTAAATCCAAGACAACTGGAAAATGGAAGCCAAAGAATACAGATTGTCTTGGGGTTAAAAGTATGAGTGGGAGGGAGGAATGGGAATTGTTTTGCTGTTGTTGGTTTGCTGCTTGTGTTCTGTTTAGTTACACTCTGAGTTGTTGTACTGAGCATGATGGACATGCTATTTTGGCTCTAGAATGTGTGGCGACACTTGCGGGCTGTCTCTTGCACAGTCTTGAGTAAGTTGGTTGTTAACATAAACAGTGTACTTCACTGTATGGGTCCTGTATATATGATACCTGTATATGTTCTTGAATATCGAATCTTGAATATGTTGACAGTTTTATTACTTCTATTCAATGAGACGTATCAACCACGTTAACTGACTTGAAAGAGTTGCTGGATTTGGGTTCTACCTGTATGTGGTGGTTTTGCATGCCTAACAGTACCCAGACTATTGTTTACAGGAATCTAGGGCAAACACAACAGGAAAAAAAATCATAATTTATTTATAGATTACAACACAAAGAAGTTGAATTTCCCTACAGATTGTCCAAATAGTCCATTGTTGGTTAGGTATGATATTGGTGTAACCCAGCAGAAGAGATGTATTTAGTGTTCCTCCAGTTATTCCGAAGGTTTGAACAGAACGTGAGGAAAACTCCCACAGACATTCTGGTACGTTCACTGATTTTTTAAAACATATAATAAAATATATTGTGTTGGTTTTCTCAATTATAATCAGATCAGAGTCACTTGTATCTTGTTAAATCACACAGGAAAGCTCACTGATGCCTCTACTATCTCAGGGGGCTGAAGAGAGTGGGACTTGGTACATCCATACTCACGTCAATCTACAGACGTGCAGTAAAGAGCATCCTAACAAGCTGCATCACTGCTTGATACAGAACTGCACTGTGGTAGACAGGTAGGCTCTACAACTGGTAGTCAAAACTGCCTAACGCATCACTGCACCAGCCTACCCGCCGTCAAGGAGATACAATATATACAAAAAGGTCCTGAAAGAGGGACAGTAATGTCACGAAGGATCCCACCCACCCTGTTCGTGGACCTTTTGTCCCACTTCCATCGGGGAGGATGCTACGTAGCATCCAGACCAGGACTGTCAGACTCAAAAGCAGTTACTTCTTCCAAGCAGTAAGGATGATCAAAACCTCCATTCACTAACCGACCCCTGCATGCCCCCAACCGCCATTACTATACTAATTCCTGTCAGTCACTTTCTGTACAGCCTGGCGTCACTTTAAGGACCTGCAATCAATCTGTGTATTTTAGCTATCTTATGTATTTATATTCATGGAGGTTATTTTATTATTATTATTATGTTCTTTATTTTTTGCATTATTTTTTGTGCTGCATTGGATCTGGAGTAACAATTATTTTGTTCTCCTTTATACTTGTCTGCAGGGAATGACATTAAACATTCTTGAATCTTGAAATGATCATATTTGGTTATGATCGTGTTTCTTGGTCCGAGGAACTCCCTTATACCAACTGTGTATAAGTTGATACTCTGCTCTTAACAGTCCTAAACACCCAATAAGACTTAAATACACAATGGCCCTTCACCACCCGTATCCTGCACGAGTCATCCATGTACCTAGCAACTAAGACATTTAATTAGAAAGTGAATTAAGCATTAGCTAAATCTCCTCAAAGCTAGTACCAGGACTCCATTAAAACAATTGACCACTGCATGAGGTATAAGTGGCTTAAGCAAATCCTGAACAGAAATTCTCATTTGTGTTAAACGAACATGTGTCATAGTTAGTGACCGAAAAGGGAATTTGCACGGTGATTGACAGTCTCTGAAATACAATATATATTTCCAGAGTACCTTGATGGTTTGAATGCTTTGACTAATATTTTTGAAGTAGTATAATTGTGGTATTTGAGCCCTATCATAATTTCATGGAATATATAGTTCCAAGAGCATTATAATAAGTGGACAAGATTGTTTATATACTGTATGTAAGTTATATCAGTGCTTAACTACCAAAGGAGTTTAATACAATTGCAAATTGTGCACATGAATAAGTAGTGTCCAGGAAGGATCTGTTGCAAATATATTAATTAGACAGTTGCATATGGTGACTGGGGCCCAGTAATCCTTTGGGATAACACAGAGGTCCTACTGCTAGTTTTACATCAATTGTCTTTAACCAGTGGTCACGGTTCATAAGAGATTTCTAATCCTCCTTTATCTCGAAATACTTGGCATGGAGGTAACATTGAATTACAGATAAGAGTCTGATCTAGCAGATGAAGAGGAAGAGTCAGTACCACAAACCGAAAAGAAAATCTTTATTAAGGAGATGAAATCAAATAGCTGTACACTGGAAATAAATTCAGAACATAAAACTGACATCCTGTCTTTGTTGAAACACAGTCCCAACTGTGTCTGCAAAGGGAGAAAAAATAGCTTATGAAATTACATTTTAAGCATACAGAGAAAGGTTGTGTGATTCATTGACAAGCAATACAGGTCTGGTAAACACAGCTTAATAAAGGGGGTATATGAGAGCTATAAGATTGAATAGATAAAAGGTATCCATTTGCTATGTTAATTGATTCTCAAGCAGTGTCAGTGAGAAACATACTGGCTTATGGACAGGAAAAACTTCGTACCAGGGCACCTGCAATTTTTGTTCAATTTTTGACTGCAATAACATCTTTCAGAATTCAATTAAAAAAAAGTTGGCCTTCTGCCCACCCATTACAACCATAAATCTTATCCTCCCAGCTAAATCCTGCATAATCCATGCAACCAACCCTTCATCTTGTGGTTGAAACTGTTGCAAGACTCACCAATAAAATGCTAATATGTACCAGTCTTAAATTCTACATTAGGATTCTACATTGTACACCCTCTCTAACTGTATTCTGTATTCTGCTATTGTTTTCCCTCGCATTCTCAATGCACAGTTGTAAATAAATAATGTTTACATGGCATGCAAAGCAAAGGAGATGTGACAATGATAAATCAATTTATCAATTTTTACTTTACTATTTTGCATCAATAAATAATAACAGGGAGTAAGAACACAGAATATTGGAAATCAATGATCGAAGATCAAAGAACAACTTTATTCACCATGTATACTTACACATATTAGAAATTTAGTGGGGTGGATTGACGTGACATGCAACAAAAACAACAGCATTCAAAAAGAATTTCTAAAGAATTATATAAAAATGCTGTTAGAAGTGGGGATATGTGCATAAATACATAAATACCAGTTGTATTTACATTGTAAACAGCATTATAAAAAGTGGTTTGAAATGTTTACGTGGAATGCAGTGACTGAGTTAATCGATAGAGGGAGCTGGCTGGGGAGGTAACTGGAGTGATTGATCAGAATAACTGCCTGGGGGAAGGAACTTTTAAGATGATGTGAAGTTTTTGTTTTAATAACCCTATAGCACTTTCCAGAAGAGAGCTTTTGGAACAGACAGTTTGCTGGCTGGGTAGTGTCTACAGTGATGATCCCGCCTACTTATTTGTCTTGGATACATACAAGACCTGCAGTGATGGTAGACTGGAGCTAATGGTCTTTTCTGCTGTCCTGACAGTTCACTGTGGTCTTCATGTGTTGCGAGAGGATGCTGTACCAATCAATGGCTATTGTGAGGATACACTCTATTTTCAATGCTCAATAGGCAAGTCAACATATAAGGAGAAGAAAAGCGGAGTTAATATTTCAGGTTCGGTGACCCTTTTATTTAAGAAATCCTGTCAGATCTGCTGAGCATTTCCATCATTTTCTGTTCTTATTTCAGTTTTAAACACCTGTGATGTTCTGCTTTCAGAAAGAAAATGGGCACATACACTCAAATCCTAGATGTTACTCCCTCCTCAACAGCTAGATTAATTAAGTTTACAGTCCATTAAAAACCATCAACATGTCATGTTCATGGCCTACAGTAATTTCTTGCGTCAGTGGGAATGCAATAAATAGTAAACAGTAAATGGTAAATGAGTGGAACATTCTTAGGAAATGTTCGTAACCCAGTGCAGTGGCAGTTTATGACGTCTGAGAGAAAGAGATTGACGGAAAATAAATGGTCACACTGCTTAAAGGAAGCAGAAACCTCCATGGACACTTAATTGATTGTGTAAGGGGTTTCTTTCTTTTATGTCACTGCGAGGTCTAACTAAAATGGCTTCTTTGTTATTTTAACTGCTGAGAAAGTCCTTCCTGCTAGCAGTTTGTTTGAATCACGTTACTTATAAGAAGATGTTATGAATCAATTGCGATAGTTGTTATGTTTTTGCTGTATCTGTAAGATATTGTATGCGCGGGGTTTTGGGGAGAAGGCGGAAGAGAGAGACAGAGGATGGACCAGGTGCTGTGAGTCTGCTAACGGGGTCAGACCCCAAGCGGAGTGTTCAGCGAGGAGAGGAGACAGAGACGGACTCGTGTGGAGTGTCTGATCGACCACCGTTGTTGGTCCCAGGCTGCCAGTTGAGGTGATCCGAGGGGTCGCAGGGTGAAGAAGGGTCCTGAGCTCCAACTGTTTGTGCATGAAGAGATTGAACTTTGATAAGTGTGGCACCTTTTATTTTCCTTTTATATTTTATTCTCTATTAATTATATAGTTCCAGTAATATCTATAAACTGTAAATCATTTAATCGTATCGGGTGTATTGTCTGTTATTTGGGTGGGGTGGGGTGGGGTACATCACACAGCATCCACACAAACTGATTCCCCAGTTTGGTGGGGCCGAGGGCTGTTTCCCTAGACGACAGCGAGCCGAGCGACCCTGAAGTTGGCCGGGGGGCTACACTTGTCTACATGAGGAAATGTAGAATAGGGGGAATAGACTGTCAGGAGCCTTAGATACACCAAGAATGTTTTGCATTCCATGTGAATGCATTAGACTGTGGCAGCGATTCCTACGGCAAGTTACCTTAGCTGATCTGATGAGGCTTCTCTCTCCACCCTCCTCCCCCATCCTAATTCCACCAACACAAAGTCTTTATAGCCCTGACTCCTCAAAATTTCTTGACAGTTATTTACCAATCTTAGGTGTTAGTTATTTGCCAGAGAAATGACACATTGACCCAAAAAATTACTTAATACTGACTGGTGAAGATTCTTTATTGAATGAAACATAATCCAGATACATGGTAGTGGAATCAAATGTTTCAAAGTTTCAACGCACATTTACTATCAAAAAATGTATAAGTTATACAACCTTGAGATTCATTTGCTCACACACACTCATGGACACTTCACAAGTATTTGTCCATGGCATTTGACCTAGTTGTCTCCTCCTAAGATGGAAGATGACGGATGATCATCCAACTCAAATGAAGGTACCGCAGAACAAATTGGAAGTGCTTAGATGGATATAGGTATTACATTAACATCAAGTAATAACCCTTGGTGCTAATATCTGAAAAGAACCTGGCATAGTTCAGCATCATCTACATCATTTGATAACACAACAGACATTTACATTTGATTCTTTCACATTCTGTCCCATGTCACCCACTTCATTGAGACACTGATCTCTCCATACCGTAATGAATCAGCATTCAGAATCAAAATACTGCAGATGCCAGAAATCTGAAAATGTGGCAAATATTCCAGGAAGATCTTATCCCTCGGATAGCATTAGCGAAGAGTGAAATAGAGCTAATGTTTCAATGGTTCGATGTACATGTGAGAAGCAAACCTAATCGTTAATCTTAGTCTGTTCTAATGACACCGGCTTCCGAGCAAGTATTTCTCAATGTGCCATATCTTCCTTGTTTCCTGAGTCATGGATCCTCCACCACTGATCGGATGTCAGGAATGTTCCTTCCAATTTCTCATAGCTACTCTTACTCCTCCTGCTTCCAGGATATAATTCTGACTTACCTTCACTTTCTATTGCACCTGCCCTCATACTTGACAGACCTTTCTCCATAGTTTCCAAAGCCACCATTATGACATTATCACCAGCTGCATCTTCTCCTCCCCCCACATTCAGCACTCTGTTGGAATTCCTCTGGGGTGCCTTTGATCACATGTTCAGAACCTGCTCTCCTTCTTTCACTGCCATCCCAACTCGTATGAGATGCCACATTCATACATTTGTTTCCTCTCTTTCCCTCAGTCCATGTCCCAGACACTCCTTCCATATGAAGCAGAAATTCACTTATAATTTTACAACATAGTACATCATACTTAGTGCATTGCGGAAAACTAAATGCAGATTGGGTGACCACTTAGCAAAACACTTCCAACCATTCTACAAATATGGCACCGGCCTTCCAGGATCTCTCTAGTTTTCTACCCTTTCTTACTCCAACTTCACTGTTCTTGACCTCCTGCTACAAAGCTCACAGCACCTTTTCTTTCAGAAAGACACATTGAAGCCTTCTGGCCTCATCAAGTTCCAGGCAGATCTTGAGCATGTCGAACACGTTTATTTAAAAATTTTAGCACTCTTTCTATATTTCGTTGTTTATTTTACATCAGTGCTTGAACATGGAGAGTTGACATAAGATCTTCAGGTCTGAAGACAGAATTGTGGGAAAGATGGGTTTAGGGAGACCTAAGCTTCACTCACTCCTAATCAATGGAATTTAAGTGATAAAAATTCCTCTAGCAGCAGATCCAGACAGGGGCATAATCACTATCAATGTTCATAATGCTATCATTTATCCCAAGGACATTTTAGGTGATATTTGATCTATCATTTCAATTTATGTCTTCTCACAGGGGACAGAATACTGACAAGAACTAACTGCAGAGTTAGGGTGAGATTGGTGTGCAAATATTGGTGGAGAGTGTTGGAATTAATGGATAGGAAAGATGCCGTATGCTTGAAGGGGAGGTGAAGTTCACCTGAGTACGAGCCAAGTCTAGAGTAGTGTTATTAAAACTTGTTTATTCAGAGTGTCCAATGAGAGCCACCCCTCCAAACAATGAGTTCTAATTTCCTGCATAGAAAAGTTGCAGAGGTATGGTATTGTTTGATGTTGCAAAAGTGGTTCGTGATTGCAAGCACCTGGTAAAATTTTGAGAGCATTTGAGTTCACAATTTTGATCCATTATGGAAATAATTAACTTTCAGTCAAGGAAATAACACTGATAAAGATGTGAAATTGGAGACCATCTAACTTTGTGTGTGTGTGTGTGTTATATTTTGCAGCTTTCACAATGATGGGTGAGTATTCCTAGCTGTAGTAAGATGAATGTCCAAAATAAGGCAGAGACCAATGATCCATAACTATACAAGTACAATCTACAGGAGCAAATAAAACAATTCTGACTGGAGTTTGAGATGGAGTCAGAGCCATTACTTCTTACAAGGTGAAATCTAACAGAATGAATGGCTGTGATGCTTCACTCCCAGATGAGCTCAATGCCTTTTATGCACGCTTTGAAAGGAAGAATAAAAATACGCCTGTGCAAATCCCAGTAGCATTAGTGTCCCTGTGATCTTTGTCTTGGAGGCCAACACCAGAGCATCTTTTGGGACAACGAGTCCTCACAAGGCATCAGGCCCTGATTGTGTACCTGATATGACACTGAAGACCTGTGCTAACCAACTGATGGGAGCATTCCAGGACATCTTCAATATTTCACTGCTGCAGTCAGAGGTTCCCATCTCCTTCTAAAGGGCGACAATCATACCAGTACCCAAGAAGATCAGGGTGAGCTGCCTCAACGACTATCACACAGTTGCACTCATACTTACTGTGATGAAGTGCTTTGAGACGTCGGTCGTGGCCAGAATCAACTTTTGCCTAAGCAAGAACCTGGACCCACAGCAATTTGCCTATTGGCACAAAAGGTCAACAGTGGATACAATATCACTAGCTCTTTCCTCCCCCCACCTTTCAAAACTATTTAATTTTTTTCTCCAGTCCTGCCAAAGGATTTCGGCCCAAAACATTGACTGTGCTTTTTTCCATGGATGCTGCCTGGCCTGCTGAGTTCCTCCAGCATTTTGTATGTGTAGCTCTCCACTTAACTTTGGATCATCTGGACAATAGCAATACCTACATCAGGCTGCTTTTTGTTGATTATAGCTCTGCGTTCAACACAATCATATCCTCAGTATTAATCAACAAGCTCCAAAACATGGGCCTCTGTATGTCTCTCTCCAAATGGATTGTTGATTTCCTTATTAAGGGGCCACAGTCAGTACAAAGTGGAAATAACATCTCCTCCTCACTGACAATCAACATTGGCACACTTCAAGGATGTGTGCTTAGCCCACTGCTCTACTCGCTCTACTCTCTCTACACTCACAATGCATGGCTAGGCACAATTCAAAGGCCATCTATAAATTTGCTGATGACACAGGTATTGTTGATAGAAATTCAGATGGTAACAAGGAGGCATACAGGAGTGAGATAGATCAACTGATTGAGTGGTGTTGTAACAATAACTGTACACAACACCAGGAAGACCAAAGAATTGATTGTGGACTTCAAGAAGTCAAAGGAACACACATTAGTTCTCATTGAGGGATTGGCAGTGGAAGGGGTAAGCAGTTGGAAGCTCCTGTGTATCTATATCTCTGAATTTCTATCCTGGGCCCAACATTTTGATGCAATTACAAAGAAGGCACAACAGTGGCTATATTTCATCAGGGGTTTGAGGAAACTTGGGGTATGACACCAAAGACTCTCATCTTTCCCTCTCCACCCCTTTCCGCTTTCCGCAGGGATCGTTCCCTCCGCGACTCCCCGGTCCACACGTCCCTCCCCATGGATCTCCCACCTGGCACTTATCCCTGTAAGTGTAAGTGCTACACCTGTCCCTACACCTCCTCTCTTGCCACCATTCAGGGCCCCAAACAGTCCTTCCGGGTGAGGCAACACTTCACTTGTGAGTCTGTTGGGGTCATCTATTTCATCCAGTGCTCCTGGTGCGGCCTCCTCTACATCGGTGAAACCCAATGCAGATTGGGACACCGCTTCATCGAGTACCTCCGCTCCGTTCGCCACAACAGACAGGATCTCCCGGTTGCTACCCATTTCAGCTCTGCTTCCCATTCCCATTCGGATATGTCCATATATGGCCTCCTCTACTGCCATGATGAGGCTAAACTCAAGTTGAAAGAGCAACACCTCATATACCGTCCGGGTAGTCTCCAGCCCGTTGGTATGAACATTGACTTCTCCAACTTCCAGTAATTCCCTTCCCCCATCCCAGTTTTACTCTGCCCCTTCCCACAGCTGCCTATCACCTCCCTCATGGATCCACCTCCTTCTACCACCCATTGTACTTTTCCCTATTCCTTTTTCACCTTCCCTGCCTGTCCCCTCCCTGCTTCCCCTCTCCCACCCCTTTATCTTTCCCCTTACTGGTTTTTCACCTGGTACCTACCAGCCTTCTCCTTCCCACCCTCCCCCCACCTTCTTTATAGGGCCTCTGCCCCCTCCCTCTTCAACCCTGACAAAGGGTTCTAGCCCGAAACGTTGACTGATCGTTTCCATGGGTGCTGCCTGACCTGCTGAGTTCCTCCAGCGTGTTGTGAGTGTGCTTTGACCCCAGCATCTGCACATTATTTTGTGTTTATGATCCACTATTTTCAAATGGCCTGCACCTGCACTCCCTTCCCTCACAATGGCTCAATCTGCACCCCCGTGCACAATTACCCAATATCACTTTCAAAATGTCATCTCCCAAAAGGTCTTGTCTTCCAAATCTAGGCTCCCAAGGTTAGGAAATGTGAAGAACCCATTAAACCTAGCAAACATGCATCGAGCATTTTTCGCAACCTCCTTTTTGACGTTGATACATCTAAATTGATTTTACCTTCGGGCTGGTAACAACAACCGGATTACATTGGTGTGATGACTCCACCTAGCTATTACAGATAAACTACCTGCTGCTCCAGTTTCCTAAAAAACTAAACCTTACAACCAATAAATCCAATGTTTTAATATTTGTCACCTCTTCTGAAAAGTTAGTTTACTTAAGTATGGATTATACAAACAGCTGTTGCTTCTAACAAGTGCCCTGGGGACCAGAAAATATATTTTTCTGACTGTGTACTAGATGACATCAATTTGCAGTGTCAAAAATATTGAATATTATTGATTTTGCTTTTGCTGTGTTGGGTTTAATTTCCTACATCTGTTTTAGTTAGCTTGCTTTTTTTTGGAATGTATGACCTTCACTACAATGCTCATGTGACATTCACAGGACTGGTCACGCAAAGCAGCATAGGCAGACTCTGTTTATGTGGAAACAAATAGTGTTGACATTGTTTGGCATGCAGTGATGTTAACTAGTGCTTTTGACCTGCAAATAATGGGGCATAGGTTCTGAATGCAGGACAATGGTGTTTATACTTATACGAGGCACAAGAAAATTTCAAGTACTAATGACATATTGCTGGCAGATAGACCATTAAAATTACTGGAGAGACAGAATATTTGAAGAGTCAGGCAATGGACAACTGTGCTAACCTATCCTGAGGTTAAAATTTCACTCTTCATTACTAACAATAAATGCATTAATGTGCTTATCTGATATTCATCTGCCTGCTTTGTAATTGAGACAATAACCCATTTACTTTAAATAGCAACCAAAAAAATGTATGGATTATTTAAAAGCACTTATATACTAATATTACCCAGTTCTATTTCACTGTGTATATGCCTGCACTCTTGTACAGTTAAGGAGTAGTTATAATTTATAATTTTTAACTTAGGGAGAATTTAGAAGCTGGGAAGCATTATTTTTAGAGAAGAGAATTCTTGTGCCTTTGTGGAACCCAGCCATTTCATTCAATGTTGGTCAGGTACAGTACATCAAGATTCTGGTTAAATATTCTTTAATTTGAGAGAGGGATGAGGAGAGACTTTCGTCATTTTTTACAAACAATATAAATAATTGTATGATATAAAGGATGTAATTTTAGTTTCCATAACAACAACAAAATCCTTCCACAGGGTGAAAAAAATAACAGGATGATAACTTCCGAAAAGTTCCCCTTAATGGACCAACATGATATTTCAATAATCAATATCCTTACTTCCTGACTGTGCACGCCTAGTAACTTAATCGCTCTTATCATTGAATCATGCCCATTTTGCTTTGTGTGTTTTCACTCATAAAAATCTAGATTGTTCTTCACCAGTACTCATTTTACGTTAGCTTCTTAAGCTGTCAGAGAAAGGAGCTGTACATTTTTAGCTTACTGTTGTCTTTCTCTCTGTTTCTACTGTGTGACCTTTAAATATGCAATGTTTCTTGTTTAAAATGTCATGCTTTTCACTGTTTATATTAAACGCCCAGAAAAAAAGTATTGCCCGGTAAGATTATCCATCATATCACATAATTAATTTTGATTTGATGGAGGGGCTATCTTTAAGGAACAATATTAAATAAAGCTTTATGGACTTGAAGAGTGCGAAGAGCAATGCAACACCTCCATCACAATGTTACTGTACACAGACAATTCAATGATAACCATAGTATAGCTTATGTCATCTGCTTTAAGCAAACAAAGAAGGTCTGTCAAATATTGCTTCGTGACAATCACACCCTTTAATAAAAACTAAACTCAAACAAAGACCACAGTAAAAATATCACAATGGTGATGGCATAAATATTTCAAACAATTGATTTGTCTGATAGCTCTGTAACGTGACAATGATGGTCATTTATGTGGCTTAGAGAATTTAAATTATTCTCTTGCAAGGAAACAGGGAAAAAAAACATCATTTACCGACAAAGCAGCAAGGCATTTAACCTGTGAAATGTGTCAGGAATATTATGCTTAAATTAATATCAGTTAAAGGTGTCGCAGCATTTCAGCTTTTACAGGGCGTGTTATGACTGCTATGGTGGAACATGTACATTATTGTATCCCACACTGGTTCACAGGCTTCCCGGTTGTCTAGTTCCAATGTTCTCCCTAGTATAACCTTGTTTCTATGGTATCTTCACCTTTCTCATATTGAAATTTCATTGAAGATACTCTCTCTTCATTTGAACAACTGTCAGTTAAGTATAGCTTACCGAGAACTCACTTTTTTCAATATTTACAAATTAGAGACTTCTTGCGTTCTCAAGTTCATACATTTCCTAAAGGTCCAGATAAAAATTTACTTGATATAATTTTTAATTTGAAACCCTTCCAAAATGCATCTATTTCTAATATTTATGCTATGTTGTCAGGAATGAGAAATATTCCTTTAGATAAAATTAAAAATCTTTGGGAACAAGATTTATAGATTTCAATTTCCGAGGACACTTGGAATTAAATTTTGAAATTGGTTAATACTTCTTTGTTAAGTGCCCGTCATTCCCTTCTACAATTTAAAGTGGTTCCTAGAGCCCATATGTGTAAAGATAAGCTGTCTCATTTTTATTCAGCTATATCTTCCTTTTGTGATAGATGTAATATTGGAGAAGCTTCATTAATCCATATGTTTTGGACTTGTCTGAGTCTTGAAAATATTGGAAGGAAGTATTTCAAACTTTTTCGGTATTTTTTAAAGTAAATTTTAAACCTAATCCTTTGACGGCCTTGTTGGAGGAAATTGTATTATTTTGGAGAAAGAAGATCTGCATATTTTGGCCTTTATTTCTCTTATAGCCAGGAGGGCATTGTTGTTTAAGTGGAAGGATGCCACTCTGCGTACTCATACTCATTGGTTACATGATGTTATGTCTTGCTTAAATTTAGAGAAGATTCGCTGTTCAATTTCTGAACCTAGACAAGATTTGTTAACATTGTGGGGACCTTTGAATTATTTTCATAATCTTTGATTTGCTATTATGCACAGATGTTGGCAAATAATATGCTCTACTATATGTTAAGGAACTTTTCCTTTTCTTCTTTTTTACCTAACAGCTGTTTTTTTTGGGCAGTGGGTTTAGATTTTTTTGCAATAATATAATTATGTCTTTTCAATATTATGTTTAAATTTAAATTTATATGGATATGGGGTAATTGCACCTTATCTGTGATTTCATTATATTCTGTACTCTGTATTCTTTTATGTAAGAAATTAATAAAAATATTGGAAAAGAAAATAATTTCGCCCAATCAGTGCCATAATTCTCTTGGGTGTTTAAGTGACCATTTGCTAATTTTTTTGCAGCAAATGCAAAAACAACTTGTATTTCTATGGTCCTTTAACATAATAGCTTAATTACAGAGCTGTGTTTCCTTGAAACTTGACATTGAGGTAGATAATAAGATATGAAGGGCGTATTAGAGGAGGAATAAGCAGAGACATTTTCGGAGGAAATTCTATCCAGAGCTTTGAATTTGAAATCAAGGTCACCTTTGAAGTCTCCTAGTCACCTGAAGTTACCACCCCGATGGTGCAGTCAGTAAAATCAAATGAAGCCAGAAGTGAAGTGGCATAGATGGGTGAGGTTATAGGGCCAGGAAGGGATTTGTTTGAATATTCACATTAAGATATTGGCATTGGTGAATTTAGCTTAATAGCGCATGGTAGTTAGGAGGCTGACCAATTAAATTGGAACAGTTAAATTGAACAAGGATTAAAGCATGGAGGAAGTATTCTGTAGAAGTTCTGCTGATGGAAAAGCTGTAAGGGTGGAAGTGAAAGTATGCAATATTGATGATAATGGATATGAGGTCCGAAACATAACTCAAGGTTAAATAAGTGGCCGGGGAAGCACTTGGAAGTTGTTGACGGCCATTATAGTGTCAGTAGAAGGTCACATCAACATCTATCACACGTTAGGAGATTTACCAGGATGCTGCCTGGTTTAGAGAGTATGCATTATGATCAGAGACTAAGGGAGCTCGGGCTTTACTCTTTGGAGAGAAGGAGGATGAGAGGAGACATGATAGAGGTGTACAAGATAATAAGAGGAATAGATAGAGTGGATAGCCAGCGCCTTTTCCCCAGGGCATCACTGCTCAATACAAGAGGACATGACTTTAAGGTAAGGGGTGGGAAGTTCAAGAGGGATATTAGAGGAAGTTTTTTACTCAGAGAGTGGTTGGTGCGTGGAATGCACTGCCCAAGTCAGTGGTGGAGGCAGATACACTAGTGAAATTTAAGAGACTACCAGACAGGTATATGGAGGAATTTAAGGTGGGGGGTTATATGGGAGGCAGGGTTTGAGGGTCGGCACAACATTGTGGGCTGAAGGGCCTGTACTGTGCTGTACTGTTCTATGTTCTATAATCTACCTAAGTCATAGGAACTGATTGGAATAATTCTGTTTCTGATATTGGATAGAGCTTGTGTCAAGGATTGAAGACAGTGACTTCAGAAGGAGGAAATTTTCATCCATGCACTACCAAATGGCACAGAAAGAAGTCTGACAATCAGGAACCAAAAAGAAGCAAACAGAAATGCTTGTGAAATGGAGATACCCATTATCATCTTACATTGGAAGATGAAGTGTGTAAGTGATGTGGCTGAGCAGTAGAATGAAGGGGAGAAATGAGAGGATATCAAGAAAGGACTCATGAAGAGCATCAGAATGGGCCAAAGTGGGAAAAGTAATCACTGTCAGACCTGATATTAAAAATTAAAGCAGGCCAGTGAAATTCCACACAGGTGGGTAACAGAAGAGGAGGATGCTATAATCAACTCTATTGAAGACTGAAGAAAAATAACGGATTGTTGTTTCCCAGTTCAGAATTAAATTTGGTATCATTTGTGAACTTGGTTCTGAGTCATTGGCAGAATTATTCTTGGAGAAATGGACAGGGAAAAGCATTTTCAAATGTCATAGCAAGGAGAAAAGTAGGTTAGGATTTATAACTATGGAATTATGATGTGAAAAGTAAATCTTCTGTATCTGGGACAGAGAGCCATTAAAATTGTCAGCTGATGCAGAGTCCAGGAAAAGGCACCATCAGTAGTTATTGGGAATGTGCCCAACAGACCAAGAATGTGTTTAAAGGACTTAGGTGAGGAAGATAGATACATCGAGGGAAATTTTCTTTGATGTGCTGGTGAAACTACAGAAACAGCTGAAAAGCCAGAGTTAGTTTCTGTGACAAAGTAGTTAATATGCTCTTCTTTCCTGTATGTGAAGATGGAAGATGTATGGAAGAATGTTTAAGAGGTAGTGAAGCGAAACAGTTTCACAGAGGAGAGCAGGATTAAATAGAACTTTATTTCAGAAACTCCATGCACCACGGGTTGCTGTTATTGTGTTTCATTAAGGTGTAAGATTTTAAACCTTGTATCTTTGGCAATTTTTTTTCTCAATAAAGTAGTAATATTTACAGCTAGTGCATCTCATTATTGTATTGAAATGAACCAATAATTTTGAGGAAATTATTCAATGGTTATCATCTCACTGCAATTAATTCTTAATTATAGTAAATCAGCTTTGCAGTAATAATATATAATTATATATAATCTCATGATCGTGCACCCTATACTTTTATTACATTATTTCTATGGCCTATTAGGTTATAACAGTGGTATTCTGTCTTTAAAAAGGCATATATTACGCCACCTATCTCCATTAGTCACACAAGGATTATTTTCTATACTTTGGATCTTCTACATCCCATTTCCTATTTCTCAATGATACAATTTACGATCAGTGATGAAATGGGTGCAGATCATTTGGATGCATTAGTGATAATTTTTCAAAACTCATTAGATTCTGGATTAGTTCCTGAGGATTGGAGGGTGGCTAATGTAACCCCACTTTTTAAAAAAGGAGGGAGAGAGAAACCGGGGAATTATAGACCGGTTAGCCTAACGTCGGTGGTGGGGAAACTGCTGGAGTCAGTTATCAAAGATGTGATAACAGCACATTTGGAAAGCGGTGAAATCATCGGACAAAGTCAGCATGGATTTGTGAAAGGAAAATCATGTCTGACGAATCTCATAGAATTTTTTGAGGATGTAACAAGTAGAGTGGATAAGGGAGAACCAGTGGATGTGGTATATTTGGATTTTCAAAAGGTTTTTGACAAGGTCCCACACAGGAGATTAGTGTGCAAACTTAAAGCACACAGTATTGGGGGTAAGGTATTGATTCGGATAGAGAATTGGTTAGCAGACAGGAAGCAAAGAGTGGGAATAAGCGGGACCTTTTCAGAATGGCAGGCGGTGACTAGTGGGGTACCGCAAGGCTCAGTGCTGGGACCCCAGTTGTTTACAATATATATTAATGACTTGGATGAGGGAATTAAATGCAGCATCTCCAAGTTTGCGGATGACACGAAGCTAGGTGGCAGTGTTAGCTGTGAGGAGGATGCTAAGAGGATGCAGAGTGACTTGGATAGGTTGGGTGAGTGGGCAAATTCATGGCAGATGCAATTTAATGTGGATAAATGTGAAGTTATCCACTTTGGTGGCAAAAATAGGAAAACAGATTATTATCTGAATGGTGGCCGATTAGGAAAAGGGGAGGTGCAACAAGACCTGGGTGTCATTATACACCAGTCATTGAAAGTGGGCATGCAGGTACAGCAGGCGGTGAAAAAGGCGAATGGTATGCTGGCATTTATAGCAGGAGGATTTGAGTACAGGAGCAGGGAGGTACTACTGCAGTTGTACAAGGCCTTGGTGAGACCACACCTGGAGTATTGTGTGCAGTTTTGGTCCCCTAATCTGAGGAAAGACATCCTTGCCATAGAGGGAGTACAAAGAAGGTTCACCAGATTGATTCCCGGGATGGCAGGACTTTCATATGAAGAAAGACTGGATGAACTGGGCTTGTACTCGTTGGAATTTAGAAGATTGAGGGGGGATCTGATTGAAACGTATAAAATCCTAAAGCGATTGGACAGGCTAGATGCAGGAAGATTGTTCCCGATGTTGGGGAAGTCCAGAACGAGGGGTCACAGTTTGAGGATAAAGGGGAAGCCTTTTAGGACCGAGATTAGGAAAAACTTCTTCACACAGAGAGTGGTGAATCTGTGGAATTCTCTGCCACAGGAAACAGTTGAGGCCAGTTCATTGGCTATATTTAAGAGAGAGTTAGATATGGCCCTTGTAGCTACGGGGATCAGGGGGTATGGAGGGGAGGCTGGGGCAGGGTTCTGAGTTGGATGATCAGCCATGATCATAATAAATGGTGGTGCAGGCTCGAAGGGCCGAATGGCCTACTCCTGCACCTATTTTCTATGTTTCTATGTTTCTATAATCAACGCCTTATCCATTTTGTCAATCCTATCATTTCTAGCAATTCAACTGTCTTGAGGATTGCATTTCTAATGGATAGCCCTTTCATCCTGTATATCTTTTGTAAATCAAAGCAAGATGATTTTCTAATTCTTAACTTTCAATGGGAGAGTGGAAATGGAAAAAGAAATTGTTTACTGACCTGTCGTGGGGGTACTGGGGGAGCAAAATGACCTTGCTTTGTACTGTCTGACTCATTTGGCAGAAATACTATTCACTCTTCAGCAAACCTGATGGAAAAATGTTGTGCACCTTCTGTAAATAATTAATTACCATGGTTTAGCAGATTGTGTTTGACAAAGAGACTTGAGGCCCTTGTAGCAAATGCATTACATCAGCATGAGGGCACATGGCGAACTCCGAAGTATTCCATCTCTCTTATCGACAGTTTCTCATCTATCTGATCCGAAGCATTGTTCTGTATCCAGAAATAGCTCTCTCCTCTGCAATTTTGTTGTTTGCAGTCTGGGGCAGATGTACGTGTTCCGTTTTAATTTTCAGCATTGACAGAGATGTATGATTCTGACTCAAGTCAACTCCCCTAAGCATCCAGTAAATTTCAGTTGGAATGTGAAGCAGTTTGCTCTAATGTGTGAAGAATCTGCTCAAGGTATAAGAGTCTTTACCTGATCCAATAGGAGGTGGCCGTTTGTCAATGCACAAATAGGGGATTCTTCTCTAAAAGTAGTGCTGGATGCTACCCTACCCAGTACTGCTATCAAGATCATTGATCTCCATTAGTAGACTTTGCATTTTAACTGGCTGTTTGTAGAGAGGAGAAGAAGTCACGCATGATAGTGGTCCAGATCAGTTGTCTGATATTTCATTGGTTGTTGAAGGCCAGGTAACCAGTGGCTACATTAACTGTGATAGTTGTCAAAGCCAGAAAGCGAGCAGAGAAATTCCTAGAAATGAATAAAAATGATGCTAGAATTTATATTAAAAAAAATGAACGCATCTGAGAAGGATAGATTAAGTCTCCAGAAAAGTTGTTCAATTCCATTTTTATAACGGAAAGCATTCTCATTTGCAGTGCAATGATAATTACGCCCTGCATTTTGAGAGGGACAAGCTACAGTGGCATTTATCAGTATTACCATGGAGAAAAGGGAGTTATAGAGGCATAAGGCAGGAGCTGGCCGAAGTTGATTGGAAGGGGACACTAGCAGGGATGATAGCAGAACAGCAATGGCTGGAGTTTCTGGGAGTAATTCGAAACATGCAGGAAAGATACATCCCAAAGGTGAAGTAGTATTCGAAAAGTAGGATGAGGCAACTGTGGCTGATAAGGAAAGTCAAAGACAGCATAAAAGCAAAAGAGAGGGCAAATAATACAGCACAAATCTGTGGGAAGGTCGAGAATTAGGAAGCATTTAAAAATCAACAGAAGGCAACAAAAAAGCCATAAAGAGAGAAAAGATGAAACATGAAGGTAAACCAGCCAATAATATAAAAGAGGATACAAAATGACATATAAAGAGTAAAAGACGAGAATGGATATTGGACCTCTGGAAAACGACGCTGTACAGGTAGTAATCAGAGAGGAAGAAATGGCAGATGAGCTTAAGTATTTTGCATCAGTCTTCTCTGTGTAAGACACAAGCAGAATTCCAAAAATGTGAGAGTGTCATGGATAGAAGAGTGTCATTGCTATTACTATGTAGAAGGTGCTTGGGAAGCTGAGAAGTCTGAAGGTAGGTGAGTCACTGGGACTAGATGGACTGCACCTCGGGGTTCTGAAAGAGGTAGCTGAAGAGATTGTGGAGGGATTAGTACTGAGCTTTCAGGAATCAATAGATTCTGGAATGGTTCTGGAGCACTGGAAAACTGCAAAACTCACTCCACTCTTCAAGAAAGGAGGGAGGCAGAAGAAAAGAAATTACAGACCAGTTAGCTTGATTTCAGTGGTTGGAAGGAAGTTGGAGCCTACTATTAAGAATGAGGTTTCAGGGTACTGGGAGGCACATGACAAAATAGGGGAGATCTCATTGAAACCAATCAAATATTGAAAGGCCTAGATAGAATGGACGTGGTGAGAATGTTTCCTGTAGTGAAGGACTCCAAGAGCAGAGGGCACATTCTGAGCATAAAGGGACATCCATTTAGAATAAAGATGAGGAAATCTTTCTTTAACCAGAGGATGGTGTGTCTGTTGGAATTCAGTGCCACAAACACACACAGGGTGGTTTGAGTATCTCAGAAACTGCTGATCACCTGGGATTTTCATGCATGACAATATCTACAGTTTACAGAGAATGGTATGAAAAACACACAAAAAAATACAGTAAGTGACAGTTCTGTGGGCGAAAACGCCTTGTTAATGAGAGAGGTCAAAGGAGAATGGCCAGACTGGTTCAAGCTGACAGGAAGGTGACAGTAACTCAAATAACCATGCTTCAGAAGTGCTGTACAGAAGATAATCTCTGAACCGCTAATGCATCAAATCTCGAAGTGGATGGGCTACAGCAGCAGAAGACCGTGAACATACATTCAGTGGCCACTTTATTAGGTACAAGAGGTACCAAATAAAGTGGCCACTTTGTCTATGTGATGCCTTGGTCTCCCAGCTGGTAACTGGCAGATTAGGGTGGGTTTCCCCGAGGAGGAGTTGTCAAGGGCGTGAATCAGACAAGGCTTCTACCTGTTGCCCTGTCTCATTATGAACAAACCCATAAGTAAGCGTCAGTACGTACAGTAACTCCAAACTCAGAGGGGGCTCATCCACACCCAAAGCAGTAAAGCCTGACCATGCAGCAAAGGCTAAAAATAAACAGGAAAAAGCTCCAAAAAACATCACAAATTTTGTTTGAACATTTTAAAAAGAAACAAATAAACAAGGTGGCCATTTTGTCTCTCAAGATTATTATGAAAGGGTTATAAAGACAGAGCACTTGGAGAGATGTTTATTCTCAAGCTCTTACTTTCCCCAGCTCAATTAACAAGTTCTTCCGGTGATTCTAGTTTTCAGTGTACTTGGAGGTCTGATAATATTTCATGAGGAACAAAAGCAAACCAGAATATACCATCATTCAGATGTACTAGGGATGCTATGAGCTAAATGGTCAGGTTACCTAATGGGGGGACAATTTCTTCTGCTTTTTAGAAAAAGAAAAAATTTGACTTATATCCCAAATTACATTTTGCTTCTTCGGCAGATTTGGTTACTTTTTTTTACTGTCACATTTACTGAGCTAGAGTGAAAACATTGCCTTGCATACCATACATATAGATCAATACATTACAACAACCATTGAGGTTGTGCAAAGTCAAATAATAACAGAATGCAGAATGGAATGCTACAGTACAGATGTGCAGTACAGGTAGATAATAAGATGCAAGGTCTAAAGGAGGTAGGCTGTGAGGTCAAGAGTTCGTCTATTGTCTCAGGGAACCATTCAATAGTCTTATAATAGCAGGGCAGAAGGTGTCCTTGAGCATGGTGGTATATGCTATCAGGCTTTTGTACCTTCTACCCAATGGAGAGAGGGAATGTCCAGAATTGGTTCTATCTTTGTTTATACTGGCTGCTTTACTGAGACAGTGAGAAGTATAGACAGAGTACATGGAGGAGAGACCGGTTTCCATGATGTTCTGAGCTGTGTTCACAACTCTCTGCAGTTTCTTGTGGTCACATGCAGAGCAGTTGCCATACCAAGCCATTATGCATCCACATATGTTCTTTCTATAGTTCATTGATAAAAATTGGTGAGCACCAAAGGGGGTATGCCAAATTTCTTTAGTCTCAGAAGAAATAGAGGCACTAGTGCGGTTTCTTGGTCATGGTATCTACACGGATTCTCTCGGACAGACTACTGGTGATATTCACACTGAGGAATTTGAAAGTCACAGCCTCTTGATTTCAGCACCATCAATGTTAAAAGAAGCACGGGCACCACCCCATTTCCTGAAGTCAATGACCAGCTCCTTTGTTCTGCTGATATTGAGGAAAATGTTGTTGCCATGACACCAAGCTCTCTACTTTCATCCTGTACTCTGACTTATCATTATTTGAGATACACCCACAGCTGCAGTATCAAAATAAATATTTGTTTTCAAATCGTGGGCACAGCAGAAGAAAATGAATTTCTTCAAGATGAGAACAATTCTTCTCAGCTGAGGGGAATTGTTCGGGATAACATCAATTATTTGATATTATTCTCATTTACGTTTTGCCTGTTTGCTAGTAACAAGCTTAATGCCTATATTACTAAACAGATAATTAATGCATGTACTGCAACTTGTTCATGTATCTCTACATCTGTGCTAACATTAATATTTACTCAACATAATTTCAGTAACAATAATGAGAAAAATAAGAAAATAACTTTGGAGGTGTTTGCACCTGAATAGCTGCTTCCTACAATGTTTAAATATTTTATGCTTTTCAGATCAGGACTTTCGATTATAGGCATAAGAGCTCAATGTGAGAAATGGTAAGCTAGGTCACAAGAACACAAGAAATAGGAGCAGGAGTAGGCCATCCGGCCCATCAAGTCTGCCCCGCCATTCAGTAAGATCCTGGCTAAACTGTCTGTAAACTCAGCTCCATCTGCTTGCCTTTTCCCCATAAGCCTTAATTCCCTTGCTACGTAAAAACCTATCTAACAGTTTCTTAAGTATATTTAGTGCAGAAGCCTCAACTGCTTCCCTGGGCAGAGAATTCCACAGATTCGCCACTCTCTGGGATAAACAGTTTCTCCCCATCTCCGTCATAAAGTTTCTCCCATGAATGTTGAGGCCATGTCCCCTAGCTCTAGTCTCATCTACCAATGGAAACAACTTTCCTACTTCTATTTTATCTATCCCTTTCAAAATTTTGTACGTTTCTATAAGATCCCCCTTCATTCTTCTGAACTCCAGAGAGTATAGTCCCAGGCGACTCAATCTCTCCTCATAGGTTAACCCCTTCATCCCTGGAATCAAACTGGTAAACCCCTTCTGCACTGCCTCCAAATCCAGTATATCCTTCCTCAGGTATGGAGATCAGAACTGCACACAGTACTCCAGATGTGGCCTCACCAGTACCCTGTATTATCGCAGCATGCCCTCCCTGCTCTTGAATTTAATCCCTCTAGCAATGAAGGCCAACATTCCGTTTGCCTTCTTAATAACCTGTTCTACCTGCAAGCCAACTTTTTGCAATTCATGCACAAGCACTCCCAAGTCCCTCTGCACAACAGCATGCTGCAATCTTTCACCATTTAAATAATAATCTGCTCTTTTATTATTCCTTCCAAGGTGGATGATCTCGCATTTACCAACGTTGTTTTCCATTTGCCAGACCTTGGTCCACTCACTTAACCTATCAATATCCCTCTGCAGACTCTCCACATCCCCTGTACAATTTGCTTTTCCACTCAGTTTAGTGTCATCAGTAAATTTTGCTACGCTACATTCAGTCCCCTCTTCCAAATCATCAATGTAAATGGTAAACAGCTGCGGGCCCAGCACCAACCCCTACGGCACCCCACTCACCACTGACTGCCAACCGGAGAAACACCCATTTATACCAACTCTCTGCCTTCTATTGATTAACCAATACACTTCCTCCGACTCCATGCATCCGTATCTTATTTATAAGCCTCTTGTGCAGCACCTTATCGAACACCTTCTGGAAATCCAAGTATACAACATCCACCTGTTCCCCTCTATCCACTGCACTCATTCTGTCCTCAAAGAACTCCAGTAAGTTTGTCAAACAGGACCTGCTCTTTCTGAATCCATGCTGCATCTGGTCTAATGGAACCACTCCTTTCTAAATGTTTCGCTGTTTCTTCCTTAATGACAGCTTCAAGCATTTTCCCGACTGCAGATGTTAAGCTAACTAGCCTATAGTTGCCCGTCTTCTGCATACATCCTTTTTTAAAAAAGTGGCATGACATTTGCTGTCTTCCAATCTGCCGGGACCTGCCCAGAGTCTAGAGAGTTTTGATAAATGATTACCAATGCACTTACTATAACCTCCGCCAGTTCCCTCAGCACCCTGGGATGCGTCCCATCAGGACCAGGGGACTTATCTACCTTCAGGCCCTCTAGTTTGCTCATCACTATCTTTTTAGTGACAGTGATTTTATTAAAGTCGTCACCTCCCATTTCGTCCATAACATCCTTCTTTGGCATATTAGATGTGTCCTCCACTGTGAAGACCGACACAAAATTGTCATTCAATGCCTCAGCCATTTCCTTATCACCCAATACCAATTTCCCCTTCTTGTCTTTCAAGGGACCTATGTTGACTTTAGCCACCCTCTTCCGCTTTATACATTTATAAAAACTTTTCCTATCTGTTTTTATATTTTGTGCTAATTTACTTTCATATTCTATCTTCCCTTTCATTATTTCTTGTTTAGTTGTTCTCTGTTGCTCTTTAAAGTTTTCCCAATCCTCCAGTCTCCCACTACTCTTTGCAACTTTGTACACATGAGCTTTTGATTTGATACTACCTTTTATTTCCTTAGCTATCCAAGGCTGGCTCTCCCCACACTTAATGTTCTTACTTTTGACTGGTATATACTTCTGTTAAGCACTGTGAAAAATCTCTTTGAACGTATTCCTCTATTCCTCAACTGTCCTACCAAATAGCCTGTGCTCCCAATCCTACATTAGCCAACTCCTCCCTCATCCCATTGTATCTCCTTTGTTCAGGCATAATACACTAGTTTTAGATCTAACCATTTCATCCCCCATCTGAATGCAAAATTCAATCATACTATGATAACCATTTCCAAGAGGATCCCTGACTACAAGATCGTTAATCTTACCTGTCTCATTGCACAGGACTAGATCTAAGATAATATTTTCCCTTGTAGGTTCACTAACATGCTGCTCAAGAAAGCCATCACGGATGCATTCTATAAAGTCCTCCTCAAGACTTCCTTGACCAACCTGATTCACCCAGTCTATGTGGAAGTTAAAATCCCCCATGACAACCGCCGTTCCATTCTTACAAGCCTCAGCTATTTCTTGGTTAATCACCTCTGCCACTGCAATATTGTTATTAGGTGGCCTATAGACAGCACTCACCAGTGATTTTTTCCCTTTACTATTCTTAATCTCTACCCAGATGGACTCAACATTCTGCTCCGTAGATTTTATATCGTTTCTCACAATCGCCCTGATCTCATCCCTAATCAAGAGCGCCACCCCACCTCCTCTGCCTTCCTGTCTATCTTTCCGCACTACCTGATACCCTTGGATATTTAATTCCCAGTCATCTCTACCTTGCAACCAGTTTTCTGTAATGGCCACTAAATCATATGCCTTGGTACTGATCTGTGCCACAGGTTCACTGACCTTGTTTCTAATACTACGGGCATTTAGATAAAGTGCCCTTATACTCATTGTCCTTTTGGAATCAAGTGACCTATGCGATTTTTGCTTTTTACTTTTATGCACTCTACTCTTACTTTTTTCTTCACTAACTCTAGCTTTGGTCTCTGCATCACTTTCCTCTTCTTTTCTGTGTGGGTTCCCCTCCCCCTGCCATATTAGTTTAAAGCCTCCCCAACAGCACTAGCAAACAATCTCCCTAGGACATTGATCCCAGCCCTGCCCAGATGTAGACCGTCCCACCTCCCCCAGAAACATTTCCAATACCCCAAGAATCTGAAACCCTCCCTCCTGCACCACCGCTCAAACCACATATTCATTCTAGCTATCCTGCTATTCCAACTCTGGCTAGCGCGTGGCACCAGTAATAATCCTGAGATGATTACCTTTGAGGTCCTACTCTTTAATTTATCTCCTTGCTCCCTAAATTCAGCTTGTAGGACCTCATCCCGCTCTCTTCCTATGTCGTTAGTACCTACATGCACCACGACAGCTGGATGCTCACCGTCCCCTTTCAGAATGTTGTGCAGCCTCTCCAAGACATCTCTGACCCTTGCACCCGGGAGGCAACACACCATACGGGAGTCGCATCGGCGGCCACAGAACTCCTCTCTATTCCCCTTACCATGGAATACCCTACCACAACAGCTCTGCCACTCTTTCTCTTGCCCTCATATGCAGTAGAGCCACCCACAGTGCCATGATCCTGGCTACTGCTGCCTTCACCTGATGAGCCATCTCCCCCAACAGACTCCAAAGCAGTATATCTGTAGGTACATCCGAGGTCGTAGGTAGCCAACCCAGAGGTCAAGCTCTGATGCAGGGTTTCAAACCAAATTGTTAACAATTCCTTCTGCACATAGATGATGCTCAACCCACAGACTTTCTCCAGCAGATTGCTTGTAGCTTCAGAGTTCAAGTTCAGTGTAGAAACTAATGCAATAAATCTGATTACTGGCACCAGAAAAGTAACCATAAAACGGTCAAGCTTCTTCATAAAATACCTACTACTTCACTAATAGCTTTCAAGCAAGGATGTCAATCATTTTGACCTCATATGAGATAGTTGATTCCAAATGCCCTGGCAATTCTCTTCATGGTGAGCAGACATTACAAAGTTCATTGAAAAAAAAGAGGATTTTGGAGGGATGGTGGGAATCTACAGTAATGCACCCAAAATGCTAGAGGAATTCAACAGGCTAGGAAGTATCTATGGAGGGAAATGAACAGTTGATGTTTCACACCGAGACTATTTCTCAGTATCAGGAAATGTAGAGGAGACTTGAACCAAAAACAGAGCAGTGGAGACAATTCAGTGATGAACGATAACTTTAATAATAGATTACAGAAATAACAAGCCATAAAGGGTCTCAAAACGAGAGAGAACAAATACTAAACTCCACAGGCAAGAAGGTAACTGAAGGCTGAGTGCAACTTCTTGAGGCTGGTTGGTTCAAGGATTGAGGATAAGAGCTTGGTTTAAATAGGCTGCAGGCTCTGAGTTGGAAATGAGTGGCAGGTGACTCCTGTTATCTGGGTGGAGGCTGGGAGGTGCAGGCCTGGCAATTAGTCCTGATGAAAGATCTTGTCCTGATACATGGACTGTTTATTTCCCTCTGTAGATGCTCCCTGACTTTGTGGGGGGGAGGGGGGTGGATTATTAGTAATAGTGCAAATGATTTTAACAAAGAGACCACAGAAATGTCAGGCTACTCCTCCTCCTAGGCATCTAGAGAATGACAACAAGCTTAGAGGGCTGTTTCTTGGACTAGTCAAGGAATACCTTGCATTGAATATTCCTAACCATCACCCAGTCTGATTCATGTGTAATGGTAGTGTAGCAGTTAGCATGATGCTATTAGAGTATGGGGCGTTGGAGTTTGGACTTCTGTTCCAGTGCTGACAGTAAGGAATTTGCACATTCTCACTGTGACTCTGTGGGTTTACTCTGCGTGCTCCACTTCCCCCTCACTGTCCAAAGACAACCAGTTCATAGGTTAATTGGTCATTGTAAGTTGTACTGTTTTTAGCCTAGTGTTAAATAGGTGGGTTGCTGCATTTCATAGTTTTTTGGGCTGGAAGGGTCTGCTTAGTGCTGTACCTATATAAAAATAAATTGAAATTGGTGGAGTGGAGCAAAGTTACGATGGGGTTAAACAGCAACTCCTTTGCTTGCATCTTCAGAAATAGCTCTATTTCCATCTTTGATATCTCATTTTTTCCATTTCAAGGCTGTTTTGAAGACCCTGATCTGGAGTTACACCCTGACTTTGATTCTTTGCGGGAATGGGACCCGCTCTTAGGGCTTCACAACGTCTGCTCTTTGATATCCAAAGGACGCGGCCTGGAAGACTAGCATGCCTTCAGGGTGCCAGATTTTCGTGGCTCTGGAGATGGGCTGCTTCTAGGCCGGTGCCCTGTCTGAGGCGTCGCAGGTGAACACAGAACAGTGGGAGCAGTGGGTTAGCTGCCTGGGGTTGTGTGTCCGGAGAGCTGGGCTTTTCTAGAACCGACTCCCTGGGTGCAGAGCTTAGAAAAAGCGAAGCAACAGACCTTTAACGTCATAAATCAGCAAGTTGTTTGTTATGTCTCCCTGCTCGCTGTGAAACGGGGACATCTCTTTTTCCCCTTTTAGGGAGAGAGAGAGAGAGAGAGAGCCTGTGGCATGTCAAATTACTGGGTGAACGAGTAGTCTTAGGGGTACTGCAAGTCTGTGTCTTTATTGACGCTTGCTGCACGCTCGAGTGCTCGGTGAAGGGTGCTGATACTATTTTTGCTGGTGGGGGGGGTGATTGCCTTGCTGCTGCTTGTGTATAGGAGGGGGGAGCTGGGGGAGGGGCTTTGAGGTTCTTTGTCTTTCATTCTTTGGGGCACTCCTCTGTTTTCGTGGATGTTTGCGAAGGAAAAGAATTTCAGGGTGTATATTGTATACATTTCTCTGACTTTAAAACCTATTGAAACCTATTGAAATGAATTAATCTACCCTGTAAGAGAACTGAATGAATCTCACTCATGATGGGATCCAGCAGATAGAAGGAAGCGAGAAATCTGAATCTTCAGTTAAAACTACTGAAAGATCACTTAGCCTCCTTCTGAAAGCGCCCTATGAAATACATACAGCCGCCTTGGCCAACTGATTCATATCATGCAATGTTTCACAGTAACTGATGCTTTAAACAAAGTGAAGGCCAAGAGCTTCTACAACACCTTAGCCACAGTGTTGACGGCTCACGAATCATGATTTGCTGCTCTCAAGTCAAGATTATCCATCCAGTTACAGCTCAGTCATCTCGTTATCATTAAAGAAAATCGTCCAGCTTGTTGTCCATAAACAATAAACAGAATCAATAGAATGGTACAAATTAAGCTTTTTTTGCAAATTTTTGATCCATTCATTTCAAAGGAAACACAAACAATATTGTAACACAGCAGGTCATCAGTATATGAATTTGTGTGTTATCACTTCAAATATATTATCCTAATAATTACATTATATTAATTTTCTGTGTCATCTGCAAAATAATACAAAGGATCATCATTCATATTATCAAGCAAATCTACTCACTGGCAATTAGTTCAAGACCTGGAACGCTTTGGGTTTCTGGACTTAACCTCAGTCTTACTAAAATGTAGGCAGTAGAACTGAATGAGAGGAGAGGTATCAGTGGCTGCCTTTGTCATTAAAGCTCTAGTTTAATGGGAATGACACCAAAGTTAATGGAAATCAAAGGAAAAATGCTCCTGGTAATTGGTGTAATACTCAATCCAAATCTAGTTGTGATTCAATGAGTTCAATTATCATCGACCAAAATTACCAGTGGAGAAATGCCTTGTGAAAACATTCTCAATGCCATTGAAATTCTTCCAGCTGAACTTTGCTCCAGATTGCAGCATCTGCAGTGCCTTGTGTCTCAATACAACCTTGTTCTATTCTTCATTAATGTCCGATACAAGATTAAGAATGGGATTATTGGCTGAAGATCCCATGGTGTGCAGTCCCTTTCACAATAGTTCCACACTGGACTTGGAGCTAGACAGTACTGAGAACTGAGCTGAAATTCTGATAAGCTGCCTATGGACAATCTGCTTACAGATAATGGTTCATCCTTCTCATCTAGCCCTTAATGGTATGAACCTCACCCCCATCATCACCTCTACAATCACTGCCATAGGAGACCCATCATTTATGTTGTGGAACTGACATAAACAACTACAAGAAAGCAGTGGTTGCAAGATCAGCACACAGCCTAGATAATTCATGGTTTGTCAGTTCTTGTTGTGGCTACTTGCAGCTTGGCCAAAATCTGCAAGGCTTATTTTGGAATGTGACAGAATGCCTTCCGCCCACCTGGGATGTATGTATGCGGCAAAATTAAAGTAGCTTGACAATCTCCAGCAAAGATTCTCAATTCATGTTCCAGTCATTGATCTCAAAATCCACCCCATCCTTCACTGGTGATGAAATGTTTTGAGAGATTAGTCATGTTTAGAATAAACTTCTGCCTCAGCAAGGACATAGACCCACTGTGATTTGCCTATCATCAAAATAGGTATACGGCGGACGTGATATCATTGGCACTCTACGTGGCCTTGGATCTTCTGGAAATACAAATACCTATGTCAGGATGTTGTTTATTGACTATAGCTCAGCACTTAACACCATCATTCCTACAGTCCTGATCGATAAACTATAGAATCTAGGCCTCTGTTCCTCCCTCTGCAATTGGATCCTTAACTTCTTAACTGGAACTCCACAATCTGTATGGATTGAAAATAACATCTCCACATTGCTGTCAATCAACACTGGCGCATCTCAGGGATGTGTGCTTTACCCCACAACTCCACTCTCTCTACATCCATGACTGTGGCTAGGCACAGCTCAAATGCCATCTATAAGTTTGCTGATGATACAACCATTTGTTGGCAGAATCTCAGATGGTGTCAAGAGGGCGTACAGGAGTGAGATAAATCAGCTCGTTGAGTGGTGTCGCAGCAACAACCTTGCATTCATAATCAGTAAGATCAAAGGGCTGATTTTGGACTTCAGAAAGGGTAAGATGAGGGAACACACACCAGTCCTCATAGAGGGATCAGAAGTGGAGAGAGAGAGCAGTTTCAAGTTCCTGTGTGTTAATATCTCTGAGGATCTAACCTGGTCACAATATATCAATGCAGCTACAAATAAAGCAAATCAGTGGCTATATTTCATTAGGACTTTGAGAAGATTTGGTGTGTCATCTAAAACATTCGCAAATGTCTACAAATGTATCATGGAAAGCATTCTGACTGGCAGCATCACATCTAGTATGAAGGGAGCTACTGCACAGGATCGAAGTAAGCTGCAGAGGGTTGTCAACTTATTCAGCTCCACCATGGGCACTAGCCTCTGTAGTATCCAAGACATCTTCAAGGAGAGGTGCCTCAAAAAGTCAACATCCATCATTAAGGATTCCCACCACCCAGGACATGCCCTCTTCTCGTTGTTACCATCAGGAAGGAGGTACAGAAGCCTGAAGACACACACTCAGTGATTCAGGAACAGCTTCTTCCTCTCTGTCATATGGTTTTTTAATGGTCATCGAACCCACGAACACTACCTCACCACTTCTTTTTATTTCTGTTTTTGCACTACTTATTAAGTTTAACTACTATATATATACACACACACTTACAGTAATTCAGTTTTTTTATATATTGTCATGAGCTGCATTGTACTGCTGCCACAAAGTTAACAAATTTCATGACGTATGCTGGTGATATTAAACCTGATTTTGATTCTGTTTACAGTACCTACAATCCACTGGATACATCACAGCAAATCACCCAAGTTTAGATTTCCAGTACTTCCTTTGATTTCAACTTCCATCCCAATGAAAGAACTCAGAAGCCATGTCAAGAAACCATTATCTCCCAGCTGCCCGAAGGGGTGTGCCATAGATGGAATTTATAAATTTGTAGTTAATTACTACTATGTCAATATCCAGATAACACTTCTCGTAATAACCATTATGGGAGATTCATTATCAGGATGACTGCAACAGCTCCACAAAGTGAACTACAGGTCTTACTGCCCTTGCATATTTAGGGATGGGTAACAAATTGGGCCATGTCAATCTTGCCCACATCAAGACTAAACCTTTAAAGATATGCCATAATTCTAGCGTGCCAACAAATAATTTGGTGTTACAATATTAAATGATAATGGTGCCAACATTTGTATACACAGAATGATGAGGGATTTAGATATAGAGGGTAGTGAGCATATTTTTCACAGTGTAGGAGTGACAAGAGGGAAAGTGTACAAGTTGAGAGGGAGGAGCTTCAGAGGAAATCAGAGGGGGAATGTTTATCACACAGAATCTGGAATGTGCGACCAAGAGGCATAAAACTATAAGACATAGGAGCAGAATTAGGTTATTTGGCTTATCGAGTATGCTCTGCCATTTCATCATGACTGTTTTATTATCCCCCTCAACCCCATTCTCCTGCCTTCTCTCCATAAGATTTGATGCCCTGATTAATCAAGAACCTATCAACTTCTGTGTTAAATATATTCAATGACTTAGCCTCCACAGATATCTGTGGCAATGAATTCCACAGGTTCACCACACTCTGGTAAAAGAATTTTTTCTCCATCTCTGTTCTAACTGGAAGTCCCTCTATTTTGAGGCTGTAGCCATTGGTCCTAGATTCCCCCCGTATAGGAAACATCCTTTCCACATCTACTGTCTAGGGCTTTTATTCATGAGATGATTCTCGTGAGCCTCCTCTGGATCCTCTCCAATATCAGCTCATCTTTTCTTAGATAGAGGTCCCAAAACTGCTCGCAATACTTCAATTGCAGTCTGACCAATGCCTTATAAAATCTCAACATTACATCCTTGCTTTTGTATTCTAGTCCTCTCAAAATAAATGCTAACATTGGATTTGCCTTCATTACCAGCAACTCAATCTGCAAGTTAACCTTTAGGGAACCCTGCACGAGGACTCACAAGTCCCTTGGCACCTCTGATTTATGAATTTTCTCCTCATTTAGAAAATATTCCTTCTACCAAAGTGCATGACCATACACTTCACTCCACTATATTCTATCTGCCATTTCTTTGCCTGTTCTCCCAATCTGTTTAAGACATTCTGCAGACTCCCTGTTTCCTCAACATTACTTTCCCCTCCAGCTATCTTTGTATCATCTGCAAACTTGGCCACAAAGCCATCAATTTTTTTAATCCAATTCATTGACCAATCACATGAAAAGAAGCAGTCCTAACACCAATCCCTTCAGAATAACTCCAGTCACCAGCAGCTAACAAGAACAATCCCCAGTTTATTCCGACTCTTTGCCTCTTGTCAGTCAGCCAATCTTCTATCCATGGTAGTATCTTTTATGTAATGCCATGGACCTGTATCTTGTTAAGCAGCCGCATGTGTGACACCTTATCAAAGGTCTGACAATCCAAATAAGCAACATCCACTGACATTCATTTGCCAATCCTGCCTGTTATTTTCTTAATAAATTCCAACAGATTTGCCAGGCTAGATTTTCCCTTAAGGAAATGATGCTGACTTTGCCCTGTTTTATCATGTGCCTCCAAGTACCCCAAAACCTCACCTTTAATAATAGAATCCAACGTCTTTCCAACCACTGACAGGCTAACTGGCCTATAATTTCTTTTCCTTTGCCTCCCTTCCTTCTTAAAGAGTGGAGTGATATTCACAATTTTCCAGTCCTCCGGAACCATTCCAGAATCTTGCGATTCCTACAATCTCTTCAAACATCTCCTACAGAACCCTGGGGAGCAGTCTACCTGGTCTGAGTGACTTAACTATCTTGAGACTTTTCAGTTTACCAAGTACCGTCTCCTTAGTAACACACACAAGTTGCTGGAGGACATCAGCAGGACAGGCAGCATCTATGGAAATGTATGAGCAGTTGATGTTTTGGGCCAAGACCTTCTTCAGGTCTGGAAGAGAAGGAGAAAGTTGCCAAAATAAAAAGGTGGGGGTACAGGAAGGAGGGTTGCTAGAAGATGATAGGTGAAGACAGGTGGGTAAGGGCTGGAGAGGAAAGAAACTGATAGGAGAAGAGAATGGACCATCGGAGAAAGGGAAGGGAGGGGTGATAACCAGATCAGAAGAGGTAAGTGGCTAGAGTAGGGAATAGAAAAAGAGGAGAGGAAGAGGGAATTTTTTTTTACTGGAAGGAGAATTTGGCACAAGAGGAGGCCGTGGACCGACAACTCAGGGCATCAAAGGACATGGCGAGAAGGCAGGTGTATGGGGTCGAGTGGGATCCAGGATCAGCCATGATGGAATGGCAGAGCAGACTCAATAGGCTGAATGGCCTAATTTTGCTCCTATGTCTTATGGTCCTATGTTGGAGCAGGAATGATAATTGGAAGTAACATGTTTGTTTTTTGATGATGGAGTGGAGATGCTCAATGAAGCGGTCTGCCAATTTACGACAGGTCTCACCAATGCAGAGTAAGTCACATTGGGAGCATCAGAGATATGCCAGTCAGTGGAATGGCGCCGCAGCAACAACCTGGCACTCAACGTCAGTAAGACGAAAGAGCTGATTGTGGACTTCAGGAAGAGTAAGACGAAGGAACACACACCAATCCTCATAGAGGGATCAGAAGTGGAGAGAGTGAGCAGTTTTAAGTTCCTGGGTGTCAAGATCTCTGAGGATCTAACCCAGTCCCAACATATCGATGTAGTTATAAAGAAGGCAAGACAGTGGCTATACTTTATTAGGAGTTTGAAGAGATTTGGCATGTCAACAAATACACTCAAAAACTTCTATAGTTATACTGTGGAGAGCATTCTTGACAGACTGCATCACTGTCTGGTATGGAGGGGCTACTGCACAGGACCGAAAGAAGCTGCAGAAGGTTGTAAATCTAGTCAGCTTTGGGCACTAGCCTACAAAGTACCCAGGACATCTTTAGGGAGCGGTGTCTCAGAAAGGCAGCGTCCACTATTAAAGACCTCCAGCACCCAGGGCATGCCCTTTTCTCACTGTTCCCATCAGATAGGAAATACAGAAGCCTGAAGGCACACACTCAGCGACTCAGGAACAGCTTCTTCCCCTCTGCCATCCTATTCCTAAATGGACATTGAAGCTATACACAGTATACAGTATTTCAGTTTTTGCACATTTTTTTAATAATCCTTTCAATATATGTAATTGATATACTTGTTTATTATGCTTTATTTTATTTGTTTTTTTTCCTCTCTCTGCTAGTTTATGTATTGCATTGAACTGCTGCTGCTAAGTTAACAAATTTCACGTCACATGCCGGTGATAATAAACCTGATTCTGATTCTGATTCTGAATAGACAACCCTAACAGATTTGCAGGTGAACATTTTTGTACCTGGAAGGACTGTTTGGAGCCCTGAAAGGAGGTGAAGGAGGAGGTGTATGGGGAGCTGTTGCCCTTAAATCACTTGTAGGGATAAGTGCTGGGAGAGAGATTACTGGGGAGAGAAGAATAGACAATGGAATCCTGGAAGGAGCAATCCCTGTGGAAAGTGGGGGGTGGGGGGAGGTAAAGATATGTTTAGTGGTGGGGTCCCTTTGGAGATGGTGGAGGTTGTGGAGAATGGTGTGTTGGGTGTGGAGACTGATGGGGTGGTAGATGAGGACAAGAAGAATTCTATCACTATCATGGCAGTGGGAAGATGTTTGGGAAATGGAGCAGATGCGGCTGAAAGTAGCAACAAAGGTGGAGGAAGGGATACCCTGTTCTTTGAAGAAGGAAGACATTTCTGATGTTCTGGAAAGGAAAGCTACTCCTGGGAACAGATACAGTGGAAACAAAGGAACTGAGAAAAGGGAATAACAGGAATTCTGCAGATGCTGGAAATTCAAGCAACACACATCAAAGTTGCTGGTGAACGCAGCAGGCCAAGCAGCATCTATAGGAAGAGGTGCAGTCGACGTTTCAGGCCGAGACCCTTCGTCAGGACTAACTGAAGGAAGAGTGAGTAAGGGATTTGAAAGTTGGAGGGGGAGGGGGAGATCCAAAATGATAGGAGAAGACAGGAGGGGGAGGGATAGAGCCAAGAGCTGGACAGGTGATAGGCAAAAGGGGATACGAGAGGATCATGGGACAGGAGGTCCGGGAAGAAAGACAAGGAGGGGGGGGACCCAGAGGATGGGCAAGAGGTATATTCAGAAGGACAGAGGGAGAAAAAGGAGAGTGAGAGAAAGAATGTGTGCATTAAAATAAGTAACAGATGGGGTACGAGGGGGAGGCGGGGCCTTAGCGGAAGTTAGAGAAGTCGATGTTCATGCCATCAGGTTGGAGGCTACCCAGACGGAATATAAGGTGTTGTTCCTCCAACCTGAGTGTGGCTTCATCTTTACAGTAGAGGAGGCCGTGGATAGACATGTCAGAATGGGAATGGGATGTGGAATTAAAATGCGTGGCCACTGGGAGATCCTGCTTTCTCTGGCGGACAGAGCGTAGATGTTCAGCAAAGCGGTCTCCCAGTCTGCGTCGGGTCTCAACAATATATAAAAGGCCACATCAGGAGCACCGGACGCAGTATATCACCCCAGTCGACTCACAGGTGAAGTGTTGCCTCACCTGGAAGGACTGTTTGGGGCCCTGAATGGTGGTAAGGGAGGAAGTGTAAGGGCATGTGTAGCACTTGTTCTGCTTACACGACTAAGTGCCAGGAGGGAGATCAGTGGGGAGGGATGGTGGGGACGAATGGACAAGGGAGTTGTGTAGGGAGCGATCCCTGCGGAATGCAGAGAGAGGGGGGGAGGGAAAGATGTGCTTAGTGGTGGGATCCCGTTGGAGGTGGCGGAAGTTACGGAGAATAATATGTTGGACCCGGAGGCTGGTGGGGTGGTAGGTGAGGACCAGGAGAATCCTATTCCTAGTGGGGTGGCGGGAGGATGGAGTGTGAGCAGATGTACGTGAAATGGGGGAGATGCGTTTAAGAGCAGAGTTGATAGTGGAGGAAGGGAAGCCCCTTTCTTTAAAAAAGGAAGACATCTCCCTCGTCCTAGAATGAAAAGCCTCATTCTGAGAGCAGATGCGGTGGAGACGGAGGAATTGCGAGAAGGGGATAGCGTTTTTGCAAGAGACAGGGTGAGAAGAGGAATAGTCCAGATAGCTGTGAGAGTCAGTAGGCTTATAGTAGACATCAGTGGATAAGCTGTCTCCAGAGATAGAGACAGAAAGATCTAGAAAGGGGAGGGAGGTGTCGGAAATGGACCAGGTAAACTTGAGGGCAGGGTGAAAGTTGGAGGCAAAGTTAATAAAGTCAACGAGTTCTGCATGCATGCAGGAAGCAGCACCAATGCAGTCATCGATGTAGCAAAGGAAAAGTGGGGGACAGATACCAGAATAGGCACGGAACATAGATTGTTCCACAAACCCAACAAAAAGGCAGGCATAGCTAGGACCCATACGGGTGCCCATAGCTACACCTTTAGTTTGGAGGAAGTGGGAGGAGCCAAAGGAGAAATTATTAAGAGTAAGGACTAATTCCGCTAGACGGAGCAGAGTGGTGGTAGAGAGGAACTGATTAGGTCTGGAATTCAAAAAGAAGCGTAGAGCTTTGAGACCTTCCTGATGGGGGATGGAAGTATATAAGGACTGGACATCCATGGTGAAAATAAAGCGGTGGGGGCCAGGGAACTTAAAATCATCGAAAAGTTTAAGAGCGTGAGAAGTGAGAAAAGGGAATAGCATTTTTGCAGGACACTGAATTGGAAGAGGTATTGTTAAGATAACTGGGAATTAGTAGGTTTATGAAAGATCTTTTATAAACCTTCTCCTTTGAAATAGCCATGGCACACACTTTTGCCTCCTGACACTCTCATGTTTCTGGCATTCTGCTAGTGAAAACTGATGGAAAATTCTTATAAAATTCATCTGCCATTTCGTTGTTCCCCCGTTACTACCTCGACAGCGTCATTTTCCAGAGGTTTGATATCCACTCTCATCTCTTTTACTCTTTATATTATTAGCTAGTATACCTTCATATTTCATCTTTTCTTCTCTCTTTATGATTTTTAGTTGCCTTCTGATGGTTATTAAAAGCCTCCCAGTCCTCTACCTTCCCACTAATTTTTGCTATATTATATTCCCTCTCTTTTGCTTTTATGCTGTTGTTGAGTCCCCTTGTCAGTCACAGTTACCTCATTCTCCCTTCAAAACACTTCTTCATCTTTGAGATGCATCTTTCCTGCACCTCTCAAATTGCTTCTAGAATCCCCAGCCATTGCTGTTCTGCTGTCATCCCTGCTAGTGTCCCCTTCTAATCAACTTTGGCCAGTTCCTCTCATGCCTCCGTAATCCCCTTTACTCTACTGTAATATTGATACATCCAATTTTTGCATCTGCTGTGGTGTGAATCCTATCATATTATGATCACTGCCTCCTAAGAGTTCCTTTACCTTAACCTGCCTAATCAAATCTGGGTCATTACATAACATGTAGTACAGCATTACCGTTCCCTAGTGGGTTCAACCATAAGTGGCTCTAAAAAGCCATCTTGTAGGCATTCTATAAATTCTCTCTCTTGGGATAGAGCACCAACTGATTTTCCCAACCTACCTGTACATTGAAATCCCCATGACTACTGCAACATTGTCCTTTTTACATGCCTTTTCTATTTCCCTTTGTAATTTATAGCCTACATTCTGGCTACTGTTCAGGAGACAGCTCCTATCAGAGTGTTTTTACCCTACCCACAAGGTTTCTACATTTTCCAAACCCTTCTTTCTGAGGATTTGATTTCATCTGTTACCAATAGAGCCACCCCACACTCTCCCACCTGCCTGTCCTTTCGCTACAATGTGTATCCATGGATGTTAATCTCCCAGTTATGATCTTTCATCCATGACTCAGTGATTCCTACAATATCATACCTGACTATCTCTAACCATGCTATAGGATCATCTACTTTATTCCATATAATGCATGCATTCAAATAAAACACCTTTAGTCCTGTACTCATCACCCTTTTCCATTCTGGCTGCCTGCTAAACTTTAACTCGTCCCATTGACTGTAATTTTGCCCTATCATCTGCCTGTCCTCCCTCAGTCTCATTACACACTGCTTCTAGTTGAGTACCTCTATCCTCAGCTCTATCATGCTGATTCCTATCTTACTGCCAATTCAGTTTAAACCCTGCCCAACAACTCCAGAAAACATCCCCACAAGGAAATTGGTCCCCCTTGGGTTCAGGTGCAACCTGTCCTTTTTGTATGAGCCATACCACATTTGAAGAACATCCAGACATACATTTGAATTGTCAAGAAACAGAAAGCTATAATATCATAAGACCATAAGATATAGGAGCAGAAGTAGGCCATTTGGCCCTTTGAGTCTGCTCCACCATTCATTCATGGGCTGATCCAATTTTTCCAGTCATCCCCACTCCCCTGCCTTCTCCCCATCCCCATTGATGCCCTGGCTAATCAAGAACCTATCTCTGCCTTAGATACACCCAATGACTAGTCCTCTGAGAGGCTTGTGGCAACAAATTCCACAGATTTACCACCCTCCAACTAAAGTAATTTCTCCACATCTCTGTTCTAAATGGACATCATTCAATCCTGAGGTCATGCCCTCTTGTCCTAGAATCCCCTACCAAGGGAAATAACTTTGCCATATCTAATCTGTTCAGGCCATTTAACATTTGGAATGTTTCTGTGAGATCACCCTTCATTTTCCTGAACTCCAGGGAATACAGCCCAAGCGCAGCCAGACATTCCTCATACGGTAACCCTTTCATTCCTGGGATCATTCTCGTGAATCTTCTCAGAACCCTCTCCAACATCAATATATCCTTTCTAAAATAAGGAGACCAAAACTGCACACAATGCTCCAAGTACGGTCTCACGAGTGCCTTATAGAGCCTCAACATCACATCCCTGCTCTTATATTTTATCCCTCTAGAAATGAATGCCAACATTGCATTTGCCTTCTTCACCCCCAACTCAACCTGGAGGTTAACCTTTAGGATATCCTGCACAGGGACTCCCAAGTCCCTTTGCATCTTGAATTCTCTTCCCATATAAATAATAGTCTGCCCATTTATTTCTTCCACCAAAGTGCATGACCATACACTTTCCAACATTGTGTTTCATTTGCCACTTCTTTGCCCATTCCCCTCAACTATCTAAGTCTCTCTGCAGGCTCTCTGTTTCGTCAACACTACCCACTCCTCCACCTATCTCTGTATCATTAGCAAATTTAGCCACAAATCCATTAATACCATAGTACAAATCATTGACATACATCATAAAAGACAGCAGTCCCAACACCGACCCCTGTGGAACTCCACTGGTAACCAGCAGCCAGCCAAAATAGGATCCCTTTATTCTCACTCTGTTTTCTGCTGATCAGCCGATGCTCCACCCATGCTAGTAACTCCCTTGTAATTGCATGGGCTCCTATCTTGCTAAGCAGTCTCATGTGCGACACCTTGTCAAAGGCCTTCTGAAAATCCACTTACACCACATCTACTGCATCTCCTTTGTCTACACTGCTTGTAGTTTCCTCAAAAAAATTGCAGTAAGTTAGTCAGGCAGGGTTTTCCTTTCAGGAAACCATGCTGGCTTTGGCCTATCTTCTCATGTGCCTCCAGGTTCTCTGTAATCTCATCCCTAACAATCGATTCCAACAACCTCCCAAACACTGACGTCAGGCGAACAGGTGTATAGTTCCCTTTCTGCTGCCTCCCACCCTTCTTAAATAGTGGAGTAACATTTGCAATTTTCCAGTCATCCGGTACAATGCCAGATTCTATCAATTCTTGAAAGATCATTGCTAATGCCTCCATAATCTCTCCAGCTACTTCCTTCGACACCCAGGGGTGCATTCCATCATGTCCAGGAGATTTATCCACCCTCATAAAATTAAGCTTCCTGACTACCTTCTCAGCTATAATTTTCACAGCACATTCTTCACTTCCCTCACTGCACGTACTTCACTTCCCTGCTTTGGTCTATATGTGCACACAAGGGATTATTACAATGGTCAGCAATGACATGGTTAATCAAAGAGCCTATTTCTATCTATCTGTATCTCTCTATGATATAGCACCATAGAACCACCCTGTGATGATGCCTAAGAAATTATGCATATGTTTCATCTTATATGCAAATTATGCATCTACTTCATCTTCATCAGTCAAAAATTGATTGAGTTCCAAGTGTCAAAAATATTCAAGAACAGGCATTTACATTCCTTTTCTCAGGTATGTTCAAAGTACCTCATCGACCACAATCAGAATCAGGTTTAATATCACTGGCATATGTTGTGAAATTTTTTAGCCTAGTGGCAGCAGTACAATACAATATATGATAAATATAGAAAAATAAATGTTAATTAATTACTGTAAATATATATATGTATATTAAATTGTTAAATTAGAAATAGAAATCAGATAGCAGAGGGGAAGAAACTGTTCCTGAATCATTGAGTGTGTGCCTTCAGGCTTCCGTACCTCCCTCCTGTTGGTAACATTGAGAAGAGGGCATATCCTGGGTGATGGAGGTCCTTAATAATGAGCATTGTCTTTCTGAGGCACCGCTCCTTGAAGATGTTTTGGATACATGATGGAGCTGATTAGTTCTACAACTTTCTGCAGTAAGATTTGTGAGTGGAGAAAACTTTCTCACTTTAAATAGTAATGCAAAACTGATGCAGCAATTTCTTTACAATTCACCCACTTTTCTTTTCCTTTAACAGCAAAGTTTAACATCCTCTGCTGTTGAACTATTGCCTACTTCATACCATCCAACAGAAATTTTATTCCATTGTTTTATGAAAAGACAAAGGAAGCTTTTCTTGAGTCTTTGATGAAAGATTACAGCAAGTCAAGATGATTTAGATTACTGTGTACAGGAATTTACATTTTGTAATGTTTGCTTCATGTCACTTCAAAAGAATTAATCATAGCTGCTCTGTTGTTCTTACTTTGCAAAGGGCAAGTACTTTTAGTGTTAATCTGCTTAATGTATCATGACAGTTTGCATTCCTCCATTCAAGAATGTCTAGAACAGAAGAACCTGACAGGGCCAAAGAAAGGATGAACACATACAATGTCATAATTTCAGGGTTTGAACAGCAAAGCCTCTTTAATAAAACCATACATCAAAGAGAAGAATGCATGAAACTGTAAAAAAAAATGGCTGCATAATACTTGTTTAGTTGGCAAGGAAGCCTATCAGTGAACTCAATTATTCATCACTGGAGTACATTTCTTTTCTTTTCAACTTCAATCACAGAGCAATGAGGTTAGAAAATCCAATTCACAGTTCACCAAATGTCTACAAATGGGTCATGCCCATTCTGGAGTTGTCTGAGAAAACCCTCTGTGAAGAATTGGGACTGGGCAATGAATTCAGCCTTCTTACTGTCCAAGACAAGAGAAGTAATGTTATAAACACACCATAAAACCAGAAGACAAAATTAACATAGCATCAATTATTTGAGAGCTGACATTGGGGTTGAGACACAGGTGCCAGAAGGAATAGGCTTCCACAGGAGTTAACAGAAAGAGTCAAGAAGAGACTTCTATGTGATTTTGTATAATATTATGTTAATTTCCTCCTGAAATACGCGCTTCAGAGCAGGATATCTCATATCATTTTTGAAAGGTCCAAAATAGTGAAGAAGCACATTTACAATGCATTTACTTGCCTTAACTTTAAATAATTGTTTAATATTAATTGCTTTTTCATTATCACTAACTTTTAGGATAAAATTAGATTCAAGAATAATGAAGAAACTGAACCTCGGGATTGTATATGGTGACATGCAGTATATGTACTTTGATAATAAATTTAATTTGGGCTTCAGACTTTAATGATAAGCACTTTTTATTAAGTCAAACGTTTGAGACAGTAGAGCAACTCAAGATAATTTTAATGACTGTGTGCAGAAACTTACATTTAGTGCTTTTGCATGTCAGCTTGTGAAAATTAATTTGAGGTTATTGCATTGCTTTTCCTTTTCGATGATTATCTTCTTTTAATGCTAATTTGTTTAATTTTTTGTGACAGTTTGGATCTCACCCTTCAAGAACACCTAGCATTGCAGGGAAGGAATGAAGCAGAGAAAACAACGATTTTAATGTCTGAACTGCAAAAACCCCTTAATAAAATGGTACATGGAAGATCAAGAACAGGAATCTGCAAAACAGAGACATTTTTGAATGGTATGAGGGCCGAATTGAGACCAATTTTTATGCATCTGACAAACAATAAGGACAATGGTAAATTTATAAATACTAGCATGCAGAGAGAGAAGAGAAAGTTGGCATTCTTCAGAGCCGCTCTTCCAGTAATTCCCGTTTTTGTTTACAACTAATATCCAATTTCATGTAGAAAAGTACCTGAAATTTCTTTGCAGTATACAAGTTCTGCATGAAAGGTGAATCATCAGCTATCAAATCTTGTACCGTAAAGGGTTATGACTCAGTGAAAATGGAAACATAGAGGCCTGAAAGGCTACTGGCTGGCTATTAATGCACCTTTATCTTATGCTACAAACTCTTCAGCCTCCCCCTTTTTGATATCTCATTGACATTTTCATCTGAGTTCTCAGTAGCTGAACTCATGTGAACCCACCCTCCGGGGAGTTGCTACCAAAGCTGCTAATGCTTTTCTCATTTTATCACGAGCTGTTCATGTCCAGCATCTGACTATAAACTAAACCCTACTCTACACCAGGGAAAAAGTAATAAGTACATGTTTAAATCACGTGATTCAGTCCTCTGAACATGCACCAAGCAAACCCATGCATTAAAAACGGACAGGAAAAAATGTAAGATAGAAAGGTCAGTATAACCTAATTTACAATCCTTAAATTGAGGACCTGGTTAATCTAGCGCAGTGAAAGTCAGTAAACAAAGACTAAAATGGTATGAAGACAGAGTGCATGCCCATTTTCCCTCAGCAAGAAAATGGGCATGCAGTGTGAACTGTAGCCCAGGGCAAAAATAAAGAGGAAAATCTCTCATCTGAAAAGTTGCTTACAAAGCAATTGCAAAGCAAGTAAACACAATGGAAATGCTTCCTTCAGTTAGTCCTGACGAAGGGTCTCGGCCTGAAACGTCGACTGCACCTCTTCCTACAGATGCTGCCTGGCCTGCTGCGTTCACCAGCAACTTTGATGTGTGTTGCTTGAATTTCCAGCATCTGCAGAATTCCTGTTGTTTGCGATGGAGATGTACTGGCTGGGCAGCTCTGTGGCCTGCAATGGTGTAGCAGGTGTGGAGATCAATAATAAACTTACAAAGGTCAGCTGTCCAGCCATATGGGATGACCAGCTGTATTCTCTGTAGAAAGGCCTTCGAGCTGTTTCTCCATTTACATTCTAAGACCAGACCACTAAGAATCAACTCCACTACACTGCTGATACAGGACTATAAGTTAGTTCTCCAGTATGATAAGATGGACTCTCAACCTCCCAATCTACCTTATTGTGACCTTGCACTTTATTATTTTATCTGAACTACATTGTCTCTGTAGCCATGGCACTTTATTCTGCAATGTTATTGTATTGTTCTAACTCAATGCACAACTTAATTATTTGATCTGTATGAACAGTATGCTAGACAAGCTTTCCCCTGCATCTCAGAACATGATAAACTAATTCCAATTCCAACTCTGTTATTTAGCACTGTCCTTTTAGTTCAACAGAATCAATCACAAAATGCTGGCAGACAGGTGCTGCAAACAGTGAGAAAAGCAAATGGCATGGTTGCCCCTTTTGTAAGAAGTTAGGATTTTTTATAAAATAGAAAAGTATTGTTGTAATTAACTGTTTGTGAGACCTCATCTGGACAATCAAAATCAGAATCAGAAGGCACTGGCATGCGATGTGAAATTTGTAAACTTAACAGCAGCAGTTCAATGTAATACATAATATAGAAGGAAAATAAATAAATAAATACAGTCTATGTATGTTGAATAGATACAAAAACAGAAATAATATATATTTAAAAAGTGAGGTAGTGGTCATGGGTTCAATGTCCATTTAGGAATCGGATGGCAGAGGGGAAGAAGCTGTTCCTGAATCGCTGAATGTGTGCCTTCAGGCTCCTGTACCTCCCACCTGATGGTAACAGTGAGAAAAGAGTATGCCCTGGGTGATGGGGGTCCTTAATAATGGTCCACTTATTTAAGAATGGACATATTATAACTGAAGACAATCCAAAGAAAATTCACTAAGAATGAGAAGGCTGTCCTATCACCAATGGCTAAAGAAATTATATCTACGTTCTTTAGAACTTAGACAAATAAAAGGTGATAATATTGAAAGGCAAATTGTCCTAAGGGATATGACAGTCTAGATGTTGAGATGTTTCTACGAGTGGGCGAGTCCTAAATGAAGAAATTATATATACACACACATACACACAGACAACTTAGATTGCAAGTTATTTCAAACCAAAGTGCAATGAGTTTGGTGAGCCCCACAGGATTGTGAATGCCAGATCACGAGGGGCATATAAAGAGGAGGTAGATAAATCTTTTAAAGATCAAGGATTGAAGACTTTGGAGAGCTGACACAGAAGGGGAGATGAGGCCTGCAGCAGATCTGCTGTGGCTATGCTGGAGCCTTCTTCTATTGACTTGTATTCTTGTTTACCTGTGCTGTAATGAAGTGTCACTCCTTTAATGCTTTTACTGTTGTTGTAAGTGTTAAAGAGAATATTTTAAAACATTGTATAAAAATATTAATATGCAACATTTAATCAATTAATTCTCACAACACACTGGAGGAACTCAGCAGGTCGGGCAGCATCCGTGAAAAAGATCGGTCGATGCTTCGGGCCAGAACCCTCGAAACGTCGACTGATCTTTTCCACGGATGCTGCCCGACCTGCTGAGTTCCTCCAGCGTGTTGTGAGTGTTGCTTTGACCCCAGTATCTGCAGATTATTTTGTGTGTAATCAATTAATTGTTTTCTATTATTCTTATTGTTCTTGCTCTTAATGCCAGAGACATTCAGAATATTTAAAAACATGGGCAGCATAGCTGAGAATGTAACTGTCAGCTATCAAATCTTTTTTAGCTGTTCTGAGGGTAGCCTGACCACACGATTAGGGCATTATGCTCCAATACACATCAGTTATTTTGGATGTAGAGCTTGCCTTTTAGCAAATGAAATACTAAAGTTTGTCTCTGCAACAGCAAATTGCCATCTTTGTGCTCTAAACCAAAGTGAAGAATATTTCTAAATGGAACGTTCAGCAGTCCACTCAGGGAACAGTTTTGCTAGAAGTACATCTACTGCAACTGACTCTGACATCTGAGGACATGCCTAAGTTTTCAGAGCTGTGTCGCAGGCTAGGTAAGGAATGCCTAATATCCAATTATTTACGGAAAGGCAAGTGACTCTACGAGTCTGTGGTGGCTAGTGCTATCATGTTTGCTGTTGTGTGCTGGGGCAGCAGGCTGAGGGTAGCAGACACCAACAGACTCATTCGTAAGGCCAGTGATGTTGTGGGGATGGAACTGGACTCTCTGACGGTGGTGTCTGAAAAGAGGATGCTGTCCAAGTTGCATGCCATCTTGGTCAATGTCTCCCATCCACTACATAATTTACTGGTTGGGCACAGGAGTACATTCAGCCAGAGACTCATTCCACCGAGATGCAACACAGAGCGTCATAGGAAGTCATTCCTGCCTGTGGCCATCAACCTTTACAACTCCTCCCTTGGAAGGTCAGACACCCTGAGCCAATAGGCTGGTCCTGGACTTATTTCCTGGCATAATTTACATATTATTATTTAATTATTTATGGTGCCACTGTAACGAAAACCAACTTCACCGGGGATTAATAAAGTATGACTATGACTATGAATTAAAATCACATTGCTCAGTATCTTGCTTTTCTGATCGGCATACCTTGTGTGTCACATGTATTTATGAAATAACTTCAAAAATATTTTGACTTTACTTTCCCACCTTCACTAGTACTTCCGCAATCCTCCATGGTTGGAGCAGTCCACTAATGTCTCCAACTTGAACCCAAACCTCCTCAATATGCCTCCTGGTTCCTCCTCTTTTCCTCAGACCCCCCCCCCCCACCCACTCCAAGCCGGGCTGCAACAAGACTTGCTCTGACCCCCTGCACCCAGCTGGATACACTGCTGGGGACCCCCCCCCACCCCGCTGGATACGCTGCTGGGGGGACCCCCGGCCCCGGCACCCAGCTGGATACGCTGCTGCGGGACCCAGCTGGATACGCTGCTGCCAGACCACCACCCCGCCGCACCCAGCTGGATACACTGTGGGACCCCGCTCCCTGCACCCAGCTGGGTACACTGCTGCCAGACCACCCCCCCACCGCACCCAGCTGGATACACTGCTGTGGTCCCGCTGCACCCAGCTGGATACGCTGCTGCGAGGTCCCTCTGCACCCAGCTGGATACGCCGCTGCAGGGTCCCCCTGCACCCAGCTGGATACGCCGCTGCAGGGTCCCCCTGCACCCAGCTGGATACGCTGCTGCAGGGACCCCCGGCCCCCAGCTGGATACGCTGCTGTGGGACCCCCGGCCCCGGCACCCAGCTGGGTACACTGCTGCCAGACCACCCCCCCACCGCACCCAGCTGGATACATTGCTGTGGTCACCCTGCACCCAGCTGGATACACTGCTGCGGGGTCCCCCTGCACCCAGCTGGATACACAGCTGCGGGGTCCCTCTGCACCCAGCTGGATACACTGCTGCGGGGTCCCCCTGCACCCAGCTGGATACACTGCTGCGGGGTCCCCCTGCACCCAGCTGGATACGCTGCTGCAGGGACCCCCGGCCCCGGCACCCAGCTGGATACGCTGCTGCGGGACCCCCCACCCCGCACCCAGCTGGATACGCTGCTGTGGGACCCCGCCCCCTGCACCCAGCTGGATACGCTGCTGCCAGACCACCCCCCCACCGCACCCAGCTGGATACACTGCTGTGGTCCCGCTGCACCCAGCTGGATAAACTGCTGTGGTCCCCCTGCACCCAGCTGGATAAACTGCTGTGGTCCCCCTGCACCCAGCTGGATACGCTGCTGCGGGGTCCCCCTGCACCCAGCTGGATACGCTGCTGCGGGACCCCCCACCCCGCACCCAGCTGGATACGCTGCTGTGGGACCCCGCCCCCTGCACCCAGCTGGATACGCTGCTGCCAGACCACCCCCCCACCGCACCCAGCTGGATACACTGCTGTGGTCCCGCTGCACCCAGCTGGATAAACTGCTGTGGTCCCCCTGCACCCAGCTGGATACGCTGCTGCGGGGTCCCCCTGCACCCAGCTGGATAAACTGCTGTGGTCCCCCTGCACCCAGCTGGATACGCTGCTGCGGGGTCCCCCTGCACCCAGCTGGATACGCTGCAGCGGGGTCCCCCTGCACCCAGCTGGATACGCTGCTGCTGCGGGGTCCCCCTGCACCCAGCTGGATACGCTGCTGCTGCGGGGTCCCCCTGCACCCAGCTGGATACGCTGCAGCGGGGTCCCCCTGCACCCAGCTGGATACGCTGCTGCTGCGGGGTCCCCCTGCACCCAGCTGGATACGCTGCTGCGGGGTCCCCCTGCACCCAGCTGGATACGCTGCTGCGGGGTCCCCCTGCACCCAGCTGGATACGCTGCTGCGGGGTCCCCCTGCACCCAGCTGGATACGCTGCTGCGGGGTCCCCCTGCACCCAGCTGGATACGCTGCTGCGGGGTCCCCCTGCACCCAGCTGGATACGCTGCTGCGGGGTCCCCCTGCACCCAGCTGGATACGCTGCTGTGGTCCCCCTGCACCCAGCTGGATACGCTGCTGCGGGGTCCCCCGGCCCCGGCACCCAGCTGGATACGCTGCTGCGGGGTCCCCCGGCCCCGGCACCCAGCTGGATACGCTGCTGCGGGGTCCCCCGGCCCCGGCACCCAGCTGGATACGCTGCTGCGGGGTCTCCCCGTCCCCGGCACCCAGCTGGATACGCTGCTGCTGCTGCTGCGGGGTACCCCGGCCCCGGCACCCAGCTGAATACGCTGCTGCTGCGGGGTCCCCCGGCCCCGGCACCCAGCTGGATACGCTGCTGCGGGGTCCCCCTGCACCCAGCTGGATACGCTGCTGCGGACTCCCCCGGCACCCGGCTGGATACGCTGCTGCGGGCTCCCCCGGCACCCAGCTGGATACGCTGCTGCGGGCTCCCCCGGCACCCAGCTGGATACGCTGCTGCGGGGTCCCCCTGCACCCAGCTGGATACGCTGCTGCGGGGTCCCCCGGCACCCAGCTGGATACGCTGCTGCGGGGTCCCCCTGCACCCAGCTGGATACGCTGCTGCGGGCTCCCCCGGCACCCAGCTGGATACGCTGCTGCGGGACCCCGCCCCCGGCACCCAGCTGGATACGCTGCTGCGGGACCCCGCCCCCCGGCACCCAGCTGGATACACTGCTGTGGTCCCCCTGCACCCAGCTGAATACACTGCTGCCGGAACACCCCCCCCCGCACCCAGCTGGATATACTGTTGCCGGAACCACCCCCCCCCCGCACCCAGCTGGATACGCTGCTGCTCTGGTCCCCCTGCACCCAGCTGGATACGCTGCTGCAGGGACCCCCGGCCCCGGCACCCAGCTGGATACGCTGCTGAGGGACCCCCGGCCCCGGCACCCAGCTGGGTACACTGCTGCCAGACCACTCCCCCACCACACCCAGCTGGATACATTGCTGTGGTCCCCCTGCACCCAGCTGGATACACTGCTGCGGGGTCCCCCTGCACCCAGCTGGATACACTGCTGCGGGGTCCCCCTGCACCCAGCTGGATACACTGCTGCGGGGTCCCCCTGCACCCAGCTGGATACACTGCTGCGGGGTCCCCCTGCACCCAGCTGGATACGCTGCTGCAGGGACCCCCGGCCCCGGCACCCAGCTGGATACGCTGCTGTGGGACCCCGCCCCCTGCACCCAGCTGGATACGCTGCTGCCAGACCACCCCCCCACCGCACCCAGCTGGATACACTGCTGTGGTCCCGCTGCACCCAGCTGGATACGCTGCTGCGGGACCCCCCACCCCGCACCCAGCTGGATACACTGCTGTGGTCCCGCTGCACCCAGCTGGATACACTGCTGCGGGGTCCCCCTGCACCCAGCTGGATAAACTGCTGTGGTCCCCCTGCACCCTGCTGGATACGCTGCTGCGGGGTCCCCCTGCACCCAGCTGGATACGCTGCTGCGGGGCCCCCCTGCACCCAGCTGGATACGCTGCTGCGGGGCCCCCCTGCACCCAGCTGGATACGCTGCTGCGGGGCCCCCCTGCACCCAGCTGGATACGCTGCTGCGGGGCCCCCCTGCACCCAGCTGGATACGCTGCTGCGGGGCCCCCCTGCACCCAGCTGGATACGCTGCTGCGGGGTCCCCCTGCACCCAGCTGGATACGCTGCTGCGGGGTCCCCCTGCACCCAGCTGGATACGCTGCTGCGGGGTCCCCCTGCACCAAGCTGGATACGCTGCTGCGGGGTCCCCCTGCGCCCAGCTGGATACGCTGCTGCGGGGTCCCCCGGCCCGGCACCCAGCTGGATACGCTGCTGCGGGGTCCCCCGGGCACGGCACCCAGCTGGATACGCTGCTGCGGGGTCTCCCCGGCCCCGGCACCCAGCTGCATACGCTGCTGCTGCGGGGTACCCCGGCCCCGGCACCCAGCTGGATACGCTGCTGCGGGCTCCCCCGGCACCCAGCTGGATACGCTGCTGCGGGCTCCCCCGGCACCCAGCTGGATACGCTGCTGCGGGCTCCCCCGGCACCCAGCTGGATACGCTGCTGCGGGCTCCCCCGGCACCCAGCTGGATACGCTGCTGCGGGGTCCCCCGGCACCCAGCTGGATACGCTGCTGCGGGACCCCGCCCCCGGCACCCAGCTGGATACACTGCTGCCGGAACCCTCCCCCCCCCGCACCCAGCTGGATATACTGTTGCCGGAACCCCCCCCCCCGCACCCAGCTGGATACGCTGCTGCGGGACCCCGCCCCCGGCACCCAGCTGGATACGCTGCTGTGGTCCCCCTGCACCCAGCTGGATACACTGCTGTGCTCCCCCTGCACCCAGCTGGATACACTGCTGCGGGGTCCCCCTGCACCCAGCTGGATACACTGCTGCGGGGTCCCCCTGCACCCAGCTGGATACACTGCTGCGGGGTCCCCCTGCACCCAGCTGGATACACTGCTGCGGGGTCCCCCTGCACCCAGCTGGATACACTGCTGCGGGGTCCCCCTGCACCCAGCTGGATACACTGCTGCGGGGTCCCCCTGCACCCAGCTGGATACACTGCTGCGGGGTCCCCCTGCACCCAGCTGGATACACTGCTGCGGGGTCCCCCTGCACCCAGCTGGATACACTGCTGCGGGGTCCCCCTGCACCCAGCTGGATACACTGCTGCGGGGTCCCCCTGCACCCAGCTGGATACACTGCTGCGGGGTCCCCCTGCACCCAGCTGGATACACTGCTGCGGGGTGCCCCTGCACCCAGCTGGATACACTGCTGCGGGGTCCCCCTGCACCCAGCTGGATACACTGCTGCGGGGTCCCCCTGCACCCAGCTGGATAAACTGCTGTGGTCCCCCTGCACCCAGCTGGATACACTGCTGCGGGGTCCCCCTGCACCCAGCTGGATACACTGCTGCGGGGTCCCCCTGCACCCAGCTGGATACACTGCTGCCAGACCACCCCCCCACCGCACCCAGCTGGATACACTGCTGTGGTCCCGCTGCACCCAGCTGGATACACTGCTGCGGGGTCCCCCTGCACCCAGCTGGATAAACTGCTGTGGTCCCCCTGCACCCAGCTGGATACGCTGCTGTGGTCCCGCTGCACCCAGCTGGATACACTGCTGCGGGGTCCCCCTGCACCCAGCTGGATAAACTGCTGTGGTCCCCCTGCACCCAGCTGGATACGCTGCTGCGGGGTCCCCCTGCACCCAGCTGGATACGCTGCTGCGGGGTCCCCCTGCACCCAGCTGGATACGCTGCTGCGGGGTCCCCCGGCCCCGGCACCCAGCTGGATACGCTGCTGCGGGGTCCCCCGGCCCCGGCACCCAGCTGGATACGCTGCTGCGGGGTCCCCCGGCCCCGGCACCCAGCTGGATACGCTGCTGCTGCGGGGTCCCCCTGCACCCAGCCGGATACGCTGCTGCTGCGGGGTCCCCCTGCACCCAGCTGGATACACTGCTGCGGGGTCCCCCTGCACCCAGCTGGATACACTGCTGCGGGGTCCCCCTGCACCCAGCTGGATACACTGCTGCGGGGTCCCCCTGCACCCAGCTGGATACACTGCTGCGGGGTCCCCCTGCACCCAGCTGGATACACTGCTGCGGGGTCCCCCTGCACCCAGCTGGATACACTGCTGCGGGGTCCCCCTGCACCCAGCTGGATACACTGCTGCGGGGTCCCCCTGCACCCAGCTGGATACACTGCTGCCTGGTCCCCCTGCACCCAGCTGGATACGCTGCTGCCTGGTCCCCCTGCACCCAGCTGGATACGCTGCTGTGGTCCCCCTGCACCCAGCTGGATACGCTGCTGTGGTCCCCCGGCACCCAGCTGGATACGCTGCTGTGGTCCCCCTGCACCCAGCTGGATACGCTGCTGTGGTCCCCCTGCACCCAGCTGGATACACTGCTGCGGGGTCCCCCTGCACCCAGCTGGATACACTGCTGCGGGGTCCCCCTGCACCCAGCTGGATACACTGCTGCGGGGTCCCCCTGCACCCAGCTGGATACACTGCTGCGGGGTCCGCCTGCACCCAGCTGGATACACTGCTGCGGGGTCCCCCTGCACCCAGCTGGATACACTGCTGCGGGGTCCCCCTGCACCCAGCTGGATACACTGCTGCGGGGTCCCCCTGCACCCAGCTGGATACACTGCTGTGGTCCCCCTGCACCCAGCTGGATACAGTGCTGTGGTCCCCCTGCACCCAGCTGGATACGCTGCTGCGGGACCCCGCCCCCTGCCCCCAGCTGGATACACTGCTGTGGTCCCCCTGCACCCAGCTGGATACACTGCTGCGGGGTCCCCCTGCACCCAGCTGGATACACTGCTGCGGGGTCCCCCTGCACCCAGCTGGATACACTGCTGCGGGGTCCCCCTGCACCCAGCTGGATACACTGCTGCGGGGTCCCCCTGCACCCAGCTGGATACACTGCTGCGGGGTCCCCCTGCACCCAGCTGGATACACTGCTGTGGTCCCCCTGCACCCAGCTGGATACACTGCTGTGGTCCCCCTGCACCCAGCTGGATACACTGCTGTGGTCCCCCTGCACCCAGCTGGATACAGTGCTGTGGTCCCCCTGCACCCAGCTGGATACACTGCTGTGGTCCCCCTGCACCCAGCTGGATACACTGCTGTGGTCCCCCTGCTCCCAGCTGGATACACTGCTGTGGTCCCCCTGCTCGCAGCTGGATACACTGCTGCCTGGTCCCCCTGCACCTAGCTGGATACACTGCTGTGACATCCCCTGCCTCCTTTTTCAATAACTGTCACTTGCTCACTTCACTCAGCATTCACCCTCTTGTTTAAGCTGTGAAATATCCCATACAAAGTGAAGAACATGACTGACATGCCAGCCTGAACTATCAACCGCTGTCAGAAAGCAGGGTTACAAGAACAGAATTCAGAGTCTAATCGTCCACTCTGTAGAATCTGATCTTGAATGTCTTGATCAATACCTGGTCAGCACATACAAAACTAGAAAAATTTTGGAAATGTCAAGCAACATCCATGGGCAAAAAACAAGAACAGAAATTGCTTCAGGTCTCACATACTTCATTAAAAGTTTAAAGTTCAATGTACATTACCAATGTATACAGTATACATCCTTGATATTCGTCTTCTTGCAAGAAACCACAAGATAAAGAAACACAATAGAACCCATTCAAAGAAAAGCCCCGCACAGGACCTTCAAATGCCCAGTGTGCAGAAAAGAGAACAAATTGTGTATACAATGAAAGGGAAACAAATAATTTTAACTGCAGAGTGCCCAAAAGTGAGTCCTCAGCACTGTGCCAACGGTAGATCTCAGCTGTAGAGTTAGCTCAGCACTGAAGCTGCCCAGTAAAATTATGCAAATAGTTAAAAAAAGTAGTGAACAAAAAGCACAAGGGATATAAACTGCCAAGTCACCGAAGCAAGCCCACCATTGCGGAGTGCCTTTAGCAGTGAGGCGAGTCCATCCAGAAACCTGATGGTTGTAGGTAACAGCCACTCCTGACTCCAAGACTCCAGTGCCTTCTGCCCGCCGGTAGCAGTGAGAGAAACCAGTCAAACACAGGCAGGCAGCGCTGAACTCCTGTTTGTTTTCTGCTCTCATCCTCAACAATTTTAATCTTGCTCAACATTTTAATCAGAGCAGAGGAATGGAGCCAGCCATGGGTTTGTGTTGCACCATTAGGAAGTTACACAGAATCTCATCCGTGCTGAATGCCCCAGGAGATGGCAGAAGTGCCAGGTCACTCAGTCGGTCCAGAAATGCATTCTTAAAATGGAAGTTACAAGCTGCAATCGATCTGCAATTCAAAAAAAGTAGTATATTTAGAAGTAGAAGAGTATTCAGCAGTCGTGTAAGTTGTCTGCAAGATGTTGCCATTGGTCATTGGCACAGAACGGTCCAATACAAGGCCATTGGTTCTGATGAAGGCTTCCAGGCTGAATCAGAAGTTTCTCTTTCCACAGATGCCAATTGGCCTGCTTGGATTTTTCTGCATTTTCAGTCTTGATCTCAGATTTCCAGCATGTGCACTTTTGTCTTCCATTTCCTTACCAGTACACATAAGGTGCGGCACTGGGAGCAGACCCAAATGCAAGACACAGACACTGAAGAACTAGGAACAGGACTTGACTAGAGAGCTGGGACAGGAACAGAGACTTGGGCTAGGACTTTGGCTAGGCAAGCAGAATCAGGAGAAGGAATTGGGAACTAGGAGCCTGGGCTTGGACTCCGAGCAGGGGACTGGACAAGGACCCAGAACCTGGGTCTTGACTTGGGCTCGGACTCCAGAACTAGGCAAAGACATGACCTGGTCTTGGGGAACAGGACGACAGGAGCAGCCGAGCCTTGGACTTGGGATGACAGAAACACAGGGGCATGGATTCTTCTTCTTCTTCTCCTCCTCCTCAGCCTGCAGTTCTCTATTAGCTTCACTCTGTAGTTGCAATTCCTCGTGAATGCTTAATGTTCTCATTAGATAATGCCACAAACTACTATTCTTCCTTAATTATGTCACGTTTTCATGTAGTTGCATTACCCCAATTACATTGATTTCATCTACATCACTTGTAAGAATAGTAATTATCACACGTTATACTTTTAAACTTCTTGTTTTTCCAAGTCTATCTGCTTTTTCAGGTTTTCCTTTTTTTGGATCGTAGCCTGCAGTTGTTTATTGAAACCTCAGAGTTCTTCTTCATTTGCTTCCATGTTTTCATTTTATAATCTGAATGTAGATAATTCACTTTGCAACAAATTCCCTTTCATTTTGTATCCTTGTAATAATTTCCTCCATTTTCCAATCTCTTTCCAACTCACCGTTGTTCTTGTCGGGTACTTCTATTTGTTGTTGTAGTTCTGCACATTTACCCTGGGCTTCAACCATAAAATCTGAGGATTTTCCTCAAGTTCTGAAATATTTCTTAAATTCTTGACCATTTGTGATAAGTATATTGCCATTAAGATTCCATCTCCCCTGCCTGTGAACTGTTGGATCCTCCATTCAGCATTTCTTTGACTTCTCCCCACATAATTCCTATAATACAAAGATACTTTTCTGCAGACTTGACGATAATTTTAATTTTCTCAGTTCTTTTGCTTGTTTGCACTGAACAATTAATTGCATCCACCATAAAAAGCACAAACTCCTTTCTACTCATTAATAGTATATCCTTATTTTTCATATTACAGCTCTCACAATTCACCAGTTTATTATTCATGTATTTGTTTGCTTGACAAACTTTTTTCCATCAACTTCTTTCGCTGCCTCTGCATAACTGATTCCTTGAGTTACTTTTACATATTGTATCTCAGCCACCCTCTTGCTATAAATGCACCCTCGATAAGCTGCACTGTGCTCCTTGCCACAATTGCAGCATTTCAGCCTATCTCCTGCTTCACATTTCCCATATTAATGTATTCCAGCACATCTCCCACATATTTGTTTTCCTCTGCAGACCACCACAATGTGCCCAAATTTCTGACATTTATAGCATCTTAAAGGCAGTGGTATATATATTCTAACTGCATAACACATATACCCTCAGTAAACATTAGTCAGCAATCTCTCTTCATCAAAGTTAATCATTACCAATAAACTATCACACTTTTTCCTGTTTCTTTTAACTTTCAAACATTTGGCCTCAATAATTTTTGCTCCTTTTATGTTCTGTTTAATCTCATCCATAGTAACTTTTGTTGATATCCCTGAAATAACTCCTCTAGTCCACTTTCTATTGTTGGGTATCAAGCATTGTACTTCTTTGCCATCTATTTTACATAACCTTATCACTTTACCTTGTTGAGAACTATCCCAACAAATCACTAATAGCAATCCATTTCATAAAATCTTTGCTCCTTTATTCTCACCTAGAATTTTGTTGGGCATCTTCATCAAACAAATCAGGTTCCAATCACCAAATGACACCCCATCTTCACAATTTTATAATTGCTTTAATTTCATCTTCTTTCTATTGTTTTACTGTCCTGCTTTGATCATCCACTGATTCCTCAGAGTATGATCAGCCACAGCCACAGCCACAGCCACAGCCACAGCCACAGCCACAGCCACAGCCACAGCCACAGCCACAGCCACAGCCACAGCCACAGCCACAGCCACAGCCACAGCCACAGCCACAGCCACAGCCACCCAGCAACCACATTCAAACCCAGGGCCACTTATATTCCCAGCCCCAAGACGAGCATCAGGTGCCTATGATTAAGCCCAACTGAAACAGGGGACAGCCGGAAGACCCGGAGTCCAGAGTACATGGACTGGACCTTGAACCGGAACGCGGACTTTACGGACCGGACCATGACAAACATAGCTTCTGACCATCGTATTTTTGTGGACAATTGCCCATATGCTGGGAATCAATCAATTTATGCATCTTTAGAACCACCAACCTTAACTCATCAACAGCTCTGGTTGCTGGTATGGTGTATCATGAAGCTGGTGAATACCACAAAAATGTTGTGCCAGTGAGACAGTGAAACAGAGAAAACATTTTGGGTAGAAGCAATGCTGCTGGATGAATACAGATTCAACAACATTAAGATTAACACCATGCAAGCCTGCCATGTACTGGATAACATCTGGGTGCCAGGCTCATTGCTTTCGTCCAAGACTGCGAGGACCAGCAGGTTCATGCAGGCATGTTATGCACAGACCAGTGCAGAGACATGTTGCCAGTGGCAATGAGCAAACAGATGAGGTGAGCAATATTGTGGCTGCACGCCCTGCACTTTGTTTGGTCGGTGACCCACGGGCCTGAGCAAACATTTGGAGCCTGTATCAGCTTCTCTACAGCGGGATTAGAGGGTACAAGGCCCACTCTCTCTTTTCCGAGTTCAATCCAAGTCTGCTTTCCTTTAAGCCACAGCTTGAGGAGCAGCTGCAGAAATGGAGTGGAATAAAGAAATGGGTTTTTGGTGAAGACGCAACAAAGTGAATGGGTTTATTAGTGATGCCCCCAAAGCAGACACAACCAAAGGATTCAGTGGGGACTAATACATAATTCTAAAAGGAACCACTGATAATCAACAGTATCTGCTGCCCACATCATCAATTACAGTGGTTTGTAAAACGGACCTAGAAGTCAGAGGTACCCAACGGTTAATACATACCAGGGTTGTAGGCCTGCACCGAGTTTACTGTATGGGGTTAACTAGGGCAGTGATGAGCAAATTGCTACAGGGGATCCCAAAGAATTGGTGCAATCAAGGCACCTTCATCATGGCAGAGGGCAAACATATTAAAGGTAATGGGGGAGGTTCTCAGCAAGTTGCAGGAGCACATCATCTGACCACAGACTGACCAAGGATGAATTTATCCAGGATTCAAAGTTGACAGGAATAGGTAGAAACTTTTTAGGGAAAGGCGTCAGTTGTGTTGGATACAAGATGGACAACAAACATTATCAAACTTTGCTCTTTCCTTAGAGTCCTCCAGGATTATTCAAAGAACTTCCATCACCATGTTAAGTAACCTTCAGAATTTATTAGGGAAAGAAGAGCGCTGGCTCTGGGTGAAAATTAATTGAACACATAAGACATTTGAGGACAGGAACTTTGCAATGCAAGGTTCCTTGTCCAGTACGACCCATGGATGCTGCCTTGAATGTCATGTGATAACCTCAGGTGGATGCTGCCATTGCCTGTGTTATGGAATTTCCATTAGCTCCTGATTGCCACCTCACCTCCAGTGGAAAATGTTATGTGTGCACTGAGAGCGTCCAGCCATTATTTTTGAGGTAACCAAGGCTGGTATGGATGGTCCCACAATAAAGCTGTGACTTCCACCATGAAGAACAAACAGAGCAGGAGCATGGGAAAACAAATAAATGCATGTTCTTCTCCAATTCACACATCATCTGGAAATATATATTAACATTCATTCTTCATAACTGGGTCAAAATCTCAAAGATACTTACCTGTTAGAATGTAGAGGTAGCTTCTACCACAATAACTGTGGCAGGTAGAGGTGGTTACTCTCCATAACCTTCTCAAAAGCAACTAGTTAAAGCCAGAACTCGCTGAATTCGCACTGATGCCTGTAATCCATTAAAGACGATGAATAAAAAGAAGAAAAAAGATGCCTCACATGATCTAAATAAATCTATGGTCCACATCCCATGAATGCTCAGTATTCTGCTGTTTGTTAAAGACCTTCAACTTGATAATAAGCAGTCACTAGCAAAACTAGGTGCCAAATCCAGACTTTCAAATAGTTATGTAATATAAACTTTTATCAATCATTGGCCAAGGTTATAAAAATGTTTAAACAAATTATTTTCAAGTGAATTGTTTATATCATGCATGTTATAACAATAACATTCCAGGAAACATAAACGCTATTTTATTCAGTTCTAAATGGCATGCTTTGGATGACAGAAGGGTGTACAAATAGCGTGGATAACCTTTCAAAGGAAACGACATCTTGCAGTGGGAATATTGAAACTCCAACAATCACTGCTGCAGTAAGTCTCATCTTGGAGTATCTCTGCAAAGGATGAGTTTCCAATTTGTTTTTTAAATTAATTGCATATCAGGAAATAGTGCAAGTTTTGCCTTTGTAATGATGTCGTTTGTGGGGAGTGACAATTGCCTCCTTATTGCAGAGGAAATTTGCAGCAGATAATAAAAGCAACATTGAGAGTATGCTTACATCTGAAAATAAATGAACAAGAAACACGCAAAAGCAAATACTGAGGATCAATCTAGGCAGATGACAGGGTGGTACAATTGTAGGTAAGAACATTGCCTCTTTTTAACTGAAGGCCCTGTTTCTTGTGTTGTGTGGTTTAATAACTGCATTCCGGGTATTAACACGGATTAAAATTGGGGCTTTAGGAAAAAGCATCTTCGGTGTTGTTTTTAATTACAACTGAAGTGATAATTTTAAATCATATACACAAGAAAGTCTGCAGATCTTGGAAATCTAAAGCAACACACAGAAAGTGCTGGAGGAACTCAACAAGTCAGGAAGCATCAATGGAAATGAATAAACAGTCCACTTTTTGGACTGCGGCCCCTATTTGCGACTGATTCTGCTGCCTTCACCCTTCTATTTCAGTCCAGAAGAAGGGCCATGGACTGAAACGTCTACTGTTTATTCATTTCCATCGATGCTGCCTGACCTATTGAGTTCCTCCAGCATTTTGTGCATGTTAGTTTTAAATAATATTAGTACTGTGAGATGCCAGCTTTCCCTATCATCTTAAACATTTTTCAGAGGAAACATCTGTGAATGAATCATTTTGAATAAATCATCAATAAATATTGCTGACATAAAATAGTGACTATGGGTCAGAAGTTGAGTGGTATGAGGAGATTGGTATGTTAAAGATTCAAAGATTCAAAGTACATTTATTATCAAAGTATTCTATGCAGTATACAACCCTGGGATTCATATACCTCTACCCATAGACAGCCACAAAACAAAGAAAACCAAGGAACCCATTCAAAGATAAACATCAAATCCCCAATGTAAAAAAGAAGAATAAATTGCACAAACGGCAAAAAAAGAGGGAAAAACACAGAATATAAAACACCAAACCACAAAGTCATTGAAAGGGTCCAGGCAGTTCAGCCCAACCCAGCAATGTGTCTTCATTACCCGCTGGCCACAGAGCCAGTCTGCCCAGACCATAATTGCACAAAAACAAGGAGCGACTGGAAATCAGAGACGCATTATAATGTGCACTATGGAGTTCAATCCACAAACCACGGCAATTAAACCTTGCCCAAGACCCAGGACTCTGGCACCATCGAGGGAGAGCGAGAGAGAGACTTTTCATATGCAGGCACCTTCCTCTGGGAGCAGCGGATGAGAGGGAGAGAGAGAGAGACTGGTCACATGCACATACCTTCGGCGAGAAATGGAGTTGATCATAGGCTCGCTCCCCTTCACCAGGCTTCTTGGTCTCTGGACCGTACACTCCGCCCGAATCTTCACCAGCTTCCTCGGAGATGGCAAAGTGCCAGATCACTCAGTCGGCCCAAAAACACACAACGAAAGTACAGATCACAGGCGCCAACATTAGCAGAACCACATTTGAAAGAAAAAGAAGAAGTGAACCGTCTGGAGAATGTCGCACCTGGTTGCCTTGCTCACTGGTGCCATCTTCATTCAGTGAAGTAAAGACTCTTGCAGATTTCTACAGATGTACAATGGATGGTATTCTAACCGGTTGCATCACTGCCTGATGAAGACTCCAAAGCACAGGGTAACAAGTGGCTGCAGAGCAGTGATTCACATGGGGTTTGCTATAGGCGGAATAGAAGTCGTCAGGGAGGCATTCAAAATTCTGGTTGGGGGGCGCTAAGCGGCACCCTAATTTGAGGCACGAGACATGACCGACCATTAGTAGAGCAGACACTTCCAAAAAAAAGGTGAGGCCCTGGAATGCAGGAGGAACCATCGCTCTGCAGGCAGTGAGCACTCATCGATACAACATGTCTGAAACTCAGCAATCTCATATGACCTTACTCACCAAACAGTCATTATTGGAGATGAATGAATTCGCAACCAGGTGTATTGGAGGGGTCATGGCTGTCACGTGACAGCACTGCCCACTACCTGGTCGGAAGGCACTCCACCTGCCAATCAAGGTTTGACCCCTGCTTGCCCATCAATGCACACCTAACCATTGGCTCCTTTAATTAGCCTTGTACTTGGCCTCGGCCAATTGGCCTTTGTAATCAGCTTAACTCCGCTGGCACTGAGCCATTGGCCCCCTGTGGATTACCTGGACTGGACCCTCTAGCCTTCCTGTACTAAAAGGGTGCCACATGTGCTGGACCCTCTCTCTTTGCCATCTCTGAGGGACTACCCTGCTTCACTCCAGGCTGAGAACCGTGGAACGGCGCTGAAGAAACTGTTGGTGAGCTGTGCATTGAGTAGGGTTGGGAGCGTTGATTATTGTCCCTAATAGTATAGAGCCGTGCCTGCACAGAGTCAAGGGGTGGCGGGTATCATATTGACTTTTCCCTTGGCTGTGTGTGTGTGTGTGTACTTTGTTCCCACACAATTTTCCCACGTTTGTTATTAATTGTCCTCGTGTGTTTTATTGTCAATCCGACTTTTCCCACAACTGCTGTAAATTGTGCACGTGTGCATGTTGCTTCTGTTGCCATTTTCCCATGTTTTCCTTTTGTAAATAAAATCCTTTACTACCGTGTGTCCAGAGTCCTTGTCTTTGAGACCTACCAAATCTGTTTCCTCGCTTACAACACCAGGGTTGCCATAAGTTCCCCTTGACTTGTGGTACGGAATGAGTACATGCAATTTAACAGTTGGTAAGTCAAGTACACCCCCTCAACTTGAAATAGAGCCAATCAGTGAACCTGCTGACTACAAGGATTCCTCATGAGGTGTTCAGAGTGTCCTCAGCTTCGTATGTGCAGTTAAGAACCATATTTGGGATTACAAGACCTTGTGTAAATGGTTAATTGTGCTAACTGGAATAGTGTAAAGGTAGCTTGCCGTCCACCAGCTGTATCCCTATTAACATTCAGATTCCAATCTGAATCCTTGTCAATGTAATTTTCACTGTTATGATCATTTTCATCTTTGCCTCACTGTTCTTTTGCGTGATGCTACCATAGTTCCAACTGTGTCAATTTGCTGCTGTCATCAACATCCGATAGCATTTCAAGTTTGTGTTAATATTTTATTTTAATTTAGACCTGTTAATGATGGATAAATATGTATGGTGTGATCTCTATGAGTCTGAAGGCAGTGAAGCCTTGAATTCTAATCCTGCTAACAAACAGCAACTACAGAAAGTGCGTAAATACAATGTTACATACCTGGAGTATAGTTTTATTCCATTCCCATCAGATCAGAGATGCCCTATGTGTCTTATTTGTAATACTGTACTGTCTAATAAAGTCTTGAAACCATCAAGATTGCAAGAACCCTTCCATAAAAGACACCTTGAAAAGGCTACTTTTGATATTACTCAGTTTCAGAAGATGAAAAGCATTTGAAAAGTGTTGCACACTCAGGTCATTTGCCAAGAAAGCTAAAAATGACTTTGACGGTTGTCTCATTGTTTCTTATAACATTTCCAAAATGATAGTAAAGTCTGGAAAATCTCATACGATTGGTGAAAAATTAACAATGCTTAGTGTATCAGAAGTGCTCACTACTCTTCTCAAAATGGATACCAGTATTTTAAAATCAATTCCTCTGAGCAATAACTCTGTAGCTCGTTGTATTGATGAAATGAGTGAAGACGTTGAATATAAACTATGCACAGAGCTGCAAAAAACAGAATTTGGGATACAATTGCACAAGTCAACTGTGTGAGACAATGAGGCATTGCTAATGGCATATATACGGTTTATCAAAAATGGAAAAGTTTATGAAGAGATTCTCTTTTGTAAAAAGTTAAAAACAAATATCAATAGAGAGGCAATCTATGACGAGCTCAAAATATATATTGAGTATAAAAGTTGAGGATCTGCTTTCAACAAAATTAAAGCTCATCCGTTAAATAGCAGAATATTTGGCCAGTTAGGCCAAAATAATGACAGAGTTTGAACGCTTGCTGCTTCACACTGAAGTGCGTTCGCTGTTAAAAGGCTGCTGCTGAAAATGATTTTTTTAAATCATTATGACACTGTGATTGAATTTCTGCTCCAAGTTGACAAAAGCTTGGGAAACAAGGTTGAACTCCTACATGGAGATGAGGCATACCTAGCCGATCTGTATGACAAAATGAACATTCTGAATATGAAACTGCAGGGTGAGAATTTTAATTTAATCCAGGCAAAAAGTGCAGTGTCCACTTTTCTCAGATAATTGGAAATATATAAGGAAAACATTGGGAGAAGAATGTTCTTACAGTTTCCCTGCATGGAAAGTATGGTACTCTCTTTCACAGGTGGTGATTTGCAAGGGTACTGCTTATACTGTCATGGTGCAGTCCGTGAAGTCCACATTCTATTTCATGGTCCAGTCCATGATCTCAGAACTCCGGGTCTTCCAGTTGTCCCTTGTTTGAATTAATCATAGGCACCTGATTCTCATCTATGGGCTTGCAATATAAGCAGCCTGGGATTGAGTGTGGGCTGTAGGTTTGTCTTGTCAGTCCCTGTTAGAGCAACCAGCTGATAGAAGGCTAGTGAAACCATTTGTGATCTCTAGGCCTGGTTGAAAGACCACTGCTTCATGGAGCCTTGTTGCCACTTGTTGGAGTGGTCTTTGTGGTATGGATTGGCTGTTTCCTGGGCCAGCTAAGTGGCTGCAAGCCACTCCAAGCTAGGTAGGGATCTGGCTGTTTCTGTAGCCAGCTGAGGTTGCTGGCTGAACTGAGACTTAGAGCTTCCCCGGAGCAGAGATGGAACTGTCTATTGTTCTTTGGTGTTTGTCTCTTGTCCTTGCCTCTGTGGGGTAAGCCAGGCCATTTTGCCATTGCCCTGCAGGGGGATCTGTCTTGTCTTGCCCTCGTCTCTGTGGGGTAAGCCAGACTGTTTTGCCGTTGCCTTGTGGGGGGGACCTGTCTTGTCTTGTCCTTGCCTCTGTTGGGTAAGTTTGGCTGTTCTGCCATTACCTGAAGGAGAGACCTGTCCCACCTTGGTGCGGAGATGAAGTTGAGTCCTGGCTTGTCGTAGGATAAGTCCCAGCTCTATGTCCATGTTCTGTCCTGTCTCATGTTTGTGTTGTGTTAAAGATGAGTCCTGGTTTGTCGAAGGATAAGTCCCGGCTCTATGTTGATATTCAGTGTGCAGTCTGTCTCTTAGCTCCAGTCTCTGAGTTATCAGCCTCTGCACTTCAAGATGAAGACCCCAAGCCTTGAGGATCCCAAGCCAAGCTCAAGAACCAAGACCCCAAGCCTTGAGGATCCCAAGCCAAGCTCCAAGAACCCAAGCCTCCAGGATCCCAAGCCAAGCTCAAGACCCAAGACCCCAAGCCAAGCTCCAAGAACCCAAGCCTCCAGGATCCCAAGCCAAGCTCAAGACCCAAGACCCCAAGCCAAGCTCAAGACCCCAAGCCTCGTGGATCCCAAGCCAAGCTCAAGACCCAAGATCCCAAGCCTCAAGCCATGTCGTGACCTTGCCTGGTTCTGGGGTCCGAGCCCAAGGCAAGACCTGTGATCCGGGTCCTTGTCCATTCTTGGGCTCGGAGTCCGAGCCTTGTCTTGTCTCCAAGCTCAGGCCTCTGGACTCCCGCCACATCCTGTTCTGAAACCATATCATGTTCTTGCCTGGTTCTGGGGTCTGAGCCCGAGGCAGACCCAGGTTCTGGGTCCTTGTGCAGTCTTGGGTTTGGAGTCCAAGCCTTGTCTCCTAGTCCATGGTTCCTAGTCCTGGTCCCGCATTCCCTAGTCCAACTCTGTGTTCTTGTCCCTGCTCCTTGCCTGAATCCTGTCACGTCCCTACTCTAGTCAAGTCCTGTTCCTTGTACTTCAGTGTCTGTGTCTCGCATTTGGGTCTGTTCCCAGCACTGCTTTGTGACATATACCTGCAGTTACTGAAGAAAGATTTTCAGAATCGATTCAAGGATTTGAGCTCTCTGGAAATGCCAAACTGGGTAATTTCTCTGCAAGGTCGAAGAACAGGAAGAGAGCTTGCAAGAAGAAATTATTATAATTCAGAAGGATGAAGAAACAAAAATGCTTTTCAAAAATGTTGGCTTTTGTGATTTGTGGCTGTACTGTCATACAAAGATTTCCTGGTCTTTGGAGAAGAGCAAAACTGCTCTTCATTGTATTTCCATCCTCCTACCTTGTTGGAAGAGGCTTCCGTGCAGTAAACTACATACTCACGAAAAACAGAAAACACTTGGACATCGTTACATGTGGGGACTTAAGGCTTTTGCTGTCACAAGTTGAACCAGATATTTCAACTCTTGCTAAAACCTATCAATCTCAAGAATCACATTGATATTGAAGCTGCTGTACAGTGTGCAGGTACTATATAAACTAGGTTTAAAGACAAAAATATAAAGCAGGATAATTTTTCTCATGTTAGCATACAGTAGACATGTTTTTACACTATAGGTGCACTGGAAAGTATATGTTGGCAAGTATGAAGGTGCTTTATGGGGGCGTTGGGCTAAAAATGGTTGGGAAACACTGCTGCAGAGGATTGTAGACTCAACCAGTTCCATCACATGCACAACCCTCCCTACGACAGAGGACATCTCCAAGACGTGGTGTTTCAAGAAGGTGACATCCATCATTAAAGACCCTCAGCATCTGGGACATGCCCTCTTCACGTCACTACTATCAAGGAGGAGCTAAGGGAGCCTGAAAACCTACTCTCAATATTTTAGGAACAGGTTGTTCCCACCCACCAGCAGGTTTATGAAAAGCCCATGCACCCATGAATCCTTCATCTTTGCCTTTTGCACTGTTCATTTAATTTTGTAACTTCCAGCAACTTTTTATCCCTTGCACTGTATTACTGCCACAAAACAATAAATTTCATGACATTCGTCAGTGATAATAAGCCAGACTCTGATTCTGACTCAACCTTTTATTCCCAAAGCATTTTATCTATTTACGAAGCTGTGTTGGAGGACTTTAAATTGGATGAGTACTCAGAAAATGTTCAATTTATATTATTCTCCATAGCTTCTGCAATCTCCAATGGAATCCTACTACTAAGGAGATTTTTACCTCCCCCACTCTCTCAACTTTCCATAAGGTTTGATCTCTATGTGACTGTCTTGTTCACTCACCCCTCTCCACTGATCTCCCTCCCGGCACTTATCCTCAAAAGAGTGGTAAGTTCTACACCTGCCCTTACAGCTCCTCCATTGGGATTATTCAGGGCCACAAATAGTTCTTCCAGATGAGGAAACACTTCACCTGTAATTCGGCCAGAATCATCTAATGCATTTTGAGCTTCTGGTTGAGCCTCCACTACATTGGTGAGAACTGAGGTATATATGGGCGGGGAGGGAGTGCATTTCATTGAGTGTCTTCACTCTGTTTGCCACAAAAGATGGTCACCCATTTAAATTCAACTTCTCTTTCCTATTCTGACATGTCTTCCCATGGCCACCTCTTCGGCCATGGTGAGGCCACACTTAGGTTGGAGAAGCAACATTTCGTATTCATTTTGGGTAACCTCCAACCTGATGGCAAGAACATCAAAGTTCAAAGTAAATTTATTATCAAAATGCATGTCTGTACTACATGCAACCCTGAGATTTGTTTTCTTGTGGGCATACATGGTAATCCAAGAAACACAATAGAATCTTTGAAAGGCCGCACCCAACATGATAGCCAAACAAATAGTGTGCAAAAGACAACAATCTGTGCAAGTACAAAAGTAATAATAATAACAAATAAGTAAGCAATAAATGTAGAGAACATGAGATCAAGAGTCCTTGAAAGTGAGTCCATAAATAGTGGGAACTAGACAGGGCAAGTAAAGTTGAGTGAAGTTATCCCCTTGGGCTCAAGAGCCTGATAGTTGAGGAACCTGTTGGTGTGAGTCCTGAGGCTCCTGTACCTTCTTCCTGATGGCAGCAGTGAGAAGGGAGCATGGCCTGGGTGGTGGAAGTCTATTTATCTAATTTCTGGTAATTAATCACCGCTGGCAGAAATCCATCCGGTACCAACAAAGCAGACACCGCCTCGGCTTACAATTACTTTTGAACTCCTCTGTTGTTGATGTTCCTGTCAAACCATTTTGTATGACTTTTACCACAAGCATTGCAGTGCTTAATGATGAGCTTGTCATGGTCTGGTCTGTGAAGTCCGCATTCTGGTTCACGGTCTGGTCCATCGATCCGTATTCCAGGTTTTCCGGTTTTCCCTTGTCCTGTTGTGTGCCTAATTGAGGCACATGATTCTCATTTTGGGCGGGCTATATAAATAGCTCCTGGGTTCAGCTTCATTTGCTGGACTGTTCCCTTCCCTTCCTTCTGTAGCCCTCGCCTGAAGCCTCGCCTGTGTCCTCACCTATTCTCACTGTCAAGTTCTACTGCCGGAGCAAGACCAGAGCCTTGCTGGGTCTAGATAAGGAACTGTCTATCGTTGTTTGGAACTGTCTCTGTGTCCACACCTTCACTAGGTAGGTCCGGCCATTTGCCGCTACCTAGTGTTAGGATCTGTCTTGTCGTGTTCAGCATTCTGTGTAGAGCCCTGGGCCTACGTCCTGTTCCCAAGGAGGGGTCCCGGCTCTGTGTTCTGTGTTCCTGCCTCCCAAGACCAAGGCTCTGTGTTCTGCGTTCCTGCCTCCCAAAACCAAGGCTCTGTGTTCTGCGTTCCTGCCTCCCAAGACCAAGGCTCTGTGTTCTGCATTCCTGCCTCCCAAGACCAAGGCTCTGTGTTCTGCATTCCTGCCTCCCAAGACCAAGGCTCTGTGTTCTGCGTTCCTGCCTCCCAAGACCAAGGCTCTGTGTTCTGCGTTCCTGCCTCCCAAAACCAAGGCTCTGTGTTCTGCGTTCCTGCCTCCCAAGACCAAGGCTCTGTGTTCTGTGTTCCTGTCTCCCAAGACCAGGTCAAGGCTTTGGGGTCTCGTCCTGTCCTTGTGCCTCGCCCAGCCCAGGAGTACCTCGTTCAGTCCAAGCCACCTCCAAGTACCTTGCCCTGTCCAAGTCAAGGCTTTGTGTTCTCGTCCTGTGCAGGAGTTCCATGTCCAGTCCTGTAGCCATGTCTTGTCCTTGCCTAGATCCGGGGCCCGAGCCCGAGTCAAGACCCAGATCCCAGGTCCCTGTTCAGTCTCTGGCTCGGAGTCCTTGTCCAGGTTCCAAGTTCCTTGTTCCTCGTCCAGGTCCCGCTTTCCTAGTCTAGTCCTAGCCCAGGCCCTGTGTCTTCTCCAGCGTCATTTCTTCCCCACTTCCCTTGCTTTCTTGACACGCCTAGTCCTGTTCCTAGTACTTCAGTGCCTGTGTCTTGCATTTGGGTCTGCTCCCAGCAACCCCTGCCCCCCATGGCAGAACTAATCACACTTTTGCATAACCCTGCTGCCCACTTTCTAAAAACCTTAACCATTCCCATGACGTGCTTCCTCCCAGAGGATCCTTCTTTCCAGTGGAGAGGGCTGCACAGCAGTAAAGCGAGCAATGCTAGGTTTCTGAAAGAAAGCCAAGGAGGGGATTAATATATGGTCACAGAAAGAGGAAGAGGCATGTAGTAGCTGCCCATTTTTATCATTAGTGAATGAGAAAAAGTCTGAGAAAGTAAGATATGGGAGAGTTTACATTTAGACTTTCTGTCACCTTTAATAATCTCAGTGCTTTCACTGGACAGGAGAATTGTGGCAGTCGCAACAATACTTTTCTGGTGATTTTCCCTGTGCTAGTGATGGGCATGGGTTTTTCCTGTCCTAATCAACCTTTGCTGCCTTTTACAGGAGGCTAGCAAGCCTCTTGCAATGTGTCTGGGAAATGGTTGAAAGCAGTGCACAGGAACCATCAGAAGTGAATGGATGGTAGGTGTGTGAGTATTTTACTAAAGCATATGATTAGTAGGTCAAATCCTAATGAATAGAGGTTGTTGGGAGAGTAATGAATATGGTCTGTGTCATTTGGAGAAAAAAGATATTAATAATATTTTCACCGAATATATGCTAGTGAGGGCGTTAATGGCACTTAACAAGGAGACATAAGAGCTTGGTGCACAATGTAAGAGTTGATGGGGTTGCATGCTAGCATGCATTGAAAACTGGAGGACATAGTTGGAATAAGTGGCCTCTATTGCTTCTATCTTAGGTTCGTATTATCTCTCATAGCACTTAGGGCTTGACTCCTGCATTAACCGCAATTACAACCTCCTCCCAATACCACTTCACTCTGAAATTTCATCCTTTTCCTCCTCTCTATCCTGGCAAAAAGCCATTTACTCCATACATCCTAACCTGCAGAATGATTTATATCCTCTGCTGCAGGAAATGAGCATTTCCTCTTTAAATAGTGCAGACTTGGCTTCTGTCTGTGCCAACCAGCTTCATCTGGTGAGTTCTTAATGACTCTGCCCTCTGAAATGAACTTGCAATCCAGTCGGTTCGGGGGTAATTTGGAAAAGAATAAATGCTGACCTAGTCAGCATCATCCACATTCGTGAATTGGTAATACAACTGGACTCAGTGAAACTGCACAAAGGAATCAATACTATAACTGGTACTGAAGCAGAATAATAGACTCTGAACACAGATTTTGCACAAGATGAGAGTTAACTTTGCATTATTGATACCTGTGCCAGTGCCTTTTCCACAACTCAGCTACAAATGAGAATATGAAAAGAATCTTGCAAGGGACAGCAGGATTAATAACAAAATGTTATTTTAATGTTTCAATGCAATTGCAAATTAATTGCAAAGAGTAATCAAGTACCAATGTGGGCCTTTTAAATGAGAACCAGTCTATTGCAAATTAAAATAAGGGCAGATACACGTTACATAATTACTTTGTGTTGGTCTTCACAGCAGAAAAAGCAGATGATACATCTGACATTCAATGTAAACTCATTATCAATAAGGACTGGAACTCACTAAAATTAATTAAAAAAGAAAGAATGTTAGAAAGATCAAAAGCTCACAAAACCACATCATGTGATTAGATACAAAGGGAACTTTGAATAAGTAGGTGAGGAATATATACAATATAAACAAAAGAGATTCTGCAGATGCTAGAAATCTTGAGTAATGCGCACAAAATGGTGGAGGAACTCACAAGTGAGGCAGCATCTATGGAGGGGAGTAAATATGAAGTATAGAGTACATTCAGTCGCTCCCTTATTAGGTACAGGAGTGGAATCCCATGTGGTCTTCTGCTGCCGTAGTTCATTCACCTAAAGGCTGGACGTGTTGTGCACTCAAAGGTGCTCTTGCACACCACTGTTGTAAAATATGGTTATTTATGTCACTGTCACCTTCCTGTCAACTTGAAACAGTCTAGCCATTCTCCTCTGATCTCTTTCATTCACAAGGCATTTTCGCCCACAAAACTGCCACTCACTGGATGATTTTTGTTTCCCACACCATTCTTTGGAAACTCTAGGGACTGTTATACATTAAAATCCCAAGAAATGAGTAGTTTCTGAGATATTCAAACAACCCCGTCTGGCACCAATAATCATTCCACGCTCAAAGTCACTTAGATCACGCTTCTTCCTCATTCTGCTGTTTGGTCAGAACAACTGAATCTCTTGACCAAGAGCACATGTTTTAACGCCTTGAGTTGCTGCCACATGGCTAGCAGATTAGATATTTGCATTAATGAGCAGATGTACAAGTGTACCTAATAAAGTGGATACTGAGTGTGTATATTTTCAGTTATAATCTTTCAAAGCTCTTGGAAGCTAAAACCTCCCAGATATTAAAGCCTTAAATAGAAAATGACTAATAATATTCTGTTAGGTCAGGAAGAAGTGAACCCATGCAATTCTGAATCTAGTTGTCTAAAATTCTTTGTAGGGAAGTTTTGGAATCAATGATTTATGGTCAATATAGAGACCACATAGGAAAATTTGATCTGATTAAGGGGAGCCAACATGGACTTGTATTGGGTAGATAGGTTCTTATGCAGGATTGATTTTTTTTAAAGTAGCTTCTCCAATGGATGGGGAACTGCCTTTGGATATAATAGTCTGGAAGACACTTGATCAGTTTTCCCACAAGTGATTACCAGCTAAAAGTAGAGTTCATTCAAATGGAGGCACATCGTCAGCCTGGTTAGTTGATTGGTTCATCAGTAGATGCAAAAGCCCAAGGATAATGCGTCCTTACTCAAACTGGATGGAAGTGACTTAGCTGTTCCACAAGGACAATGCTCCACAGCTTGGGCTGTATATAGTTATCTGTGACTTAGTTGATATAATAAAATCTCACAGAACTGAATTTGTTCGTGACACAGAGACGGAAAGCAAACTAAGATGAAGAAATGGAATTACAAACAAACGTTGATAGATTATGTGAGTTCATGTTCAAGTTTATTTCTATTATGGGCATACTTACACAGGTATAAGGGAGGCCAAGTCATTGGGTGTATTTAAGGCAGAGATTGATAGGTATCTGAGTAGCCAGGGCATCATAGGTTACGCTGAGAAGACGGGGGAGTGGGACTAAATAGGAGAATGGATCAGCTCATGATAAAATGGCGGAGCAGACTCGACGGGCCGAATGGCCAGTTTTTGCTCCTTTGTCTTATGGTCCTATGGTCTTATGGTATAAATGCCGTGAACATTAGCTTTCTGCAGCAGTACAAACATTACAAACAAGGCAAACACAAATTAAGTATAAATTACACATTATGAGTGGACGTAGATGTGGCAGATTGATTTCAATACAAGTAAACCTTTGAGCATCTGACTAGAAAATGCTGGTAAGACTCAGCAGGTCAGGCATCACCTGTGGAGAGGTAAAAAGAGTTCCTGTTTCAGGTCAAAGACCCTTGCCTCTTCCATGTGGCTTTTAAAATTGGACCAAAATAGATTGCTTGAGTATTATATAAAGTAAGAATAGCAGAGGACTATGTAGGTTTAAGATGCCAGCAATGCAATGCTGCATTCTTTCCCCACTGACTATCAATCACTTTTCCCTCTTCCCACACTACCTCTGACCATCGGCTTCTCTCCATATCCTGACTACTATTCCTGAGCACCACATGACACCAGCTCCTAACTCTCTGATCAGAAATCCTCCCACCATAACCGAGCCCTTGACTGTTTCCATCCGCACCACTCCTGCCCTTACTGATTCAAACAGCCTGCTGCACCTGCTTTGTGTTCCTTACATCCTGCCCTCTGTGTTCTGGCTCCAACCTACCAACTAGGCTGCCCAAGGGCAGAAAAACAACAGGAAATCATTGAAAGGATGCTTGCAGTTAAAATGCACAGGTCACTTGGGAAATCCCTTCTGTGTTTCCTGACAAGCGGAAGGGGGAGAAGACAGACATCAGAGGTTACAGAATCAGAATCAGAATCAGGTTTATTATCACTGGCATATGTCGTGAAATTTGTTCACTTAGCAGCAGCAGTTCAATGCAATACATAATATCGAAGAAAGAAAAAAACATAAACAAGTAAATAACATTATACGTATATTGAATAGATTAAACATGCAAAAAACAGAAATAATAATGTATATTAAAAAAGTGAGGTTGTGTTCAAGGGTTCCATGTCTATTTAGGAATCTGATGGCAGAGGGGAAGAAGCTGGTCCTGAATCACTTCAGGCTTCTGTACCTCCTACCTGATGGTAGCAGTGAGAAAAGGGCATGCCCTGGGTGTTGGAGGTCCTTAATAATAGATGCTGCCTTTCTGAGACACTGCTCTTTGAAGGTGTCCTGGGTACTTTGTAGGCTAGTACCCAAGATGGAGCTGACTAACTTTACAACCCTCTGCACTTCTTTTGGTCCTGTGTAGAAGCACCCCCCCCCCCCCCGCCCACACCAGACAATGATGCAGCTTGTCAGAGTGCTCTCCACAGTACATCTATAGAAGTTTCTGAGTGTACATGTTGACACACCAAATCTCTTCAAACTCCTAATAAAGTATAGTAGCTGTCTTGCATTCTGCATCGATGTGTTGGGACCAGGTTAAATCCTCAGAGATCTTGACACCCAGAAACTTGAAACTGCTCACTTTCTCTATTTCTGATCCCTCTTTGAGGATTGGTATGTGTTCCTTCATCTTACCCTTCCTGAAGTCCACAATTAGCTCTTTTGTCTTACTGACAATGAGTGCCAGGTTGCTGTTGCGACACCACTCCACTAGTTGCCATATCTCGCTCCTGTACGCCCTCTCGTCACCACCTGAGATTCTACCAACAATGGTTGAATCGTCATCGTATTTATAGATGGTACTTGAGCTGTGCCTAGCCACACAGTCATGGGTATAGAGAGTAGAGCAGTGGGCTAAGCACACATCCCTGAGGTGCACCAGTGTTGGTCGTCAGTAAGGAGGAGATATTGTCTCCAATCCACACAGATTGCAGTCTTCCAGTTAGGAAGTCAAGGATAAAATTGCAGAGGGAGGTACAGAGGCCCAGGTTCTGTTGAATGTGGGTTTCAAGATCCTTTTCAAGGTCAGCACCAATTGGATCAAGTCTGCTCAAGGAAAAAAGATCCGCTTGTACAAAACGAGTGCTGTACCTGGCAGGAAAATCTCTGACAATTTTTGTGATGGTATTGGGTTTGCTAATGACAAATTTCTAAACTCAAGTGAAGACTTTAAGCCCTGTTGGATATAAATAGCCATGAGTACTCTCACTAAAGGGAGATTATATTGTAACTACTCAACCCTCAGAGACTAGTTCACCTCCCCATTTATTCTCCTTGACAGGTTTAGCTGTCAATGCCCACTGTCTGAATGATGGGTCATGTCTCCCTTCCAAAGGGAAGATACTTACAGCCAACAAAGTAGTTCAAACACAGTTCATTTATTTTCAGTGATACACATTTAAATCCAAACAACACTCTTAAAGTGCATTAAAACTGAAAGAGGATTTCTATCTTAAACATTTCCAAATTATAAACCATTTCTGAAACATAAACCATTTCCAAAGCACAGGTACAATTCCTTTAAGCTAAAAGGACATAGCAACGATGCAGATGAACGAATCGTCCGTCGCAGAAACCAAAGCCAGAGAAATGGTTCTAGTTGATCCTGAATTACTTTCGTTCTTCTTGATGTTCCTCACCCTATTCCTAATAAGCCTGAATTTATTGCAACGGCACCCACCACCGAGCACTCAAGCATGAGCAAAGCAACAGCAAAGACACAGACTTGCAGTACCCCAAAGGCTACTTGTTCACCCGATATTCGACATACCACATACCACATCAGTAATTAGATCCATTTATTTGCACAGATTAAGGGTGTGCACTCTAAATCAGTAAGTGGGGGACAAATAGCTTGCTCATCAAGTCTGAATTCAGGCCGGATTACCCACTCTCTGTTGTCTTGTTTATGGATTGCATAGTACCCTTTGTCAAATTCATTGAGAAGGATATGGGCATCAAGAGGAGATGATGCCAGGCAATGGGAGAACTCAGGTCAAAGCCTCCCTGTACACGTACAAGATCACCACCTTCTGTTTGGACATATAGATGTTCTGCAGACTGATCAGTATCTCTGACCAGGTTGAGTTGGTATCATGGGCCAGAATTAAGCATAAGGCAAAATGAGGCCATGCTCTTCAGCAACTGTCTTCGCCAGTCCACTGTCCGCTTCACCATCAAGTCTGACAACCTGAAAGAGCTGAGGATCTGGTTCAGAGGTGCCGAGGAAATGGGCAACGTTAATGGAAAACTGGGACTGCGGCAGCGCAGCATCCTGTCAGTTATCGGCAAAAACCTGATCAGATGTGAAGTGCTCTCGGTCTGGCTGTACATGGCAGTAGGTGTAGCCCATACCAGGGTCCTCTGTGATGCAGTAAGCCAAGCAATTTTCCATCGCAAATGGGGATCCAAAATGGAACATGCCCAATGGGTCATGATGCACATGATCCAAGACAGCAGGGAACAAAGAGTACTCAACATTGCCCTTGTCTCGATGGCCAGCTCTGTGTGTGGAAGCACCAAACTGTTCCCAGAAATAAAGCACACAAGCATCTTAAGTCACTACGTGCTGAGGCTCTACCTGTTCCTGGATGTAGTGGAGTCTAGAAATGTTCTGTTCCATTAGCCATTGCTGCACTCTTGTCCTTTGTGTTCAAGTTTGTTCAGTTAAACGCCTTAGACCACAAATCTGTCTGGCAGTGATCAGCACAGAACATCCTGCAGGCATTCTGGGAGAATGATACAATGGATTTCTGTGGTGGTTTCCCAGGAAGACTATCAAAATCATCTGGCAGAATGCCTCATCGCTAGAATTCTCTAACAAGCACCAAGACCTTGCTTGACTGGTGGTGAATGAGGTTCTCTTTGCCCGATTCTTCCTGCACAATTGAAGCTCTATCCCCACACATCAAAGTTGCTGGTGAACGCAGCAGGTCAGGCAGCATCTCTAGGAAGAGGTACAGTTGACATTTCAGGCCGGGACCCAGAGATGCTCCCTGACCTGCTGCGTTCACCAGCAACTTTGATGTGTGTTGCTTGAATTTCCAGCATCTGCAGAATTCCTCGTGTTGGAGTTCTATCCCCGCAGCTTGCTGTTCTCGAGAGGACTCCAATGAGGAAAAGGCAAACATCCACCTCTTTATGGACTGTACCTTTGAAAAGAAAGTCTGGAAAAGGATGCAAGGCTCCTTGTTAAGGTTCATCCCGAGCAGCTATATAAAATAGGATTTATAGGCTCTTCCAGGAAAGAACTCCAAGACAAACATAGAGTGCTGCTTGGTGAAAGACACGTTTTGGTCTCCATGAAGTTAGTTGTTTTTCCAGTTCAATATGATGTCCATAAGGGAATGCTGTCAGCTGACATATCCCAGGCTGCAAGGCTACGTACTGAAGCATGCACTAAAGTTCACTGCAGCCACCGCAAAGGAAGGACTCCACAAGCACTTTGCGCCACTGGACATTAAGGAGCTATGGCCCTATGTAGAAGCCTCTCAAACACTTGAAGCTGGTAACAATTGTGCTCTGTACTACAAATGTGCTGAACCAAAGTCACAATAATCACGTAGATTGAACAACATCATGATATGAACGTAAAGAAATGATGTATGGGATTTGTATTCTTGTACCTATTTTCATGAATATTTTAAAATAAGTGTTCAATGTTTAATATACTGCAGGGCTCCTCCAGGGCAGTCCAGCCATCACAGCACATACAAAATGTGCTGTAATAAACTACAAAGTTTTCCATCAAATCATGTGCCGTCCTGACTTGGTCATAGACAGTCTTTTCTTTAATAGCACTGTATCAAAATAATGGACTCCTTAGCTAACAGTATCTTGGGTGTGTGTTGCAAATACAGCAATGGTATAGCATCAGCTTCCCCAGGGCTGTTAAGAATGTGAAATAGATGCTAGGCTGCTGATGGTGCTGTCATTCCTTGAATGAATAAGAAAGCATATTCATTATTTTGGGTTTCGAACTGTTGAAAAATTGTCATTTCTAACAGGCCTACAAAAGAAAAACATTAGATTCTGTAGTGTATTTAATATTTCTGTAATATATAAGGAATATTGTAAATATATTGTTTAATTAAGCATTCTTTAATGTTTACATAATTCATTATGGGTTATATATAAATGTACGTGTTTGGAATATGTCATTCTGGCACCACATCATATTTGAATGCCTTACTAAAGCAAAATGAAGTAGACACATTTATCCCTAGCTCCTGTGTTTTTATTTCAATTAGTTTTGGTGTTACAAACCATATCTTGATTTTCCAGGCGTAAACCCACCAGTAGCTGTCTTTATACTCAAACATTTTGAGCTGATATACCTGAGTATTAGAAGATTCAGGGCAAGTCATATGAACAGGTTAACAAGACAGAATGGTGAAAAGGGAGAACTATTGCCCCTTACTTTACTTTTTTCACTGTTTTCAACAAGAAGTTTGTGTTTAAGTGTTTTGTTTAGTTTTTATTGTTGTAATAAAGCCAAACTAATCATTAGAACTTTAAAACTGATGGAGTAAATTTGGTTGATTTGCTCTGTGCTGGTACTGGCATCATACTTAAATTATCTTCAGTAATCTTCACGTATCTATCTAACTGTATTGTTTGACCTCCGCATTGTTTCTACTTCAAGTATTATGACCATATAAAATATGATAGTTTTAATGGTAGTATCATTTCCCAAAACTTTATAACTATTATGATTACATTTTATACTATGGGCCCTTGTGTTTGCCTGACCTATATGGTTTGTGTCTCCAAAAAACATTGTGCAACATTAAGGCAATAACTTCACCCCTAAAAACCTAAACTGCTTTGTTTCCAATATTTGCATGACATGCTTTTCGGAAAATGGAATCTGGAGACAAAAAAAAACATGAATAAATGAGACAAGTATTAACTGCTCAGTCAACCTGTAGGGTGATGTAATAGGTGACAGCAGACACATATTGTGCATAATAGAAATTGTTCTACATAATTCATAAACCCCATCACTGAGTTGTTGTGTTCACTTTAATAGATGGTGTATGACATAATGACGTCAGTGGAAGGTGAATGTTTTTTTGATTTGTTCAGAATAGGAAGGCTGTGACTTTTGTTAAGCACATAAAATGACTTCCGCATATTTTATTGACAGAGTCCTACAATCTTGCATACAAACATTTAACAGGAAAATGCAAAAATACTTAGCAGATTAGTCAGCACCCGAAAGAGGAAATAGTTTAGGTCAAAAGCTTTTCATTGGAAAGAAAATGGGGACTATGTAGGAGGGAAGCGTTTGTTTGATCTTGGAATAGGTTAAAAAATCAACTTAACATGTGGGCTGGAGGGTTAGTACAGTACCGTGCTGTACTGTTCTATGTCCTATAAACATGAAGGTGAATATACTAAAACAAGCCATAAGAGGACAGTCAGCCAATGTACCTGAGAGGCACGTAGTAGGAGAATGGAACTGGCTGCAAGTCAGAGTACAGGCAGCAGGATTCAGTTTTGAGCTGAGTAATGAGGATGGAAGATACGAGTTTATCCAAGAAAACTTAGGAGTGGTTGAGGAGAGATTTAAAAATCAGATGGGCTGAAGCAGGAATGTAAACATCAGAAATTGGAGAGTGGGGAGTTATAGCACACTGGATCACTGGGCCTTGGCCGTTTCAAACCATTCCCATTCCTCTATGGAATAATATTCCTGGTGATCTTTTCCACGCTGTGGTAATTATTTCGACGTGTGTTGAAAACTGATGCATGGAGCCTGGATAATGTCTTGGTATGCAAATTTACATGAATAAATTCTCAACTCTCTGCACATGGTAACCTAATGGCTAAGATATATCTCAAAATCAACATAAGCAGAGACCAACATATTCAATAAAAGTAGCATTTGTATTATTTTTTTGTCAGATCCTCTCCCCATGGTTACAGATAATTAGAAACTTCACCCATTCTTTTTAGCTGTTAATACTACATTATCTCAATGATTTTATCAAGAGTGTAAACAATTGCTTTGACTTTCCACAGTGACTCTCTAAACAAATACTTGCCATCCTAGGTAAAAATACGTGACTTACAGTATAGACATAAACATGAGAAATTCTGCAGATGCTGGAATTCCAGAGCAACACACACAAAATGCTGGAGGAACTCGGCAGGTCAGGTAGCATCTATGCAAGTGAATAAACATGGACAGACTTGAGTGGAGCACCAATACAGAGGCTGTGTATAAGAAGGGCCACCCTTACTTCCTGAGGAGACTGAGGTCCTCTGGAGTATGCAGGCCTCTCCTTCACATGTTCTACCAGTCTGTTGTCATCAGTACAATCTTCTATGCGGTGGTGTCCTGAGGCAATGGCCTCAACATTGGTGATGCCAATAGGCTCAATGAACCGATTAGAAGGGCTGATTCTGTTATAGGAGTCAAACTGGACACACTGGAGACTGTGGTAGAATAAAGGACTCTATGGAAAACGCTGGCAATCTGGACAATGTTTCTCACCCTCTGCATGCCATCTTGGCTGAACAAAAGGGAACTTTTAGTAATAGACTAAGACAACTGTGCTGCTCCAAGGAGTGCTACATGAGGTCACTTATATCCTCGGCCTTTAAGCTCTATAATGAGTCAACCTACAGCCGGGGAAATGATGATCCCCTCCTGTCAGACTGTTTGAGGTAACTTATTTTTTATTCTTTCTTACTTCTCATCTAATATTTGTATATCTGTGCATATGTAATGCTACTGTGACACTGTAATTTCCTTTGGAATGAATAAAGTATCTATCTATCTATCTGTGTATCTAAACAGTCAATGTTTTGGGACATCTGTACATATGTACAAAATCCAATAAATATTATTAAGTTCAAATAACTACACACCATTATCTGATAAGAACACAGGCTGCCAGTTTATCTGTTGCAGGCCGTGTATGAAAGTCGCTTCGGAAATTAACGAGCAATCACGTCCACTGATACTTGTGCAAAGAAACTCTGTCAAATAATGTAATATCCACTGTTGGGTGGTGGGGTTGAGATACATCTCTACCAAAGGAGGTGTAAGGCACTCTTTCCCATTGCTAGCCTGCAAGTCACCCTTGGGCAAGTTGTAGCACCTGTTTAGCTCCCTCTCCCCCAATCAAAGACACGTAAAACCATGGGAGCAGGTGGTGGATGGCCATATGAGCAGCTGGGGCATACCACAAGTCCTGGTTATGCGACCACTGACACCAGGCAGACAGTCTCTGAAGAATATTGATAATGGCTGGGCTCACCTGACTTGTAAAGGCACTGCCCAGAAGAAGACAATCACAAACCACTTCTGTAGAAAAATTTGCCAAGAACAGTCATGGTCATGAGACCATGATCACCCACATCATATGACATGGCACATGATGTTGATGATCACGTGGAATATCCACTGATACTTCAGCTCATCAAAACCAGCAACCACTTGTGGTTCATTGTGATTCTGTACAATTTTAACCAGGCAGGGGAAGACAGGAAATCCTTCTGTTAATTGGTCCTCATCAACAACATTCATTACAATACCGTGGTGTATGGTTACTATATAGAGTTATTTTATGCATTTTCCTAATGATAGACCAAATTAGTATATGCACATCCTTAAAAATGGAACCCATTCATAACCCAGGAATGCCCTCTACTCATTATCCATCCCTGAACTATTTTTCTTTTTTTAGGAGAAGTACCTTATGCAACTAAAGTGTTCTGGTTCACACCCAAGACTTAAGCTTCGCCATAAGAGCCCTAGATTATGAATGATTGCTGGTACTGTTAACGAAATTGGGTGACATGATGGTAAATGTCTTTCAGCACCCCTAATAGAGAAGAGGTTTCAACAGGCCTGCCATAGAAGCAAATGTACTACCAGCAATCTGGTGACACCAATGGGAGGTGACTCCAAGCTATCAGTCTACAGCCTGACCAGGAATGTTTAATTTTCTACCTCAGCAGAGCTATTGAAAAGATTTCAATGGTCAGTCCACCATTCAGCTATAAATGCTAAAAACAATCCCAATCTAGAAGTTAAAAGAGCCATAGTTCAGTCCCTCCCCACCTACATCCGCGATACATCCCACGCCCTCCACCTCTTCAATAACTTCCAGTTCCCCGGTCCCAGCCGCTTCATTTTTACTATGGATGTCCAATCCTTATACAACTCCATTCCTTATCAAGAAGGCCTCAAAGTCCTCCGCTACTTCCTGGATAATAGACCTCACCAGTTCACCACCACCACCACTACCCTCCTCCGGTTGGTGGAACTGGTTCTCACACTTAATAACTTCTCTTTTGGCTCTTCCCACTTTCTTCAGACTAAGGGTGTAGCTATGGGAACTCGCATGGGACCCAGCTACGCCTGCCTCTTCGTTGGTTATGTGGAACAGTCTGTGGTCCAAACCTATCCTGGTATTGCTCTCCAACTTTTCCTTCGGTACATTGACGATTACATTGGTGCTGCTTCCTGCACCCAGGCTGAGCTCGTCAATTTCATCGACTTTACTTCTAACTTCCATCCAGCCCTCAAATTCACTTGGTCTATCCCTGACACTTCTCTCCCCTTTCTCGATGTCTCAGTCTCCATCTCTGGAGACAGACTGTCCACTGACATCTTCTGCAAGCCCACTGACTCTCATAACTACCTCGACTATACCTCTTCCCACCCCGCCACATGCAAAAATGCCATCCCCTATTCTCAGTTCCTCCGTCTCCGCCGCATCTGCTCCCAGGATGAGGCTTTCCGTTCCAGGACGTCTCAAATGTCTTCTTTCTTTAAGGATCGTGGTTTCCCTTCTACGGTGATCAATGATGCCCTCACCTGCATCTCCTCCATTTCTCACACTTCGGCCCTCACCCTATTTCCCGCCACCACAACAGGGACAGAGTTCCCCTTGTCCTCACCTACCACCAGCCTCCGGATCCAGCACATTATCCTCCGCAACTTCCACCACCTTCAACAGGACCCCACCACTAAGCACATCTTTCCCTCTCCACCCGTCTCCGCTTTCTGCAGGGATCGATCCCTCCGCGACTCACTTATCCACACGTCCATCCCCACGGATCTCCCACCCGGCACTTATCCCTGTAAGCGTAAGTGCTACACCTGTCCCTACACCTCATCTCTTGCCACCATTCAGGGCCCCAAACAGTCCTTCCAGGTGAGGCAACACTTCACTTGCGAACCTGTTGGGGTCATCTATTGCATCCGGTGCTCCCGGTGCGGCCTCCTCTACATCGGTGAAACCCGACGCAGATTGGGGGAACCGCTTCGTCGAGCACCTCCACTCCGTCCACCACAACAGACAGGATCTCCCGGTAGCCACCCACTTCAACTCTGCTTCCCATTCCCATTCAGGTAAGTCCATACATGGCCTCCTCTACTGCCATGATGAGGCTAAACTCAGATTGGAGGAGCAACACCTCATATACCGTCTAGGTAGTCTCCAGCCCCTTGGTATGAACATAGAATTGGTCAACTTCCGGTAATTCCCTCCCCCTCCATTCTTCTATCCCTATTTCACATCACATCCCTCATAGTTCTGCCTCCTTCTACTACTGCGCATTGTTCTCCTGACAATCACCTCCCTGCTTCCCCTCCCCCACCCCTTTGTCTTTCAAATTACTGTTTTTTTCAACTACCAGCATTCTTCAAACCCTCCCCAAAGTTCTTCCTTCAGTCCTGACGAAGGGTTTCGGCCCGAAATGTCGACTAATCTTTTCAACTGATGCTGACTGACCTGCTGAGTTCCTCCAGCGCATTGTGAGTGTTCCTTTGACAACAGCATCTGCAGAGTATTTTGAGTTAAAAGAGCAAACCAACACTGAAGGTGTTCCACTTATCCGACATTTTACACCCACTGATCCTGTTAATGACTCCTGTTTAAACAAATTATTTTTAATGCATTTTGGACACTGTATTAAATAATATTCTGACTGACACGTCATTCTTTCTCCGTGTTCATAGTTAAAATGCAAGGGGGATGAATTTCTACTCATTCCTTTCTCATTCTAAAGTGGGAGAAGTTATTGGGGAGTTTCTATTAACAATGGGAGGCTTCATTTCACAGTCGAGCTGTTGTTTCCTACCATGCTAAATTGACATGCCTTGACGAAATCTCATTGCCATTTTCTTTGCAATATGTCTGCTGATCCATTTAGTGATGGTTTTGTGTGTCAATGCAAGGAACATTCGTAATAAGGTGGATGAATTGAAAGTGCAGATTGTTATTAATGATTATGATATAGTTGGGATCACAGAGACATGGCTCCAGGGTGACCAGGGATGGGAGCTCAACGTTCAGGGATATTCAATATTCAGGAGGGATAGACATGAAGGAAGGGGAGGTGGGGTGGTGTTGCTGGTTAAAGAAGAGATTAACGCAATAGAAAGGAAGGACATAAGCCGGGAAGATGTGGAATCGATATGGGTAGAGCTGCGTAACACTAAGGGGCAGAAGACGCTGGTGGGAGTTGTGTACAGGTCACCTAACAGTAGTAGTGAGGTCGGAGATGGTATTAAACAGGAAATTAGAAATGTGTGCAATAAAGGAACAGCAGTTATAATGGGTGACTTCAATCTACATGTAGATTGGGTGAACCAAATTGGTAAGGGTGCTGAGGAAGAGGATTTCTTGGAATGTATGTGGGATGGTTTTTTGAACCAACATGTCGAGGAACCGACTAGAGAGCAGGCTATTCTGGACTGGGTTTTGAGCAATGAGGAAGGGTTAATTAGCAATCTTGTCGTGAGAGGCCCCTTGGGTAAGAGTGACCATAATATGGTGGAATTCTTCATTAAGATGGAGAGTGACATAGTTAATTCAGAAACAAAGGTTCTGAACTTAAAGAGGGGTAACTTTGAAGGTATGAGACGTGAATTAGCTAAGATAGACTGGCAAATGACACTTAAAGGATTGACGGTGAATATGCAATGGCAAGCATTTAAAGGTTGCATGGATGAACTACAACAATTGTTCATCCCAGTTTGGCAAAAGAATAAATCAAGGAAGGTAGTGCACCCGTGGCTGACAAGAGAAATTAGGGATAGTATCAATTCCAAAGAAGAAGCATACAAATTAGCCAGAGAAAGTGGCTCACCTGAGGACTGGGAGAAATTCAGAGTTCAGCAGAGGAGGACAGAGGGCTTAATTAGGAAGGGGAAAAAAGATTATGAGAGAAAACTGGCAGGGAACATAAAAACGGACTGTAAAAGCTTTTATAGATATGTAAAAAGGAAAAGACTGGTAAAGATAAATGTAGGTCCCCTGCAGACAGAAACAGGTGAATTGATTATGGGGAGCAAGGACATGGCAGACCAATTGAATAATTACTTTGGTTCTGTCTTCACTAAGGAGGACATGAATAACCTTCCAGAAATAGTAGGGGACAGAGGGTCCAGTGAGATGGAGGAACTGAGCGAAATACATGTTAGTAGGGAAGTGGTGTTAGGTAAATTGAAGGGATTGAAGGCAGATAAATCTCCAGGGCCAGATGGTCTGCATCCCAGAGTGCTTAAGGAAGTAGCCCAAGAAATAGTGGATGCATTAGTGATAATTTTTCAAAACTCGTTAGATTCTGGACTAGTTCCTGAGGATTGGAGGGTGGCTAATGTAACTCCACTTTTTAAAAAAGGAGGGAGAGAGGAACCAGGGAATTATAGACCGGTTAGCCTAACGTCGGTGGTGGGGAAACTGCTGGAGTCAGTTATCAAGGATGTGATAACAACACATTTGGAAAGCGGTGAAATGATCGGACAAAGTCAGCATGGATTTGTGAAAGGAAAATCATGTCTGACGAATCTCATAGAATTTTTTGAGGATGTAACTAGTAGAGTGGATAGGGGAGAACCTGTGGATGTGGTATATTTGGATTTTCAGAAGGCTTTTGACAAGGTCCCACACAGGAGATTAGTGTGCAAACTTAAAGCACACGGTATTGGGGGTAAGGTATTGGTGTGGGTGGAGAGTTGGTTAGCAGACAGGAAGCAAAGAGTGGGAATAAACGGGACCTTTTCAGAATGGCAGGCGGTGACTGGTGGGGTACCGCAAGGCTCAGTGCTGGGACCCCAGTTGTTTACAATATATATTAATGACTTGGATGAGGGAATTAAATGCAGCATCTCCAAGTTTGCGGATGACACGAAGCTGGGTGGCAGTGTTAGCTGTGAGGAGGATGCTAAGAGGATGCAGGGTGACTTGGATAGGTTGGGTGAGTGGGCAAATTCATGGCAGATGCAATTTAATGTGGATAAATGTGAAGGTATCCACTTTGGTGGCAAAAATAGAAAAACAGATTATTATCTGAATGGTGGCCGATTAGGAAAAGGGGAGGTGCAACGAGACCTGGGTGTCATTATACACCAGTCATTGAAAGTGGGCATGCAGGTACAGCAGGCGGTGAAAAAGGCGAATGGTATGCTGGCATTTATAGCGAGAGGATTCGAGTACAGGAGCAGGGAGGTACTACTGCAGTTGTACAAGACCTTGATGAGACCACACCTGGAGTATTGTGTGCAGTTTTGGTCCCCTAATCTGAGGAAAGACATCCTTGCCATAGAGGGAGTACAAAGAAGGTTCACCAGATTGATTCCTGGGATGGCAGGACTTTCATATGAAGAAAGACTGGATGAACTGGGCTTGTACTCGTTGGAATTTAGAAGATTGAGGGGGGATCTGATTGAAACGTATAAGATCCTAAAGGGATTGGACAGGCTAGATGCAGGAAGATTGTTCCCGATGTTGGGGAAGTCCAGAACGAGGGGCCACAGTTTGAGGATACAGGGGAAGCCTTTTAGGACCGAGATTAGGAAAAACTTCTTCACACAGAGAGTGGTGAATCTGTGGAATTCTCTGCCACAGGAAGCAGTTGAGGCCAGTTCATTGGCTATATTTTAGAGGGAGTTAGATATGGCCCTTGTGGCTACGGGGGTCAGGGGGTATGGAGGGAAGGCTGGGGCGGGGTTCTGAGTTGGATGATCAGCCATGATCATAATAAATGGCGGTGCAGGCTCGAAGGGCCGAATGGCCTACTCCTGCACCTATTTTCTATGTTTCTATGTTTCTATGAAACCCATCCACATCTCAGAACCGACTTCCTCAATTGAAACTGAAGGTGACTGGAAGAGAATTGCAACGTGGCTCATCTGGTGACACAGCAGGATCCCAACCAGGGAAGCAGACTTGATCAGCTAATCCCCATACACAAGCCGGCTGAATAATCCACTATTAACCTTTAATGGCCTCGTGTAAATTCTTCCTGCGTATTGAACATTACTAGGAACAGCCTGTTTGTTTACTGGCATAAATAAATTGGAAAGCATGCAAGCGTGATATTAGATTTGAATCCATTTGCAGATTTGTTTTCTTGTTAGAGGCTGGGGAGCTATTTTTTATCTGTGCCTGTCAGAAATTGCACACAATAGATAAAGTAGGTTAACAAGCAGCAAAGATGATCATATCAGAATACAAGAGTTTTCAAAGAGAAATGGTGATTAAATTGATTCAATCCGATTTTTCCTATTACCCTTCCACCTTTCTCCATTGTTCTGAGCACACATGCAGAGAAATTTAATAAGAAAGCCTCAGTCTGACAAATGTCCTACCAAGACTTGTAAATCAACAGCTATCTTGGCCACCCCATTCAAGGCCTGTCTGCTGTCATCAGCAGTTTTAATTTGTATTGATTTTTCAAATGAAAAGACAAATGGAGTGAAAACAGAGCAGACTGCCCACCTGTTTTGTACTTAATGCAAAAGTCAGGGTCTATTCTGTGTACTGAGCTATAATCACAAGCATAAAGTGCTGATTAACGAGCTTAGGGGCTGTTTTCCCTTCTCCACATTCTAAAAAGTGGCCCACATTTTTGGCATGCTGTTGTTGGAAAATCTCTGGCTTGTCTACCATTCTCAACCTGTTCAATGAAAGTGTCACATTGGAAAATTAACCTTATTCTGATTAAAGATTAATCTTAAACTTTCTGCTGATCACTTCCATGAGCTTTTCCAACCTGTAGCATCGTTCCACCATATTCCCTTTCAATCTTTTCTTGTTATGACATCCCTTCAAAGCATTGATTACTTTCCCCCTCTTCTCTTGTTAATCTTGCTATCCCCTCCTTTCACTCCCTCACGGTCTCCATTCTTCCTTCCGCTCATCACTTACACCTCAGTTTCCTTCCTCTTAATCCTCCCATTTTTTTTATATATCTCCTCCACACACAACTCTGATGGAAGGTGATTTAACCTGAAATGGTTGTCTTCTGTCTTCGGAGAAGCTTCCTGATGTGCAGACTATTTCCAGCATTTTTTTAAATTCCGAGTTCCAGATTTAGATGAGAAATAATACCTAAACTATAGGCTATTTGGCAAAGAATATCCTTTAACTCACAGCTGCTATGACACCTGGTACCTCTGCAATATAGTTCCGGACTCCTTGCACCTTTTCCATTATAACTGCTGTTTCATTATAAGGCCCAGGTTGTTCTAAGGCCTTTCTATTTGCAGACCTACTTGTCTTCTCATATACTAGGTGTTTTAGGGAGTTGAATACTCAGGTTTCTTGTCCTTCTCTTCTGCATTCGGTAAGGAATTTGGCAGCTTCCTTGAGGAGGAGCCCAAGAAATCTGGCACAGAACATGGTGGAGACTTGGCATAGTGAACGAGCAAGAATTAAGCAAAACTTGTGTTTTGATAGAGAGCAGGAGATGGCAGGTGTTGAAATTTGGTACAGAGTTCCCAAATTTCCAAAACATCAATAACACCACCTCCCCCCACCTCACAGATGGTGCACGACTTGCTGAGTTCCTCCAGCAGATTATTTAATGCTGTTTTGATGATATTTGCACCTCTGCTGTCTGTTCAAACGTGCCAATATGAGGCATAGACCAGACGAAAAAAAATTCCTTTCTCTGTGTAGGCATTGTGAAGAGTGTTTTCTATAAAGGATGCATTACCTCTTGGGGTAAACAGAATACTGCATTTTACCAATCCATGACTGCAAACCTGTGATAGAGACGCAGAGATTTAAATCTGACATCCACTGTTCCTTAAAATATGCCAACCAAGAGCATTCCCAATGGTCCCCTTCCTCAACTTATTTACTCTCTCTCACATGCTTCATCAATTCCCCCAAAAACCACCAGGTTATGTTCAGCCGCCAGTCAATCTGCACTGTGTCCTTGGGATATGGGTGGAATCCAAAGCATCCCAACTATCGCAGGGACAATGTACAAACTCCACACAGACAGCAAGATCAAGATCAGGATGGAGCATGAGTATCTGAAGCAGTGTGCGGCAATCCAACACTACATCACAACACCACCTAAACTGCATGTTATTTTGTTATTATATGCGTATATTAATAGTAAGATGACAAAACAATACATGATAACACTGCGCAGCAAATTTGTTGCTTCCTCAGAAATTTCTTTTGTTATAACCATAAAACAATTACAGCATGGAAACAGGCCATCTCGGCCCTTCTAGTCCATGCCGAACTCTTACTCTCACCTAGTCCCACCGACCTGCACTCAGCCCATAACCCTCTATTCCTTTCCTGTCCATATATCTATCCAATTTAACTTTAAATGACAACATTGAACCTGCCTCAACCACTTCTGCTGGAAGCTCGTTCCACACAGCTACCACCCTCTGAGTAAAGAAGTTCCCCCTCATGTTAGCCCTAAACTTTTGCCCTTTAACTCTCAACTCATGTCCTCTTGTTTGAATCTCCCCCACTCTCAATGGAAAAACCCTATCCACGTCAACTCTATCTAACCCCCTCATAATTTTAAATACCTCTATCAAGCCCCCCCTCAATCTTCTACGCTCCAAAGAATAAAGACCCAACTTGTTCAACCTTTCTCTGTAACTTAGGAGATGAAACCCAGGTAACATTCTAGTAAATAATTGTTATGATAGACTGGTTGAAGCTGAACACAAATATAATTTCAGACTACTTAAATTATGTCAGAATTTGAAGAAACAAGAAATTAACTTTTATTGAATATAATGTGTTCAATTGCATAACAGTGCTGATGCTTTGCGATAGTTCAACTAAGCTAAAAATATTTTGTTGATGATTTTCATTTGTACTCAGTGCCTGAGGCTTCTCACTTAAATGTCCAACAATAATTGGCCAGCATTGAGGGTCTCCAGTTGCCCTGATACCGTTTCTCCATGACTGCAATGTCCTGGTGAATCCTTTCCCCACGCTTGTCACCGACAGCACCAAAGTTTGCAGGGAAGAAGTCTAAATGGGAATGCAGATAATGAATCTTTAGTGGCATGTTGCACTCTGTGGTTTAGTATGCTTCAAGCATGTTGTTAACCAGCTGCATGATGGTTGTTGCTCTGTAGTTACCAAAAAAACTTTCAACAACATCCTTGAAACCCTTCCATGCAATTTTCTTCGGTTCCTCTAGAAGTTCCTCGAATTGCCTGCCACTGGTGACCTTTCTGATTTGTGGGCCAACAAAAGTGCCTTCCTTAATCTTGGCATCCGTTACTCTGACTTGAATTATGAATTGAAATAACAAACATAGGCGATTTCAAATAATGGTGCGTGATATGTTAACTTCATGGTGACTTTCATGAACGGCAGACCAAAATTCTTAAGCCACAGCGAAAGTATTCACGAAGCCAAATCTTCGTTGTCGAGTGTGATTTATATTGTTTTATTTATTTATTTAGAGATACAGAGTGGATTAGGTCCCTTCGACCCAATGAGCCTTGCTGCCCAGCAACCCACCTATACCGAACTCTAGTCTAATCATAGGGCAATTTACAATAATCAAATAACTGACTAACTGGTACACCTTTGAACTGAGGCAGGAAACTGATATACCTAGAGGAACCCCCTGCAGTCACGGGGAGAATGTACAAGCACCTTATAGGTAGTGCCAGTATTAAACTCCAAACTCCGGCACCCTGAGCTGAAATAGCATCTCACTAACCATGGCGTCCCTACTGTTTTGTTAATTATTTTACCTTTCTTTCTGGTTTTACTCTATTGCGATCAATATTTCATATGTTTTGTAACTTTTTGAATACTGTTCATGAGAGAAAAATAAGACAAATTCCAAAGCAAGCCTTTTTGACAAACTATCAGTGGATTTACTCAGAGAATCGGAATCCTATTCTTACAACAGGTAACCTAGCAACATTTTCTAAGAATTTACTCAAAACTATACAAATATTGACCTGGATTCATTACCAAATTTGAAAAGATAATTTACTTTTGTGGGTCCAGACTTTCAAGAGGAACAATTGCCAGCATTGTCACACCTAGTTTTTCCATCTCTTTTTGTTGCTAATCCTATTTAGATGAAAACACCTTACACTAGGGAGTAATTTTTGGAAAGTTCAACAACGTAGACCAGGAACTTGTAATAAATCATTCATTAAGGACAATCTCAGAAACTTCCTTCCTACTTGCAGGTAGCTAATTAGTGCTGTACTTGCTACAATCTATTCCCTAAAGAATTATTAATTGAAAATTCCTTTTTGCACTGGGAAGAGCTAAAGAACTGACCACATCAGTGCTTAAGAGGTTGCATGAGGAGTAAAATTAGTTCAGCTATTTCAATTGGCAGCCCATATTTTATCCTTTCCATGGATGAGTAGATGAGACCAAAAAAATAGATGTGCAGGTGATGCACTATCAATTACTCCAAAAGACTGGAAGTAGAGTAAGTACTGAAAGGCTTTTATTAACAGTAAATGGACCAACGTCCATGCTGAGTATCTGCCCTGGACTGAAGGAGGAGCAGTGACACAATCGCCTTTATTCAGGGGTCTGTGGGAGGAGCCACAGGAGCAGTCAGAACAGGGGACAGGTAACCTAGTTACAACGTATATACATGATTTACCACAGCAGGCAAAAAAAATCTGTGCCCAAGAGGTGAAGATTATCAGCACCAACAATGAGAGTTTGGCAACTACACTCGTAGAAATGATGTTGCATGAGGTAGTTACAAGAGTGTATCCGTTGAACATACCAGGTCACCAACCTAAAGCATAGTTGGTATACATGTGCCACATCTGCCAAACACGTTCAGCATTCAATATAACATCTGGAAGTGCTTGCCATATCTGAGTCTGCGGTAAACCAACAAGAGGAAGCAACCTAACTTTTAAGAGTTATTTAGATAAAGGTATCACCGAGGAAGCTGCCACACATTTTCCTTCTCCACCTGAGGAGGAGATGGCCAGCTACAGACTCTAGCCTGCTAGACTTATGTACCCCTTATTCCAGGAGCACCAGATGGAAGAAGTCATACATGCCAAGCAAGAGCACATGAAGGATCTGCTAAAATAGACCTGAGTTCTACCTTGGAATCAGTAAATACTATCAGAAGTTTGAAGTCACTTTGGGTGCTGGGAAAGTGGTGAATAGAGTGACCAATAAAAGTTTGGGGAGGAGGATTGGTGGAGGCAGGATGTCCCTTACATCGCGGAATATTGCTTCATTTTCCTAAAATGCATCATTGCTCTTGGGTATCCATCTGGGTTTGTGGGTAAGAGGCATGCCATTGGGGATTGCATGCTCTGACTTCTGTGCACCTTGTCCACACAGCCATCTGAAGAGTCTCCCTGAGTGAACAAAGTCATGCTGTTCTGTTAGAAATGTTTAAAAATGGTAAGTTTGATAGCCCCTGGCACTATCATTATCGTCAAAATCACATTAGTGCCCTCATTCCAGGAAATTGCACAATATTACTGTCAGTTTTATGAAAGCATATTCCTGGTACAGATCCTCACTCTTTGGGACAGATACCCTGAAATTATGTCAATGGCTTTTTCTGCAACAAACAGAAATATTAGACATCTACTTAAAGCACTTTTAACTAATAAAATTGGCACTTTATAGAGCATGCTGAGATTAAGCTAACACTGTCCTGCGTTTATCCAACCACATACATCCACAGCAGAGGAGACTCCATATCAAATAGATTAATAAAGTTTGCTACTTGTAAATCCCATCAAGCCCTTGCAAGTCTGGCGGACCTGCGTTCGAAGAGAGTGATATTTATGGCCCACTGCCCTAAATGGGGTAACGGGTTACAACTGTATTGGATCAGGGACAGCAGCATGGCACAGCTAATTGAGCTGCTGATTCCCGTTCTCAACAACCTGCGTCAAATCTAGACCATGATGAGTCTGCACGTCCTCCCTTTGACTGTGTGGCTTTCCTTCAGCTGCTCCAGCTTCCTCCCACGCCTCCAAAGCATGCTGATTGTAGGTTAATTAACCACTGTAAACTGCTCTTCATCTGTAGGTGAGTGGTAGAACGTGGTCTGAGGTGGGTCGATGTGGGGAAAAATGAAGTGTGCTTAGGGTCACATTAGTATAAAACTGGGTGGTGATGATTGGCATAATCAGTGAGTTTAAGCCTGTTTCAATGCTGCATCTCTCTTTGACACTGGCAATAGAGATTCATTGGCTCTATAATTCAATGGTTGTAACCACTGATTGATTCAGTGGTGAAAATAAAGAAAGGAAAGTATCAAAATACAAATTGTTATGCTAATTTGAGGTAACATAAAGCATAACAACCAAGATGATTTCCCTTTATGAAGATAGGTCAAGATGGCTGAGCCAGCAGGTGCCTGTTTTATATAGGGACTGATTTACCGAGCAGCTGCTCTGATTGTATTATGATCTGATCACTTCACTTTAATCATTTTTAGGGCTTTAATGAGCCAAACAAACATGGGGTGTACACATTTTCTTACCCAGGCCTGAGATTTCAGTGTCTGCCAACCTGGGTCACTTAAACCCAATGTGCAATGAGTAATCAGCACCAGGCACCACAAGTCTAATTTCATAGACACGTTTCATCATATTCTGCCAGCTTTGCCAATATGTTTCAGACTTGTGCATTTTCCAGCAGAACCTGTGCATTTATGATTCACATGAAAACAGTATTCCTAGCAAATTCTGGCATGGCCTGGACACCCAAGCAACATGCCTACAGCTCAGGTAATCAATCCAAATGAAAAATAATTATTTGGCATCAATCTGCTGCCGTGTTCAAAAAGAATTGGTTGTGGAACTTCATAATCTGTGAAAAGTTGAGCAAGAAATGAGCAGAGAAATGAAGGAGAGTCCAACAGATACATTCCTGTCATCGGTGATGGAGTGATGAGACAGCAGTCAATCTGTAAAGCCTGTATCTGCAGATGAAGTGCATTGATTGTTTTTTTTTTACAGAGGGAAAGTGGCAATTGAATTGATTCACCTCCATCCTCATTTGCTCTTATCCTCCTGTGGTTTAGCTTATCAAGATGGAATGAAATATTATTTTTGCCTCAACTTTTTCTCTTATGTGAAGAATCTGAATATTATTTTGACAATTCAACTCAATATTACATGGGGCTTATAAAGACTTTTGTTCTTTAGAGCTTTAGTTCTAATTGCAATTGAGAAAATTATATTTTTCAGTAAACAAATTACAAGGTAATTATATAGGATTATACAGAATTGAGAGCTATATTTTTCTCCGGATTTAATCTGAATAACAGCACAACCATAAATTGATAGGGAGCTTTCCTTGTTCCTTGAAAGGACAACAATTTGTGGAAGTTTTTTTTGGTGGAGACTAAGATTTATCCATTGGACAATAAATTGTTCCCAGGGAAGTGAGAGTGTGATATTTGACTGACTGTAAGCAATGAAATTTCAAATAAATTCTTCCAGTCTCTCATTGAGATTGATGAAAGCTCCATTAAAATGCCAAAACCAGCTGTTTTCAGCATTTCCTTTGGTTTTTCTAACTGTTGAGAATGCTGAACACATTGCCACCGCAGTGGTTTCTCCTCTTTTACAGGATACGTTATTTACAAGAAGATGAAGCAACCTTAAAGCAACCTAACATCTACTCATGTGGAAATATTCCACTGGGCTATCAATGTCTTCCTGATCAAAGAGCAGCAATTTTTTTGACATCTCTCTGGCACTTCTCAATAAAAAGCAGAGTATTGACCATCTGCCAATCAACTCCTCATTTTTTTCCATTCGCAAATGTCCAGTATTTGCTTTGCCCTTGTTTTCTAGAACATTCTGTGTCCAGTTCTTCTGCTATTCTCTGCTATGTTTATAGCTGGTAAGATGCTGTGCACCCAGACGCAGCCAACCAAAGGTGTTTTTGTCTTTTTTAAACCCTGTTTACGATCACAAGGCACTGCTGGACATTAAGTACTTAAAATACTGAAGGTCTTCCCCATTAGTAAGTTGTTTATTGGTGGAAGAGCTGAACTTGGTGCAGACCGCATTGCTGCCTGCTACTGAAAGCCATTGGTGTTGATACACAAAAGTGGTGAGTGATTGACCCTGTTGGACATTGGTAATGTAAAACACTGCAAGCCTAGTTCACTGGTTTATTGAGAAGACCGACAGCAGGGAAGCTGCGTGGCCTCGGCTGCAGCGAGAACGAGACTCCACGTTACATCTTGGCCGGTTGCAGCAGACCAGGAGGGGAGATGCTGGATGTGGTGTGGTGCAGTGTCCACGCTCGATTGGGGCTGGCCTCTCCCATTGGTGCTGCTCTCCAGTGTTTGCTCTGTGAAAGACAAGCTTGAATTTGCATGCATGTGCGCATGCACACCTTCATCTGTGAACTGTTGAGAACTGCTGGTTCTGGCCGACAACACCCATGCACCACCAATTTACAGGATATGTCACTCAGAGACTTGGGCTATATATTTATTTGTGTGACACTATATCTTAAATGCGCTATACGTGCCCTTTTCTGTGTATTACTGTTGGTACTATGTGTTGTATCTTGGCCCCAGAGGAATGCTCTTTCTTTTGTTTGGCTGCATTCATTGATATTCATGTATGGTTGAACGATAATTAAACTTGAATTTGAACAGCTGTTGCATGAAGTAAGGACACCACTCCAAGCAAAAAGCAAAGGCCTCCCTCTCTCTGAAAGGATACTCCCATTCCGTTCTAACCAATCAGTGGCGCCCTTGCATTTTGTAATATTGTCCTAGGAAAGTAGACATACATTAGAAATGCACGGAAGTTTAAAATCAAAGGAGCAACTGCATTTCAGTGTAGATATCCCTCAAGAATACACTTAAAGCACTTCAGTCAAACCTTTCAGACAACTTTAATGCAGAGAATTTTAGAGCCTTCAATAAAAGTGTCACCCATTCACTTATTTTCAATCCAGGAACCCCAGAGCCAGCAAACAATTCTTCAGCAGAATTTATGCTTTCTGTATTTTTGCTCCAAGGCCTTTTAATCAGGCTCTGTCTTTAAAGTCTGATGGATGACTGAATTTGTTCTGTCATTTGGGAATACTAAAACTGCATATCGCCACATATTTCCCACATTTTGCCAACATGAAATCTCACAGTGCAATTCCTTCCTATATTACTACTAACAGCTCAATATCAGGCAGCATCTAGCAGGAAAATACTGTAGAATCTAGCAATCAGTAAGGATGTGTTAAAATAAATGAAAGGATTGAATGAGCTGCCAGAACAAGTGGTGTACGTGAGTTCTATTTCAATGTTTAAGAGAAGTTTGGATACTTACATGAATGGTAGGAGTATGGAGGGCGATGGTCCTGATGCAGGTCGATGGGAGTTTAAATGGTTTGGCACAGACTAGATGGGCCAAAGGGCCTGTTTCTGTGCTGTACTTTTCTATGACTTTATGACTCAAAGATTCAAAGTACACTTATTATCAAAGAATGTATAAACTATGCACCTTGAGATTTATTTGCTAAGAGGCAGCCACAAAGCAAGAAACCTGGAAACCCAATTTTAAAAAAAGAAAGACCTTAACTAACTGCGCAGAGGAAGTGGGAAAAAAGCATGCACGTCATGAAAACAATAGAAGTGAATGACAGCATTCCGAACCGGATAGAATCCTTAATCACAGCAGCTGGAGTAGGCTGAAGCCTTGATCTCAGTTTATGATATTAGCGGGGCAAAAATGCTGCGAAACTCACAGAGACAGCAACCGGGGCAGTTCACAGTCTTGACCTCACGGAGAGAGGAATGAACATCAGGAGGATGCAAGGGAAATCAGCCCAAACCTCGTCTCCGGTTCTGAGATTCGGGCTTTCCAGTCTATCTGGACTGGCATTTATCTTGTCACTGGGTGGTGCCTCGCTCTAGGACCCGGACCTTGGTGCAGCGACACACTTGCGCCGCACAACCCGACGCTGTACTCGATCTCACCAAATTGGCTCTGCAGTTGGAGCGACCCAACCTCGTACCCAGGTTAGGAGGACGGACATCGAAACTCTTCCACATCGAGTCCTCTCTAAATCATTCACTCCAACGGCAACAGCAATACCAACTCCACCTGCGACCCCGTCTTGAACACATTGCTTTTCAGCTCTGCGATACATCAGCACAGCTCATCCTTTGAATCAGCCTCGCCTCCGCTTGCTTCTTCTTTGTTTGCGTTGATAGATGGCCACAATTTACTTCTTAAAGGGTGTTATTAGTAATGTTTTTAGTTGTATGTCTTGCCTTCTGAACTACCAGTGAGCCATCTCACACCTTCAGTAGGGCCATCTTGAATATGGATCTTACAAGATTTATGTTAATGCAGTGATTGAGGGTATGTAATATTTATGTAAATCTGGGGATTAGGAATCTGAGTTGATTGAGCGTGTGAGACAAAGGAACAAAAAAGAAATTGTTAAACCTGTTTGCAACTAGGATGTTAGTGTACAAGGACTTCCACTTTCTTCCTCAACGCCCAGCGTCCAACCCCCAACCTCACATCCAGTCCATTATCAACTTGATCTTATCCAAGTCATTTGGATAGGTCATTTCTCTTAGAGTGTGTGTTTGGATGATCACAGTGATCCTGCTTATCCTGTGAAAGTTATATCATTTGCAAAGTAGCATACTGTCATTCACTTGGAAAGGTTTAAGGCTGATCTACCTTAATTGCTGTGAAGATAACGGTCCCTTCACTTCCTGATCCCTTCCAAGCCTGATTAATTAGAATCAGATATTTGGAAGCAACACTGTGGGAGCTTCTAATCTGGCCGATACCTATGTGTTGTTCTATTGGCAGGATTTTCTGGGGATCTAGTTTAACTAACCTCAAGTATAAACCTATTAGCCTTTAACTAACATCAGCCACAAGCATAAACCTATTAACCTTTAAGCTAACAGAGGTATTTCAATCCAGCTGTCTGACTACCAGAACACATGTTAAAATAATTAACTTTTTCACAGGGTTAAAATGAACTAGAAAAGTGAAAACTGAAGGCAGAGGCACATAAGGAATATTAGTAGTAATAATAAAACTCAATTGCCTTTAAAGTAACATGATTCATCCTCAAGCTCAATGCAATGGAGCAAGATCGGTGAATTTAAGAAGATGACCAAGCAGCCTTGTGAACTAGATGACACAAAATATCCTGCAGATGCTGGGGTCAAAGCAACACTCACAACACGCTGGAGGAACTCAGCAGGTCGGGCAGCATCTGTGGAAACGATCAGTCAACATTTCGGGCCGGAACCCTTTCCTCTTCAGTCCTGACGAAGGGTTCCGGCCTGAAACGTTGGCTGATCGTTTCCACAGATGCTGCCCGACCTGCTGAGTTCCTCCAGCGTGTTGTGAAATAGGTAGGTTTTGAAGATATTTGAAGGGAAGGAAGGTCAAAAGGCAAATAGATTCAAGAAGGATGCTTGAGTAGTATCTCACTAAATGAATAGTCTGCCGCAAATAAAGAGCAAATATTGTGAAATGATAAGTTTTTTAAAAACCTTGTTCAGTTCAAATTTCAATGAGTAGATTGATTGTTGGATGGCATAGATGTGGCAAAAAGCATAGCTGGCAGAAGTTTAGACAGGGCCTGCCTACGTGTTGTACAATAGAAATCTGGACAGGAGAGTATTAGAACAATCAATCTGATGGTGGCAATGGTTTTACCAGTAGATAAACTGAGTTTAGATAGATAGACAGATAGACATACTTTATTGATCCCAAGGGAAACTGGGTTTCGTTACAGTTGCACCAACCAAGAACAGAGTACAAACATAGCAATACAAAACCACAAACAATCAAATAATAATATGTAATAATATGAAGGACAGATGTTTGGCTGGAATAAATTACAACTTAATCTGAGGCTCTAAGTCAGGCAACGAATAATCAGTAGAGGAATTCAGAGAGTTGGAAAGAGATAGGGAGGAACTAATGATGCTTTGGTTTTTAATGTGTGTACTAATGTCACTCCTGTCTTCTGGAAAGAAGAGAGGCAGAAGAAAAGAAATTATTGGCCAATTAATCTGACTTCAGTAGTTGAAAGGTGTTGAAGTCGATTGTTAAGGATCTGCTTTTGGGGTACTTGAGGGGACATGATAAAATAGGCCATAGGTGTTTCTTTAAGACATCTTGTCTAACAAATCTGTTGGAATTCCTTGAAGAAATAATAAGCAGGATAGACAAAAGAGAATTGCTTGATGTTGTGTACTTGGATTTTCAGAAGACCTTTGAGAAGATGCCACATATGAGACAGATTAAAGAGCTGAGACCCCATGGTATCACAAGGAAGATACTAGCATGGATAAAGCAATGGCTTATTAGCAGCAGGCAAAGAGTGAGAATAAAGGGAGCTTTTCCTGCCTGGCTGCCAGTGACTAGTGGTGTTTCACAGGGGTCTGGTTGTGACTGCTTCTTTTTACATTATATGTCAATGATTTAGATGAAGGATTAAATGGCTTTGTGGCTAAGTTTGCGGACGACACAAAGATAAGTGGAGGGGCAGGTAGTTTTGAGAAAGTAGAGAGGCTACAGAAGGACTTGAAGAGATTAGGAAAATAGGTAAAGAAGTGGCAGATGGGATATAGTGTCAGGAAGTGTATGGTTATGCACTTTTGTAGTAGGAATTATAGTGTGGACTATTTTCTAAGTGGAGAGAAAATTCAAAAATCTGAGGTGCCAAGAGGCCTGGGAGTCCTTGTACAGGATTCCCTAAAGGTTCATTTGCAAGTAGAGTCAGTGTTGAGGAAGGCAAATGTCATGATAGCATTCATTAGAATATAAAAGCAAGGATGTAATGTTGAGGCTTTGTAAAGAACTGGCGATGCCTCACATGGAGTGTTGTGAACATTTTTGAGACCCTTACCAAAGAACGGATGTGCTGACATTCGTGGCATCCGTTAGTCTCGCGAGACCGTAGATCTGCACCTGGAAGGTTTCCAGGGCGCAGGCCTGGGCAAGGTTGTATGGAAGACCGGCAGTTACCCATGCAGCAAGTCTCCCCTCTCCATGCCACCGATGTTGTTCAAGGGAAGGGCAAGGGCCGATACAGCTTGGCACCAGTGTCGTCGCAGGAGTTGCCAGAACGAGGTTGAAGGCAACGTCAGACTGCCTTAGGGACTCCAGCTCTGGATTTGTTCTCAGGGTTTACTCTCAAAATCTTTCCCCTGAGTGGGTATGGCCGCAAGGCAGCGGAGGTTTGAAATCAGAGTTTCCCTCTCTTAGTTGGACTGCCTTCCCAGGCTGACGAGCTCCATCTATCCAAAGCACTGGTTTTAAGGCGCCAGGACCCACCTTCGCCCCTTCTCCTGTCAGTAGGAACAGTTTCGCTGGGCTTAGAGGCTAAGCCACACCAGAAGGCCAGGAACTGGACTTGGTTGTCAGAGGCTATTTGAGGCGCATGCCATGAGGAGCTCTTTTAGGTAGTGGGAGCTTGTCCCCACTGCCACTCCTCGGCTTGTCAACTTTAGGAACCTTAGGCTGACATTGAAGAGGGTTCAAAAGAGGTTCACGAAAATGATTCTGGAGTTGAAAGGTTTGTTATATGAGGAGTGCTTAATGGCTCTGAGCCTTTACTCACTGGAATTCAGAAGAATGAGGGGTGACCTCTGTGAAATCTATTGAATATTGAAAGGCCTTGATAGAGTGGATGTGGACAGGATGTTTCCTAAGGTGGGGGAGTCTAAGACCTGTTGTCACGGCCTCTGAATAGAGGGCCGTCCTTTTAGAATGAAGATGAGGAGGAATTTCTTTTGCCAAAAAGTGATAAGTCTGTTGAATTTGTTGCCACAGGCAGCTATGGAGGCCAAGTCTTTAGGTATACCTGAGGCAGGGGCTGACAGATTATTGATTGGTCAGGGCATGAAGGGGCATGGAGAGAAGGCAGGAGATTGGGGCTGAGAGGGAAACTGGATCGGCCATGAAGAAATGGCAGAGCAGACTTGATGGGCCAAATGGCCTAATTATGCTTCTATATCTTATGGTCTAATATTCATTGCTATGGAGACTGTACTTGAGCAGTTGAGGATGCAGACATCTTTTTCTTGCTTTATGATGTAATCAAAGAAGATGTATCCCTAATTTTGTAACTGAACTTGTTCTCTTGTCTATAGTTTTCCTATTATAAGAAAATTTCACAATGGAAAAAAATGTAAGTTATTAAGAGCAGCACACAAAATGCAGAGGAACTCAACTGGTCAGGCAGCATCTATGGAGGGGAATAAATAGTTGAATTTTCGGGCCAAGATTCTTCACCAGGACTAGAAAGAAAGACGGAGGGAGGGAGCCAAAATAAATAAAATGGTGGGGGTGGGGGTGGGGGATGGAAGGAGTACAAGCTGGCAAGTGATAGGTGAGCACACGGTGAAAATCAGAGAGCACAAACAGGGAGCAGTGAGAGAGAGTCTCATTGAACTCCTGTTGAAGAGAAGATATTTAAACTTCTTCAGGGTATCAGTTTAATTTTATTCAAAAGAAAAGTTCACATGGGAATATCAGTTTACATTTTTATGCTCACGTCTCTGGGGCAAGACTTGGGCCCACAATCTTCTGATTGAGAGGTCACTGTGCTAAGTTCAGAGCTATAACTTATGCACATACATTGTATTCAATCACCTTAACATAATAAATTATAGAAAAGATGATGTTTCGAGCTTGTGCAGTGCATCATCCCTTGTGTTTCTCTTATCTCCTCAGGCCCAATGCTTTCAAAAGCCTCTATCCCAATTAAATGAGAAATCCTGTCCTCACATAAAGCTAATGTAATCTTCAGGGATACTCAGCTATCAGCCTCAGTTCTTGGCCTCCAATTAGGTGCCATATTTGAGTTTAATTGGAAGTGCAGTATGGATAACAACAGGGTAAGCTGTCAGTTTGAAATTCAGATAATATCAAGCACTTTGATAAATTCTATACATCCATAATCCACTTTAGTCCTTTCTTGAAATTTCACAGTAATTTTGTATCATTATGTGTGGGTATCTGTAATGTTATGAAGTTTCTTTCATATATGCTTTGCAATTTTATGATTTGGAAAGCATTACCTGGACTATTATTTATTAACATATTTTTACGTACAGTAATAGATTAAAAAATAAAATTATTGTATAATTTTATTAGTAGATCACAAATTTGCTTTATGTTGAATTATCTGGAAGTGTGCACACAGTGAATGACATTTTTCAATTTACCGTATAAATGACTACCATGAAACATCCACGATAAATTGCGACACTTTTGCTATTTGTTCGAAGCTGATTGATTTTGATAACTGGAAAATCAGAAGCTTTGTAAATCAGATGCGGTGACCTGCACATGCTCTTGCTGAACAAAGCTCTACCTATTGTGAAGCCCTGTAATTTCAAGGCAAATTGCTTTTCTCAAGCATTCCATTTGCTCTTACCTACCTATCCTGGTCAATAAATCTGTCTCGTCCAGAGTGGCTGGTGAGGTATTATTGCATAATCGTCACATCTACAGCAGCATAAGTTAAGTATTCAATATTTGTATATTCCATTGGTATATATAATATACCAATGGAAGAAGCTTGACTACCTCCCAGAAGTATGAAGGAAACACTAGTTTTCTTTTATAGCCACTGTTGAATCTTAATTTCACAACATTTGGCTGCCAGAGAATTAGAGTCCTCTTAATTGGTGAACATTAATAACTGTCAAATCCCCCTCTTAGGAGAAATTAACAAAGTTGATCCATAGAGATTGGACAAGATAAAAATTGAGAGCTATGATTTCAGCTGGCCATCATTCTGAAGGAAGCCTGATGGGGAAAGACGCCCCTAAGGATTTCGATATTGGCCTCAGTTCAGTGCAAGTTCAGGAGTCAGCTAATATAAATAATGGTGATTCCACTCTGTGTATTCATCGTCCAAGAGAAATTAGAACAAAACTGTAAGGCAGAAGCAAGAAGCAAGTCTCTGATCAACTTTGAAGAGGGATATTAAATTGATGGGAAGACCTGAGCAGAGAAAATCAGTGACGGTGATATGGGTATACTCAGGTGTCAACTGAAGGGTCAGGGTGACATCCTGTATTTATTACAACACATGTTGAATGGAGTATACTCACCTTGATAGAACTCCATTGTTACTGTGAGACTTCTGAACACTCTGCTTCTGCAGTGAACATCCTGTAGCAGTAACACTGTTGTGTATTTAACTATTTATCATATACCCACTTCATATCAACTTTTTATCTTAATATTATTTTATGTTCTGCATGTGATCTATGTATTGCATTTTGCTCCTTGGTCCCTGAGGAAGGCTGTTTTGTTTTGCTGTATACATTGCACAGTTAAATGGCAATAAACTTGAACTATTTCTCCTGCACATGACAAGAGAATTATCTTCTTCAGCATCCCCTTGTAGATCATTCTTTTGTCCAATTGTATAAAGCAGTAACACTTCTGATTAGATCTAGATCTTCTCACTTCCAGCCTGACTAGCACGACATCAGTAATTAATTCTCTTCCCAGCAAGTTCATGTCCAAGGGTATGCACTTGGCAAGCAATGGGAAGGAGCAGGCATCAGTGAGACTTGAGAGGCTGAATGGCCAACATTTTAATGAGACAAGATGAGTGTAACTGCACAAATGGGATGGTGGGCTTGCTAGTTTTCCTTAAAAATCTTTACTTTTTGATTGTGGTAACAATTCGCTTGCCTTTCTTTGTATTTAAATAGCCCAGCCAATCTTTGAAAGTGCAACTGCGTTTCTGCATGGACTTCTTCATTACCTGAGCTAGTAAGATTTGTATTCTCAATCAAATCACTTGTTTTGCCTGCTTAAACAATTTCAGTCATGAGAATTCATAATTAAATGGAAGAACTATCTCCATGCAGTGTCTCCAAATAATATGTTTCTATGCAAGAACCAGCTGAGGCACAGAGACAGCAACTACCAGAAATTGAAAAGCTCAGTGTTGTGACAAATAAAAGCCTGAGATAATGATTTGCTGAAGAAGTGATCCTTAAAAACCTTCGGCAATTTGTAGACTCTCAAATAACATTTTTCTAGATAGAATGATAGGTTTAATAGGATCATTGCCCTGTGTTCCCATGCACCATAAATCCTCACGTCACATGTCAGAGCACAAGCAGCACCCAGAATATAAAATACAATTTCCCTCAGATCCATCAGAAAACGGCACCTCAACACGGGAGAGTCTGAGCCCCATCTGCTTCTTTTTGGTCAAAATAATGTTTAAAAGATCATTTGAGGATAAACTTAAAAGAAAAATATGAATATAAAACATAGCAGGGTTTTAGACCAGTGGGCTGATAGATTAAAAATAACCTGGACGAGGTCTGCTCAGTTTTATGAAAAAATACACGAGAGGGACAAAGGGCAGAAGCTGTCTTCAGAGATGAAAACAACATTGCTGGAAATAGTCAACAATCCATACAGTGTTTGCAAATGCAAGAATTGAATGAGTGCTTCATTCAATGTAGTTTCAAAGTCAGTATTTAAATTCTGTGCACAAAAAGAACATTAGCTTTATAATTTTTATATTTATATTTGCATGTAACCTGTTGATTTTATTTACAAATGTGTCAAAGTTGAAAGTTTTTTAATCAGCTATTTATTTATGGAAACTAGTATGTTTAACGTCTATGTATATTTTCCATTAGTTGATTAATGCTTATAACTTGGGTGCAAAAGTCAGCAGCTGAACCTTGGGCAATATAAGTACTTACGGAGCAATTGTTGCCATTTAATTATGGAAAAAAGTATAGCTCATCAGTGCGGAATACGTACTTATAAGCTATTTGCCCAGCTTAAGCCAGCATTAAGCATTAAGTTATTCATGTATTTAAGGAGAGGGAAGAGGTCGATTCCATCATTTGTCATTTTATGCTTCCAAGTCTGTCAATGAACTGAGCTCACTGGTCAATCAAAAGTAGAGCCTGAGGTTTCATGGACTTGTGGCTAGCTAATATATAGGACTGATCATTATTGCACCCAACACCAGATGTATCATGCTATGTTTCATAACTCCAAAATATAAAACAAGGAAAACAAGGGAGCCAGGAGATAATATGTGTACATTTGTCTTTACTTCAAGTGATACACGCACATATCACGTGGTGGCGTGATGACATATGCCAACTATGTACTTTTAAATACAAAGCATTATGTAAACAACAAAGAATGCTTAATCAAACAATATATTTACAATATTACTAAAACATTAAATATACAACACTGCTTAGCTATAAACTTCAATGCAATGTAGAATGCATCTCAACTTATATAGAGTAAGTATACAATACAATACAAAGCCTATATAAAGATCCATAGCACAGTAAATTTTAAATCGTCCAATTGAGGTCCAAAGATTTAATCACTGTGGAGGCTTTCTTACTCTTGTGGGATAATGTCTTTCCTGACAAGTGGGATCACTCTGCATGGTAGGTGAGACTTGTGGCTGTGAAAACAATCTCAGGTTCTGGGACCTCCTTCGGGGTGGTTGTAGCAGTTGACTCTGAGACTGCAGGAGGTGGTTCTGATAGCTCAGGCCAACTTTCTTCTCCTTTTCTCAGCTTTTCTCCCTAGTTTTTGCTTCTCCTGGTCCCGGCTTCTTCCTCTCTCTTTCTCTTCATCTTCCTTCTTTCTAGAATGTGCATCTTGATCTTAGATGCCTATAGTTCACTGAAGTATCCTCTTATTAATCCTTCTATTGTTCCTTTTACAATCTGATCTCTCCTCTTGGTGTCCTCATCCATAATATCATCTGATGAATCTCTATTTTGTATCTCCATTGACTCCTTTCTCTTTGACCTTCCATTCATCCAGCTGGGCTTCGGTCTTTGCATCTACCTTTATAAGCAGCCTTTTGTCTCTCACTTGAAGTTCATGCAAGAATCTTAAATCTTGCAGAGTAGGTGGTTCTTCAGAATCACGGAAGCTGAATGCTCACAACTTTGAAGCTTGGTAAACTCTCTTCCAGCTTAAAACCAAGCCACATTTCACAAGTAACTGCCTGATTAATATATCCAAAACTTTCTCAGATATGTTGCCTAAAAAATTGTTGTAGTCAGACCACTGCTTTCATCACTTTTACTATTCCTCTGAGCAGCACGGTCTTCGTTCGTCCAACAAGAAGCATAGAAGTTGCCACGGACACATGTTTGCCTCTGTTGGGCAACAGTTCCACAGGGAGACAGTTATGGCATCATCCAGTACCTTTCTAAATTTGCTTTCAGTTGACTCTATTACAGGGGATGTGGCATGTAAATGGTGGATGTATCGCCAGTCAAGTTATAGTTGTCTCAGCCAATCACATCCCCACAATGCCGGCCCTCCTGTTTTTACCACATACAGGCCCAATGTGGCTTGTTGGTTGTTGTCTTCCACTGTTACAAATGTCATTCCCACATGAGTTACCTTTTCTCCAGTATAAATTCTTATTTGGGTATCTGCAAGCTTCAGTTTAGTATCTTCAAAATGCTTTCAAACTCTTTTTGTGGAATGAGTGAAAGAGCAAAGTCAGCGTCCAATTCTATTTTTAATTAATTTGCCATTTCCTTGTGGTGTAAGCCACATTCCTTGTCTATTGTTAGTTTTTACATGAAAATCTCAAGGCTACTCAGTCCAGTGCCACACTCATCATTATCAGATGTTTCATCAACAGCATGCAGATTAGTTCTCGTTCTGAAACTGCAACTTGGCTTTTTATCTTTTTCTCTTCCCTGTCCAGTCCGTTTATATTTGTTTGCCCACCATGCTCTTTGTATGCATTCTATTTTATGACATTTTATGCATGTTTCACCTTTAAACCTGCATTGGTCTGGTACATGTGAGCCACTGCCACAACAGTAACATAATTTGTGTTCGGCCAGGACAGTTTCTGTATAGATGTTGCAATTTTGTTCACTCTTACTTTCATTCCTGAATGCAACTCAATTGCATCTCTATCTGCTATTTCCATTGTACAACTATTTCAGTTGTTAGTTTAATTGTGAGTTATGCTTCAGTTAGCAGTTGTTCTTGAATGCTTTCTTGCAAGATTCCACAAATTAAACGCTGTCTTAGTGCATCATTAAGGCTATTACTGAACTGAAAATTCTCAACAATCTCTTCAATTCAGCCATCTATGCTGAAATGGAATCCCCTTCCTTATGATTCTGCTTGTGAAATCTACAATCAATGATTGTTTTGGTTCTAAATGCTCCCACCTTACTTCCATAATTGCAGCAAAGCTCATTTCAGCTAGTTTGATTGGAGCAGTTAAATTTCTAAGCAAACTGTATGCCTTTAAATCCAATGTATTAGGCAAAATTTGTACTTGTTGCTTATTTGGCTACTCCATTTGCTTTATAATACTACACAATCCATTCAGTATACATTTTCCAGTTCTCTTTAGTGTTGTCAAATGCATCAATCTTTCCAGTGTAGGCAGCCATTTCTAGGACATAGGAGCAGAATTAGACCATTTGGCCCAGTACATCTCCTCTGCCATTTCATCATGGCTGATCCTATATTCCTCTCAGCCACAATCTCCTGCTAACTCCCCATGTCTCTTCATGCCCTGACCAATCAAGAATCTATCAACTTATGTCTTAAATGTACATAAAGCCATGTCTTCCACAACTGCCTCATGGCAAAGAATTCCACAGATTCACCACTCTCTGGCTAAGGAAATTCCTCATCATCTCCATTCTCTTACGAAGCTGCATCCTCAGGTCCAAGATTCTCCCACCATCTTCTCCACCTCCACTCTATCACAGCTTTTCACCATTTATTAAATTTCAATGAGGTCACCCCTCATTCTTCTGAATTCTAGTGAATGCCGGCCCAGAGCCATCAAACGCTTTTCATACAAACCATTCAATCCTGGAATATTTTTTTGTGAACCTCCTTTGAACCTTCTCCAGTTTCAGCACATCCTTTCTAAGGGGCCCAAACCTGCTCACCATACTCCAAGTGAGGCCTCACCAGTACTTGATAAAGTTTCAATATTAAATCCATGCTTTTATATTCTAGTTCACTTGATATGAATTCTAACATTGCATTTGCCCTCCTCTCCACAGATTCAACCTGCATATTAACCTTTAGGGAATCTTGTACAAGGATTCCCCAGTCCCTTTGTACCTCAGTTTTTTCGTATTTTCTCTCCATTCGGGAAATGGTCAACCCTTTAATTTCTTCTACCAAAGTGCATGGCCGTACACTTCCTGACACTGTATTCACATACCTTCATATCATCTGCAAACTTCACAACAAGGCCATCAATTCCATCATCCATCATTGACATAGACCATAACAAGAACTGATCCCAACACAGACACCTGTGGAATACCACTAGTCACAGGCAGCCAACCAGAAAAGGCTCCTTTTGTTCCCACTCTTTCCTTCCTGTCAATCAGCTACTGCTTTATCCATGCTAAAAAATCTTCCCTGTCGTATCATAGGGTCGTAGTTTGTTAAGCAGCCTTGTGTGGCACCTTGTCAAAGGCTTTCTGAAAATCCAAGTACACAACATCAAGTGATTCTCCTTTGTCTATTCTGTTTGTTGTTTCTTCACAGAACTCCAACAGCTTTGTCAGGCAAGATTTTCTCTTGAGGAGACCATGCTGACTACGGCCTATTTTATTATGTGCTTCCAAGTACCCTGAGATCTCATCCTTAATAATTGACTCCAACATCTTCCCAACCACTGAGGTCAGGCTAACTGGCTTATAGTTTCCTTACTTCGGCTTCTCTCCCTTCTTGAAGAATGGAGTAGCATTTGCAATTTTCCAGTCTTCCAGAACCATTCCAGAATCTAGTGATTCTTGAAAGATCAATACTAATTCTTCCATGATCTCTTTGGCCATCCCTTTCAGAACTCTGTGGTGTATGCCATCTGATCCAGTTGACTTACCTACTTCAGACCTTTCAGTTTCCAAAGAACCTTCTTTCTAGTAATGGTTACTTCACCCACATCCTGACCCTTGACACCCGGTATTCTGTTTTCTGCTTCTCTTTTGCACAATTTTCTTTCCTTTTGCAAAGGAAATATGCTGTGCTTTTTTGTTAATTCATTGTTTCTCACTGCACTGTTTTTAAAAACTCATCCATCTTGCTCCACTTCAACAGGTTGGTTGCCTTCTGAGCTTTGTTTAAAACTTCTTTGTCGTCACCATTATGTTTTTTAACTGCAGAACGTAACAACTAATTGACAGGAAAACTCATGAACATTTGTTTTTACTTTAGGTGATGCGTGCACATATCACATGGTAGTGTGATAACGTATGCCACTTATCTACTTTTACATAAAACCCGCAATATATTATGTAAACAACAAAGAATGTTTAAACAAACAATAAATTTACAAGATTACCCAAATATTATTGAAATTTTCAATACACAACATATGACACAGCAAATGTTGATTCTAAAATCATATTTTAGTAACTTTTTCATTCCATCAGATTTATTAGCAGTCACAATTTCATTAACAAGACAGCAAATGTAGAGTTACGCTACACACAGTTTACAATTCAGGTTCCAGGCTGAAATATTATCGTATCCAGTGGGATGAGAAGCTCCTCGATGAGGACAGCTTTTATCTTTTTTTGAAAATTAATTTGAGATTTCTCAGCTCAACTCCTAATTGAGACATATCCAAGTCACAAAAATGCTAAGTAGCTGGGAAATAATTTGCCCCAAGCTTGTGACTTTTATTCAGAACATTTCAGGATGGATGGACTGTAAAAAGAGTACAAATCTGACTTTGAAGAATTCATTTTATTGATGAATAGGGAGCCTTGAACAGTACTTGACTGTGCTAGATCAACTTGGCCACGTATTTATTTGACATAGAAGAGCAGAACTTACAAACTGCAAGCCTGAGTAGGTGCTTTATGTGCTGGGAACATAGGGTATCATGACGCATTTCATGAACTAGGATGCAGAGGGTAGTAAGTGTGTGTTCGTGGAGTACACAAGTAAAATATTTTTGTGTTATTTATTTATTTAGGTTATCTTTATCTAGTTTTAGGACTTACATGAAGATCTGATCACATTTTAGGTCATATTTATGCAGAAATAGAGATAAGCCAAAAGGGTTTACAAACTTTCTGGCACCACTGTACCTTCCCAGGACATAAATATCCAAACTTGGTGCATACTATTTTCCAAAATAAATCTCAAGCTGGAATCTAAACCACATGTGGTCAAAAAACAAATATCTAATTCTTATTTTAATGTGGAATATTGTTTGAAACTGATTATGATCTATTTCAGAGAACTAGCACAATATTTATTATCTGATGTGCAGCACATATTCATTAATTGACTTTTGTCATTTTAAGTAAACATTAGTATTTAAAGTGCGGTATCACAATCTATCTCTTATGACTTGGACATTGTTGTGTCCTTTGTTATGGAGCTTAATCTTCCTGCTTAATTTCACAAGGAAATAATATTCAAAATTGAAAGACCGGTGAGATGTCTTGGCTGAATAATTATTCATTATTATTTTTCAAAAAACATGGAGATGGAAAGATACAGTGAAAAGAATGCATGTTGTACTTAAGTGAAGTCAATATATTATTCACATCAATAATTAGAAAACTCTTGTCCATAAAACTATGGAAAGTTACTAATGTCACCAAGCTAACTGTTTCAAGGAATACTTAATCCTCCCCATGTGAATCACATTTCATCCACATTCAATTCAATGTGATTTCATTCAGGAAATACTTACTTCTTCATTTTTTTTATCAGTGGTTGAAGTCCACTGGGACATGTCATCCATTTTAAGTTCAATATCATCAATGAAAACAAAACAGCAATCACAATATATCACCAAAAACGACCCATTAATGCTTTCCAGATAGCCAAATAGCCAGAATGCTTGATAAAACAAAAACAGTAATCTATCAAATTGATTTCAGAGCATAATAGTTCGAGAATAATCATGATAACCCTTTTTCAGGAACATGCTAACACAACATGCTAGTAGTTATAAACTGCCTTGATCCATATTACAGACAACACCAAATTCATCTAGCTCCACTTTGAAGTGTTCAGTTGACATACTTCCAATAACATTTGTTTGAAGAACTGTTTTGTGACATCTTCTCAAAATGTTTAACTTCTGTTCTGTACTCTGTAAACAGGGAAGACAATTTATCTTTAGCTGTCCAAAGAATTCTGTGTCAGTCCCTTCTAGCCTGAGAACTTTTGAGAATATTTAATACTTCCAACTTCCATAAAACATTTTTGGAGCTTCTACATATACTTTGAATTACACCACTTTTACCATGACTAGAATCGACTCCAAGTCTTGCGTTGTGAAAATTATAAGCAACCTATTCATTAAGCTTGTAAAGTCTTGATCATCTGTAACTTACTTTTTTTAATGTTAGGATAAGTATATTATTTATTGCTCAACCATGAAGGGCCATCTTCCCAATGGGGAGAGCTTGCCTTGCATATGAGAATCAAGCTGCTTTCTTGAAAGAATATGTAGGTAGAAGTAACACTCTGGTAGGTTTTTCTGCTATCAGCCAACTATTTCATTCACCTTTCTGCAACTATTTCCGTTTCTTATGTCCCTTTCTGCAATAAGTTTTCTAGTCACTGATTGTAAACAAACCTCTATTGATGAATTATTGTGCATCCTAATGTATCTGTGAAAGCGTTGAATATCGATAATGAAAATTTTACTTTTCCTTCAAGATGTGAAAATTCTCAAGCGGCAAATTTTGTTCTAGAACATAGAACATAGAATAGTACAGCACAGTACAGGCCCTTCGGCCCACAATGTTGTGCCAGCCCTTAAACCCTGCCTTCCATATAACCCCCCACCTTAAATTTCTTCATATACCTGTCTAGTAGTCTCTTAAACTTCACTAGTGTATCTGCCTCCACCACTGACTCAGGCAGTGCATTCCACACACCAACCACTCTCTAAATAAAAAACCTTCCTCTAATATCCCCCTTGAACTTCCCACCCCTTACCTTAAAGCCATGTCCTCTTGTATTGAGCAGTTGTGACCTGGGGAAGAGGCACTGGCTGACCACTCTATCTATTCCTTTTAATATCTTGTATACCTCTATCATATCTCCTCTCATCCTCCTTCTCTCCAGAGAGTAAAGCCCTAGCTCCCTTAATCTCTGATCATAATGCATACTCTCTTAAACCAGGCAGCATCCTGATAAATCTCCTCTGTACCCTTTCCAATGCTTCCAGATCCTTCCTATAGTGAGGAGACCAGAACTGGACACAGTACTCCAAGTGTGGCCTAACCAAAGTTTTATAGAGCTGCATCATTACCCTGCGAGTCTTAAACTCTATCCCTCGACTTATGAAAGCGAACACTCCATAGGCTTTCTTAACTACCCTATCTACCTGTGAGGCAACTTTCAGGGATCTGTGGACATGTACCCCCAGATCCCTCTGCTCCTTCACACTACCAAGTATCCTGCCAGAACCCAAACAGTTTTTGTTCATGGGATCTCATTTTTCTCAGCCTAGCAACAGAGTGGCAAAGGTGAGTTGCATTGACCTATATAAAGACTACTGTACACAGTAGTTTAACCTTTTCACTAATGGCTGAAGAGTGGACCTCAATGCTTTCTTACCAAACAATATCAGATGCATAGGTAAGTATTAGTTGTGTACAAAAGACCAATGTCTGAATTTAGAATGTTTTTTTTTTGGAACTGAGGTGATGTATGTTTGAACAGTTTCACATCTGTCTTCCAGATTAGCTCCATGACAGTGAGAAGTTAATTGGCAGTAAGGTTCAGTATGGTCTTGAGAATGAATTAGAAACATGCTGGGATGAAAATGCAGCTTTTTTGACACTTGTTTACAATGAGATCAAGTCTGCTGTTAACCCATTGATTAAGACCAAAGCTTAGAACTTATGAAACAGATGTAAAATGGAAACCAAAAATTGAGAAAAATGTTCCCCAAGATCCCTCTTGATTTACAGAATCAAAGTTTTTGTAATCATAAAAAGTTATTTTGCTCCCTATATTCCTCTTGGAGTTGACAAGTGCAGAAGATTGTGCTCCCTCTGCCTTCCAATGGCCAGAATTCAAACTGTGATTTCTGAATCACAATCTAATTTATTGTCATTGACATATGTCGTGAAATTTGTTGTTTTGCACCAGCAGTACAGTGCAATAAATTAAAAAAACACATCTCTTCAGCCATTTGGCAGATGACAGGGAAGGTCACTGGTAATGCTTTTCTTTGTGGCCACCAAGTTACTGTTGTCTCCTTTCTTGATTGTGGTCACTGTAATACCCTCCTTATCCCGAATATGGTAGAGCAAATTCAGTGAGCTGAATGCCTTCTTTCTGCTCCTATGTCTTATACTCTTATGATATAGCTCCTGAGTGCAATGGGATGTACCAGAGTAAGTAGTTGAATGGTGTTTGTAAATAAACGGTTAGCTTTTTCAGATGAATAGATATGCACATAGAGTGAAAGCAGCAAGTCTATGGCGGCACAGTGCAAACTGACCTGAATGATCAGATGGATCATATTTCAGCACTGCTGATCTGAGTCTCACAAGCTGGACAAACATATCAGGAATTCAGGCGCAAAAGGACCATGTAGCCTATTTATGGTTAGGATGAGTGGAAGTTTCTGTCCATCAAAACTATCTAATGAGGAAAATCAGCACTTTGTAATCTGAATACCACGTCCATACTCCACATATGTATTTTAAACATGGCAAATGTATCCAAGTTACACCAAATTGAAAAGCATTAATGTAATTTGAACTCCTAATCACACCTATCTTTCTGATTATTAAGCATTTATCTTAAATACCTCCAGGATAATCCATTTTATTTTTTTCTATTAAGAAAACATTAGTTATTTTTACTTCACTTATCATACTTTTGCAATGAAATTCTGGAACTGTTATCATCACCTTCTCCAGGCCTCTTTTGCTGTTCCTATTATTTTTGCAAAGCAATTAGTGCCACTGTGAAGCATGATCTCACTCATACTTCAGGGAATGTCAGTATTACTGCAACAGATTTACATTCTATGAATAAATTTCTAGATATCATCACTTAATTGAGTTTTCCATCCGTGGTATTCACTGTCGCAGTACATTCATTGTTTGATAATTCTTAAACCCAGGCAATTTTTTTTCTCTCTGAATCACCTCATTTAATGATGCATCTTTCATTTTCTAATCATGTTTGCCATTTTGCTGCCAATGACGCATTTAAACACCACATGATGCAATTTAACGACGTAGCTGTAACATTTCTGTGCCTTCTTTTGAATTTTAATCTAAGCTTATAAACATCCCATTGCTTACTAATTTCTTATTGTCTCCTCTACACTCTTTTTATAAAGGCTTCATTGTATTAAGCTGGTCCAAGAAAATCACATCAATCCTGAACTCCCGAACTAGAATTTTTAATTCCTTTAATGAACATTCATTTTGGCATTTTTTTAACAAAAGGGTAATTACCATTAACTGTTGATAGTAAAGTAAGCAATAGATATACTATATGGTGTGAAAAAGCATTGTTTTGAGCCTATATTCTGTCAGAGGAAATGGTGTTCTAAGTGTGAAGCGCACTAGAAAATATAGCTATCAAGCTATGTCTGATGTCAGAGTTATCAGCTTCCAATAATACACAAGCAGGACAGCCCGAAATGTCAACTGCACTCTTTTCCATAGATGCTGCCTGACCTGCTGAGTTCCTGCAGTTTTTTCTGTGTGTTGCTCGGATTTCCAGCATCTGCAGATTTTCTCTTGTTTGTGAGCAGGAAACGCTAAATATTCTGGAACAATGAAAGGTCCTGATGCAGGGTTTTGACCCGAAACATCATCAGTTTCTTTCCTCCCACAAATGCTGCTTCACTAACTGAGATCCTCCAGCAGACTGTTTGTTGCTCCTGGTTCCAGCATCTGCAGCTTTTGATGGCTCCTAACACTAAGTATTTGTCAGCTAAGCAGAAGGATTGATTTCTGCCACACAAGGATGGGCAGTTGGCAACAGAGCAATAGGTACCAATGGCCCAAGATTCACAGAAGCAGGCTAGCAACATGTCCAACTGATTAAATAATAAGCCACTAAAATTAGTGGGCAGTTTAACAGAGGAGTAGAGGTGGCTTGGTTGTATTTGACTGTGTATTGTTCAGGATGATAGCATTTGTGCTCTCACAATAATTATGCAACTTTATCATCCAAGGGTGATTCTATCATCCATGTCATAGACTCCGAGCAAGCACCATGGCAGGCAATGTCTATCGAAAAAGGGGAAATGCACAGGAAATTAGCGTAATTATGCATGGGTTGTTCAAAAAATGTTTAAAATTTGTGTTCAAGTGTTTATTACGAGTTGCCATTTATATTTGCATTGTCAGAAAGAAGATGTGTGTTGGTCAGTGATGGAACTGTGCACATTGAGGTTGCAGTTACTGGCATCACTTCTGTGTTGCTCGTTTACGGAAAGCCTTTCTTTCAACCCTCCTTCTTTCCCACCTGCACCTCCCATGCTTCCTGCTGTTGGATCTGATTGTTTAGTTCTTGTGCTGTTTAATTGCTGCTCTCTTCGCAGTTAAACAAATTTGTATTTGCTTGGTATTTTAAGTAGTCTTTATATACATACCAGTTTAATACGCCTCTAATGGCTTTACAAAGTATAATTCTGGAAAATTCTGGAAGCTTCTTTTAACAAAATGATTGCGAAACGGCAGGTTTAGAGCCTTGTTCCTGACTTCTACATGAACCTTAGATCAAAAACACCAGAATCCAACACTTCTTCCTATCTTTCTCCTCATCAGGTTTTCTCATCAAGTGCTCAAGGTAAAACTGTGCAACATTCAATGCCTCAAACACAAGACTGGACAGCTGGCACCAGAGCGTGCAGCTCAGGATAACATTGGTCACCTCATTTACAGCATGGCCTGTGTCCTATTCCTGCAGTATCTGGAGGTGTCTTTTTGCATTTCAGACTGCAGCCAACACTTCCCACCCAGTCGCTGTGTTCTCGTTTTCCAATGAATGTTGAAATAGAGCTGTCACAGAGTACTGCTAGAGGATGAATGAGAAGTGACTGCAGGTTAGCTGACACTTGGCTGTGTCGTGTGGTACTTGTATCACATACTTGGAGCACACTGTAGGATTGGAGCCCCTTTTGATTCAGGTAAAGAAAAATCAAATTCACATGTAGCACATAGAAAGCAATGTGTGTGCAATTAATGGCACCCAGCACCAAGACAGATCTGCAATCCACAATAAATCTCATGTTTGTGTCTGTCATGAGGAAGTATATAAAAGTTTGTTCTCTCTTTCTGGAGAGCCTCAGTATCCTCAGTCATGCAACAATCTGTGAGATATTACTTAATAAAAGGTCTTATGCACATGAAGATTTGAATCATCATCTCCTTCGGGGAAACAAACAAGCATTTTTGGAGCAGTGATTGCAACAATGAACAGACTTCAGTTACAATCATTTGAGTGAAGCAGCCATCTTAAGATTCATTTGTTACTGAAATACTGTATAGTTAAAGAATTACTCCCTAAATATCCTGGGCAGATAAACTTTCCTAGTTTGGGTCATTCACCCTCTACTCCTTTCCCAAAGCTTTTCCTGCTCTATGTAACATCACTCATTCTCTCAATCATGTTCACATGCTGTGGTTGTTCCACATTTCTCTCATTGTAAGATGTCCTACATGGCACTGAAAATTGCTTTACTCATTTTTCTCTGTTCTGCTTAAATAACGCTAGATTTCTTCCGTAAAATTACCTTTCAACAGTTGCTACTAAAGCTAACTGCCTGGTGGGGTAGAGATACATCTCTATCTAAGGAGGTGCAAGGTGCTCCTTCTAGCCTGCAGGTCAACCTTGGACAAGGTGTAGCACCTGCTTAGCTCCCCAGTCAGGTCACATACAGCCATGGGAGCAGGTGATGGATAGTCGTATGAGCATCTGGTGCATATCACAAGTCCTGGTTATGCAAGCACTGACACCAGACAGACCATCTCTGAAGAGTATCGATAACCTGTTTTGTAAAGCTACTACTCAGAAGATGAAAATGGCATACTATTTCTGTAGAAAAATTTGCCAAGAACAATCACGGTCATGGAAAAACCATGATCACCTACGTCATACATCACGACACATTACAAACTAACAAAGCTAAAGCTAATATACAAAAAAGTGTTTGGTGACTCAACTGTAAAAATTAACTTCATTTTCTGCATGTGGGTGTGATGAAGTATTTTCCACTGCAGTCTCTTCTTTCTCAAGTCATTACCCTTGGGTATAATTTTGAAGACATCACTATCCACATCAATCCTAAACGGAGAGCAGAATGATCTACTCAGTGACCGACATATAAATGGATCCTCAGAGGAAAACATTATGACTCCACTGCTAAGAATAAAATCAAATACAATTTGCTGCACATCATAATATGTTCAGCAAAAGAGCAAAGCTTTATTTATATGCAGGCTCCCTAATGCTTCTGCAGTAAGTGTGAGGCGCTGGAGTTTCATCAAATGTGACAGCATGCTTTGTTTCATACCCATAAGTAACTACTTTGATTCCAAATTTCTTGCTTTCAGATTTGAATTCCTCCTGCTTGATTCATTCACAAGCAATTAGTTGCAGACAAACTCAGGACTCATACTGAGCTGGAGTAAAAGCAGAAAATGGTGGTGGAAGCACTCAGCAGGTCAGGTAGCATCAGTGCATAAAGAAATATATGTTTCAGGTTGATGCTCCCTTGTTAGAACTGGGTCCTGAACTGAAACGTTAACTCTGTTTCACTTTCCACAGATGATGCCTAACCTGCTGAGTAATTCTGGCATTTTATTTTTATTTCAGATTTTCAGCAGCAACAGTTTTTTAAAATATTTCCATTTTGTGTTTTCATAATCAAAAATATCAGGAATATCATCCTTGACAAGTGACCTTCGGGGTGCGTGCTTAGCCCACTGCTTTACTCTTTCTACACCCTTGACTGTGTGGTTAGGCACAGCTCAAATGGGATTTATAAGTTGGCCATTAACACAAGTATTGTTAGCAGAATCTCAGATAGTGAGGAGGAGGCATACAGGAGTGAAATAGATCTGCTGGTTGAGTGGTGTCGCAACAACAACCTTGCACACAATGTCAGTAAGACTAAGGAATTGATTGCGGACTTCAGGAAGGGAAAGTCAAGGAAACACACACTAGGTCTCATCAAGGGATCTGCAGTGGAGATGCTGAGCAGTTTCAAATTCCTGGGTGTTGACATCTCTGGAGATCAATCCTGGGCCCAGCACGCTGACACAATTACAAAGAAGGCACGGCAGCAGCTATACGTCTTTCATTAGGAGTTTGAGAAGATTTAGTATATCACCAAAAACTCTCACAAACTTCTACAGAGTACCATAGGGAGCCTTCTAACTGGTTGCATCATTGTCTGATATGGAGGGACCACAGTACAGGATCGGAAAAACTGCAGAAAGTTGTCAATTCAGCCAGCTCCATCGTGGGCACTAACCTCCCCAGCACCGAGGACATCTTCGAAAGATGATGCCTCAAAAATGTGGCATGCATCATTAAGGACACCCTTCATCCAGGATATCCCTTTTTCTCATTGCTACCATCAAGGAGGAGGTGCAGAAGCTTGAAGGCATGTTATTGGGACAGCTTCTTTCCCTCTGCCATTAGATTTTTGATTGGACAATGAACCCACAAACAATACCTCACTATTTTCCTTTTTCTCTCTTTTTGCATGGCTTTATATATACATATCCTCTGCACAGTCTTTCTGAGGGCAGCAAATTTGAGACAGAGACTCTGACCATATAGGAATGATCTGACAAAGAGAGCCCTTCTCACTACCAGCCAAGTAAGACCCTGGCACTTGTAGGTGAGTACTGGTGATGAACCATTCTGCCAGAGGGTTTGGTAGTCTGTTCATGGAACCATCCCACAATGCACCCTTCTCCCAAAGTTCCTGGAGGACATTCCATTCCAACCACTGCCTGATAGACAAAGATGTGTTCTGTCATGGATGCCCAGCTGAAATGGAAAATGGATCAGGTTTTACCTTGGTGAAGGAGCAGGGTATGGGCCAACAACACCGAGAGCTCCTCACACCAGATGACGAGGCTAGACATTGAGAGGGAGCTCCACTTTCACAATTCTTGTTTTACTTTAACTTTGCCTACACACCCACAAGCCAACATTTAGTACACACCTCAGCCCCTCCAAACTAGATCCCCAGCACCATCAGGTAATCAGACTTGGCTTTGGGGGGGAGGGGGTGATAAACAAGTCGGGCCGGTTACTGAAGAATGTTTCCTCTCTCACTCTGTAATTTGAGTTGGCCCCAGAGTCAACACTAGTTGGTCACAAAACGGCCTGACTGTGGGTCTGAGCAGAAGAGAGTGCTGTCCTATTGCTGGCATCGTCACTCCTCGTGCCCGCATCCATCATGATAGATTCAGCAAAGGGTACGATGCAGCTCACAAACAAGAGAGGTGAGAGTGGGCAATTTCAAAGGTCAAACTAAATTTTATTATCAAAGTACAAATTTGTCACCATATACTACCCTGGGATTCATTTTCCTGTGGGCATAATCAACAAGTCTATAGAACAGTAACTATAACAGGACCATTAAAGATCAACCAGAGTGCAGAAGACAACAAACCGTGCAAATGCAAATATAAATAAATAGCAATAAATAATCGGAGTATGAGATGAAGAGTCCTAAAAGTGAGTTCATTGGTTGTAGGAACATGTAAATGATGGGGCAAGTGAAATTGAGTTAAGTTAACCCGTTTTGTTCAAGAGCCTGATGGTTGAGGGCTAGCAACTGTTCTTGACCCTGGTGGTGCATGTCCTGAGCCTCCGTACCTTCTGTCCATTGGCAGCAGTGAGAAGAGAGCCTGGCCTGGATGGTGGGGCTCCCTAATGATGGATACTGCTTTCCTGCAATAGCATTTCATGTAGATGTGCTCAATGATAGGTAGGGCTTTACCCGTGATGTACTAGGACAAATATACCACTTTTTGTAGAATTTTCCGTTCAAAGGCATTAGTGTTTCCAGACGAAGATGTGATGCAGCCAGTCAATATACTCTCCACTATTTATCTATAGAAGTTTGTCAAAGTTTTAGATGTTATGCTGAAAGTCCACAAACTACAACTGAAGTTGGGGTGCTCCTGTGCTTTCTTCGCAATGGGCCCAGGACAGGACCTCTGAAATAGTAACACCTAGGAATTTAAAGTTGCTAACCCTCTCCACCTCTGATTTCCCTCTCCCGAAGTCTATAATCAGTTCCATGGTCCTGCTGATATTGAGTGAGAGCCTTACTCCAATTTGTCTTACTCCAGATTTGATGGGAAAGCTGCATATTTCATTTATCTGGACTGCACTACTGATGTCTGTAATGCAGTTAGTTCTAAATCCTGATTCCCTCCCAAAACCTATGTTGGAGTGCATGTCAATCATGTGCAGGTGCAATATCATGTCAAAGGCCTTCTGCTGGTCCAAGCTGACCAGCCAAATGTCCAGCTTCCTGACCTGCACAGAGGCAATGGTATCCCTGACCAGCATAAGGCTGTCAGAGAATTTCCTGCCAGTACTGAACAGGTTTGTTCCTTCAGGGATTCAAATTAGTTCACCAAAAAGAACAACAATTGGTTGTTCAGGGCAATTAATTCCTTGTTAAAGGGCAATTAAGATAAAGGAGCAATTTTGCTCATGATGAGATAACTGCAAAGTCTGGGCTCATTACCCACAGTTGGACCATTGTGATTGTTTGCAAAGTGATAAAACAGTTTCACAGTTTCATCAAAGCACCAGCAGAGAAGATCAAAGTCATAACAAATGAACTGAAGTCGTCTGTTCATCCCATTGAATTTACTTTATCACTCTTCTCCCTATTTTATGCAGCCTGGCTTTGTAACTAATATCCTCTATTCATTAAGCTTAACCTAAAAAAATTACAAACACAGAAATCATAAACATGATTTCATATTTAGATGGAGACATAACGAAAAGATTTTTACTCTTCCTGTATGTGAAGGATGTAAGAAATCAATTCAATTCAAAGACACTTCTTTCCAGTCCTGATGAAGGGTCTTGGCCCAAGATGTTGACTGGTTATTTCCCTCTGTAGATGTTGCCTGACTTGTTAAGCTCCTCTAGCATTTGTGTGTGTTGCTCAATATTTCCAGCATCATGGCCCTTCTTTGTCCTTCTAAATTCTCATTTAAGTTGTTTTTTCAGTATTCTATACCTGCCATAAACTTCCTTTAATTCCTTTATCAAACCCTTAATACTCCTTGATGTCCAGGGATCCCTAAACTTACTTTTCTTGCCTTTCACTTATGTAGGAAAAAGTTTGACTTGTAGGTTTACCTCCAAGTGTCTGCCCCCAGCCAACTTTTGTAGGAATCTGTCTCCTGATATTGAAGTCAATCCTCCCTCAGTTCAGAGCACAATGTTCTGTACTTTGAAATGTGCTGAATGCTGAACTACCCACAATGTGTTCACCCACAGACACTTCAACTACTTACCTAGCTTCACTCCAGTGTCCTGATGTAGGCTCTTGGCCCGAGATGTTGACTCTTTACTCCTTTCCATAGATGTTGCCTGGATTGCTGAGTTCCTCCAGCATTTTGTGTTTGTCGCTTTGGATTTCCAGCATCTGCAAATTTTCTCTTGTTTGTTCCAGTACTCTGCCTTCTCTAGTAGGACAATTTATGTACTGACTCCAAAAGTGCACTTTCAAATTTCTGCTCCCTTTAAGCCGAAGGCAACTCCAATAAATATCAGGGAAGTTGTAATCATCTACTGCAATAACTCTGTTGTTCTTACTCTTCTCTGCAATTTGCTTATATACCTGTCTCTCTCTCCTGCTGATAAACCTGTATTATAACCCCAGCAAAGTCTCCATTTTTTAATGTCTAAGCTCTACATACTGTATTGTCTCATTTGAATTCCTTCTCAGACATCCGCTCCTATTATTGCACTAATGGTCTCCTTTATCTTGAGGATTAGTTTGAATGAAACCTTTGCAGAGTGAGATGCAGCTTAAGTGTGATCACTACTGGAGCATGAATCGTGATGGTGGCAGAGAGTCTGCAGCAAGAAACAGTCACTGAGAGCAGCAGAACGTAACAACATAAAAAAGTAGGAGTCAGCCACCCAGGCCCCTCAAGCCTGCCCTCCATCCAAAATGATCGTGGCCAATGTAAGCGTATCTCAGTTCATCTTTTGTACAATACCCCTTAATCCTCAATTTCTCAATCTTTTAAATACTTGTGGATCTCCACCTAAAGTGCCTGTGTCGATCTGGCTTCCAATACCCCCGGGGCACAGAATTTATTGTCCTCTGAGAGAAGAAATTACACACACAGCAGGTTGGTGAGTAAACAGATCGATGTCCAGGAGCCACTCAACAGCCTATTCTGATGGCATACCAAAGTCCAAAGTTCAAAATCAATTTATTATCAAAGTACATATATGTCACCATATGTAGCCCTGTGATTTGTTTTCTTGTGGGTATACACAGTAAATCCAAGAAGCACAATAGAATCAATGAAAGACCGCACCCAACAGGATGGACAACCAACATGCAAAAGACATCAGGCTGTGCAAATCCAAAGGAAGACAAGAATAATAATTAATTAATAAGCAACAAGTACTGAGAACACGACAAGAAGAGTTGTTATAAGTGAGTCCATAGGTTGTGAGAACAGTTCAGTGATGGGGCAAGAGAAGTCTCCTGGACCTGATGGTCTGCATCCCAGGGTACTTAAGGAGGTGGCTTTAGAAATCATGGGCACATCGGTAATCATTTTCCAATGCTCTATAGATTCAGGATCAGTTCCTGTGGATTGGAGGGTGGCTAATGTTGTCCCTCTCTTCAAGAAGGGAGGAAGAGAGGGAATTATAGACCAGTTAGCCTGACGTCGGTGGTGGGAAAGATGCTGGAGTCAATTATAAAAGATGAAATTACGACACATCTGGATAGCAGTAACAGGATTGGTCCGAGTAAGCCTGGACTTACAAAGGGGAAATCATGCTTGACTAATCTTCTGGAATTTTTTGAGGATGTAACTATGAAAATGGACAAGGGAGAGCCAGTGGATGTAGTGTACCTGGACTTTCAGAGAGCCTTTGATAAAGTCCCAATTAGGAGATTAGTGGGCACATGGATTTGGGGACAGAGTACTGATATGGATTGAAAATTGGCTGGCCAACAGAAAACAAAGAGTAGCGATTAATGGGTCCCTTTCGGAATGGCAGGCGGTGACCAGTGGGGTACCGTAGGGTTCAGTGCTGGGACCACAGCTGTTTACAATATATATTAATGATTTAGATGAGGGAATTAAAAGTAACATTCGCAAATTTGCCGATGACACAAAGCTGGGTGGCAGTGTGAAATGTGAGGAGGATGTTATGAGGTGCAGGGTGATTTGGACAGGCTGGGTGAGTGGGCAGATGCATGGCAGATGCAGTTTAATATGGATAAATGTGAGGTTATCCACTTTGGTGGTAAGAACAGGAAGGCAGATTATTATCTAAATGGAGTCAAGTTAGGAAAAGGAGAAGTACAACGAGATCTAGGTGTTCTTGTACATCAGTCACTGAAAGCAAGCATGCAAGTACAGCAGGCTGTGAAGAAAGCTAATGGCATGCTGGCCTTCATAACAAGGGGAATTGAGTATAGGAGCAAAGAGGTTCTTCTGTAGCTGTACAGGGCCCTGGTGAGACCACACCTGGAGTACTGTGTGCAGTTTTGGTCTCCAAATTTGAGGAAGGACATTCTTGCTATTGAGGGAGTGCAGCGTAGGTTCACAAGGTTAATTCCCGGGATGGTGAGACCGTCACATGTCGAAAGATTGGCGCGACTGGGCTTGTATACTCTGGAATTTAGAAGGCTGAAAGGGGATCTTATTGAAACATATAAGATTATTAAGGGATTGGACACGCTGGAGGCAGGAGGCATGTTCCCGCTGATGGGTGAGTCCAGAACCAGAGGCCACAGTTTAAGAATAAGGGGTAGGCCATTTAGAATGGAGTTGAGGAAAAACTTTTTCACCCAGAGAATGGTGGATATATGGAATGCTCTGCCCCAGAAGACTGTGGAGTCCAAGTCTCTAGATGCTTTCAAGAAAGAGATGGATAGAGCTCTTAAAGATAGTGGAATCAAAGATTATGGGGATAAGGCAGGAACTGGATACTGATTGTGGATGATCAGCCATGATCACAGTGAATGGCGGTGCTGGCTCAAAGGGCCGAATGGCCTACTCCTGCACCTATTATCTATTGTCTATTGTCTATAAGAGAAGTTAACCCTACTGGTTCAAGAGTCTGATGCCTGAGGAGTAATACCTGTTCCTGAACCTGGGGGTGTGAGTCCTGTGGCTCCTGTACCTTAGTCTTGATGGCAGCAGTGAGAAGGAAGCGTGGCGTGGGTAGTTGGGGCCCTTGATGATGGATGCTGTTTTCCTGCGATAGGGCGCCGTGTAGATGTGCTCAGTGGAGGTGAGGCTTTACCCATTATGAACTGAGCCAAAGCTTGCTATTGAGGGAGTGCAGTGCAAATTCACTGTGAGGATGCCTCCTATCTATTAAGCACAAGGGAATATCAATACCTTCCGTTTATTACACATATGGACATATCTTCTTCATTTCCAAGACAAATTCCTGGAATTTCTCATCAAATACCACTCTGAGACCATCCTTAGATCAATGACAAGTACAAGGAGAACTGCGCATGTCAAGGACAACTGGGAAAAAGGTAATAAATATACCCAGCAGCAAGAACCAGTGAAAAATGGCATGCATTCTGAAACAACATGGTATCGTTTTACTTTGATTGACAGATGGTATTGTGGAGGATCATTACTGTGACATTGACTGCCCAATCCACATTTCCCTACAGACCTTGGGCAGCTATTTTGAGTAAACTCCTGACACATTCTGTCCCAAATGACATGAAACTGGTTGAGATTGTGAATTGTGAGAAGGATGCATTGGCTTCAAGTAGATTTGGGCAAGTTGAACAAATACAGCATAACAAGGATAAATATGAAAATACGCTCTTTGGTAAGAAAATAATAAGGAAGATTATCATTCAAAGTATGATTTATAGTAAGATATTGATGTACAGCAGAGTCCGCATTCTTGTAGACAGGTTAGGCAAGGTTTGCAGAAGGCAGGTATTTCCTGATCCATGTTGCAAGAGGTTTTTAATAAAGGAGCAGAGACAGTGTGACTATAAATTGCCTTGTTGAGACCACAACGGGTGCATTGTGTATAGTTTAGCCTTCTCACCCATGAACACTGTATGGAACAAATGCAACAAAACTGAGATGTCAAGACTGTTGAGGAAATATTGTGTTAGCTTAGGCCTATGTTCATTAGAGTTTAGAAGAAAGAGAAGAAATCGGAAACAGAAGATGTTTGTAGTGGCTTAACAGACTGGATACAGGGAAGATATTTGCCTTATATGGATTATCGATGATCAAGTTTTCATTCTCAGGATACGGGCAAAGGGCTTAGATGGGGAGAAATTTCTTCATTCCGATGGTAGGGAATCTCTATCACAGAGGCCTGTGGATACTAAATATATTTTAAGAAGGAAACAGATTTCTAGGCACAAGGTCATCAGTGGATTTGGGGAGAGAGCAACAATATGGTATTGAGATAGACAATCTGTCACGATCACATTGAAGAGTAGAAAATTCTGCAAGGACCAGATTCTCTGCTCCTTTGTTCTAGCTTTGCAATTACTTCTACTCTTTTCCTGATTGCTTTCAAAAGTGTTGATGCAGCAGTTTTGCAGAGCCATGGAATGATGCGAGGGGAGGCCCCTCATGCCATACCAACTCTTTGAATGAAAGGTCTATCCAATTGTTCCCACTCTGGTGGTCTTTCCTATCCCAGCAACAATTTTTCCACTAGTATTTATCCAATTGCTGAATGCCAGCAGGACAAAGATGGAAAAATAATTAAGCCTACCCTTAATTTCATCTGTTAGTACTGCCTGCCTGTTGTGACAACTGTGAGAATTTTAAAGCTCTTGCTGCAGATTATTATCCACCCAGTACTAAAGGTCAGGTAAACAGCAGCATCTTACAGCTTTCACTGCCTGGATTATAAATGTCCTGTATGCTCTACAAATGTAATAAAATATACCTTTAGAGCACTGCTCGATGACAGTCTGCAGCACAGTTCATTCGTATGAAAATCTCTAGGCGACCATCTGCACCAAGGTTTTAAATGCAACCCTAACAGGAAACCTTTTCTCTGAGGCTGATAAATTGTGAGTAATGGTTATTCATGTGTTTGTTTAAATCATCACAGGCACTCGCTGATGTACAGCAAAAGGGAAAACAAGCACTCTTTTCCCCAGGAACTAAAAAAAAATTGTTATTACCATTAACAATAGAACTGCAAGGTCTTTTTTTTGTTGCAAAATTTAAAAAACTTACGATGCATTAACGTGCTTAATGCATCTGTTCATCTTACCATCCTTTTGTCTTTTGTAAATAGCTCACCGTCTTCAATGTCCAACAGAGAACATTTACGCAAATGATCTTGAAGCCTGTATCATTAATATTCAGCCATTGTCTGACACAGACATGTTACTGTACATCTGTTATGCAAATATATGCAAATTACACCTCACTGACAGCTGCCATTATTTAATGAAAAAAAATTCTTCCATTTTGAAGTTTTCAATCTGCCACAAAAAAATCCTTCACCTAATGGTTAATAATGAGAGTTATATGATGAAGAATGGAATTCAACACTCAAAATGCAGTGGGTGTATTACAGCACTGACAGTTAATGAGATTGCAGAATGTGGAAAAGGCTGTAAACAAGTTTGTTGGGACCCTTCCTGATTGATTTATATTTTCTAATTTGATTTTAGCTCCAGCTTTTTGTTCCTCCTTGCACATCGCTGCAATGCCATGACTGTTTGCCAGCAAAATTAATAATTCCCATGCATGACTGCTTAAAGAGAATGGAATTTTATTTCTGTGCTTATTTTAAAAATAATGTGAATGCAACCAGATGATGGAAAGCATTTAAGAAATGCTTAATTAAAAATGTACTCGTTGTGACTTTGCCTAGTGGCTTTAGGCTGTAATATATCAAGGTATTTTTCAGATGTTATCTGAAATCTCAGATGAATCTGGTGACAAAAAATCTGGGCAAGGTTGTTTGCTCATCCAATGTGGTGTTCACCTGTTCTTTACCTCCTAGCTATGGGCTGTCTGTCATTTCTTTTGTCAACTTTTCTAGGTTTCAATGAGATAACCCCTCATTCTTCTAAACTCCAGCGCATACCGGCCCAGAGCCATCAAAGGATCCTCATATGTTAACCCCTTCATTCCCGGAATCAAACTCATGAACCTCCTCTGGAACCTCTCCAATGCCAACACATTTTTCCTTACATAAAGGGCCCAACACTGCTCACAGTACTCCAAGTACACTCTGACTACTGCCTTATAAAGCCTCAGCATTACATTCTTGCTTTTATATTCTAGTATTCTTGAAATGAATGCTAACATTGCATTTGCCTTCCTTACTATCATTCAAAATGCAGGTTAAACTTTAGAGAATCCTGCACAAGGACCCCCAAGTCCCTTTCACCTCTGATTTCTGAATTTGCTCCCTGTTTAGAAAACAGTCTACACCTTTATTCCTTCTACCAAACTGCATGATCATACACATCCCTACACTGCATTCCAACTGCCATTTCTTGGCCCATTCTCCTCATCCAAGTCCTTCTGCAGATTCCCTGCTTCCTCAATTCTACCTGCACCTCTACCAATCTTCGTATCATCCTGCAAACTTAGCCGCAAAGTCATCAATCTGTCATCCAAATCGTGCACATATGATGTGAAAAGAAGCAGTCCCAACGATGACCAGTGCGAGTCACCACTAGTCACCAGAAGCCAAGCAGAAAAAGCCCCCTTTATTCCGCTCTTTAGATCCATAAATCTATAAGACATAGGAACAGTATTAAGCAATTTGGGCCATCAAATCTGCTTCACTATTCCATCATGACTGATTTATTATCCCTCTCGACCCCATTCTCTTCTTTGTCCCTATAATCTTTGCTGTTGTTGGTGGCTGCTGTTGAGTCGTCATCGACTCATGGCGACCTTATGGGTAGTGCAGTGGGTTTTTCGTGGCAAGATGCGGAAGTAGATTATCAGGCCTTTCTTCTGCCCAGATTGGGAACCAGCCGGAGTCGAACCCAGCACCACCCGCTTCGAAGTCCACTGCTGCTGCCTCGATACCAGCAGCCAGCCCAACTTGTCGACCCAATCCTTGACATGCTGTTTAATCAAGAACCTATCAATCTCTGCTTTAAATATAAATATAAATGTATCTTTGCCTCCTACTAGTCAGCTAATGGTCTAGTACCTTTTTTGTAATATGATGGCTCTTGTTAGGCATCCTCGTGCGCGTCACCCTGTCAAAGGCCTTTTGAAAATCCAAGTTAACAACACCCATTGGTTCTCCTTTGTCCATCCTGTTTGTTACTTCATCAAAGAATTCCAACAAATTTGACAGGCAAGATTTCCTCTTAAAGAAACAATGCTAATGTTGGCTTATTTTATCATGTTCCTCCAGATACCATGAAATTCCATCTTTGTTTATGGTATCCAACGAATTCCCTACCATTGAAATCAGGCTAATTGGCCCATAATTTCATTTTTTCCTGCCTCCCTCCCTTCTTAAAGAGTGAAGTGACATTTGCAAAGTTCCAGTCCTCTAGAACCATTCCAGGATCTAGTGATTCTTAAAAGGGCATTACTAATAGCTCCACAATCTCTTCAGCCATCGCTTTCAGAAACTGAGGTGTAGTCCATCTGGTCCAGGTGGCTTATCTACCTTCAGACCTTTCAGCTTCCCAAGCACCTTCTCCTTAGTAATAGCACTACACTCACTTCTGCCCCCTGACACTCTTGAATTTCTGGCATGCTGTTAGTGTCCACAGTGAAAACTGGTGTGAAGTTTGTCTGCCATTTCATTGTCCTCCACTACTTCCTCTCCAGCATCACTTTCCAGTGGTCCAAGATCCACTCTCGCATCTCTTTTACTCTTTTTACAGTATATGTGAAAAAAATTGGTTTACTCATTTATGTTATTGGTTAGCTTACTTTCATATTTCATCTTTTCTCTCACTGCTTTTTCAGCTGTATTCTGTTAGTTTTCAAAATCTTCCCAATCCTCTAACTTCCCATTAACTTTTCCTATATTATATGCCCTCACTTTTGCTTTTATGCTATCTTTTAATTCCCTTGTCAGCTACTGTTGCCTTATCCTCCCTTTAGAATACTACTCCTTCTTTAGGATGTATTTACCCTGTGCATTCCAATTGCTCCCAGAAACTTCAGCCATTGCTGTTCTGCTATCATCCTTGCTAGTGTCCCCTTCCAATCAGCTTTGGCCAGCTTCTCTCTATTGCCTCTGGAATTCCCTTCACTCCTCTGTATACTGATACAGCAGAATTTAGCCTCTCCATCGCAAACTGCAAGTTGAATTCTACCATATCATAATCACTACCTCCTAAGGGTTCCTTTATCTTAAGCTCATTAATGAAATTTGATTCATTAAACAATACCCAATCCAGAACTGCCTTTTCCCTAGTGGCTCAACCACAAGCTGCTCTACAAAGCCATCCCACGGGTATTCTACAAATTCCCTCTTTTGGAATCCAGCACCAACCTAATTTTCCCAATCTACCCGCAAATTTAAATTATAACAACTATTGTAACATTGCCTTTTTTACATGCCTCTTCTATCTCCCATTGTAATTGGTACCCCACATCCAGGCTACTGTTCAGACACCTGTATATAACTACCCTCAGGATCCTTTATCCTTTGCAGTTTTTAAATTCTATCCTCAAGGATTCTGCATCTTCCGATACTATGTCACCTCTTTTTAAGGAGTTGATTTCATTATTTACCAACAGAGCCAACCCCATCCCCTACATGCCTGTCCGAACTATGATCTTCTTTCAGCCACGATGCCTACAGACAAAATTTGAAAGAAGCTCTTGGGGCAGAGGGGTTAGTTTTGGGACAGGTTAGGGTTTAGCCACAAGGAAGTGGGGGAATTAGAGGTTAGATCAGAGTCTAGTCCTCCACTCTGTGTTCAATAGTCGATGGCACATATGTGGGATAACCATGGTCAAATGTCAGGTCAGCAGACCTGTGAGTACAAGGGCTGGTGCCCAGCCTAGGTCAACAGGATCTGTTCCAGGATCAGAGATCCATGTGAACAAGAGGTACAATGACCTATGACCTCCCCCCAACACCCCTGCCAGGCACGTGAATCAGTGAAACCAAAGTTCAAGGCCTAGCATTTGGGGTCTCATTATCAGCAAGTCCTGAATTCACAGCCTCGTATTTGGAGACCTCATCCAGGTTCCCCAATCACCGTCACCGGTGAGTGCAGGGGTGAACACCAAAGTTTGACACCCAAAATTGATTGGAAGTTTAGAAGTCTGTGGTAGCCTGGGTCTGTGCAACTCTACGAGTCCACTGGGGACATCAAAGCCCAATGTCTGTGAATTCACTGGTCCGCTGGGGGCCAAAGAAGGCCTGTCCTGGGCTGGAGGGCTATGTATGTGCATGGGTGGGTGGGGATGAGGGTGGAATGGGGCTTGTTTTGCTGTTGTGATGTTCTGTGTTGTTCTGAGCATTGTGGCATGCTTTGTTGGCTCTGGAATGTGTGGCACGTCATGCGACTTACCCACATCACATCATTAGTTTGTGTTGGTTGTAACACAGACAACGCATTTCACTGTATGTTTTGATGTACGTGTGCTAAGTAACTGAATCTGAATCTGATTAGCGTTGCGAAGGCTATTGTGAGTATATACTGAGTTCTGATTATGAAACCAAATAGGCAAATTGCTATCCAATTGCAAACGCCAGAAAATCTGCTGATGCTGGAAACCTGAGCAACACACACAAAGTGCTGGAGGAACTCAGCAGGCCAGGCTACATCCATGGAAAAGAGTACAGTCAGCATTTCTGGCCGAGACCCTTCATCAGGACTGGAAAAAAAAAATGAGGAGTCAAAGTAAGAAGGTGGGGGGAGGGAAGGAAGAACCACAAGGTGAGAGGTGAAACCGGGAGGGGGGAGGGGTGAAGAAAAGAGCTGGGAAGTTGACTGGTGAAAGAGATAGAGGAATGGAGAGAGGGAAATCTGATAGGAGAGGACCAAAGGCCATGGAAGAAAGGGAAGGGAGACGAGCACCAGAGGGAGGTGATAGGCAGGTAAGGAAATAAGGCCAGAGAGGGAAATAGGAATGAGGAATGGTGAGAGGGGAGGGTGACATTACTGGAAGTTTAAGGAATTGATGTTCATTCCATCAGATTGGAGGCTACCCAGGCAGAATACAAGGTGTTGTTCCTCCAACCTGAGTGTGGCCTCACCACAACAGTGGAGGAGGCCATGGACCGACATGTCGGAATTGAAGATGGAATTAAGATGTGTGGCCAATAGGAAATCACACCTCTTCTGGCGGGCAGAGCATAGGTGCTCGGTGAAGCGGTCTCCTAATCTATATCGGGTCTCACCGATATATAGGAGGCCACACCGGGAGCACCGGACACAGTATATAACCCCAACAGACTCACAAGTAAAGTGTCGCCTCACCTGGAAGGACTGTTTGGGGCCCTGAATTGCTATTATTACTCTGTTACTATCATTACTATAATCCTGAATCAAGATGTTCACCTAAAATATTAGCACATTCCTTTTGTCTCCATGGATGTTACTTGATCTGCTGAGTTCTTCTAGTTTATTTTTTGCTTTCATCACTCAATTATTCCCATTAAACTGAAGAGCTCTTTGCTCCCCAAATCGTAGGCTACGATGTGAGAGGCTCTTTATTATGTTTAAGATATCCTTAACAGGTAAGATTAAGGAGAATCACATGTATATTAGGAGCAAAAGCAAAAGTAGGGAAAGAGTGAGTGTCTATATGGACCAAATAGGATATCTACTGTATCATCAAGGGAGCAAGAAGAGATCCTAAACAAATACTTCTCATCTATTTTCACTAAGGAAAAGGATTGATATTGAATTCAGAGAGATATACACTGATAGTCTGAAGCATGTCAGTATTGAAAAAGTGGAGACGGTAGGTATGTTGAATGCATCTGGTTGGATAAATCCCCAGGGCAAGAGGAGATCTATCCAAAAATGCTTGGAAACAAAGGAAGGAAATTTTGGGAACTTGATGGAGATTTTTCCACCTTTGTTAGCCTCATGTGAAGTACTGAAAGACTGGAGGATAGCTATTGCTGTTCCTTCATTTAAGAAGGGTAGCAGGGGTCAGCCACGTAACTACAGGCTGGTGAGCCTTACGTCAGTGGGAGGGAAATTGCTGGGAAAAAAAATTCTAAGGAACAGGATATATGTACATCTTTAAAGGCACGGTTTGATTATGTATAGTCAGCATGGCTTAATGCAGGGAAAGTCCTGTCTCACTAATTTGATTGATTATACTTTAGGAGGGAGCAAAGGTGATTGATGATGGCGGAGTGGTGAATATTGTCTATAACAAGGCATTTGACATGGTAAACTGATCGAGAAGGTTACGCCACATGAGATGCAAGGCACGGAGGCTAAATGGATCCAAAATTGGCTCAGTGATAGGAGGCGGAAGGTAGTGATGGAAGGAATTTTTTTTCCTCTGATTGTACGTCTGTGACAGTCACACAGACTGGTGTTGGGACCTTTGCTATTTGTAAAAATATATTGATGACTTGGGAGTGAATATGGGAGATATGATTAGTAAGTTTGCAGACAACATGAGAATTAGTGGCACTGTGGATAGCAAGGACAATTGTCTGAGGCTACAGCAGAATATAAATCTGTTGGAAAGCGAGAGAGTTAGCAGGTGGAATTTAATTCCCACTGATGTGGGATGCTACTTTTTAGGCAGACGGTAGGGATAGCATTTATAGGGTAAATGACAGAACAATAAGGAATGGTGATGAACAGAGAGACCGAGGTCCGAGTCCATAGTTCCCCAATAAAGATAACATAACAGGGTGGTGAAGAAGGTCTGCTTTCATAGAACAGGAAATAGAATATAAAAGTCTTACATTGCAACTAAAAAAAATACTTAGAATGTCATGTGCAGTTCCAGTTGTCATACTGTAGGAAAGATGTGATTGTGCTTAAGAGAGAGCAGAGGAGGGACTCTGAGGGATGTAACTTCAGAGATAGGCTGTTTCCTCCCCTTCCGCCAATCAAAAGCAGCTGAAAGGCTGATAGAGGTATATAAGATTATGGCAAACTTAGATAAGGTAGTAAATTAAAATTTATTTTTCCATAGAAGGGTTATCAAAAACAAGAGGGCATAAGTTAAAATGGAGAAGAGCTTTAAAGGGGTTCTGAGGGTACAGATTTTTTCTTACACAGAGAGTCTATCTTATTTACAGTCTATTTTAGATACAGTGCTGAACAGCCCTTCCAGCCCCCTGAGCTGCATCGCCAGCCTAACCCCAGTTAAATCACAGAAAAATTTACAATGACCAGTTAAACTGCAAGCTGGTATGTCTTTGGACTGTGGGAGGAAAATGGCACTTTCACAGACTCCTTACCAAAGACGCCAGAACTGAACTCCAAGCTCTGACGCCCCGAGCTGTACTGGTGCCACACAAACCACTGTGTTACTATGGTGTCTGGAGTAGCTCATATCTGGACTATGTTCCGTGGGATGTGGTGGGATCAGAGACATTTAGACAGGCATTTAATTCGGCAAATCAAAGAAGAACATGGGCAAAATTGGATAAGTGTAGACGGGTCATTTCTGTGTTGGGCCTGAAGGCCCATTTCTGTTCCATACAATTCTGTGATTCTATGCCTCAACTAACCCCCTGGATCAGTTCATTACAGTGAAATAGCTGGATTAGCACAGATTAAAATAGGATTGGGAAATGTAATTGGCTGTTAAAGAGGAAGTGCCTCCAACATTATCATTTTATAGAAATCTTCTGTAAAGGCCTCCCTTTGTAGTGAGGCCTGGGGGAATAAAGTGTAAGTGTAAATCTTTCTCATGTTCCCTCCCGACCCTCTGCAATGCTGTTTCTGCTGCAGCAAATTTCATAACATGTCTCTCACCTCTCGTGCAATGACACTAAATTAGGAGGAAGAATGGGTAGTGATGCAGGTTGTTGTAGATCACAGGGGTCTCTTGTTCAGTTCCGGAAGGGGACCAAGGAGTGGCATCTGGATTTCAATGGATATAAGTGTGAGGTGATGCATTTTGGAAAGTGAAACCTACAGAGAGCTTACAGTCAGTAGTGGGGTACTCAGAGTGTAATGGAATAGAGGGACTTAGGAGTACAAATGCAGAGTTCATTGAAAGTGGCGTCATCGGTAGACAGTGTGATGAATAAAGGTCTGTAGAAAATTGACCTTCATCAGTCTGGGAAAATGAAGGGTGACCTTATAGAACTACAGTGGTATGCAAAAGTTTGGGCACCTCTGGTCAAAATTTCTGTTACTGTGAATAGCTAAGCGAGTAAAAGATGAACTGATTTCCAAAATGCATAAAGTTAAAGATGACACATTTCTTTAAATTTTAAGCAAGAAAACTTTTTTATTTCCATCTTTTACAGTTTCAAAATAACAAAAAGTTCTATCTTAACTTCATCAGTCCACAGGACTTGTTTCCAAAATGCATCAGGCTTGTCTAGATGTTCCTTTGAACCTTTTGAATAGAACTTTTTGGCCGCAATGAGCAAAGGTATGTTTGGAGAAAAGAGGGTGCAGAATTTCATGAAAAGAACCCCTCTCCAACTGTTAAGCACAGGGGTAGATCGATCATGCTTTGGGCTTGTGTTGCAGCCAGTGGCATGGGGAACACTTACTGGTAGAGGAAAGAATGAACTCAATTAAATACCAGCAAATTCTGGAAGCAAACATCACACTGTCTGTAAAAAAGCCAAAGATGAAAAGAGGATGGTTCCTACAACAGGATAATGAACCCAAACACACCTCAAAATCCACAATGGACTACCTCAAGAGGCGCAAGCTGAAAGTTTTGCCATGGCCCTCACAGTCCCCTGACCCAAACATCATCGAAAATCTGTGGATAGACCTCAAAGGAGTAGTGCATGCAAGACGGCCCAAGAATCTCACAGAACTAGAAGCCTTTTGCAAGGAAGGATGGGGAAAATGCCCCAAACAAGAATTGAAAGACTCTTAGCTGGCTACAAAAAGCTTTTACAAGCTGAGATACTTGACAAATGGGGTGTTACTGAGTACTGACCATGCAGGGTGCCCAAACTTTTGCTTCAGGCCCTTTTCCTTTTTTGTTATTTTGAAACTGTAAGAGTTGGAAATAAAAAAAATGTTTTCTTGCTTAAACTATTAAAGAAATGTGTCATCTTTAACTTCATGCCTTTTGGAAATCAGGTCATCTTTTACTAGCTTAGCTATTCACAGTAACAGAAATTTTGACCGGGGTGTCCAAACTTTTGCATGCCACTATATTTAAAATTATTAGCCGTATAGGTAAGGTAGATGGTAACAGTCCCCAGGGTAGAGGAATCCAAAACTAGCGGCATAGATTTAAGGTGAGAGGTGAAAGGTGAAATTTTTTTCATGCCGAGTGTAGTGACTGTATTCAATGGGTCACATGAAGTGGTTGATGCAGGTACAAACAGTATCATTTAAAAAGCACTTAGGTAGTAGGTGTATATGGAGGGGCAGGGCTTAGAGAGATATGGGGTAACTCAGGAAATTGGGACTAACTGGGAGGGCACTGTGGTCGGCATGGATTCATTGGACCAAAAGGCCTGAATTTGTGTTGTATTGCCCTGTGACACCAGACTTTGTAACATGTATCCCTTTTAAGCAGCTTGTAGGAGAAACCCAAAGGAGTCACAGCTCTACAGTATCTTCACCCCAGCTCATTCATGCCAGCCAAATTGCCTACTTGAGCTCATCCCACTCATCTATTTTCCTTTAAACCTTTCCTATTTATATACTTGTCTCAGTGTTTTTTAAACACTGTAATTGTACGCAGCTCTGTAGTTTCATTGGCAGTTTATTTCATATCCCCACTACAATCTCTGTGGAAAAGGTTAACTCTTAGATCCCTTTGAAATCTTTTCCTATCACCTGAAACCTGTGCCTTCCAGATTTCAACTTCCTTACCCTGGGAAAAAGGCTATGGCCAGTCACCTTATCTATGATGCTCATAATTTAATTTACCTCAACCCCCACCACCCCCCAGCTTTCCAAGCTCCACCAGAAAAAAGTCCAGCCTCTCCTATGACTCAAACCCTCCAGTTCTGGTAATATCTTTGTGAATCTTTTCCTCACCCTTTTCTTCATAGCTGGGTACGAGCATAGCTGAATAAGCACAACTGCACACAATACTGTAAGCTGAGGTTAGTTCAGCAAACGAGGTGCCTCGTAACCTTAGAAGAGATCGCTGAAAATGCCGAGTTTGGAGGTAATCACTCACACTCTTTCTTTAGCCTCCTGAGGAAGTAGAGACATTGGCAAGTTTTCTTGGTCATGACATCCATGTGGTTGGACCAGGACTGGCTAGTGGTGCTGTCCACACTTAGGACCTTGAAGCTCTTAACTCTCTCAAACTCAACATTGTTGATGTAGACAGGAAAATGTGCATCACGCCGCTTTCTAAAGTCCACGACCGGCTTTTCTCTTGTGTTGACGTTGAAGGAAAGGCTGTTGTCGTGTCACCATATCTCCAAGCTCTCTGGCTCCTACCTGTACATGGGCTCATCATTACTCGAGATGTGGCCCGCTGCAGTGGTGTCATCTGCAAACTTGTAGGTGGAGTGAGAGCAGAATCTGACCACACAGTCATGAGTGTACAGGGAGCTGGGCAGGAAACTGAGGACACAACCCCGTGGAGCATCAATGTTTAGAGTCATCGTGGTGGAGGTGTTGCTGCTTTTCCTTACTGATTATTGTCTGTTGGTCAGAAAGTTAAGCATCTGGTTGCAGAGAGGGGCATTAATTCCAAGGGTCCCGAGTTTGGTGATGAGTTTGCTTGAAATAATAATATTGAAGGCAGAGCATTAGTCAATGAACAATAGTCTGATGTAGGTATCTTTACTGTCCAGATTGTCCAGAGAGCAGTGTAGATGGCACCCACTCTAAACCTGTTTCAGCAGTAGGCAGATTGTAGTGGGTCAAGGTTGCATGGAAGGCTGGAGTTGATGCGTGCCATGACCAGCTACTCAAAGGACTTCATGATGATAGATTTTAGACCAACTGGGTGGTAATCATTAAGGCATGTTTTCATGTTTTTTCTTGGGTACTGAAATCATAGTTATCTTCTGAAAACAAGAGTGAACCACACCCTGAAGCAGGGAGACGTTAAAAATGCCTGCAATTACAGCTACCAGCTGATACATAAAGCATCTAATGGCATGGCCAGAGTCAGCATCCAGGTCCACTGCTTTACGTGGGTTCACCCTCCAGAGGACCGATCTTACGTCTGCAACGATGACAGAAGATTCAGGTGCACTGGAGACTGTGAGGGTGGGTGGTGACATACCCATTCCCTTCTGGTCAAGAAGTATTTCCTCACTGAAAAGTTGTTTACCTGAGGTTATACTATGGTGCTACATGGATACATACCATTTTTCATAAAAGTAGCATAAGGAGGAAAATCTTTTGGGAAACTTACAAATTTAGTTTTAAGGACAGCTGGCATTTATGGGATTCCCTTTGAATGTGGAGCAGCATATATTGGCCAGACAGGATGCACAGTGGAAACCCGCATCAAGGAGCACAGGAGATATCCACTTGGGTTACTCAGATGGTAGCAGAACATTGCACTCACAATGGCCATAGGATTGAGTTAGACAGCACAAAACTACTGTGTTGCACCAATGGCTATTTGGACTCTCTGGTGAAGGAAATCATTGAATTTAAATTAGAGGCAGAGAATTCTAACAAAGAGGGAAGTCTGGAAGTCGATTGTAAACAAGGTGAGACGGTGGAAACCAGATTGGATGAGATCTACCCAATTAGGAAGGACAGAAAATGGGGGTATAAATACCACCAGACTAGTCATGCCCAGGCATCATCCCTGATGAAGATGGGAGAGTTTGTCATCAAAATATCTGTTAAAATTGATACCCATATCTGTTCCCAGCTGGAAGCCCGAGGAGAGTTTATTCACCACTTATGCGGGAAAACACCAGATCCTTTTTCGATCTGACTATAAGTTTGGCCTGAAAACACAACTAGAGAAAATGGGAAAAATGCAGTTTCTTGAGCGCTTTGGCAAATAACTTCAACCGAAGGCAAAACACAAGAGATATATCTTAGTTTGCAGCTTAAGCTATATTGTACATATAAAAGCATCACCTCAGATTTTGGAGCATTATTTATGCAATTTATCGTATTGCTGAAATTGCACCAGCACAGTAACATATATTAAACCTTCATAGATGCACAACCTAAATCAAAGTCATGCATTGCTCGTTGTCTCAGTGAGCCTGCTACAGGATAGAAGTGTTTGGACTCTTGCAGGCTTCATGCCCTTATGCTTACATTCTGGTCAATAATGAGTGGTAGAATTTGATTGCATGCAGGACACATCACTGCATAAACAACGGTGCAGTATAAACTAACAATGTCTTGTGATCAATCTATAATTTCTAGCATTAGATTTTCTGACCTTTCACTCTAATGGGAGATTGAAATAAATGTGTTATGTATTTTGAGAATCTCTGCTCCTAATGCAGAATCTTAGAACACAAAATGATACTGCATTCAGCAGTCCTCTGGACCCTGGCTGTTGCATTGAACTAATTAATTGGCTAAATAAACCAATTTGTTCTGCCTATACAATGCCCATATTCCTCTATTCTCTCCACATTTATGAGCCTACCTAACAGCCTCAGAAACACCTCCATTGTACTTACCTCCTCTATCACCCCCAGCAGCACGTTTCAGACACCTACCTCTCTTTGGGTTTCAATTTGTCCTACATGCAGGTATAAAAAGTTTTGGTCACTAATTTGGTAACCGCTACTTGGAAAGCTCTTTTCCTGCTGAATTTGGATTATGTTTAGAGTAATATGATAAAAGAGGAAAAGAGTAAAAGAGGAATATGATAAAAAGCTAACTGGCCTAATTCAAAGTTAGCCAGATTTTCTTTGGCTTTATGCTAACAACTAGATAATTAAAAGTATTGCCAGTTCACAGCATTGGCTCTGCAGTCTGGTTCTCCTTCCTGTCAACTGGGCTGAACTGGGACTGGAGTCTCTGTGAAACTTTCAAAGGAAATTCATGTTTCCTCATCGTTACATGATCTTGATGCAATGCCAAATATTAAAGAATATTAACGACTCCTTCATATCCTGACACCATCATTTATTACAGATAGCCAAAAAAATGTGTTTAAATCACCTGGAATTCAGGAATTCCTATCTGTAAAGAAATTGAAAACGTTATCCACCATTTCTACAAATTTGCGATAAAATTTTAATTTCTTTCAAATTGAATCTAAGGATACATTTTATGAAGCCACATGCCACTAAAAATGTATTATAAGCAGTTGTTGGGAATCAGAATATAATGGAGGCACTAAGTCATAAACACAAGAGATTCTGCAAATTCTGGAAATCTGGAGCAACGCACACAGAATGCTGGAGGAACTCCGCAGGTCACCTGTGGAGAGGAACAAACAGTTGATGTTTCGGGAAGAGACCCCTTACCAGGATGAAGGAATGCATCTTTATTAATGGTCACGGCCTGAAATGTCAACAGTTTATTCCTCTCCACAGATACTGCTTGATTTTCTAAGCTCCTCCAGCATTTTATATGTGTTTCTATGGAGGCACTGCCCATGTTTATAAGCTCGTCACATAGTACGCTAGCCTCCCTGTGATGTAGTGGCATCAAGGTGAGTGGTCCCGGGTTCGAATCCAGCCGCCTCCTTGCACAATTTTCATCCATGCTAGGTTAAACATCGAGCTACCAACTTGGCCTTGTAAAAAAGCAGACAAAAGTGCTATAGAAAGGGCAAAGTTGCCACTTGATGTGACACAAGTTGCGGAAAGGAACAACACACACACACACACTCTCTCTCTCTCTCTCTCTCTCTCACACACACACACTCTCTCTCTCTCTCACACACACACTCTCTCTTTCACACACACACACACACACACACACACACACACACACACACACACTGTATGTGGAGAGTCTTGTCAGATTATGCCCTTCTTTCTATCCTTGGATCTCTCAGTGGTGCACAATGTTAGAGTGATATTCACATCTCTTCAGTCTGTCTATTCATTCTTCATTAGCTGATGAAATGAAAACAATGTGTATTCAGTCTTTTGCTTTCCTTTTGGCTCTTCATTCAGACTGATGGATTGCTATAGAAAGCAAGGAAGTATTTAGTCTAATACTAGTCACGACTTAATGTTGTAATTATTTTCCCACTCCTCTGAGTTAGACAAAATATGACATTAATACTCCAGATGCGGAGGAATTAAGTGAATCGCTCCCTTCTCAGTGATGCTGGTGGGATGGGGCAGGAATTATTGGGTATTGGACACAAGCTGATTTCTGGTTCTAACCCTTACTATATTCCTATATTGCAGGCATTTGAGGTAACTACAGTAGTCAGGGGTCTGGTTGCCTTTCACACATTGAGATCCTAAAGTATCATCATTTCTGTTTTATCCGATTCAGAAACAGCATTTCAAGACTCAAAGTTCAGCATTCAAGATTGCTTATTGGCATACTTCAGTACACAAGTGTAAAGGAGAACATAGTGATTGTCACTGTAGATTCCAGATCCAATGCAGCAAAAAAAAACACAATAAGCATAAGGAACATTATATAAAAAAACAATAAAAATAAATAGAAAGGCAATCCTATAAAACACAATGTAATATACAGTAACTGTTATATACTGTGGTGAGGATTTGGTCCATAATGACAGATGAGGAAGCTTGTTAACTCAATAACTGTTTTATTGTGATAAACACAAAACAGACCGGTCACCGTGACCCGGAGAGTGAACCCAACCAATCTCATACAGACGGGGGAGGTGACCATCACACACCCCGGTTACAGTTAGGGTGACCCACAAATACACAAGCAAATAACTGAAGAACCCAAGCTAAAATGGAACAATAAGTAAGCTGGAACCTCCCCCCATAATTCCACAAAAGCATTTTAACACAAGAACAATCAACAGTGCTATTCATTAGAAATACAGGGGTGGGCTGTCGACCACCCCCTCACAAAGCGCCACAATACAAATACTAACTGTATGTACATAAAGTTATGCCAGTTAATACCTATGTCGTGGTGGTAGGGTCAGTTAATGGGTGGAGACGTTGTTCAGCCTGATGGCAGAGAGGAAGTAACTGTTTTTGAGTCCAGGGGTTCTGCCTTGAACGAGGCAAGTGCAGAACTCCTGTCCAACTCAAGATACAAACTGATTTCTGATAAATCAAAAACTTGTGGGAATGAAGGGGCCAGCTGGTGGTGTAGTGGCATCAGCACTGGACTTCAAGGCAGATGGTCCTGAGTTCAAACCTAGCTGGGTCCCAACCTGGGCAGCAGAACTATCTGTGTGGAAGAAAGGCCTGGCAACCTACTTTCATATCCTGCCATGAAACTTCTATGGACTCTATGGTCCATGAAGTCACGAAGAGTTGGACTCGACTTAACGACTGAACAAAAAATGGTCATGAAATGAGCAGGATTGTTTCTTGTGCACACCAGCAAAGGCACACTCTCACAGGACCTTCTCAAATGCTGTTTCCAAGCACTTCGCTAGTAGGCCAGAAAGGATTCAGTAACACCTGTCAGCAGCTGCTCTGTATTTTCCTCAAATCTGTTAAAGCTGGATATGGACTGGAGCTACTTAATCACCTTGACTTTCTGCTGTCTCTGTAGGCCAGGAAGTCATACCAGAACCAATTCCTAATGGAAATCTCAGCTGAGTTAAGTTCTATTCTAGAGTGTCAGTGAGCTGTAGAGGACATCACATTTGGATTCATACCCATCTGGAATTCTGCATCTGTGCCAACAAAATTCATGAAGGACATTCTAGCTCCATGTCCTTCTTTCTATTTGATCCGGGGCCAATTCTGTTTTTCTGAAAGTTAAATAAAATTCTGAAGACTGAGAACTCAATGGTAGGAGACAGTTCTTGATAGCTTAGAAAGTTTAAATTTCTACAGTGCTGAAACCTAATGGGTGTATATGTGAAAAGATGTTGAACTGGCAGTTGATACCATTTCAAGGTACATAAAGTACATCCAACAAATTATAAACTACATCGTAATGAACTTTCATGCTACTTAATTGCCAGGGTCTAAGTTTTGTCCCAGAAGTTTTTTCAAATCCTTTAAAAAAGCACCAATGGGACACTTTGATTGTGGGGATGCTGGTGCAAAGATCAGCAGTAGTCAGGTCTTCAGGCTGTTAAATGACATTTGTTCACTTTGCTCTGAGCATTGTGGAGCATGAAAAGGAAGTACAGTACAATGATCTGGAACCAGGGGGCGATTCAAGGAATGAGGAGTTGTGGGTGAAAGGAGCTGGTTGTCAGGTACTCAACTAGATCCTGGGGTGATGCCCTTAGATTGGGAGTATACTTGTTTAGAGGCCTTGGGATTCAGCACAGTGAAGAAGGAATTGAAAAGTTATGGGATTCCTACTTGACTTTGTTTCCAATGCTGGACTGGGGTGGCTCCAGGAAGTCCACTTTGAATAGAATTATGATTATGTGGTTGTCCAGTGTGTGGCCAATGATAGCTTTCTCCTCAGACCATGGTAGTGTAGTGGTTAGTATAACACTATCACAGTGCTGGTGACCTGGGTTGAGTTCCTCCACTGTCTGTTCGGAGTTTTACCTTCTCCCCATGACCACATGGGTGTTCTCCAGGTGCTCTGGTTACCTCCCACATCCCACTAAAGGCTGATTTATACTTGTGCATACGGGCTACGCTGTAGGCCTGGTTTATACTTTTGCATAGCCTTACGTCGTAGCGAGCATGCATAGTTGTGTCTGCATTGCTCTGCAATTCACTGCCAAAACGCTGGCTGGTGGTGGAGTTTCTATGCCACTGTGTTGAGTTTCTTCATGAGAGACATGGACGAGGAAATGCATTTCAAATATTTTTGGATGTCGGCAGGTAGATTTGACGATTTGGTTCATCGTCTCCAACCATTTATTTCGCATCAGGGTACAGACATGGCAGTGAAAAGCAACTGGAAATGAGTAGCAGGAAATGTGATGCTACCAAGCAGACCAATCACAGTTGTTGCGGTCTGCCTCGCCATGACGCGTGAGTTACATTTTTGGGGAGGTGCGCGTCACCCTACACCTTAGGGTACACATTTGACGCACAAGTATAAAGACGTACAGGTTAGTAGGTGAATTAGTCACATGGGTGCCATTGGGCACTGTGGCTCTGAGGACAGAAGGACCTGTTACTGTGCTGTATCTCTAAATAAAATAAAATAAATGTAGCCTTACCTCCAGAGTAATTTCCCATCGGGTTAACACATAGAGATGTCACCTCATTGGTGACTGGAGTGGCAATATATCATTATCAGCTTGAAGAACCCAAAAGAGTCTCTAGAGTGATGTAATTCAAATAAAGAAATGGTTGCTGTTTTGCTTTGTAACTTCAAGACATTAAACTAAAAGGAACATAGGAGAGCACAAAATGTGGGTCTAACTTTGTGTTTAAGCGAGGCGCACATGTATCATGTGGTAGCGTGATGACATTTGCAATTCACGTATTTTTACATATATCCCATATATACATACATGAGATACTCAACTATTAAACACACAACATTCCTCCCTGCTTAGCTATACAACTCAACAGAGAATTCATCTCAACTATATATACAGTACATTACATATAACTACTACTATATACAGACATCCTCAGCGTGTTAAATTTTAAACTGTCCCATTTAGGGCTAAAGATTTAATTGCTGTGGAGAATTTCTTACTCTCGTGGGATAATGTCTTTCCTGACCGGGGTCACTCTGCTTGACAGTTGAGACTTGTGGCTGCGAAATAATCTCAGGTTCTGGGGCCTCCACTGTGTTTGATAGAGGAGTTGGCTTTGAGACTGCAGAATGTGGTTTGGGCAGCTCTGGACAACTTTTTTGTCCTTCCTTTTCCCTCTTCTAGTTTGTACAGCTTGATCTTGGGAAGTTGCATTTAGTTCACTGGAGCATTCTCTTATTAATCCCGCTATTGCTTCCTTTACGATCTGATCTCTCCTCTTGGTTTCCTCATCCACAATATCATCTGATGATCCTCTGTTTTCGTATCCCCATTGACTCCTTATTTTTGGACTTCCATTCATCCAGCTGAGCTTTGATCTTTGCATCTACTTTTACAAGCAGCTTTGTTGTCTCCCACTTGAAGTTTATGCAGTAACCCTAATGAACACAAAGCCGATTCTGGTTCTTTATACTCACAAAAGCTGAATGCTTGCAACTTTCCTGAAACTCCTTTAATTCTCTTCCATCTTAAAACCAAGCCACATTTCTCAAGTAACTGCCTGATTGACATATCCGAAGCTTTCATTGATATGTTGCCTACAAAAACTGTTGTAGTCAGATCACTGCTTTCATCTTTTTCACAATTCCTTTGAGCAGCATATTCTTTCCTTGGTCCAATATACTTTCCAACCAGAGGCACAGAAGTTGGCACCAACATCTGTTCATCCTCTGGTTCATGGAGTACTGCATGGAGATAGTTTTGTACTTTACTTAGTTCGGTTTCGGTTGACTCTCTTGCAGGGGATGTGGCATGCAAGTAGTGAAATGGTGGATGAGTCTCCAATCAAATGTCAGCCAATCATGTCCCCACAATGACGGTCTTCCTGTTTTTAACACACACAAGCTCAATGTGGCTTGTTGGTTGTTGTATTTCACTGTTACGGATGTCATTGCTACAGGAGTTACCTTTTCTCCAGTATAAGTTCTTGGATGTCTGCAGGCCTCAGTTTAGTATCTTTTAAATGACATTCAAACTCATTTTGTGGAATGACTGAAGCAGCTGAACCAGGGTCCAATTCCATTTTAGTTAATTTGCCATTCACTTCTGGCGTAAGCCTTGTCTGTTGTTACTTGTCACACTGTAAGTCATAAGGCTACACAGTCATGTATCACTCTCATCATTATCAGATACTTCATCATTAGCGCACAGATTAGTGCTCTGTTTGAAACTGCAACATGATGTTTTAGCTTTTACTCTTCCCTGAGCAGTCCATTTATTTTTGTCTGCCTTACATGCTTTTTGTATGTGTCCTACTTTGTTGCATTTTCTGCATGTTTCACCTTTAAACCCGTATTTGTTCGGTGTATGTGAGCCCCTGCCACAATGGTAACACAATTTGTTCAGCCAATCTGATCTTTGTTTAGATACTGCAATTTTGTTCACACTCACTTTCATTCTTAACTACAACTCAATTGTGTCTGTCTGCAGTTTCTATTGAAACAGTGATTTCAACAGCTCTTTCAATTGTAACCTGTGCTTCAGGAAAGAGGCCTTTTTGAATATTTTCTTGTAAGTTTCCACAAACTAAATGATCTTTAAGACCATTAAGCATTATTAAACATAATTAAGACCATTACCAAACTGACAATGATCTGACAATCTCTGCAATTCAGCCACATACCATATTGTGAAATGATTCCTCTTCTTTTTGATTTCACTTACGAAACCTAAAGCGTTCTGCAATCTACAATGACTTCGGTTGTAAGTGTTTCTGCATTATTTTCACAATATCAGCAAAATTCACTTTGAAAGATTTGGTTTGAGCAGTTAAATTTCTAAGCAAACTATATGCCTTTAAACCCAATGCACTTTACAAAATTTGTACTTGTTTCTCATTGGCCCTTGTATTTGATTCAAAATATTGTTAATTAGCTCGGTCTATAAATCCAGTTATCCGTTGTGTAATCAAAAGTGTGTATCTTTCTGATGTAGTCAGCCATTTCTGCTTGTTTATGATTATTATCACCTGATTCATATTCACCTGATTATTATCACACTCACTCGTTATGAAGCTGTGATGTTCCATTTTCTGACTTTGTTTTATAAAGCCCGATTGTGTCTTCTCTTCCAAGAACATGTGCTCTGCCACTTTCCTTTTAAATGCAGAAGTCTGCACGTACAGGGCTGCGCATTTTAGTCGCCATTCCTCGCAGCACTTTTTTAGTTTGAAAGTCTCGCTGCTCTTCAACAGGTCAGTAGCTGTCTGGAGATTGTTTTAAAAACAGCTCTTCATCAATATTACGTTTTTTAACATTAAACTAATTCAAAGGAAGACAGAGGAATTGGGAATGCTGGTCTAACTTTGTGTTTAAGCAAAGTGAGCTTGTATCACATGGTAGCATGATGACGTATGCAATTCATGTATTTTTACACTTAAACAGTAATTAATTTTTAAGCAAACAAGAATACTTATTCAGACAATATATATACAAGATTAATCAAATAATACTGAAATATTAAATACACAACAGTTGCATTTGTTTTTCTTTGTATAACTAAGTGACAGATCAAGGCTGTGTGACTACATTTGTAGGCTAATGAGTCATAATCTTGACTTTGCATGTACTGTTGAGCTACTTATATTAAGGTAACCTCGGAGTGTTGTGGCAATTCACTGCACATATGACAGATATTATTCATTCGTTTTTTTTTCTGGTGAAGTGAAATTTTGAGTGTGTGCCTGACAAGGGTTGCTTGCCATCTGCAGCATATCTTAGACAACGAAAGAAGTTTGCAAACATTCCATAAAATGATGCAAATATCAGCAGATGCTTCTTCTCCGAATCAAGAACAAGAAACACCATAAACACTCACCAATTCAATTATATCTATCACGAGGGAAATAGAATCAAGGAGCATGAGAATGTTGGCAAAGAGGGCTTCATTTTTCTTACAAGCCACAAGAAACAAGACTGCTCACCTGCACCCCACCAGTTTTCAATTTTCCAGAAGGGTGTTTTGTAGGTTGAGCCCAGCAGGATACGTACAGTTACATCAGTGGAAAGCATGGCTGCATTCAATAAATAAACGTAAGTGTCCTGCTAGTGGACATCAGGGTCACTGATATGAAATATTGACTTTGTTTCTCTCTTCACTGATCTGCTGAATGTTTCTGGCACTTATGCTTTCATTTCCTGAATTTCAGTTATGGCTCTTGGTGAATAAACGTTTCAGAGAGCAGTGCCTCGAGTAGGCAGCATCCACTTTTAAGGACCCTCACCACCCGGGACATGCCTCTTCTCATTACTACCATCAGGGAGGGGGTATAGGAGCCTCAATGTTTCAGGAACAGCTTCTTCACTTCTGCTATCAGATTTCCGAACGATCTATGAGCCCTACTCACTACTCTGCTATTTATTTTTATTGTAACTTCTAGTAATATTTTATACCTTGTACAGTAGTGTTGCCACAAAAACAACCAATTTCATGACTAACATCTGTGGTAATAAACTTGATTCTGACTCTGATTCAGCGGTGGGGTCATGAAGTTGCAATAAGTTGTCTTGGCTCTCATTTCAGGCACGTACTGACATGAAGTAGAGGATCAGCACAATTTCCAGGCTCAGGCTCTTACCTCAGATTTCATTTCAGGTGCCATCCCAGGCGAGCAGGAGCTAACCTCTCAATCTTAAAAGGAGAGGGTAGTCTGAAAACTGCCATTAGATATGTACGCCACAGTTCCTAAGAATACATTGGATTGCATGGCGGGAGAGAGAGAGAATTCAAAAGAAGTGAGTGGGATCATTTGGGGCATTCTGCATGCCACAGCTCCCAGGGAGACATTGGATTGTGTGGCGGGAGAGAGAGTTCAAAAGAGGCGAGTGGGATCAGTCGGGACATTCTGAACACTATAGTTTCCAAGGGGACATTCTGCATGCCCCAGTTCCTGAGGAAGCATGGAATTGTGCATAATTAGGCACGTGGGAAAGGCCAATAAAAAGAAGTTTGGTTTAAGCAGAGTGGCCAGTGTTAGAGTGGCCAGTTCAGGGGTTTGGCTCATAGAGGCATCAGCAAGGAAAGGTGAAGACTGTAGGTAGATTCTTTTCATTTAATTTTTCTTTCTTTCTTATTGCACCGTTAGAGCAGTGGGGCTGCCAGCAGGATGAATACTCCTCTTGAGGGGTACAGGAAGGCAGGGAGACCTCCAGTGTCCCTGATATCTGCAACTTCCTTCAGCCATAGCTTCCTTCAGACTGTGTTCAGGAATTCAAGTTGGAACTGGATGAAACTCGGATCAATCAGGAGGCTGAGGGGTTAATCAACAGCAAAAACAAGGAGGTCGTTACACCCAAGGTGCAGGACACAGGTAATTGTTCGGCCATTAGGAAGGAGAAAAAGGATTAGTAACCAGTGCAGAGTACCCCTGAGGCCATTCACCTCAACAATAGGTATACCACTTTGGATGCTGTTGGGGGGTGGCAGTGCAGAATAGCCTAGCAGAGGAAAGACACTGAGGGCACATCTCTGGCACTGAGTCTGGCTCTATGGCTCAGAAAGGAAGGGGAAAGAAAAGCTGAGCTGTAGTGATAATGGATTCATTGGTTAGGGGAAGAGCCAGGAGAATCTGTGGATGAGAATGAGATTCCTGAAAGGTACCAGTGTCAGAGACATCTCAGATCGAATCCACAGCATTCTTAAGTGGGAAGATGAGCAAACAGAGTTCATGGTCCATGTTGGTACCAACAATGTGGGTAGGGGAGTGACAAGGTCCTCCAAAGTGAGTTCAGGGGTTTAGGTGCTAAGTTAAAGGACAGGCCCTCCAGGGTTGTGATCTCATAACTTCTACCCATGCCACGTGCTAGTCAAGCCAGAGACAGGAAGATCATACAGTTCAACACGTGGCTAAGGAGATAGTGCAGGAGGGAGGTGGGACCTTCACAGAAGTGAATGTTTGCAACTGAACTGGAGGAGAACAAATATCCTTGCAGGAAGGCTTGGTAGTTCTGCACGGGTTGGGGGGGGGGTTTAAACTAGAGTTTCAGGGGAATAGAAACCGGAGTGCTGGGGCAGATAGTGGAGTGACTGAGGGGAAGGATGTTGTTAAGTCAGGAACCGAAAGATTGAGCATAGTGGAACTAATGTTCTAGGTTTCGTATGTTTCAATGGAAGGGATATTATAGGGAAAACAGATGAGCTTAGGACATGGACCAGCACGTGAAATTATGACATTATAGCCATTAGTGAGATCTGGTTGTAGGAGGGGTAGGACTGGCATCTCAATGTTCCATGGTCCCATTGTTTTAGATGTGATGGAGCAGGAGAAATTAAAGGGGAAGAGGTCAAAGAACATGTCATGGCAGTCTCAGACAGGACAGACTGGAGAGCTTGTCGAGTGAGGCTTTACAGGTGCAGCTGAGGAATAGGAAAGGGATAACCATGTTAATAGGATTACATTATAGACCACACAATAGTCTGCGGGATTTAGAGGAGTAAATCTATGAGTGAATGAGGCAGGGCAGGAGAACACTTCGCATCTAGTGATTATAATGCCATTTCCAAGATAATTATGGAGGAGGATAGGCCTGGTCCTCAGGCTGAGATTATAAATCGGAGAAAGGCCAATTTTGATAGTATCAGAAAGGATCTGGCAAGTGTTGATTGGGACAGGGTGTTTTCTGGAAAACTTGGCAAGTGGGAGGTCTGTAAAAGTGAAATTTTGAGAGTATAGAGTTTGCATGTTCCTATCAGAATAAAACAAAAGGATAATAGATTTAGGGAACCTTGGTTTTCAAGAGATATTGAGGCTCTGGTTAAGAAAAAGTAGGAGGTGCATAGCTGTTATTGGCAGGAAGGAGCAAATGAAGAACTTGAGGAGTATAAGAAATGCATGGAAACACATAAAGGAAATCAGGAGGGCTAAAAGAAGGCATGATGTTGCTCTAGCAGACTAAGTGAAGGAGAATCCCAAGGGATTCTACAGACATTTATTAAGAGCGAAAGGATAGCTAGTGACAAAATTGGTTCTCAGGAAGATCATGCAGATCATAGTCTTCTTGGGAAAACTATGCATGGAGCCAAAAGAGATGGAGGAGAACTTAAGTGGACTTTTTGCATCTGTCTTTATTCAGGAGATGGACGCAGAGTCTATAGAAGTGAGACAACGCAGCAGTGAGGTCATGGACTCTATACAGATTTCAGGGAAGGAGGTGTTTACCATCTTGAGGCAAATTAGAGAGGATAAATCCCAAGGGCCTGACAAGGTGTTCCCTCGGATCCTGAGGGAGGCAAATGCAGAAACTGCAGGAGCTCGAACAGAGATATTTAAATCATCCTTAGCAACAAGTGAGGTGCTGCAGGATTGAAGGATAGCTAATGTTTTAAAAAGACCCTAAGAATAGGCCAGTGAGCCTGACCTCAGTCGTGGGTAAGTTATTGAAAGGCATTCTAAGGGACTAGATATATAGGTCCGTGGATTAACAGGGACTGATTAACGAAAGTTTACATGGCTTTGTGTGTGGTAGCTCTTTTGTTGGAGTTTTTCAAGGCAGTTACCAAGAAAGTTGAGGAAGGCCTAGTAGTGGATGCTGCCCACATGGATGTTAGCAAGATCTTTGACAAAGTCCCACATGGGAGGTTGGTCAAGAAGGTTCAGTCACTTGAATTTCAAGATGAGGTATTAAATTAGATTAGACATTGTCTCTACAGGAGAAGCCAGAGAGTGGTAGTAGATGGTTGCCTCTCTGACTGGAGGCCTGTAACTAGTTGTGTTCAATAGTGATCAGTGCTGGGTTCCTTGGTGTTTGTCATCTATATCAATGATCTGGATGATAATGTGGTAAACTGGATCAGCAAATTAGCAGGTAACACCAAGATTGGGGGTGTAGAAGACAGCAAAGAGACAATCAAAGTTTGCAGTGGGGTCTGGACCAGCCAGAAAAATAGGCTTAAAAATGGCAGATGGAATTTAATGCTGATAAGTGTGAGTTGTTGCACTTTGGGAAGACAGGGTAGGACTAACAGGAGAGCAGCAGAGTACTGAGGAGTGCAGTAGAACAGAGATAGATCCATAATTACTTGAAAGTGGTGTCATTAGTAGATAGAGTTGTAAAGATGGAACATTATGTTGAAGTTCTATAAGTTGGCAAAGCCTAATTTTGAGTATTGTGTGCAGTTTTAGTCACTTACCTACAGGAAAGATGTCAATAAGATGAAAGAAAGCAAATAATATTTACAAGAATGTTGCCAGGACCGGAGGACATGAGTTAAAGGGAAAAGATAAACAGGTCAGGACTTTATTCCTTGGAGTGTAGAAGAATGAGGGGAGATTTGATAGAAGTATACAAAATTATGAGTGATATGCATAGGGTAAATGCAAGGAAGCTTTGTCCACTGGGGTTGGGTGAGACTAGAGTCAGATGTCATTGGTTAAGGGTGAAAGGTGAAATGTTTAAAGGGAACATGGGGGAGGGGGATTTCTTCACTCAGAGGGTGGTGAGAGTGCAGAATGAGCTGCAGTGGAAGTAGTGGGTGTGGATTTGATTTCAACATTTAAGAGAAATTCAGATAGGTACATGGATGGGAGAGATATAGAGGGCTATGGTTCGGGTACAGGTTAATGGGACTTGTTTCTGTGCCACAGCATTCTATGACTCTGTGACTTGAATGTATAGTGTATATGCACCAATATTAAACCAGGAATGTGAAACTATAGGTGGAAGAACCCTCAAGTTATTTGCACTGTAAAAAAAATTCAAGTAGATTTTTACAATACTGAAGCTTTGTGATGGAATGAATATGATCATCAACTTAAAGTCTTTAAACAGAGGGAGAGGTGGAACGAACACAATTACGTTAGAGAAAAGCATACATGCTTTGCACCTGAACATTTAATTATCTTTTTTATTTTTGTGCTTTGTAACATATGCCTGTGAAAGCACTTTAAGCATGTAACCCTCACACTGGGCTCCGATGTGAACTTGGCTCAACTGCTACTGTAACTCTGCTAACAGCCCACACAACTCAGCGGTGAGAAGGCTGCCTTTCATAAACAATATACGTCTAGGGTCAGTGTGATTTGCGGTTCAACCAAACAGGAAAGCTGGGATGCTTCGATTAATGGAATCTCAGTTTGAGTGAATGCTGTGTAAATACTGTCCATACAGAATTACTGGTCGCCAAGAAATAACAAATCATACACCAGAATAAAATTGTAAAGAAGGAATATCTATCAACTTCAGCTTTATCAAACAGCTATTAAGAGAAAGAAAAGAAAGAGGAAAAAAAGTAAAAGGGCCCATTACAGTTAGACCAGTGTAAATGTGCACATGACCGCTGGAACTCATTTCTTCAAAAAGCTAAGTATAAACATTACTCATGGCACTGAATGCTCATCACCGATCACCAGTAGAGCTTCCCATCTTGGATTGCTTCATCTCACGAAGCAGTCCTTGCAATTGCGTCTTTACCTCAGATTGAATCCTATAGGCATCTCTGCCTATCTTCTCTTTACCACATCTCCCACCAAAAGACCAAGAACCCCGTCCCTGTCTGTCACAAAACTCTCTCTGCCCAGCTCTCTCTAGAACCTCCTCCTGATCCCACCATCCTGATTGGCTGACACAACATTCCTAAGTTGAACAACATGGCCCCTTATACTTAGCCAAAACCAAAACATTCTACGAACAGGACACACTTCTACAGAAGACTACTAAAATGAAATACCTCACAGCATAGCAGTAGAAATCTTAACCAGGGCAGTACAGGTGAATATTAGAGAGTGAATTTTCAAACATGCACTTGTCATTACTTTGAAGAAAGGACTAAAATATAATTCATCACACTATTACATGGTATCCAGAACTGTTTTGACATAGTTGATGAAAGGGTGAAACTGTTATCAACCTTGTTGTGAAATCTGATTGCTTATAATTGATTGATCATGTTAGTAAAAGTTATAGTTATGATGACCTTACTTTATCATAACAAATACTAGAACGTTGTTTAAGATGTTCATTTTATTTTAAGTAACGTTCAACATGGGTACTATCAGTCATGAATGGGTTACTTTTTACCATAGTTACAGAACAGTACAATTCATACAAGGACCAGTGTTTATTGACAGGAAGCAACTGTTCAGCTGGTTAACTTGTATCATTCGTGACTTGATATTGAACAACCGTTTATCATCAGGAGATGGCAATGCACTCTGGTAAGGTGGAAGATGTCTCTGTAAGCGATGCTGCTACTTCTACTACTATTAAACCTACCGAGTGCAGCTTTACTCAGGCATTGTCACTGTGACTGCTTTCAGGTTTTTTGTATATTCTCAGTTTGGCAGTGGTTACACAAGAAGCCATCAGTTTGTAAATACTCCAGTTAAGTTATATCAGACAGCAACACTACAAAACTAAGTGTTCACTTCTGCAACAAAGATTGTCCACATGATTTAATGCACAGAAGAAGAGAACTAGCAAAATTGAGATAAAGTACAAAGGCAATGTAAGGTGACAAGGCTATATGTTTAATGTACTTAATTTATCATCTTAGTTTTCATCTGTTATTCTCCTGACCTTTTTAGACCGAAGAGAAATTAGAATCAGTAATTGAACGCAAACACAAGGAATTCTGCAGATGCTGGAAATGCAAGCAACACACATCAAAGTTGCTGGTGAACGCAGCAGGCCAGGCACCATCTCTAGGAAGAGGTGCAGTCGACATTTCAGGCCGAGACTCTTCGTCAGGACTAACTGAAGGAAGAGCTAGTAAGAGATTTGAAAGTGGGAGGGGGAGGGGGAGATCCAAAATGATAGGAGAAGACAGGAGGGGAAGGGATGGAGCCAAGAGCTGGACAGGTGATTGGCAAAAGGGATATGAGAGGATCATGGGACAGGAGGCCCAGGGAGCAGGAGAAGGGGGAGGGGGGAAAAACCCAGAGGATGGGCAAGGGGTATAGTCAGAGGGACAGAGGGAGAAAAAGGAGAGAGAGAGAAAGAATGTGTGTATATAAATAAATAACGGATGGGGTACGAGGGAGACGTGGGGCATTAGCAGAAGTTAGAGAAGTCGATGTTCATGCCATCAGGTTGGAGGCTACCCAGACGGAATATAAGGTGCTGTTCCTCCAACCTGAGTGTGGCTTCATCTTTACAGTAGAGGAGGCCATGGATAGACATATCAGAATGGGAATGGGATGTGGAATTAAAATGTGTGGCCACTGAGAGATCCTGCTTTCTCTGGCAGACAGAGCATAGGTTTTCAGCAAAATGATCTCCCAGTCTGCGTCGGGTCTCGCCAATATATAAAAGGCCACATCGGGAGCACTGGACACAGTATATCACCCCAGCCGGCTCACAGGTGAAGTGTCGCCTCACCTGGAAGGACTGTCTGGGGCCCTGAATGGTGGTAAGGAAGGAATCAGTAATTGAACTAATTTTCATATAAAATTGAAAACATTTGGAAACAATCTGGAAAAGTGTGAAGTGGTACACTTTGGAAGGTCGCGCTTCAAGGCAGAGTACAAGGATAATAGTGGAATTCATAGCAGTGTAACGGAACAGGCCGATCTTGGGAGTTCACATCCATAGATCCCACACCTTCCCACACAAGTTGATACGGTTGTTAAGAGGGCATATAGCTGTTGGCCTTCATTAATCAGAGGATTAAGTTCAAGAGCATGAGGTAATGCTGCAGCTCTATAAAACTCTGGTTAGACCACACTTGGAGTATTGTGTTCAATCTGTTCTCCTCATTACTGGAAGAATGTGGAAACTTTAGAGAGGGTGCAAAGGAGATCCTTTCAAAGGACGATGAGAGGTAACCTGATAGAACCTCATAAGATGATAAGCAGCATTGGTAGAGTCCAGCACCTTTTTCCCAGTGTGGACATCACTAATACAACAGGATGTAATTTTAAGGTGATTAGGGAAAGGTACAGGGGGAATCTCAGAGGTAGGTTTATACACAGGGCTTGGTGGGTGTGTGAAACACCCTGCCGGGGTGGTGGTCTAGGCAAATATATTAGAAACATTTAAGGCACTCATAGGTAGACTATGGAGGGCTATGTGGGAGGAAAGTGTTAGATTGCTCTTGGAGTAGGTTAGGTTAAAAGGTTCGCACAACATCACGGGCTGAAGTGCCTGTACTGCTCTCTGTTCCAATCAGCAAGAATGGCAACATCTTTGAGGAGAGAAACTGAGGTAACACTGGTGACTTCTGATGAAGATGCAAATTAAAAGTCAGAGACCTGAAACACCAACTCTGTTTCTCTCTTCGCAGGTGCTGCCTAACCTGCTGAGTATTTTCAGTACTTTATTTCAGATTTCTAGCATCTACAGCTTCCTACTTCTTTGGTGTAAATCTACACTGAATAGTCTCCTACTGTGATTACATTGTCCAATTAACCCAGGTCCACCACAGCCGTTGAGCTCTGTGCTGACTGTATGTTGGATGATGGATGCTGTAGCTTGTGGTGGACGGGATGGGACATTTATTGGTTATCATCTCAGTGGGGGACCAATGTTGCAAGTGTCAGCAGCAGTTTAACTAGGCAGCTGCTACCTTTTAATGGGGTTGAATTGTGACTGCAGAAGTTGTTGATGTCATTCCCATCTGGAAAATACCGGCACGGCATGGAAAAGTTGGAGATTTTATCAACCATGTCCATCACTGATATAAACATTTTATCCCAGATTTATTAAATTAAACTTGAACACAATTGAGGAGGACTCAGACTCACTTCTCTGCATCAATATTCTGGGCTAATGGGCAGTAAGCTTTCTGCTTTTCTGATGTAAATTGTGCTTGGAACAGGTGACCTGGCATGAGGATATGTCTGCCTATACCAGGTGGCAGCTGCTGTCTGCTATCTTATCCTGAAAGCAGGATGAAATGCATCATTGGATGCTAGGCTTTGTAACTGAAAGGTGAACAGCAATGAGCATGTGGTAGACTTGTAGCAGGTCTAACTGTGAGATGGTTTGGCAAATCAATCATGCTAGAATTCTATGATGTACAAATTAGACTACAGTTAGAATACCATGCACAGTAATAGTTACCACACTTCAAGAAGAAAATGATAAAATTTGAGAAAGGCAAAGGAAATTAACAAATCCTATAAATTGTCAGTGCTAAAGTACTTCGGATATGAGGAGTTGTTTACTGGACAGGAGCTGTTTTCTCTGGGACAACCGAGAATGTGGTAGATCTTAGTGAGAAAGAAGAGAGTTATCAATAGCCTAGATAAAAAGAGCAGGCAGAACTTAGTTCCCGTAGGAGACTGTACAAGAGACATGAATTAAATTAACTGGTGGAAGAATTAAAGAGGAGTTTTCTAATTCTTTAAGTCCTAGAGTGGGTCTGGGTCTCATTAGCTGAAAGTGAGGTGGAGCTAAGACTCTCACCACATTTCAGAAGTACTTGGATGAACACTTTGATGAACCATGGCTACACTAAGGCTACAGACCTGGAGCCTGGAAATGGGATTAATTTAAAATCCACTTTTAACCATCATGGACATAATTGGCCAGATAGCATCTTCTGTGCTTCCATAATGTTGACGGCACCCATGGACAGATCCAAGCAACACACACAAAATGCTGGAGGAACTCAGCAGGCCAGGCAGCATCTATGGAAAAGAGCAGAGTTGATGCTTTGGGCCAAGACCCTTTCCAGCATCTGCAGATTTTCTCTTGTCGAGATCTGAGGAACATGAAAGTTAAATTGTAAATAAAACACAGATAAAATACAGTTTAAATGAGTTAATGATGAACAGACAGTATACTGGTAATTCTCGACAGATCAGATGCTAAAATCTTCCTTTGTTAATACTAGAACAAGATCATCACTTTCGATATCAGGGGCATCTCTGGAATGATGAAAATATCTTGAGAAAGTTTCTAAATTGCTGCCATTCATAGACAAGTTAATTTATTTACACTATCATACTCATTTCGGAAAACAATAGCAAGGCTATAGAGCACTTTTCAATTTTCAATCAATCTCCTATGCCACCAGGTACTTAGAAGATTCAGAAATTCTATTGATTTGAAATGAAAGAGAAGAGTGGTAGCTCGTGTTGGCTGTTCGTTTGTAGCTTGGAGATTAGGTCGCATATGTTTTATCACCAGTTGATGTGACATTATCAATTGCAAACTGATTCCATTATTTAATTACAACTTGGAATAAATGTCACTTTTACCAAGTAACAGCCCAATAGATACTGGGGATCCAGAGAGATGGCATCTGTTTCCCACAAAGGGATCATAGTCCTTTCTTTCAAATATGCCCTAAATCAGCTCAAATCAGAGAAGCCAGCTGAAATAACAGAGTCTTCAAAAAAATTAAAGAAAGATATTTTCTTTGGCAATGAAATAACCAAGCCACTTCTATACTTATGTAAGAATTGATGGATTCTGAAGTGTCGCCATCTTTTTTTAGGATCAAAACCAAATAAGAGCTAGTTAAATTTTGGAATGGATTGTGTTGTCACTAGCAATGGTTTCTTTTCTAATGAAATGTCTCTCATGGCTCAATACAAACATATCAATAGACTATTTGTTTATGGCTCCTCCAGTGACTGCAACAAATGTGCCAATTTTTTTTTAATAAATATGCCAAATTGGCACTTATGTACTGTACAATTGGAAGCTACCCCTTACAAATTAAATATTAAACCTGATCCCGCCTACCTTCATACTGTTAAAAAAGGGGTATCTGAGGATAGCGTTAGTGGGAGATCTTAATTTTCTGGTATTGACTGAGCCACCCAGTGTGCAAAGGGCCTGGATAGAGCAGTATTTTTGTGGTGCATCCAAGACAGTTTCCTCGTGAAATATTTAGAGGAAGCTATTCGGAAAGGAGGAATACTGGACCTGTTCTGACGAGCAAGGCAGGCAGGTTACTGAAATGGTAGATGGGGAGCACTATTAGCCCTATTAGGGGGCATAGTTTTAAGGTGCTTGGCAATAGGTACTGAGGGGATGTCATGGGTACGTTTTTCACACAGAGAGTGGTGGGTACATGGAATGCACTGCTAGCGGCAGTGGTGGAAGTGGATACAATAAGAGCCCCTTAGATAGGCACATGAAGCTTAGAGAACTAGAGGGCTATGCGCTAGGGAAATCCTGGGCAGTTTCTAGAGTAGGTTACCTGGTCAGCACAACATTGTGGGCCGAAGGGCCTGTAATGTACTATAAATTTCTATGTTCTATGTTCTATGTTCTACTAGTCTTAAAATAGTTATGGAAAAAACAGGTTAAATTGCTGAACAGGAGGAGAGCCAACTTTGAGGGCATTAGATAGGATCTTTCTCGGGTTGACAAAGGAACATTAGGTAAATGGCAAGCTTTTAAAAGGGTCATATGAAGAGTCCAGGGGAAGCACGTTCCTGTTAGGATGAAAGAGAGGCAAAGTTCAGGGAAGCACAAACATGAGAAAAGCAGCACACACAAAATGGTGGAGGAACTCAGGTGGCATCTAAGGAAAAGAGTAAAAAGTCGATATTTTGGGCCGAGGCTCTTCATCAGAACTGGAAAAAAAAAGATGAGAAGTCAGAGTAAGAAGGTGGAGGAAGGGGAGGAAGAAGTACAAGGTGGCAGGTGATAGGTGAAACTGGGAGAGGGGACAGGTGAAGTAAAGAGCTGAGAGGTTGATGAAAGAGATAAAGTGTTGGAGGAGCGGAATCTAATAGGAGAAGGTAGAAGACCATGGAAGAAAGGGAAGGAGGAGCACCAGAGGCACAAGGTGGGCTAGTAAGGGGATAAGGTGAGAGAGGGAGACAGGAATGAAGAACGGTGAAGGAGAGGAGAGGATCAATTACTGGAAGTTCAAGAAATCGATGTTCATGTCATCGAGTTGGAGGCTACCCACACGGGATACAAGGCGTTGCTCCTCCAACCTGAGTGTGGCCTCATCACAGCGGTAGAGGAGGCCATGGACTGACATGTCGGACTGGGAATGGGAAGTAGAATTGAAATAGTTTTGAAAGTTCAGGGAACTCGGGCTGTTGAGAGATATTGAGGGTCTGGTAAGGAAGAAGAAAGAAGTGTACATCACATTTAGGCAACTGGGTATGAATGAATCCCTCAATGAACATAAAATGTTTAAGATGGACTTAGGAGAGAAATCAGAAGGGAAAAATCAGGGTATGAGAGATTTAAGTATAATTCCAAGAGGTTGTTCAGCTACATTAACAGCAAAAGGCTGATGTGGGTGGGAGAGACTAAGTCCTCTTAAAAACCATCAGAGCCATCTATGTGTGCAGCCACAAGAAGTGGCTGAGGATGTTAATGTCCATTTCTCCTCTGTGTTACTAAGAGTATATCATGGACACCAGAGAGGTAGGGTAATAAGTAGTGAGGTTTCAGATCATTGGCATATACAAGGAAGAAAATATTTGCAATTTGAAGCACAATAAGTTTGGCAAACTCCCAGGGCCTGACCAAGTGAATTCCTGGACCTTATAGAAAAACAGGGAAGAAATCATAGAGGACTTTGTATAGAACATAGAACATAGAATAGTACAGCACAGTACAGGACCTTCGGCCCACAATGTTGTGCTGACCCTTAAACCCTGCCTCCCATATAACACCCTCCCACCTTAAATTTCTTCATATACCTGTCTAGTAGTCTCTTAAATTTCACTAGTGTATCTGCCTCCACCACTGACTGAGGCAGTGCATTCCACACACCAACCACTCTCTGAGTAAAAAACCTTCCTCTAATATCCCCCTTGAACTTCCCATCCCTTACCTTAAAGCCATGTCCTCTTGTATTGAGCAGTGGTGCCCTGGGGAAGAGGCGCTGGCTATCCACTCTATCTATGCCTCTTAATATCTTGTATACTGTACCTCCATCATGTCTCCTCTCATCCTCCTTTTCTGCACAGAATAAAGCCCTAGCTTCCATAATCTCTGATCATAATGCATTCTCTCTAAGACAGGCAGCATCCTGGTAAATCTCTTCTGTACCCTTTCCAATGCTTCCACATCCTTCCTATAGTGAGGTGACCAGAAATGGACACAGTACTCCAAGTGTGGCCTAACCAGAGTTTGAAAAGCTGCATCATTACCCAGCGACTCTTAAACTCTATCCTTCGACTTATGAAAGCTAACACCCCATAAGCTTTCTTAACTACCCTATCTACCTGTGAGGCAACTTTCAGAGATCTGTGGACATGTACCCCCAGATCCCTCTGCTCCTCCACACTTCCAAGTATCCTGCCTTTTACTTTGTACTCTGCCTTGGAGTTTGTCCTTCCAAAGTGTACCACCTCACACTTCTCCGGGTTGAACTCCATCTGCCACTCCTCAGCCCACTTCTGCATCCTATCAATGTCTCTCTGCAATCTTTGACAATCCTCTACACTATCCACAACACCACCAGCCTTTGTGTCGTCTGCAAACTTGCCAGCCCACCCTTCTACCCCCACATCCAGGTCGTTAATAAAAATCACGAAAAGTAGAAGTCCCAGAACTGATCCTTGTGGGACACCACTAGTCCCAACCCTCCAATCCAAATGTACTCCTTCCACCATGACCCTCTGCCTTCTGCAGGCAAGCCAATTCTGAATCCACCTGGCCAAACTTCCTTGGATCCCATGCCTTCTGACTTTCTGTATAAGCCTACCGTGTGGAACCTTGTCAAATGCCTTATTAAAATCCATGTAGATCACATCCACTGCACTACCTTTATCTATATGCCTGGTCACCTCCTCAGAGAACTCTATCAGACTTGTTAGACACAACCTGCCCTTCACAAAGCCATGCTGACTGTCCCTGATCAGACCATAATTCTCTAAATGCCCATGGATCCTACCTCTAAGAATCTTTTCCAACAGTTTTCCCACCACCGACGTAAGGCTCACTGTTCTATAATTACCCGAACTATCCCTACTACCTTTTTTGAACAAGGGGACAACATTCGCCTCCCTCCAATCCTCCGGTAGCATTCCCATGGACAACAAGGACATACAGATCCTAGCCAGAGGCTCAGCAATCTCTTCCCTCACCTCATGGAGCAGCCTGGGGAATATTCCATCAGGCCCCGGGAACTTAACTGTCCTAATGTATTTTAACAATTCCAACACCTCCTCTTCCTTAATATCAACATGCTCCAGAACATCAACCACACTCATATTTGTCCTCACTGTCAACAAGTTCCTTCTCACTGGTGAATACCGAAGAGAAGTATTCATTGAGGACCTTGCTCATGTCCACAGCCTCCAGGAACATCTTCTTTATCTCTAATCGGTCCTATCTTCACTCCTGTCATCCTTTTGTTCATCACATAATTGAAGAATGCCTTGGGGTTTTCCTTTACCCTACTCGCCAAGGCCTTCTCATGCCCCCTTCTTGCTCTTCTCAGCCCCTTCTTAAGCTCCTTTCTTGCTACCCTATATTCCTCAATAGACCCAGCTGATCCTTGCTGCCTAAACCTCATGTATGCTGCCTTCTTCCACTTGACTAGATTCTCCACCTCACTTGTCACCCATGGTTCCTTCACCCTACCATTCTTTATCTTCCTCACCAGGACAAATTTATCCCTAACATCCTGCAAGAGATCCCTGAACATCAACCACATGTCCATAGTACATTTCCCTGCAAAAACATCATCCCAATTCACACCCACAAGTTCTAGCCTTATAGCCTCATAATTTGCCCTTCCCCAATAAAAAAATTTCCTGTCCTCTCTGATTCTATCCTTTTCCATGATAATACTAAAGGCCAGGGAGTGGTGGTCACTGTCCCCCAGATGCTCACCCACTGAGAGGTCTGTGACCTGACCCGGTTCATTACCTAATACTAGATCTAGTATGGCATTCCCCCTGTTGGTCTGTCAACATACTGTGACAGGAACCCGTCCTGGACGCACTTAACAAACTCTGCCCCATCTAAACCATTGCAACTAATTAGGTGCCAATCAATATTAGGAAAGTTAAAATTACCCATGATAACAACCCTGCTATTTTTGCACCTTTCCAAAATCTGCCTCCCAATCTGCTCCTCAATATCTCTGCTGCTACCAGAGGGCCTATAGAATACCCCCAATAGAGTAACTGCTCCCTTCCTGTTCCTGACTTCTACCCATACTGACTCAAAAGAGTGATCCTGCTACATTACCCACCCTTTCTGTAGCTGTAATAGTATCCCTGACCAGTAATGCCACCCCTCCTCCCCTCTCCCCCCCCCCATCCCTTTTAAAGCACTGAAATCCAGGAATATTGAGAATGCATTCCTGCTCTGGTGTCAGCCAAGTCTCTGTAATGGCCACTACATCATAATTCCATGTACGTATCCAAGCTCTCAGTTCATCACCTTTGTTCCTGATGCACCTTGCATTGAAGTACATGCACTTTAGCCCTTCTACCTTACTGTCTTTACACCCTTTATTCTGCTTCCCTTTCCTCAAAACCTCTCTATATATTAAATCTGGCTTTATTCCATGCACTATACTTGCAGTTCTCGCATGACCTTTATCCTCCTCCACCTCACTATCTGCTCTAACACTGTGGTTCCGCTCCTCCTGCAGATCTAGTTTAAACCCCCTGGAGCAGCACTAGCAAACCTTCCCACAAGGATGTTAGTCCCCCTCCAGTTCAGGATAGTATGGATAGTCACTTCATTGTTCGCCACTGATGAAGTTCCAGAAGACAAACCTGCAGGTTGTATGTGGCATACATACTTTGACAATAAATGTACATTGACTTTGACTGGAAGGTGGCTAAAGCTGCCCATTTCTCAAGAAGGGTAGCAAGGACAGGCCGAGTAACTACAGGCCCATGAGCTTAATTTCATTTGTAGGGAATTCTGAGGGACAAGATCTACTATCTTGATTCCAATTCTGTTCCTGGATAATCAGCATGGTTTTGGGCATAGTAGGTTATGTCTGGTAAACTTTTGCACTTTTTTAAAGAGGTAACTAAAGGAGTAGATGAAGGTAGAGCAGTGGAAGTTGTTTATATGTATTTTAGTAGGCTTTCGACAAGGCCGCTTATAGCAGACTGATAGAACCATAGAACCATAGAAACTACAGCCCAGAAACAGGCCCTTTGGCCCTTCTTGGCTGTGCCAAACCATTTTCTGCCTAGTCCCACTGACCTGCACACAGACCATATCCCTCCATACACCTCCCATCCATGTATCTGTCCAATTTATTCTTAAATGTTAAAAAAGAACCCGCATTTACCACCTCGTCTGGCAGCTCATTCCATACTCCCACCACTCCCTGTGTGAAGAAGCCCCCCCTAATCTTCCCTTTAAACTTTTCCCCCCTCACCCTTAACCCATGTCCTCTGGTTTTTTTCTCCCCTTGCCTCAGTGGAAAAAGCCTGCTTGCATTCACTCAATCTATACCCATCATAATTTTATATACCCCTATCAAATCTCCCCTCATTCTTCTACGCTCCAGGGAATAAAGTCCTAAACTATTCAACCTTTCTCTGTAACTGAGTTTCTCAAGTCCCGGCAACATCCTTGTAAACCTTCTCTGCACTCTTTCAACCTTATTTATATCCTTCCTGTAATTTGGTGACCAAAACTGAACACAATACTCCAGATTCGGCCTCACCAATGCCTTATACAACCTCATCATAAATCTGGAAAGTTAGTTTGCATGAGATACAGGGGAAGCGAACAAGATAGGTTCAGAATTGGCTTGATAATAGGAGGTAGAGGGTAATGGATGAAGGTTAATTCTCTGAATGAAAGCCTGTGACTAGTGGTTCCCCGAGGGTCAGTGTTGCGGCCTCTGTTATTCATTATTTATGAAAATAATTTGGAAATGAACGTACATGGCTTGTTAGCAAGGTTGCTGATGATACCGTAATTAGGGAGTCTTGCTGCTAGTGAAACAAGTTACAATGAATTGCAAAGAGATCATGATCAGATCGGAAGATGGGCTGAGGAATGGCAAATGGATTTCAACTCACATAAGTTGAAGTGATGCATTTTGGACAGGCAATCCAGGGTAGAGCTGATACAGTGAATGGCAGAGCACTGATGAGTGTAGTGGAACAGAGTGTAGCTCACTCAAAGCAGCTGAACAAGTAGACAGGGTGGGGAAGAAGTATGCTGGATTTGAACAATTAGGGCATCGAGTTTAGAAGTAGGGATATTACACCGTGGTTATATAAGTCACTGGTGAGGCTGCACTTGGAGTATTGTGTAGTTTCAGTCACCCTGTTACAGGAAAGGCATTATCAAGCCGGGGTTGGCGAAAAAGATATTTATGAGGATGCTGCCTGAACTTGAGAGCCTGAGTTATAGGAAGAGGTTGCCCTTGAACTGAAAAGCTTACAAAATGTAGTGGCTACAGCCCAGTCCATCATGGGTAAAACCCTCTCACCATCGAGCACATCGACGTGGAGCGCTGTCGCAGGAGAGCAGCATCCAATCATCGGAGACCCCCGCCATCCAGGCCTTGCATTCTTCTTGCTACTGGCATCAAGGAGGAGGTACAGGAGCCTCAGGATCCACACCACTAGGTTCAGGAACAGTTATTACCCTGTAGTTATCAAGCTCTTGAACCAGAGCAATAAGTTTATGCAACTTCACTCACTCACTCACTCACTCCAAAACTGAATTGTCCCATAACCTATGGACTCACTTTCAAAGAACTTTCATCTCATGTTCTCGATATTTATTGCTTATTTATTTACTATTATTAATTTGTTTGTATTTTTTGTTGTTGTTTCTTTGCCGTTTCTGTGATTGCCCACAAGAAAATTATTTCAGGGTTGTATATGGTCACATATATGTACTTGAGAATAAATTTACTTTGAAATTTGTTCTTTTGAGCTGCATATTCCTGGGACATAGGAGAATTAGGGGTGACCTCGTAGAAGTTTATCAAACTATAAGGGATATGGATAAAGTAAATGGTCATGGTATTTTCTTCAGGGTTGGGGCATCCAAATAGAAGGCACAGATACAAGCTAAGAGTGCAGAGATTAAAATGAGGCCTAAGAGGCAACTTTTAACACAAAAGCCTCCGTAGTATCCAAGACATCTTCAAGGAGTGGTGCCTTAGGAAACCAACGTCTATCGATAGGGACTCCCAACATCCAAAACGTGCCCCTCGCATTGTTATCGTCAGGAAAGAGGTTGCTGTTGTCGTTATTCAGTCGTTAAGTCGAGACTGGATATTTCTGACCTCACGGACTCCTGTATACTAAGCCTTCTTGTTGGGAACTGCCTCTCTAAGATTCCCCAAGGTCATACACATTGTCTGAGTAATATTATCTATTCATCATAGCCTCTGTCATCTTCTCCTCCTTTTACCTTCTGTTTTGCCTAATATGAGAGTCTTCTCCAAGGAATTCTGTCTTCTCATGATGTGGCCAAAATATTTGGGCTTTAGTCTCATAATCTCATAATTTGAGCTTTTGCCTCTAGTGAGCAGCCTGACTGTATTTCTTCAAGTATTGACTTGTTGGATCTTCATGTTGTCCAACCAACTCTTAACATTTTCCTCTAGTATCCACGTTCAAAGGCATTGATTCTTTTGTATTCAGCCACACTAATAGTCCAGCTCTCACAGCCATACATCACAACTGGAAATACTATAGACTTGACTGTACGGATCTTCATAGACAATGTTACGTCTCTGCTCCTCAGTCTTTTATTTAAATTTGCCATTGCTGCTCTCCCCAGAAGTAAACACCATTTAATTTCGTGGCTGCAGTAAACTTCTATAGAAATCTTTGAACTAAGGAAAACAAAATCCATCACTGCTTCCATTTCCTTTCCACTTATTACCACGGAGCTAGTAGGGCTGGTCAAGATAATCTTGGTTTTCTTAATATTGAGTAACAAGCCAGCTTCTGCACTTTCTTCTTTCACTTTGATTAGAAGCTTCCTCAGACCCTCCTCATTTTCATCCATTAGAATAGTACCATCTGCATATCTGAGGTTGTAAATAGTTCATCTGGCAGTTTTGATTCCAACATTTGAGTCCTCTGGACCAGCATTCCTCATGATGTGTTCAGCATATAGATTAAATAAGTAGGGTGACAGTATGCAATCTTGTCGTATTCCCTTCCCAATCTTGAACCGGTTTGTTGTTCCGTGCTCAGTTCTATCTGTTGCTTCTTGATCTTTGTACAAGCTTCTCATAAGGCAGATCAGATGTCCAGGTATCCCCAGTTCTTTAAGGATTTGCCATAGCTTATTATAGTCCACACTGTCAAAGGTTTTAGAGTAGTCAACAAAACATAGACAAATACTTCACTGGATTGCCTCCATCATCCAGCGTAGGTTAGCAATTTGGTCTCTGGTGTCCCTGCCTCTTCTAAAACAACTTGTACATCTGGCAGTTCTCATTCCATATATTGCTGGAGTCTTGCTTGCATGATCTTTAGCATTAGGAAAGAGGTACAGAAGCCTGAAGGCACACACTCAGTGATTCAGGGGCAGCTTCTTCCCCTCTGCCATCTGACTTCTAAATGGACATTGAACCCGTGAATGATAGCTCCTTACTTTTTTTATTTCTGCTTTTTTGCACTACTTATTTCAATTTAACTATTTAACAGACATAAATATTTTTCTCTATATTTATTTATCATGTGTTTCATTGCACTGCTGCCTTAAAGTTAATAAATTTCACAATACATGCCGGTGATATTAAACCTGATTCTGAGAGGGTGGTGAGTACTTGGAATGACTGCCAGAGGAAATGGTCGAGTGAAGTATAATTGCAACATTTTAGAGGTATTTGGGGAGGTACATGGAAGAGAGGTGCTTGGAGAATTATAGGCCAAACACGAGCAACTGCGGCTAGCAAGGAAGCTGCTGTGGTCAGCATGAACCCATTGGCTTAAGGCCTTTTTCCATGCTGTATTACCCTATGGCTCTAAAGTAAAGGATTTCACTGTTCGGAGAAGTACATGGAAGTTCCCCCCCCCCCCCCCCCGTGTTCCTGGCAGCTTTTACCTCTCAATCAAACTACTGAACATTGGATTATCTGGTCTCTGATCTCATTGTCGTTTGTGGAGCCTTTATGTATTTCTGTGAAGTTTACCAGTGACATTTCAGAAAATATTTCAAGTTCTTAGGAAAATGTTATGGTCTGGAAGGGTGTTTTATAATTTCACATTCTTTCACTCTTTCTTGTAAAAGCTTAAGTGGTTGTAAGCAGCTTACTAATTAACGTCACCGGACATCGAATTAAATAGGAAAACAGTCTACTTACTTTGGTATAAAATGGACTTCTAAGGAATATTTTTTTTTATGAATTCACCTTCCTGCTGAGCAAAGCTCCATGCAGACTGTGCAAATTTGTAAAGTTGCCTCTTTGATGTCTAGTTTATTTTTAAGCATTTAGAATGCCTCATTCAGATTTTGTACTGTTTGATCCAAAACCATCGGAGGAAGAACAACTCTGAATCCCACAAGTAAATAAAATCCCGCATTCCACTGGGATTCTGACGTATTCCGTGGATCGGTATCAGAGTGAAAGCAGAAGAACAGTTCAAATAAACGTTGGAGATCAAAACTGCCAGTTTTTCTGATTTTTCATGATTGTTTTCAGAACTCATTCTGAATAGACTATGAAATACTCACATAAGTCCCATGAAGTAGTGGAGTAAATTCCCTGAGATTACAAATTAATTTCTGTGAATGTCATGAACAGTAAGCGGCTGTTCGAATTTCTAAAGCTAGCTTTTGAGAATTAAATGTTTCTGCAACATTTTTTCCAACATTCTTCCTTTATATTATGCCTAATGTATTTGAACAATTGTAAATTATATCAGGAGAAGAGGACTACATTACATTGTGCTGGGTCTATTCCATTCTACAGCAGTTGGCCTTACTATTGCACTGCCGGGGGACTAGAAGCAGATACCAACTTTCTAAAAACTGCTAGAAAATTGGAAGATTTTGGTTGACATGGTAATGCCTCCTCAGCAAATATACAGTGTTAGAAAGGCAAATAAAATAACGAACAAAGAAGAATATTGCTGTGAGAATACGCTGACAAAAAGGAGGCAGCAATGGCTTATTTATTGATTTATTGAGATAGAGTGCAAAGTAGACCCTTCCAGCCCATTGAGCCTTATGCCCACCAATCTCCTGATTTAAAGTTAGTTAAAATTAAAGTCTGTCCCGAGCCTTATAGGCTCATCAGGCCGGTGCTTATGCGGGTTTCCATGGCATGAAGTGACTCCACCCTCCCCCAGATAGGATGCCAGTCTATTGTGATGTTAACCCCCAGCATCACGATACCCATTTTCAGCTGGGTGGACTGGAGCAATGTGTGGTTAAGTGCCTTGCTCAAGGACACAGCACGCTGCCTCGGCTGGGGCTCGAACTCACGACGCCCTAACCACTTGGCCATGCACCAAAATCTCCTGATTTAATCCTCCCCTAATGATGGGACTATTTACTATGACCAATTAACCTACCAACTGGTATGACCTGCGCCAGCAGGAGGAAACCAGAGAACCCGGAGGAAACCCACGTGGTCACAGGAAGAATGTAAAAACTCCTTGCAGCCAGCAGTGGTTATTGAAGCCTGTACTATAAGGAGTTGTGCTAACCACTACACTACTGTGCAGCTGAAGCTACATTTCAGGACTGAGTATTCGGAAATAGGAGGAGCAATTGTTCCTGAATTTTGTATTGGACAGTTCGAACAGTCCATGAGATTCAGGGTAATGGCTGTCATTAGCCAGAGAAAGTGGCTCACCTGAGGACTGGGAGAAATTCAGAGTTCAGCAGAGGAGGACAAAGGGCTTAATTAGGAAGGGGAAAAAAGATTATGAGAGAAAACTGGCAGGGAACATAAAAACGGACTGTAAAAGCTTTTATAGATATGTAAAAAGGAAAAGACTGGTAAAGACAAATGTAGGTCCCCTGCAGACAGAAACAGGTGAATTGATTATGGGGAGCAAGGACATGGCAGACCAATTGAATAATTACTTTGGTTCTGTCTTCACTAAGGAGGACATAAATAATCTTCCAGAAATAGTAGGGGACAGAGGGTCCAGTGAGATGGAGGAACTGAGCGAAGTACATGTTAGTAGGGAAGTGGTGTTAGGTAAATTGAAGGGATTGAAGGCAGATAAATCCCCAGGGCCAGATGGTCTGCATCCCAGAGTGCTTAAGGAAGTAGCCCAAGAAATAGTGGATGCATTAGTGATAATTTTTCAAAACTTGTTAGATTCTGGACTAGTTCCTGAGGATTGGAGGGTGGCTAATGTAATTCCACTTTTTAAAAAAGGAGGGAGAGAGAAACCGGGGAATTATAGACCGGTTAGCCTAACGTCGGTGGTGGGGAAACTGCTGGAGTCAGTTATCGAGGATGTGATAACAGCACATTTGGAAAGCGGTGAAATGATCGGACAAAGTCAGCATGGATTTGTGAAAGGAAAATCATGTCTGACGAATCTCATAGAATTTTTTGAGGATGTAACTAGTAGAGTGGATAGGGGAGAACCTGTGGATGTGGTATATTTGGATTTTCAGAAGGCTTTTGACAAGGTCCCACACAGGAGATTAGTGTGCAAACTTAAAGCACACGGTATTGGGGGTAAGGTATTGGTGTGGGTGGAGAGTTGGTTAGCAGACAGGAAGCAAAGAGTGGGAATAAACGGGACCTTTTCAGAATGGCAGGCGGTGACTAGTGGGGTACTGCAAGGCTCAGTGCTGGGACCCCAGTTGTTTACAATATATATATTAATGACTTGGATGAAGGAATTAAATGCAGCATCTCCAAGTTTGCGGATGACAGGAAGCTAGGTGGCAGTGTTAGCTGTGAGGAGGATGCTAAGAGGATGCAGGGTGACTTGGATAGGTTGGGTGAGTGGGCAAATTCATGGCAGATGCAATTTAATGTGGATAAATGTGAAGTTATCTATTTTGGTGGCAAAAATAGGAAAACAGATTATTTTCTGAATGGTACCGATTAGGAAAAGGGGAGGTGCAACGAGACCTGGGTGTCATTTTACACCAGTCATTGAAAGTGGGCATGCAAGTACAGCAGGCGGTGAAAAAGGCGAATGGTATGCTGGCATTTATAGCGAGAGGATTCGAGTACAGGAGCAGGGAGGTACTACTGCAGTTGTACAAGGCCTTGGTGAGACCACACCTGGAGTATTGTGTGCAGTTTTAGTCCCCTAATCTGAGGAAAGACATCCTTGCCATAGAGGGAGTACAAAGAAGGTTCACCAGATTGATTGCTGGGATGGCAGGACTTTCATATGAAGAAAGACTGGATGAACTGGGCTTACTGGGCTTGTACTCCTTGGAATTTAGAAGATTGAGGGGGGATCTGATTGAAACGTATAAGATCCTAAAGGGATTGGACAGGCTAGATGCAGGAAGATTGTTCCCGATGTTGGGGAAGTCCAGAACAAGGGGCCACAGTTTGAGGATAGAGGGGAAGCCTTTTAGGACCGAGATGAGGAAAAACTTCTTCACACAGAGAGTGGTGAATCTGTGGAATTCTCTGCCACAGGAAACAGTTGAGGCCAGTTCATTGGCTATATTTAAGAGGGAGTTAGATATGGCCCTTGTGGCTACAGGGGTCAGGGGGTATGGAGAGAAGGCTGGGGTGGGGTTCTGAGTTGGATGATCAGCCATGATCATAATAAATGGCAGTGCAGGCTCGAAGGGCTGAATGGCCTACTCCTGCACCTATTTTCTATGTTTCTATTTGAAGTGCTCTTTGGGCTCTGGAAGAGTGTGACTGGAGTGACCACAGATCGAGGAATGTATAGGGAATTAATTTTTCCAGTTTTTGGAGGGTGCATGAGCACTTCTTTGAGTTATGGGGCAAACACGTAAACACATCTATTACCTTTGGATGACTATTGGGGGCACAAGTCCCTTGTGCATCCCACTGACACGCATATTTATTGTCCAACATGCACCTGGTGACAGATTTGTGAATGTTTACACAACAGCAGTGCTGTGAATCCCCACCAGCAGTACTCAGAGTAGGCAAATCATAAACTCAAAAGAGTGCAAGATGGACTTGTCACAACTCTGCCATATTGACAAGTCCTTCTTGTTGCTGACTGCAGAGTGCAAAGAAGATTCCCACCACCATATAACCATATCAGCAACAAACTGCAGTACAGTTCAGGTCTGAGTGATTCCTCTAGACTATTGACAAGACAGTGTCAGAATCTGGTGCTTTCCATATCTGTTTCAGGTGTATGGTAGTGATATGTTCTGAAAGAAATTTTGCAGACTTTAAAGATTCTGCAAAAGCTAGTTGCTCCCAGACAAAACTGTAGCTGCAACAGCAAACCTCTTTGAAACACAGCAAGAGTTTATAGAAAGGAGGACAAGCACGCAAAACAGGACAAAAAGCAAGAAGTAGTAAGAGGCAGAGAGAGAGAAAGCAAGAGAGAGAGAGAGAGAAGGAGGGAGAGGGAGAGGGGTGGAGAGGGAGAGAGTCTTAGCCTGTTTGAAACACAGCAAGAGCAAAAAAAAAGTGGAAGACACACAGAGCAAGACAAAAAGCAAGAAATAGTAGAAGGGAGAGGGAGGAAGAGAGAGAGAGATGGGAGCAGGAGATAGAGAGGGAGAGGGAGATGGAGTGGGAGAGGGAGAGAGAGGAAAAGAGTCTCAGCCTTTTTGAAACACAGCAAGAGTAAAAAAATGGAGGGCACGTAGAGCAAGACAAAAAAGCAAGAAATAGTAGGAGGGAGAGGCAGGGAGAGAGAGAGAGGGTAAGAGTGAGAGGGAGAGGAAGAGGGAGAGAGATGGGGAGAGGGAGAAGGAGAGAGAGAGGGAGAGAGAGATGGGGAGAGAGAAAGGGAGAGGGAGAGAAAGAGAGAGAGGGAGGAAAGAGGGAGAGAAAGAGAGCGAGAGAAGGGGGAGAGAGACAGAGAGAGAGAGGGAGAGAGAGAGAGAGCAAGAGAGGGAGATAGAGGGAGAGAGAATCCCAGCCTGCTTTCCATATTACTTGAGCAATAATGTTGCAGGAACATCAGCAAACAGCAATGTAAAAGGCAGCTGGATTTCTCAAGCAATAAGCAACCATCTGCAGTGTATTATGCAAGTCAGTGGACTCATATCTCAATACCAGTAATAGTATCTGAGTCAACATGAAAACCAGAGAAGGGTACCTTTGCCAAAAGAGCAATTCATTGATGGTTTAACTAACAGCTCCTTTGCAAAGCCCATACATGGTGGCAGTGAAGCTCACACATGTGCAATAGCTTAGAATCAGTGATCAATCATATCCGTGCCATTTTAGAAAGAGCTTCCCATCTTAATCTTGCCTTCCAGCTCTTGAATTGCATTGAGAGGTAGACCATCAACCAACCATTTACACCAAGTCTACATTAGTCCCAATATTTTAATATTTCTCACAATCTTATCTACTCTCCCCAAATTCTACCTTTCACCTATACACTAGGGGCAATTTAGTGTCATCTATTGACCTACAACACGCACATCTTTGGAATGTGCGAGGAAATTGGATTACCCAGAGGTCACAGGCAGAGTGTGCAAACTCCACACAGACAACACGCAAGCTCAGAACTGAGCCCAGGACCCTGGTGCTGTGGAGCAGTGGTGCACCACTCTGCTGTCCTCTGCCCACCGGCTCTATAGACCTGCAGCCCTGGCTCTTCAAGTCGACCTCTCAGCGGACTACACGTGCAATGAGCGTTGCTGCTTCTCCTTAAAATCCATGCCCCCATAGAGACAGAGAGAGACGATGAAAAACAGCACAATGGAAGAAGATTAAAGGGGATGAAAAGAACAGAAGCAGATACATTCAATGAAAGGTATACTCATAGTTCAGATTGCTGGCAAGGTACTACAGCAGAGCTGTGATCCAGCACAGGGGAGGGACGGCATAAATCCTAGTGGAGACGCAGTGCTGTGATCACAAATGAAATCATCTCCAGAGAGAATAACAAATCTGCATGGTGCAGAGCATTTATTGCTCCCCAGGGATGGCACTCCAGTAATCCCAATCATCTGTTACAGCCGGATTGCTAACTGCTTTGTTACCCCTGCAAGGTCCAGGTACACTGCAGAAGCAGTTATGATGGACTGGAGAGCATGCCTTAAGAGAATACGTTGAGTGTACTTGGCCTTTTCTCCTTGGAGTAACGGAGGATGAGAGGTGACCTGACTGAGGTGTATAAGGTGATGAGAGGCATTGATCGTGTGGATAGCCAGAGGCTTTTTCCCAGGGCTGAAATGGCTAACATGAGGGGACATAGTTTTAAGGTGCTGGAAAATAGGTACTGAGAGGATGTCAGAGGTAAGTTTTTCACACAGAGAGTGGTGGGTACGTGGAATGCACTGCCAGATACAATAGGGTCTTTTAAGAGACTCATAGAAACATGGAGCTTAGAAAAATAGAGGTTTATGTGGTAAGGAAATTCTAGGCAGCTTCTAGAGTTGGTTACATAGTCAGCACAACATTGTGGGCTGAAGGGCCTGTAATGTGCTGTAGATTTTCTATGTTTCTATGTTTCTAAAAGGTCTGACCATGCCCTGTGTGCAGTCTGTTTTCAGTGCTTTACTTAGATGTTGGGTGACAGCTATTTGAGAGACAGTAAGAGCTAAGGTGTTGGGAATCAGATCCCATGTCATGGCTGGCTTTAGATGGGTAGAAATGGACCTGCTGCCATTAAACTTATTATAACAAGCACCCAAGTTCTTGAGGTTTGAATCTTGGCATTGACCTCTGAGTCGATCTGTTTTTTCTGCTCTCTGAGCATGTGCAGGCTGATTTAAACCCATGCATACAAGCTTTAACTGGAACTATCTAGTCAAGGTGTTGACGAATTTGGCATATGTATAGTTTAGGTAGAACAGATTGCAGAGTGTAACCATAGGATATAATTTGCCTGCTGTCTCCATTCCCCTTAACATGTTGCAGTTTATCGTGATCCCACCCATTTCCCTGGTCTATAGAATTAAAGCGATTGTTTGGGAACGGAAAGTGATAGTGAAAGGGAAGGTTAAGTGCTTAATCTGGATGTTGCAATGAAGGTGCCTTCAGTTGAAGAAAAATGGGCTAACCAAAGGGATGCACAGAATTGAAATTGGCCCTCAGTTACATGTGCTAAATGCATAAGAAAGCAATCTATGTGAGCAGCGTCTGCTCCAACCTTCAGTTCCGTGGACTTTTGTGGAAGGAACAAAAGGAAACTTAACTTTTTGCAAACTATCAGTTTATTTCCCTTTGTTTCCACTCCAGAGTGTGCTGGAGAATTGCAGATCCACCAACTGAAGCTCCTTCTATGAACCCCACAGTTTCATCCCTGCCAGAGTGTCAATGATAAAGTCCTTCATGCCTTTTCTGTAAATGTGGAAAGGTAACTTTGCCTTGTTGATTCCTCTCTGTCTATCCACCATGTCTAGTAAGGTTAAGTTCAAGTTCAGTCTATTGTTATTCAACCGTTCTCATGTGTACTGCCAAATGAAACAACGTTCCTCCAGTCCAAGGTGCACAACACAAAGGTTCATTTTATTATTAAAGTATACAACTCTGAAATTCTTCTTCTCCAGATAGCCATGAAGCCAAGATAGAAAAGAACAGCAGCAAGATCATCAACACCCAAATCCCTCCTCCCACACAAAAAAAGCGAAGAAAAATAGAACAGGCACATCGATCCCCAAAACCCCTACAGTACATATAACTCACACACCTAACACATAAAGTAACTTTACCACAAATAAATTAACAAATAATAAGGTGCATATGCGATGCAAGTTTAAAAGTAAACAGTATAACGTTACTGGCACTTCCTCTGTGATGAGACGTGGGTAGTGACAAGGAGTTCATCAGTCTCATGGCCTGGGGGAAGAAGCTGTTTCCCATCCTGGCAATTTTGTCCTAATGCCAGGAGATTAAAGGGATTGTTGGATGGATGAAGGGGATCATTGACAATGCTAAGGGCCCTATGTACACAGTGCTCCTGATAAATATCTCCAATGAGTGGAAGGGAGACACTGATGATCCTCTCAGGAGTCCTTGTAATCCTTTGTAGGAACTTGCAGTCAGATGCCTTGCAATTCCCTCACCAGACAGCGATGCAGCTGGTCAGAGCACTCTAAATGGTGCTCCTGTAAAAAAAATCAACATGGGGTGGGGGTGGGGGGGGGGGGTAGGGGTAGCCTCACTCACCTCAGTCTCCTCAGGAAGAGGAGTCGCTGCTGTGCTTTCTTGACAAAAGAACTGATGTTGAGCGACCAGGTGAGATTATCCATCATCTGCACTCTCAGAAACTCAGTGCTCCTAACTCCCTACACAGAAGATCCATTTATGTGCAATGGGGAGTTGTCAGTCTACACCTTCCTAAAGTCCACAATCATCTCTTCCACCTTGTCCACGTTGAGAATCCGGTTATTGTGCTCGCACCATTCTAGCAGCTGCTCGACATGTCACGTGCCAGCAGCGTGAACCGCAGTGGGCTGAACACGCAGCACTGGGGAACGCTAGTGTTCGGGGAGATGGAGCTGAAGATATTTCTATCAACACAGACTGACTGTGACCTTTCTGTCAAAATGTCCAGGACCCAGTTACAGAGAGAAGTGTGGAAACCTAATGAGGACAATTTCTTCACCAGCTTCCAAGGGATGATCGTATCAAACTCCGAGCTGAGGTCAATAAACGTCATCCTGGAGAGCAGAGGCTACAGCATCACCAACAGACCAACTTGAGTGATAAGTGAACTGGAATGGGTCCAATTTTGCAGGAAGATGGAATTTAATGCAATTGATAACCTGCCGCTCAAAGCACTTTATTATTGTTGAGGTCAGTGCCACTGGATGGTAGTCATTGAGGCAGATTACTGTCACCCTCTTGGGCACCAGGATGGGGGTGACTGCCTTGAAGCCTGAAGGGGCAGTATACTGTTCCAGAGAGATGTTGAAGATGTCTATTGGAACCTCAGCTAACTGAGCTGCAAAGCGCCTCAGCACCCATCTAGGTACATTACCAGGCTCTGCAGCTTTACGTGGGTTGACCCTAGCTAGGGTCTTCCTCACGTCAGCTGCAGTCAGATGGAGTGTCTGCTCCTCGGGGAGGTGGGGGGTGGGGAGGGAAGGGAAGCCTTCATCAATGGTACATCGTTCCGTGCATCAAACCAAGAATAAAAGACATTGAGCTTGTCAGGAAGAGGAAGATCACTGTTGATGACTGTTGAGACAAAATCTCTCTCCTTAGTGTCATAAACTGGGTAAGGCTATACTTATCTGCTCCATTCAGCTGATCCCTTATATTGATTTCATGACCTCTACCCTTAACCATTTCATTGCATTCCTGACTATTTTCTCTCATTCTATTGACATTATATGATAAACTAAAACTCTGATGTCTCCATCCTAGCTTGCTATGCCTCGTTCAGCTGTGCTTGCTGACTTACCAAGTTTCTCAGTTAGACAGCATCTCCAGTTTAAAATCCTCACCCTCTTCTCAACCCCTTCAGTGATCTTAAACATCTTGCTACATTGACCGAACAAAGGGTTCATGACATTCACACCTTTTGTCCGGTCAATGTAGCAGGATGTTTAAGACCACTGATTTCTGATGGCAGTGCAATATGGTTATTGAGTGTGTACTTGTGAGGGAAACCATAAAGGAAATAGTGTTTGTCTCCAAGCAAAGAGTGAAGAGCCTCTAACTTCTGGACTTGAGAGTAACAATGCATGTTACATGCAGACAGTCGCAGGAGGTTAGGCCAAACCTTACATGGTTCACAGCCGTTGTGCACACAGACAAAATTAATGATCCATGCTGCAAGCTCAGCTGAGTTGTTGCGGCAAGAGCCTGGAAGCTAGCAACCTCTGCAGCTTCAAAAACTCTATTCTGCCGCTTTCTGTTATCGACAAGGAAAATGCTGCAAATGTTTGCTTGAGAGAACAAACATCATTGCTCAATAGGAGCATAACCTACTGACTGAAGGAGCTGATATCCCCCTGAGGCAGCTGCAGCAGCCAAGGTGCCGGAGACTGTGAGCTTCAGGGTGCATTCGCTGCAAGTTGTCCTGCCAGGGGTTTGCAGATTGTACTTCATTGTGCCCTCACTGCAGCAGCAAATCACCTTTTACGTTCAGAGTACCATGAGGATGTTTCCTGGACCAATGGTCTCTGCTGAAGAGGCAGGGCTCCTCTGAGTCTATTTGTTCTCCCTGCAGATGCAGCACTCTTTGCTCCTCCCTGCTATTGCTGCTTCTCATAAATACTCCCAGAAGAACCCCTCTGACAACAAAAATATGATGCTGGAAGCCCCTTAAGGGTCACATTGTTTTACTCCGACCACTTTAAAATCAAATAAGTAGAAAAATAACTCTTTTGTGATATAGAATATTTTCCAAAACATTCTATAGTTTTTGCCAGTAGCAGCTGGAGACTCATTAAAACACATTAGGTTTGGAGGCTTTCCATTTTCTATCATCCATGGATGCATAAGCGAACAGGAGCTGGCAAGAGCAAAAGGTGAAGAAAACATCCATAGCTACATAGTTTACTCCCAAAGTACTTTTACTCACATGGCCCCATTTGATTCAGGCAGACAGTCTGGACACCTATATTGAATTCAAGATGGTGGGTGATGCACTATCAATAACTCCAAAAGACTGGAAGTAGAGTAAATACTGGAAGGCTTTTATTAGCGGTAAAATGCGACCTCCACCATGCTGAGTTTCTGTCCCGGACTGAGAGGAGGAGCAATGGCGCAATCGCCTTTATTCAGGCCTCTGTGGGAGGAGCCACAGGGGCAGTCAGCAGAAGGGCGTGTCCAGACAGATAACCCAGTTACAACATATATATATGGTTTACCACAGTGGGAACAAAGGAGAAAGTCAGTGCTTCAATCACTCATTCCTGATGGATAATTCTTCATCTCCATTTTGAAAGAAAAGTGGGGCAATGAGAGAATTTTTTTAAAATGCACACAGGCATTTTTTTGTACTTATTTTAACTTCTACTACCCTAACGCAAGTTATGTTTGGGTGCTTGTAAAAAGAGCAGGCAGTTGACTCTCATCTTGCTTGCAGTTCAGCCCAAGCTGAACATTTGTCCCAGCATTCTCATGAATATTGCATCATGAAAAAGAGTAAGAAATGAGTCAACTTCAGATAAAGATACCAAAACTTTAGGATTATTTTTACTGACCAATGTAGGAACTAATTGCATCCTGAAATGTTAAAGCTCTTCCTTTCTTCGGAGATACTACTTGACGTTCTGGGTATTTCTGGCATATACTGAACACAAGAGCTTCTGCAGATACTGGAAATTCAGAGGATCACGCACACAAGATCTGGAGAAGCTCAGCAGGTCAGGCAGCATCTATGGAGAATAATAAACAGTAGATATTTCCGGCCAAAGCTCTTCATCAGAACCTGATGTCCTTGTTGTCTCACAAGTTGTTCTTATCAAAGAAGATGCCCTTAGTCATCCACCTTGAACCAGTTTTCAGTATAAAGAAAAGCCAAGAGGAAGGTTCTTTGTTGGAATGATGTAGTCACAATAGTACCTGCTTTTGCATACTTGCTCTCAGTGCTTTGTAATGGGTGTTCAATAAAACAGCTGTAGCCATGCTATTTTCACCTCATTCCTTAATTCCAAAGAACCTTCTGGACATCATCTCCAGATCCAAAATATACTGGTTCTTCATCTGTCTTCTAGTTCTAAGTATTTGCTGAAGTACCTGCTATCCTTTGAAATATCATCCTGAAGTTCAGTTTCACTGTCTCCAATAAGTTGGATGATTTGCCTGTATTCATGAGCAAGGATGAATTTTGGTCCATGGTTTTCCAATAGGAATGGTATGTGGCTTTTCCAAGAATATAATGCTGAGGCTTTATAAGGCGTTGATCAGACCGTACTTGAAGTATTGTAAGGAATTTTGGGCCCCTTATCTAAGAAAGGGTGTTCTGGCATTGAAGAGGGTCCAGAGGAGGTTCACGAGAATGATTCCAAAAATGAAAAGGTTAACATGTGAGGAGCATTTGATAGCTCTGGGGTATAGTCACAGGAGTTTAAAAGAATAAAGGTGGGGAGGATCTCTTTAAAACCCATTAAATTCTGAAAGGCATAGATATCAAGAGGATATTTCCTATAGTGGGGGAGTCTAGAACCAGCGTACACCTCAGAATAAAAGGACATCCCTTTAGAACAGAGAAGAGGAGGAATTTCTTCTGCCAGAGGGTGGTAAGTCTATAGAATTCATAACACAGATGACTGTAGAGACCAAGTCATTGGGTATGTTTAAAGCCAAGGTTGATAGGTTCTTGATTAGTAAGAGTGTCAAAGGTTACAGGGAGAAGGCAGTAGAATGGGTTCTGAAGGGAAAATGAATCAGCCATGATAGAATGACAAAGCAGACTCGATGTGCCGAATGGCCTAATTCTGATCCTATGTCTTATGGTCCTATGGTCTTACCCTTACTAGTGGATATGCTGTGACTCAGGATAAGGCCTGCACTTTAAAGATCCAATGCAAAAGCATTAAAGTTGATGATACCAACTATCCTGCACACTTGATCCTCACCGTATTAATAATAAAGTGTAGATTCCAGAATTTAATGACACGCTATCTCTTGGGTAGCTGATAAATAAAGATATAAATAAACATGGGAAAGAGTTGGAAAGGTCATCAGCCAAGAGCCTTAACTTTGTCCCTCAGTCCCCAAATGCTGCCTGTCCTTCTGAGGAGTTCTCATACTTCGTATTTTATTTCAGCTTTCCAGCATTTCTTTTATTTTCAGCTTCTGATTTAAAATGAAAGTATCAAAAATACCTGTGGAAAAATTTACATTTTGAAATGCAACACTCACATGATTACATGCAGAACTTAAATGAAAGCCTCAACATAAGAGCACAAGAACATAAGAAATAGGAGCAGGAGTAGACCATCTGGCCCACCGAAACCAGCTCTGCCATTTCTTTCTTTTTTATGGGGGCTTGAATTGTTGTGATTGCATCTATTGAATACTGTGAATTGGATTTTCTATTTTTGAACCTGTCTTATACAGCCGACTTGATGATTCATGTACTTTGCAAGTTATTCAAAACTGTGGAACCCTCTTTGTCCTAATTCCTCTTTTTCTTACATTCTCAATTATTCATGACATCAATCAAGATTTTATACAATCAAATGGAGAAAGTTTAATGTACTTCTCTGGGCCTTGATGGAGCAGAGCCAGATCGTAATCTAATTGTTCAGTTCATGGTAAAACTTCTTGTCCTTAAAGTTGTAAAAAGATATTGAATTCAAGTTGAAATTCTAGAAAGCTTTGTATACAATTCTAAGTAAGATAAATAATTTATAAAAATTATGATAAAGATACATTGCAGATTAGTCAGGGTGTTAATCAGGAGAAAGAAGACTCCTTTTTTTGTAATTTATTTTTTATTGAAGTTCATCATCAAACAAACATTTCCATAAGATGTATTTCAGATATTGTACATATATATCATATAATCATATTTGCCACAAATCTCCACATAATAGTTATCTGAGGTACACACTTACGGAAAAGAGAGGAAAGAAAGAACAAGCAAAAGGAGAAAACTATGTACAAGTAGGGAGTGATCTTTTTTTTATAACATATTCATTGATTTGTGAGAATAAAATCAGGCTTGTGAGGTGTTATGTAGTTGAACCATTTTTCCCAGTATGAATCAAATTGTTCCAACTTATGATTAACAGATGCTGTTATCTTCTCCATTTTGTAAATGTCCATTGTAATTTCCATCCTTGCATTTAAAGTTGGGATCTCCTGTGATAACCATTTCCTGGTAAGGGTCTTTTTACCAGCCACCAGCAGTATATTCATTAAATATTTATCTCTTTTCAACCATTCTTGAGGTACACACCCAAAATATATGATCTTACCTCCTAAGGGTATTTCACATTTATAAATATCTTGTAGGGCATTGTGTATCCCACTCCAATAGTCTTTGATAATTGGGCAATCCCAGAAAATATGATAATGGTTTGCACTTTGATTTCCATAATTTCTCCAGCAAACAGGGAGGCTACTATCATAATGGGATTTCTGAGAGGGTGTAATGAAATATATTATCAAGTTTTTCCATCCAAACTCCCTCCATTTCTGTGAACTGGTACACTTCCATTGATACCTCCATATTATTGTCCATTCTTCCTCAGATATTATTATCCGCCCTTCCTTCTCCCATTTTGTTTTAATGTATGAAGTCGAATGTGCTTTAAGATTTGACAAACCCTTATACAGGCTTGAAATGATTCTACTACTGTTACCTGAATTATATGCTTTTCTAAATAGCTCTATCAAACATGTACTTGCCTTGGTTACATTTTTAACCCTCCTATTAACATACTGCCGCATCTGTAGATACCGATAAAAGCCTTGTTTTTCTATTAAGTGTTTCTCTTTAAGCATTTCAAAACTGAACAGTGTTCCTTCTTTCATTATATTGCAAAGAACTGTTATTCCTTTAGCTGTCCAGTCCTTAAATCTAGCATCCAGTTTGTTCGGCGTAAAATCCGAGTCATCTGCACACCATTTAAGAATTGCAATGTCTCTCTCCAGTTTATATTCTTTTATAATGGTTTTCCATATTTTAAGAGTCCATTTCACCCACGGGTTGTCAATAGTATTTATGTACCTTTGTAGGTTGGTATCAGCCAAAACTGCCTGTATGGGGATGGGAGGTATCCCCTCCTCAATGTTTTTCCATTGAGCATCATAGGATAGGCTGTACCAACATATCACAGCTCTCAACTGTGCTGCGGAACAATAATCTCGAAGAGAAGGTAGGCCCCATCCCCCACTTTTCCTTGGCTAACTGCAAAGTTTTGAGACAAACTCTAGGCCTATAACCTTGCCATATACATTGATAACATTTTGTTCCATTCATTGAATTGATTCTGATTAATCTCTGTTGGTAGGGTCTGAAAGAGATATAATAGTCTGGGCAATATATTCATTTTAATAGATTCAATCCTTGAACTGAGACTAAAAAAAGAATTAGGTTCCATCTTGTTATATCTTCCTTAATTTTTAATATATAGGCTGATAATTGCATTCTGATAATTTTGACAAATCTTTTGGCATAATGATGCCCAAATATTTGATAGACTCTGTTTGCCATGCTCAGGGATATCTACTTTCAATTTCTCTTGGTGGGCTATAGTGAGAAAGAACAATCCAAGTAAAGACTGAGGCGTTAGATCATGTTCATTAGACCTGACAGAGCTTCTCTCTCAGCAGCACTACTTAAAGCAGGGGTTCCCAGCCTGGGACCCACAGACCACTTGGTGAATGGTAAGGGTCCATGGCATAAAAAAGGTTGGGAACCCCTGACTTAAAAGGATCAACTGTTAACAAGTTAGTTACTGCCTGATTTTCTTTTCGGTTCCTTTTTACCAACTTATATGCATTTGCTGCTTTCTCTTGCTGTTTCAAGTTGCAAAATTCCACAGGTTTTTCAAAATGTTGATGAACTATCTCCTGACAATATTCCTGCACAAACTAGACTGATCCAGATTCCCTTGGAACACAGCACAACTGGGGGTTGAGCAGAGGGCACACAGAACAGAATGAGGTAGTCTGAGAGAGGAAAGAAGTATAGGAAGAATGAATCGAATTGAATTGAATGCCTCTCAGATAAAGGCCATATCACAAAGGGTGGTTAGCTGATTCTCATAGCTAATATTGAACAATGAATGAATCATCCAAGCTTTAGAAAAAAATGTTCTCGATGAAGTGATAATGTACAGGTTGATATGCAGCTTCTCTCATTTTCCATGTTCCTAGTCAGCTTCCAAGATGTAAATAAAACACTCTTCATAAATGACAAAATAACACCATTTCATATGTTCAAAAACCACAGTTCTAGGAGAGCTGGAAAATCTCGTCTATATATTAAAAAAATCAATAGATTAATAAATCTTAGTTGAAGAGCTTTCCTGAGAAATGAGTAAGTACAATCAAGATTGTAAGTACTGGGCCCTTTCTCTGTTGTGGGCACATGCACACGAACACTCACATTTAATATGCTGTGAGCTTCCTTTGCATTATCTCCAGAACCCAATAATGTCATATTTCTCTCTGTACCAGGGCCAGCAGTTTAGCAAGTACAGCAGTGTGCTCATAAAAAAAAACAGAGCACTGGTTCCTCTCATGGCTATGTGCAGACAGTACATAGCTGTCTGCTAATCAGAGATAACACTTATAGAAGCTGTTTGAGAGGCACCTGGAGGTGGAAAAGGAAAATAAAAAACATAATGGCAATCACCTCACACATAGAAAATGCAGCAGTATGATGAGATAGGTTTTAATGAATAAAAAGGTTAGATAAAATAGCTGGCAATGCCAACAGAAGCTTCAATCACATTGCACGTCGCATCGGTTCATGGTGCCAACTAATCACTAACACAGCAGCAACCCGAGTTTATTCTGTGCCTCCCAAATAATGAAATATCCAAGGAATTTATCATGAGGTATTTTCAAACAAAATTTATCACCGAATCCTCAATGTGATCTGGAGATGGATAGATAGATAGATAGATAGACAGACAGACAGACAGTGAAAGAGAGAGAGGGAACAGAGAGAGAGAAAACACTTTATCAACTGTACATTGATGGCAGCATTTACTCAGTGAATTCTATTTGCAGAATTCACAAAGAGGGTAATTGAAATCAAGGACTCTGTTCCCCAGAAGGCTGGTGGTCTTACTGAGTCAATTGAAATTTCAAACAAAGATAGGTTTTTGTTGGCTAAAGGTATCAAGGGAAAAAGGCAACTTAAAGGAATGATCTAACTGAACAGTTGAACGCTCACATGAGACTTGAATGGTCCAAAGTTTCCTTTATATAACAGACAAATAGCATTCAATTTGTTTGCCTTATTAAAGTTACCATATAACGTCAGAGCTACGGTAATCTCTTTTGCAATTACCTCAAAAGATTGTGCTAGAAGAATTTTCTTTTTACCTTATTTAACCTGACATTCAGCGAATGTTTTGATATCACTACCTGTGCTGGCATAATGCTACGTCCATATCAATATTTATGGTGCCAACTAATCACCGACAGAGTGGCAGCACAAGTTTATTCCATGCCTCCAAAGTAATGGAATGTGATGAATGCAGTGCTACTACATTGCAACATGCAGTGCCAGCAGCCTACTGAAACTCATTAACCTTTACAAGGGTAAAGATTCAAACGAATGAACCCACAGATAAGGAAAATCTCCTGCGGTGAGTGACTAGGTCTAGGATAGAAAGCTCTTACAGAGTTCCAGCCGTGCAGCTATCCACTAAAGTAACAGCACAGAAAGCCATTCAGCCCTCTGAGACAGAATTTCATGAGAGTCACTGTTCGAATCCTGTTTAGGCGAATTCTACATCCTTTCTATATGATTCATTTCAAAATACTTGGCCAATTCCATACAAGTCTGAACATTCAGAAAGGACTAGCAAAGTCTGTTTCCCACACAGTGCAGCCATATGCACTCAGCAGCCACTTTATTAGGTACTGTACCTCCTGTACCTAATAAAGTGGCCACTAAGTGTATGTTGGTAATCCTTTGCTGCTGTAGCCCATCCACATTAAGGTTCGGCATGTTGTGCACTTAGAGAAGCCATTCTGCACACCACTGTGTAACGTGTAGCTCCTTGAATTACTGTCGCCATCTTGTCAGTTCAAGTCAGTCTGGCCATTCTCCTCTGACCTCCCTCATTAAAAATGTAACTTTGTCCACAGAAGTTGTTTTTTTTTTACACACCATTCTCAGTGAGTTCTGGAGACTGTCGTGTGCAGAAATCTAAGGAAATCAGCAGTTTCTAAGATACTCAAACTATTCCATCTGTCACCAACAAACATTCCATGGTCAAGATCAGCTCAATCACATTTCTCCCCCATTCTGACGTTTGACCTGAACAACAGCTGAACCTCCTGGCCATGTCTGCATGCTTTTATGCATTGAGTTGCTACCTCAATTCACTTCAACATGATTGGCTAATTAGATATTTGCACTAACGAGCAGTTGGCCACTGCGTGTATATAATGTCGACTAGAAATCCCATGAGAGATGCCAAAAACAGGAGGGAAGAATAATCACCTCAGGAGATACAACCCCACTATTTATCTTCAGTAATTTGATTAAGTTCCTTCCAGCTTCTTTAAAAAAAAACTGCAGGGCACCACAGTAGCGTAGTGGTTAGTGCGACACTATTGCAGCTCGAGGGCTCAGAATTCAGAGTTCAATTCTGGTGTGCTCCGTAAGAAAGCTTGTACTTCCTTCCTGTGTGTGCGTGAGTTTCCTCTAGGTGCTCTGGTTTCCTCCCACACTCCAGAGATGTTCTAGTTAGTAGGTTAATCGGTCATTGTACACTGTCCTGTGATTAGGCTAGGGCTAAATAGATGGGTTCCTGAGTGGTGTGGATTGTTGGGCTTTAAGAGTCGGTTCCAAATTGTATCTCTACATAAATCAATGTCCATGTACTGTATATATCTGATGCTGAAGTGGCCATTTCAGCTAATGAAGATGTTCTAGAAATGCAAGATCTTGTACAGCTTGTTTGCGAAGCAAAGAGGAGCATACAGTAACTTCCAGTGTATTTTTTGACATGGACTCTAGCAGTCCATTCATCAACTTCTAATTAAATTGCTTAAGATGCACGATGCCACAGTTACACAAGAAGCCTTATAGGTCTAATTCTGGAGAAGCTGCTACAATATCCTTATAAATGGCCCAGCCAGTATAAGTGGGAGCTCAGATCATGCGCAGGTAATTTTTTTGCTATTGGACCCACTTGAGGTCCATGAGACATTTGGACTGAGATTAAGTTTGGATCTCTACATTCCTTAATTTATAGAACAATAAAATTAAAGTTCAAATGTTCATAGATTCCTTGTGCCTGGGAAGCAATTGGGATTCCATGGGTTCACACGCAAGTCTGGAGCCTGAAGGCGTCCAATCACTGCGTCTAGGGAGTTTGTATATCCCATCGCCAAAACTGGGAAGGCTGGGATATCCTCGTATGAGTTGGATATTTTGGAATATAGGGTAGGAAATAGGTGGAGTAAAATGGAAGGACTGGGATGAAATAATCTTTTCCTCTTGAGCCCAAAAGGAAGGATATCCTTTCCCTGAAGCCATCATTTGTTCACTAGATGCCTTACAAGTTAAACCCTTGGCAGCTACAATGACATAGAAGGGAAATACCTGCATCTAGATAGGCCTAATCCGAGGCTGACAGTAAGTAACATTAACAATATTTAATTTACCAAGGCTACAATCTGTCCAAGACCTCACTTCTGCTAACTTCAAAATTGAAGAGTTAGAGGTATTTCCATTTTTTCAGATTTCTTTATGACATAGGGAGAGACCATTTAACCCATCAAATCTATTCTAGATAAGAATAATCTCATCCTCCACTAAATTTTCCTACAATCTATTCCCATCACCTCCCTTCGGAGTTAACCACACACACACTAGGGACAATTAACTGGTCAGCCTATGCATCTTTAGAATATGGTAGGAAGCCATAAGACCATAAGATACAACAGTAGAATTAGGCCACTCGACCCATCATGTATGCTCCACAATTCTATCATGGCTGATTTATTATCCCTCTAAACTCCTTCTCCTGCCTTCTGCCCATAACCTTTGATGCACTGACTAACCAAGAACCTATCAACTTCCATTTTAAATATACCCAATGATTTGCCTTCCGCAGCGGTCCATCGCAATGAATTCCACAGATTGACCATCCAACGGCTAAAGAAATTCCTTCTCAAACTATTCTAAATAGATGTCCCTCTATTCTGAGGTAGTGCCATGTAGTCCTAGATTCACCCAGTATAGGAAATATCCTCTCCACATCCACTCTATCTAAGCCTTTCAGTATTCAGTAGGTTTCCATGAAATCCCCCCTCATTCTTCTAAACTGGAGTGAATACAGGCCCAGCGTCAACAAACATTCCTCATACATTAAACCTTTCATTCCCAAATCATTCTCATGAACCTCCTCTGGACCCTCTCAGTTGCCAGCACATCTTTTCTTCGATAAGGGGCCCAAACTCCTCACGATGCACCAAATGCAGTCTGACCAGAGGCTTATAAAGCCTCAGCATCACATCCTTGCTCTTATATTCTAGTCCTCACGAAACCAATGCTAACATTGTATTTGCCTTCCTTTCCACCAACTCAACCTGCAAGTTAGCCTTTGCACCGTCCCTTTGCATCTCTGATTTTTGAATTTTCTCCATTTAGAAAATAGTCTACAGCTTTATTCCTTCCACCAAAGTGTATGACCATACACCTCCCTACATTGTATTCTATCTGCCTCTTCTTTGCCCAGTTTCCCAATGTGTCCAAGGCCTTCAGCAGACTCCTGGACTCCCAACACTACCTGCCCCTCCACCTATCTCTATATCACCTGCAAGTTTGGCCACAAAGCCATCAATTCTGTCATCCAGGTCATTGACGTATAATGTGAACAGGAGCAGTCCCAAAGCCAACCCATGGGGAACATCAGTAGTCACCAGCAGCCAACCAGGATGGGCCCCCTTCTTCTTCCTGACTTTTTGCCTCTTGCTAGACAGCTAATCTTCTATGCATGACAGTATCCTTTCTGTAAAACCAGCACATTGAAAGGAAATGCATGCAGTCACAGGGAGAATATACAAAATCTACACAAGCAGCACCTAAACAACAGCAAAAAGTAGATCAGGATGGAACTTGGGTCACTGTAGCAGCTCGACTAGGTGGGAGGAAATGGAGTTTGTGGGTTTGCGTCAGCTGCTCCAGTTTCCTCCCACTGTGCTACAAGTTAGAGTTGGGCTTAAGATTTTGAAATTTAATGTCTCAGTGTATCCATCCCATCCAATTTTGGGGCTAAGATTTAGCTTGATCTTACTGTCATTATTTTCTCAAAACCTTACATTATTTTGAAAACTTATTTAAGAATATTTTTAATCATATTTGCTCCAGGTATAAATACTTCAATCTTTTGTTTCTTTCTATAAATTCACATAGTTACACTAATGCTGCTTCATTCCACAGATCTCACAATTCCCTTGTGATATAGTGCATAGAAATGGACAAAATTGGATCTAAACTTGTTTCAAAAGTCTTTCCAACATTGCACAAAAAGGTACATAGTGAAACTTAAAATTAAACATCCTTGTTCAGTAACAGGGCTAATCTGACTCATCTCATTCAGTGTAATACCTTCAGCTGTTGTCAAGTTCAAAGCAGCAGACACTTATGCAATCAAGCCACGCAGTGCTTCACCCATCAGGTTGGGGATTGCTTCCTCAAGGAAGATCATGCCAAGGGATAAATCAGTTAAAACCTGATTTCGCTGGTAAGTAGCAAACCCAAAGTGGGTAGATACTTTGAAGGGATTTTAGACCATTATAGCTCCCTATTTTAAATAAGAATCCAATATTAACGTTCTGTATAAGTGACACAAGCCAGTGACAAATACACTGCAGCGATTAGTGTAACTCACTACAGCACTAGCTGTAAGACTGGGGTTCAAATCCCGCCGCTGCCTATGAAGAGTTCGTACGTCCTCTCAGTGACTATGTGGGTTTGCGTCAGCTGCTCCAATTTCCTCCCACATTCCAAAGACATACGGTCACGGTTAGTGAGCGCTGGGTTTCCTATATTGGCCACCAGAGGCATGGTGATACTTGCAGGCTGCCCAGCACGAGGGCTGCACAGTAGCGTAGTGGTGAGCTCAGTGCTTTACAGTCCAGGAGACCTAGGTTCGATTCCCACCACTGCCTGTAAGGAGTTTGCACGTTCTTCCCATCACTGGTGAGGTTTCCTCCAGGCCAGGTGCTCCCGTTTCCTCCCACAGTCCAATGAAGTATTGTTGGTGGGTTAATTGGTCATTGTAAATGGCCCCGTGATTTATCTACAATTAAATCGGGAGGGTTGCTGGCTGGCATAGCTCGAAGGCCGGAAGGGTGTATTCTACTCTGTATCTCAATAAATAAGTAAAATACTTGCTGACTTGATTTGATGAAAACAGCACTGTATGTTTTGATGTACATCTGACAAATAAAACGAATATCTAAATAAAAACTAAAAGGAATGGCAAATATCAGAAGCAATAGGCAGTGAATACCGAGCTGCTGTTGCTTATAATGTCCAGATTTTGCTGAAGCAGGTCACCGATTGTGTTTGGTTTAGCTTGCCCTTACACAATTTAGCTTGTAATTATTTAGTGTGATGAACAGCGGAAGTGTGAGCTGAGAATGTTGCAGGAGAGAATATGAGTGATCCGAGTGAACTACTCCAGCCAATGCTTAGCACTGCACAAGTCAAACTGAAAGACTGTGAGCTGAACAGCAGCTGGAGGATGAGTTTAAGGTGAGACCAATGTCAAATTGGATACCAGAAAATCAATGCAGAGAAAGAAAGGGTAGATTATGAGGGGTGAAATATCTGCCCAGGGAGAAGTAGAAAGGAACTGGAGTCATATAGCACAGATATGTGGAGCTTGAGAATTGCACTTAGAATTGCACCTACGTTCTAACCTAGATGCTCCTCTTGTTTCAAGTGATTATATTCCCACTGTTGCTTTTCTGCTGGCATCTCTTTCACCGTCTATGGTTTCCTGACCACAGCGGCAAGATTTACAATGGTCAGCTGTCAACCATCAACTAATCTCATTTTTATTCTCCCCCCCGCCCACATTCCTATCAACTCTCACCCAATTCTACCAGTCACTAGGCGCAATTCACCGTGACCAGTTAACCTGCCATCCACAGTGGGTGACTGGTCATGATTAGCAGTCAGCATTTTGGTAATATATCGCCTGCCCTGGAATGATCCATCTTAACTTTCTTTGATAAGTTTGTTACCACCAAGTTGGAGAGTTATTTATTCCCTAAGTGGAGATTATTATCTAAATGGAGAAGGACTGCAAATGAGTGATGTTCAGTGGGTTCTGAGTCACCTAGTGCACGAACCACAAAAAAATTCAGCACACAGGTAGAATGAGTAGTTAAGAAGGCAAGTGTTGTGTGAGCCCTTAGTTCAAACAAGCTTGACTTAAAAGTATTTATTAAAACTGCACAGCATATTAGTGATATCATGCTTGGAATATTGTGCACAGTTTTGGTCTCCCCACAGAGCAATGTGTCTTTCTCAAGGACACAACACGCTGCCTCAGCTGAGGCTCGAACTAGCGACCTTCAGATCACTAGACCGACATTTTAACCACTTGGCCACGCGCCAACACCGGTGCCAAGCTGTATCGGCCCTAGTGCCCTTCCCTTGGACAATATCAGTGGCGTGGAGAGGGAAGACTTGCAGCATGGGCAACTGCCGGTCTTCCATACAACCTTTCCCAGGTCTGCACCCTGGAAACCTTCCAAGGAGCAAATCTATGGTCTCACGAGACTAATGGGTGCCTTTTTTTTGGTCCCTTTAGATAAATAAGGGATACAGTAGCATAGGAGTCAGTCCAAAGGAGATTCACCAGGCTAATTCCTGGAGCACCTAGACAACATCAAAAGATAGGTCTGGCTGTAGTTCAGTGATTACAGCATGGCATTCAATACCATCGTCCCCTTGGAATTAATCACTAAGCTTCTAAATCTGAACTTCTGAACCTCTCTTTGCAACTGGATCCTTGACTTCCTCATCAGTAGATCATAATTAGTACAGATTGGTAATGAGACCTCCTCCTAGCAGTCAATCAACAGGCACATCTTAAGTATGCTTGCTTTGCCACTCTATGCTGATGACTGTGTGGCTTGGTGCAGCTCAAACAACTTTGATTTCCTGGGGGTCAACATCTCATTGAATTTGTTCTGGGGCCAACACATTGATGTAACTGAGTCTGACCTCTGTGGTTGGGAAGATGTTGGAGTCGATGGTTAAGGATGAGGTCTCTGGGTACCTGGAGGCACATGATAAAATAGGCCGTAGTCAGCATGGTTCCCTCGATGGAAAATCTCGCCTGACAAATCTGTTGGAATTCTTTGAAGAAATAACAAGCAGGGTAGACAAAGGAGAATCACTTGATGTTGTGTACTTGGATTTTCAGGCCTTTGACACAACGCCACACATGAAGCTGCATAACAAGCTATGAGCCCATGGTATTACAGGAAAGATTCTAGCATGGATAAAGCATTGGCTGATTGGCAGGAGGCAAAGAGTGGAGGCCAACCAGAAGAGGAGAATGGGCAAAGAAATGGCAGATGGAATACAGTGTTAGGAAGTATATGGTTATGTACTTCGGCAGAAGAAGTGAAAAGGTTGACTATTTTCTAAATGGAGAGAAAATAGAAAAACCTGAGGCACAAAGGGACTTGAGAAATCTTGTGCAGGATTCCCTAAAAGTTAAATATCAGGTTGAGTCTGTATGGAGGCAGGCAAGTGCAATGTTAGCATTCATTTCAAGAGGACTAGAATATAAAAAGCAAGGATGTAATGTTGAGACTTTGTAAACCTCACTTGGAATACTGTGAGCAGTTTTTGGCCCCTTAACTAAGAAAATATGTGCTGACACTGGAGAGGGTTCAAAGGAGGTTCACGAAAATGATTCCAGAATTGAATGGCTTGTCATATGAAAAGCGTTTGATGACTCTGGGCCTCGACTCACTAAAATTCAGAAGAATGAGGGGTGACCTCATTGAAAAGTATAGAATGGTGAAAGGCTTTGATAGAGTGAATGTGGAGAGAGTGTTTCCTATGGTTGGAGAGTCTAAGACCAGAGGACACAGCCTCAGAATAGAGGGCCATCATTTTAGAATGGAGATGAGGAGGAATTTCTTTTGCCAGAGAGTGGTGAGTCTGAAGCAGTCTTCACCGCAAGCAGCTGTGGATGTCAAGTCTTTATGTAGATTTAAGTCAGAGGTTGATAGATTCTTGATTGGTCAGGGCATGAGTGATATGGGGAGAAGGCAGGAGATTGGGGCTGAGAGGAAAATTGGATCAGCCATGATGAATTGGCGGAGCAGATACGATGGGCCAAATGGCCTAATTCTGCTCTTTATGGTCTTGTGGTGTTATGTAATCATAAAGAACGCTTGTCAGCAATTCTACTTCATTAGGAGTTAGAGGAGATTGTTTATGTTACCAAAGACTCTTACAAATTTCTATGGATGTATGGTGGCAAGCATTCAGACTGGTTGATACTATGGAAGTCCAATGCATGAGATTGCTGGAGGCTGCAGAGGGCTGTAAATTTAGCCCGCTCTATCACGGGCACAACCTTCTCCACTATCGAGGACATCTTCAAGAGACAGTTCCTGAAGAAGGTGAAAATCATCACTAAGGACCTCTTCTCATTATTGCCATCAGAGAGAAGTAGAGGAGCCTGAAGACACATACTCAACAATTCAGGAACAGCTTTTTTCCCTCTGCCATCAGATTTTCAAACAGTTTATGAACACTACCTTGTTATTCAATTATTCCTTTTTGCACTATATATTTATTTGGTAATTAATAGTAATTTATGTCTTTGCATTGTACTGTTGCTACAAAATGACAAATTTCACACTATCTAATCAGTGTGGAGGATCAGAGGGATCTTGGGGTCCAAGTCCACAGAACACTCAAAGCTGCTGCGCAGGTTGATTCTGGGGTTAAGAAGTCATACGGTGCATTAGCCTTCATCAATCGTGGGATTGAGTTTAGGAGCCAAGAGGTAATGTTGCAGCTATATAGGACCCTGATCAGACCCCACTTGGAGTACTGTGCTCAGTTCTGGTCACCTCACTATAGGAAGGATGTGGAAACCATAGAAAGGGTGCAGAGGAGATTTACAAGGATGTTGCCTGATTTGGGGAGGATGCCTTATGAGAATAGGTTGAGTAAACTCGGCCTTTTTTCCTTGGAGCAACGGAGGATAAGAGGTGACCTAATAGAGGTATATAAGATGATGAGAGGCTTTCATCATGTGGATAGTCAGAGGCTTTTTCCCAGGGCTGAAATGGCTAGCACGAGGTCATAGTTTTAATGTGCTTGGAAGTAGGTACAGAAGAGATATCAGGAGTAAGTTTTTTATGCAGAGAGTGGTGAGTGCGTGGAATGGGTTGCTGGTGACAGTGGTGGAGGCAGAAACGACAGGGTCTTTTAAGAGACTCCAGGACAGGTATATGGAGTTTAGAAAAATAGAGGGCTATGGGTAACCCTGGGTAATTTCTCAGGTGAGGACATGTTTGGCACAGCTTTGGGCCTGTATTGCGCTGCAGGTTTTCTATGTTTCTATAATAAATCTGATTCCGATTCTGATTCTTGTAAGAGTCTAGACTGTTTTGGGTCCATATTTCTTGGAATTTAGAAGAATGAAAGGTGAACTGATTCACACACATAAGATCCTAAGGCTTGATAGACCAGATGTTGAGATGTTTCCATTAGTAGGAGAGTTACAAAGGGTCATGGCTACAAAATTAGAGATTGGTCCTTTAAAACTAAAGGTGGTGGAGTCTAGATCATTCGATTTATTTAATGTAAAAATGGGTATGTACTTGAAAGCTTGAGAAATTGATGGCAATGTGGAACCAGCACAAAAAAAGGCAAGCATAGATTAGCAACAAAGAGTTGACGAGTCTAGTGGCCCATTCCTGTTTCTTTAGTCTTGTGTTGATTAATTTGCATCAATTGTGCAAATGTTCTTTTTGGAGAGACATTTTTAATATTATCTCAAAGGTATTGAATATAGATATCTCTCCTCATCCTATTACTGTTATCTTTGGATTACCTAAAATTTCCAGTAATCTTTCCCCTTCAGCCCGTAGAATGATTGCATTTCTTACTTTAATGGTGAAAAGATGTATCTTACAACATTGGAAAGAGCCTAATGTTCCAACTACCTTTTTTTGGTTTTCCCAGATGATATTATGCTTAAATTTGGAGAAAATTAGAAGTAATCTTTATGATTCCTCACTTAAATTTGAACAGACCTAGAGATCTTTTATTCAATATTTTCATTTAATGTAATTTTTTTTCTCTTTTGTTCCACATTTCTATTCCCTTCTTGCCTTTTTTTTAACTGTTTTTAATGGAGGTCGGGTTTGAGGACGTGATTTTAACTTCTTTAACTCTACCTGTTTCCAAGTTAGCCCATTGCTTTGCTTTGCTTTTAGTTTAGTTGCACGGTGGGTTTTTTTTGGGGTCTTTTTTTGTTTTTTTTTTTCCTTTTCTCTATTGATATATATATATATATATATATATATATATATATATATATAAAAAATTAGTATACTATTATTTTACCATATTATTTTATGTTTAAATTGCACTGTTTATATCAATTTTTTCTTCTGTATTAATATCTCCTGTAATTTCTAACAGTGTATTAGTGCCTTTATGGTTTACCCTTTGTATACTTATTCAATAAAAAGATTTAAAAAGAAAGAATTGTGCAAATGTTGTTGCAAATAAACTGATGTGTTTTGTGCCATTCAGCATTTCAGCGGTGCACCAGAAAGTAGGGTGCTGTTCCACAAAGCTAATGACAGAATGACCTAAATGAGTGCAGGTTTTGGAACTAACACTCATTCACCTGTCATCAACTTTCATTAAGTTGCTTTGCCACTTACAAATAAATAGATGGTGAACACCTTCAGCGTCAGTTGAGAGCAAATTTTGGCCAAGTTAAGTCCTGCATATCTGAGATGTTGACTGATAACACAACACTTTAAAGGATGAAATGTGTGTAGCTAAATGATAAACTTGTTTTAATGTTATTCACAATCAGCATAACTGAGTTTGTTTGACGTCATTGGCAACAGTTCAAGTCACAAAATAACTCAGTCTCTGTTGCTCTAGAGACCATGTGAGTAGTTTAATATTGCCTTTACGAAACTGACCCTGTTTTTTTTTCCAAAATAGTGATGTGTAGTTGTGGAGAACAGCTGACCACTCTCTATATTAACTGCCGCAGTAAGTCTTACCCCTGAGGACAGGAAGCCACAGGGTGTTAAAAAAAAGTCAGCAAAGCAACAGTGGAAATTTAGTTGCTGCAAACAAAACAAGCATCTCTACATGGATGATCGTGCGGGTACTGGAAGTGCAATTCTTAAACTCCACACATGCTTTACATGAGTAGCTATCCTTTCATTGTGTAATGAAGTGAGACACTCTGCAATACTTTTCCTTCAGAAAGATTAACTCAAGCTGAAGTTTTCAGACATTACATCCAGAGGAGGTAGGATAGTAACAAAGGAAAGTAAGTGGGCACCAACTACACAATAGACCCAGCTCATCTATGGAAGGGATGAAATTAGGCATCTAGTTTCAACGTTATTAAAACAGAGATCTGGTAGCACCTAATGATTGAAACTGCTGCTTTCTATAGAAGAGGTCCGGAAGCTCCGTCAAATTGAGGCATGAAGTTGTTTCAGTAATCAAATACAATCAGACTAAGAGGAGATTACTGGAAGGGGATGATAAAGAGGAAGATGGAGGCAATCGCCAAGATCTGAGATGGTTTTGCCCAAAGCTATAATCAGAGTAGGGTAGTTGGAAAATTAGTAGTCAAGTGATAGGTGACGTTTTCAGGGTCACAGCAAGATTTGGTGGGTATTAGAAGACAGAACAATGCAAGTTTGAAAATCAGGCCTGTGGTGAAGTCACATTCAGAGGTGCTTAGGAGAGAAATCCCTTGTATCATTTTACCATCCCCTCTCTCTCTCTCTCGCTCTCGCTCACTCTCACTTTGTAAATCTCCTTGAAACAATCACTTTCTCACATTAAACCTATACCCTCTAATGCAAAACAAAGCCTTGGAGGAACTTAGCAGGTCAGGAAACCATGGAAGGAAATGATGCAGATGAGGCGATTCAACCCAAAATGTAAACCATCCAATTCTCTCCATAAACATTGTCTGATACACTGAACTCCTCCAGCACCTTGTGTATTGCGCCAACTTCCAGTCTCTTGTGTCTCCCATACCCTCCAGCATTTGACATTTCTTTTCCGGATACAAGATACTAACCATCTATCCTACCTATTCCTTTCATTATTTTAAACACTTTTAATAGGTCGCTCATCCGCTCTAGTAAAAACATTTCAAGGTTCTCCAACCTTTCCTTGTTGCTAATACTCTCCAATCCATCCAACTAGCTGGTGAACCTCTTATGTATCCTTTCCAAAGTCTCTATATCTTTCCTGTACTGTAAACTGAGCACAGTTTCTCAAAGGTGACCTAAGCAAAGGTTTATACAGCTGCAAATGACCTGCTAATTTTTATACTCAATCCCATGGTCAATGAATGAACTGTGGTATTCCAGATTAAGGATCATAACCTGAAATGCCAACTATCTATTTTCCTCTACAGACACTGGCCGACCCATAGAATTCCTCAAGCAACTCTTTTTTTTTTGCATGTATATGACATGGTGCTTGATATTTTACACTAAAGATGACCTGGTTGATATTTAGCCCGCATTGAATATCAATGCTTCCTCCTCGAAGAAGTATAGGCAAAAACACAGATCCCTGTGAAACCTATGTAAATTGTGTTGACTGCTGAACTTTTGCCACTACCAATGAAGCAGCTTTGCATTGCAAGATGTGTGGGTGTAATGAGCTACTGTGTAGGTCGTTGTAAGAGCAAGTCAACAACCTAACAAAAAGTTTTTAAAAATCAATGTGATACTATCCATGAAGTGGAAGTCTTCCACTTCCCTTCCATTTTCTCCACTTAGAACTTTTTAGGAAACTTCTTCTCACAAGGACACAACTCATTAGATGACATCTTCCACCCCATTACGTCTACACAGAATTATAGACCTATGCAGAAAAAGAGATCATTCCTCTTCAGAAGTTTTATTGTCCTTATGTCAGCTTGTGGGTAGAATTAGCAAATTTGTCTCTTCCTCTTTTTCTCCTTCTCTAGCCTTCAGATTTTTTTCTCAATTCACAGATATATCCAGTTCCTTTTTGTTCACTCATATTGAATCCTCCTCAGCATGCCTTCCTGCAGTGCATTCAGAGCTTAATAACTTGATCCAGAAAAGGTTTCTTCGCATTGCTACTGGTTCTTCTTTTTTGATTTACAGCTTTTGTTATTAACCCTCTACCACTGGAAAGACATCTTCCTTCTTTTCTCTCTCAAAACCATTCATGATCTTGTATTTGAACAATTTAGTTTATACTGTGGTTCTCTGTCTTACTACCAAAGTAAATCATTTTACATTTCATTGCATTTTATTTACTCTGACATGACTTTTCAGCTTAGTCTCAGAATAGTTACTAAACTATTCACTTTTTCTATATTTGCATATTTTATATACAAACTGTATACTTATGCTCCAGCTCTTGAATATACAGTACACTCAGTGGACACTTTATTCGGGACACATGGACACATGTACACCTGATCATTAATACAAACGTCTAATTAGCCAATCATGTGGTGGCAACTCAATGCAGACGTGGTCAAAAGGTTCAGTTGTTGTTCAGACCAAATATCAGAATGAGGAAGAAATGTGATCTAAGTGACTTTCACTGTGAAATGACTGTTGGTGCCAGATGGGGTGGTTTGAGTATCTCAGAAACTGCTGATCTCCTGGCATTTTCACGCACAACAGTCTCTAGAGATTAGAGAATGGTGCAAAAAACAAACAAAAAACATCCAATGAGTTAATAAGAAAAGCTGTAAATCAAATTATCACAGGTGGATAGGGTAGTTAAGAAATCTTGTGGGGTGTTAGTTTTCATAAGTCAAGGGATAGAGTTTAAGAGTCACGAGGTAATGATGCAGCTCTATAAAACTCTGGTTAGGCCACACTTGGAGTACTGTGTCCAGTTCTGGTCACCTCACTATAGGAAGGATGTGGAAGCATTGGAAAGGGTACAGAGGAGATTTACCAGGATGTTGCCTGGTTTAGAGAGTATGCATTATGATCAGAGATTAAGGGAGCAAGGGCTTTACTCTTTGGAGAGAAGGAGGATGAGAGGAGACATGATAGAGGTGTACAAGATAATAAGAGGAATAGATAGAGTGGATAGCCAGTGCCTCTTCCCCAGGGCACCACTGCTCAATACAAGAGGACATGGCTTTAAGGTAACGGGTGGGAAGTTCAAGGGGGATATTAGAGGAAGGTTTTTCACTCAGAGAGTGGTTGGTGCGTGGAATGCACTGCCTGAGTCAGTGGTGGAGGCAGATACACTAGTGAAGTTTAAGAGACTACTAGACAGGTATATGGAGGAATTTAACGTGGGGGTTTATATGGGAGGCAGGGTTTGAGTGTTGGCACAACATTGTGGGCCAAAGGGCCTGTACTGTGCTGTACTATTCTATGTTCTATGTTCTACGAGTGGCAGTCCTGTGGGTGAAAATGCCTTCTTAATGACAGAGGTCAGAGAAGAAATGCCAGACTGGTTCAAGCTGACAGGAAAGTGACTGTAACTCAACTAACCACATATTACAATAGTAGCCTCTGGCAATGATCTTTGCATCATCAATGAGGTCGAGAGAGGTTCCGGAGGATTGGAGGGTTGCGGATTTTCTTCCCTTATTCAAGAAAGGGAGTAGGGATAGCCCAGGCAATTATAGACCAGTGAGTCTTTCTTCAGTGGTTGGTAATTTGATGGAGAAGATCCTGAGAGGCAGGATCTGTGAACATTTGGAGAGGCATAATATGATTAGGAAAAGTCAGCATGGCTTTGTCAAAGGCAGGTCGTGCCTTACAAGTCTGATTGAATTTTTTGAGGATGTGACTAAGCACATTGATGAAGGTAGAGCCATAGACGTAGTGTATATGGATTTTAGCAAGGCATTTGATAAGGTACCCCATGCAAGGCTTATTGAGAAAGTAAGGAGGTATGGGATCCAAGGGGACATTGCTTTGTGGATCCAGGATTGGCTTGCCCACAGACGGCAAAGTGTAGTTGCAGATGGGTCATATTCTGCGTGGAGGCCAGTGACCTCTGGGACCCCTTCTCTTTGTGATTTTTATAAATGACCTGGATGAGGAAGTGGAAGGATGGGTTAGTAAATTTTCTAATGACACAAAGGTTGGGGGTGTTGTGGATGGTGTGGAGGGCTGTCAGAGGTTACAGCAGGACATTGATAGGATGCAAAACTGGGCTGAGAAGTGGCAGATGGAGTTCAACCCAGATAAGTGTGATGTGGTTCATTTTGGTAGGTCAAATATGATGACAAAATATAGCATTAATGGTAAGGCTATTGGCAGTGTGGAGGATCAGAGGAATCTTGGGGTCTGAGTCCATAGGGCACTCAAAGCAGCAGCGCAGGTTGATTCTGTGGTTAAGAAGGCATACGGTGCATTGGCCTTCTTCAATCGTGGGATTGAATTTAAGAGCCAAGAGGTAATGTTGCAGCTATATAGGACCCTGGTCAGACCCCACTTGGAGTACTGTGCTCAGTTCTGGTCACCTCACTATAGGAAGGACATGGAAACCATAGAAAGGGTGCAGAGGAGATTTACAAGAATGTTGCCTGCATTGGGGAGCATGCCTTATGAGAATAGGGTGAGTGAATTCGGCCTTTTCTCCTTGGAGCGATGGAGGATGAGAGGTGACTTGATAGAGGTGTACAAGATAATGAAAGGCATTGATCGTGTGGATAGTCAGAGGCATTTCCCCAGGGCTGAAATGACTAGCACAAGAGGGCATAGTTTTAAGCTGCTTGGAAGTAGGTACAGAGGAGATGTCAGGGGTAAGATTTTTACGCAGAGCGTGGTGAGTGTGTGGAATGGGCTGCTGGTGGCGGTGGTGGAGGAGGAAACGATAGGGTCTTTTAAGAGACTCTTGGATGGGTACATGGAGCTTAGAAAAATAGAGGGCTATGGGTAAAGCCCAGGTAGTTCTAAGGTAGGGACATGTTCGTCACAGCTTTGTGGGCCGAAGGGCCTGTATTGTGCTGTATGTTTTCTATATTTCTATGTTTTAACCCCTTCAGTTACACTGAGGCAGGAACCCTGATGAAATCAATGGCAAAATGGGTTATAGCATTATACTTACATATGGAGCGATGTGCTGTGATGGAAACGAAGTTTAAACTCATGCCCTTCCTGCTGCAGTGCATCAATACATTGCTATGCTAGGTGTATGGCACAAATCTAGCAATGAATTTTCTCTCAGTTCTGTGCAGAGATGCTGCATGTTGAGCTTGTTACCATGGAGAAATCTCTGGGCTGGAGATGGCCATGCGGGAAGACGAAGATTCTGAGAGAAAGCAGCTTCTATCGCATTCAACAGGAGATGATGAGAGAGCAGTAAGATCCAGGTGGTCTGTCTACACATGGTGAGGTGCTGTTAGACCTCTGACAGTGATGCACACTCTCCAATCTGGTCAGACTGTAATACTGAGCTCGACATTTCACTTTAGACCACTAAACAGCAGTCCTCACAGGCAGGCCATGGGGTAATTCATTACTGGGGGAGTGTCAACGGAGGGTAGGGGTTTGACCAGGTTCCTGGCACAGCTGCTCATAGGCCGAAGAGATTTCTTTTTTAAAATATGTAGAAGTATATTCCTGCAAGTGTTTGGACTGGAGGACCAACATGACTCCAGGGAATCGCTGTTCTGCACAATAGTGCTAAGCAGAGTACTAGTATACCGTGCGGGGTGGGGAGTGGCCGTCAGCAGCCACTCAGTACTAACAAGAGGAATGGTTTGTACGGTTCCGATGTCGACATCGGCAGCTCCACGACGGTATGATGGTGAAAGTTCTGGATGACGGCGACGAGTCGGAGGCCTTCCCAGTGACAAATGGCGTCAAACAAGGCTGCGTTCTTGCCCCGACTCTGTTCAGTATGGTATTCTCTGCCATGCTGACAGATGCCTTCCGTAACTACGAAGAAGGAATCCACGTCAGGTACAGGACTGACGGCAAGTTGTTCAACCTTAGGCGCCTGCAGGCAGTTACAAAGGTGCAAGAGACTGTCATCAGAGACTTCTTGTTTGCTGATGACTGCGCACTCAACGCCAGCACAGAGCAGAAGATGCAGCGTGAAATGGACTGCTTCTCACAAGCCTGTGACAACTTCGGTCTCACTATCAGCACCAAAAAGACCGAAGTTATGTACCAGCCTGCCCCAGGAAAGCCATACCAGGAGCCGCGCATCACGGTGAAGGGCCAGAACCTCCAGGCAGCCGACAACTTCACCTACCTGGGCAGCATGCTCTCTCGCGCTGTGAACATAGACGCTGAGGTCAACAACAGGATTGCCAAAGCCAGCGCCGCCTTTGGGAGACTCCGTGAGAACGTCTGGGAGCGGAGAGGACTCAGCCTTACCACCAAGCTGAAGGTCTACTGTGCAGTGGTCCTTACCACCCTCCTTTACGCCAGCGAGACCTGGACTGTCTACAGCAGACACGCCAAACAGCTCAACCACTTTCACCAGAGCTGTCTCCGCAGAAATTCCTCCACATCAGGTGGCAGGACAAAGTCCCCGACACGGAAATCCTGGAACCAGCTGGGCTCTGCAGCGTCTACACCCTCCTGCTGAAAGCCCAAGCCATGTGGGCTGGACATGTGGTCAGAATGCCAGACAGCCGATTGCCTAAGCAGCTGCCGTATGGAGAACTGCGTCAGGGCAAGCGCTCAGTCGGGGGACAGAAGAAACATTACAAAGACTGCCTCAAAGCGTCCCTCAAAGGCCTGGGTGTCGACATCAACACGTGGGAGACGCTTGCCCTCAACCGTCCTGCTTGGCGCAGCAAGATCACCACAGGAGCCCTGCAGCTGAAGTCAGGCGCATCATCGGGGCGCAACGAAAGCGTGCTGTGAGCAAGGCCCGAGCAGCATCCACTGCCCCGACAGCACCCACCCACTTGTGTCCCACATGTGGGCGAGCCATCAGGGCCCGGATTGGCCTCATCAGTCACCTCCAGACCCACAGCCACCAATCTCCCATTTGACTTTGAAGCCATGGTCATCTTCGACTACGAAGGACAAACAACAATAATAACTAGTATACCTCATTAACAAACTCAATTAGATTTGATTAAAAATAGCATTCAGGAAATGAACCTGAGTCAGAGCACAAAGAGTGCTGAATCATAGCTACTGAACCATCGGAAAAGTTTGCAATTTGTCATTAACCAAATATAGGATAGGCTATGTTGCCTGCAGGTACTCTAGTTTCTAGAAGGTCAAGAGTAAAGAACTGCCCACCATTTGGAATACCTAGGTATTAAACTGGCAAATACACAGGACGGTATGCAGAAGTGGTACAAATCATATATCCGGAAGTTTTTCTCTCCACTGTAACAAGCTTCCTTTTTCTGAAAACCAGTAAAATAGTGATATGTTTTTAATGAGGAGTTTCAAAGGAGTTACATATAACTTGATATCTTAGGACATTGGTCCACATAAATGACCACATCAGAATAAACGCTGCAAATATGTAGGAAGGATAATGCTTTTGTGGCTTCTTACTTTCCCGTTTTATCACCTTGTCCTATGAATATTACAGAATGCATCAAGTACATAAGCAGTTCAGAGCAGATATGGTAGCAAAATGCCTTTGTCCTTCTTGGTAATAAAAGTTAGAGCCTTGGAAAGTATTATCGAAGTAATCTTGTCAAATAATTGCCATGCGTTTTGTAAGGGGTTAGATACTGCGGTCTGTGCTGGTTAGTAATAGAATTAAAATCAGAATCAGACTCCTGTTTATTGTCACTGACATTAGTTGTAAAAGTTGTTGAGTACCTGGGCAGGCAGCAAATTAATATACTGTAAGATGTGGTGAAAACTTTTAAAAAATAGTGCAAGTAAATAGTGGAATGGTGAGGTGTTGTTCAAGGGTTCACAGGCCATTCTGAAATCTGCTGCCAATCAAGCTAGGCCCTTTGTTCTGAACTTTGCTTTAGAATTATTGGAGATAAACTTATCGAGGCAAATGGACCATGTTCCACTCCACTCCAGACCAGTGCTTGAAGATGTGAAATAGGCTTTGTAGGGTCAGGAGGCGAGCCCCAAGATACTGTTCTCTGATCTGCTGTTCATGTAGCTGGTCAAGTTTACTTCTGTTCATAACCTCTGTTGCCTTCTCCTGCCCTATACTTTGAATATTTTGCATTCATTTCTCCTCTTCCTATGTTGCAAATTACTAGCCAGCACAGCACTGACTGCCAGAGTGGTGCCCTTGATGCAAATGCAGCATCAAAGCCTATTGCTTTGAACTTGTCTGCTTTTTCTCACCTACACAACTTTTCTGCCAGATCCTGCTCGGTATTTGAATCCTTTCTTATTAGGAAAAATACTTGTTTCACACTGTTGCAAATGCTATTCTGTTGCATTTGTCATCTTCCTTTTCTCCCTTTCGCTTGGGATTTTGGGCCTTGACCCTTGACTGTAAAAAATAAAACCATTTAAAAGCAGCAAAGTTAGTCTCACACTTTAACTCCTTATCTACAGCTGTAATCTGTATGATCGTAGAAAAATGCTAAATTGGACTGCAATCCCTGACACAGCATAGAGGTCCAACCCAGGAGACTGTATATTGGAAATGCAGTGCAAAATGTATAAGCTGAAGTATCTTCAGAATTCAGTGTCTCATTCTGAAAATGGGTTTCCAAGTAAATTTTGAACATGCAGATGAAGTTCCTGGGAGCAATACAGGAGACACGGGATTGATTTATCCCAGAAAGGAAGGATGAGGCAACCCTGGTTGAGAAGGGAAGTCAAGGACAGCATAAAGCAAAAAAGAAGGCATACAATATAGCAAACACAACTGAAAAAAGCAATACAGAGAGAAAAGATGAAATATAAAGGTAAACTATTTAATATTATTAAAAAAAGGGCACTTTTTTTTCAGACATATAAAGAGTGAAAGAGAGGCAAAGATGGACATTAGGTCACTGGAATGTGATGTTGAGAAGTCGTAATGGGGAATAAATAAAAGGTGGGCGAACAGTGTAAGTATTGTGCACCAGACTTCACTGCGCAACATGCCAGAAATTCAAGAGTGTCAGAAGCAAGAGTAGTCACCTCTATTAAGAAGATATTTGAGAAGCTGAAAAAGGTATGAAGATTCATAAATAAGTCATGTGCACCAGATAGCTCAGGGTTCTGAAAGAGGTAGCTGAAGAGATTGTGGAGGCACTAGTGGTGATCTTTCAAAAATAACTAGATTCTGGAATGATTCTGGAAGATGGGAAAATCACAAGTGTCACTCCACTCTTTAAGAAGGGAAGGAGCAAAAGGTGGGAAATTATAGGCCAGTGAGCCTGATTTCAGTGGTTAGCAAGATGTTAGAAGTCCATTATTAAGAATGCGGTTTCAGGATACTTGGAGGTGCATGATCAAATGGGCATGCTCTTTTGGTGCTGGAGTGTGTGGTAACACTTGCAGGCTGCCCCCAGCACATCCTTAGGTAGTGTTGGTTGTTAACACAAACAATACATTTCAATGCACATGTGAAGCACCACTGAATCCAAACCCAAAAAGGCTGAAATCAGCCTGGTTTCCTTAAAGGGAAATCCTGCCTGACAAATCTGTTGGAATTGTTTGAAGAAGTACAGGCAGGATAGACAAAGGAGAGTCAATGGATGTTGTTGACTTGGATTTTCAGAAGGTCTTTGTTAAGCTGCTGCACATCAGACTGTGAAACAAGGTAGAAGTCCATGGTACTTCAGAAGTGAATGCTGGGGCAACTCCATTTGGAGGCCAAGTTATTGGGTATTTTTAAAGCAGAGGTTAATAGTCCTTGATCAGTAAGGGTGACAAAGTTTACTGGGAGATGGTAACAGAATGGGGTCTAGAGAAAAATAACTCAGTAGGGCAAATAGCCTAATTCTGCTTCTATATCTTATGGTCTTATGGCTTAAACTTCTAATTCTTCTCTTAAGAGTGGGTGGTTACCATTACCTTTCCTACATGTGAAACTACATTTTTACTAGAACTGATTTGCCTATGGGTCATTCTGCCTAAAAATAAATTATTTGGCTAAGATTTAGTTGATCTTTTCAAGTGGCAAAGCCTTGTGTTGACTGAGTGGAAAACAAGGCTGAAAGAAATTTGCAAGGGAGAGGGCAGTGTGACTCATTGGCTGCTGGGTGAGTCTATGATATTGACACACTCACAGATGCAAGATTCCCAGGCAGTCATCTGTCTTCAAATAAAAAGAAGTTTGTTTAGAACAACACAAGAGCAGAGCAACTCATGCACAAATTTCTCAAAAATATTACAACATTAATAAGCCCTGGAATTACATTAGCTCTACTTGACTTTCATTTGGTTTTAAAAGAATTGAGAAAAAAAGGGTCAAGATACATCAAGAAAGTAAGTAAAGCTAAATCCACCCATTGAAAATATCATCCTATTGCTAGTTCAATATTTGCAGGTCACACAATTTTCCTTCACCCATCTGTGACACATTCCTAAGCTGTCTGTCCCAGTTATATAGTCTCCAGAAGGTTTTTAATTGCATGTTTGATGTAGCTGCTACAGCACTCTGCTAGAATCAGGGACTTTGCTCTCACAAAGCATTAGAAATGCTCTTCATTTGGCTTGAGGGGTTACTTTTCTGGTGTCTGTAGCATCCTAACAGAATCGTTCTGGTTCAGTTTTACATATCAATGTGTTGCGTTTGGAACGTGATAGTTCAAATTTACAAAATAAGATAATGCCCAAAGTGTGACGTACAGCTGCACAAATTAAAGGCAAGGACTGCTTTAAAGGACATTGCTTATCTATTTTCAGTGTCCAAAAGTAACAGTTTAGAAAACATCCCATGGCTAACCGGGCCTCCAATTCTACCACTGTACTCACCCACACGACGTACATCATTTGAGTCATATGCCGACTATTGTCAAATTGACGGTTATACCAATTTTCAACTAGATTTTCCTTGTGGCCACCTAACCAATCCCAAAGATAAATAATCAAGCATGGTCAGTGCCTGATAGGACTTCAGAAATGCTGAGAGTTGTAGAACAGAAACTAGCCCTTCTGCCCATCTAGTCCAGGGCTGACCAGATGTTTGGCCTAGTCTCATCTACCTGCACCCAGACCATATACTTCCAAACCCCTTCCATGTACTTATCCAAACATATCTTAAAAGTTACAACTGAATCCACACCTACCACTTCCTCTGGCAGCTCATTCCACAGTCACACAACCCTCAGAGTCCCCTTAAATGTCTCACATTTCATCCTAAACCTACGACTCTAGTTCTAGTCCAAAGAACTCCTGTAAAATAGCAGTGAGATGTTCCAAAAGTCCCTCAAGAGACTAAGGCCATAATATTCAAATGTGAGGAAGAGAATAAAATGGGATTGCTGCAAACAATTAAAGAAACAACAGTTGAAACTGAGTTGAACTTATCACCAGCAATGTATTTGTTGAGATGATGCTGCCCATGGCAGTTTTGATTGGAGTAAACAATTTGCTCTTATGGATGTAGAATCTCAATTTAATTTCGAAGACATGCTTCATTATGTTTTTCAGGCAAGAACAGAATGGATGGATTCAGAACAGATTTGACAGTTTAAACTTGATTATTCATGAAATGATGGGATCAGCAGCAGTAAAATTAGATTCAATCAGAAAGCCACTCTACAATTCCATTTTAGTTCGAGACTAACCCTGGTTCAGTGAGTGGAGGAGTGGAGTAGACCACGTGAGCTGCAGCTTCGAGCCTATCGTAGCATGACTTGCACAATTGGTGAAGCTGCATAGAGGACGAAAACAAGTCACTACTAAACTCATTAACAGGTGGAGGTATACTGAAACTCCAATAAACACTGTTAATTTAACCCGTGCAGTCCCAGGCAGAGCCAAAGTTCACAGGTCAAAATTTCAAGTACATTTATTATCAAAAAGTCTGTATACATTATACAACCTTGACATTCATCTCCTAAAAGGCAACCACAAAACAGAAGCCCAAAAGAGCCCATTAAACAAATACCATCAAACTCCCAATGTGCAGAGGAAAAAAATCATACAAACAGTAATGTATGTATCTATTTCATTTCGAGCAATGACGTCCCATCCACTTTACACTACATATCGACCCGTTGTCTGCACATGTGCATTGTTCTCTCTCTCTCCCACTGCAATGTGAATACACCAGTTAAAGCCATCTCCTGTATGCGTGCTTTCATTTAATATATAAGTAATTGTGCACAGACACAACAAACCGGCGACGAGCATGAACCTGAATGTCAGAGAATATCACAAACTGCACCAACTGCTACGGCATGACTATGGGATGAAACAGCAAGAGTTAAACAGTACAGAGAAGGCCGTCACAGAGACTAACAAAGACATGTGTACAGCATTATATACAGTGAAAGATGCATTGAATTTAAAGTGAAAATAATGTGGCGATGGCTTCACTTGGGAAAGTTGATGAATTTGATAGTGCTATCGAAGGCTGGGAGTCATATATCAAAAGGGTTGAACTGTATTGTAATGCAAACAATGTGGAGGAGCAAAAGAAAGCCCCTACACTTCTTAGCTTAATGGCCCAAGAACATACAGTCTCTTACACAACTTAGTAACCCCTGCAAAGCCAGCAAGCAGGATGTTCCATGAAATTGTTAAAATTTAACACATTTGAGCCCTAAACTGCTGGTAATGGCTGAGAGATTTAGATTTTACAAAAGGAACCAGTCAAAAGATGAAAGTCTTTCTGAATAGATTACAGAACTGTGCAAACTTTTCCAGTACTGTGACTTTAGAAATGGATTTTCTGATGCATTAAGGGAGAGGCTTGCATGTGGGATGCACAATCAAAGCACTTAAAAGAGACTACTATCCGACAGAGACCTAACCTTAGAACGGTCATTGGTCATTACAATATCATTGGAGACTGCAGCAAAGGATGCAGCAGAACTACAGAAAAGGAAGTTCGAATGTGGAATGCGCAAAATGTCCCTGAATGGTGCAAAAGGCCAAAGATGTTATTGATGCGGCAAATCCTTGCATGATGCAAAGGACCATTAGTTCAAAGAACAAGTCTGCAGAAAGTGTCATAGACAAGGTTACATAGAGAGAGTGTGCAAGGCAGACAAAAAGCACAACCAAGTGAAAAGACTCAAACACAAAACTAAGCAAATGCATGAAGTCACTGAATGTAAAACAGAACCGGATAACATAGAGTCTGACAAAGGTAAACTGTCATGCCTAGAACTGCATAGTATTACTGAAGTAGATCACAATATAATATGGATTACAATAGATGTGTCCGGTGTAAAACTGAAAATGGAGCTGGATACAGGGTCAGTTTTGTCTATAATTCCAGAGGCTCACTACAACAGACTGTTTTCTAAGATACCATTAGAGAAGACCTCAGTGATGCTAAAGACCTACACAGGCAAAAAAGTGTCCCCCAAAGGCAAACTGAAAGTAAATGTGATGTATGGAGGCCAAACACAGCAGTTAGAGCTTTGTGTATTGAAAAGTGGAGGGCCAGCACTTTTCAGATGGGAATGATTGAGAAAAATCCAACTAGACTGCCACTCAATCACAGCTCTCAGTGTGGCATCAACAGGCAACAGCAGCCCAAATGGTAGCACCAGCCAGAGACTGGGACAGCTGCTTAATGCTAATGAGAAGGTGTTTGAAAAGGAAATAGATAAACAGATTGAAGACTTGGCCAAAAGCTGTTCAGTATGCCAAAAAATTCAAAATGCACCCCCACAGGCAGCACTACATCCATGGGAGTGGCCATCATCACCATGGCAAAGAGTACATATTGACTTTGCTGGGTCAATCATGGGCTCCATGTTTCTGATTGCTGTGGATGCTCATTTGAAGTGGATGGAGGTTATACCATTGGTCAACCACCTCAGCAAAGACTGACTCTGCCCTGAGGACTATCTTCACCAGAAACGGCTTACCAGAACAAATTGTGTGATAACGGACCACAATACACGTCAGAAGAATTCTGACTGTTCATGAAGAAAAATGGCATCAGACATTTCAAATCATCTCCTCACCACCCATCAATGAATGGGCTAGCTGAAAGGTTTTATTCAAACCTTCTAGAAGTCCATTAAAGTGACGGGCAAAGATGACATTTTCCTACAACACAAGGTGGACAACTTCCTTTTTGTGTATCAGAACTCTGTTCATGTGATGACAAATCAAACACCTGCCATGCTGCTCATGAACAGAAATCTGAGATCTCGTATGGACCTCATGAAACCAGATCTATGGAGAATAAACAGTCAGCCAGTTGCCAAGTGAAGTAATAAGGAGATTTGAGATTGGACAGGAAGTTCTAGTGCACGATTACCAAGAAGACAAGTAGACACCTGATAGGATAGCTACAAGAACTGGCCACTGATGTACACAGTGGATGTTGAAGATCAGGCATAGAGACATCATGTGGATCAGATACTGGATGCTCAATTGAAGAACACACCTGAGTCAACTGCATCCAACAAGATGGACACATTACAGTTACCAGACTTACCTTTCAGTGATGTCACTGACAGCAATGTGACACCGGAAACCAAGTACGTTGTCTTAGACAAGACACCTACCAAACCTGATGCCACTCACAGGTCCAGAGGCACGACCAGAACATTATCGTTGACAAGACACCTACCAATCCTGATGCCACTCACAGGTCCAGAGGTGCTATCCTGAAAGAAACAGAGCACCACCCAAAAAACTGAACCTTTAGATCTGTGTGGTTAGTTATGGACTGTTATTGTGACAGTGTGTTTACTTGGAATGTGGGTTAATGAAAGGGAAGCTGAATGTTTTGTACATACAGTATATGGTTATATGTTAATTTAATCTAAAGGAGGAGAATGTGCAATGTATGGATCTATTTCTTTTAGAGCAATGACCTCCCCCCCAACACTATGTATTGACCTGTTGTCTGTGCATGTGCCATTGTCTATGTGTGCATTGCTGTTTCCTGCTCACATTGCAATGTGAATACTTTAGTTAAAACGATCTCCCACTAGCGTGCCTTTATCTAAAATACATTAAGTCGTTCTCAGATACAACACAAATAAAAATGGAAGCAAAGAGCGTTCTGAACTGAAGTCCACGAAGAGAGCCCATCCACAAACCCTTATTCAGCGCAGAGCCGAGCATCAGGCTGAATCGGACAGTTCCTCGCCTCGGGCACTGACACCCTAATCTTTTCAACCTGGCCCAGTTCCTAAACCGTCATTCCAACATCAGGTCCAGTGGCTTCAAGACGCTGTGGGGCCTGGACCACACCGCCTCAATTTGTGTTTCACATGCTCAAGAAAGAGCTGAGACATCTGACCATCACAGTTCCAAATAAAGCTCTGCAGTCTGACATAACCAGTAGTGGGATGGCACAGCTGGCAGTGCCATTGACTCACAGCACCAGGCGCATAGGTTCTATCCCATCTTTAGGTGCTGTTTATGTGGAGTTTGCATGTTGCCCCTGTAACTATATGGATTTCCTCCAGATGGTCTGGTTTGCTTCCACGTCCCAATAGGTATGTGGATTGGTGGGTCTTTAATAAGTCTCTTGTGTTTAGTTGATTGATAACATCTGTGGGAGCTGAGAATTTTAAAAACGGTTTACGGCAGAATTTTTCTAAGTGGGCACGTTATGTGTGGCGTGGACTTGGTGGCTAGAAGAGCCTTTGTCGGTGTGGTATCACTCTACAGGGGTGTATGGGCAGGGAGGGTTTGCCTCCAGTGAAAAGGCTTTTCATGTCTAATCTGGGGCATCTCACTCAACTTTCGTCCCCACTGGGCACTCAGCTCTCACCTGTGGCTCCAAGTAGCTGTGTTCATGCGACAGGGCCACACCCCTGGTACACTGCTTCAGCAGGCGGTCTAAACCAGGTGTGGCTAGCTAGCGGGCTTTGTACGCTGGTGAGACAGGGACCTGCCTGTCCTAGTCTGCAAAGTAAGCTCCGGTGGACAGGGTGGTTGAGATCTACAGTGAGATCCAACGGACGGGAAGGCGGTTCTGCGACGCTCAGGGAGAGCGAAGGGCCTGACGAGGCACAGACAAAGAAGTCAAGGTCATCCACTGCAATCAAGAAGGACGCCAGTTGTGGCGACTACTCGTACGACTAGAACCGGACATCCGACTTCGAAAAAGTGGAACTGCCCCAGTGCAGCCACTTTTCCACTTTAAGAACTTTTCCGCACAGGTTTCCTGTCATCGTCAGATTCGACGGACAGCCACCACCTTTCTACTACTCCATATGTAGTGGGGTGGGGATTGATAAAAAGAAAAAAATGTGAAGGAAAAGGCTCCTTCCACAATTCCGTCCCACTGGAGAGGTCAGCCAAAGTCAGAGAGATGTACAGCATGAAGCAGCCCCCTGAGCCTGGGCTGAGCATTACACTAATCCTTCACTGATCACACTCTCTCCATGTTGTTTTCATCTAACTCCAGATTCTAATGCTTACATCAACACCCTTAACAATTTACCGTGGTCAATCAATCAACTGACCCGGACATCAGAGGGATGTGGGAGGAAGCCGAATCTCCAGAGGAAGTCGATGTGATCATGCAAACTCCACATAGACAGGATTGAAGACGGGTCACTGGAGCATGAGGCAACAGTTCTGCTATCTATTCTGCTGTACCATGTAATGCAGTCTAACACCATAACACTTCTCCAAGTGAGCTCTTTCATGATACCCATGATGATTAAAGATATTTGGGAGCAAACTTGCTGTATTTGTTTAGACTAAAAAAAAATTAACAAGGTAACTTAAAATCATGTATCATCATTATTATCATCACCATCATCAGGTGCCGTGCCCAGTTTGAGCTTTGACTGCCATGGCCCACACACTCCTGTTTCGGGTCAAGTGGATCAATTCATTGGTATTCGTTTCCAGTTCTCTGGCTGCTGTCTCCATCATCATTTTTCTTTGTCTTCCTCTTGCTTTCTTCCCTTCAATCTTTCCCATAATTACCGTGCATTCTAACTCCTTTCCTAATTACATGTCCAATGAAGTTATGTTGCCTTTTCATGATCTCATACATTATTTCTTGTTTTGTGTTTGCTCTGTTCATGACATCCTCGTTAGATATTCGTTTCGTCCATGATATCCTTTGCATCCTCCTCAAAAATCACATATCACTGATGTAATTTAATTATAGAGATTGATATCAATTAAAGTAAATTGAAGAAAAAAAATAACTTCACTTGCCTTTTAGTTGAGGGCTAATGGGGTGGCACGGTAGGATAGTGGTTAGCACAACACTTCGCAGTACTAGCAACCTGGGTTCAATTCCTGCTGCTGTTTGTAAGGAGTTTGTGTGTTATCCCTGTGACCATGTAGATTTCTTCCAGGTGCCCTGGTTTCCTCCCAAAGAGGTTGGTAGATTAATTAGTCATTGTAAATTGTGCTGTGATTAGGCTAGGGTTAAATCGGGGGCTGCTGGGCTGCACGGCTCAATCAATCCATCAATCAGACCATAAATGGAGCTGCCCTTGATGCATCAGCATGGCTGGTTAAAGGGAAAGGGCAGAGTGGCCAGGTACAAGATGTCTTTGGTTTTTTAGCTCAGTCTTCAGGAAGCAGCCCGAGACTCAGTGGTGACACCAGGGGCAGAGCGAGCGGTCAGATCTCCAGTGAGTGTTGTGCTTCTGTGGTGCTGGGCAATGGAGTGGAAGCCTGGAACGCATTGATGCATGTGCAACAGCTGGTGGCTCTGCACGGAACAGTTGGTCAGCTATTAGTGCAATCTGGCAAGAGGATTCAGAGTTACCATTGTGGCAAATACTATTTATAGATTGCTTAGAGGAGAAATTTAGTTTTGTTCACCAGTGGATGCAAGACCACCTGCCCCCTGCATTTACACCCTCACACAGTTGGCTGCACTGAAGAATGCAACCTTATGCATCACATTGCTCACTTGCATTCATTGCTGTTGACCCTAGATTAATTTTTCCCTAGTTCACGTCACACAGAAGAAACTCAATTGAACCATCAAGCTTGCATCATCCCTTAGAAAGTACAATCTTACTACTCCCTCAAATTCTTTCTTATGGGAATGGTGGAGACAAGAAAGTTAGATAATGAATTGCAGAACCCTAGGAACAGAGGCACTTTGGTGTACTTTGGACTTTGGTGAAGGCTAATGGAACACCTTCCTTCTGTAAGGTGGAACACAGAATGCAAGAGCAGGGAGGTCATGGTGCAGTGTTGGATAGAACACAGCTAGAGTACTGTGTGCATTTCTGCTCACCAAACTATAGGAACAGTGTGATTGCTAGGAATGGGTGCAGAAGAGATTCACTAGAACATTTCTTGAGAATGAGTGTTTCTACTACAAGGAGAGACTAGTTTGTCTCCCTTGCAGTGGAGAAGATTGAGGTGGTGGGGACCTGATTTAGATAAAATGAGGGGTGTAGGCAGCAGGAAAACATTCCTTTAGTGGAGGTATCCATAAGCAGAGGGCGTGTTCTCAAGGCACGAAATAGAGGATTTATAGGTTGTCTGAGAAAGAAATGATGGGAATGTGGAACACTCTAGAAGCACGCATAACAGTTTAAAAGGTATCTGAATGAGCACCTCAACCACTATTGCATGAAAAGCTGTGGGACAAGTGCTGGAAAGCATGAATAGTGTAGATAGATCTATTGCCCAGTGGCATTCACATCTACTGTGATGAAGTGCTTTAAGAGGTTCATGGCCAGAGTCAACTCCTGCCTCAGCAAGGACGTGAACCCACTGCAATTTGCCTGTCGCCACAATAGGTCTACAGCAGATGCAATCTCACTGGCTCTCCACTCGGCCTTGGATCACCCAATACTTACATCAGGTTGCTGCTTATTGACTGCAGCTCAGTGTTCAACACGGCCCTCAGTTTTAATCAAAAGGCTTCGGAGCCCGGGCTTTTGTACTTCCCTCTGCCACTGGATCCTTGACTTCCTCACCAGGAGACCTCAGTCTGTGTGGATCGGGAAAGAAACATCTCCTCCTTGCTGACAATCAACACTGGGCACTCCTCAAGGATGTATGCTTAGCCCACTGCTCTACTCTCTCTACACTCACGACTGTGTGGCTAAGCACAGCTCTGGAAACAGCACTGGAAATAATTAGCAGTTATCCCGGTAGTATTTTTTCCTGCAGCTTCCGCATGACTGATGGTGGGGATTTACCATAATTGCACTCTCTCACTGAAATCCACTAGGAGTCAAATATCACAGTGTAGGTAGCAAAACCATCATGAACAGCTGATGCCTTTTTCCCTTGCCATGTCATTATTAGCTGACACTACCAACAAGTTACGTGGCAAAAAATATTCTGCGAAAGGGTACAGGTTGAAGCCTAACTAACTGTGTTTGCTGAAAAATGTCTCGCTCCAGTCAGAAAGTCCCCAATAATCACAGTTTCCAGCCTGTAGGGAACGCATGACAACACACACTTCTGATAAGCTTCCATTTTTAGAGATACCGGATTAAGCCAGGGTAGGCAGATAGGTATGTCCTACAAAAAGAATATTTTCCTACTGAATTGAATTTGCTCAAATTACATTCATGAAAGAACATCTGTTCTGGCAGGATGAGATAATGAACTAATCCAGGTGAAGCACTTTCTTCATATTAAAACTATTCTCCTATCACTGTTTCAGCAGAAAAATATTTTCATTGGACGGAAGCAAGAATTTTATTTAATGTGTATTAAAATGTTGATCCTGGCCCATTTTGGTTGAGTTGAACTAAAAAGTATATGTTTCTTACTTTTTATAGAAGAAATTAACTCTTAACCAGTAAAAATGTATTGTAATTCCACGTCCAAATATCAGAAGATTATTAGTATGGGGCAGCGGAATCTAAATTAAACATGCTTCTGTTGCAGTGAACAACTCCAAGAGAGTAGAGTCCTCTGCTCGACCTTTGCTACAGATTTCATACAAAGCCTCTTATAATTTTCCAGAAATGTGGAACGTCACAATTACTGTATGGTGCCATATGATTGCCTGTCTTGTAGTTCATAGCCTGAAGAAACAACGTATAATCTATGGAGAAATCTGAAAACAGAAAATCATGAATTATTTTTGCAACTCTCAAGTTCATGCAATATTTAAAAAAGTAAGATTCGCAGAGCCAAGTATTCATGTTGTTGTCATTATTTATTCCTTTTACTGTCAACATTTCGGCATGAATGACCTGCTACTGAGCAAATGAAATATATCTGTAGAGATATTTACCAAGCCAATATTGGTAAACCACAACAGAATTCCTGAGGTTTGGTTTTCTATTACCAAACTAGAGATGATTTTGATGAGTGATTTAATTCAAATCACAGACACTTCTGCAGCAAGAGTTAAAACAATTAACAGAGATGGGACTAATTGTGGAATGGAAGAAAAGATTCCGAAGGTTTGTTGTCCATAAAGTATAAGGTTCAGCTTTAACCATGAAAGATAAAGGTGCCAGGGATCTGGGAAGAGATGCTGAGGCTGAGATTTTTAAAAAAGGTTTAAACAAAAGATTATAGTCACAGGAATGAGAATGTGAGAGAGGACATGAAATAGGCAGAATTTATATGGGCAATACACTTAAGCTATGGAGGCATCAGACGATACACACAAGAAATTAAATTTGAAAAGAGATGGATGCAATAACAAAAACATCTGCATATCTATTTGGAGACATTCATGTAGAAATACTGCATGTCCAAAGAAGTCATATCATGTAAAATTTTACTCTAAGCCACGTAAAGAAATACTGGAAGAAGAGTTTCTTCATTGCCAAAATAATATCTTCCCACTGTCAAGAATTGATGAGTAAATTAATACCTTCTCATTCAGTGACACTGTACCTGCAAGCATGGCACCCTGACACATCACCAAAACTATTCACAAACAAGAGAAAATCTGAAGATGCTGGAAGTCCGAGCAACACACACAAAATGCTGGAGGAACTCAGCAGGCCAGGCAGCATCTACGGAAAAGAGTGCAGTCAACGTTTCCGGCTGAGACCCTTCAGCAGGACTCCAAAACTATTCACTTCATTGCATAATGAAACAAGGCAGTAATGCTACTGGCTAAATATTTTCACTTTGTTGCTATTATTAGTGTAGAGTTGGTGATGGTAGAGAATATGGCTATTGGGAAATAGGCACACATGAACATAACATTTAAATCTACAATAATCCTTTGAAAGAAAATAACTTAGAAGCTGATTTGACAAGGCAGTTAAACATAACATTTTATAATTGTGTTTATGCAAATATTACAAATTATGACGTAGATTCACAACTTTTCATAAACTCTTGAGCTACATCTCATGTACCAAGTGTGTACCTGTTTCAGCCCAGCCTTGCTATGGTCATAGAGCAAATCTGCTCTTGCCTTAAACAATAGAATTGAGATATTAATTCGTTGCTGTCACATTGGAAGGCAGTGCATTATTGGATGTTGTAGTTGATTTCATTTAAAGTTGTTTTGATTATTCATGCAAATGATACAAAATAATGCACAGAAAGTAAATACATGGCATTACATGTGTATATATGACAAACTATAAAATATTGACAATGTGGTATTAATCTTTTCAGAATTTTCAGAAAAAAAAGTAATCTCATCAATGTTAGGACAAAAAACAGTATAGGAATTGGCCCTTCGATCCACAATGCTGGCTGAACTAATGAAATTAATAATCAAATGCCGAACTAAACTAATCCCTTTTACCAATATAGTGTTCATATCCTTCTATTCTGTGCTTGTTCATTGCCTATCTGAGCATCTTGAATGCCTCTGTACCCACCTCAAGTAGTACAGTCCAGGCACCCATCATTCTCAATATGCAAAATTTGCCTTGCACTTACCAAAGTAACACACACAAAAAGCTGGAGGAACTCAAAAGGTCAGGCAGCATCTATGGAGATGAATAAGCAGTTGACGTTTCAGGTTGAGACCCTTCTTCAGAACTGGAAAGGAAGGGGGAAGACGCCAGAATAAAATGGCGAGGGGAGGAGGAGGAGGCTAGCTGGAAGGTGATAGGTGATGCCAGGTGGGAGGGAAAGGTCAAGGGCTAGAATCTGACAGGAAAGGAGAGTGGACCATAGGAGAAAGGGAAGGAGAAGGGGACCCAGAGGGAAGTGATAGGCAGGTAAGAAGAAGTAAAAGGTCAGAGTGAGGAATAGAGGAAGTCGGGGGGGGTGGATTTTTTACTGGAAGGAGAAATCGATATTCATGCCATCAGGTTGGAGGCTACCTAGACAGAATATAAGGTGAGGGTGGCCTCATCTTGGCACAAGAGGAGGCCATGGACCAACATGTTGGAACGGGAACTGGAATTAAACTGTTTGGCCACTGGGAAGCTCCAGTTGAGGCAGGTGCAGCGGAGGTGCTTGGCGAAGCGGTCCCCCAATTTGAAATGGATCTCACCAATGCAGAGGAGGCTGCATCGAGAGCACGGGACACAATAGATGACCCCAAATTCACAGTTGAAGAGTTGCTTCACCTGGAAGGACTGTTGGAGGCTCTTAATGGAGATGAAGGGGTCATCTTCCCCTTTCTTCCCAGTCCTGAAGAAGGTTCTCAGTCTGAAATGTCAACTGTTTATTCATTTCCATGGATGCTGCCTGACCTGCTGAGTTCTTCCAGCATTTTGTTTGTGTTGCTTTGGATTTCCAGCATCTGCAAACTTTCTCGTGTTTAGAATTTGCTGCACCTATGAAGTTTAACTTTCCATTACACTTATCTCCTCTCACCTTAAATGTATAAACTCTGGTACTAGACACTTCAAAGCTGGGCAAAAAGTTACTAGCTGTCCACTCTATCTATGGCTCTCATAATCTTATAAACCTCCATCAGATCTTCCTTTATCCTCCACCATTCCAGAGAAAATAACCCAAGTTTGTCCACAGCACATACTCTCTAATGCAGGCAGCATCCTGGTAAACCACTTCTGTACCTTCTCCAAAGCCTCAACATGCTTCCCATAATGTGGCAGCCAAAACTGAATGCAACACTCCAGATACGGTTTAACTAGAGATAAACCTTTGGGACTATTTCAGTTCAACAGACTTAAAGGGTATTATTATTACTGCTGGATTCATACCTACACATGCTCATGATAATTTTCATGCTCGTGACAATTTTCATGCTCGTGATTATCAGAATCGTACTGAGAAATAAAAAAAAATTCCATCATGATTGAATGGCAGGGCATTCAAAATAAAAAAAGAGAAAAAAAAACAACTGAAACTGAGTTACGGTGTCAACAGAGATCGCAGCTCAGTGCCTTCTTGAGAGGCTACTAAACTACTTCCACTGCTTTCAGCTGTCAAAACCACGATACTCTATCCAACCAGACCAGCAGTTAAAATGATAATCACCTTCTGGTCGGATACTTGGAACTGACATATTTTTCTGAAGAATGACCATACTGCCTTTAGGCAGATATCCTTGCCACCAACACAGAACAGGTTTAGATAGATGTTAGTATGAACTGAGTAGGACATTGTTCGGAAAATCTCACAGGAAATTTGAACCAGCCACTTGGATTAAATTCCCCTTAGTATTCAGGAAAGTGAGGTTTTACTTTTTACAGATTAGAATGTGAATTTATATGTAAAATACCTGTTGCTACGATTTAAATCTTCATGATGATAATTCAGCAGTGATTAACTTAGAAAAACATTCAAGCTACTTCTTAAAAGTGTGATCAACTAAAATCAATGCTATGAAGTAATATTTGGTGGGTTGATAAGAAGCTCGATCAAAGAAAAGGGTTTTAGAGGACCTATTAAAAAAGAATGATATGGAGGGTCTACATTTTTTTAAAGGGTATCTATTAAATTTAGGCAGGTATTGTTGATACTATCTCAGAAAGAAACAAGTTTAAAGAAAGTACACTGAAAATTGAATTGGACAGGGGAGGTGAAGGTTATCCGTTTGCTCCATAAATGCTGAGACTAATTTTGTGTTTCCAGCTGTTTCTGGTTTTTGAATAATGGGAACAATTTTTTAGGAAAGTATTCGATTTCAGCAATTATTGTCATGAAATGTGATGGAAATCTTCATCTAGGTCCAAGATATATTATTTAGTAATTATCTGTTCTACTCAGCACAGGTTGATTAATAGAGATGGACATTTGGAGAAACATATAGGAATGAAACCCTGGAGGGCAGGACAAAAAAAAATAAATGCCAAGGAGATTGGAATAAGCAGGTAACAAGCTGTTTGACTTAAGTGTTTTGGCCTGAAGCAAACAGCAATGTGATGGTACCATAATATATTATAGTTTTGTACTTAGTGAAATTGAATGTATTAACTGCTTAAGTAACATTCACTTCAGGGCTTGTCAGTACTAATAACTTCTTAATTCCCAATTGTTGCCAATGAGTTAACCAGCCCAGAACCACAATGACAGCCCTTAAAACTTTAAGCACACAAGCTGTAACATGGAATTGCTCATCAACATTTTTTGGAACATCAACCAAAATAGATCACATTGGGAGCTATTCTATTAAAAGTTGCACTCTGAAGATTGTTAATTAATGATGCAAAGACTTGATTTCTTGAAAATGTCTTGAAAGACTTGAAATGGGGTTCAATAATGCAAGTGAGACTATACTTCCTTATAAATTCAGGAACACAATTTCCCAGCTGGAAACAACCCATCCTCCCACACCCAAACCCTGGCCGTCCCATGTCATTCCTCACATTTTCTAACCCCTCTGTACCTTTTAAGAAAGGGCTACAGTGCATACATTGTCTCTTTCTTGACTCTAGAGATAACTTTGGGATCTAATGTCAGTAAAATAAAAGAGTCACAACAAAATAAGCATAAGCTGACAGCTTAGAAACAGGCTAAGAAAGAAAATCAATAGCTTTCATTTATTTAGTATCTTTTTTTGTGGCCTTTAGACATCATGTCCTGCTTTTATATTTTTGAAAAGTAGGTAAAGTTTGTAAATCAGGAACAACACCACCCAGTTTGAATGAAGCCCCACAGCAACACAGAATTAACTGACCGGATCATTTACCTTGGTGCCATTGGCTGAAGGATAAACATTGTGCATCTTCAAATGGATCTATTGGGTCACTTATATCCACTTGAAAGTACAGAGAGGATCCCATTTTAAATCTCACTTGAAAGATGGCATTGCTAACGGTGTACCAGTTGCTCATTACTAGCTGAAGAATCTGAAATGAAAGACCTGAACCATTAGCATTTGACTCAATAGTGAGAATTTTATCAGTGGGTCACAGATATCACTTCAAATGTGATTATTATTTTCTTAGATGATCCTTGAATAAAATAGTCATATAAACTGATGGGGATTAGTCACCAACAGACAACAAAATATGGTGAGTGGTGGGGAGAGGAGGTGGGGTCTGACTGGCTGTGGACAATCTAGGTCACAGTGAGAGATTATAGAAGGGGATAGCAGATCATAGCTGTGCAAACGATGAGGGGAGGAATCAGGAGGATAAGAAACAAAGGAAGTCCATGCTTTCACCAGCAAATTATTGAATGGAATTTTCCACTGCAATTATCATACGATTTCTGGCAAGACTCCTAAGCACTATTCACCAACAATGCATATGTTCCTTATCACAACACCACCTTGCTATCTACTTAAAGCTGAAAAAAATGGCAATACTTTGCCAGTTCTTGAATTTATATGCATAATTGCTCCAGAGGTAAAAAGCTAGTTAAGGAAACGTTTGATTTGTTGCCCATCTTGTGAATTATTTACATGCAATGTACTGTTCCTTTCCTTCTCAGGTCAGTTTGGTGTATGGTCCATTTTAATGACTTTCAGGCTCTTATTGATGCACAGATGTTGCTGCTATGCCTATACTTCAACAGCACCTGGAATTCAATGCAGTACTGTATCCCGGAAGCTCTGGTTCATTAATGCAGCCTTGTCAGAAGGCTGATCACCGCACTCCAGATACTGGAAGTAGCAATGACAAATTACAGCAGCTAAACTGGTTCATTTAATATAGAATTTCATAAACTGGGAAATATATCGACAATATAAGTATTAGTAAGTGTTGCTGATATTGTGCTTCAGGGATAGGTATTTAAGGAGCCAAGGATTCCAGTTTGAAAGACTAACAATATGTGAGGAGTGTGGTAATTGTTAAAATCCCTCCAATAGGTTGTGATTATTAGCAGGATGCCAAGCAATACTGCAAACTTTGGACCTTTTACACTTGGCTCTTAGACTTACTTTTTTTACTTCCTTCCTTTCCAAATGGCTTCGTCCAAAAGTGAAATGTCATTGCCAATCTAAGTGATTTGACATTTGAGTGCTTTTGGGAGTAAAATTCCTACAAGTGTGTGTGAGTAAATGCAATCTCTTTTTCATTGGATTTCTATCCTCTAATAAATAAATTAATTTTATTTTTTTTTTAATCATATTTTAATTGGTTTACCTACTTTTTATATGCTAGCATTATATTACTTGCAATTATAGAACCCTTAAGACCACAAGTGCTCCTTGGCCTTTGTCAGTCTGAAAAGGGTTCTATTAAACCCAGACATAATGAATGTTGAAGCTGTATTTGACCTTGGAAAGCTTTAATGTACTTATTCTACTGAATTCTTGAGTGGTAGCATTAACTAAGGATCTAGACAGGTAGATCACCAGCTGCCAAAGTACCCACAAGCAGTAGATGATGGCAAGAATTCAAACCCTGCAAAGTTAAAAATAAGGAACAACAAGACCCATGGCTTACTAAGAGAATACCTTGGGAATGCAAAAGCAGGATCCCAGTTTTTTACAGCCTTATGTATCATATTATACAACATTATAATAGTAGTAAAAAGCCTACAGTGAGCTACAAGCCTTGTTGTTTTGTCCTGTGAAGAGCACAGATGCAAAAACAGGTTAGACAGGCCCTGAAGTGTCACGATGAGGATAAAAGCCAAGAAAACAAATTTAGTGAAATTCTGAGTGAGAGAAATATTAATTAAGATTAAACGTTGCCACTATACTAGAGGAATTCATGCTGCCATACCAATCTATATTCTACTTAACCTTAATTATCATTATCATTATTTATTTCCACTTACAGAAATAGATTAATTATAAATTGATTTAATGAACAATATAGAAATAAAATTCACAATATTTATTAAATTTCTTTGTGCATTATATATTATGTCTTATTTGATCAGTTGAGAGTGTATAGGTTATGTCTAAATCTTTGTTCATTCTAGTTACTATTTACTGTTGGGGGGGGGAGTGAGTTAACTACCTGCTGAGAACTATTGGATTGCACATCAAATAAAAATGTCTTCCTACTATGAGCTGATGTGAATTCAACTCTTAAAGCAACTTAGAACCATGGGAAATTTGCAGGGAACGTAGTGCAAAATGTGTAACTAGAGAAAATCAAGAGCAGTAGATTACATTTCTTAATATAGCATGACTGTATGGGTATCTCTAATCATATTGGTAAATCAGGAGGTTATATAGCACACAAATGTCTTCTGAAAACTATTTCATGAAGCTGTATCAATTGAACTGCATTATATGTCTTTTGTTTCTTCTGTTTAAGCACATGTATGAATGTACTTGTGCACATGGTGTGTGTGTGTGCATGCCTGTCCTTCTGTATACTGCATGCACACATATAATGTGATCATGTATAAGGTGTGTCTCCATCTTTCACATGAGCAGATTTGAAAATTACAGAGGAAATTGTTCACTATAATGGTTTAATTAAATTAATTGTGAAACCAGATTTGGACTTTGGAGATAAGCCAGATCATTTAGAAAAGACCACCCCTCCTTGAAGATTTAATGTTATAGAACAGTGGTCCCCAACCTCCCGGCCGCGGACCAATACCGGGCCGTAAAGCATGCAGGGGTACAGTAGTAGCCGGAGCGCACATCAGCACATCTTTAAGAAAAAAGCCAAAATAAACAAGCTAATTAATTAGGTGCCGCCCGGCACGTAAATGTCGACCCAGATCAGAGGCAATTGCCGATTTCACTTGCTCTACGTGATGTTCACTCCTCTTTCCAGGGTGCTGCAGCCTTTAGCTGTTCCATTGTTTGGTCAACTTAAACGCCAGCCCAGACAGGCTGAAAAGACAGGGCTGTCAGGATCGAGGTGACATGTTGAATCTACACAAACTTCTAATAAAGTATGGGCGGTGCCGTGCTTTCTTTGTAATGACAATTATGTGCTGGTCCCAGGACAGATCCTCTGACACTTTTCAGAGAGAAAAACGTCAATCCTTAATGCCGAAGAATTTAATGTTTTTGACCCTCTCCACCTCAGTTCTTCTAATGAAGACTGGCTTCTGGGTGGCACCTAATTAATTAGCTTGTTTATTTTGGCTTTTTTCTTAAAATGTGCTGGGTGTGCACCGGCTACCACTGCACCCTTGCATGCTTCGCGGCCTGGTATCGGTCCGCAGCCCGGAGGTTGGGGACCACTGTTATAGAACACTCTAATAATGGTTCAGCCATTAAAATTGATTGGAAGTCTAAAACCTGTGCTGAAGTTTTGCTTACGGTGTCAAAACCTACAGATGAAGAGAGAATTAGGATCAGGAATAGACCATCCAGCCCTTCAAGTATGCCCCACCATTTATTAAGATCATCCATGTCACTGCACAATCATTATAACTCTTGGTTCCCTTGATGCCCACAATAACTGAGCCTCAATAACTGTAAGGAGTAGAACATTCCAAAGTTCACTCTGTGAGTGAAGAAATGTCTTCTTGTGTCAGTGCTAAATTACTTGCCCATTATTTGCATTTAATGACCACCCCTCCCCCACCCCCCAGTGCAAGAAATCCTAAACTCCACAGCTAGATGAAATGTCTTCATTGGATCTAGCCTATCAAGCCTTTTAAGAATGTTGAAAGTTTAAATGAGATTTTCTCTTATTCTTCTGAACTTTACAGAATTTGGGAGACACAATATCCTTGGAATTAGTCAAGTGAATCTTCACTGTAGTCAAGGGAAAGTTACTAAAGCTGTACACGGTATTCTAGGTGTGATCTCACTTTCTGTTCAATATAAATTCTCTTGTAAAAACGCCTAGAATACTATTTGTCTTCTTAATTGTTTATCTTAGCAGCTTGAGGGACTTGAATACAAGCACACCTAAATCCTTTTGAACATCAACACATCATATTTTTCCACACAATATTCAACTTAACATCTTTACACAAATCACATTGTTCGTCCATGTCCCCTTGAAGCCTTTTGACACCTTTCTCATACTCACAATCCAATTTATTTAGTATTGTAACCAAACATGGAAATACAGCATTTAGATCCCTCATCTGATATAAATTGTGAATAGACCCCAAGCACAATCCCAGTCATAGATTGCCAAATTATAGATAATCCACTTATTCTTACCCTTTACCTCCTGTCCAATAACCTATTTCTATATCAGTATATTGTCCTGAATTATATATCAATGATTTTTGATCAGCGTTCTAGAGAGATCTTCTTGAAACATTACATCCCTATACTTTTCTACTAGTGATCTATTAATCACATCCTCAATAGAAGTCCAGCAGAATAGTCAAATATATTTCTTCTAATAGTTGTGTGTTGATTCTGCTTATTATAGATTCTGCAATTTCCCCTCCTAAGTTTGGTAGTTCCTTGTTTATTCCCTCCCTCACCTCTTGGAGAGGTCATATTTGCTCTGCTCCAATCCACAGGAAAGAGTATTAAAAGACACATGAAAAATATTAAAATCAGATTTGAAAAGACATTTGATGTTTTTTTCATCTAAGTGTTATTGTTTAGAATATACGTTTTTGAAAGTTAATACCATGCCTTAGTTGCAATAAAGTTGTCCTTGAATTTACCAGTTTGCATTTTAATCCCCAGTATTGTAGCTTGCTTGAAGCAACTAGAATCTTTCTGGAGTATGTGTACATATTCTGCATATCTGTAAATATCCAAAGGGCGAGGGGTGTATTTTCTGTAATTAGAAAAACTTTTATGACTCAGTTAACATGATGTTGCACTTCTGGAACTGCTGAAACTGTCAGAATCGGCACACTAGCACAGTTGCTGCATTGATATTAAACAGCTGAGCCCTCAGCATCATGTTGCAGAACTATTCTGCAGGATGCACAAATATAAAACAGAGTTTTCAACAACCAACTACCTAACTACCTAAGTGTGGTTTGGAAAATAAAAGGGAACTGAAGTGCAATGAGACATATTATGTCTGCCTATTTTATGATTATATTTCAATTCTAAAACTACATAACCACGTACTATACATAATCTCCACTAAAACCAGCAACAAATACGAAGGATGCCCATTTGATCTTCATATCCTTACCACCGACTCAATCTGCAACTTAATCTTTAGGGAATCCTGCATGAGGACTCCCAACTCACTTTGCAATTCAGATTTTTGAATTTTCTCTCCGTTTAAAAAATAGTCTACACTTTTATTTCTTCTACCAAAGTGCATGATCATACACTTCCTGACTCTCTATTACATCTGCCACCTCTTTGTCCATTCTCCCAGTTCATTTAAGTCATTTGCAGCCTCCCTGCTTCCTCAGTACTACCTGCCCCTCCATCTATCTTCGTATCGACCTCAAACTTGGCTACAAAGCCATCAATTCCATCATCCAAATCATTGACATACAACATAAAAAGAAGTGGTCCATAGCCAAGCTCCTGTGGAACACCACTAGTCACCAGCAGCCAATCAAAAAAGGCTTCCTTTCTTCCCACACTTTGCCTCCTGCTGATAGGCTAATGCTCTATCCATGCTTGTATCCTTCTTATAACACCATGGGCTTCTATCTTGCTAAGCAGCCTCATGTGTGGCAGCTTGTCAAAGATCTTCAGATAATCCAAGTTCTCAGTATCCACTGATACGCTGAAACCTCATCCTTAACAATCGACTCCAACATCTTCCCAACCACTGAAGTCAGGCTAACTGGCATATAATTTCCTTTCTTCTGTCTCCCTCTCATCTTGTAGAGTGAAGTGATATTTGCAATTTTCCAGTCCTCCAGGACCACGGCAGAATCTAGTGATTCTTTAAAGTTCATTACTAAAGCCTTCACAATCTCTTCAGCTACCTCTGTCAGAATGCTTGGATATATTCCATCTTCTCCAGGTGACTTACCTACCTTCAGACCTTTCAGCTTCCCAAGTATCTTCTCCTTAGGAATAGCAACTGCCCTTACTTCTGCCCCCTGACATTCATGAACATCTGACAGACTGCTTATGTTTTCCACAGTGAAGACTGTTGCAAAATACTTATTCAGTTCATCTGTCATTTCCTTGTCACCAATTCCTACCTCTCCAATGTCATTTTCCAGTGGACCGATATCTACTCTTGCCTCTCTTTTACTCCTTATGTAACTGAAGAAACTTTTTGATTTATTTTTGATATTTGGTCTAGCTCACCTTTATATTACATGACTTTGCTCATTATGGCTTTTTTTGTTTGCCTTCTGTTGGTTTTAAAAGCTTCCCAATCTTCTAACTTCCCACTAATTTTTGCTCTATTCTATGCCCTCTCTTTGGCTTTTATGTTGCGTTGACTTCTCTAGTCAGCCATGGGTGTGTCATTCTGCCTTTAGAATACTTACTTTTCTTTGAGAATTATCTATCCTGTGCCTCCCAAACTGCACCCAGAAATTCCAGCCAATTCTTCTCTACCATCCTCTCTGCTGATGTCCCCTTGCAAGCAACTTCAGCCAATTCCCCTCTCATACCTTTACTCCACTGTAATATTAATACAGCTGATTTGAACTTTTCCATCTTAAACTGCAGGGTGAATTCTATCATATTACGATCACAGTCTCCTAAGGGTTCCTTTACCTTAAACTCCCTAATCAAATCCAGATCATTGCTCAGCACCCAGTCCAGAATAGTTTATCCCCTGGTGGGCTCAACCACAATCTGCTCTATAAAAACATCTTGTAGCCATTCTTTCTCTCTTTGGATCCAAAATCAGCACCAACCTGATTTTCCCAATCTACAGTATCTGCATATTGAAATCCCCCGAGATTACTGTATCATTATGCTTTTGACATGCATTTCTATCTCCAATTGTAATTTGTAGCACACATCCTGGCTACTGTTCAGAGGCCTGTATGTAACTCCTTTCAGGGTCCTTTTACCCTCGCAGTTTCTTAACTCTACCCACAACAATTATACATCTTCCAATCCTATGTCACCTCTTTCTGAGGATTTGATTTCATTTTTGACCAATAGAGGCACACCACCCCCTCTGTCTACCTGCTTGTCCTTTCAATACAATGTGCATCCTTGGAGGTTAAGCTCCCTACCATGTTCCTCTTTCAGCCACAACTCAGAGATGTCCACAAGTCATAGCTCCAATCTTTAACCGCGCTACCTTTACTTCATTTTGTATACTATGTATTCAAATATAAAACCTTCAGTACTGTACTCATCACCCTTTTTGATTTTGCACCCCTGTTACATTGCAACTCATTCCACTGGCTGCAATTTTGTTCCATCATCTGCCCGTCCTTCCTGACCATCTCACTACACACTGTCTCTGCTTGTATTTCAAATGCCCCGTCCTAAGCCCTCTCACTCAGTTTTTCATCCCATTCCCCTGCCACATCATTTTATACCCTCGCCAACAGTTCTAGCAAACCTGTCTGCAAGGATATTGATCCCCCTCAAGTTGAGGTGTAACCCGTCCCTTTTGTACAGGTCGCACCTGCCCCAGAAGAGATCCCAATGACCCAGAAATCTGAACCCCTGGCCCCTGCGCCAATTCCTCAGCCAAATCATCCTATTCTTACCCTCACTGGCACACGGCACAGGCAGCAATCCAGAGGTTACACCCCTGGAGGTTCTGCTTTTCAGCTTTCTACCTAGCTCCCTAAATTCTCTCCTCCCTTTTCTTACATATGTCATTGGTGCCAATATGTACTCAGACTTCCGGCTGCTCACCCCCCCACCTCTTTAGAATGCTGAGGACCCTACCCAAGATGTCCCTGACTCTGGCACCTGGGAGGCAACATACCATCTGGGCAACTCTTTCTCATCCATAGAATCTCATGTCTAACCCCCTAACTATGGAATCCCTTATCACTACTGCAGTCCTCTTCTTCCCCATTGCCTTCTGAGCTACAGCATCAAACTCAGTGCCAGAGACCCAATCCTCGAGGCTTCCTCCTGGTAGGTCATTCTCCACCCCAATAGTATCCAAAGTGGTATACTTATTATTGAGGGAAACAGCCACAGGGGTACTCTCCACTAGCAGCCCATTTCCTTTCCCTCTCTTGACAGTCACCCAGGTACCTGCCTCCTGCACCTTTGGAGTAACTACCTCCCTGTAGCTCCTACCTAGCACCTCCTCAGTTTCCTGTATGAGCTGAAGGTCACCAAGCAGCAGCTCCATTCCCTTAACACGTTCTCTGAGGAGCTGCAGCTTGGTGCACCTGGTGCTGATGTGGTTATCCGGAGGCTGGAGGTCTCCCAGAAAGAACACAACACAGCCCCTGAGCCATCTTCACTGCACTAACTATGTACTAACAGAGGAAGAATGAAGAACTAACTTACCATATATTTACCTCACCCAAGCCTGATGAGCCAAAGTCTTCCCACTACAACTCTGATCCACTCCATCAATGGCCACTCCGCTTGCCCCTGCCTTGTTTTTATTTACCCTTGCTACTGAATCATGATTTTATTCAGCCACCTACCGGAAAACGCCAAAAGCCCACAAATGTTCCTTTTTTAAAACTACTGACCTGCTGAGTTCAGCAGGTTGCATGTCATGTCACTTCAGACTGTAGTATCTGTAGTTTCCTCTGTCTCCATGTCTTTAATTTGGTCCCCGAAATCATGTTATTGAATGCACATTTATGAAGCATCTCGAGATATTTTGCTATACCTTGTTACAGAAATAGCCTCTGATCACCAAGTGATATTTCTACCATTGTTGTTAAGAGAATAGATGCAAGCAAGGATCCAGTATTTTATAACAGGTGAAACTCGAGCTGAGATTCAAGATTGTTTAAAGTCATTTTCCCTACACAAGTGTAAAGGAGAATGAAATAATTGTTACTCCGGGTCTGATGCAACACAAAAAAAACACAAAAGACATGAACATAATAATAATAAGAAAATGCAATAAATATAAATAGATAAGATAGCTAAAACATATTGTTTGTATGTTCATAAAGTGATTCTAGGCTGACTGGAAACAATAAAGTGCTGATGGAGTAAGTTAGTGAAGGTGCTGAGAAGTCTTACTGCTTGGGGAAAGTAACTGTTTTAAGTCTTGGTGGTCCTGACGTGGATGCTCCGTAGCCTCCTCCCTGATGAGAGTGGGACAAACAGTCTCCGAGTAGGGTGGGTCGTATCCTTCATGAGGTTACTAGCCCTTTTCTGGCATTTTTCTGCGTATATGTCGTTGTTGGTGGGTAGGCTGGTGCCAGTGTTGCATCCAGTAATTTTGACTACCAATTCTCGAGCCTTCCTGTCCGCACAGTGAAGTTTCTATACCAAACAATGATGCAGCATGTTAGGATGCTCTCTACTGTGCATCTATAGGATAATGTGAGCATTGATGTGCAAAGTCCAGCTCTTTTCAGCCTCCTAAGAAAGTAGAGGCATTGTTGAGCTTTATTAACTGTATTTGATGTGTCCTGGGACCATGAGAGGTTGTGTGTGATGTGGGCTCTCAGACGTTTGAAACGGCTTGCAATTTCCACTGCTGTGCACTGACCTAAGGCGGGATGCGAGTGGTGCGAATTCTCCTGAAGTCGACAGCCATGCTCTTTGTCTTGTTGACATTGAGGAAGGGGTTATTTGCCTGGCACCAGGCCCTGAGCTCTTCCACCTCCTCTCTGTAGGCCATCTCATGGTTGTTGGTGAGTCCCACCATTGTTGTGTCATCAGTAAACTTAGCAATGTGATTTCTCAGGTTATCGGCCATGCGGTCATGTGTGAGCATATTGTACAGCATTCGGCTCAGCACACAGCCCTGGGGGGCGCGGCAGGGGCACCCGTATTGAGGATGCTGGGGAGGGAGGAGTGGTCGTACGTCCTGACCATCTGAGGTCTGTTGGTTAGGAAGTCCAACGCCAGATGCACAGTCGTGTACTTAGATCGAGGAGCAGGAGTTTGCTCACCAAGGTGTGTGGGACAATAGTGTTAAAAAACAAATCAAAATCCAGAAGCAGCATTCTAACTTGTTTTCTGGGTATGTGAGGGGAGGTGCTGTGGCATCTGGCATTGAGTTGCTCCGTCGGTGAGCATGTTAGTGAGAGTCCAATGTGGCAGGAATGGAGTTTTCAGTATGTGCCATTATCAGCCATTTAAAGCATTGCACATGGTTGTTATGCCGACTGCATTGTCAGAAATCATGGTTAGTATTTCCAATGATGATCATGCAGAATGAATGATCATGCAGATCAGGTTTTTAACACATTCAGAACACAAAGGGGGTAATATCAGCCATTATGCAAGGGAAATTGATACCTCCCTGTGAACATGCAAAACTGATTTACACACTTAACATTAGGACCCTCAGGAAGATGGAACTGAACTCCAGCACTGCTTGAAGAGATTGTAAATTATTTGTACAGTAGGTTTGTAGAGAGTCCGTTGCAGCAGACCTTGCTGGCCTCAGCAAAAATACCTGCTTGGAGTTGCAATGCATCTGGAGTGAAATCTTCTGTTCTTTCCTTTAAAGTATGGACTGCCAAAGTTCAAGAAGTTGGGTCAGCACCACCTTTGCAAGATGTGTGTAATCATTGCTGGACTTGCTAATATTGTGCGCACATTCTGAAAAAATGAATGCAGTAAAACAGGTTAATCATTAGCTCTGGCGTTCCAGCAAAATCCATCATCTATGATCAATAATGAACCCAAAGCAACAAGTAATCTGGTGGATGAGCTCAACAGTTCGAGCATACTCTATGGAGACAAACGTGTCGTGTATTTATATTTTGTAATATTGTAAATATTTTATTTGATTAAGCATCCTTATTTTTAAAAAATAATTCACTACAGGTTATATGCAAAATTATGTGAATTGCATACGCCATGATGCGACACATGATACGTGCTCAAACCGCTAAGAGTAAATCAGAACTACATACTCGCATCTCTCACCTCCTGTGCCTTTCTTTCAATTAGTTTAATGTTTTCAATTGTACAAAACTCAACAGTGGTGACAAGGTATTTTTAAAACAAACTTGAGACTACTACCTAACGGTTGAAGAACGGTGAGACATCCGAGTCTTTTCAAAAAAACAGAAATGAGCTTTGCTGATATCATAAAAGTAATGCAGGAACATTTAAACCAAAACCATTGTTGACTGCAGAATGCTTTAGGTTTCATAAGCGGAATCAAAAGGAAGCGTACGAGCCTGAATTGAAGAAGTTGTCTGAACATTGTCAGTTCGGTGATACCCTGAGAGATTATTTAGTTGGTGGAATCTTACATGAAAGCATTCAAAAATGGCTCCTAACTGAAGTTCTGGATGCTATTTGCTTGCTTTTATTATTTGCATGATTTGTTTTTTCTCTCTGCACATTGGGCGCTTGACAGTTTTTTTTAATGGGTCCGTTTGGGTTTGTTTGGTTTTGCTTTGCTTTTGTACTCTAGTGAGAGATCTGAGCTGCCCCTTAGTGTATCAGTGTTTTGTGCAGTCAGACCTGAGCTCTCCAGCTTTGTGCTCAACTGTTGAACAATGGAAGACCTGATTCCACCAGTACTGAGCACCAATGTCACAACATGACAATTGCTGCTAAACAAGTACAGAGAACAACTAGAATGTCCGTGCAAAACTTAGCTTATTATTTTTACAGAATGTAAGGTCTTCAACTTGAAACAAGCAACTCTGTTTTGTTTTTCACAGATACTGCCCGACCTGCTGTCCGAGTCCAATATTTTCTGATTTCATTTAATTATTTTTCTGTTTTTTTCTTCTCCTAAAGCTGATTATTGAGATGAAAGAACTGTTCCAATGTGACAGATTCTTCAATAGAGCCACCAAGGGGTTAGAGGATTAATGCACATTGTACACAGGGATTTTCAGAAAGCATGGAAGATTATCAATTAAAATAAGGGCATATGGGACTGGAAACAACCTTGTGGCATATCTGTAAAATTGTTTTGGGAACAGGAGGTGGAAAGTTGTAATAAAAGAGACATTCTCGAGTTGATAGTTGAAGTCTTCTGGGGTTTGCTGCTAGAACTATCACTTTTCACTCTATACACAAATGATTTAGACTTAATCGTGCCAGGAAGCATATCCGGGATCTGCAGATGATGTCAAGGTGAAGGTTTAAGAATAAATTTTCAGCAAGTGACAATAAAGTGGAATAGGGAATAGAGTTTCTGATAAATATAATTAAAATTAAGCAATCATCTGAGTTGTACTTTTTCAGTTGGGGCTGAATCTTATACATCCATTGTGGGATTTGCGAAAGAAGATATTCAGGAATATTCAGCCCAACCCTCTCCAATGTCAGGATATCCTTTCTAAAATAAGGAGCCCAAAACTGCACACAATACCCAAAGTTGGTCTCACGAGTGCCTTATAGAGCCTCAACATCACATCCCTGCTCTTATATTCTACACCTCTAGAAATTAATGCCAACATTGCATTCGCCTTCTTCATAACCGACTCAACCTGGAGGTTAACCTTAAGGGTATCCTGCACAAAGACTCCCAAGTCCCTTTGCATCTCTGTATTTTGAATTCTCTCCCCCATCTAAGTAATAGTCTGCCCATTTATTTCTTCCACCAAAGTGCATGACCATACATTTTCCAACATTGTATCCAATCAATTACTGGGCAGTGGGTGACTTCAAATCATCAGCAAAATAATGGAAGGTGCCATTGTTGGTGCTGTCAAAGTGCCCATATCTACCAGTAGTTTGCAGATGCAGAGGAGTGGTGATGCTGGAAGCAATTCAGAAGGCACAAGATATACTGTATACATCCCAAAGAGGAAGAATTGTCTAAAGAAAAGATGACACAACCATGGCTAACAAGAGAAGTCAAAGCCAACATAAAAGCCAAAGAGAGGACATATAATAGAGAATAGATTAGTGGGAAGTTAGAGAATTGGGAAGTTTTTAAAAACCAACAGAAGGCAAGTAGGGGAACCGATATTCTTGCAGGCAGGTTTACTGGAGATGTTGGCAGTGGTTTAAACTAATATGGCAGGGGGATGAGAGGCAGGATGACAGAGCTGAGGATGACACAGCTGAGGATGAGCCAGCAGGTTTACAAATAGATGATGGGTGTAACATGAATGTAAGAAAGAACAAGCCAATGACTGGGTACCAATGGAGACAGAGCAAAGAGTTAAATTGTACCACAGAGGCAAAATTCAAAAGGGAGAAGAATGCATGACTGAAGATGCTGTATTTAAATATGTGTGGCATTTGGAATAAGGTGGATGAACTCAAGATGCAACTAGAGATTGGTTGGTATGATGTTGTGAGCATCATTGAATCCTGGCTGAAAGGAGGCCATAATTGGGAGCTTATCATCAAAGGATATACTTTGTATTGAAAGGACAGGCAGGAAGGAATAGTTTGTGGTGTGGCTGTGTTGGTAAACGATGGAATTATATTTTTAGAAAGAGGTGACATAGGATCAGAGAACATTGAATCTTTGTGGGGGAGTTAAGAAATTACAAGGGTAAAGAAAAACATTATGGGAATCATATATAGGCCTCCAAATAGTAGCCAAGATGTGGGGTTCAGATTGCAAAGGGAGCTGGAAAAGGATGTAATAAGGGTAATGACACAATTGTAATGGGGGACTTCAATATGCAAGGGGATTGGGAAAATCAGGTTGGGCTTGTGTTCACTGGAATTCAGAAGAATGTGGAGTAACCCCATGAAACTTATCTAATGGGAAAAGGCCTTGATGTGGAGAGGATGTTACCTACAGTGGGAGATTCTAAGACCAGAAGACACAGCCTCAGAATAGAGGGGCGTCCTTTTAGAATGGAGATGAGGAGGAATTTCTTGAGCCAGAGGATGGTGAATCTGTGGAATTCATTGCTACCGGCAGCTGTGGAGGCCAAACCTTCATGTATATTTATGGCAGAGATAGATTCTTGATTGGCCAGGGCATGAAAGGATACGGGAGAAGGTAGGAGATTGGGGCTGAGAGGAATATTGGACCAGCCATGATGAAATGGTGGAGTGGGCTTGGTGGGACAAAAGGCCTAATTCTACTACGATATCTTATAGTCTTATGGTCTTATGCTGGAATTCAGAGCTAAAAAAATACAGAAACTGCTAGAGCAACTCAGCAGATCAGGCAGCAGCTGGGAAGGAAAGGTGGTGCTTGATGTTTTGAGTTGAGAAATTGTACCAGTCGACTCTTTTTTCCCTCCACAGATAAGGTCTGACCCACTGAGTTCCTCTAGCACTTTGTTTTCTGATCCACTCGTTGTTTCCTCACCAGGACAACATATCTCCAAATCTTAGTGAAACCTTGCTCCAAACAAAGATCAAAGCAATAAATTCTAGGGATGAATGTGATTCTGCCTTATTTCAAGGAGTGCTATGAAAATGAAATCAATAGGAATACTAGGAACAACTCTTTAATGATTGAATTCATACTGAATCCAATGAAAGATGATAAAAATTGTAATTCCCTCTCTCTCAGAGCAGAGTTCCGTGGGACTGCATCTGATGTCTAAGCATCTTCGGCGTAAAATGCACAATTCTCTACTTCATAGGGACAAAAGTGGGCATTCTTACTAATGATTGTATAGTTCCAATCATAAATCATTAAATAAGAAAGTATTCTGTCCTTAGAAGCAACAAAATCATCTGGACTTGGCCAGTTCACATTTGTACCACATAAGTGTCAGGTAGCAACCAACCCCAGCATGGACCTCCACTCTTCTTCTTCACCATTATCCTCACTCAGTAAACCATCAACATAAATACATTATCTACAAAAGCACCTATGAGAGCAGATATCCTGCAGTGAGTGACCCGGGTCCTCGCGCACCAGAGCTTTCCCATACAAGCTTATGAGGGAAGGTTGAGCAAGTTAGGCTTTTCTCGTCGGAGTGAAGGACGATGGGGGATGACTGCATAAGACTGTAAGAAATACAGAGTAGACACCTAGTGCGTTTTTCCCAGGTTCGCAAAGACTAATACCAGAGGACATCCTTTTAAGGTGGGTGGAGGAAAATTTATGGGGGGCAGGAGAAGTCAAGTGCCTCGGGTCTAGAATGATGAGTTCGGAGAAGGGCATAAAGATATGGAAGGTGCTGGCGTGGAGGGCTATGAACGACATGAAGGAAATCTGGAAGTCGAACCTGACCAGAGGGTTTAAAAAGAGGATTTTCATAGCAGTCATAGAGTCCATTCTCACGTATGGATGTGAGATGTGGACACTCACCAAGACAATGCGAAAGTCTCTGGATGGTTGCTATACACGAATACTCTGGATGGCTCTGGATGTGAGTTAGCAACAGCACTTGACGAACGTCGAGCTCTATGACGACCTACTGATGCTCACCACTAAAATCGAGGCGAGAAGACAGCAACTAGCGGGGCACTGTCTACGCCACCCCGAGCTACTTGCCAGCCTAGTCATCATATGGGAGCCCATGCATGGGAGGATGAACCCTGGGCGCCCTCCCAAGACTATGGTCAACACGCTCCTAGAAGACAGCGTCACGGCTAATGTAGATGAACTGAACACACTGATGAGGGCGAGGGAGAAGTGGAGAGTCCGTCTTCATGCACGATGCCAGCCCCCTAGGCCTGAGTCAACGTAGTAGTAGTAGGAGATGTCAGATTTTTCAGATGTTCGACATCATGTAGGTTTTTTACATACAAAGTGGTGGGTATCTGAAATGCACTGAACAAGTGATACTAGAGGCTGATATAGTAAAGAACATTTAAGAGACTCTTAGATGGCAACATGGATGAAGGAAAATTTGGAGAGGTCTGTGCTGTGTAGGGGCCAAGTGTTGGGTTGATCATGAAGTAGGTTTATACAGGGTGACAATATTGTAGGCTGAAAGGCCAGTACAGTTCTATGCCCTTTCTCAGCTAGTCAGGTCAGAGTGCCTGACTGAATGCAGCTCCAGGAAGACTCAGGAACACGGAGAAGAAAACAGATCTCTTCAATCGTTCACTCTAAATATCTATCTCTTTTCCTATCAGCATACTAGGGCTTCATCGCAAAACCAGGCACACTGCAGCAACGGCTGAGGTCAGCACTGATTGGTGTCAGCAGGCATAATCCTGCTGTGAGTGTCAGTAGCACGGCCCACTGGGTTTTGGCCTCAATGATTTCATCGTTATCCTAATATCTATTGCAGCAGAACACTTTCCAAGCATGAGTGGTTTTTGCTGACTCTTACTGAGAATCTGCTATGCACTCTATTCAACCAGATGAAAGAGGCAGTGCTTCTGGTAGATAGTTTTTAAGTGTTTCTGGCATTACAGAAATCAGAGAAGATCATCAAAAAGTGATTCTTCTCTTTCACTGGAAATATTTTCTATTTTCAGTATTAATATTCTCATATTTTTTTCAATATTAAGATTCCTCACTTATTCAGTGTAAATTTACCATATATTACCACGTTACCTGCTTTCCTCTGTGGACGATTGAGTCTATACAGGCTCAGAGAGCAAACCCTTTCTCTCACTAATTTTTCCCTGTGACTAGTTCCATAACCAGATAACAAGTACAGCATGGAAACAGGTCATCTCGGCCCTTCTAGTCCGTGCCGAACTCTTACTCTCACCTAGTCCCACCGACCTGCACTCAGCCCATAACCCTCCATTCCTTTCCTGTCCATATATCTATCCAATTTAACTTTAAATGACAACATTGAACCTGCCTCAACCACTTCTGCTGGAAGCTCGTTCCACACAGCTACCACTCTCTGAGTAAAGTTCCCCCTCATGTTACCTATAAACTTTTGTCCTTTAACTCTCAACTCATGTCCTCTAGTTTGAATCTCCCCCACTCTCAATGGAAAAAGCCTATCCACGTCAAATCTATCTATCCCCCTCATAATTTTAAATACCTCTATCAAGTCCCCCCTCAACCTTCTACACTCCAAAGAATAAAGACCCAACTTGTTCAACCTTCCTCTGTAACTTAGGAGATGAAACCCAGGCAATATTCTTTTAAATCTCCTCTGTACTCTCTTAATTTTGTTGACATCTTTCCTATAATTCGGTGACCAGAACTGTACACAATACTCCAAATTTAGCCTTACGAATGCCTTGTACAATTTCAACATTACATCCCAACTCCTATACTCAATGCTTCGATTTATAAAGGCCAGCAAACCAAAAGCTTTCTTCACCACCCTATCCACATAAGATTCCACCTTCAGGGAACTATGCACCATTATTCCTAGATCCCTCTGTTCTACTGCATTCTCCAATGCCCTACCATTTAGCATGTATGTCCTATTTTGATTAGTCCTACCAAAATGAAGCACCTCACATTTATTTATCAGCATTAAATTCCATCTGTCATCTTTCAGCCCACTCTTCTAATTGGCCTAAATCTCTCTGCAAGATTTGAAAACCTATTTCATTATCCAGAACTCCACCTATCTTAGTATCATCTGCATACTTACTAAACCAATTTACCACCCCATCATCCAGATCATTAATATATATGACAAACAACATTGGTCCCAGTACAGATCCCTGAGGCACACCACTAGACACCGGCCTCCAGTCTGACAAACAGTTATCCACCACTACTCTCTGGTGTTTCCCACTCAGCCACTGCTGAATCCATTTTACTACTTCAATATTAATACCTAACAATTAAACCTTCCTAACTAACTTGACCAACTAGAGGGGATGCAATATTGGATCTCCTGTTAGGAAACGAGTTAGGACAAGTGACGGAAGTCTGTGTAGGGGAGCACTTTGGTTCCAGTGATCATAACACCATTAGTTTCAATTTGATCATGGACGAGGATAGATCTGGTCCTAGGGTTGAGGTTCTGAACTGGAAAAAGGCCAAATTTGAAGAAATGAGAAAAGATCTATAAAGCGTGGATTGGGACAGGTTGTTCTCTGGCAAAGATGTGATTGGTAGGTGGGAAGCCTTCAAAGGGGAAATTTTGAGAGTGTAGAGTTTGTATGTTCCTGTCAGGATTAAAGGCAAATTGAATAGGAATAAGGAACCTTGGTTCTCAAGGGATATTGCAACTCTGATATAGAAGAAGAGGGAGTTGTATGAAATGTATAGGAAACATGGAGTAAATCAGGTGCTTGAGGAGTATAAGAAGTGCAAGAAAATACTTAAGAAAGTAATCAGGAGGGCTAAAAGAAGACATGAGGTTGCCTTGGCAGTCAAAGTGAAGGATAATCCAAAGAGCTTTTACAGGTATATTAAGAGCAAAACGATTGTAAGGGATAAAATTGGTCCTCTTGAAGATCAGAGTGGTCGGCTATGTGCGGCACCAAAGGAAATGGGGGAGATCTTAAATAGGTTTTTTGCGTCTGTATTTACCAAGGAACTGGCATGAAGTCTATGGAATTGAGGGAATCAAGTAGTGAGATCATGGAAACTGTATAGATTGAAAATAGGAGGTGCTTGCTGTCTTGAGGAAAATTAAAGTGGATAAATCCCCGGGACCTGACAGAGTGTTCCCTCGGTCCTTGAAGGAGACTAGTGTTGAAATTGCGGGGGCCCTGGCAGAAATATTTAAAATGTCGCTGTCTACGGGTGAGGTGCCGGAGGATTGGAGAGTGGCTCAAGTTGTTCCGTTGTTTAAAAAAGGATCGAAAAGTAATCCGGGAAATTATAGGCCGGTGAGTTTAACGTCGGTAGTAGGTAAGTTATTGGAGGGAGTACTAAGAGACGGAATCTTCAAACATTTGGATAGACAGGGACTTATTAGGGAGAGTCAACATGGCTTTGTGTGTGGTAGGTCATGTTTGACCAATCTATTGGAGTTTTTCGGGGAGGTTACCAGGAAAGTGGATGAAGGGAAGGCAGTGGATATTGTCTACATGGATTTCAGTAAGGCCTTTGACAAGGTCCCGCATGGGAGGTTAGTTAGAAAAATTCAGTCGCTAGGTATACATGGAGAGGTGGTAAATTGGATTAGACATTGGCTCAATGGAAGAAGCCAAAGAGTGGTGGTAGAGAATTGTTTCTCTGAGTGGAGGCCTGTGACTAGTGGTGCGCCACAGGGATCAGTGCTGGGTCCATTGTTATCTGTCATCTATATCAATGATCTGGATGATAATGTGGTAAATTGGATCATCAAATTTGCTGATGATACAAAGATTGGAGGTGTAGTAGACAGTGAGGAAGGTTTTCAGAGCCTGCAGAGGGACTTGGACCAGCTGGAAAAATGGGCTGAAAAATGGCAGATGGAGTTTAATACAGACAAGTGTGAGGTATTGCACGTTGGAAGGACAAACCAAGGTAGAACATACAGGGTTAATGGTAAGGCACTGAGGAGTGCAGTAGAACAGAGGGATCTGGGAATACAGATACAAAATTCCCTAAAAGTGGCGTCACAAGTAGATAGGGTCGTAAAGAGAGCTTTTGGTACATTGGTCTTTATTAATCAAAGTATTGAGTATAAGAGCTGGAATGTTATGATGAGGTTGTATAAGGCATTGGTGAGGCCGAATCTGGAGTATTGTGTTCAGTTTTGGTCACCAAATTACAGGAAGGATATAAATAAGGTTGAAAGAGTGCAGAGAAGGTTTACAAGGATGTTGCCAGGACTTAAGAAACTCAGTTACAGAGAAAGGTTGAATAGGTTAGGACTTTATTCCCTGGAGCGTAGAAGAATGAGGGGAGATTTGATAGAGGTATATAAAATTATGATGGGTATAGATAGAGTGAATGCAAGCAGGCTTTTTCCACTGAGGCAAGGGAAGAAAAAAACCAGAGGACATGAGTTAAAGGTGAGGGGGGAAAAGTTTAAAGGGAACATTAGGGGGGGCTTCTTCACACAGAGACTGGTGGGAGTATGGAATGAGCTGACAGATGAGGTGGTAAATGCGGGTTCTTTTTTAACATTTAAGAATAAATTGGACAGATACATGGATGGGAGGTGTATGGAGGGATATGGTCCGTGTGCAGGTCAGTGGGACTAGGCAGAAAATGGTTCGGCACAGCCAAGAAGGGCCAAAAGGCCTGTTTCTGTGCTGTAGTTTCTATGGTTTCTATGCGGAACCTTGTCAAAGGCCTTACTGAAGTCCATATAGACAACATCCATTACTTTACCCTCGTCAACTTTCCTAGTAACCTCTTCAAAAAATTCAATAAGATTTGTCAAACATGACCTTCCACGCACAAATACATGTTGACTGTTCCTAATCAGACCCTGTCTATCCAGATAATTATATATACCATCTCTAAGAATACTTTCCATAGTTATCCCCACATTCCCATTGAATCCCACCAGATTCTAACTAGTCACTTACACTCTAGGGTAATTTACAGGGGCTAGGCCTTTCCAACTCTTTGGGATGTAGGAGGGAATCAGAGTAGGCAGGGAAAAATCATACAGTTACGGGGAGAACATGGCAACTCTGCATCAGCAGTGCCAGAGATCAGGCTTAAACTGAGCCATTGGAACTTGGAGGCAGAAGTTCTAATCTCTGCACCACTGGGTCACATGTTCTGGTTCCACAGGAAACCAGAGCACAGGAGAAGTCACTTACCTTCCTTTGACAATTCCAAAGCTTTTCTGGAGTAATTAGAATCGACCATCACAGTGGGATCACCCTTCATTTCCCTGTATCGGCATGCTGCAGCAGTACTTTGCATAAAGTCAAAGCCTCACAAAGGTCCATCTACAGAAAAAGTATGGCTAGATTGTACTGCCACAACTGCCTCTTGTGGTTTGATCAAGGACCACTAAACATACCCCTGGTTTTCTATCCAAGTCTGGTGCCAAGCCTGCAGATCATTTACAACATTTTCTACTTCCATAAGATCTTGGAGGTACCATTTCATGAATGGTGCATTGATGCCCATGATGGGACCTCCAGTTACCTTCTGGCACAGAGGTGCCCAACAGTAATATTACAAACATTGACATTTATGCATCAGGCTTATTTCAGTTGTCATAGAGTGATAAAGTACTTATAGTATATAAACAGAATTTTTAGTCCACCCAGTCCATATTGACCTGATCTTCTGCCTAGTTTCATCCAACTGCTCTCAGAACATATCCTTCCAAACCTCTCTCACCCACGTACCTATCCAAACTTCTCTGAAATGTTACAATTGAACCTGCACTAATACTTACACTGACACCTCATTTCAAGCTTGCTCCACCCGCTCCATGAAGAAATTACCCCTCAGGTTCCCTTTAAATATTTCACCTTTCACCCATAAGCTAAGTCTCTAGCTCTGTTCTCACCCAACCTAAGGAGAAAAGCCTGCATGCATACATTTACCCTCTCTCTACCCTTCATAATTTTGTATCCCTCCATAAGATCTCTCCTCATTCTCCTGCACTCCAGGAAATAAAGACCTAAATTTTTCGACCTTTCCTATAACTCAGGTCCTCAAGTTCCAGCAACTTTCTTGTGAATTTTCTCTTTCAAGCTTTTTGATATCTTTCCTAAAGGTAGGTGACTAGAACTGTTCTACATTTGGCCTCACCAATGGCATATACAACTTCAGCCTAAGAACCCAACTCCTCTATCAATGCTCTCATTTATGAAGGTCAATGTGTGAAGAGCTCTCCTTACTACCGTCTACCTGAGATGCCACTTTCAGCTAATCATGGTTCTGTATCCCCAAGTCCCTTTGGTTTCATTATGTACCTCAAAGCCCTACCATTCACTGTGAAACCCTTGCCCAGGTTTGTCATTTGTCACAAAGGATATCAGCAAAGTTATTTAACCAGCTGATCATAGCTACATCAAGTGCATGTCAGAAGTACAGTTTTCTATAGAAAACAATATTATTATTGTCAGTGACTGGCATTGTAATGATGGAATTTAATACTTAGCTATGGTACAGAATAACCTTGTTAGTCCGTACTTCATAGATTGTGGTGCAGGGTAATGTAATGGCTAACAGATGACACATATTGTTCATAATAGAAACTGTTCTACATAACTCACAAACACCCTCACTGAGTTGTTGCATTCACTTTAAGAGATGGAGTCTGATGTAATGATGCTGGTGTAAGGTGACTGCTTTTGGTTTGTCTGTATTGGAAGTAAAGGTCTGTGTCTTTTATTAAGCACATAAAATGACACTCTTGATTAATCCACAAAATCCGGCATAAAATTCTCAGACAATTCTAGATCTCCTCAACAACGTGCCCAGAGAGTAAGAAGCTGCTGGAGTTTCGGGGGCACCATGCTACAGAGTGGTTTGCACAGGTGGAACCCCAGTTCACACTGCAAGAAATCACCATGGACGATATCAAATTTTACTATGTCGTAGCATCGCTCAATAGTTCCACTGCAGCCATGGTGGTGAGTCTACTAGAAGACCTACCTGCACATGATAAATATGTCACTCTGAAAACTCACCTATAACAGAATCTTGGTCTGACTGAGTCTGAGTGTACCAAACAGTTGCTGTCCTTGCCTTGCCTGGGTGATGCTAGGCTTTCAGAACTAATGGACCACATGTTATCTCTCCTGGGCAACACCATCCTTGTCTTAGTTTTAAAGAGTTCTTTATACAACTAATGCCTGATCAAGTTCGCACAGCCCTCGCTGATACACCCGTGAAGGAGTATAGGGAGATTGTTAAGATAGCCGATAGTCTACACTCAGCCAGGTAGAAGAGCATCGTTCCACCTCTTTTCCCTAACTCAATAAGCCATCAGCAGAGTCTCCAGCAGACTCATGCCTATGGCTCTGAACCAGACAACACCAGATTTATGTTTTTACCAAACATGCTTTGGCACAAACGTCAAGAAGTGCCAGCCATCAAGCAGCTTAGATAGCGCCAGTGCACCAGAACATCAGAGGACTTTGAACACCCATGGGTTCCAGCTGCCAGGCATGTCTATTGTTCATTATGGACACCCTTTCAGGGCAACGTTTCCTATGGGACACGGGTGCTCAAGTGAGACCATGCGACCATAAGATCACAGAACATAGGAGCAGAATTAGGGCATCCAGCCCATTGAGTCTGCTCCACCATTGAATCATGGCTGATCCTTTTTTTTATCTCCTCAACCCCAGTTCCCGTAAACTTTGATGCCATGTCCAGTCAAGAACCTACCAATCTCTGCCTTAAATACACCCAGCAACCTGGCCTCCACAACTGCATATGGCAACAGATTCCACAAATTCACCACCCTTTGGCTAAAGAAATTACTCTGCATCTCTGTTTTGAAAGGGCGCCCCTTTATTGTGAGGTTGTGTCCTCTTGTCTTGAGCTCTCCCACCATGGGAAACATCCTTTCCACAGCTACTTTGTCAAGGCCTTTCAACATTTGAAAGGTTTCAGTGAGATCCCCCCTTGAATTCTTCTGAATTCCAGTGAATACAGAGCCAGAGCCATCAAACGTTCCTCGTATGATAACTCTTTCCTCCCTAAGTGAGTGTGCTGCCAGTATTGCTTATTGATGAGAAAGCACAGAGCAACAGATCCTCACTGGATCCAAACCTACGAGATACTTTGGGTGACGCTGTGCTTCAGTGGGTGACGTTACACATGGGACTTGGCCCTGACTAAAGTGGCTAGACCTCTGCTCGGTACAGATTTCCTGTGAGCCAAAGGACTGTTAGTAGATCTTAAGAACTGCCGGCTTGTGGATGCAAAGGACATTGGGTCATTATTCTGTGCCCCCCAGTAAGTTCCCCATGGCGACTCTGTCTAGTCCATGCACCGTCACATGTGAATTCACTCACCTGCTGGGCGAATTCACTCACCTGCTGGGCAAATTCCCAAACCTCATCAAGCCCACATTTTTCACTGCAGTCACAAAGCATGGGGTTGAGCACCACATTTCTACAACTGGCTCCCGGTCCACATGCTTGCGTGCAGACTGGACTCAGAAAAGCTGGCCAGCAGGAAGGCTGAATTTGCTAACATGGAAATGCTTGGCATTGTAATACAGATTGAATAGCCCTTGGACTTCACACTTCCACATTGCTCCTCAGCCCAGTGGTGCTTACTGTCCATGCGGCAATTACCACCGTCTCACCGGGGCAACCACCCTGATCGTTACCCGGTTCCACATATTCAAGACTTCTTGGCACATTTTGCTGGAGTAATAATTTTTTTCTGAAGTGGACTTTGTCAGAGGCTCCCATCAGGTGCCTGTGTTCCCAGAGCTGCTGTTATAACCCCGTTTGGCCTATTTGAGTTTCCGTACATGCCGTTTGGTCTGAAAAATGCAGCACAGTGTTTCCAACGGCTGATGGATTCTGTGTTAAAAGACTTAGAATTCCTATTTACTTGTCGGCAGTGCATCCAAAACTAAACACTTATCACATCTCCACACACTTCTGAAGCACGGGACTGATTATTAACACCCCACCCCAAATGCTAGTTCGGGTTGTCCACCATTGACTTCCTCGGCCTCCGCATTTCTGCAGAAGGTGCGACACCACTGCCATCAAAATTCGCCACTATTATGGACTTCCTACTGCCCCACAAGACCAAAACACTGCAAGAATTTTTAGGTATGGGGAATTTCCATCACTGCTTCATTCCATGAACTGCTGAAATTATGCTCCCCTAGTATAGTGCCGTTAAAGGCGGCATCCCTAATCACAAGTTTGAGTGGTCACAGACATGACCAGAGAATTTGTGGACACCAAACGAGCTCTTTCAAAAGCAAACCCACTGGCGCACCCACTCCCCAGTGTTCCTACAGCCATCACTACTGACTCCTCAGACTATGCTGTGGGTGCTGTGCACAAACCGCTGGTTGGAGACCTGTGGCAACTTCGTCAGCCTTTTTCAGCCGGCAGTTCCAACCCTCTGAAGGAAAGTACAGCACGTTTGACCACGAGCTTCTCAGTCTCTAGCTGCCTGTCTGCCACTTTCGCTTCCTACTTGAGGGTTGGCATTTCACAGCGATCGGTGACCTCAGCCCCCTCAAGCACGCGATGGCCGAAGCATCGGACCCTTGATCTTCATGGCAGCCACACCACCTGGCCTACATTTTGGAATTCAAGACTGACATACAGCTCATCGAAGGGGAAAATGATGCTGTAGCCGATTGCCTATCACAGCCTGCTGTTGATGCCACACACATCCGGGTTGACCATGCCAGCCTGGCAGCCGACCAAGCTACCACCCAGAGGTCCAGGTTCACAGGACAGCAGTTGGCTCTCATCAAGTTCGGGACGCAGGAGTTCCTGTCCGGTGCAATGTCTCAAGCTGTCACTCTCGCCCCCATGGTGGCTGCAAAGGTGAGGCATACTGTTTTTAACTGTATTCATGCCCTCTCGCATCCAGGGGCAAAAGCTTCTCAGAAACTGCTTGCTCTAAAGTTTCTGTGGCACGGCCTTAGGGAGGATATGCGAGACTGGACTGCAGCCTCCGCTGTGCATCAGCGGGCCAAAATTAACCATCACGTTCGGGCACCCTCGGCACCTTTCGAGGTCCATGAGAAATGGTTTGACCACAGCGATGTGCACCTGGTTGGTCCTCTCACTCCCCTCCCATGATTTTGCGTATCTCCTTGCCATGGTGGACCATACCATCAGCTGGTCGGAGGTTGTCCCTCCAGCGTCGATGACGGCTGAGAATATGGCTGGGTTCCTCGGTTCAGCAGCCCATCTGATATTTTTTTTCCTACCACAGTCCACAGTTCATGTCAGACTTCCCAGGCCGTAATCGCCCAGAACCTCAGCGTGAAAAATGTATCACCTCGCAGCGTATCTCCCACAATCCAAAGGCCTATGTGAGTGGTTTCACTGGTCCTTAAGGGGCTGCTCGGATGGACGAGTGTTGGCACGGTCGTCTCCCATGGCTCCTGCTGGGGCTCAGAACAGCTCCAAACGAGGAGCTGCAGTCCTCTGCAGCTGAGTTGGCATATGGGCAGCCAGATGACTTTACTCCTGATACCGTGACTAACTGTTCAGCATCTCAGGAGTATTCAGCCCTCCTCAGTCGGCGCAATTCTTTTACATCTCTCCTTACTTCCCATCAAGGCGTACAGCACTCTTGGGTTACATCTGACCTATGTCCTACCTCGCATCATTTTTGTCTGCCATGTTGCACATCAACACCCCTCTAAGCCCCCTTACGATGGTCCATTCTGCGTTTTGGAACGAGGCAAGATGACTTTTATTGTAGATAGGAAGGGTAAACATGAATGTATTTCTGTAGATCACCTTAAACTGGCCCATCAACACCTGGATGGTTCCATACCAAACCCCCTGCATCACAACATGACAATGTGTGTGTCAGCCACCCCTGGATGTGCCACAGGCACCTACTGTTACCCCAACCGAGCCGGGTGGCTAGTACGAGATCCAGCCAGACTCACAATGTTGGTTTAGATGAAGTCTGGGTGGTGCGGGAGTCTGTGTAGGGCAATGTAATGGGTGACAGATAACACAATCATTCATGATACAAACTGTTCTACGTAATTCACAGACACCGTCACTGAGTTGTTGTGTTCATTTTAAGAGATGGTATCTGAAGTAATGACATCAGTGTAAGGTTTGGTTTGTTCATATAAGGGGCTGCAGCTTTTGTTAAGCACATAAAACGACTCTAGCATGTTTTATTCACAAAATCCTACAGTGCCTTCAGTCTTCCCATTCTAACTTAGACAATCAAAAATAAGACCATGCGGTTGTCCAGTTACAGTGCCTTGAAAACACGTTCAGCCCTCATCACTATTTTCACGTCTTAATTTCTAAATTTAAAATATATTGAAGTAGGATTTTTAAGCTAATCTTCAAAACATTATGCATCATGTCAAATCAAAAGAAAATTCCAAAACCTGTCAATAATTTACTAAAAATTAAAAACCAAAACTGTGAGGCTGAAAAAGTATTCATCCCCTTTATAATTACTACACTAGCTTTCCTCAGGTGCAATATATAGTATGACCTTGCCAACTCACCCAATTTGATGATGTAATGTAGAAATTTGGAGGATCACCTGTTTTCAATTAATTCATAAGAATGAATACCCCCTCTTTCTGTAAGTTCCAACAGTATGGTAGATTTTCAACAGACCAAACCAAACTGAAGACAAAAGAGCATTCAAGACAAGTCAGATAAATGATCATTGAGAAACACAAATCTGGGGAAGGGTACAAGACAATTTTAAAGGCACTGAACATACCTCGGAGCTCAGTGCAGTCCATAGAGAAAAAGTGAAAAAAAATATAAAACCGTTGCCCCTCTGTCTAGTTCAGGCTGCCCACCAAACTTAGTCACCAGAGAAGAATGGCACTTGTAAGAGAGGCTACTGTGACGCCAACAGTCACTCTGAGTACACTGCAGAAGTCAGTGTCTGCAACTGGAGATGAAGTTCATGACTCCACAATCTCTAGGGCCTTGCACATGAAAGGTTTTCATGGAAGAGTGGCAAGGAAAAGGGCCTGGCTAAAAACAACATGCATTTGCCTGTAAGGACTTTGCAAGGCATCACTTAGAAGCTACTGTAAGGTTGTGGAAGAAGGTCTTCAGGTACAATGAGTCTAAAGTGGAACTTTTTGATCTCAACACCAAGCAGTACATGTGGCGTAAGTATCATACTGCGCATCAGTCTGGTAACACCATCCCAAATGTAAATTTAGATGAAGCTAGCATAATGCTATTAGGATGCTTTTCAGCAGTAGGGACAGGAAACCTGGTCAGGATTGAAGGGAAGATGAATGCTGCAAAATACTGAGAGATCCTGGATAAAAGCCTGCTAGCTTCTACCAGAAAGGAGGTTCATCTTTCAGCAGGACAACAAGCCAAAGCACAATGCCAGAGCAACCATGGAGCAGCTTCAAATGAAGATAATTGATGTCCTTGAATGGCCCGATGAGGTCCTGACCTTTATCCAATTGAATATCTCAGGCAAGACCTCATGATTGCTGTCTGCCACTGCTCGAAAACTAAGTTGACACAGCGTGAGCAATTTTGCAAGGGGGAATGGGCAGATCTTGCTCCATAAAATTGTACAAAGCTAATAGAGACTTATTCAAAAAGACCACTGGCTGTAGTAGCTGCGAGAGGAGGTTCATCCAACTGCTGAGCAAAGGGGGATGAATACTTTTTTACTGCTGATATTAGTTTTTCATCCTCTACGATTTGGCTCTACCATGAAAAAAGGAACATGTGATTTATAATTAAAAATTCTCCGTTAAATTGATCAAAATCCCTGGTTGTAATACACAGTTATGAAAACGAAGGTCTGGGGGCTGAATACTTTTACAAGGGACTGTATTGTGCTTTACTTTATGTTTTTAAGAAAGATGGTACAGACAAGATTATTTCGAGGATAATGAGCTGGCACACTCTAGCTCTGGCTTCAAACATCTGAAAAGTACAGAAGTCGTGCTCATTTATTCAACAGGAAGCTCTATCAAACTGAGAAAAGACATGTTCAATTTCTAATTCAGATACAAAGATATATCAGAAAATATTCTGTTATAATTTATTTCCATATTGATGGAGATGTTGGAAGACGCTCAGTTCTGGTCACCTCACTACAGGAAGGATGTGGAAGCCATAGAAAGGGTGCAGAGGACATTTACAAGGATGTTGCCTGGATTGGGGAGCATGCCTTATGAAAACAGGTTGAGTGAACTCGGCCTTTACTCCTTAGAGTGACGGAGGATGAGAGGTGACCCGTTAGAGGTGTATAAGATGATGAGAGGCATTGATCGCGTGGATAGTCAGAGACCTTTTCCCAGGGCTGAAATGGTTGCCACAAGAGGACACAGGTTTAAGATGCTGGGGAGTAGGTACAGAGGAGGTGTCAGGGGTAAGTTTTTTACTCAGAGAGTGGTGAGTGCGTGGAATGGGCTGCCAGCAACAGTGGTGGAGGCGGATATGATAGGGTCTTTTAAGAGACTTTTGGATAGGTACATGTAGCTTAGAAAAATAGAGGGCTATAGGTAAGCCTAGTGGTTTCTAAGGTAGGGACATGTTCGGCACAACTTTGTGGGCCGAAGGGCCTGTATTGTTTAGGTTTTCTATGTTTTCTATGTTTTCTAATATCCAGCTTTCCTTCCTCAGCCAGAGATTACCTGAGGTATGTAGAGACCTGTTGAAGGATATGCATGACACACCTTCCTGACTGTAAAATCTGTTCTTGGCAAAGATTTGTCAACTACAAAAATAGCTGCGTTGCTCGGAAACGCAAGAGAGATGAGTTTATGTCTTGCCTACTCCCAGTGGCACAAAGCAGAAGGTGTGCATCAAGGTGTATTCTGGCTGATTCAGGCCCAATGGGAAGGGCTAGGGGAATCACCTTTTGAATTAGACCTGTGAAGAGAGTCAAGAGTGGAATCAAACCACCATGATTCAGCTGAAATGCAGCAACAGCAGTGAATCCTTTTGGCTTCTGACTAACGGCAGTAGTCTGAAGATGTCTTCAGATTAAAAAAACATCTGCTCGACACACCTTCCTTCCTGGGCTACCTTTCTCTCTCTTTACAATGTCTCTCAGATCCTTTCAATCCAAAGAAGTTCAACTTCCATTTCAAGATCAACTTTATTGTCATCTAACTGTGCATATATACGACCAAACGAAACAATGTTCCTGCGGACCACAGTGCACCCACAAAACATATATCGCACACAGCACATAAACTATGATATTACCATGAATATAAGTATAAATTTACCTAAGGCAGAAAGGAGTTGTAATCAGAGCATCAGTGTTTAAAGATGACAGTGTCCTGGAAGCCGGATGAGGTCACAATGACGGAAAATGCTTCAGCGGAAGGCGTGGAGCTGAATGAAGCAGCAGCTGGAGGATTCCCTGCTGGAGCAGATTGGAGGTGCAGCTTGGGACATGTGCCAGCTTCATCAAAGGGCAGCTGAGGAAAATCTTCATGCTGATCCCATATTGTGTTCTGAGCCACCAAGTGACTATTTCATTTCAACCAGCAGGTTTGAGAAGATTGGAATTTGAAAACAACTGCAATCATTTTTTTTTACAATTATCATTCTGAATTTCTCAAAAATGCACAATTGCCCACATGCTTTGTAAAGTAATTTATGAGCTGTTGTTGTTCACAACATTTTATGTTATGTAGCTGATGCCTTCTTCTTTCTTCTGGCTATCCATCCCATAGGATGATGATGGTTCCTTTCAGTCAGTTGGTGGGGTGGGACCCCACTCCTCAGAAAGGAACAGAGTGTGTGTGAATGGATTTTAGGTGAGTAGGGGGTTGTACAGATCCAGACCCACCCTCTCGACATCCCCTCCCGGATCCAGTGGCATGGTGGGGTCCAAGACGGCTGGGGGAAGTTCTGTTGCAGTGAATGGCCAGACCAAGCTTCGATGCAAGGGATGTCCTTTCCGCGCTTCACGGCACATGTTTGTTAAATGGCCGTTGACCCTATGAGAGGGTTCATCCGCCCTTTGACAGGTCTTGTTTTTTGTCCTGCAGGGTGTCTAGACACCCTTCTCACCAGGCAAGCCTGGTGGGGGAGCCGGTTTAGTCGCCGACCACCCAACCATGCGACAGGTGGTACTGGGTTATGTGGTACCAGCAGCACTCAGACGAGTGACCTGACCTGTAGCTGTTGTAAATTACAGGTGTATTTATCATCAGTAGTATCAAGGATCAACTTTATTCCACATAAACATCTATATGTATTCAGAATTTCCTGGGAAACAAAAAATAATTATAAAATGACAATTTATGTAAAAGCAAAAATAGAACATATAGCAGTATAGTACAGGAACAGGCCATTCAGCCCACAGTGTTGTGCTGAACCAGCTAAAAAGCAAATCAAAAACAGCCAAACACTAATCCCTCCTACCTACACCATGTCCATATCCCTCCATCTTCCTTACAAGCATGGGCCTATTCAAGTGTCTCTTAAAAGCCTCTAATGTATTTGGCTCTACCACCATACCAGGCATCCACCACTCTCTGAGTAAAAACTTACTCCTCACATCCCCCTTGAACCTACCCCCTCTCACTTTCAATGCATGCCCTCTGGTATTAGACATTTCAACCCTGGGAATTGCGGATATGGAATAAAATGTGCAGAAATACGTAAAGACCAGCAATGCCAACAGCATTATAAAAAGTGGTTGAAGGTGTTTACAGCACAGTGCAGTGACTGAGGTAATAGACAGAGGAGGGTATATCACCCCATCCATTTTTCTATATCTATGGCATGTCAATGTTGTAGGCAAGCTCACCCCGATTTTCCTCCAGCAGTGGTACGTCACTCTCTTCAGACGCTATAGTAATGCCAAAATGCTGCTGATTAGGGAGTTCCAGGATTTTCTCTCCCCACAGCTGATGTATTTCAGGGTCATAACTTTAAAAGGAATTTGCAGGCTGAGATGTTACAAAGTGTGGTCAGGTTTGCAGATTTGCCAGGTGTTAACTTGGCAACTTATTGCAGTCCTTTTTACAAATGTTACACATTGCAAAAACAGTTAAGAGTGAAAGATGTAAATACCTAAGGTCGTGCAAAGAGGTAAAATTAAATGGATTTCTTTATTTTGGGTAGTGCTAAGTTTCCTGAGCATTACAGAAGCTTTACTCATCAAGACAAGAGGAGATGATTTCATCACAGAGTCATGATCCTAGATAGTGAAAGAGTTTTGAGAATCAGGTTTGAGTTTCTTGCCATATTACATGGCTTCTAACCCATACCTTTAGACACAGCATTTTTGTAGTTGGTCACTTTAAAGTTCTGATCAGCAGTAACTGTCAGGGAATTAGTCAAGGATGAAGTCACTGAATGTTAAATGGAGATTGTTAGCAATTCCTTTGTTGGAGATGCACATTACCTGACTCCTATGTTGAGTTATAAAGAGAGACTGGATAGGTTAGGCCCACATTCCCTGGAGCAAACAACACTGAGAGGTAACCTTATAGAACCCTATAAATTAATAAGGGGTATAGATTCAAAGATTCAAAGTACACTTATTATCAATGTATGTATGCAGAACACAACGCCTAGATACGCCCTCTTGCAGGCGGCCGCAGAACAAAGAAACACCAAGGAAAACCGAAACACCCAACATGTGAAAAAAGAACGAGTTGTGCAAACGGCAAAAAGCAAGCAAACAGCACACAGAGTATCAAACATCAAACTAGGAGTGAGTGTTCAGTTCCACGCTGGGCTGCACTGCTCACCCACTACAGGTCGCAGGGCCACTCCTTGCCCCAGTCCGCATCAATCATCGTGATCAAACCGCTCAGAAACAGCAACAAAAAGAGCAACCAGAATCCAGGAACACGTGGTGTTGGGTCATGAGTCTGGCCAAGTCGCTGATCCTTCAGTGGGTGAACAGTTAGGCAACAGTGGCCACAACTCCTCAACCTCTGAGGGTAGCTATAGATAAGGGTACCTATGGTCCTTGTAGGAGAGTTTTAAATTGGAGTAGGCAAATTATGAGGGCATTAGGCAAGAACCGAGGAGCGTTAATTGGGAACAACTTTCCTCTGGCAAGTCCACATCACACACATGGAGGGGTTTGAAAGATTAATTGCACCTAGTACAGGAAAGGTATGTTTCTGGTATGAGGAAGGACAGGGGTAGGAAGATAAACGTACCTTGTATGTCCAGAGAGGTGATGAATTTAGTCAAGAAGGAAAAGGAAAAGTACGTAAAGCTCTGGAAGTCAGGATCAAATAAAACACATGAGGAGTATAATGAATCCCGAAAAAAAAAGAAGGGAATTCGGAAGGCCAGGAGGGGCCATGAAAAGTCCTTGGCAGGTAGGATTAAGGTGAATCCCAAGGCATGCTACACATATATCGAGAGCAAGAAGATAACTAGGGAGAGGGTGGGACCACTCAAGGATAAAGGGGGGAACATTTGCTTGGATGTGGAGAATGTGAGTGAGATACTTAATGAGAACTTTCTTCAGTATTTACCAAGGAAAAGGATATGGAGGGCCAGGAGATCAGTGCTAAGTGTATAAATAAGTTAGGGCATTTTGAAATCAAGGTGGAGGAATGTTGGGCCTCCTAATGAGTGTTAAGGTGGTTAAGTCCCCTGATAGGATTTACACCAGTTTATTAAAGGAAGCAAGGGACGAGGTTGCTGGGCCTTTGACCAGTATCTTTTTGTCCTCTCTAGCCACAGGCAAGGTCCCGGAGGACTAGCGAGTTGTTTAAGAAGGGAACAATCCTGGGAACTATGGACAAGTGAGTCTCACATCAGTTGCAGGGAAATTGCTGGAGAAAGTTCTTAGGGATCAGATATATGAGCATTTGGAAATCCATGGCCTAATTAGGGAGAGCCAGCATGGTTTTGTGCGGGGCTGGTCGTGCCTAACCAACTTGATTGAGGTTTTTGAAAAAGTGATGAGAGAGATTAATGAGGATGGGACAGTGGATGTTGCCTACATGGATTTTAGTAAGGCATTTGACAAAGTCCCTCATGGGAGCCTGTCCAGAGGATTGAGATGCATGGGATCTGCAGTGAGGCAGAAGTGGCTTGCACATAGAAGACAGAAGCTAGTGGTTGAAGAGACTTATTCAAGCTGGAGGTCTGTAATTAGTGGCGTTTTGCAGGTATCACACAAAATGAGTCCACAGCCTCGCCAATCAATCCTTGCTACATGGATCCCAAAACTCCTGCATTTTCCTCCAACAGCAGCTAGTGAGAGGGAGAGGGAGACCAGTTAAACGCAGGCAGACAGCGCCGAACACCTATCCATCCTCTGCTCTCATCCCCATCAACTTCAACCTTGCTTGGCGCCTCAGCTCGAGAGAGGCAATGGAGTCGATCAGGGGCTTGAGGCCCGCCGTCGACTTTCAGTCCTCCAGGCTGCACAAGCTGCTCCAAACCTCACCAAACTCCCTCGGAGACAACAAAGGACTAGATTGCTCAATCAGACCAAAAACGCACCATCAAAAGATAAGGGTGATGTTCACAGCACTTTTCCCCATGGTAGGGATGTGAAAAACTAGACAGCATGGTTTTAAATTGAGAGGGGAAAGATTTAAAGGGGACCCGACAAGCAAGTTTATTTTATACAGAGGGTGGTGAATAATTGGGATGAGCTGTTCAGGAAGTGGTGGAAGTGAGTACAATTATAACATTTAAAAAACGGTCCATTCCCACGCTGTATAACTATATGACTCTGAAAGTTTCTTTGCACGATCTAGTCTGAATATTGCCCAAAGCTTCTCCAAGGGCTGTTTCAACAAGCAAGGAAATACAAGCTGACATAAATACTCCATAAAAATCAGAGAAATTACCAACTTCAGTATTTAAGCTAGGGGCAAGGTCACTGTTGAAGGAGGTGAAAATAAATGCACCTAGGACTCGTCCTGCTGCATACTTGGAGGTTTACATAATAGGCCAAGCAACCACAACTGTCATCCTTTCTATTATGTTTGGCTCCAAGCAGAGGAGTTTTCTCCCTTAATTCCTATTGATTCCAATTTTACTAGTTCACCGAGGCGCCTTACTGAGTGAAATTCTACCTGATATCAATGGTAGTCAATCTCGCTCCACGCCTGGAATTCAGTTTGTTCATTCAAGGCTGCAATAAGGCTTGTAAAGAGCCAAGTGGTCCTGGTGTGACCCCAAGAGAACATTTCTGAATAAGCTCTTTGTGAATGTGTGTCAGTAGTTAACACTTCCAATTAAACCTTATATCGTGTTGTTGTTGAGTAGTGTAGACTGAAGCAAGTGTAACTACGCAGGTAGTTCTGCTTAGGACGTGATATGAACGCTCGAATTGTTACTTGATGAGAATGTTCTAACAATATTTTCACAGCTTGGCCGGAACGGTGATTAATTTGAGAATTCATGTCTTTGTTACTGAGCTGGAATGTTGTAAGAGATGATGGGATTTTGTCCCCCTCCCTTTCTTGCTATTGTGTTGAATGAATTGAATTTATTGATGGATTAGCATCTGTGATGGTAGATACTGTATCTAAAGAAGCCAAAATGAATCACTCATAAAACATTTCAGGGTGAAGTTGACTGCAGTACTGTCTAATTTTTCATTGGATATAGAGGAATATTTGAGGTGACTTTATTCCAGTAATTTTCTTATTATTTAATTTTCTTTGTAAGCATTTGAAAATGGATATTAACCATTCATTAAGCAACGATATTGGACATTTCATTCAATTCTATCAGCCTTTTAAGTTGCAGAACTATCATAAAATTACTCAAATCCGTTGGCTTTGCCATTTGCCAAAATTAGCCCAATGCAGGTATGTGTCTCATAGAGAACTTGCCTTGAGATCACATCGGTAGGCACAAAACTCATTCATATGTGTAGTTGAATGAGGTTACTTTTAAATTGTATTCAACCTGTACTGAAACATATAACACATGGCACAGGAAACTCCCTGTTTTGTTCCAGTTAAATCTTGAGTATCTTGAAAACCAAGTCATCAGTCATCATTCAAATGGGCTAATTGTTAAAGGTCTAGATATTAGGGAGTGGAACCAATTTTTTTTTGACACTCTCACCTTTCTTTATCAATCAGTGCTCTCTTATTACTGATTAGGTTTCAAATTTGTTCTGGAGAATTAAAAGAACTCCATAATGTGTTAAATATATTATGAGGCTCACATTCATTAAACCCAGAAACATTGCTGCACACCAGTAATCCAGTGATTTAAATTATAGACTGGTAATTCAAAAATCCAGGACTAACAATCTGGAGATGTGAGTTCAAATCCTGCCATGACAGCTGTAACATTCAGTCAAGTACATGATCTAGCCCTTGTGAAACTGCAGATCATAATAACAACCTACTGATGTCCTAAAGGGAAAGAAATCAAACATGGTTACCCAGTCTGCCCTAAATGTGACACCTGACAATCGCTCGCCAACATATTTGAATATCAATTGCTCACTGAAAAGTGTTGGCAGACCACACAATTGAACAATAACTGCTACAATAAAAAACTGACTGTAATGGCTCAAGAAGCTTTCTAGCACTTTTTCAGTTTGAGATAGGCATTGTGCTGACCAACTGTGATAGTCACGTAGAATCAGTGAATAATAATACTGTGAGATGGACTTTGTTACCTCAGAATCCAGGTCTCTTGTTTAAAATAATTTTCCTTGTTACAACTAAATGTACTGCTGCACACTCTGTCGTAACTACTTCTTACCACAACTGTGATTAATTTCATATTGTTTAGAGGAAGAACCTTTGGCTATTTCAGTAAACTTCTGGGTTTTAACACACACTCCCAACACTCTCCACTCCCAATCCAATCTCTACATTTGCTGTCTTGCGTTATTTTTCTCTGCTGAAGGCAGCTTCTCGTGCCACCTTTGCAACTTAAAAGCCAAAAGCTTACAGTTATCAAGGAAGAGTCACATTCCCATTTAAGCCTCACCTGTCATTCATGCTGCCAGATATTTAATAAGGGCTCAGCTGGTTGTAGAATTCTTTCCATTGCTGCCAGTGACATAGTTTTTTTTTTATTCATTTACGGGATGTGGACGTCACCAGCTAAGCCAGCATTTATTGCCCATCCCTACTTGCCCTTGAGAAGGTGGTGATGAGCTGCCTTCTTGAACCGCTGCAGTCCCTGAGGTGTAGGTGCACCCACAGTGCTGATAGGGAGGGAGTTCAATGATTTTGACCCAGCGACAATGAAGGAATGACGATATGTTTCCAAGTCAGTGACTTGGAGGGGCATTTGCAGGTGGTGGTGTTACCAGGTATCTGCTGTTCTCGTCCTTCTAGATGGTAGTGCTCATTGGTCTGGAAGATCCTGCCTTAGGAACTCTGGTGTGTTGTTGCAGTGCATCTTGTAGACAGTACACACTGCTGCAACTGTTTGTCAATGGTGGATGGACTGGATGCTTGTGGAAAGGGTACAAATCAAGTTGGCTGCCTTGTATTGAATGGTGTCAAGCTTCTTGAGTGTTGATGGAGCTGCACTCATTCAAGCAAATAACAAACAAGAACAAAATCAGGTTCTATTCTCCTATTGTTATATCCTTGCCACAGGAAAATAAAACTGGTCAACCAGGAAACTCCCTGAATGCACCATCAATACCTCTTTATAAGTAATTACACAGGAAGTATGTTGGTAATGTAAGACATCTTAGGTGAAGTTGAGGGTGGTGTTAAAAATTATTGGAATCTGGAGAATTATACTGACTCATGCTGAATCTAATGTAGAACAAGAAATAAGGGCAGGATTTGGCCTTTTAAGCCTGCTCTCCTATTCATCAAAATGATTGTTAATCCTTCACCTGAAAACTATTCCAGCACTTTCTCCATGTTATTGTTATCTGTTAGTAATTATAAATCTATCAATCTCCGAATGAATTCAATGACTGGAGCTTCATAGTGCTCTAGAGTAAAGATAGCCCTCTTCTGTAGGACCTGGCTGAAAGTCTTCTGATAACATTACTGTATAGATTTAAAAGATTTAAAGATAAGCTTTACTTGTCGAACATTGAAACAGACAGTGAAATGTGTCATTTATGTCCACAACCAGCACACCCTGAGGACGTGTCAGGGGGCAGCCCACAAGTGTTGCTATGCTTCTAGTGCCAACATGGCATGTCCACACTTTACTAACCTGTGGAACACAGGAGGAATCCGGAACAGCGAGAGGAAACCCACGTGGTAATGGGAAAACATAGCAGCAGAAATTGAATTTAGGTTGCTGGCCCTGTAAAGCCTTATGCTAACCACTACACAACCATGCTGTCTCACTTAGATAAATCACATCTGCTGTGTACTTAATCCGCTGGTCACATCCTCAAAGAATGACAATAGATTGCTTTTTCATCAAACCTTGCTGACTCTGGTCACTCCAACTCTCCCCCAGATCATAACATCCCCTTGTACTTTTATCCCTTAGCTTAGAACTCTAGTTAGAGCAGCAAGGATGTGGTCATTTTTGCCTAAGCAACATTTTCTTAAAGCAAGTTCCATTATTTGCTTCTGCACCAATTTTTTTTTTTAGCCTAGCTGAGTAATTTGATTCCCGGCTACTAGGTATTTCCAAAATAATGCCAGAGTAGGGAGCATTTTTCTGTTCTTAATGAAATGGTTACTATTAGAATGATTTCTAATAGTGAACAGCAGGCTGCATGGCCTAAGTCTGCTCCTTCATCTTATTGTTGCATGATTTATGATTTTACTAGTTGTACCAAATGCAGGAAGCCTTCTTATGTTTATATTAATGATACACAGGAGGAGCCCTGCAGTTAACCACAAAGCAATAATTCTATAACCACGCTGTGGCTTCTTTTTCACCATGTTTTAAATACAGACAGAGACATGAGTACAAGGTGTTTCCTGTGAATGCAGTTGTTGACCAGAATCATCAGATCTTGGAATTACTGCTACAGTGACCAGCAGAAACCCTGTTGGCTGAGAACAACTCACAATTTACTTGTATGTCCAAACAATTTGAATACTGTTATAAGAAGATAAATCCCCTGAGAATGGAGTATTAGTTTAGAAACTCCACACATTCACCTGAGATTCTTTGCAGTACTTGATAGGGTTTGTATTTATCTCTATAAGATTAACACTTCAGCTAAAGAGGCACAGGAGAATTTTGAAAGGATATGTCAAGCATTTGGATACTAACATCCCATGGCTTACGTCTAGGGGAAAAACATTTGTTTTCTATGGATTTCTTATATGTGAGAGAATAATTTACATAAAAAAAACATCAGCATTGTTCTGAATAGGCAGATTTAAAATATTTGTTAGGTTTAATGTAATAATGAATATTATGCTGGTCGTGTTATGTTTTGTAACTTCAAAACATTAACCTAACTCAAACAGAGACACAGGTGTCCAAAATGCGGGTCTAACTTCGAGCTTAAGTGGGGCATGCATTAATAACATGGTTGTGGGATAATGTGTGCAATTCATTAATGAATTATTTAAAGGAACAATATTGCTTAATTATATGTATACATGATTACTCAAATATTACTGAAATATTAAATACACAACAGTTTGCTTATATTTCCAATTAAAATGGGTGAATGCAGCTATATGGGAAATTATATTTCAGTAAACTTGTAGCTAGTCATGCATTAACCCTCCCTACCTTCATGAATGGGCTAAACATAGGCAAAATACTGCAACAACGTCTTTGCAGTTCATGCTGATGTGCATCATTGGTTAAGTTTCCCTTGCCCAGGTGCTCTCTCACCATAAAGACTGTCTGCATTATACATGTTCATTAGAAGCTAGCAGACTTTCAGATGAATCATGGAATATTGCATAAACTAATACCAATAATCTTTAACTTTAACAAAACGTAGCAAATAAAAAGACAGTAGACTACGCATTCCACTTCATGTTTACTATGTAAACACATTCTGGTTCAGAATGAGTGTGCATATTTAGGCTGCTGCCATTAAGGACTTCTTAGACTTCAAAGAAGGGAAGGCCCACATTTTATTTATGAGAGCCTGCCTATGACATTTAGCAAGCAGGAAACAAATTATAGTTATTGAAAGAGGAGTTTTCTGTACCTATTCATATGAATAGGACCTGCCTTGAAAAAAAATCAGCACAATAATGACACTCTTGTACTATTTTTTGAATTTACTCATTATATAATATCAATTGATGGGCAACTCCAATTGAAACATTTTCATCAGTATTTCATTGCTCTGTCAGCTAAATAGAATACCTATGTGTTGATGTTAGTAATATTAATCTTAATTTTTCTAGATAAAAAGCTGTAATTCAACCCACTGATGATTCACTCAGTGTTAATTACTGGTTATAGTTATTTACAATTACATCTAAGTATATCAATTGAGGAACATTTAATCTAGTACATTGCATTTTGTGTTTGCTTTCTACAACACCTTCCTTCAGAGTGCAAGCATGGTCATAAACTTTTGGGTGCCTCTTTCATGCCCGAAGACCTGCACCATTAGACTGAGAATATGGGATATAGTATATATCTGTATTCACAGTTCAGAAATCAAAATAATTAATCCAGATTCTGGCATGGCAATTAGCCATCGTCATAGAATTATACAGCACAGAAAAAAGGCTCTTCAACCCAAATCCTCTGTATCAATCCTAGTTAGTCCCATTTGCCAGCACTTGGCATATTTACCTCTAAACCTTTTATATCCATGTACCTGTATAAATGTCATTCTAACATTGGAACTGTACAGATTCCTCTGGCAATTTCTTTCATAAGCTCACCAACTTCTGAATGACAAAGTTTTCCTTCAGCTTCCTTTTAGATCTTTCTCATCCCACCTTAAATCTGCGTTCTCTAATTTTGAACTCCAGTACCCTTGGAAAAACACTGTGCCTGTCCACCTTATTCATGCCCCTCATGACTTCATATATCCCTCAGCCTCCTACACTCCAGGGAAAAAATACCAGCCTATCTAGCCACTCCTTATATCTCAAGCCGTTCAGTCCCAGTAATATAATTGTGAATCTTTTCTGCACCCTTTCTTTCCAGCTTAATGGCATCCCTCCTGTGGCCGGAGAACCAGAAGTTAGCCATATGCTCCAAGATGATCTCAACTACGATTTCTATAATTGCAACATGATGTCCAAGCTCTTGTACTCAATGCCCTAACTAATGAGGGCAAGCATGACAAATGCCTTCTTTGTCATCTTGTCTACTTATAGTCTTCTTCCAGAGAACCATGCACCTGTATCCCTGGATCTCCCTGTTCTATAACACTCTCCTGATGGGGCACACTGAGGAGGAACAGTACATTTTCTTGCGTAACGGACAATAATGGACAGCTCTATTCTAATCACGATCTGACAGCTTCCTAGTAACACTGTCCTGGTGCAGGGTCATGACCTGAATTATTGGCCATTTCTTCCACACTACAGATGCTGCCTGGCCTGTTGAATTTCTCCAGCAGTTTGCATTTAGCTTCATGGTCACATCACAGACAGATTTTTTTACTGCACAAAATTCAAAGTGAGTAGATCTCTGGTGCAGCTAATAGGGCCACTGTCTCAGAGTTTGCACGCTCTACCTGTGACCGTATGGGTTTCTTCCGGATGCTCCACTTTTATCCCACATCCCAAAGGTGTGCAAGTGTATAGATTACATGGCTACTGTGAATCACCTCCAGTGTTAAGGTGCATGATGATGTCTGAGGGGACTTAAAAGGAATGGGGGCGTGGGAGGGGGAGAATAAGAATGAAAAATGAGACTAATGTAGAATTAATGTAAAATGCGTGGTTGGTGTGCAGATTTACAATACAGATGCTACCTAGTGGTGTGGGGAAAAGAATTTATAAGATAATTGACTTTTATATTAGCACAGTAGAGATTAAGGAATATCTAGAGTCTGGGCTTTTCCACTATTGTTGATTAGAAAGTTAATAAGAGGTCAAAATATCAATAAGTGATTCCTTATTAAAGGCAATCAATTCTCAACTAAACTGCACTGGATGATACAACAATGTATCTAAGCCATACCTTAACTTGTTTCTTAAAGGTACAATGAATTTGCAGCTGCAGTGTTTCTCCTTCAATAAAAAGAAATAAACCATAAAAATGAAATTGGATAAATAAAGCCCAGCATACAAAAGACAAATGAATACACAATTATCAATTCAACCAGTTATAAATCTAAATCATTTAATGGTCGTTTTAACTTTCAGCGCGTTAGCCACACAGGTAACTTGGTTATCCCTAAAGTTACAAATTCTGGTATGTCATCTGAACAGTTCCCAGTTCCCTGTGGCTCCTGACACATGTCCGAAGCAAAATTGGCTTCCTCACACATGACCCATCATATAACTCAGATCCACGCTTGCTCTACATATCATATTCTCGATAATCAGCTACTTGGGTGCTAAAATCATGTCCCTACTGATCAGTGTGAACCACCCAATTTCTGTCTCCTTTCTTCAATAGTACTTTCACAATCTTACCATGGTTCCATTTCGACAATTCTTTGTGGCCAAGAGGGTCAGACCACCCTCACAGTGCCACCCCCCCCCCCCCACTCCGACCATCTCTCTTGATCTTGTTATTTGCGCCACTTCTTTTGGCTCCTCCACTTTACTTCGATCTATCTTTCCAAGTCAGATGGCGCCAAGGTCAACCAAACTTCAACGAGTCAGAAATGGGGAGTACCCTGTGGTGGAAAGTGGGATGGCCTTGCACATATGCATATGTACATGTATTGTAAACAAAAGGTTAGGAAGCAAAGGAGGGCGATATCTGGCATTACCAAAAACCTGCTCAATAAATGTAGTTTAACGAGGACACTAAATAAAAGAGGGGGAAAGCCAGAAGAATTTTAAGAGACAATCCCAGAAGTAAGGGGCAAACCAACTGAGGGATAAGTGGCTATGTTGGTGTGAGGGCGGGAATTAATTTAAATACCAAAGAAAGAGGAGAGTTCTGAGAGGGTGAAATTATAGCCCAGGAGTGAAATACAAGGATGGAAACAAACACATTGTCACAGCAGGATTTCAAACATTTGGACAAGAATGTTAAATGGGCCAAGACAGAAGGGACCACAGATTTAGTTAAATGAGTTGAATTTTACAGAGAGCAGAGAAGATGGACAAGAGAGTATAGGTACACTTACATCTGGTGATAATACATATATGGATTTGAGTTTTGATAACATATGGGCTGAGGTTAGAAATACACCATTTACAAAAATAGAAACTGACTATTGTTGTAAATGGGAACAGAAGATAAAAACTGAAAATGGGGATTGCAAAATAAACTAACCAATAGGAATTTACATCAGTTTTACCATGTCTAATATTTCAAAATTTCACGTTTGTAGTACGATTTGTATCTACTGATATTTTAACCTTTACATTCCAGTGCTTCATAGACTTCTTTAACAGAGAAGGCTACTTAGCTTATTGACCTTCTACTAGCTCTTTGAATGTCTAGGCACTTAATTTCAGTTCCCTTCCCATCCCCAAGGTGTGATGCAGTTTTCCTTATCACACTTTAGTGTTCCTCTCATTTGTTTGCAAGGATTGCAATCAAAGGTTCAGCAGTAAAGTTGCAGTTTAATGAGTACAAATGCTGTTAAATGATCTAGTACATCATGAAAATTATATAAACCTTACAAACTATCTAATCCAGTAAAGATATGGGTTCAATATTAACTTCGCTGCAACATTTTGAAAAGATTGCTAGAGGCAGATTTCAGAAATGATGATAAGGAGGGTGACCTGTATCTTTGCACTGGCATATTCTTTTACAGTGGATATGCAGTTGCCTATGTCGCATAAAGGAGAATTTCATTAGTACATATACTGTAAATCAGGTTCTTGCAGCACATTTGAGAGCTTGATTTGCATTTTAGAACTGTAATTGAGTTTCTTTTATTAGGAATTTATTAGGAACCACAGTAACATGGGTTGTTAGCTCCAAAATGTAAATGGCTTTCCCAGTACCACTGGAACAGGAGAAGTAAGAATAGCCCCCTGTGTCCTTCAGTGGTGCTTGCCAAACTCTCCCACCCATCACAGAATTCTCGCTTTCCTACTGTTGCAATTGCCTCCCACCTGATTCATAGCATTTCCTTCTCTTAAATACCATCGACTGACTCCCCCCCCCCACCCCTCTTGTTAACTATGCTATTGTTTTATTTTGCAAAAAAATTGTTAGTGAGCTTCTGCTTTTGGGTTTGACAGGATCAGTATGCTACTAGCCTGGTTGTGTATTTCAAATATTTTGTCCTCTGCACCTTTCCTGCCCTCTCTGTAAATATTGACTTAAAGCTATCAGTTATAACTACTTGACTTAGATTAGATTTTTAAGTAGCTTAAACTTAAATCTTGTGATTTATAATGTATTCTGCTTTGTTCAATCATGTTGGGACTGCAACAAATTCAAAAGCAAATGTTATTCTACACGCAGCAGCTGAGGAAAATACCGAAATCGAGTTGCTGATGCTGATGCCTGTGAATTAGGAGTGTCAGAGGGTTGTGCAACTTGAGATGAATTAATGATGTGACAAGGCCTGCAATATGAAGGACAGAAAAGTTCCTTTTTTATCATTAGCTGATTATTATTATCTGGTTCCAAATCTGAGTTGGAATCCTGATTATAATTAAAGATAGTATTCTTTCAAAGAAAACATTAATTCTGTAATTACACATGCAGTGTATTTGAAGGTGATTCATGAGTCAGAGTTGAATATTTCCTGATTCCTGTATACTATTGTAGATAGGACTATCTATACCTATGATAGTCCCCAGGAATCAGGAATTTCAAAATATGAGTGTAACTTCACGGCTGACAACCAACAACTGTGCTAATATAACCCCACCAACAACATCATGCTCACTTAACTCATTTACATACAAATAAACTGCTCCATTTTCCCTCCTTAAAAAACGTTTTATCTTGATAACAGTATTCAGTTTGTTTCTGCTAACTGATTTTCTCAGATGCTTAGACCATGTGTTTAACTCTCTGACATTATAGTTAGCACTTGACCAGACTGGTGTCTAATAAGCTGACTCAATTGACTGTTGACCTATATCTCCTCTTCAGTAGTTGCTTCTATGTCTACTGGATTTCTGTATACAGACTGTCATCATGCATTTTCCCATTATACAGTGCTTTGAGTGTGCCTTTTTCTACAGTCGGATGATCAATGTAGACAGTAATCTTCCACAAGATATTATTTTGTGTTGTGGCATTGTGCTAATGGACAAGTATCTCACTTCAATGGATGCCGTGCTTTTCCATTTCTCTCTTACGTTTTTGGGAACTGTTTTGCTTCACCTCTTTTCAATGGGTTGATAAAATGTGAATCATGATTTTGCTTTTGTTCAAACTGTTATTTTCTTTCCGATTCAAAATTGATCAGATACTTTGTTGCTGCGAGTCATACAATAGTAAGAGAAGTTTTCTGATGAGAACAAGGAGTTAGTAAAATGATGATTCATGGTTAAACTCAATCAACTTGGAAAACATATCTCTGTTAGATGTCCTTAAGAACATATACAAACCACTCAAGGTGCAGGATGTGATGGGGAGGGAATTAATGAATGCTTGAAATTACTCTACTTCATCAGTAGACAATATAAATCGATGCTTGTCATCTGAGACAACATAAGACCATAAGACCACAAGATATAGGAGCAGAATTAGGCCATTTGGCCCATTAAGTCTGCTCCACCATTTCATCATGATTGATCCATTTCTCTCCCAGCCCCAATCTCCTGCCTCACCCCATGTCCCTTCATGCCCTGACTAATCAAGAATACATCAATCTCTGCCTTAACTTTACCCAAGGACTTGGCCTCCACAGTTTCCTGTGACAATGAATTCCACAGATTCACCATTGTCTGGCTAAAGAAATTCCTCCTCACCTCCACTCTAAATCGACAATGCTCTATTCTGAGGCAGTGTCCTCTGGTCTTAGACTGTCCCACCATAAATACATCCTCTCCACATTGACTCTATCGAGGCTTTTCAACCCTCGATGGGGTTCAATGAGATCCCCCGATCCCCCCCATTCTTCTGAATTCCAGTGAGTACAGGCCATCAAGCACTCATCATATGATAATCCTTTCAGTTCTGGTATCATTTTTGTGACCCTCTTTTGAACCCTCTCCAATATTAGCACATCCTTTCCAAGATATGGGGCCCAAAACTGCTCACAATACTCCAAATGAGGTCACAGCAGTGCAGGATAAAGCCTCAACATTACATCTTTGCTTTTATATTTTAGTCCTCTCCAAATGAATGCTAACATTGCATTTGCCTTCCTCACCACTGACTCAAACTGCAAATTAACTTTTAGGGAATCCTGCAAAGGACTCCCAGTCCCTTTGCAATTCAGATTTTTGAATTTTCTCTCCATTTAGAAAATAGTCTACACTTTTATTTCTTCTACCAAAGTGCATGGCCATACATTTCCCAACACTCTATTCCATCTGCTACTTTTATGCCCATTCTCCTAATCTCGCTAAGTTGTTCTGTAGCCTCTCTACTTCCTCAAAACTACCTGCCTCTCCACCTATCTTCATATCATCTGCAAACTTGGTCATAAAGCCATCAATTCCTTCATCCAAATCATTGACATATAACATAAAAATATGTGATCCCAACATAGACCCCCGTGGACCACCACTTGTCATCTGCAGCCAGCCAGAAAAGGCTCCCTTTGTTCCCACTTTCTGGTTCCTGCCAATCAGCCAACATCTATCCATGCTAGTATCTTTCCTGTAATACCATGGAACCTCAACTTGTTGAGCAGTTTCATGTGTGGCACCTTGTCAAAGGCCTCCTGAAAATCCAAGTACACAACATTCACTGATTCTCCTTTGTCTACCCTGCTTATTATTTCTTCAAAGAATTTGAACAGATTTATTATGCAAGATTTTCCCTTTAGGAAACCATGCTGACTTTAGACTATTTTATCATGTGACTCCAAGAACCCTGAAATCACATCCTTAATAATCAACTCCAACACCTGCCCAACCACTGAGGTTAGCCTAACTAGCCTATAATTTCCTTTCTTCTGCCTCTCTCCATTCTTAAAGAGTTGAGCAACATTTGCAATTTTCTAGTCCTCTGGAAACATGCCAAAATCAATTGATTCGTGAGATCATTACTAGTGCCTCCACAATCTGTTCAGCCACCTCTTTCAGAACCTTGGGTGTTGATCATCTGGACCAGGTGACTTATCTAGCTTTGGACCTTTCAGCTTCCCAATTCCCTAGTAATGGCAACTTCATCCAATTCTGCCCCCTGACACTATCGAACATCCAGCATACTGCTTGCATCTTCTACAATGAAGACTGATGCAAAATACTTATTCAGTTTGTCCACCATTTACTTGTCCCCCATTACTACCTCTCCAGCATTACTTTCCAGTGATCCGATATCTACTTTCGCCTCTCTTTAAACTTTATATATCTGAAGACATTTTTGTATCCTCTTTAATATTATTGGCTAGCTTATTTTCATATTCCATCTTTTCCTTCTTTATGACTGCTTTAGCTGCCTTTTGTAGGTTTTTAAAAAGCTTCCCAATCCTCTAACTTCCCATTAATATTTGCTCTAATATTTTCCCTCTCTTTGGCTCTTATGTTGGCTTTGATTTCCCTTGTCAGCCATGGTTGCATCATCCTGCCTTTAATCTTCTTTAGGATGTATCTATCCTGCGTCTTCCAAATTGCTCCCAGAAGCTCCAGCCATTGCTGCTCTGCTGTCATCCCAGCCAGTGTTCCCTTCCAATCAATTATGGCCAGATCCTCTCTCATGCTGTTGTAATTCACTTTACTGATCACTGGCCGCTAAGGGTCCCTTTACCATAAGCTTTCGTTCCATTCTGGTTCATTGCATAGCACCCAATCCAGAATAGCTGACTGCCTAACGGGCTCAATCATGAACTACTCTAGAAAGCCATCTCATAGGCATTCTACAGATTCCACCCCCTTGGGATCCAACATCAGCCTGATTTTCCCAACCTACCTGCACGTTGAAACCCCGTGACAATTATAATATTGCCCTTTTGGTATGCATTTAACTTGTAACTTGTAGACTACCTCTTTGCTACTGCTAAGAGGTACTGTTGCTACTGTTCAGAGGTCTATATATAACTCCCATCAGGGTCTTTATAGCTTTGCAGTTTCTTAGCCCCACCCATAATGATTCTACACCTTCTAATCCTATGTCTCCTCTTTCTAATGATTTGATTGCATTTGTTCAACAATATCATGTATTGTAAAAATTATTCTTAACTTCTCAACTGTATAATGTGCAGGATCCCAGATGACTAATCCTAATCCATTTAGGATGAATGTCATTAAACATTAGAAAGTTCTTTTTGCTCTCATGACAAAAATTTGCGTGGATTCCCTGAAATGGTCCGGCTTGACACCTCATTTTGAAACTAGGGTCCTTGATCCTTTTACTCTATAGCCTTAAAAATCTGTTAACTTTGACACTAAAACTTCTGAAGCTTGGACCTACACATTAAGCCTCAGGCAGTTTTTTAATATTAATAATGCCAATAGGTTTTCATTCTAATTCATCTACAGTCTCTGATCTCAGACCATCAGGAATGACTTTTCTTTCTTCATAGATGTCATTATTTGTAATTACTTTCATTATGGAAAAGAGAACCTGGAGTGTTAATGGAAAATAAACAACGGCAGGTGAATAGAAGGATATCTTGCATTAGAGAAACAAGTAATGGCTAGGTCAGTACCTGGTCGAAGGAGATGCAACACGATCAAATCATATAAGATCCTGAAGAGTTCTGACAGGGTGACATGCTCTGACAAGTGGTGACATGTATGTACTCTGATAGTAAATTTTACTTTGAACTTTGAAGAGTTCTGACAGGGTGAATTTGGAGAAGATGTTGCCACTTGTGAGACAGTCTGGAACTAGAGTTAGGGGAGGTCATTATTGAGATGGGGGTGAGCCATTTTTCTTCTTCCGTTATGAGGTCACGACTCTTTGGAACCTTCTTCCTTAAAGGGTATTTACAGCCAGAAGGTTAATCTAAGGTGAACAAAGACCACTGTCTTTGTCCATTGTTAAGGTAAATAGATTGCTGATAGGCAAGGAATAAAATGTTCTTGAGTTGAATAGAAGCAATTGAATCAGCCACGATCTTCCTGAATGGCAGAGCACACTCAAGGGCCTGAGTGGGTCATGCCTGTGACTAATGTGTGCATTTGTATAACCATAGATGACGCACATTTTCTACTGTAAGATAATCACACGTTGATCTGAACCTTTGAGAATCTGCTGGGGGATTTGCGTCCGAAGTGCACCTATTTCTGTTGTCTCAGTGACTGCTGCAGGGGTGACCAGGAGTTCACTACCCAGTACTCGTGCTTTCAGTTTCAACATTAGAACCGTCATATCGTGGTCTGGACGGAGCAATAAAAATACCTGCCCATTGGATTTATGACCTTCTTAGACAATTCTTGCCTAATAATTTCACCCTGGGTAGTCAGATGTGAACATTGGCAAGTCTAATAACTAGCCATCATAATGTATAATATATTATATTTGATTGAGTACATTTAGTACTTCACCACGGTACATCTTGAGACTAAATGTACTTTCTGCCAGTGTAAATGGTTGGATTTTCTGCTGTAGATATGTATCTCTATCCCTTATAGAGAACAATAGGCTGCTGCATTGATATTCACTTCTATAGTGTAGTTATTAATATCAAGGTCTTGATGGTGGAGATGACATCTACTGGCTCTCATTTCAGAACATCAGGAATGATTTTTCTTTCTTCATAGATGTCATTGTTTCCAGAAATAATGACTACTTCTGCTCAGGCAGCGTCAGCTTGGATATGATGTAGACATTCTCTCTGCATTTATTCTGGGTTAACAGAGAAGTAAATGTGCTATAGCTTCTTTCTGAATAGCTCTCCAAGCAGCAGAATTCATTGGCCATGCACTTTTCAATATAATCTTCTACTTAGGATCTCACATATTCAGTTACAATCACTAAAACCCATCCACTCATGAGACCTGGTTTTGTCCCATTTCCTGTCTGAACAATATTGCTTCTCAATGCTTCTCTACTCTAGTCTTGTACAGAGTGTTTAATTTACTCCGTTTTCCATGTTCCTATTGCAGATATCATCACCACATTTTTTTATCTGCCACTGCCTGCGGATTTATCAGCTTATTGTACAAACATTTGTATATTCAGGAAACATCAGTGACTGAGTGTCATAGGGCGGTGGCTGGGAACGGACCCAAGTTCATTCATAGGGCCAGTGATGTTGTGGGGATGGAACTGGACTCTCTGACGGTGGTGTCTGAAAAGAGGATGCTGTCCAAGTTGCATGCCATCTTGGTCAATGTCTCCCATCCACTACATAATGTACTGGTTGGACACAGGAGTTCATTCAGCCAGAGACTCATTCCACCGAGATGCAGCACAGAGAGTCATAGGAAGTCATTCCTGCCTGTGGCCATCAACTCCTCCCTTGGAGGGTCAGACACCCTGAGCCAATAGGCTGGTCCTGGACCTATTTCATAATTTACTGGCATAATTTACATATTACATATTTACATTCGAAGAAAGAAGTCTGAGAATCGGAGCGGGAGTGCAAAGGAAGCCATTTTTGAATTTTTCGGGTTTTTTTCCATCGGCGTTCAGAGAGGCGGGACTGCGCAGGCGTGTGACGTTGGGCAGTGAAGTGCAGAAGATTTAAGAGGAACAGAGCCTTATACAGCGGGCAGCGTCGTTTGCGGGCTGCGGAGTGAGCCAGGAGCAGAGTGAAGGCTTAAGGGCTTCGGCTCACCAGGCTTAGGTAGAAATGGGCGAGGCGAGGAAGGTTTGGTATTCATTTTTAGTTGTTATTTGAGGAGAGGGGCAGTATGAGTGTGAGGGCAGTTTGTTGCTCTCGGTGCCGGATGTGGGAGGCCCTGGAGTCTCCAAGCCTCCCGGACGTCCACATCTGCGCCAGGTGTGCCGAGATGCAGCTCCTAAGGGACCGCGTTAGGGAACTGGAGCTGCAGCTCGATGACCTTCATCTGGTCAGGGAGAGTGAGGAGTTGATAGAGAGGAGTTACAGGCAGGTGGTCACACCGGGGTCACGGGAGGCAGACAAGTGGGTCACAGTTAGGAGGGGGAAGGGGAAGAGTCAGGTAATAGAGAGTACACCAGTGGCTGTGCCCCTTGACAACAGGTACTTCTGTTTGAGTACTGTTGGGGGGGACAGCTTACCTGGGGGAAGCGACAGTGGCCATGCCTCCGGCACAGAGTCCGACCCTGTAGCTCAGAAGGGTAGGGAAAGGAAGAGGAGGGCAGTTGTGATAGGGGACTCGATAGTAAGGGGGTCAGACAGGCGATTTTGTGGACGCAGTCCAGAGACCCGGATGGTAGTTTGCCTCCCTGGTGCCAGGGTCCGGGATATTTCTGATTGTGTCCAAGATAGCCTGAAGTGGGAGGGTGAGGAGCCAGAGGTCATGGTACATATAGGTACCAATGACATAGGTAGGAAAAGGGAAGAGGTCCTGAAAGGAGAATATAGGGAGCTAGGAAGGGAGTTGAGAAAAAGGACCGCAAAGGTAGTAATCTCGGGATTACTGCCTGTGCTACGCGACAGTGAGAGTAGGAATGCGATGAGGTGGAGGATAAATGCGTGGCTGAGGGATTGGAGCAGGGGGCAGGGATTCAAGTTTTTGGATCATTGGGATCTCTTTTGGTGCAGGCGTGACCTGTACAAACAGGATGGGTTACACTTGAATCCTCCGGGGACCAATATCCTGGCGGGGAGATTTGGGAGCGCTACTGAGGTGACTTTAAACTAGAATGGTTGGGGGGTGGGAATCAAATTAAAGAGACTAGGAGAGAGGAGGTTAGTTCACAACAGGGGGATGGGAACCAGTGCAGAGAGACAGAGGGGTGTAAAATGAGGGTAGAAGCAAAAGGTAGTAAGGTGAAAAGTAAAAGTGGTAGGCTGGCAAATCCAGGGCAAAAATCAAAAAGGGCCACTTTTCAACATAATTATATAAGGGCTAAGAGACTTGTAAAAGCGAGCCTGAAGGCTTTGTGTGTCAATGCAAGGAGCATTTGTAACAAGGTGGATGAATTAAAAGTGCAGATTGTTATTAATGAATATGATATAGTTGGGATCACAGAGACATGGCTCCAGGGTGACCAAGGATGGGAGCTCAACATTCAGGGATATTCAATATTCAGGAGGGATAGACATGAAAGAAAAGGAGGTGGGGTAGCATTGCTGGTTAGAGAGGAGATTAACGCAATAGAAAGGAAGGACATAAGCCGGGAGGATGTGGAATCGATATGGGTAGAGCTGCATAACACTAAAGGGCAGAAAACGCTGGTGGGAGTTGTGTACAGGCCACCTAACAGTTGTAGTGAGGTTGGGGATGGTATTATACAGGAAATTAGAAATGTGTGCAATAGAGGAAAAGCAGTTATAATGGGTGACTTCAATCTACATATAGATTGGGTGAACCAAATTGGTAAGGGTGCTGAGGAAGAGGATTTCTTGGAATGTATGCGGGTTGGTTTTTTGAACCAACATGTCGAGGAACCAACTAGAGAGCAGGTTATTCTAGACTGGGTATTGAGCAATGAGGAAGGGTTAATTAGCAATCTTGTCGTGAGAGGCCCCTTGGGTAAGAGTGACCATAATATGGTGGAATTCTTCATTAAGATGGAGAGTGACATAGTTAATTCAGAAACAAAGGTTCTGAACTTAAAGAAGGGTAACTTTGAAGGTATGAGACATGAATTAGCTAAGATAGACTGGCAAATGACACTTAAAGGGTTGCCGGTGGATATGCAATGGCAAGCATTTAAAGATCGCATGGATGAACTACAACACTTGTTCATCCCTGTTTGGCAAAAGAAAGGTAGTGCACCCGTAGCTGACAAGGGAAAATAGGGATAGTATCAATTCCAAAGAAGTAGCGTACAAACTTGCCAGAAAAAGTGGCTCACCTGAGGACTGGGAGAAATTCAGAGTTCAGCAGAGGAGGACAAAGGGCTTAATTAGGAAGGGGAAAAAAGATTATGAGAGAATACTGGCAGGGAACATAAAAACTGACTGTAAAAGCTTTTATAGATATGTAAAAAGGAAAAGACTGGTAAAGACAAATGTAGGTCCCCTACAGACAGAAACAGGTGAATTGATTATGGGGAGCAAGGACATGGCAGACCAATTGAATAATTACTTTGGTTCTGTCTTCACTAAGGAGGACATAAATAATCTTCCAGAAATAGTAGGGGACAGAGGGTCCAGTGAGATGGAGGAACTGAGCGAAATACATGTTAGTAGGGAAGTGGTGTTAGGTAAATTGAAGGGATTGAAGGCAGATAAATCCCCAGGGCCAGATGGTCTGTATCCCAGAGTGCTTAAGGAGGTAGCCCAAGAAATAGTGGATGCATTAGTGATAATTTTTCAAAACTCTTTAGATTCTGGACTAGTTCCTGAGGATTGGAGGGTAGCTAATGTAACCCCACTTTTTAAAAAAGGTGGGAGAGAGAAACCGGGGAATTATAGACCAGTTAGCCTAACATTGGTAGTGGGGAAAATGCTAGAGTCAGTTATCAAAGACATGATAACAGCACATTTGGAAAGCGGTGAAATCATCAGACAAAGTCAGCATGGATTTGTGAAAGGAAAATCATGTCTGACGAATCTCATAGAATTTTTTGAGGATGTAACTCGTAGAGTGGATAGGGGAGAAACAGTGGATGTGGTATATTTGGATTTTCAAAAGTCTTTTGACAAGGTCCCACACAGGAAATTAGTGTGCAAACTTAAAGCACACGGTATTGGGAGTAAGGTATTGATGTGGATAGAGAATTGGTTGGAAGACAGGAAGCAAAGTGTGGGAATAAATGGGACCTTTTCAGAATGGCAGGCAGTGACTAGTGGGGTACCGCAAGGCTCAGTGCTGGGACCCCAGTTGTTTACAATATATATTAATGACTTGGATGAGGGAATTAAATGCAGCATCTCCAAATTTGCGGATGACACGAAGCTGGGCGGCAGTGTTAGCTGTGAGGAGGATGCTAAGAGGATGCAGGGTGACTTGGATAGGTTAGGTGAGTGAGCAAATTCATGGCAGATGCAATTTAATGTGGATAAATGTGAGGTTATCCACTTTGGTGGCAAAAACAAGAAAACAGATTATTATCTGAATGGTGGCCAATTAGGAAAAGGGGAGGTGCAACGAGACCTGGGTGTCATTATACACCAGTCATTGAAAGTGGGCATGCAGGTACAGCAGGCGGTGAAAAAGGCGAATGGTATGCTGGCATTTATCGCAAGAGGATTCGAGTACAGGAGCAAGGAGGTACTACTGCAGTTGTACAAGGCCTTGGTGAGACCACACCTGGAGTATTGTGTGCAGTTTTGGTCCCCTAATCTGAGGAAAGACATCCTTGCCATAGAGGGAGTACAAAGAAGGTTCACCAGATTGATTCCTGGGATGGCAGGACTTTCATATGATGAAAGACTGGATGAATTAGGCTTATACTCGTTGGAATTTAGAAGATTGAAGGGGGATCTTATTGAAACGTATAAAATTCTAAAGGGATTGGACAGGCTAGATGCAGGAAGATTGTTCCCAATGTTGGGGAAGTCCAGAATGAGGGGTCACAGTTTGAGGACAAAGGGGAAGCCTTTTAGGACCGAGATTAGGAAAAACTTCTTCACACAGAGAGTGGTGAATCTGTGGAATTCTCTGCCACAGGAAACAGTTGGGACCAGTTCATTGGCTATATTTAAGAGGGAGTTAGATATGGCCCTTGTGGCTAAAGGGATCAGGGGGTATGGAGGGAAGGCTGGTACAGGGTTCTGAGTTGGATGATCAGCCATGATCATACTGAATGGCGGTGCAGGCTCAAAGTGCCGAATGGCCTAGTCCTGCACCTATTTTCTATGTTTCTATTACTATTTAACTATTTGTGGTTCTATTAATCTTTATTATTTATGGTGCAACTGTAACAAAAACCAATTTCCCCTGGGATCAATAAAGTATGACTATGACTAAGTGCAAGACACAGACACTGAAGTACTAGGGACAGGACCAGGATACAGGCTGAGGGCAAGGACATGGACACGAAAACCCAGGAACCTGGAACAGGACTGGACAAAAGAGCTAGGAGCCCGGGCTTGGACTCCGAGCCAGAGACTGGACAAGGACCCAGTACCTGGGTCTTGCCTCTGGCTCGGGCCCCAGAACTAGGCAAGGACAAGGCTTGGCAGGCAGGCCGGACAAGGCTGGAGTCTTCAAGCTTGAGGCTAGAGGCGAGGCTTGGCAGGAGGCTGGATGCTAGAGGCGAGGCTTGGCAGGAGGCTGGATGCTAGAGGCGAGGCTTGGCAGGAGGCTGGATGCTAGAGGCGAGGCTTGGCAGGAGGCTGGATGCTAGAGTCTTCAGGCTTGAGGCTAGGCAGGCTCCTCCTGGGTAGGGCGCAGTTCATCTGGGCAGGGCACGGTACTCCCAGGCAGGGCACGGATCACCACCCAACAGGTGCATGGGACAGGAAGGGACAGAACCAACCGCAAGTAACGGCAAGACGGCCTGGCTTACCCAACGGAGGCAAGGGACAGGAGGGGACCAAACCAACCCAGGTAACAGCAAGATGGCCTGGCTTACCTGGGTGGAGGCAAGGGACAGGAAGGGAGCTAGGTACAGGGTGACTCCAGGACAAGGTTGCAGGCAAGATGAGGCAGGTGTTACCAACAAGACAAGGCAAGGCTTCAGGCAATGCAAGGCAAGAACTTCAGATGGGTTGAGAGTTACCGGCAAGACAAGGCAAGGCAAGGCTTCTGGCAAAGCAAGGCAAGACGAGACCTTCAGGAGAGGCAAGAGTTACCAGCAAGACAAGGCAGGGCTTCAAACAATGCAAGGCAAGAACTTCAGGTGGGGTGAGAGTTACCGGCAAGACAAGGCAAGGTAAGGCTTCTGGCAAAGCAAGGCGAGATGAGACAAGACCTTCAGGAGGGGCAAGAGTTACCAGCAAGACAAGGCACAGCTTCAGGCAAGGAAACAGAAGGCAGGGGAAGGGATACAAGGAGTAAGGAGATGAACAATCCAGCAGCCATGCCCTGGTCTCTGAAGGTATTTATGCAGCCAGCCCCAATGAGCATCAGCTGCCTCAATTAGCTCAACAAGAACAAAAACAGGGTAGATAGGAAAACCTGGAGCAAGGGTCGATGGACCGGACCGTGAACCGTAATACAGACTTCACTGACCAGACCATGACACTGAGCCATTTTCTCATCATGCCTGTAGGTGTCATGGTCCGGTCCATGAAGTCCACAACCCGGTTCACTGTCCGGTCCATCGACCCTTGCTCCAGGTTTTTCCTGTCTACCCTGTTTCTGTTCCTCTTGAGCACTGATTGAGGCAGCTGATTCCCATTGGGGCTGGCTGCATAAATACCTCCAGAGACCAGAGTGTGGCTGCTGGATTGTTCTTCTCTTTACTCCTTGTATCCCTTCCCTTGCCTTCTGTTTCCTCACCTGAAGCCTCGCCTCGCCCTGGAGCCACCTGGTACTTAGCTCCCTTCCTGTCCCTTACCTCCGCTGGGCAAGTCAGGCTGTCTTGCCGTTACCCTGTGGTTGGTTCTGTTCCTTCCTGTCCCTTGCATCTGTTGGGTGGAGATCTGCGCCCTGCCTAGGAGGAGCTTCAAAACCCCAGGTCTCCAGCCTCATCCTGCCTGCCAGCCAAGTCACGTCCTTGCCTAGTTCTTGGGTCTGAGCCAGAGACAAGACCTAGGTTCTGGGTCCTTGTCCAGTCTCTGGCTCGGAGTCTAAGCCCGGGCTCCTAGCTCTCTTGTGCAGTCTTGTTCTGGGTTCCTGGTTTTCGTGTCCATGTCCTAGCCCTCACCCTGTATCCTAGTCCTGTCCCTAGTACTTCAGTGTCTGTGTCTTGTACTTGGGTTTGTTCCCAGTCACCACCTTATGACAGTAGGGTTCTGGGGCCCTACATGTTATATTTTGTAACTCCAAAACAAAAAATTAATCGAGAGAAAAACACAGAGTGGGGAATAACATTTCTATTTTGTTCTTTACTTCTAGTGAAGCACATGTACCCATGACAAACCTTTCTGCCAAGCCACTGGTACCTGGGTGGTACAGTGCAGATGTAATATGTCTTATTCCATTCATTTTCAGGAATGATTGAAATTCTTCCTCACAAACTGTGGTCTATTGTCACTGGCTAAGTGTTCTGGAACACCAGTCCTTGTGAAGGGGCTTCTCAACATATCAGTGTGGCTGTAGTGGAGGCAATTGGGAACAATTCTGGCCACTTTATAGCTGCATCCACTACTACCAAGAAGTTTGTGTCCATGAATGGTCCAGCAAAATCCACATGAATCATCTGCCAGGGAAGTGCAGGCCATTCCCAAGGATGGAGAGGTACTGCTCTCGGCATCTCCTGGCTGTGTTGTCACCCCGAACAGTGCACAGCAAGCTGCTCGATCTGCTGATCTATCCCAGGCCACCAGACAAAGCTTCGAGCCAATGCTCTCACTTGACCACACCTGGATGACTGGCACATAGCTCCTACAACACTTTTGCTCTCAGCTCTTAACTCAAAATCTCCACATAAGGCAAGCTCCATCAAAGGAAAGTTCACCCTGGCACTGAAAGAAAAGAGAGAACTGGAATTTCTGCTACACATTCCATTCATTTTGGGTGGCCACGTAGACCTGAGACAGTGTGGGCTCTTTTCTAGTTTCCCTTTGGATCATCTCTGCCATAATAGGCATAATAGGGAGACTTTCGATTTGGTTTGGGAGAATACTTCTGTAACTCACTGCTTATAAACCCATGAATTTCATCCGCTTCCTGCCTTTTTATAATTCATCTGTCTTTCTCTTCATCTTATGAAGAAACAAACATGCTGTGCTTTAGTTTTCTACTTGAACATCTTGCTCCACTTCGACAGGTAGGTAGTTGCCTCGGGTTCATATTAAAACGTAATTGTTGCTATTGTTATTTTTGTAACTCTAAAGCATAAAACTAATTGAAAGAAAAAGTCACAAACAGCATGTCTACTTGGTTCTTTACTTCTCATGAGGCACATGCACTTATAATGTGGTGATATCATTACAGCTGTTCACATTTAAACCCAGAGTGATTATGTAACAACAAAGAATGCTTAATCAAACGATATATTTACTTTTTTTTTCTTGGCGTGTGCGTATGTGTCTGCGTGCGTGTGCGATGTTGGCAGGACGATGTCTTTTTCATGCCTTTACAAGGCGCGGAGCCAGAGAGAGACTGTGTGGTGCGCCACTCCTCACACAGACATTTTCGCAGTATTTTTCCCTTTATTTTACGAGGTCGAGTTGCGATCTCAACACTCAACCTGGCCCAGATGGAAAGCGTACTCAAGAGCGGACCCGACTGGGTTCGAACCCGGGAACCTCCTTTCCAGAGTCCGGCACTGCTATCATTGCAGCACCAGCCGGCCCCAAACAATATACTTACAATATTACTGAAATATTAAACATGCAACACTGTGGTGAGTGCTGCCCCTCAGCAGTGCTCACTGGGTGCTTTGGAGAGTTTCTTCAAAGCAGTGCATTTGACTTTCTAGAGCGGGATAACAGCTATTGTTGTAACTGATAGCAACAGAAGTGTATTTTAAGATGGACCTTTAGTATAAGCAGATAATCGTCCCCAGAGGACACCAGGATCTTCAAAACATGCCTGTACAATGATCTGCAGATTAACAACTACTAAAACATGTATTACTATGCTCCCTCTGTGACTCTCTTGTCCATCGTCCCACCCCACTATCTCCCTTCCGGCACTTATCACTGCAAGTGGCCAAAGATCTATACCTGCCCATTCACCTCCTGCCCCACCTCCACTGTCTTTCCAGGTGAGACAACACTTCGCCTGCAAATTTTCTGGGGTCATCTATTGTGTCCAGTACTTTTGGTGCAGCCCCCTCTACATCGGTGACACCCGTTGTAAATGGGGGATCCACTTCGTCAAACCCCACCTCTCCATCCAGCAAAGGTGGAACTTCCTGGTGGCCAAATATTTTAATTCCGATTCCCAATCCTGTTCCAACATCTTGGTCCGTGGCCTCCTTTTATGCTATGATGAGGCCACCCAGGAGGAGCAACAGCGTATATTCTGCCAGGGTAGCCTCTAACTTCATGGCATGAACATCAATTTCTCCTTCTGGTAAAAAAAATGTTTCTCTGCACCTCCTCTCTTTTTCTATTCCCCATTCTGACCCCTTAACTCTTCTCACCTGTCTTTCACCTCCATCTGTGTCCCCTCCTCCTTCCCTTTCTCCTATCATCCACTTTTCTGTCCTAACACATTACTTCCTCTCCAGCCCTTTACCTTTCCTACCCACCTGGCTTCACCTATCACCTTCTAACTGTCCTCCTTTCCCTCCCCTCACCTTTTTACTCTGTCATCTTCAGTTCCAATCTTGAAGAGGTGTCTTGGCCCGAAATGTCGTGTTTATAGATGCTGCCTGGCCTGCTGAGTTCATCCAGCATTTTGTGTGTGTTGCTCTGGATTTCCAGCATCTGCAGAATCTGTCATGTTTAGTAAATCATGTATTTAAATTCTATGTACAATGACATAATTTGCATACAAATATATCACAATGCAAAAGCTAAGCTATACTTTGTAAGCTTTTCATTTTCATCGACTTTCAACTAAAAATCCAATAGATCTGAAAATTGAGTTGTGAAACACCTTCATAAAAATACCCCCTAAAACTAAGATGTAGTCAACATTCAAGAATGACTTGGCTGATAATGGACCGGTAACTTGGAGATATACAGTAAGTTGTCCAATTTTCAGTGACACAAGCCAAGTCTAGTCAGTGAAAGTAAAGCAGAATCCTACAGACAGGGCACTTCCTCAATTGTAAGTATTGCGCTGCACCTTTCCCAGCATCCTTTGCAGTAAAAGGCATTCATGCTGATGTGGTTATTCTTACAGAAACAGCAAGCAGTTATAAGAATCAAATTGATATGCAAATTAGTGTGTGGTACAGGAAATTAATACCCACACCCACCAGTGTTGACATCTTTAGCACAATAGAAATCAACAAATAATAAGAAATCATCAAGACTATAACAGCTGTATTAAAATGATTTCAACTTTAAAATGAATCTGTTAAAACAGTAACAACACAGAATAAAGTTTAAAAGCTACTGAAATAGTGCAGTGCAGGTAAATAATAAAGTGCAAGATCATAACAAAGTTGATTGTGAGGTCGAGTCCATCTTATCATACATGAAGTCCATTCGAAGAGTCTAACAACAGTGGTATAGAAGCTGTCCTTGAGCCTGATGGTATGTGCTGGCAGGCTTCTGTATCTTCTACCTGATGGGAGAGGAGAGAAATACGTTCAGGGTGGCTGGGGTCTTTGATTATACTGGCTGCTTTACTGAGGTAGCAAGAATTACAGACAGAGTCCAAGCAAGGAGATTGGTTTTCGAGATGTGCTGAGCTTGCTTCACAAGTCTCTGCAGTTTCTTGCAGTCACGGTTCAAATGCATTTGCTCTCTAATTATGTATGCTACATACAACCTTGAAATTCATCTTCTTATAGCAGCCACAAAAACAAAGAAACCCATTAAAAAAGACTGATAAAACCCATAATGTGTGGGAAAAAGAATGAATTGTGCAAGCAATGGAAAGCAAACAAATAACACTCAGAACTGAAGTTCACCAAAGTGAGTCCACAGCCATAAAGCCTGTCCATCAGTGCAGCCAGTCCAGGAGCCCATTCGTTGCCGATGTCTCCGTTCAGCGTAGAGGCGAGTAAGACTCGTGGAGCAGCAAGCTGTCCCTCGCCTCCAGCCCCGACACCCTGACCTTTTCAACCTGGCCGTGCTTAAATCAGCCAAACTTCGGTTTGTTCCTTGCTCTCAGACACAGGTCCTGCCACAAGGCAGTTGCTGTATGAAGCTGTTGTGCTTAGAAAGCTGTTTTTAATTCTGCCTTGAATACCTCCAAACCTTCTCACATTTCTGCGCTGTATCATTCTGCAATTATCTGATTATACATAACCCTGACTTAACTGCTGTCAACAAAAAAGTGCCTACCAAGAAAATCTCAAGAGCTTACATAACACAGAGAACAAATTCTAATCAATTTGAATTCATGACATGTTAGAGGCAAGAGGACTCATTAAATCAAAGTTAGTCGTGTTTTTCTTTGATGATGTCTTCTCATCAGCTTCAGCTTGCTTTCATAGTTTTGGACATGACTAATACTCAGTGAGGGCTATTCGATCATGTAAGATGCCCCCATATAATTTTGTTTAAGTCCGAGAAATAAATAACATTCTTAGAAAGGATACAGGGTTTCCTGAATACATTTGCTTCTTAGATATGCAAATCGTCATATTTCAAAATAGTTCAGGGAAATACCTGGAATCTGAGAATAGAAATATTTTTTGTTAGCAAAATTCAAAATGCTTCTGTAGTTTTTGACACATACAAAATGTTCTCTATTTTATTAAAGTAACATTGCTTAAGGAAAATATTGCTTATTACTATCACTGATTAATTGCTCCCAACTCTTCTTCTTTCCAACCTCCCAATATGAATGTCCAGGATAACTGACAGACCAGAATCAAAACGACTTCTAGCATCTGCACCAGGGCATATTTCCTATTTCAGCTACTTCAACCACGCACTTCAAAATAGAGATCCTCAGCTAGACATTTGTCATGTCACGTGAGTATATGGTACAAAGAGAAATTCTAATTGAAGAAAAGGCAACTGAGTGCACTTCAGCCTTGTCATAAAATAGGGAGGAGATTCCAGTCAAAACTTTTGGGTAAGCAGTATGGAAAATTACACTTCAACATATTTTGGAAGAGAAATTCCATCTATTTTTCATATATCTGCTTATTTTATGTTAACTAACTGTGCAGCAATTAAAATCTGCAATACAGGTCATAGAAACATAGATCGTGGGTTAAAGGGTGAACAGTGAGAAGTTTAAGGGGAACATGAAGGGAAACTTCCTCACTCATAGGGTGGTGAGAGTGCGGAACGAGCTGCCAGTGCAAGTGGTGCCATGCGAGCTTGATTTCAACCACAGGGGTACATTCAGCCAGAGACTCATTCCACCGAGATGCAACACAGAGCGTGATATGAAGTCATTCCCGCCTGTGGCCATCAAACTTTACAACTCCTCCCTTGGAGAGTCAGACACCCTGAGCCAATAGGCTAGTCCTGGACTTATTTCCTGGCATAATTTACAGATTACTATATAATTATTATGGTGCAACTGTAGCGAAAACCAATTTCCCCCGGGATCAATAAAGTATGACTATAATAGATGTTTGGATAGGTACATGGACGGTAGGGGTATGGAAGGCTACGGACCTAGTGCAGGTCAATGGGAGTAGGCAGTTTAAATGGCTCAGCACAGACTAGATGGGCCAAAGGGCCTGCTTCTGTGCTGTACCTATCGATGACTCTACGTCTCTACTTCAAGCACATTTCCGTAAAGTTCAATTTCAATCATATTATGGAACAAAGAACATTATTGCACAGTACAGGTCCTTCAGACTACGATGTTGTCTTGATCCTTTAGTCTACTGTAAGATCAATCTACCTCTTTCCTCCCATACAGACCTCCATTTCTGCTGTCATTCATGTGCCTAAGTGCAAAAATAGATATCAGTTCTCAGTGATCTTACTGTTTTACTTAATTCCAAATGCAGCAAATTCTTGATTATTTACTTTGTGACAAGCCAATACAAAGAAAATATCTCCAGAAGTAGAAAATGTAATATAGTTCAAATGAGGGTGCAGGCTTTAATTTCCTGCAATGAAATTCAGAGGGTGAGGCATGGCAGCCCTGTGCAAGTGGCATTATCGGAATGCAGTAGCTGGATGACGTTCATTGCCTATTGATTTCAGCAGACATCAGAAGCACTGCCAGAATTCTTCTGCATTTCAGAAGATATTGGAGATGTCTATTCAGCAATGGCCAGCTTAATTTATTTTGAACTGTAGTAGAAATCCAATCATTCTGGTTCAGAAGAAAATGGAACCATACTGTGTTTAAATCTATTTTAATAGAGAATGAAAATAAATTAAAGGACCATTTCATGTTAAAGTGATGCACTGGTAGATATTTCATTACTGGATATGACCAAGGCATCAGCTTTCTAGCTTGAGCAGAAAAATGTAATTCCCAAAGTACCTGTAAAAATGGCAAAACATCCCTTTTTATGCCTAATCCCACTGCAGTATGCTTTCCTGGGCTGTGTCTTATCCACCTAAGATTACTGTCTTCAAGTTATCATTTCATTCCTCTATCCCTAGGCTTCTTGAATTCAAAAATTATGTTTTCTGATTGACAGATTACTTTGTGGCCTTGTCCTTCCTGATTCCTCCAAGACTGTATGCCATTCCCCCAAACCTCCTTGTTTGCCCCATGAAGCATTGCCTTCCCTTCCCTTCCTCAGCTATTTAACTCCCTTTTTATACCTGTCTGTTTCCTTCATCTGTCCAGCACCACCCCTCCCCACATTTTCAATCAATAATTCAAAATCCTTACCAAGTTTCGAGTAATGTGAAGCCTTTGCCAACTTCTGAGTAAAATTATCATGACTTTTGTACCATCTAGACTACCCAAAGTCAAAACCAGTCCGATATTGTCATAGAAAACACAAAAGCAATTTGTGCATTATAATTAGCCAAGAACCAAAATGAGGTAAATATTCCGAGAGTCTATTTTTCATGTTGCTCACTGATTGATAACATTTATCCAAGGTACTGAAAGACAAGAGAGACTGAATCATAGATAATGATGGTGCTAGCTGAGAGAGGTGCGAAGCTGTATTAGTCACAGATGGATAGCTCAAAGTGGATGTTGAACAGATTTATATTCCGATTCATTTACCCCATCGCATGTATATCGATGTATGGCAGTGAAATGCTTTGTTTGTGTTAACAACCTGCACAAGTTAACAGTATGCTTGGGGCAGCCCACAAATGTTGCCACCCATTCCAGCGCCAAGATAGCATTCTCATAATGCTCAGCTGAACAACACAATAGCAGCAAAACAACCTGTTCCACACTCCCACCTCACCACTCAAGCACATACACAGTCTTCCAACCCCAGGAAAGGCCGTCCCCAGCGGGCTCAGGAGTTCACAGACATTGGGCCTGTGATTTCCCCAGCAAACACACAGAAACTTGCATATCCAGGGCTTCCTCTGACCATCAGGCCTCAACTTCCAGACTTCTGATTGACTTTCAGTGTCATCTGAGGACTCACCAACGTCAATGAATGAGGACCCTGAACTCCAGGCATAGAATTCCATCCTCACCAACAATGAACACTAGCTCTCAAACTCCAGATTTGCCGATGCTGGGACCCCAAGCACTAGGCCTCGAATTCCAGCCTCACCGACTCACGTACCTGTTGTGTTACTGTCACTCATGCCTTCTGCCCACATGGAAATCTGCTCTCAGAACATGATGATGAATCACTGACCTGGGGGATGGGGGTCACCAGCCCTCGTGCTTGCTGGTCTGCAGCCCAACATCGGACCAGAGAATTAAAGTGACAAACAACTGGAAGCTAAAGGTCACCACTGAGAACTGAATAAGTTTTTCCTGCAAAGTAGTCACCCAATTTCAGTTTTGTTATTCCATTGTAGGTGAGAGTGCACTGTGAGCTCCAGATGATTTACACTAACTCAGAAGTAGAAGTGAATTAGTGTTTCACCTGCAATGGATACTTGGTTCCCTTGCATTGGGAAAAAGGATGAAGTCAAAGGCCAGGTGTTACCTCTCCTGTAGTTGTGAGGAAAATGCCATGAGGAGCAGAATGGGGTGGGTTTAGATGGCACTGGAAGACTGAACCTGGTAGTAGTAGAAAGGATGGTTTCAAATGGTGAAAGGGAAGGGGTGGGGACAACGCATCTGCTGATTGCATCACATTGAAGGTGGAAGAAATTCTGGAGAATGATCCCCCAAATGTGGAGGTTCTTGGAGTGGAATCTGAGAACAAGGGGAAACCTGACCTGGTTATGAATGGGAGGAGAGAGAGACAGCAAAAAAGTACAGGAAATCAAACACAGTACACAGTGTAATGTATGCATTTGAGAAAAGTTTGTCGACCCTGGTTAAAGGGAAATTGGAGATGAGGGAAAGGGCACCATTCCCTCTCTAGCTCCTTGGTTCACCCTGACGTCGCCTGTAGTACACAATCACCCTCTAACAGCAATTTTCCATGCAACTTCTAGAAATGCGACACCAACCAGAGATCCGAACAATACATCCAAGAGAAGCAGTGATTCATTTGTATTTCTTCCATCTTAGTTTGTTGCATTCTCTCTCACAAAGTGGTCTACTCTGTACAAGACAAACCAAAACTAGGATAGACGACTGCATGGCAGAACATCTGCTTTCACTTTGCAAACTTATTCTTCAGTTTTCAATTGCTTATTACTTTAGTTCCACTCTCACCTCCATCTTCGGGCTTTTATACTATTCCAATGAAGCTCAGCGTAACCTCAAGGAATAACCAATTATGTTACAGCTCTCAAGACTCAACATTGAACAATTTCAGATAATTAGCTGTTTTAGAGTTGGAACCAGCATCAGGATCAGGTTCAATATCACTGCCATATGTAGTGAAATTTTTTTGTCTTTTCAGTACAAAACAATACATGATCATAGAAAAAAATGTGAATTACAGAAAGTATATATATATATATTAAATTGTTAAATTAAATAAATGATGCAAAAATATAAATAAAGAAGCAGTGAGGTAGTGTTCATGGGTTCAATGTCCAGTCAGCAAACGGATAGCAGTGGGAAAGAAGCTGTTCCTGAATCACTGAGTATGTGCCTTCAAGTTTCTGTACCTCTTTCCTGATTGTAGCAATAAGAACAAGGCACAACCTGGGTGATGGGGGTCCTTAATGATGGATGCCGCCTTGGAGATGTCTTGGATACTGTGGAGGCTAGTGCCCATGATGGAGGTGACTGAGTTCACAACACTCTGCAACTTATTCTGATTCTGTGCAATAGCACCCGCTCCCTACTGCTCCCCCCCCCACCAATACCAGAACCGGCCAGTTCTAATTTAATGCCTTTGACCTATAATGTTAGCTTCGTTTTACTTTCAAAGGCAGCCTAGTGTGTCAGTTATTTTTATCATTTTCTGTGTTCATTACAATTGGTTTGAATGATATTTAAATAAATGGGAAGGTCATAGTTAGATTGATTGGAAAAGGTTTGGGATTCTTTATTCTGAAATGGTACTGATAACAGTGTAGAATTCGATCAAGGTAATCTTCCTGGCTGGCAAAATTCTCACCTTCTTCCTTCTTCCTACAAGGGTAAACTTATAAGATGCCTGTTTTATTTTTCAATTTATTTGCAAGGATGATGCGAAATACCACGAGATCTTTTCTGTGGGATCTACAGGACCATGAAAGTGTTTCCTCTTGATTGCAACAAGAACTTGCTATTTTAATTTAAGAGAATTTCATGCTAAATAATGGGCTTGTTTCAGTTCATGAATCTCAAATCTAGCCCAGGACTGAGCACTTCAACTCCACAAATCCACACCAACTGTTTTACCCATCTACATTAACATGTTCCAAATGCTTTAGGAGTATCCTTCCATGCCTTGCCTACTTAAGTGTCTTCCTTAAGACCGTGTAGTGAAGAGCAGCCACGAGAGATCACTATTCATAGTTCATCCCATTTCCCAGCTTATTATTTATTCATCTATTTACAGATGCCACGCAGAATGGGCCCTTCTGGCCCTTTGAGCCACGTTGCCTAGCAACCTCCAACATCCCTGATTTAACCCTAATCCAGTCATTGGACAATCTACTGTGAGCAAATAACCTACTTGGTACGTCTTTTGACTGTGGGAGGAAATGGAAGAACCCGGGGAGTACCCATGTATTCCTCGGGGAGTACATACTTCCACACTGATTAACCTTTGTGGTTCAGTTGGACATTATATATTCATCCAGTTTACTAATGCCTCCACTGTGTTTGTAACTTCTGTTAGAACCAAGTATAATGATCTTGTAGAAACATATAAAATTATGAAAGGGATAGATAAAATAGAGGAAGGAAAGTTGTTTCCACTGGTAGGTGAGACTAGAATTAGGGGATATAGCCTCAAGATTCTGCGGAGTAAATTCAGGACAGACAAGAGGAGGAACTGCTTTTCCCAGAGAGTGGGGAATATGTGGAATTCTCTGCCCAATGAAACAGTGGAGGCTACCTCAGTAAATATATTTAAGACAAGATTGGAGAGATTTTTGCATACTAGGGGAATTAAGTTAAAGTTAAAGTCTGTCCCGAGCCTTATGGCCCATCAGACTGGTGCTTATGCCAGTTTCTGTGGCATGAAGTGACTGAGAGTACTGTGTTCATTACCGCCCCCCCCCACCCAGATGTTGTTCGTCCATCGTCGTCATCAATGAAGACCCCAACACCATTATGACGATGATGGTGTCGAGACTAGCGCATGATTTGGATTTAAGTGAGGGAGAGTTGCGCAGCATCTACCTCACTCTATCTTCCCAATTCCCATCTGGATCCAGTGGCAAGACAAGAGTCGAGATGACTGGAGATGGGACTAGGCACAGTGGATGACCAGGATGTCTTCTGTGTCTTGTCCTGCTCTACACGTTCCACAACACTTGCAGAGACCACCTTCTTGGACCTTCCATTGGTCTCGTCCGCTCAATCTGCCGGAGTCTGTCTTCACGTGCTGGGATAGACAACTCCCTATCTCACCGAGGGTTTGAGACCCGTCGGCTACCCTCACCTGGTTTTGCCAGCTTGTCGAAGCCGTTGCCCATGGTGTGGCCCCTGTCGCATGCAAACAGCTACGGGGAGCCAGGTGGGGACCAAAGGTGGGCTAACCGCCTTGAAAAGAATGCAACATGTCGCATCCCCCCTGGATAGGATCCCAGTCTATCGCGAGGTTAACCCCCAGCATTTTGCCAGTACCCATTTTCAGCTGGGTGGACTGGAACAGTGTGTGGTTAAGTGCCTTGCCCAAAGACACAACATGCTGCCTTGGCCGAGACTCGAACCCATAACCTTCAGATCATGAGCCCAACACCCTAACCAGGTGGCCACGCACCACACAGGGGAATTAAGGGTTATGGGGAAATGGCAGGTAGATGGAGATGAGTCCATGGCCAGATTGAATAGCGGAGCAGGCTCAATGGGCCAACTGGCCAAATCCTGCTCCTATGTTAAGCAGACTTCCAGTGATACCTAAGCAAATATTAATTTTCATCATTTTTTTTTTACAAGAGATGTAGTCCAATAGGTTACATTTTCTTGTCAAATCCAACCATAGCCAAACATTTGCTCTAACTATGGCTGTGAAGGTGCCAATTCCATTAAATTTTTGCACTATCAGATGTTTTATAATGTAGGCTCATTACATTAATAAATGAGAACTGAACTATCAAATGTTTCATCTTTTGGATAATAAGTTAAATGGAATATTCTGGCAAACCTCATGTGGAGATAAAAGTAAATGCATGACATGATTCAAAATAGAACAGGAGCCGATCTCCAGCCAACATCCATCTCTTAATCAACATCACATGTACACTACAGTTCCCCATTTTCATGGACGTGGCCACATGAAAACGATTGCAGTGTTTTCCAGTACAACACATAACCACATTTCAAAAAATTACCATTGAAGTTGACAGAAAATTCCGAAGTAGTGAAATGTTACATTGATGCAATTCCTTCCCCATTTCTTTTATTTCATCTGTCGGGCTTGGGTCATATTAGGCAAAATGCTCTCAATGTTCTCTGCATAAGGTGGAACTATTCATTTCTAAACCCTTTTCTATTGACAACTCCAACAAGTGAAGAATTCCTCAGCCTGGGGCTGGGGCAGGGCCCTTGTTTCTTCACTGTTATCTCCATGTACTCCTTTCACCTGTGCTACATGCTTCGCAGTGTGTCCCCTCCAGAATTGCCATGTTTGATGACACCTAATCTCGCGCTACAGATACAGTCTTATGTCAGGGAATCTCTATATGAAGGGAAAGAAATTACAGTGTGTTTGCATGGAAACTGTTGGAATACTTGCAAACAATATATTGTTTGACTAATGATAAAATAAGTCAAAGTCAGCATTGTTTCTGTAAAGGGAAATCTGCTTGAGTTCTTCGAGGAAGTCACCAGCAGGGTGAAGAAAGGAGAGACAATGGATGTGATTTACTTGGATTTTCAGAAGGCATTTGATGAGGTGCCACACATGTGGCTACTTAACAAGATAAAATCTTATGGCGTTACAGGAAAGATACTGGAATGGATTGAGGAATGGCTGACAGGCAGGAGGCAGTGAGTGGGTATAAAGGGGACCTTTTCTGGTTGGTTGCCAGTGACTAGTGATGTTCCTTAGGGAATAGTGTTGGGACCGCTACTTTTCACACTGTTCGTCAATGATTTAGATAATGGAATTGATGGCTTTGTGGCAACATTTGTGGATAATATGAAGATAGATGGAGGGGCAGGTATTGCTGAGGAAGCAATGTGATTGCAGCAGGACTTGGAAAAATCGGAAGAATAGGCAGAAAACTGGCAGATGAAATAGTGTTGTGAAAAGCATGATAATGCATTATGGTAAAAGGAACAATACTGTAACGAGGACTACTAGCTAAATAGGGAGAAGGTTCAAACACCAAAGGTACAGAGGGACTTTTGAGTCCTCATGCAAGACTCTCAGAAGGTTAATTTACAGGCTGAGTCTGTGGTAAAGACAGGAAATACAATGTTGGCATTTATTTCAAGCTGAATACAATACCGGGGTGATTGATAAGTTCGTGGCCTAAGGTAGAGGGCATCAATTTTAGAAAGCCTAGACACATTTATTTTTCCTACATTTACACACTTAGTCCAGCGGTCATGGAGCATACGGATCCCTTCCTTGTAGAAGTCATTGTCTTGGACCTCCAGAAGTGGTCCACAGCAGGGGTGATTGATAAGTTCATGGCCTAAGGTAGAAGAAGATGAGTTATTAACTTCAAACTTCCTACATTTTCACTCAAAGAGTTGAACTGCACGTGCATGTAATGAGAGCTGTATAACTCATCTCCTTCTACCTTAGGCCACAAACTTATCAATCACCCCTGCTGTGGACCACCTGGAGTTCCAAGACGCTCTCGTCACATGCACGTGCAGTTCAACTCTTTGAGTGAAAATGCAGAAAGTTTGAAGTTAATAACTCATCTCCTACCTTAGGCCACGAACTTATCAATCACCCCTGCTGTGGACCACCTGGAGGTCCAAGACGCTCTCGTCACATGCACATGCAGTTCAACTCTTTGAGTGAAAATGCAGAAAGTTTGAACTCATAACTCATCTCCTACCTTAGGCCACGAACTTATTAATCACCCCTGCTGTGGACCACTTCTACAAAGAAGGGATCCGTATGCTCCACGACCGCTGGACTAAGTGTGTACATGTAGGAGGTGACTATGTTGAAAAATAAATGTGCTAGGTTTTCTAAAATTGACTCCTTCTACCTTAGGTCATGAACTTATCAACCACCCCTCATATGAAAGCAAGGAGATAATGTTGAGCAATTATGAGAGCTAGTCAGGCTGCACTTGGAGTATTTTCAACAGTTTAGGGCCCTATATCTCAGAAAGGAAGTATCATCACTGGAGATACTCCAGAGGAGGTTCACAAGCATGATTCTGGGAATGAAGGGGTTAACATATGAGGAGTGTTTGGCAGCTTTGGGCCTGTACTTACCGGAACACAGGAGGTTCTCATTGAAACCTACCGAATGTTGAAAGGACTAGATAAGGTGGATGTGGAGAGGATGTTTCCTATAGTGGAGTGTCCAGAACTAGAAGGCACAACCTCAGAATTGAGGGGCAATCTTTTAGAACAGTGATAAGGAGGAATTTTTTTTTTTTAGCCAGAGAGTAGTGAATCTGTGGAATGCTCTGCCACAGACTGCGGTGGAGGCCAAGTCCACGCCTATATATAAAGCAGAAATTGATAGTTTCCTGATAGGTCTGTTCATCTAAGGATATGTCAAAGAGGCAGGTGTATGGTGTTGAGTAGGATCTGGTATCAGCCATAATGAAATGGTAGAGCAGACTTGATGGGCTGAATGGCCTAATTCTTATTGTCTGACGGTCTTAATACATTTGGTGGGGGTAGGGTTTGAGAAGTGCACACTTGAATTCCTAATATCTGTTTGCAGCATTAAAGTTTTATCCAAAACCTCACATGCATAAAATAACATGCGTCAGCCATCTTATTGTGCAGGATTCGGGAGGGAGAACTAAGTTTATCAGTGAAGATGCCGTGGTCTGTGTGAGACATCTAGAGATGACCTGAGTGCCATGGATCTTAGTTTATGGAAGATCTGAAGGTTGTATTTGTTCTTCCATGTGTTCCTTTATTGATGCTGCCTCAAGCTATGACTCATTGTGCAAGCTAGTCAATATATTAATTTAAAATTGCAAATTATGTTTCTCCTTTGCCAGTTCAACTTTTCCACTTCTTGCCTCCTGGTCTTAGAAAATAGAAGAATTGTTGACATAATCTGTAATTTCCTGCATGTCTGTTCTATAATAGGGAACATGAAAGTTTTCTATTAGTTATAAATAAGGACATTCTTCTACATTGGAAATAATCCAGGGCTTCTACGTCAAAGGCAGCAATCTTCCTACATCTAGACTACTGTCCATCGCTGACTTTACTTATTTACTGCTGCAGAAGATTATTTTATGTTTAAACACTCTTTCTCTTGCTAATTGGACTGCTTACATCCAAGAACATGCACGGGAAAACTGTTCTAATGATTTTCACATGCTGACCTTGCCAACTTTATTCATTGTAACATCTAGCAGAGGTGCAAATACTGTACAATCAGCCAGAATGACAAAATCCAGTTTTAGACATGCAGATACCTCTCTCTCAGTACAATAGTACAATAATCAGTTATCATAAGTCCCACAAATGTCTTATCTTGTTGCCTTTAAATTAAATATATATTTTTTTCACCAGAAAAGAGAATTTCAAATCATGAAAATTAGAAAACAGACACTTGTAGAGGGTTTCTTCCCCTGATGGGAGAATCAGTTCAAAATATACATTACAAAGAGAATAAAAGTCAAGGTTTTCCTCTCCAGAGGTCAGAGGAGTGCACAAAAAAATGAACCTCTATCCAGATATCGATGGACTAGTGTCAATGGGCACTTCTAGTACCGGGCGTTTCCTCGAGCACTGCTTCATTATTCCTTTTTTGCAATATTTACATTTATATTGTAATTTATTGTAAATTATTGTCTTTGCACTGCCTTGCTGCTGCAAAACAATGTATTTCACATCATATAAGACAGAGTTAATAAACCTGATTCTGATTCTGATTCATTTATCCCATTTCTCAGGGATTCCTCAGGGATTTTTTGACCAAAGCAACAGCATGATTTTCAGAGAAACTGTGTAAAAATTTTAACTCAAATGTTCTATGCCCACAGAAGTTAAAGTGTGACATACTTAAATGTATTACATCATTATTTGAGAAATAAGAGTATCGGGGGCAGGAAAAGGAGATTTAAATGGAAGGTAAAAATTCTGAAGCAAGTTGAAAAGGAAACAAAATCTGAAGAATCTGATTCCATCAGCTTCCCACCAGGTAAACTAGGTTACAAATATGCTTTATAATTCTGAATCAATTTCAGTTCTAACTCAGATGTTGCAAATAGATAATAGAATAACAAACATTCATTTCTATTCACATTGTCCTAATGTTTCTGAAAATAGTCTCCTCCATTCCAGTGATTTATTATTCCATGCCTCCTAGTACTTTACCCTCTTGACCTTCCTCATGCTTGAGCCTACCCATTAAACATAAACTGAATTATGAGATTGTACTTACAAAAGAAGCTCGAGTTAGTAATGACTTTCCTTTTTCAATATACGTATGAATATACACATACATGGTAGATGACACATTTATAAAACTTTCAATTAAACGAAAAGAAAAGATTTATCACAGCCACACCAAAGCGAAGCTGATTGTTGGTGTTGCCTACAAGGCACACATAGTTCAAAGTTCCAAAAGCCAATCAGATTTGGGAAACCAAGTTAGTTTGCTGCTACCTTCCTCACAGTACAAAGATCAATCACAAGATCCATATTGTCTTCCTGATATTAGTTTCCTCAACACAAACTGGGGATCAAACCTAGATCCTTGATCTGTACAGCTGATATTCTAATAGAGCAAAGGAATACACTGCATATCTCTGTAAATCACCTTTCCTCTGAATCCTTTATGAAACTGTAGATAAATATGCAAAAATAAAAAGCTGGGTTTTAGTGACTTCTGCTCTCATCTTTATATTCATTAGTTATTGAAACAGGAAAGATGGATATTCAGGCTGAGTGTCCAATTGGAAGAAATTCACTTGAGCATTGGAAGCAGATTTACCAGAAGCTGGTGTTTTTAATTCCAGAGCATTCCAAAGCTGAAAAATGCAGCTGGAATTTCAGGATTTATGAAATCTCTTTTTTTTCTACTATAAATAGAACATTAGTCATTTCTGTTATTTGGCACGCATCTGTCCTTGGTAACTCTGCAGGGATTTTTTTTATTACATTTTATATTTTGTTCCTTCGGCTTAAATTTAAAGAAGCCATTCTTTGCATCATCATATTGCTGAGGAACTTTGCATCAGTGAGATAGATTTAGACAATTAGCTTGGGGTCTTAAGTCCCATCAGAATTTCAAAATCTAAATGCCAGGTGAAACCTTTGAGTGTAAAATATTAACCTAAGCAAACAACAGTCATGATTACACGAAGTTGGTACTTTTTATTGTCCATTCTCCTGTAGAACACAAGTAAGATAGCTGAATTTCGGAGACAGCATCTCTTTGGATACCATTTCTTCCCAAACGTAATTTCTATAGCTAACCAGACACCAGGCGTTGAACTTACCTTGGAATCCAGGTTTTTACTACTGACATTTCAGTTAACGGAAAATAAATGCATAACGCTATGAGATTCTAGTTTTAATTAAATAAACTTGAGCAGTTTTATCATAAGTGATATATTCTCTGTCAGTGTTTTGCAGTTCTTTTCAAATAGGAACAAAGTTAAAATTCTTAAATATACATAAATAATCCCTTGGTCCGTTATTTGTATTCATTCATTGTTCCAAGTCCTGGGATTGCTGAAAAAGCCAGTATTTATTCCTCTTCCCTGATTGCCTTGAGAAAGTCATGGTGAGCCATCCACTTGATCAATGCAGCCCTCCTCGTTAAGGTACTCCAACTGTGCTGTCGTAGGGAGTTCTAGGAATTAGGCCCAAAGGCAGTGAAAACCTGGTAATCTATTTGCACATCTAGATAGTATGTGACTGAGGGTAATCCTAGATTCATTCACATTGTCATGCATCTGCACACCTTGTCCTTCGCAGGTTTGGGTGTTGCTGTTGGAGTAGTCAGGATGAGTAACTGCAGGCCATGTTGTAGTCGGTGCATACTGCAGGCACTATGCATCAGTAGTGAACAGAATGATGTGTCAGGTTTGGATGTATAAACATCAAGCTTTGCTCTGATTGGTGTTGGTCTGCTTAAGAATACAGGAGCTCCAGTTATCCAGACTGCAGACTGCTGCCCTGCTGCCATCAGACTCCTGGACTGACTTAATTCGCCTCAGTCCACAGCTGTGGGCTCACTTTCAGGACTCTGAAGCTCATATTCTATGTATTATTAAACTATCTGCACAACTCGCCTTCTTGTGCACATTGGATATTTGTCAGTCATTGCTGTGTGTGGCTTTTCATGGGTTCTATTGCGTTTCTTTGTATTGTGGCTGCCTGCGAGAATATCAGTCTCAACGTTGTATATTGTAAACATAATCTGATAATAAATTTGAACGTTGAACTTTGACAAGAGAGAGTATTTCATCATGCTGCTGATTTGTACCCTGAAGGTCTTGCAGTATCATGAGATAGCTCACTTCCCACAGGACACCCAGCCCCTGACCTGCTACTATAGGGTAATAACTGTTCCTGAAGCTGGTGGGTAGGACCTATGGCTTCTGTATCTCCTGCCTGTTTGTAGTAGAGAGGAGAGGGTATGGACTGCACGGTGGGACTCTTTGATGATGAGTGCTGCTTTCTTGTGGCAACATTCCACATAAATGTACTCAATCGCGGGGAAGGCTTTGGCTACGATGGGGTGAGCTGTTATCTGTCACTTTCAGTGGCCTCTTTCCATTCCTGGCATTGGTATTTCCATATAAGGCCAAGCAGCAACTAGTTAGGATACTCACCACTGTGCATCTATAGAGGTTTTGTCCTTACTCAAAAGATTTGATTTCAGAAATCATTGATCATTAGAAATTTGCAAATGTTCATAATGGCTGCTCTTAATCACCCTGAATGTTTTATTGGGAAGATCAAGGGACTAATTATAGACTTCAGGAGAGGGAACTAGAGGTCCATGAGCCAGTACTCATCACAGGATCAGAGGTGGAGAGGGTCAGTAACTTTAAATTCCTGGGGTGTCACTATCTCAGAGAACCTGTCCTGTACACATCATATATATATATATATATATATATATATATATATATATATATACATATATGTATGTGTGTATATATATATATGTGTGTATATATATATATATATATACACATATATATACACATACACATAACTGCAAAGAAGGTGCGGCAGCACCGTTAATTCCCCAGGACTCTACAGAAATTCGGCATGTCATCAAAAACTTTGACAAACTTCTGTAGTTGTCTGGTGGAAAGTGTATTGACTTTCTATAGCACGGTGCATGATAGCATGGAACACCAATGCCTTTGAGTGGATAATCCTACAAAAGCTTGTGAACTCAGCCCAGTACATCAAGGGTAAATCCCACCCCCCCCACCAACCGTTGAGCACATCTACGTGAAATGTTGGTGTAGAAAAGCAGCATCCATCATCAAAGATCCTCACCACCCAGGCCATGCTCTTTTGTCACTGCTGCCATCAGGTAGAAGGTACAAGTACCTCAGGACTCACACCACCAGGTGCAAGAATATTACTACCCCTCAGCCATCAGGTTCTTGAATGAAAGGGGACAACTACAACCATTCTATTTCTGGTGTTCCCACAATCAATGGTCTCACTTTAAGGACTTTTTAACTTGTTCTATTGTACTCATTATTCATTGCTATTTATTTATATCTGCGTTTGCACAGTTTGTTGCTCATTGATCCTGTTTGCAGTTACTGTTTTATAGATTTGCCAAGTATGCCGACAGGAAAAAGAATCTCAGGGCTGTATGTGGTGATATGTATGTACTCCAATAATAAATTTGACTTTGAACTTTGAACTTTTTTGGATTAGTATACAAAATTTCCTCCTTACTAGAAACTGTGCTCCCAATAAAGACAAGAAATTATGCTACAATTATAAATGGCAAGGAATTGGGGCAAAAAAAAAAGGTGGAGCCACAACAGGGTTAGCAGCTTCTGTGAAGGAAGAATATGGGCCAGAGGAATTTGGGCTGGTGACCACCTAGGCACACGAACTGCCAGACCAGGAGTCAAGGCCAAATGTTCAGGGCCCCTTTAGCAGTGAGTCTGAAGCTCAAGACCTGGATTTTAGGTTCTTATACGGAATCTTCACTAGATATTATCTGTGAGTCCTGGGTCGATAAGGAAGATTAAAGTCTGAAGACCGATCAGTGGTCTAGGTCGAAGCCCAGAGGTCAATGAAATTTCAAAAGTCGAGGCCCAATAGCCAGAGCTCTGAGTCTGTGAAAGTCTGCTGCAGAAGTCAAAGACCCAATATCTGCAAATCCACCAGTCCAATAGAGCTCAGGCCTGTCTGATTAGGGGACTGTGTATGTGCATGGGTGGGTGGAAAGGAGGGACAGCGAACACACACAAAATGCTGGAGGAGCTCAACAGGCCAGGCATCATCGAGGAAAAAGAGTAGTGTCGATCTTTCAGGGGGATTTCCGGCATCTGCAAATTTTCTCTTGTTTGTGAGGGAGGAACAGGGCTTGTTTTGCTGTTGTTGTTTAGACACCCGTTTTTTTGTTTTCTGTGTTGCTCTTCCAAGCATTGTGAGCATACTATCTTGGTGCTACAATGTATGGCAATACTCACGGCTGCCCTCGGACATCCTTGGGTATGTTACTTGTTAATGCAAACACACATTTCACTGTGTATTTCAAGTACACGTAATAAATACATCTGAATCTGAATCTGAAACTGTAACTTGGTCATACTTTGCCCCAAAACCTAAAGAGAGACAAATACATTTTTGCAGGATTTAGATTCCAATAACTTTCCATCTTCATGGATGCTCCTTCCCAGGCCAGGCATTACTCACCGATAAATGTGTGTCAATTAATTGGGTAAAAAACAATTGATTTAAGATATTCTACTCAATCTTAAATTACAAATGCAGCATTCTCTTTTGAATTTCTGTGGATTGCCAATAAATTGTTGGATTTATAATGTAACAGGGACTTCAATTGTTTCAGGACCCTAAAGAACATATTAATAATTCTATGCATGTTTCATAACTTTACCAATCTATATATGGGGGAAAACTCTCCTATCCTTGAACAGCAAGTTCAGTAAGGACATAATAGCAATGTAAATGACTTTATTTTCCCCTTGTGTTAACACTAATAGTCACATAATTCTCGAACACGAGCGTTGACAGAATTTAATTTGAATAAATTTTGAGTCACCAAAGATCTTCAAAATGATATTATTAATGACACCGTTGTACATAGCCAATAACTAATTTCAAACTCCACAGCACTCAGCTTATTGTAATTATTCCTAATCATTTAAATGCAAATGAATTTACAAAGGGATAAGAAAAATAGAGACACTTGAGTGGGAATATAATACAGCCATAAATAAATTCTGATGGTTGATCTCAGTCTGATAACATGTGACTTAAGGTCAAATTGTAATATTTGTTTATTTTATTTTACTTCACAGATCCAGTTTTGCATTTTTATCCAGCCCTAACCTTTATTTCCCTTTTCCTGAACTATTTGGAGAAATGTACTTTCTAACGGATTATAGTGATTAAAAATTGCTGTTGCTATATGGTTATGCCAATATTTGAACTACTGCTGAATTAACTGAGATTTCAGCTGGAAACCTTGCTTCTTCCAAGAGAGTTTGGTGCCCTGTAGTATTGGAAACAACATTGCTGCTTTACTTTGACAGCTTTCTACAGATCAGCTATCTTCTTCTTACCTTATGACATAAGGGACCAAAAATTGACAGATTCTGCTTACAGTGCCAGAAGAGATCTTTCCCTTCTAATTGCAGATTAACAAAGTTGAAACTACCAAGCCAACAAAACACCACCTATGAAAAAAATTGTTCTCAGATTTTGGTACTCTCCTGTGCCAATTCGGTAAGAAAGGGATTATTGTTCCTGTATGTGAGTGTCATTAACGAGACAGCATTTATTGCCTATCCTTAAGTGCCCAAGTGATCTACAGAGAGAAGAAATTATCAGGAATAAAAACTTTTTATATACCCAGAAGATTTGAAAGCACTTATAAGCCAATGGTAATGTTTTATAAAGAGTAGTGAAGTTTGACGTTGAAAGCATACCAACAAATTTAGAATCTATATGATTTCACAGTCATCAGTGAGATAATGACCAGATAATCTGTTTGCAGTTTTGTTGATTGAGAGGCAAAGAGCAGCTCGAACACTCCTATTCCTCTTTGAAGTGGTGTCGTGGAAGTTTTTATGCCTGTCTAAGAGGAGAGATTTAATTTAACACCTCAACTGAAAATTGCCACCTCTGTCAGTGCAGCTCTTCCCTTGTGCTGCTTCGAAATGTCAGCCTGGGTTACATTTTCTCTCTGAAATGTGATTTGAAACCACCATTCTGATCTGCAGATGCTACCACAGAAAGAAATATAAACAAGTTTTGCCCTTTATAGAGTTTATCATATGCCCTGCCTTAGCATCCTGCACTACTAGCAAATTACGCTGAAGCATATACAGTATCTCTGCTATTAACCATATAACTATTACAGCACAGAAACAGGCCATCTCGACCCTTCTAGTGCCAAACTCTTACTCTCACCTAGTCCCACCGACCTGCATTCAGCCCATAATCCTCCATTCATTTCCTGTCCATCTAGCTGTCCAATTTAACTGTAAACGACAACATCGAACCTGCCTCAACCACTTCTCCTGGAAGCTCGTTCCACACAGCTACCATTCTCTGAGTTAAGAAGTCCCCCCTCATGTTACCCCTAAACTTTTGCCCTTTAACTCTCAACTCATGTCCTCTTGTTTGAATCTCCCCCACTCTCAATGGAAAAAGCCTATCCACGTCAACTCTATCTATCCCCCTCATAACCTTCTATATGCCAAAGAATAAAGACCCAACTTGTTCAACCCTTCTCTGTAACTTAGGTGATGAAACCCAGGTAACATTCTAGCAAATCTTCTCTGTACTCTCTCTATTTTATTGACATCTTTCCTATAATTCGGTGACCAGAACTGTACACAATACTCCAATTTTGGCCTCACCAATGCCTTGTACAATTTCAACATTACGTCCCAACTCCTATACTCAATGCTCTGATTTATAAAGGCCAGCACACAAAAATCTTTCTTCACCACCCTATCCACATGAGATTCCACCTTCAGGGAACTATGCACCATTATTCCTAGATCCCTCTGTTCTACTGCATTCTTCAGTGCCCTACCATTTACCATGTATGTCCTATTTTGATTAGTCCTACCAAAATGTATCACCTCATATTTATCAGTATCAAACTCCATCTGCCATCTTTCAGCCCACTCTTCTAACTGGCCTAAATCTCTCTGCAAGCTTTGAAAACCTACTTCATTATCCACAACGCCACCTATCTTAGTATCATCTGCATACTTACTAATCCAATTTACTACCCCATCATCCAGATCATTAATGTATATGACAAACAACATTGGACCCAGTACAGATCCCTGAGGCACACCACTAGTCACCGACCTCCAATCTGACAAACAGTTATCCACCACTACTCTCTGGCGTCTCCCATCCAGCCACTGCTGAATCCAATTTACTACTTCAATATTAATACCTAATGATTGAACCTTCCTAACTAATCCTCCGTGTGGAACCTTGTCAAAGGCCTTACTGAAGTCCATATAGACAACATCCACCACTTTACCCTCGTCAACTTTCCTAGTAATCTCTTCAAAAAAGTCAATAAGTTTTGTCAAACATAACCTTTCACACATAAATCCAGGTTGACTGTTCCTAATCAGACCCTGTCAATCCAGATAATTATATATACCATCTCTAAGAATACTTTCCATCAATTTACCCACCACTGACGTCAAACTCACAGGCTGATAATTGCTAGGTTTACTCTTATTATGTGGGTAAAGAAAAAACTTGATTAAGAAAAACAAGGCAATGATTTAATAACAATAAATTTGATCTGCTTTGATTACTGTGGTTGATGTAACAGTATTGCTTAGGATGCTGGAAGGAATCCTTTTATCCTGTGAATGATATCCTTTAGTTGATCTAAACTGCAAAAGTAGGTTTGCCAAGAATGCAGAGCATGGAATACAATTCAGAAAAATTCTTCTGCCGAAAGCACCTGGCTGTGGGCCTGTGGAGGCCTCTGTGGCCCATTTTACGATGAATGCGGACCTGCAAATGCGCTTTTCCACCTTTTTATTTGTCCCTTTAACCCTCCAGGGTCTACTATCCATTACTTCTTCTATCACTTTGTTTTCATTTTGAAGAGTGGAACTGGAAGAGTGCCCTGAGTAATGTGTAAACCTCTTTAAATGCTGGTAGCTGTCTAGATCTTGTCATAGATAGATAACATGGTATGCTCTAAAAGTTACACAATATTACACAGGGTAACCATGCTATTCTCAGAATCTCACAAATAAAAAAAATTAAACATTTAGGTGCGGTTTTAACACCATTAAAATGTGGAAAATCAATCTCTCAATTAATATGCTAACAAATAGCCAAAGAGAGAATGTCTTCCATATAGTCACCATAATATTATGCTAACAGAAACATAATAAATCTGCAGTGCCATAATAATCACTGGAATTCCATTCAGGTGTCAAAGGTTATGGGGAGAAGGCAGTAGAATGGGTTTGAGAGAGTTATTAAATCAGTCATGACAGATTGACAGAGCAGACTTGATGGGCTAAATGGCTTAATTCTGCTCTTCTGTCTTAAGGTCTTATGCAATAATCAGCTGCCACTCTTTGTGGTCACGAAATTTGGTTTTGTTGTACCTATTGTTTGGGGTGATAAAGAAGTGGAAAGTGAGTGAGATTAAGTAGGAATATAACAACGACTATATCTGGTCTCTGCGCTGTCACTGATGACACACTCTCTAATGATAGCTCCACTTGTATTGCCAGGGTAAGGGGGATGGGGACAAGCCACTGAAATTGTAGTTTGATGCTGCCAGCACTGGCTATGCAAAACTTTCTGCAAGTGAGGTGGAGGAGATTCAGTGAGTGTCATACAATGTTTAAAGTCATAGGGTCATAGAAAAGTACAGCTTGGCCCATCTTTTCCATGTTGACCCATTTAAAATGACTAGTCCCATCGATTTGTACCCAGACCATAGCCCTCCATACCCCTCCTATCTATGTAACTATCCAAATTTCTCTTAAACATTGAAATCCAGCTCACATGCACCACTTGCACTGGCAGCTCATTCCACACTCTCACAACCGTCTGAGTGAAAAAGTTTCCCCTCATGTTTCCCTTAAACTTTTCACATTTCACTCTTGACCCATGACGAATCAGTACACAGGAGGGAAACTGAAAATTTGGCTGAGTGGTGTTACAACAACCATCTCTTACTCAATATCAGCAAGAACAAGGAATTGATTGTAGACTTCAGAAGAGAGGAAAATGAGGTCCATGAGCCAGTCCTCATCAGGGGATCAGAGGTGGAAAGGGTCAGTAACATAAAATTCATTGGTGTTAGTATCTCAGAGGACTTGTCCTGGACAAATCATATAGTCATAGTCATAGTCATACTTTATTGATCCCAGGGGAAATTGGTTAATTAAATGTAATTGCAAAGAAAGCACGCCAGTGCCTCAACTTCCTTAGGAGGTTGTAGAGATTCGGTATGACATCAAAAACTTCGACAAACCTCGATGAATATGTAGTGGAGAGTGTATTGACTGGATGCATCACGGCAAGGTATGGGAGCACCAATGCCTTTGAATGGGAAATCCTACAAAAAGTAATGGATTTGGCCCAGTACATCACAGGTAAAGTCCTCCCAACCATTGAGCACATCTACATGAAACGTTGTTGTAGAAAAGCAGCATCCATCATCAAAGATCCCCACCACCCAGGCCATGCTCTTTTGTCACTGCTGTCATCAGGTAGAAGGTACAAGAGCCTCAGGACTTATACCACCAGGTTCAAGAACAATTACTACCCCTCAACCATCAGGCTCCTGAACAAAAGGGGATAACTACATCCACCTGTTGAGGTGTTCCCACAACCAATTATCTCACTTTAAGGACTCTTATCTTATTATTTCATGTTCTTGTTATCTATGCTATTTATTTACATTTACATTTGCACAGTTTGTTCCACTTGATCTTTCATTCATCCTGTTTACAATTACTATTCTATAGATTTGCTGAATATGCCCACAGGAGAAAGAATTTCAGGACTGTATGTGGTGACATATACTGTATGTACTCTAATAATAAAATTACTTTGAACTTTGAACTCTAGTTGTAGTCCCACCCAATCTCAGTGGAAATAGCCTGCTTGCATTTATCCTGTCTATACCCTTCATAATTTTGTATACCTCTATGGAATATCCCCTCAGTCTTCTATGTTCCAAGCAATAAAGTCTCAGCCTATTCAATCTTTCCTTATATCGCAGGTACTCCAGTCCTGGCAACATCCTTGTAAATTTTCTCTGTACTCTTTCAACTTTATTTACATCTTTCCTGTAGGTAGGTACAGAAACATTTTATTGCATTTTGCACCTCCTTACACAAGCCATCAGATTTGTGGGGGCGTGGTCAGGGTTAATCGGGGTGTGCCAAGGGTTAGTGGAGGTCTGTGCCCCCTTGGACCTTAGTATTAGGTTTCAGGGTAGGACTGGCAGATGTCCATGTGGGGTGGGAGTGATAAGGTTGTGGAGTTTTGTGTGGTGAGGATGTGGCGCTCTGGCGGGTAGGATAGTGTAGTGTCTGTGGGTTCGTGGGGGTGTGGTCAGGGTTAATCGGAGTGTGCCTAGGGTTAGTGGGGGTGTGTACCCCGTTGAACCTTATGATTAGGTTTGAGGGTAGGACTGCTGGATGGATATGTGGGGCTAGGAGAGATAAGGTTGTGGAATTTTGTGTGGTGAGTTATGAGGTGCTATGGTGGATAGGGTTGTGTCGTGGAGCCACTTTAATCTGGCCCATGCCTTTTTCAGGAGGAAGTTCCACTTGCTTCAAAAAGGCAACAATTATACCAGTGCCTAAGTAGAACAATGTGGGCTGCCTTAATGACTATCGCCCGGTAGCACTCACATCGACAGTGATGAAATACTTTCAGAGGTTGGTCATGACTAGACTGAACTCCTGCCTCAAGTAGGACCTGGACCCATTACAATTTGCCTATCGCCACAATAGGGCAATGGCAAATGCAATCTCAATGGCTCTCCACACGGCTTTAGACCACCTGGACAACACAAACACCTACGTCAGGATGCTGTTCATCGACTATAGCTCAGCATTTAAATCCATAATTCCCAATATCCTGACTGAGAAGTTGTAGAACCTGGGCCTCTGTAACTCCCCCCCCCCCCACCCGTGCAATTGGATCCTCAACTTCCTAACCAGAAGACCACAATCTGTGCGGGTTGGTGATAACATATCCTCTTTGCTGCCAATCAACACTGGCACACCTCAGTGGTGTTTGTTTAGCCCACTGCTGTACTCTCTATATACACATGACGGTGTGGCTCAGCATAGCTCAAATACCGTCTACAAATTTGCTGATGATACAACCATTGTTGATAGAATCTCATGTGGTGACGAGGGGGCGTACAGGAGTGAGATATGCCAACTAGTGGAGTGGTGCCACAGCAACAACCTGGCACTCAACGTCAGTAAAACGAAAGAGCTAATTGTGGATTTCAGGAAGGTTAAGGCAAAGGAACACATACCAATCCTCATAGAGGGATCAGAAGTGGAGAGAGCGAGCAGTTTCAAGTTCCTGGGTGTCAAGATCTCTGAGGATCTAACCCAGTCCCAACATATCGATGTAGTTATAAAGAAGGCAAGACAACGGCTATACTTTATTAGGAGTTTGAAGAGATCTGGCATGTCAACAAATACACTCAACAACTTCTATAGTTGTACCGTGGAGAGCATTCTGACAGGCTGCATCACTGTCTGGTATGGAGGGGCTACTGCACAAGACCGAAAGAAGCTGCAGAAGTTTGTAAATCTAGGCAGCTCGATCTTGGGTACTACCCAGGACATCTTCAGTGAGTGATGTCTCAGAAAGGCAGTGTCCATTATTAAGGACATCCAGCACCCAAGCATGCCCTTTTCTCACTGTTACCATCAGGTAGGAGATACAGAAGCCTGAAGGCACACACTCAGCAATTCAAAAACAGCTTCTTCCCTTTTGCCATCAGATTCCTAAATGGACATTGGAGCTTTGGACACTACCTCACTTTTTTTAATATACAGTATTTCTGTTTTTGCATGTTTTTTAATCTATTCAATATATGTAATTGATTTACTTGTTTGTTTATTATTATTATTATTTTTATTTTATTTATTATTTTTTCTCTCTCTGTAGATTATGTATTGCTTTGAACTGCTGCTGCTAAGTTAACAAATTTCCCGTCACATGCCGATGATAATAAACCTGATTCTGATTTTCTTTTCAAGGATATTAGTGTTTCCATATCAGGCTGTGATGCAGCCAGTCAATATACTCTCCACCACATATCTAAAGAGGTTTGTCAAAGTTTCAGATGTCATGCTGGGTCTTCACAAACTCCTAAGGAAGTAGAGGCACTGCCGTGCTTTCTTCATAATTGCACTTATGCGCTGGGCCCAGGACAAGTCCTCCGAAATAATATCACTGAGGAATTTAAAATTGCTGACTCTCTCCACCTCTGATCTTCCAATCAGAACTGGCTCATGGACCTCTGGTTTCCTCCTCCTGAAGGCAATAATCAGCTCCCTGGTCTTGCTGACATTGAGTAAGAGGTTGTTGTTATGCCACCATGCAGCTTGATTTTCAATCTCCCTCTTACATACCGATTCATCACCACATTTGATTTGGCCTATGACAATGGTGTCGTCAACAAATTTGAATATGGCAGTGGAGCTCTGCTTAGCCATACAGTCATAAGTGAGTAGAGCAGAGGGCTAAGCACACAGCTGTGAGGTGTACCTGCGCTGATGGAGATCATGGAGGAGATGCTGTTGCCAATCCAAAGAGATTGGGGTCTGCAAATAAGGAAATCCAGGATCTAATTCCACAGGGAGTCATTCAGGCTAAGATATTGAAGCTTATTGATTAGTTTTCAGGGGATAATGGTATTGAATGCTGAGCTGTAGTCATAAAGAACATTCTGATATCGGCACCTTTTCTGTCTAGACGTTCCAGGATCGAGTGACAAGGCAGTGAGATGGCATCTGCTGTGGACCTGTAGCCAACATGCAGTGAGTCCAAGTGGCTTCTCAGACTGGAGTTGATATGTCAACCAAGTGCTCCAATTACCACCTATACAGTAAAACATGATTGGCCTCTATTCTAGTAATCTCCTAAAGCCTCTGAAGTGAAGACATATAACAGTCCAACCACAAAGCATGATGCACAAGCAGGGCAAATGGATTTTTGTTCCTATGAGCTAGATTCAACAGTTACAAGGAACCGAAATATTATGGCCAGGGGCAAAGTGCTGTGGTTATGTCTAGCCTTGCAAACTACTTGCTGATCCTCATTCTTCTGATATTGGGTCAGCCTCTTCTGATCCAATCTCAGCGTGTCTTTTGTCCTTCCATTCTTACACTATTCTCCCTGCTGATAATAGCCCTATCCCTTTTCTGAGCTCTGATCCACTCCTATGCATTCAGTAATACACAATGGTGACCACGTGAAACAACTGTATAACAATAAAAAATTCTGATTCACAGTTCAACAATATATATAGAAGAAAGCCTATTATTCTTAATAGATCAGGGCCTTGTGTCTCTTCTGTGGTGTAATTAGAGATAGACAATAAATTACAGCCTTGATACCAACGTACATCTGTAAGATGTGAATAAATCTAAAAGTAATTATTTCCAAATGTTCCTGTCACCTTGATCTCCATGATCTCTGAAACCTGACCTAAAATTAATAGTTATACAGAATAGACTTCATAGAGTTAGACAGTAAGGAAACAAGCCTGTGTTCCATTTGTCTGTGTTTCACTCATATCCCTTTAAGCTTTTTTTCCTATCTATGTACCTGTCTAAATGATTGTTAAATGTTGTAATTGTACCTGCCAAAACCACCTCTCCTGGCAGCTTATTTCAAATACCCACCACCCTCTGGAAAAACTTTTGCCTCAGATTGCCTTAAATCTTTTCCCGCTCACCTTAAACCTATGCTCTCTAGTTTTAGACTGCCCTGCCCTTGGAAAAAGACTGTGGCAATCTAATCTATCTACATCTATCAACCTGTGTGAGTGCCCCCTCAGCCTCCACTATTCCAATGAAAACAGCTCCAGCCTTTCCAATTTCTCCTTACAGCTCCAGCCATCTAGTTCAGGCAACATTCCTATGAAGCTTTTCTGCACCCTTTCAAGCTTAATTGTGTCCTTCCTACAGTGTGGCATCCAGAATAGCACACAATATTCAAATGCAGCCTACCCAATGATTTGAACAACTGTAATGTGATATCCAACTCCAATAGTCAATGCCTCAGCAAATATATGCCTTCTTCACCATTCTGCCTACCTGTGTCACCACTTTCAGAGAACAATGTACTTATACCATAAGGTCTTGCTGTTCAACAATGGATGCAGGCCCTGAAGATTATTAATGAACAATGGGCCCTTGGAAAATATGCTTCCTTTGCTTGCTCTACCAAAGGCTTTATTTCGTGCAAGGCCAGTAAACTTGCATGTGTCAGCTGAGGACTTTTAAATGTATTTGGGTTATTCCATTTTCTTTTGGGCCACTGTTTAGCCTTCATTTTTAGGCATGGAGGTACAGAAGAGGAGTAATTAAGCAAAATAGCTTCGGCTAAAAATATTCTAAAATTGCAGCCTGTTAATGGTGCAACTATTATAGATGATTAACTTTACTAAATGTCTCAGATTTACAAGGTTAGCTATAAACACAGACATAGAATTTGGAACAGAACTACACGTGAACATGCTCTTCAGCCCATCGGGCCTATGCCAGCCATAATGTCAAACTGACCTCATCCCATTTGCCTGCATGGTCAGAATCCCTCTGTTCAATGCTTGAATGTTCACGTGTATGTATGTCAAATGCCTCCATTTTGATCGTATCTGCAAGATAAGTACAACTTTCGATTAGATCAATGTACACAACTAGATTATTATAAATCAGTTATGAGCTGAAAACTAGAAATACTAGAAATACTAGAATACTAGAAAACTAACAGCCTGAAAATCTTAAGACACTCTCTGGCCTTCCAACATGAAATGCAATATGAACATGCTATAAACTTACACACATCAGCTTAGGACTTTTAAAAACATTTGTACCAGGAGAGCAAACTTATCAAATCAACTTTCTCATTGTCCAATACCTAGAGGAGGACTGGCATTATTAGGAAAGTTGAATCAGGCATCTGAAACTTTATATCTGCCCAACTCACTAAACCTGTCAAGGATTATCATGGCCAATATTTGGCTAATCCTTCATTACTATTTATTTACTAATATAATTTCATTGAATAACTTTGAAGAACTCTCAAAATTTTGTTGAATAATTGTATACTAAGCTGATGCACATGATTACAAACATTTTTAGAAATAAAACCATAGCACTTGTACTTGTGCTGCAGTAGCTGATGTTTAATATGGCTTGTTACATGTCACCAGATGACTTTATTTCAACAAAACAAAATGTCTTCACTGCATTAATTTCAGCTTGATTCAACAACAATCCCAAGAGTTCTTGAAACAGATGCAGCCATACTAATTAGATGTGCTGCTTTTCCTACTGCCCTTTGTAAAATCAACACCTTTTGAAGCTGATTCTCTAGGGTTAACAATAACCCTTGTGCCACATAACAGAATGTGCTATATGACTTTGAGAGGAGAAAATGCAATGAACAGTGACTGCACACCCCATTACTTCACCAAAAGCCCACTGCACAAGTGGTATGGCAGATGTGTTCTTACACTACATAAATGCAAATACAATCCCCAAACTATTCTAATCACCTTCGAAATCAGAATGCAGACTCCGGCATCTACAAGAATTACTGTCTTATTCATTATGATCTAACAGAGATCTTAATTTACATTTGTCTTACAAATTCTGAACTCAGATCTATTCACCTATTTATCACTTTATATAAGCCATGGAAATCACATACACATCTTGATGCTTGATGTAGTAGAAGAGACTTCTTTGTTCCCATCTAGTTTATCTCCATGTCAACAATGATTAATTCATTTTCAATGCTACCACATATATTTCATTTAGTATTTCTAACCAATTTAATCATACGCTAACTTTGAAATTATTCCATAATAAATATGTAACTTTTCTCTGCTGGTTCTCTGTTTTGGGATTGATTTGTATGTGTGCATTCATTTTCTTTTTTTTTGTAATTTATTTTTTATTGAAGTTCATTAATGAATGTTCTTTATGTTGTACCTCATTTAACCCAAATTTAAAGAGACTTCCTAACTCTTCCAGAGAAAGGTTTCTGGTTGTCATCTTGTGATATGATTGAAACCAATTCCCTTCTCTTTATTAAATTTTATCATGGTCTACGCCAAAGAGTAAGGCCATTATACTTATAAATAATACATCCACAGTAATTTAGTACATAAACTATGCCTACTATAAACCAAATTTGACAAACAATCTTCATTTCATAGTCTCCAAAAAAGATTGCTTTTGTGACTTACAATTCCCAGTTTATTAAGATTCAACATTTATTAAATTTTAGTTCAGTACAGTTCAAGAGTAACCAATTAGTCAATCATTCTCACAGAATTCAGCAATTTCCTTTCATGGACTATACAAAATACTTTTCATGTTTAAAGAAGTGTAGGTGACAACTTTAGATTGCGAATTGGATTTTTCTCTGATTTCTGCTGATAAGATCTTAACTCCTCAGAAAGTGCATCAATTAACTAATATGGTAACTATGATTTTTTTTTCCAAATTCTGTCAGATTCAAACATTTACATGTTCTTTTACCCCAGGCTTCAGAAGTACTTTCTGAATACACAGCACAAAGTCTGATGATAACAACAGAACATAATCTTCTATATTAGTTGAAGACCTGAACGATGAAGCAAATTTGGCTTCCCTTTTAGACCAAACATGCCATGGTGGAGCGTAAGCTAAAATCTGCTCAGAGGGTGGTTTTTAAATTTCTATGTTAAGTTTCTGTACAATTCTCCAGGACTCACAATGAAGCCTTGGTTTGATTCTGGATTTGTTCTGAATTTCCTCGACCACTTTTGCCCAACATTTATTATCTCCCACCTCTATTTCTCCTGCCCCAATATCTCCCATATCCTTTTAACATTTATGTAACAGCTGGAAGAACAGTATCACAGCTGTCTGACAGTGGCTTTCTGCCTATAACCTCCCATACCTGCCTGCATTCTGGTATGGTAAAGGTGAAAATCTGATGAGTGATATAGGAATGAACCAGATTTACCAGGCCACATTCCCAGTTTCCATCACTGGCTTAGGGCTCATGCACACAGTATTCACTATCACAAGTACCCTCACCTTAAAAATCAGCACCAGTCAACCACATTCAAAATTGCTCATTGCTTCAAGCATTAAAGCTTTCAGAATAGAGGTCCATTTCCTTTCTTGACACAATTTTCTTGCTGAAAATGAAATACAAAGAATTAGAAAAAAGTATATATAAGCTATCAGTAATTCAGAATTCAGAATTCAGAACAATTTTGGAATAAAATTTTAAAATATGACTAGTTAATGGTCACTGAAATGTAGAAGCTCTCTGTCATTAAGCTACAAGCACAGCTTGTCAGTTCATAAATATTCTGACAAAAAAATACTGCAGCATCAAAAAATATGCTCATCCGGTGCTAAGATGTAAATCTGAGCTCCTGGTATTTATAAACCTTGCACATATTATCATATTAATAGAGGAACATTTAATTACAGGATTAACATGGTGCTGGGAGGTAGGAGACAACAGTGCCACTGAAATTTACTGCAATCTGCCTTGCATGAAGTATTGGTAATGTATTGCCTCATACAGAAACAGTATCCACATTGCTTCGGACTTCATTAACCTTGGAAGCGTATCAAAGTAAATTAATGCAAATATGTTGCAAGACTTGCAGGTCAGATTCCGTTTAGAAAAAAAAATGCTTCCTTTGCTCCCATCCTCTTAATTGCCTTCCAGCGTGACTGCAGGAACTAATTCATTGCACGCAGCTAAAGCATTACAAAAATGAATCAGAGTTGGTATTTCTGATTTTCTGAATAACGACAAAGGTGCCAATGCATGTACTTTTTCTTTGGCATTCAGAAAACAAAAATGAGTTACTTCTCAATTTGTTTTCTTGACACCAGTGTGCATACATAGCATGATTCTTTTACCCAGAATATTTCTCAAACGTATACATTCATAGCAAATATCACAAGTTATAACTTGATTGACGATCAACAACTTGTCTCTGACTAACCGGTTAAATATATTAAACATTATACAGATAAACTAAGGAAATCAATTAGATTGATTGACTGCAGTTTAATTAATTTTTAGCTACATTTTTTCTCTCTATAGTTATTCCTAGTGAATTTCTTTAACATTTTGATCCTAAGTTTGTTATTCAAATCTCTGGCTAGAACTATTTCAAAAGTTCATTTGACATCATTTAAATATGCATTTGGTTGACCTGTACTGAAGAAATGTGTATGGATCTATGGATTCATTAGCAAGGGCAAATAAAAATAAGGCAGCGATTAGTAGAGCGGTTATTGTATAAGTGGACCAGTGTTGGAGTGGGGAGGCTTTGGCTCATTTGACTTCAGTGAGAACAGACCTGTGTGAGGTACACCTCTGGTAAGCTTCTTCTCCATTCCTCCTCTGTTAGCACATAAATAGTGCAGTGAAGATGGCTCCAGGGGGTGTGTTATGTTCTTTGTCTGAGATGTGGGGATTCTGGGAGACCTCCAGCTCTCAGATAACCACATCTGCACCAGGTCCACCAAGCTGCAGCTCCTCAGAGAACACGTTAAGAAACTAGAGCTGCAGCTCACTGACGTTCCATTCACAAGGGAGGCTGAGCAATTGACAGATAGGAGCTACAAGGAGGTGGTCACCCCTAAGTTGTAGGAGGCTGTCAGGAGAGGGAAAGGAAATGGACAGCCAGTGCCATCCCTTTGGGCATTTCCCTCAATAATAAGTATACCACTTTGGTTACTGCTGGGGGGTGGCCTACAAGGAGGAAGCCACAGCGATCGGGTCTCCGGTGATGAGCCTGGTGCTATGGCTTAGAAGGGAAGGGGGGGGGGGAATGAAGAGGACTGCAGTAGTGATAGGGTATTCAATAATTAGAGGAGTAGACACAAGATTCTGTGGATGCGATAGAGATACCCAGATGGTATGTTGCCTCCCAGATACTAGGGCCATCTCGGATTGGGTCCACAGCACTCTAAAGAAGGCTGGACAGGGCTGTACAGCCAAAGGGAAGGGGCAATGGCAGTCTGCATCATATCCAACAGACGTGATGAGGGAGGCCAGACAATCTAGACAACAGTAAAACATATGGCAGGTTGCTGTTTATTGACTACAGCTCCATGTACAACACCATTACACCCTCAGTACTAGACAGCAAGCTTCAAAACTTAGGCCTCTCTACATCTGGATCCTTGACTTCCTTATCAGGAGACCATGGTCCATGCGGATAGTAACTTAGTTCACTGTTCTTCTCTCCATACACTCATTGTGGGAATAAAGGAATCCTATTCTGGCTGGCTGCCGGTTACCAGTGGAGTTCCACAGGGGTTGATGTTAGGACCGCTGCTTTTTATGATGTATGTCAATGACTTGGACTATGGGATTAAAGGATTTGTGGCTAAATTTGCCGATGATACAAAGTTAAGTGGAGGAGTGAGTAGTGTTGAGGAAACAGAGGGTCTGCAGAGAAACTTAAATCGTTTAGGGGAATGGGCAAAGAAGTGGCGAATGAAATACAATGTTGGAAAGTGTATGATCGTGTACTTCGGTGGAAGGAAGAAATGGGCAGACTATTATTTAAATGGGGAGAGAATTCAAAATGCAGAGATGCAAAGTGACTTGGGAGTCCTTGTGCAGGTTAACCTCCAGGTTGAGTCGGTGGTGAAGAAGGCGAATGCAATGTTGGCATTCATTTCTAGAGGTGTAGAATATAAGAGCAGGAACGTGATGTTGAGGCTCTATAAGGCACTCATGAGAACACATTTGGAGCATTGTGTGCAGTTTTGGGCTCCTTATTTCAGAAAGGTGTACATACTTCATGGATATCTTGTGACTGTCTTATGAGGATGATGTAATGGTCTTGCAGAGGTCACATGATGTAATTTTCCCACCTGTGAGGTCACATGATGACCTGTTCTCAACAGGTATATAAAAGGGAGACCCCTGGTGATGCAGGTAGTTTTTCAGTTTAGTTTTGTGCTAGATACTCCATTTTGCTGCGTATTCGGCTTATGACGCAGTTTTGTTTTAAAGTGGAGTTCTACTTTCTATTGTAAGTAGTATTGGAGAGTGAAGACCTTATCAAATTACAGGAATTCGCCGAGCCGAGTAAAGCTGATATCGTTTGGCGGTTTTGGAGAGGATTGACCTTTATTGAATCTTTGTTCAAGAAAAAAATGACCTGCAACTGAGATATCCCCTGCTAAAGTAGGAAGGATAGTGCAGTGTCTATTCGCCAGAGGAAAAGGTCAGTTCCTTTAAACCGCTTTATTTCCGTTGTCGTGAATCCTACGGACAAGGCAGGTTCCAGCTGGGATCAGCAGTAACGTGACATCTTCAAGGAATTCTTTACTTCAGGAAAGTCTCTCCTAATTGATTGTATAAATCCCTTGGACCTTCGAATTTACCATCCCAAGAACTGTGTTCGAATCTACCACGTTAAGAACTGTTTTCGCATTTACCCTTTTAAGAACTGTTCCAGAGTTGACGTATAGCAGTTAATTTCCGGTTAAGTTAGTCGTTCGAATATTCTTTCGCTGTTGTTGATCAGAATTTAATAAATGTTTGTTTGTTTTTATAAAACCTGACTCAATTGATGTTCATTGTTGCCGGTCATGTGACAAAGGATATACTGACATTGGAGAGTGTTCAGAGAAGATTCATGAGAATGATTCCAGGAATGAAAGGGTTACTGTATGAGGAACATCTGGCAGCTCTTGGGCTGTATTCCCTGACGTTCAGGTGAATGAGGGGTGATCTCATAGGAACATTCCGAATGTTAAAAGGCCTGAACAGATTGGATATGGCAAAGTTATTTCCCACGGTAAGGGATTCTAGGACAAGAGAGCACGACTTCAGGATTGAAGAACATCCATTTAGAACAGAGATGTGGAGAAATTACTTTAGTCAGAGGGTGGTAAATCTATGGAATTTGTTGCCATGAGTAGCTGTGGAGGCCAAGTCACTGGGTATATTTAAGACAGAGAGAGATAGGTTCTTGATTAGCCAGGGCATCAAAGGGTATGGGATGAAGGCAGGGGTGTGGGGATGACTGGAAGAATTGGATCAGCCCATGATTGAATGGTGGAGCAGACTCGATGGGTTGAATGGCCTACTTCTGCTCCTATATCTTATGGTCTTACGGTCTTATAAATGTGTGTCTAAGCACAGATCAAGCAGAATCTATAAATTTGCCAATGTCACCCCTGTTGGTAGCATCTGAGATGGCAACAAGGAATGAGGTACAGTAGATCAGCTGATTGAATGCTGTCACAACAGCAACCTTGCACTCAGCATCAGCAAGGCCATGAAATTTATTATGGACTTCAGGGAGTGGAAGGTGGGAGAACCTAGACCAGTCCGTGTTGAGGGATCCGTGGTGGAAAGGGTGAAGAGCTTTAAGCTCCTGGGTGTTAATGTCCAGCAGAATCTATCCAGAGAACAGCAATCCTGAAGAAGGCACGCCAGCGGCTGCCGTTCATTTGGAGTTTGAGGAGATTCAGACGTCACCAAAGGCACTTACAAGTTCCTATAGATGTATAGTGGAGAGCATTGAGAGTGGATGCATCAGAACCTGGTACAGAGACTCCAATGCATTGGATCACAAAAGGCTGCAGACGTCTGTATACTCAGCCTGGCAAAACCCTCCCCACCACTGAGGACATCTTCAAGAGGCAGTGCTTCAAGAAAGTGGCATCCATCATTAAAGACCCTCATCATCTGGGTCATTACAACCACCGGCAAGGAGGTACAGGAACCTGAAGACCCACACTCAGTGATTCAGAAGCAGCTTCTCCCCCTCCGCCATCAAATTTCTGAACAGTCCACGAACACACAAACACTACATTATTCTTTTTCTGCACTACTTATGTATTTTTGTAATTTATTCTAATTTTATGTCTTTATATTGCACATCTGCCACAAAATAAATTTCAGTCAGCTAAGTCAATGGTAATAAATCTGATTCCGATTCTGAGGCCATTAGATCAGTGCATCTTGTTAACACATGGAGCAGCTATGGGCAGTATCCAACAATGGAAAGCACTTACCATACTGGCAAGAGTACTGTCCTGAGTCCCAAACCCATCAACGACTCACCTCTGTCCATTCAATCTGCAGCCCACACAAACACATTTACGCATCAAGAGATAGGAGGATCCACTCATGGATTTGCAGTAGACTCGTAGCCTAGCACTGGAAGAGCCTGTTAAAATTAAGAAAGAGTCAAGAGATGAACGTAGATGCATAGGTTAAATGATGTCGAGCTTAAGTGTTAAACGTCCAAAGCAAATAAGCAAGGTAGTTTATATTCCTTGGGTCCAGGAAAGAAAATTTAGATCAGTAGATGGCAATGAAATCTTTACTGCAGCTGAATGAAGATGCAGGAAAAGAAATATTATATATTCAAAGAACAGTGAAGTCACAAACAGAGAAGAAATGATTGAAGTGGTTGAAAAGTAAAAAGTGCATGCAGTGGAAAACTGAAATAGGCTGAAATGGAAATGTTGGAAACACTCAGCAAGTTATACAGCATCCGTGAAAAGTGAAACTGTTTTCAATTGAAAATGTGAAGGGGGGGTGGGGGCAAGCTCTTTGATCTGAAGCATTAACTCTTTCTCTTTCCACAGAAGCTGTCTGACCTACTAGGTCTTGGCAGCATAACTGTGCTTAAAGTGCCATTGCTGAAAGGAAAGGAAAGATATCATGAAATAGAGGTTGAGGCTAGAGAAAATGAAAGGATGGTTGCAAAATTGAAAAATTGCAAATGTCACTCCACTCTTCAAGAAGGGAGAGAGATTGAAGAAAGGAAACTATAGGCCAGTTATCCTGACCTCAGTGATTGGGAAGATGTTGGAGTGAATTATTAAGGATGAGATCTCAGAGTACTTGGAGGCACATGATAAAATAGGCTGTATTCAGCATGGTTTCCGTTTGGGAAAATCTTGCCTGACAAATCTATTGGAATTCTTTGAAGAAATAACAAGCAGGATAGACAAAGGAGAATTGGTTGATGTTGTGTACTTGGATTTTCTGAAGGCCTTTGACAAGGTACCACACATGAGGCTACTTAACAAGCTACGAGTCCTTGATATTACAGGAAAGATTCCAGCATGGATAAAGCAGTGGATGATTAGCAGGAGGTAAAGTGTGGGAATAAAGGGAGCCTTTTCTGTTTGGCTGCTGGTGACTAGTGGTGTTCTACAGGGGTCTGTGCTGGGACCGATTCTTTTTACATTATATGTCAATGATTCAGATGATGGTATTCATGGCTTTATTGCAAACTTTGAAGATCATATGAAGATAGGTGAAGGGGCAGGTAGTTTTGAGGAAGTAGAGAGGCTACAGAAGGAATTAGGCATATTAGGAGAATAAGCAATGAAATGGCAGTTGGAATACAGTATCGGAAAGTGTACGCTCATGCATTTCGATCGAAGAAATGAAAGTGTTGACAATTTTCTAAATGGTGAAAAAAATACAAAAAACTCAAACACAAAGGGACTTGGGAGTCCTTGTGCAGGATTTCCTAAAGATTAATTTGCAGTTTGAGTCTGTGGTGAGGAAGGCAAATGCAATGTTAGAATTCATTACAAGAGGACCGGAATATAAAAGCAAGAATGTAATGTTGAGACTTTATAAAACACAGGTGAGGCCTCACTTGAGTATTGTGAGCAGTCTGGGGCCTTTATTATAGAAAGGATGTGCTGATACTAGATGCTGAGACTGGAGAGGGTTCAAAGGAGGTTCATGAAGATGATTCCAGGATTGAAAGGCCTGTCATATGAAGCACATTTGATGGCTCGAGGCCTGTATTCACTAAAATTCAGAAGAATGAGGGGTGACCTCATGGAAACTTGTTGAATGGTGAAAGGCCTTGATAGAGTGGATGTGGAGAGGATGTTTCCTGTGGTGGAAGATGTGATTCTGAGACCAGAGGACACAGCCTCGGAATAGAGGGAGATGCGGAGGAATTTCTTTAGCCAGAGATTTGATGAATCTGTGGAATTTGTTGCCACAAGTAGCTATGGAGGCCAATTCTTTATGTATATTTAAGACAGTGGTTGATAGATTCTTGATTGGTCAGGGCATTAAGGGATATGGGGAGAAGGCAGGAGATTGGAGTGGAGAGGAAAATTAGATCAACTAGGATGATCATGGTGGAGCAGATTCGATGGGCCAAAATGGCCTAACTCAGCTCCTATGTCTTTTGGCCTAAACAATTTTTGCAAAATTGCAACTTGGAATACTGCCCATGTTTAGGTACAATACACCATTAAAGTCTTGGACAAACTTGGTATATTCAGAGTGAAGCAATTAGCTCTAGCACAGGAGAGATATACTTGACTTATTGAACACAATTTTAACATTATGAGTTCAGTAAATCTGATAAGCATATACTCCACTCCTGATTTACCTACAGACTTCAATAATGAAATTCAGCTGCCTGTCTGGTGGATAAACATCCTATCCATAGGGATCCATTGCAGTGACATACACGACAAAGTTCCGTCTCTATGCGTCTTGAATCTACCGCATTCGATTATGTAAAAGTTGTTACTTTGCATCAATCCATACTGCTAAGTTTGGGAAAGCTAGCAGATAAGAATCAGGTTTAGTATCACTGGCATATGTCATGAAATATGTTGTTGTGCGGCAGCAGTACTTGCAATCCATAATTAAAAACCTATACATTACAATAAGAAATATATATATATAATAAATTAAATAAGTAGTGCAAAAAGACAGCAAAAATAGATTTAAAAAAACAAGTGAGGTAATGCACATGGGGTCAATGTCCATTCAGTGATGCAACTAGTTAGAATGCTTTCCACAGTACATCAGTAGAAATTTGCGAGAGTCTTTGGTGATATTCTAAGTCTCCTCAAACTCTTAATGAAATATAGCTGCTGCCGTGCCTTCTTCGTCATTGCATCAATATGTTGGGTGCAGGATAGACCTTCAGAGTTGTTGACACCTTTTCCACTGCTGATCCCACCAGTGTCTGTGTGTTCCATCAACTTCACCTTCCTGAAGTCCACAATCAATTCCTTGGACTTACTGACATTAAGTTCATGGCTGTTTTTTCAACATTTCTCAAACAGCTGATCTATCTCACTCCTCTACGCCTCAGGCTGCTATCTTTTTTTGTTAATTATACAGCTGAAGGCCCTGCAATGTTCAATGAGCAGTTCTGTCCATGAAATTTATATTGCATTTAATGAAGATTTAATTTAAAAAATGGAACCTATATTCCAATTTCAAAAATCCCCTGTATGAAAACTTTTTACATCTTATTTGTTTGCTACTGTTTACTCTGCATTTTGAGAACTCTATTATCAGTGATCCCTTCAAAAGTCATCTTCTTATGAACAGGCAATATTCTTTCGTGACAGCAGATGTGACACAATTTAAGAAAATAGACTTATCAGGTCTGATTTTCTTTTTTAAATTAATTCCACACTTCGTTGATTCTGTTCAATCAATCAAAGTTACAAAAGTTAGGCGTCAACTGATCACTATTAAAAGTTGTGGCTCCAGAGGTTCATATCCTTGCAGTTAGGTTTGCTAGCATGGTTCAGGAGGGTTTAAACTAATTTGCAAGGGGGCTGGGACCCAGAGCAATAGAGCAGTGAAAGAAGTGCATGGAGTAAAGCCAGATCTAACATACAGAGAGGCTTTGAGGAAAGAGAAGCAGAATAAACGGTGTAAAGACAGTAAGGTAGAAGGGCTGAAGTGTGTGTACCTCAATGCAAGAAGCATCAGGAACAAAGGTGATGAACTGAGAGCTTGGGTACATACATGGAATTGTGATGTAGTGGCCATTACAGAGACTTGGCTGGCACCAGGGCAGGAATGGATTCTCAATATTCCTGGATTTCAGTGCTTTAAAAGGGATAGGGAGGGGGGGAAAGGGGAGGAGAGGTGGCATTACTGGTCAGGGATACTATTACAGCTACAGAAAGGGTGGGTAATGTAGCAGGATCCTCTTTTGAGTCAGTATGGGTGGAAGTCAGGAACAGGAAGGGAGCAGTTACTCTATTGGGGGTATTCTATAGGCCCCCTGGTAGCAGCAGAGATACAGAGGAGCAGATTGGGAGGCAGATTTTGGAAAGGTGCAAAACTAACAGGGTTGTTATCATGGGTGACTTTAACTTCTCTAATATTGATTGGCACCTGATTAGTTCTAAGGGTTTAGATGGGGCAGAGTTTGTTAAGTGTGTCCAGGACGGATTCCTGTCACAGTATGTGGACAGGCCAACTAGGGGGAATGCCATACTAGATCTAGAACTAGGTAATGAACCGGGTCCGGTCATAGATCCCTCAGTGGGTGAGCATCTGGGGGACAGTGACCACTGCTCCCTGGCCTTTAGCATTATCATGGAAAAGGATAGAATCAGAGAGGACAGGAAAATTTTTAATTGGGGAAGGGCAAATTATGAGGCTATAAGGCTAGAACTTGTGGGTGTGAATTGGGATGATGTTTTTGCAGGGAAATGAACTACGGACATATAGTTGATGTTTAGAGAACTCTTGCAGGATGTTAGGGATAAATTTGTCCTGGTGAGGAAGATAAAGAATGGTAGGGTGAAGGAACCATGGGTGACAAATGAGGTGGAGAATCTAGTCAGGTGGAAGAAGGCAGCATACATAAAGGTTAGGAAGCAAGGATCAGATGGGTCTATTGAGGAATATAGGGAAACAAGAAAGGAGCTTAAGAAGGGACTGAGAAGAGCAAGAAGGGGGCATGAGAAGACCTTGGCGAGTAGTTTAATGGAAAACCCCAAGGCATTCTTCAATTACGTGAAGAAAAAAAGGACGACAGGAGTGAAGGTAGGACTGACTAGAGTGAAAGGTGGGAAGATGTGCCTGGAGGCTGTGGAAGTGAGCGAGGTCCTCAATGAATACTTCTCTTCGGCATTCACCAATGAGAGGGAACTTGATGATGGTGAGGACAATAAGAGTGAGGTTGATGTTCTGGAGCATGTTGATATTAAGGGAGAGGAGGTGTTAGAGTTCTTAAAATACATTAGGACGGATAAGTCCCCGGGGCTTGACGGAATATTCCCCAGGCTGCTCCACGAGGCGAGGGAGGAGATTACTGAGCCTCTGGCTAGGATCTTTATGTCCTCGTTGTCGACGGGAATGGTACCGGAGGATTGGAGGGAGGCGAATGTTGTCCCCTTGTTCAAAAAAGGTACTAGGGATAGTCCGGGTAATTATAGACCAATGAGCCCTACGTCTGTGGTGGGAAAGCTGTTGGAAAAGATTCTTAGGGATAGGATCTATGAGCATTTAGAGAATCATGGTCTGATCAGGGACAGTCAGCATGGCTTTGTGAAGGGCAGATAGTGTCTAACAAGCCTGATAGAATTCTTCGAGGAGGTGACCAGGCATATAGCTGAGGGTAGTGCAGTGGATGTGATCTATATGGATTTTAGTAAAGCATTTGACAAGGTTCCACACGGTAGGCTTATTAGGAAAGTCAGAAGGCTTGGGATCCAGGGAAGTTTGGCCAGGTGGATTCAGAATTGGCTTGCCTGCAGAAGGCAGAGGGTCGTGGTGGAGGGAGTACATTCAGATTGGAGGATTGTGACTGGTGGTGTCCCACAAGGATCTGCTCTGGGACCTCTACTTTTCGTGATTTTTATTAACAACCTGGATGTGGGGGTAGAAGTCTGGGTTGGCAAGTTTGCAGACGACACAAAGGTTGGTGGTGTTGTAGATAGTGTAGAGGATTGTTGAAGTTTGCAGAGAGACATTGATAGGATGCAGAAGTGGGCTGAGAAGTGGCAGATGGATTTCAATCCGGAGAAGTGTGAGGTGGTACACTTTGGAAGGACAAACTCCAAGGCAGAGTACAAGGTAAATGGCAGGATACTTGGTAGTGTGGAGGAGCAGGAGGATCTGGGGGTAAATGTCCACAGATCCCTGAAAGTTGCCTCACAGGTTGATAGGTTAGTTAAGAAAGCTTTCATAAGCCGAGGGATAGAGTTTAACAGTCATGATGCAATGATGCAGCTCTATAAAACTCTGGTTAGGCCACACTTGGAGTACTGTGTCCCGTTCTGGTCGCCTCACTATAGGAAGGATGTGGAAGCATTGGAAAGGGTACAGAGGAGATTTACCAGGATGCTGCCTGGTTTAGAGAGTACACACTATGATCAGAGATTAGGAAAGCTAGGGCTTTACTCTTTGGAGAGATGGAGGATGAGGGGAGACAGAGAAACATAGAAAGTAGGTGCAGGAGTAGGCCATTCGGCCCTTCGAGCCTGCACCGCCACTCAGTATGATCATGGCTGATCATCCAACTCGGAACCCTGTACCAGCCTTCCCTCCACACCCCAGATCCCTTTAGCCACAAGGGCCATATCTAACTCCCTCTTAAATATAGCCAATGAACTGGCCTCAACTGTTTCCTGTGGCAGAGAATTCCAGAGATTCACCACTCTCTCTGTGAAGAAGTTTTTCCCCATCTCGGTCCTAAAAGGCTTCCCCTTTATCCTCAAACTGTGACCCCTCGTTCTGGACTTCCCCAACATCGAGAACAATCTTCCTGCATCTAGTCTGTCCAATCCCTTTAGGGTTTTATACGTTTCAATAAGATCCCCCCTCAATCTTCTAAATTCCAACGAGTATAAGCCTAGTCGATCCAGTCTTTCATCATATGAAAGTCCTGTCATCCCAGGAATCAATCTGGTGAACCTTCTTTGTACTCCCTCTATGGCAAGAATGTCTTTCCTCAAATTAGGGGACCAAAACTGCACACAATACTCCAGGTGTGGTCTCACCAAGGCCTCGTACAACTGCAGTAGTACCTCCCTGCTCCTGTACTCGAATCCTCTTGCTATGAATGCCAGCATACCATTCGCCTTTTTCACCGCCTGCTGTACCTTAGAGGTGTACAAGATAATAAGAGGAATAGATAGCGTGGATAGCCAGCGCCTCTTCCCCCCGGCACCACTGCTCAATACAAGAGGACATGGCTTTAAGGTAAGGAGTGAGAAGTTCAAGGGGGATATTAGAGGAAGGTTTTTTACTCAGAGAGTGGTTGGTGCGTGGAATGCACTGCCTGAGTCAGTGGTGGAGGCAGATACACTAATGAAATTTAAGAGACTACTAGACAGGTATATGGAGGAAATTAAGGTGGGAGGTTATATGGGAGGTAGGGTTTGAGGGTCGGCACAACATTGTGGGCCGAAGGGCCTGTACTATGCTGTACTATGTAGAGAAAAATTAAACAGTGGTATTAGTCTAATATGCATTGGCTCCCAAGATATTATCAAATATTTGCACTTTCAGTTTTCATTGTACTGCAGGTGCATTTAGTTAATTAGAAATTCATTCCACAAAGAACAAACAAAGCATAGATAATTAGTTATTTAATGAGTTAAATATATATGATAATTCACTTCATATTGAAATTAGTTAGGGACAAAGAATGAAGATACTAAATTCAATGTGCTTGGTTATCTGACTTGGTTTTGTGTCCCAGGTAGATAGGGTCATAAATAAAGCTTTTGGCACATTGACTTTCATAAATCAATGCATTGAGTACAGAAGTTGGGATGTTATATTGAAATTGTATAAGATGTTGGTGAGGCCTAATTTGAACTACTCTGTCCAGTTTAGTCACCTACCTACAGGAAAGATGTAAATAGGAATGATAGAGTGCATAAACAATTTACAAGGATGTTGCTGGACCTGAGTTATGGGGAAAAGTTGAATAGAAGTCTTGATTCCCTACAATTTAGATGACTGAGAGGAGATTTGATAGAGGTATATAAAATTATGAGGGGTATAGATAGGGAAAATGCAAGCAGGCTTTTTTCCACTGAGGTTGAGTGAGACTTCAAATAGAGGTCATAGGTAAAGGGTGAAAGATGAAGTGTTTAAGGGGAGGATGAGGAGGAGTTTCTTCATTGAGAGGGTATTGAGATTATAGAATGAGCTGCCAGAGCAATGGTGGACTTGGGATCAATTTCAACATTTAAGAGAAATTTGAATAGGTACATGGATGAGAGGGTTACTGTCTGGGTGCAGGTCGATGGGACGAGAGCTGTGATGGAGTATTTTTATTAACTATGCAGCAAATATGTCATCTAATACTTCTCTAACTATGAGGCAAGCACATTTAATTCACCATTCTACCTGGAGAATATAAAAATGTATTTATTGTTTAATATTCAGTTGAAGACACTGCGCAACAAATTCATATTAGCACTGTCATTTATTGGCAGTTAAAGCCGTGATTTATTTCCCAGAGGATTTGATTTAACATCAGTCACATTTTAACTGAAGTTGGAATTCAATAAATATTTAAAAAGATAAAATTTAATAAGAAGAGTTCATTTGAAATTAATGTACAGACCAATTCTTCTAAATGCTAAAAAGTACTTGCAACCTATTCTAATACTAGCACCTTCCCAACAAATCAAGATTAATTTAAAGATACACAAGTGGATATGATCCTACTGTGATTAGATACTGATACCATTCAAAACTGGTGTGAGATCATGCATTATTGCCAATATTTCTACAAGTTATTTTATTACCTCTGGGTGTCATATTTGAGCCTAATTAGAGTTTCGCAACAGATACCTATGCTATCACTAGGACTCCATTTTTTTTCCACTTCTATAAATGACTATTCCTTCAACACAACTCAACCAAAACTCTGACAAACTTTCATAGATGCACAGTGGAGAATATCATGGCCTAATATGGAAATACTAATGTCCAAGAATGGAAAATCTGCCAAAAAGTGGTGGATACAGCCCAGTCCAGTCTATCACAGGAAAAGCTCTCCACACCCCAGAGCACATCTACAAGGAGCACTGCCACAAAGAAGCATCATCCATTATCAAGGGCCCCACCATCCAGGCCATGCTCTTTTCTCACTGCCATTAGGAAGGAGGCACAGCAGATTTAGGGCCCACTCCACCAGGTTCAACCATCAGGTTCCTGAACCAGAGCGGATAACTTCACTCACCTCAAAACCGAACTTAGCACCCAACACAACCTATGTACTCACTTTCTGGAAATCTGCAACTTATGTACTCACTATTATTTATTTATTATTAGAATTTTTTTTTTCATATTTGCACAGTTTGCCTTCTTTTGCACATTGGTTGCTTGCCAGTTTTGAGTGTAGTTTTTTATTGATTCTATTGTATTTCTTGATATCATGAATGGCTGGAAGAAAATAATTCTCAGGGTAGTATATGGTGACATATGCTAACCTTGATAATAAATTTAATTTGAACTTTGAACATGATGACAAAATCTTTACCTGCGCCTTTATTGCCTCTAGAGTTGACTATTCCAATGTAAATCTCCAATGGACCTTCCTTGTTCTATTTTTTGTAGACAAATCAAGAACCCTGCTGCTTACATGCTAATGCACATCCCATTCCATTCACCTATCAATCCCACGGCTGCTGACCTATACTGACTTAGTTGTGCAATGCCTTTTTTTCAGAATTCTCATCACTTTAAATTTCTCCATTGTTTCACTATTCATTTCTGCACTCTCCTCCAACAATTTCACACATTGTGGTGTCTATGCCTTTTACCATCCCCAGTTTAATTTACTTCACCAGTGATCGTGATGCCTTCAATCAAGCTCTGCAATCTCTTTATGAAAAAAAACTCTACTCCTTCCTACATCTTTTAATGAGTTCCTTAAAATCTATGGCCAACAAAACTCCTGGTTTTGCCCTATGATATCTTTTTTTTTGCTTAGGGCCATATTTTGTTTGATAACTTTCCTGTGAAGCACTTTCATAGGTTTTGCTAATGAACTGTGTGACATAAATGGAAGCTTCTTTCAACATTAATGTTCTATTTTCAAAGCTAATCATTTCTTATGCTTTCTCATGATAAAGATCTGAACTCTAACTGCATGCAAAATTCAACAAGACCTTACACTCTGTAAGAATTAAGGAAGATTTCATATAATGCCTCTAGGATTCCAGTGCAGATATTTCTGCGCATGGCCAAGTGGTTAAGGTGTTGGTCTAGTGATCTGAAGGTCGCTAGTTCGAGCCTCAGCTGAGGCAGTGTGTTGTGTCTTTGAGCAAGGCACTTAACCACACATGGCTCTGTGACGACACTGGTGCCAAGCTGTATTAGCCCTAATGCCCTTCCCTTGGACAACATTGGTGGCGTGGAGAGGGGAGACTTGCAGCATGGGCAACTGCTGGTCTTCCATACAACCTTGCCCTGGAAACCTTCCAAGGCACAAATCCATGGTCTCACGAAACTAACAGATGCCTATCTATCTATTTCTGCCAGGGGCTTTTGATTTTTTTTTCAATCCATTCTTAAGGGACAGCATAAATCTTCCTCTAGAAAGACAAAGATTATCGGTAATCAGGAACAGTCATTCCTGGCTAACTTAATTAAATTACCCGAGGAAGTAACAACAGGGTTGATGAGGGCTATGTGTTAGCAAGGCTTGTGCAAAGGTCCTGTATGGCAGACTGGTCAAAAAATTAAACAGCATGGGATCTGAGAGAGGGAGTAGCCAATTAGATCTAAAATTGCCTACGTGCCAAGTAGCAAATGGATTTCTTTAATTTCAGAATGATTGACTGGACTGTGTGACCAGAGTTTTCTGTCAAACTAATGCAGCCTCTGCCTTTAAATATACTCTTGGATGGCACTTTCCTTGTTCCTTAACCTTTAATAGTACTGATACAGTTATACTCATTCAAGCAAGTGAAGAATAATCAATCACATTCCTGATCTAAACTTTATCTATGTCAGATCAGGATTGTTCCATTTTCTTGCTCTTATCAAAATGCTCTTGGTGACTTTTTTTTAGTACCCCAAATTTTAATAATTTCTTCACAGTAAAGGTGACACAGCAACTGATCAACAACTCTAATCCCTGGAAGATTAACCAATAAGAAAGACAAAAAGCAACAAGTACTTAGATACACAATCACCTCCAAGTCACACTCCATTGTGATTTGGAAGTATAATGTCACTCATTCAATATTGTTGAGTTAAAATACAGGAGCTCCCTACTTGATTGTATTGTAGATCACACCTATCATTTTCAGTACAGCAGAGCAGTTCAGTCAATGGAAACATTGCATCAGGATAGAAATGTCCTATTCTGTCAGCACAGATCTTCGTAGCAGAGTGGCTATTGTTGTACATGCATGGGCTCATGTGTTTGGTTTGCATAATAGAATCAACAACTATGTTGACAGTGAATAATGTTTCACAATAGTCATCATTTGATCTGCCTTGATGTCTTAAGTACAGCTGGTGTTCCAGACTGCCACGTGGTGAAAGCATTAGGATAGATAAATCCCTGGGCTGGATGGGATATACTCCAGGCCACTGGGGGAAAGAGATTGTTGTACCTGTGGCAATGATCTTTGTATCCTCACTGGCCACAGTGGTATGAGGAGATTAAAGGATGGTAGATGTTATTGCTTTGTTCAAGGAAAGTAATAGGGATAATCCAGGAATTATTGACCAGTGACTCTTACATCAGTAGTGGGCCAAATTTTGGAGAGGATCCTCAGGACCAGATTTATGAGCATTTAGAGAAACATGGTCTAATTAGGGATAGACATCATGGCTTTGTGAGGGGGAAGCCATGCTTCACAAGTCTGCTTGACTTCTTTGAGAAAGTGAAAAAAACAACTCGTTGAAGATAGATCACTGGGTGTGATGTATATGGAAAATATGTAAGGCATTTGACTAGGTGTCCCATGTAGGCTCATTCAGAAAACCAAGAGACATGGGATCCAGGAAAACTTGGCTGCATGGATTCAGAACTGGCTTGCCCACATAAGGCAGAGGGTGATAACAGATGGAACATAGTCTGCCTAGAGTTCAGAGACGAGAGGTGTTCCACAGGGATCTGTTCTGGGACTACGGCTCTTTGTGATTTTTATAAATGATTTGGATGAAGAAGTTGGTGGGGGGGAGGGTTGATAAGTTTGCAGATGACACAAAAGTTGCTGGACTTGAAGATATTGTAGTATAGGAGGTTTGCCATAGGTTACAACAGGACATTGATAGGATGCAGAGCAGGGCTGAGAAGTGGCAGATTGAGTTCAATCCAGACAAGTGTGAAGTTTGGAAGGTCGAATTTGAAGGTAGAGAACAAGATCAATGGTAGAATTCCTAGCAGTGTGGAGGAACAAAGGGATCTTAGAGTCCATGTCCAAAGATCCCTCAAAGGTGCACTGCAAGTTGTAAGGGTGGTTCAGAAGGCATACGGTTTATTAGCCTTCATTAGTTGAGGGATTGAGTTCAAGAGCAGCAAGGTAATATCGCAGCTCTATAAAACTCTGGTCAGACCATATTTGAAGTATTGTGCTCAGTTTTGGTTGCCTCAATATAGGAAAGATATGAAAGCTAGAGGAGGTTTAGCAGGATGCTGCCTGGATTAGAGAGCATGTCTAAGAAAGGCTGAGTAAACTAGGGCTTTCCTCTTTGGAGTGAAGGAAGATGAGAGGTGACTTGATAGAGGTGTATAAAATGTTAGGAATAGATAGAAGGGACAGCTACCATTTTTTCCCAAGTGGCAATGGCTAATACAAGAGGTGATTTTAAGGTGATTGAAGAAAAATATAGCAGGCTATATCAGAGATAGATTTTTTTAAACAGAGAGTAATGGAATACACAACCAGGGGTTGTGGTAGAGGCAGATACATGAGGCCCATTTAAGAGACTCTTAGATAGGCACATGGAAGAAGAAAAACTAGAAGGCTTTAAGGGATGGAAGCATTAGATTAATCTTGGAGTAGGTTTAAAGATTAGCACATATCCTAGGCTAAAGGGCTTGTACCATATTGTTCCATTCTAACTTCCACATAGAAACTGCCTTTTATTTTGTAATATGTATATTAAAGTGTACTTGAAGTTTTAATTTTTGTATACAGGGCTTTGGATAATTTTTAGTGCTACAGTTTCTTGTATTGCAATTTTTGCTATCATTCTGATAATTAATTAACAGCCCCACAATTTGAAATATTAGATTAAAAAGTTCAGCATTCTAAAATAAAAATGATGTAAACTCCATGGCATATGTATTTGACCCATGTGATTCTATCATTGATGATGATTTGGAAGATACTTGAATCAGAAAATTCAATTTTTCAATCCATCACCTTCGACAAAAATCCAGACAGAGATTTCTATGGACTGAAAGAAGCAATTTGGAGTTACCAGGATATACAGCAGTCATGATTTCTGAGTAGCATCGCAGGCACCACTGATGCAACCCTTGCAATTCACACTACCCTTTCAGTTTCCTGCAATCATCTTCACGGAACATTTTGTTTGCTACAAGCAACAAATATGGGCTGATTATCTTTGCGTGGTGAAACTTGCTGCAGGATTGATCAGAGACAACAGTATGCAATACCGTTGACCTTTTAGCCAAAGGTCTGACATCCATTCAAGATGAGTGGTATAGCATTTGAGGGTGAAAGTGACAACTAGTTTGCAGAATATAACTTTTATCACAACTGTACAAATAAAGCTATGAATGACGAAGCCATGAACATCAAACCCAAGTGATTATTAGGAGCAGAAGCTAATATTAAAAAACAATTTATTTGAACGATGAAGGGAAAAACATGATCAGTTTGTTGAAGTTACAGGACAATTGTTTCATTCTATAATTTGATCTAATACCCTTTCTAATTTAAAATAATTTCCAAGCAGCACATTTTATTTACTAGTGAGCAAGCAAACCATTTCAGTCAGCTATTACTTTAATCAAATGCATACCCTTAAACATATTGATTGCCTTCTGGCAATATGCATTAACACACATCCTTGATATTTAAGAAACACAACCTAAACAAACTCTGTTCCAACAACAACTGAGGAATGATAAATGGTGTTGAGAATAAAACATAATGGCTAGATTGCAGCAATGGACCAATCATTTTCTTTAGTATGATAGTTTATTTAAAAGACATGTACCTAGAATCCTCCAGCTTGTACCCCTTCCCCTCCACATCCCCTCCACAACCCTGCCCAACCTTCTTATTCTGACCTCCTCCCCCTTTCTTTCCAGTCCTGGTGAACAGTCTTGGCTTAAAATCTCATCTGTTCAATCCTTTCCATGGATGCTACCTGACCTATTAAGATTCTCCAACATTTTGTGTGTATTATCATAATATCTTGACGTCAAACTCTGTGACATCTATATTTGTCAGGGTCCATATTCTGTCTTTGCAGATTAATTGACACATTCTGCCATCTTCTATTTATTTTTAGTGGATTTTATAACATTCTTAGACTATATTTTTCTTGTAGCATAAGGGAATAACAGAGCATTTTTTTAGAAAGTAGATCACAATGTCTAAATGAAGTTAAAAACCTTAATTTTAACAGTCCTTGGTATGAAAGCAGACTGGGAAGAGCTTCTATATTTCAGATTCTATAAATCAGAAATAAAATTAGACAATTTTTTTATAATTGCTGAAGTCAGAGAGTGAAGATATCCTCTATGATTTTCCTGGTGCCTTCTATGTTGCAAGTGAATGGATTGATATGTCTTTTGTTCTTTAAGAGCATTACACAAAAGGCATTATAGTAACCAAACAAGAATAACAGAATTTGTGAAGTACATCATTTGCATACAATAAATATAGGTTTGGATTCCCTTTGACACTGCTCAAAGTAAGTGAAATGACACACATATTTTAAACACTTGCCATGCAATGTAAGTTGCACTATATTGCCTAGAACTGTTTTGCATCTTTGACAAATTGTCATTTGTTGATCATGCCACAGAAGGAACATCCACAATACTGCTCTAGCATTTTTTCCCACCAATCCTGCTATTGCTATTCATCATATAATCTGGTACAACGTGTTCATCAATAGAAGGATTCATGACTTTACTAGATGGTCTTGAGAATAATTGCTCACTGATTCAGTTTTTATTAATTGGGAAAGAGTCAGAATGGAAAACAACAATCAAGGAACTGTCTACTTAACCTGAAGGACACACCTGGGCCAGCATATTATAAATGTGGGCAATGTGCAGGCAAAAAATACTTACAGTTAGGAGTTTAATTGTGTTTGCCAAGAATACATGAATTGCTGCAGAATTTGTTCCACAAACAAGAGACAGGCATACATAAGATCAGCATTCGTCTTCTCCACAGTGTCCTATTATATACAAGGCCATGAGTACTACATGTAGACCACACACATTGATTATTAAATCCATTCCAAGCACCATTTCATGTCCATGCTCTCCAGAACACTTCGACAATAAGCTAGCAGGGTGTGTACTGAGTGACAGATGTAAACAGTAACAAATAGTTTCTCAGGGTTAAAAGGGAACCAGGTGCAGTCTTCATACCAGTTTAGTTAACGTCGCTGGTAATCTGGACTTCTGGAATTTGTTTTGTTGAAAGGGATTGATACCTAAGCATTAAGCATTGATGTTATAATTTGGAGGGTTCCAAGCAGCACGCTGCATGTTCTTACTAATAAAGGGATATTTATGAGCTTTTTTTTTGCAAGAGTGAAATATGTAGCAATTCCAGTGATAGTTCCACATTAACTTTCGAGTTATTTGATGCTTCTACTCTAAGTGTACAGAGTGAAACACTAGAAGACTGAATTGAATAGGGTATGTCAAGATGCCCGGAGGTCATTTAGAAAAATACTGAGATCATGTTTATTGATTCTTTTTGGTTCATATTTATCTCAGATTGAATCAAATAAAAAGATCCAGACTTAATATGGTTGATTATTATGTATGCCAATGGAAATGGCTGTGGCTTTTATGGATAAGTGAACAGAATGGGTGGTTCAAGAACTGGTGAGGGTGAAAAGGGTTTTGATTCTTGAGAAGGTAGCTGCAATGCTGGAAAAGATAGGGCTGTACCATTGGGCTGAACTCCACCTAACCAGACCTTAGACAGAACTCTTGAATAAGAAAAGGTAAAATAGGTAGGATGGCTTAAAGATGGTTCAGGTGCAGGAAAAATTACACATTATTTGGAAAGGGAAAGGCAATAGCCATAGGATAAAAATTTGAGTACAATAAACGTGGCAGGGTTTAACTGTGGTAGCACACGAATGAACAGAGAAATTAATGAAAAATGATAATAAGTTTAAATTATTATATCTGAATGCATAAAAAATTCATACCAATTGAAGACAAAACTATGACAGAAATTAAAATAAATCCATTTGACTTAATAGCTGTCACAGAGTCATGAATGCAAGATGACTAAGGCCATGAATTAAATTTTCAAGTCTGCTTGATATTTAGAAAATTTAAACAAAATGGAAAAAGATTGAGATACTCATAGAAGAAATGATCTTCACACAGAATAACAAGAAATGAAATCAGAGGGATGGAGTTTAGAGTGGTTAAGGGCTTATTAACATCAGCAACATAGTTGGAAATGGAATTAATCAAGGACAGCTCATTATTTATTGTAGGTAAAACAACTATTATGGCAACTTAAATCTTAATATAGATTGGACAAATTAAATTGGCAAACGTTACTTAGATGGTGAATACATCAAGTACAATGAGCTTGTCTTCTGGAGCAAAAAGTCATGAAACCAGCCAGTAAACGGATAATTTTAGATGTTATCTTGTTTAAAATGTTAGTGTTAATTTGAATTTTATAGTAAGAAAATTTTAATAAGGTAAAGTTTCTGGTCAATGATGGAATTCATGCTGGGGCATCCAACAACGGTAATGCCATTGAACGTCAAGGGTAGTTGGTTAGACTCACTATTGTCGGTGGTGGCACTTCACCACCTGGTACATCATCTGGCAGTTCTGTAGTGCAAATCTTACTTGCCACCTACTGTCTAATTTTAAGTGTTTGATTTAATAAGGATTTGCTCCATGTTGCTTTGATGGACACTCAGACAAATACTACCTTGATGTCAAGAGCAGACAGTCCACAATTCAGCTCTTTTGACCATGTTTAAAGAAAGACTGCAATGGTCTGGAGTCAAGAGGCTCTCTCAAAACTTGCTGGTGTCAGTGAATAGGTACAGGGGAGTACGTCCTACCTCACAGTACTGCACCTGACAACTTTTCTGTTGATTGAGAGTGGACTGACTAGGCAGTGATTGGCTGGATAGATTTCTGAGTGAAATGCATTTAGGCATTTTTTCATTGTCAGGCAGACATAAATGTTCTATTGGAACAGCTGGACCACAGGTATATATAAATGGTTCTGGAACACAGGCCTTCCATTTTACAAATGCCATGTTGGCTGATTTAATTATTCACTTATCAATTTATTTATCTATCTATTTATTTATTATTTAGCAATACACCGGCAGAACAGGTCCTTCCTGCCCAAAGAGCAGCATGGCCCATCAACCCACCTATTGAACTCTAGCCTCATCGTAGAACAATGTAGAATGACTAATTAACCTAGTACCTGGTACATCTTTGGACGGTGGGGGGAAACCGGAGCACCAGGAGGAAATCCATGTGGTCAAGGGGAGAACATACAAACTCTTTATAGATAATACTGGAATTGTTTATACTTTATTGTCACCAAACAATTGATACTAGAACGTACAATCATCACAGCGATATTTGATTCTGTGCTTCCCGCTCCCTGGAGTACAAATCAATAGTAAATATTAAAAATTTAAATTATAAATCATATATAGAAAATGGAAAGTAAGGTACTGCAAAAAAACCAAGAGGCAGGTCCGGATATTTGGAGGGTATGGCCCAGATCTGGGTTTGCTGTATCTATTGCTCTTGTACATTTCTTCAATATCACATGGAGTGTACAGAATTTGCCGAACACTGGTTTCTTTAACGTTGGCGATCTGAGAAGGAAACTGAAGTGCATTATGTATTTGGCACTTCTGACTTAACATAGTTGTGAATGCTTCAACCTTATGGCAGACACAACCATCACTGAGGATGGAAATGCTTTTGGAGCCTCCTTAATCTGTTAGTTCTTTAATTATCCATCATCATTCATTCATGTCGCGATGTGGTAGGAGCTGATAGGTTGGTTTTGAGCTTGCACTGGTGTTTTTAGTATTTATAATGCAAACAGTACCCCATTGCAGTTTCTCTGAACTGGAATCTCATCCCTCTTTGCATGTTGCTGCATCCAACAAACCCATCTACACTGCACATTGAACTACATTGAGCCCCTAGCTACTTAGTATGGTAAAATGAGGAATACACCAAGGCACAAAGTTACTGATTATGGTTGTATGCATTTCTGCTGTTGCTGATGTTCTAGTGCCTTATGGATGCCCCATAGTTACTTAGAAAATGACTGAAGGTGGGCTTAATTTCAAGACATTACTTTGTCTCCACTAGACTATGTGGTAGCAATGCATTAGTCACAGCAAAATTCTGATGAAGTGATCAAGTATGTTTATCCCATGTTTGTTCACTCATTACTTGACACAGACCCAGACAACCAGTTACATCCTTCAGGACTCAGTTAACTCGCTCTGTTGTGGTGGTATCAAGCCACTATTGGTGATGGATACTGCAGTCCCTCCCCCCCCCACCCCATATCCAGCGTACATTCTGTGCTCTTGTTAATTTCAGTCTTTCATTCTATTTTCTTGCTAACTTCAATCTTTCTTCCAAGAGTTATTCAACGTGAAGGACCACTGATTCATAGCTAGTGGGGAGGAGGGGTAGTAGTGTGGGTTTAGTAGGTAGTAACAGGATTCCTTACCCATGCTTGGCTTAATGCCATGGAACTTCAGTGGGATGTAAAATTGATCTTCTTTCCTGCATGCCACTCTGCCACTAAGTCTGGTGGATCTGTTCTGCCAGGACAGAATATCTCCAGGGATTAAAGGGAAGACCAAGGAGATCAATGTGGACTTCAGGCATGCCAGGAGTCATACTCACATCCCCATCCACATCAACAGAACTGTAGTGGAGCGTGTATCAAGCTTCAAATTCCTTGGTGTCCACATTTCCGAGGATCTCACCTGGTCCCTGAACTCCTCCATCCCAATCAAAAAGGCGCAACAACGCCTTTATTTCCTGCAGAGCATGAAGAAAGCTCACCTCTGTCCCAGGATACTGACGGACTTTTACCGCTGTACCATTGAGAGCATACTCACCAATTCCATCTCAGTGTGGTATGGCAATTGTCCTGTATAAGACCACAAAGCACTCCAGCGTGTGGTGAGAACTGCCCAGTGGATTATCGGCACCCAATTATCCACCATTGAGAACATCTACCATAAACGCTGCCTGTGAAAAGCATTATCAGGGATCCATCTCACCCTAACTCTGGACTTTTTACTCTCCTCCCATCCGGTAGGCGCTACAGGAGCCTCTGCTCCCGCACCAGCAGGCACAGGAAGAGCTTCTTCCCTGAGGCTATGACACTGCTGAACCTCTCATCACAGCGCTAAGCAGTATTGCACCCGTATTGTACTGTCTCAGTACTTTCATATCAGTGTGCTGTAGCATTTTTTTAATTTGCAGTTATTTTGTAAATAACACTATTCTCTGCATTTCTGGTCAGATGCTAAGTGCATTTCATTGGCTTTGTATCTGTACTCGGCACACAATGACAATAAAGTTGAATCTAAAACAACAGGAATTCTGCAGATGCTGGAAATTCAAGCAACACACATCAAAGTTGCTGGTGAACGCAGCAGGCCAAGCAGCATCTGTAGGAAGAGGTGTAGTCGACGTTTCAGGCCGAGACCCTTCATCAGGACTAACCCTTCGTTAGTCCTGGCGAAGGGTCTCGGCCTGAAACGTCGACTGCACCTCTTCCTACAGATGCTGCTTGGCCTGCTGCATTCACCAGCAACTTTGATGTGTGTTGCTTGAAAGTTGAATCTAATCTAATCTAATCCAATTTGAGCTTATGGCACATTGTCTGTAGGGTATGATTCTGTGAGTACACATGTATTAAGTTATTGCTTGATTAGTCTGGGGGAAAGCTCCTATTCCCCAAATCGTTGTGTGAAGGACTTTGCAAGCGGACTGAGATTGCCTTTGTTATGTCAGTGACTAGGTCAGTACTAAATGTGGTCCCCACTCTGCTTAAATGTAACAGTAAATGGTACAACCAAGAGGTTTCCTGAGGCACTTCAAAGGACATTTGAGAGTCAACTATTTGTGGTGAATCTTAAGGCACATGTAGGCCAGACTGGATAAAGACAGCAGATTTTCTTCCCTGAAGGACCTTCACGATCTGGATGTTTTTTTTTAATGACAATTTGGAATCTTTTGTCATTTTTAAGGGTGCTTTATTTCTCAAAGTTCCAGAACTTAAATCGCACAGCTACTATGCAATTTGATTTCAGGCCTTTGGTTTGTTAATCAGGAACTTTGAATTACTTGTCTTGATAGCTTAACCAGTTCGCCACCACCATAGTCCTGCATGCTCCTTCTCATCTTATGAATTCTGTGAAACTGGCCTGACAGATGGCAAACCATCAGTGCAGCTACATCAGCTAGTCATGAATATATCCCAATTGTGGTCCTCATTTGAACTCTCTAAAACCATATGGATGCCATGGATCCTTCCTCCAGTGAACTCAAACATCTGCATCGGATTCCCTATGATTCACACCAGAAAGTCGCCCATTAGGCTCAGCTGTATTTACCCACGATACAAATCCTCCAATCTAATATACACATGCCCGGCAGAGCCAATCTCTGATGTGGTGCTGTATGATATCAGGCTTTACCTACTCTTCTTCTGGAAAGGATAATCACGTGAGCTGTTCCGATACTCCGCAAAGACAAAACAGTATATAGCTCGGCTCTAAGCAGCAGCCAAACTACCTTCATCATGATCTGGTAGCACAGGTGGTAATGAGAATATCCACAGGCAATTGAAACAAAGATAATAGAACATAGAACAGTACAGCGAAGGGATAGATCCTTCAGTCTACAAGATTGTACTGAACCAAATAAATTAATAATCAAATGGCCAACTAAACTAATCCCTTATGCCTACACAATGTCCGTATCTTCTCATATTCTGCACGTTGACATGCCTATCCAAACATCTCTTAAAAGTCCCTAATCAATCCGAGTCTACCACCACCCAAAGCAGCGCATTCCAGACACCCACCAATGCAAAATACTTGCCCCACTCATCTCCTTTGAAATTACCCCCTCTCACCTTAAGTGCCCTCTGGTATCTAACTTTTTGATCTTGGGAAAAATATATCTGCCTACTTTATCTATACTTCTCATGATCTTTTAAACCTTTATCAGATCTGACCTCAGCATCTGCTGCTCCAGATAAAACAACCCAAGTCTGTCCAACCACTTGTTATAGCTCATGCCCTCTAATCCAGGCAGCATCCTGGTAGACCTCTTCTGGACCCTCTCCAAAGCCTCGACATCCTTCTTATAATGGGGCAACCAGAATTGTATGCAATATTCAAGATACAGCCTAACTAGAACTTTATGAAGTTGCAACGTAACTTCCTGATTTGACAAACAAGAGAATATCTGCAGATGCTGGAAATCAGATAAAATACTAGAGCAACTTCAGCAGACAAGCCAACATCTATGGAAAAGATTAAACAGTTGATATTTCAGGCTGAGACCCTTCATCAGGACTGATGCTGCCTGGCCTGCTGAGTTCCTCCAGCATTTTGTGTGCTTTCCTGACTTTTGAACTCAATGCTTTGACTAATAATGGAAAGCATGCCACGTGCCTTCTTAACCACCCTATCAACCAGTGTAGTCACTTTCAGGGAGCTATGAACGTGGGCCCCAAGATCCCTCTGCTCATCGACACTGTTAAGGACCTTTCTCTTAACAGTGTACTGTCTCTTTTGACCTACCAAAGTGCAACACTTCACATTTGGCCAGGTTAAACTCAAGCTGCCATTTCTCCACCCATTTCCATAACTGTTCTATATCCCGTATAATCTTTGCTAGTCATTTATACTATCCATAACAGCACCAATCTCCATATCATCGGCAAATTTACTAACCCATCCATCTTTATTTTCATCTAAGTCATTTGCTGTATATATATCATAAACAGCAGACATCCAAGCACAGAATCAGGTGTAATATTATCAGCATATGGTGTGATACTTGTTAATTTTACAGCAGCAGTACAAGGCAATATATGATAATATAAAGCTGGATTACAGTGAATATATACATTATTAAATAGAAGAGTTATATAAGTAGTGCAAAACCAGAAATAAAAAGTAGTGAGGCAGTGTCCATGGGTTCAATGTCCATTCAGAATTTGGTTGTCAGAGGGGAAGAAGCTGTTCCTGAATCACTAAGAGTGTGCCTCCGGCTTCTGCATCTCCTTCCTGATAGTAACAATGAGGAGAAGTCATGCCCTGGGTTAGTGGGGGTCTTTATTGATGGACGCAGTCTTTTTGAAGCACAGCTTCTTGAAGATGTCTAGGATACTATGGAGGCTAGTATCCATGATGGATCTAATTTTCCAACTCTCTGCAGTTTACTTTGAAACTGTGCAGTAGTCCCACCACCCCCAAACCAGACAGTGATGCAGCCAGTTAGAATGCTCTCCATGGTACATCTGTAGAAATGTGCAAGTGTTTTAGATGACATACCAAATCTCCTCAAACTCCTAATGAATTATAGCTGCTGTCTTGCCTTCTTTATAGCTGCATCAATATGTTGGGACTACGTTAGGTCCTGAGAGATACAGTATTAACACCCAGGACCTGAAATTGCTCACTCTCTCCACTTCTGATCCCTCCATGAGGACTGGTGTGTGTTTCCTTACCTTACCCTTTCTGAGGTCCACAATCAGCTCTTTGGTCTTACTGATGTTGAGTACAAGGTTGTTGCTGCAACACCACTCAACGAGCTGTTATATCTCACTCCTGTACACCTTCTCATCACTATCTGAGATTCTGCCAACAATGGTTGTATCATTAGCAAATTTATAGATGATACTTGAGCTGTGCCTAGCCACACAGTCATGGGTACAGAGAGAGTAGAGCAGTGGGCTAAGCACACATCCCTGAGGTGTGCCGGTATTGATTGTCAATGAGATGAAGATGCTAATTCCAAACCATACAGATCTTAGTCTCCTGGTTAGGAAGTCGAGGATCCAGTTGAAGAGGGAGGTACAGAGACCCAAGTTCTGTAGCTTTTTCTGTCAGGATTATACAAATGATGGTGTTAAATACTGAGCTGTAGTGAATAAACAGCATCCTGACATAGGTATTTGAATTATCCAGGTGAGGCAAGGCTGCATGAAGAGCAAAAGAGATTGCATCCACCTTAGATCTATCGTGGCAATAGGCAAATTACAGTGGGTCTAGGTCCTAGCTGAGGCAGGAGTTGATTCCTGTGGAACATCACTGATCACAGACTTCCAGCTAGAAGAAGACCCTTCAACCACTACCCTCTGTCTTCTATGGGCAAGCCAGTTCTGAATCCAATTCACCATTGATCTCATGCTTCTAGATGAGACTCCCAAGAGGGGCCTTGCTGAATGCCTTACCAAAATCCATGCAGGAAACATCCATAGCTCTACCTACCTCAATCACTTGTGTCATCTCTTCAAAAAATCTCAATCAAGTGACCCACACAAAGCCAGGCTTGTGCTAACTGATTAGGCCATGGTTTTCCAAATGCTCATAAATCCTGTCCCTAAGAATTCTTGCCAGTAACTTCCCTCCCACAGGAGACTCACCAGTCTATAGTTTCCAGGATTATCCCTGGTTCTCTTCTTCAATAATGGAAGAATATTAGGTACTCAATTGTCTTCCAGGATTTCACCTGTGACTAGGGAGGACATGAAGGTATGAGTCAAGGCCCCAGCAATCTCTTCACTTACCCTTCTCAATAACCTGGGGTGGGTATATCCCATTAGGCCCTGGACCTTATCTATTTTAATACTCTTTAACAGATCCAATACTACCTCCTGCTTTACTTAAAAATGCCATGGCATATTAATATTCTCAGCACTAATCTCCCTATCCTCCATGTCCTTCTTAGTATAATGTAATGATCACACAGAAATCCACCAGATTACAATTGCATTTGCTCCTGAGGTAGTTTAGTGCTCAGTAACTCCTCAATAAAGTCAGGATAATGCTGTATACACAACCTATATCTTGTATAAACAGGGTTGACCTCTGCACATTAGACCATCAAAGAGGTGCTGAGGTGTGTGCGAGTGTAACCGAGTATGTGCAAGCATGAAAGAGTGTGAGACACTGTAAGAGAAAGTGTGTGTGTGTGTGTGTGTGTATATAAGAGTGTGTATGAGTGTGTGACAGTGTCAGTATATAAAAAAAATACAATATTGTTATTCGCCTAGAGCTTGATATATCATTTAATGTGAGATCATGAACTGTCTTCCACATTGCTCCATGGCATAGGATCTCTCACTCTTTGGGTCAGACTACAGTAGGCACTTCAAGAAATATCTCTGGCAAGTATCCTGTGGCCATCATTCTGCACCGCCCTCTCTGCTCTCTATCCAGCACCCCCAAACTCCAATCAAACCCCACCAAACTATGCAACTCACACCTAATCAAAACAAAATTCACTGTCTCCTCAGCTGCCCATCCCGTTCCTCCACCATAAGACATGGGGCCTACTCAGGCCTCCATTTTATTGACCATAACTTCAATACCTCTGTGTGAAATTTGGTGCCCTGTCCCTCTTTCTGCCAGCTTCTGTCCTCAATAGTAGCCTGGGACATATACCTTTAGAGGCTCAATGCTTCATTGGCTCTTACACTAAACCAGGGGTTTCCAACCTGGGTTTCATGGCATTAAAAAGGGTGGAATCCATCTCACTAAATTAAAATCCCAATGGGAGCCAAAATAAAGTCAAAACTATATGTTCATAACAAGTTTTAAGCTCATCTTTATCTTGAAAAAAGTTGTCAAGCAAAGGAACATTTCATATCTGTTTAAAAAAACTTCATTTTAGTTCATAATTATAGACACTGCCAAATATTTTAACAAGCAGAATATGTAATACTGAACTTTTTTGTGCTTTATTGCCCTATGAGCATATTTTGCTGAGCTGTGTGCCAAAAGGTTTTGCAAGTATCGCATACTGAATTACCATGCTAAGTAATTATGCAAGAGACTATTTCATTGCTTAAAAATATCTTAGGAAATGTTGCAAATAAATCATCTTTAAATTCTTTTCCTGTAGTCAGTTTCTATTATTTACTGAAATATTTCATAATTAATTTATCAGTCAAACTTAGAAAATGACAAAAATTGGCACAACTTGAAAGAAAGTAATAGAGTATAAACACAGTATCTCTTGTACCATCTGTTGACATAGGCTTGTGTATCTGTGCATAGTCCAGCTGACAGTCACCGAAGGTGGCACATTGAAAATGGTCAAATATAGCTGAATCATCTGTGAAAGGAAAAGAAAGACCCAAGTTTGTATAACAGATACTAAGTCAGTACAATCACTGCAGCTGAGACACCTAGCATAACACCACATAATTGTACTTAATGTTATTATAACAATAAGCCCCTACATCCTAGGCTAAATATTAAAATCAAACGACCAATGAAGAGTGAAGATCACAGAAAGGCGAAGAGATTCACAATGGCAATATCAACAGCTGCAGATCTATTTCAGTCTAGGGTTTTACCAGTAAAAACGAGAATGCAACTTTTATGACAACTAAATTAAAATATGAAGTGGAACAGATAATCTCTGATGATGCAACAATTAACAATGATAATAAACTCATTGTTTGTCTTATAAGATATACATTTTGATTTACCAATAGTTTATATTTAACACAAAATAATGATCTTAAATTCAGAAATATTTTAATAAGTATTAATAATGATAAATCATAAATAAAACAAAAAATGCTTTAAATAACTAAGCAGCATTGTAGGACACTGTATGTTTACAGCTAAAGAAGATCAGTACTTCTCCTATAAATACCCATCTTGACAAATTATCTGAATCCTCAGATTTGTCACTCGGCGTGAAGTTAAGAGCTATTCACAATGAATGGTGTCAAAGAGCTTATATGTGGTGTTTGTTCTAACAGATAGTAATATTTGAATACAAAACTGATACCCCTTAAATTGTAAAAGCACTAAATTTGGGAATGCTTTTAAGGATTTTTTTTATCAGAAACATTTTATTATGTATTTAATTTATTACATTAATGTAACGGGAACTGCTTAATCATTATGCAACTTATTAATTTTAACATTATCCTTGTGACATTTTCTGAAATTTAAAAAAAAACCTATCTTAGGAGTCAACACCTTTTAAGTTTATTTTGTTATCTAAATTGTCCCTATTGATAAGAAAAACCTCGCAGAGTTTTTTATATGAGATCATTCAAACATCACTTAAAGACCTCAGCTGGTCGAAAGCCCATTATTTTTGTCAGGTTTTGCCTAGTTAATTATTACCACTGATTATTCAACACTAAACAGCACTATCACCTGCCTCAGTTTGACATATTTATTTCATCTGTCCCATATGACAAAAGAACATAACTGGCATTGGGTCATGGAAAGGGACAACTATACCCTATTATAATATTAATGTGACTTTAGAAACAAACAACTGGAAGTATCAGACAGAACTACATTGGATAACAAGATAACCTGGAATCTAATGTTTCCATATGCTAGAAGGTTGATGCAGTGGAAAGTTCAGAGCTCCAGTGTTCCAATTTCCTGACCGATTCTTACCCCAAATTCCTCCGCAGGGTGATCTATCCTGGGATCATCTGTTGAATGTTTTACTGAGATGTAATTATTTCATATCTTCTGATCCTGTATATTGGAGTTGCCAACGCACAAAATCAGAAAAAGCTACAGAGGGCTGTAAACTCAGCCAGTTCCATCAGGGATTCTAGCCTCCCCATCACTGAAGATATCTTCAAAAGGTGATGCCTCAAGGTGGCATCCATTTTGAAAAACCTTCACCATCCAAGACATGCCCTCGTCTCATGATTACCATCAACGAAGAGGAAAAGGAGCACATTCAACATTTTAGGAACAGATTCTTCCCCTCTGCTAACAGATTTCTGAATGGTCTAAAAAACTACCTCATTAATTTGCTCTCATTTTGCACTTTATTTTTATATGTTCATATTGTAATTTATAGTGTTTTTATGTTTTGCTTCATATTGCTGCTACAAAACACGACATACGTCAGAGGTAATAAATCTGATTCTGAAATCTCACTCAAAAAAAATTGAAAATTTATTCAGCATACAGAAAAGTTCATCGGTGACACAGGATCAAGGATAGGTCATGCAGATGCTTCAGCCAGTTCTACCAATCTATACAACCATATTTCAATCACTACTGTTCTCAACATCTAATAAAATTATTTAACAATGTATCATCTCAGAATTCAGATAAATTAACTGCCAGATACAGAAGAGAATGTGTGAGAAGTGTTTTCAACTTCACTGCTAAAAGTCATTCTGACTTTCGCACCTACCTCAAAGTCACTCAACCAGCAAAAGTGACTTCCCTCCACTTCTCCTTTCATTGTATTCATATCTTCAAATTCCTAATCAAATCAAACTTCAATCTTATAAATTAGGGATTAGATGTACCTCTGGTTTATATAATCTCTCCTAATTTTTACTTCTGAAATTCAGCGTCATTCTGCTAAATATACACTTCACCCTTTGGATGGCTTATCCCTGGTGCTGAGAATGACTTGAAACACTCTGGCTGTGTTCTAATCAGGGAATATGTTGCAACATAATTTCAGCCTTGTACTTCAGTCCCCTAGGTATAAATAACAGCATTGCATTATCCTATTTATACTGTCTGCATTTTGCTTCAATGCAATTAGGTTTCCTAGTCCTTCAATCTCCACAGATTTTTGCTTTACACAATTTAGAAAGCATTCTGTTCCATACTTTCCAAGTACAAATTAGATGACCTCACTTATGCTTCTGTCAAATTTCATTTACATAATTGCAATGTTCCTGGTCGCAGCTTGATTAATATGCCACTTATTTCAGTGATACAGTTCCTCCTGCTCAAGCAGTGGTAAGAATCTCCCATGAATGCTGCCCCTCTTTCCCACATTATTTCAGCTGCCTTCGTCAACCACCCTAATCTGCTCATCCGTACACTAACTATACTTGAAATCAAGAGATCACAGGAGTAAAACAAAAAGAATTGAAAGTCACATGAGAAAAGCTTTTTGACACACTATATGGTTGCAATCCAGCGATCGTTGCTTGCAGATGTGATGAGGGCATATTCCAAAGTGGCCCACAAGAGAGAACTGAATATATATATCAGAATAATAAATAAACAAGTAAATCAATTACATATATTGAACAGATTTTTTAAAATGTGCAAAAACATAAATACTGTATATTAAAAAAAAAGTAAGAGAGTGTCCAAAGATTCAATGTCCATTCAGGAATCGGATAGCAGAAGGGAAGAAGCTGTTCCTGAATTGCTGAGCGTGTGCCTTTAGGCTTCTGTACCTCCTGCCTGATGGTTACAGTGAGAAAAGGGGCATGCCCTAGGTGCTGGAGGTCCTTAATAATGGACACTGCCTTTCTGAGACACCACTCACTAAAGATGTCCTGGATACTTTGTAGGCTAGTGCCCAAGATGGAGTTGACTAGATTTACAACCCTCTGCAGCTTCTTTCAGTCCTGTGCAGTAGCCCCTCCATACCAGACAGTGATGCAGCCTGTCAGAATGCTCTCCACAGTACAACTATAGAAGTTTTTGAGTGTATTTGTTGATGTGCCAAATCTCTTCAAATTCCTAATAAAGTACAGCCACTGTCTTGCCTTCTTTATAACTACATCGATATGTAGGGACCAGGTTAGATCCTCAGAGATCTTGACACCCAGGAACTTGAAACTGCTCATACTCTCCATTTCTGACCCCTCTATGAGGATTGGTATATGTTCCTTCGTCTTACCCTTCCTGAAGTCCACAATCAGCTCTTTCATCTTACTGACGTTGAGTGCCAGGTTGTTGCTGCGGCACCATTCCACTAGTTGGCATCTCACTCCTGTATGCCCTGTCGTCACCACCTGAGATTCTACCAACAATGGCTGTACTGTCAGCAAATTTATAGATGGTATTTGAGGTATGCCTAGCCACACCATCATGTGTATATAGAGAGTACAGCTAAGCACACACTCCTGAGGTGCGCCAGTGTTGATTGTCAGCAAGGAGGATATGTTATCACCAATCTTCACAGATTGTGGTCTTCCGGTTAGAAAGCTGAGGATCCCATTGCAGAAGGAGGTACAGAGGTCCAGGTTCTGCAACTTCTCAATCAGAATTGTGGGAATGATGGTATTAAATGCGGAACTGTAGTCGATGAACAGCATCCTGACATAGGTGCTTGTGTTGTCCAGGTGGTCTAAAGCTGTGTGAAGAACCATTGAGATTGCATCTGCCGTTGACCTATTGTGGCTGTAAGAAAATGGCAATGGGTCCAGGTCCTTGCTGAGGCAGGAGTTCAGTCTAGTCATGACCAGCCTCTCAAAGCATTTCATCACTGTCGATGTGAGTGCTACCGGGCGATAGTCATTAAGGCAGCCCACATTATTCTCCTTAGACAGTGGTATAATTGTTGCCTTTTTGAAGTAAGTGGGATCTTCCACCCGTAGCAGTGAGAGGTTGAAAATGTCCTTGAATACTCTCGCTAGTTGATTGGCACAAGTTTTCGGAGCCTTACCAGGTACTCCATCGGGACCTTCTGCCTTGCGAGGCTTCACTTTCTTTAAAGACAGTCTAACATCGGCCTCTGAGACAGAGATCACAGGGTCATCAGGTGCAGCAGGGATGTTCACAGCTGTAGTGGTGTTCTCCCTTTCAAAGCGGGCATAGAAGGTGTTGAGTTCATCGCCGCCATTCATACTATTGGGTTTTGCTTTGTAGGAAATAATGTCTTGCAGACTCTGCCAGAGTTGCCGTGCATCCAATGTTGCCTCCAACCTCATTCGAAATTGTCTCTTTGCCCTTGAAATAGCCCTCCGCAAATCATACCTGGTTTTCTGGTACAGACCTGGGTCGCCAGAGTTGAATGCCACAGATATAGCCTTCAGCAGACAACGTACCTCCTGGTTCACCCATGGCTTTTGTTTTAGGAATGTACAGTAAGTCTTTGTAGGCACACAATCATCCACACAGGTTTTAATGAAGTCGGTAACAACTGCAGCATACTCATCCAGGTTCGAAGATGAATCCCTGAATACAGCCCAGTCCACTGCTCCTGTGCTTCCCTTGTCCATACCTTCTCGGTCCTCACTGCTGGTGCTGCAGTCTTCAGTCTCTGCCTATACTCAGGGAGTAGAAGTACAGCCAGGTGATCAGACTTCCCAAAGTGAGGGCACAGAACAGCATGGTAGGCATTCTTAATGGTGGTGTAGCAATGGTCCAGTGTGTTGTTTCCTCTGGTATTGCAAGTGATCTGTTGATCATAATTGCTTAGTGATTTTTTTCAGACTGGCCTGGTTAAAATCTCCCAAAACGATGGTGAAGGAGTTAGGGTGCGCTGTTTCGTGCATGTTGATCCCATTGCTCAGATCATCTAAAGCCTGATTGACATTGGCCTAAGGTGGAATATAAACTGCTACCAAAATGACCCCAGAGAACTCCCGTGGTAGGTAAAAAGGATGGCACTTTACTGCTAGATATTCCAGGTCTGGTGAGCAGAGTGGGACAGCACCGATATATTTGTGCACCAAGAAGAATATACATACACACACAAAAACACACACACACACACACACACACACACACACACACACACACACACACACGTATATTAAGAAATATTTATAAGACTACATAGAAAATTCTAGTGGGCAGAACTAAAAAAATTGCTCTGATGTGGGCGAATAAACATTCTAAGACTTTATCTAAATTCTCCCTTCAGGCTCTTGGCATTGCATATCAAGAACATGAAGTGCTATTCCTGTGCAACTTGTTATTGAAGAAAAGCACAGAGCACAGAATATGTACAGCACATTACAGGCCCTTCGGCCCATAATGCTGTGCCGACCATGTAACCTATTCTAGAAGCTGCCTAGAATTTCCCTACCGCATAGCCCTCTATTTTTCTAAGCTTCATGTACCTACCTAAGAGTCTCTTAAAAGACCCTATTGTATCCGCCTCCACCACTGTCACTGGTAGTGCATTCCGTGCACCCACCACTCTCTGTGTGAAAAACTTACCCCGACGTCCCCTTGGTACCTATTTCCAAGCACCTTAAAACTATGCCCCCTCGTGTTAGCCATTTCAGCCCCAGGAAAAAGCCTCTGGCTATCCACACCTTTCAAATCATTTGTCATTCCAATTCCAATTCCAAATACCCTAGAAGAGAAAATCTAGCTATCATCAGCCTGAAGTTCAATGGTATCACCATTACTAAATTCCCCCACTAGTTCATGGCATCTACAAAAAGCTGCCTGGGGTCATTTTATTCATATGATACTCTCCCATTATGGAACTTCACAATTAAAAAAATCAAATTAGTATTTTAGGGCAATGCAAAGATTACAAATTTATATTAATGCAGGCTCTACAATATAATTTTAACAGCTATTGCAGGAGTAATAACAGAGTCAATGAACACATTATGGATGAACATATGTAATTTATATATGAATATGCAGACAGTACAGATTTAGTACAATCACACCAACATGTCATGTAGGATAATAGAATCTCAAAGATTCTCTGCTTCAGGGCAAAAGCATATTAAACTTTATTTGGTTTTGAGGAACTGGAGGGTTTATCAAGGTGCTAGAGCCAGGCATGAATTTAATTCATGCCACCATTATTTCAAGCATACAGTGGTTGAAAAGATTGTAATTGGCATTGTATTATTCCACTTATTCAACAACTACCATGATTTTAAAGCAGCTTTTTTCCCATGGAAAAACATCTTAATTCGAATTAAGATTTTCTTTAAATTTGTATAAATTTACCAAAGTTGTAATATTCTCCAAGATTTGCATGTTTAATTTTAGTTTCAAATGGCCCAACATTTAGTTATAATTTTTAAACACTTATCATTGGAAATAATTATAAAAATTTCTAAAGAGAATTTAACAATACTATAAAACAACTTTAGAATTAGACAACACACATCAAAGTTGCTGGTGAACGCAGCAGGCCAGGCAGCATCTCTAGGAAGAGGTACAGTCGACATTTCGGGCCGAGACCCTTCGTCAGGACTAACTGAAAGAAGAGCTAGTAAGAAATTTGAAAGTGGGAGGGGGAGATCCAAAATGATAGGAGAAGACAGGAGGGGGAGGAATGGAGCCAAGAGCTGGACAGGTGATTGGCAAAGGGGATACGAGAGGATCATGGGACAGGAGGTCCGGGGAGAAAGACAAGGGGGGGGGAGGGAAAACCCAGAGGATGGGCAAGGGGTATAGTCAGAGGGACAGAAGGAGAAAAAGGGGAGAGAGAGAGAGAGAGAGAAAGAATGAATGTGTGTATATAAATAAATAACAGATGGGGTATGAGTAATCATATTATACAATATGGAAATCATATCCAAGTATCAACATCAGGAAGAGAACATTTCTGGAAATCTCTCCCAACCTACCCACTCTCCATCTTTCAATACCTCACCCCCATTTCACCCCTTTCCTAATGTTACCCCCTTCACTTCTACCACCCACCCACCCATCCATCCATCCATCCTGCTTTTCTTCCTTCCTGCTATAGGTCTCTTTTCCTCCAATCCATAACCTCCCTTCTCCACCCTCCTGACATCTCCCTCTCACTCCCCTTTCCCACCTCCTCTGTTTTCTCTTCCCTAGCCCCTGTTCTCTGTTGTCTGAGATGAAATGAGGGGAGAATTAACAAGCCAGGATGGCTTTCCGTGAAGAGGCAGGGAGAGGATCTGACAGAAGTATGCAAAATTATGAAAGGTACAGATAGATTCCCTCCATAGTACACCAGAAGGCACACGTTTAAGGTGAGTAATAATAATATAGGGTGGATCTAAGGAAGAATACTTTCACCCAGAGAGTGGTTGTAGTTTGGTATACGCTTGCTGAAAAATTTAAGGAGGCATATACAAAATTTAACAAGTATCTAAACCAGCACATTAATTGCCAACTCATAGAAGGCTAATAAATGGGATTAGTGCAGATGCAAACTTGAGTTGCCATATACTAGAATTAAGCCTCCACTCCGGCACACAAACCGTTAAATTACTGCGTATTTGTTTTCCCACGGCGCGCGATTACTACGCGCTTCGCACGTGCTACTGACGTCAATGTAAATGAAGGGGGCATCTCGAAACTGCGCTGCACACAGTGGGAGTCAAGTGCGCACGCGCAGCCGGGGAAGGGGGGGGCGGTTGTGACAAACAGGAGCCCGTCGATTGTGAGCGAGGGGGAGCCTAGAAACAAGCACAGCGGTTTGGGGGTGGCGGGGCGGAGGGGAAGGTCAGCGAGACCCCGGCGGAGGCGAAAGGTTGGGATCCGGCGCTGTGTGGGATCGGTGGGTGGGAGTCAGTCTGGAGACCCGTGCCCTCAACATGAAACAGTCAACACACTGTGGGCTTCCTCGGTGAGAAATAAATCTTTACCCACCCTCACTGCCCGGCCAAAGCCACCATGATCTCCCCCTGCCGGTGCTGAACGAGCGGCCCGCCTCAGCGCGGACAGCTGCCCTGGCCCCTGACAAACACTGAGTAACGTTAGGAATGAGCGACTTCGGCTTCGCCCTGTTCCAGCCGGCGGGCGGCGGGGGCGGTGTCGGCGTTTACCGATGCACTAAGCCGGTGTTGGCAGCGGCCACGTCGTGCCCTTCAGTTTCCTCCACCTCCCGGGCTGCCGCCGGCGCCGCCTCCTCCTCCGCCTCTTTGTTTTTCCCACCAGTCAGCCGGGCTCCACACACCAGCCCTATTATGCAGGATGATGACCTTCTGATACCGGACAGGACGACAGGCACCGCCATCACCACCACCATCGGCAACAGCAACAGCAGCAGCAGCAGCAGCTTCGTGTCACTGGCTCTGGCTCCGGCTCCAGTCCTGAACGCCAGCCGCCCAACTTCCACACCCAGGAGCGATCGGCGGCCGCAACCCAGTCCGGATTCTGTGACCAAACGCAGTCATCAGCACCCGGCTCCTGCCCCGCCGCCTCAGCTAACCAACCCCGGAGAGCCGCCGCCGCCCTGCCGCCAGGAGGAGGAGGAGTTGGAGAAGGAAAGGACGGGAGACAGCGACGCGCTCGCCTCCACCGATGCATGTACTGCCGCCGCCGCCGCTTCCGTGAACATTGCAGAGTGCAGCCACCACCCCCAGCAGCAGCCTCACCGAGGACAAGGTCTGATGGAGGCTACTGGTAACATGCCGGCGGCCGGTGGCGCTGGAGCTGGAGGCGGTGGAATCGGGATGTTACCGGGGCTCGGAGCTAGTTTTCAACAACAGCAACAGCTCCACCAACAGCAGGAGTCCGGGCCGGCTGGGAGCAGCAGCGCCGGCGGCAGCAGCAGCAATGGCTCCTCTCCGTCTCCAGTGGCTGTTCTGGCCGGTTTTGGCACCGCCTGGTCTCCGGCACCCGCCGCCACCGCTGCTGAGATGAGCACTTCACCGGGATCGGGTGGCGGTCCTTGCCCGGTGCCCAGCCCCGCCGACGACAGCCTTTTCCACGGCATCCCGTCCATCAATGGCACAGTACTTTTCCAGAATTTCGCCGCCAACACGGCGGGTGTGGGCCACGGCTACGGCGGCACCTTCTCGCCTTTACCTCAGCAGCAGCAGAACCGACGGTCCCCTGTCGGCCTTCAGCATCACCACCACCCGCAGCACCAACACCAGGCTGCCTTCCCCCACCAGAGGAACACCTTCAGCCACCACCAGGTAAGGCCGGAGGCGTCCCTGTCCCTCATTAGCCTCTGCGGTTTGTGTGCAGAGAAACATCACTTTTTTTTTAAAAAAAATGTGCATTCGATATACATTTCATATCTAAAGCTGTACCTTGCGTTCTCCCTCCTCCCCTTGCTTGTGGTCTGCGAGGTTGCGCTTCAGGCAGCCTCGCTAATTTCGGCTGGGTTTTGTTTGCTGAGGGAGGTTGATCCTTGGGAAAGGATCTGGTTCTCCGATTGCTCTCGATCGCAACTGCGGAGTCGCTAGGAAAACTGGAGGGCTATGTGAATTGCTCTTCTCCATTTTTGAAATATGGTGCACTGAGTGAGCTGTCAACGCCTGGGAAAGGTTAAGAAAGACAAAATACTGTACTTGTATTTTTTTCCCCTTTGGCGTTCTGTAGCCACACCTCGACTGAAGTTGTTTACGCCTGAAGAAAAGCGGATTTCGTACTGCTGTCTAAATATATACGCGAAAAACTAATTTATTGGTATATTTGAGTGAATTAGCACTGGCTCGTTGCCAATTGACGGCAGTGCGTTATGTTGCAAGTTTATTTCTTCTAACATAATGAGGGACGTTTAGCACTTGCCTACACGTACCCCGCCCTCTCCCAAAGAACTGGCTAATTTGTGAAGTTTTACTTTAATTTTACATTAATGAGCCTGAGATAGGGATGAATAAAGGGAATTAATGCAATATTCGGTCTGATACTGCATTTTAGTTGGATGAATAAAAGTGTCATGATGCGGAAAAGAGTGGTTATGGAAATTTATTGTGCAGTTTAGTGTTTACGTTTTCAGTTCTCTGCCGGTTTTAAATAGGGAACAAGGTTCTTAGCTAACATAGAATTTCAACCCTTTGTTTTGCAAATCATTAAACGAGCTACATCCTTAATCTAAACATAGTTTCATTATCTATAGTTTAAGATTGATGTTGCGTAAAAACACATAGTATATCTTGAACTCTAGCTAGAACAATGCTGGACGTTGCTGGAAATCTAACTAAATATTAATACTTCGTGTTGTAGGAAAATGCTAGGCAATGAAAACTGGAAAATATTGTACTCTGCCTTAGTAGGCATGATTTGAAGATTATAATTCTTTTAGTCTTGAACTTGTGATTTCATTTCGTCTGAATCTACTTCGATCCCATGTTGTGTCATATCAATTCGGAAAATTTTAAATATTTTTATCTGGATAGGTTGAATTGAAATGCGATCAAGAGACTGAATTTGTCAAATTGCTTTTTTGAAATTAATATTTACAGTAATATGTATTAAGCAATATTAATGCCCGGTATTGAAATACAAACATTGCCAAAAATAGTTTTATATTACATTTAACTTTTCTGCCTTTTTTGTCTGTTGGATGTGGCTGCAATAATTTATTGAAAGGAGATTACAATATTGAAAGGATATCCAGCCATTGCTGGTTTTATATATATATATATATATATAAAAAATTTAATATTAATCTTTGGAGAAAGAGTATATCGACTAAGCTTACCTGTGAAAAATAGCGGTAGATATTCCTGGGGTAAATTCTTTCTGGATTTGAAACTACTGGTAATTTTAAAATGGAGGAATAGAGGTTTAGGCAGAGTGCACAAATGGCTACTTGAGTGACGGGGTTTGTACAAAGTTTCACACAAGTTGTGTTCTGTTAATTAAACATGTCCAGTTGCTAAATATTATGTATGTTTAATATTATCAGCCCATAATGAAACAGTCTCCATGGAACAGCCATCAGAGCAGTGGCTGGAGTGCAGGCGTCTCATGGGGAGGCCTGCAGACAAGAGATCACCGCAGAACTGGAGGTGTGGGAATGCCAACGACCATGAACCAAATCTCTCCACTGAAGAAACCTTTCTCCAGTAACATTATAGCACCGCCCCCACCCAAATTTCCTCGTTCAGCCCCAACACTGACACCAAAATCTTGGATTGAAGACAATGTTTTCAGGACAGACAACAATAGCAACACACTGTTACCTTTACAGGTAAGAACAGAACGTGCTGTTTTATTTGTATGTGCTAGTCAAAAACATAATATGCTTTGCTGTAGTTTCCAGAATGGTAAGATTAATTAGAAACTTTCTAAAATCCTGATCGGAATAGCACTATCATGTCTTCCATGTGCCACAGTAATTCAGATATTTGGACATTGAATGCCAAGCAGTTATTTTTTGAGAAGTTTTCTCATAGATCATTAAGCATACTGTCGTGAAGGAATTAAACATTTTTAAAATGGTGAGTTATTCTGATTCCGTACAGACATTTCTGAATTTTTTGACAGTGACTATTTTCCAAAACACTAACAGTATTTTATGCTGGTAGACTTTAAGTTCAGCAAGAATCTGACTAATGGTTAACAATGCGTGGTGGAGAGATATTGATTGGCTGCATCACAGCCTGGTATGGAATCACCAATGCCCTTGAACAGAAAATCCTACAAAAAGTAGTTGATATGGTCCAGTCTATCACGGGTAACGTCCTCACCATTGAGCACATCTATATGGAGCGATGTCACAGGAAAGCAGCATTCAACATCAGGGACTGCCACCACCCAGGTTATGCTCTCTTCTTGGTGCTGCCATCAGGAAGAAGGTAGAGGAACCTCAGAACTCACAAAACCATATTCAAGAACAGTTATTCTGAACAGTCCTCAACCATCAGGCTCTTGAACCAAAGGGAATAATTTAACTAAACTTGTCCCATCATTGAAGTGTTCCCAAAACTTATGGGCTCACTTAATATTTATTGATTATTATTTCTTCCTTTCTTGTATTTGGACAGTTTGTTGTATTTTGCACACTGGTTGAATGCCCAGTTGGTGCGGTCTTTCATTGATTCTATTGTTATTATTCTATTTGCCTGCAAGAAAATGAGTCTCAGTGTTATATATGGTGACTTGTATGGTCTTCAATATTAAACTTACACTCAGTGGTCTTCTGCTGTAGCCCACCTACTTCAAGGTTCGCTGTGTTGTACATTTATAGATGCTCTTCTGCACATCACTGTTGTAACGTGTGGTTATTTGAGTTACTGTTACTCTACTCTCAGCTTGAACTACTCTCCCTCATTAACAAGTCACTTTCTTCAACAGAACTACTGCTCACTGGATGTTTGTTTTTTGTGCCACTCTCCAAACTTTAGAGACTGTTGGCTGTGAACATCAGCAGTTTCTGAGATACTCAAACCACTCTGTCTTCTGCCAACAATCATTCCATGGTCAGTCACTTAGTTTGCATTCCTTCCCCATTCTGATGTTTGGGCTGAACAACAACTGAACCTCTTGACTGTGTCTGCATCCTTTTTGTGCATTGAGTTGTTTCCACGTGATTGGTTGATTCGATACTAGCATTAATGAAGTGTACAAGTGTGCCTAATATAGTGACCACTGATTGTACATTATTGTGCTAAGCCATTCAGACAAGAATAGTTGCAGATTTGTTTTTAAGCGTGGCTCTAGAGTTAAGGGATGGGTTGTGTTTTGTTAGTACCCAATATTAAAAGTATTCTTTGGAAGGCATGCATATATGCATGTTGAATTAAGATGAACTGATTTGTGATGCTGTCCTGAATGTAAAGCATTGTGTTGAACATTTATTTCATCTTGTGCATCACAAATATCAGTTCCAAGGGGAAAAGCAAGAAATTAGTGTTTGTAAATAATGAAAACTTGCATATACAGTTTACTTTGAATGATAGAAGGCATCTGTCAAGATAGAGGCCATTTGAAGGTTGTTTGCTATCGTAATACTAAATTTGGTGCTTTTTTTTTTGCTGGGGTGCAGAATTTGTCCCAAAAAGCTCATGGTTTGCAGTTTGCAAATTAATGCCAATTCTTTCTGCACAGCTTGTATTTGTCAGAATATCGGATTCTAACAATTTTGAGCTAGTTTCCTGGGTTCTCTCCCATTTTAAATGGACTTGTGTTGGAAAGATTCCAATTCAATTGGATTGTTCTTGAATCAATTTAAAGACCATAACTTAAATGTTGTACAGGTATTGCTTGCAATCTATAATTCAGTAGATGGCATCTGGAGTAGCTACTTGCAGTTATATAAGTGGACAGCCCTCAAATGAAGATGTTTCACAAAACATGTAATATTTTTAGCACAAGCATTTCTGACAAAGATCAGTTACTCTTGAGTATTGTTACGTAAACAGGTCTTCTCTCTATGTACAGTAAGTGATGTGCGTCCATTTAGATCTTTTTGGTTTTTCTACAACTTGTGGATTGTATTAGAAATATGCTAAAGTATTAATTTTATAAGTGCTTATTCAGTTGTCATTGTTAATATATAAAATTGCTGTGTTAACTCAATAAATTCCTTCCTGAGACCTTGCTTTGTCAAGACCATTTGGAAACTGATAAACAACAGCCATGCCACATAAGAAGAATCCATGTGCAGACAGTATTGCCTCTGAAGCATATCATCCTCAACTCGTAAGGATCTCCCTAAGAAGGGCAGACAGAAGCAATGTAGATATAGCAAACGACAGGAATTCTGCAGATGCTGGAAATTCAAGCAACACACATCAAAGTTGCTGGTGAACGCAGCAGGCCAGGCAGCATCTGTAGGAAGAGGTGCAGTCGACATTTCAGGCCGAGACCCTTCGTCAGGACTAACTGAAGGAAGAGTGAGTAAGGGATTTGAAAGTTGGAGGGGGAGGGGGAGATCCAAAATGATAGGAGAAGACAGGAGGGGGAGGGATGGAGCCAAGAGCTGGACAGGTGATAGGCAAAAGGGGATACGAGAGGATCATGGGACAGGAGGTCTGGGAAGAAAGGCAATGGGGGGGGGACCCAGAGGATAGGCAAGAGGTATATTCAGAGGGACAGAGGGAGAAAAAGGAGAGTGAGAGAAAGAATGTGTGTATAAAAATAAGTAACAGATGGGGTACGAGGGGGAGGTGGGGCCTTAGCGGAAGTTAGAGAAGTCGATGTTCATGCCATCAGGTTGGAGGCTACCCAGACAGAATATAAGGTGTTGTTCCTCCAACCTGAGTGTGGCTTCATCTTTACAGTAGAGGAGGCCGTGGATAGACATGTCAGAATGGAATGTGGAATTAAAATGTGTGGCCACTGGGAGATCCTGCTTTCTCTGGCGGACAGAGCGGACCTTCTTCCCGGACCTCCTGTCCCATGATCCTCTCGTATCCCCTTTTGCCTATCACCTGTCCAGCTCTTGGCTCCATCCCTCCCCCTCCTGTCTTCTCCTATCATTTTGGATCTCCCCCTCCCCCTCCAACTTTCATATCCCTTACTCACTCTTCCTTCAATTAGTCCTGACGAAGGGTCTCGGCCTGAAACGTCGACTGCACCTCTTCCTACAGATGCTGCCTGGCCTGCTGCGTTCACCAGCAACTTTGATGTGTGTTGCAATGTAGATATAGTGTATTTTGCTTTCTCCAGAATACTTTAAAAAAAAACGAATTTGTTTCCATTAATTAACAAATTATTTTAGAAATACATAAAGTGCAGAGGATACTTCTAAACCATAAGTATGGAATATTGTCACCAAAACTCTGATACATTAACTCGCTAAGTTATGCTTTTAGTTTGAAAGCATGTCATGATGACGTTTTTGATAATTGCTCAGCATTTCTCTAATTACTCCGTCCTTAGGAGGGACGATTTCTTTTCAGATTCACCAACAATTACAACAGCTGTGCTTTCAGGATCTGGAGCTCAGTATTGCTTCTGTGATTCATTGGTGGAACTACAAAACCAAACTTACAGAAAATAAGTATTATTCAATATTCAAAGTAGTCGAACCAAAACAAGCTTACTGGAGAAACAAACTTGTTTTTAAAGAAAATGATGCTGAATTTTTATTTTTTTCTCCTTTCTGTACTGACAACCATGATTATGCATATATCTGTATACAACTTTGTTTTTGGGGAAACATTCGAAGGAAGTACTGAGACCTCAGCTTTGCTCTTCACAAACATAAGAATCAAGAGACTGATTTCCACCTTCATTAAAGTTAGTTAGAAATAAAGCAGAGGCTTTTCAGTGCTGTTCATTCATCGTTCTATATTTACTCTGTGTGAGCTCTCTCTCTTCATTTGATTTAAATCCATAAATTGATACATCTATTCCTTTCTGTGTGTACCTGTGCTTATCTAGCTTGCTTTAAATGTGTCCTTGCTTATGTTTTTTGATGGTAATACATTATATAATACTAAGAGTAAAGGAGAAAATGGTCTGTTCTGCGTTTCCCTTTATATTTCTCTGACTGACTAGAAATAAATTATGAACATCTGCATACATCTTGGACCTTAAGAGTGTTTCAGCTTTTAAAAAAAGATCATGGATAATCTAGTTGTATATGTATGTAGCCTTTCAATACTTGGGTATGACTTCTTATAACTTGGTGGGGGTGGGGAAGATATTCAAAGGCTCTTCTTCAACTGCCTTCTCCCACATTCTTCCACAGGAGGACATATTTTCTCCACACCTATAACTTATTCTCTGTGTTTCAGTCAAGTCATTTTTCATTCTGAACTTCAGCAGCTATGAGCCTGATGTGAAACCTTCACTCACTAGATGACCCCCTACTCCAGGTTTTAGTCTGATCAACTTCTCTAAACTGCCTTCAATACAATAACGGCCTTCAATTAAGGAGGTTATTAGTGTACACATTGCTCCAGATGTGGTCTTACAATTTCTCTGTCTATATGAGGCAAAAGCACCCCTACTTTTGCCTTCTATCCCCCTTACAGTAAATTATCCTTTTAGCTTTCCTAATTACTTGCTGCACCTGCGTACAAACCTTTTGCAAATCAACTACGAAGGCAATCAAATCCCTCTGCTTCTCAGGCCTCTATACTTCCTCACCACTTAGATTACTACATTTCTTAAATTTTCCTGTCAAAATGGACAATTTAACATTTTCCCACGTTATCCACATGTTGAAACAAACTACAAGGGATATTACACAATTTAATTTTTCTACCATCTTTGTGTCATCAGAAAATGTAATAGCCATAACCCTGGTGTCTTCATCTAAATCATTTATGTAAATTATAAGAAATTGATGAACACAACTCATTATATCTTGTCCACAGGAAGGAAAGCATATCTGCTCTGTTTTCTGTTATCCAACCAGTCTTCAATACATGCTAATTTGTTACATCCTACACTGCAAGCTTTTATTTATAATAACTGTTGATGCAGCTACTTAACAAATACTTCCAGAAGTCTAAGTATAGTTCAGGATAGTCTGTGTTACTACTTCAAAGAGCTCCAGTAAGTTACTCCTTTCACCAAACCATGTTGACTTTGCCTGATTACCTTGAACTTTTCTATGTGCCCTGCTATCATAATATTTTTAATAACAGCCTTTATCAATTTTTCTTTCATGGATGTTCAGCTAATTGCTCTGGCATTTTCATGATTTCATTCTGCCTCTTATTGAATAAAGGAATTATGTTTGCTATTTTCCAATTTAAAGTGACCTTCCTTGCACTTACGGAGTTTTGGAAGATTAAAAGCAACACCAACTGTTCCTCTAATCATTTTTTTTTAAGATCCTGAGATGACTCCCCCCAAAGATATGGAAACTTGACAGCCTGCAGCTCTAACAGTTTCTTAAGTGCCACTTACCTGGTGATTGTAACCTTCCTAAGATCTTCCCAATTCCTTTTGTATATCTGTTTTCAGATGTTACTCTTATTCTTTGTGGTGAACACTGATTCAGTCTAAATCTCTTGTATTCATAAAAACATAGAAAATAGGTGCAGGAGTAGGCCTTTCGGCCCTTTGAGCCTGCACCACCATTCATTACAATCATGGCTGATCATCCAACTCAGAACCCTATACCTGCCTTCTCTCCATACCCCCTGATCCCTTTAGCCACAATCTAACTCCCTCTTAAATATAGCCAATGGACTGGCCTCAACTGTTTCCTGTTGCAGAGAATTCCACAGATTCACCACTCTCTGTGTGAAGAAGTTTTTCCTCATCTCGGTCCTAAAAAGCTTCCCCTTTATCCTCAAACTGTGACCCCTCGTTCTGGACTTCCCCAACATCGGGAACAATCTTCCTGCATCTAACTTGTCCAATCCCTTTAGAATTTTATACATTTGAATCAGATCCCCCCCTCAATCTTCTGAATTCCAGAGAGTATAAGCCTAGTCGATCCAGTCTTTCATCATATGAAAGTCCTGCCATCCTAGGAATCAATCTGGTGAACCTTCTTTGTACCCCCTCTATGGCAAGAATGTCTCTCCTCAGATTAGGGGACCAAAACTGCACACAATACTCCAGGTATGGTCTCACCAAGTCCTTGTACAACTGCAATAGAACCTCCCTGCTCCTGTACTCGAATCCTCTTGCTATGAATGCCAGCATACCATTCGCCTTTTTCACCGCCTGCTGTACCTGCATGCCCACTTTCAATGACTGGTGTATAATGACACCCAGGTCTCGTTGCACCTCCCCTTTTCCTAATCGGCCACCATTCAGATAATAATCTGTTTTCCTGTTCTTGCCACCAAAGTGGATAACCTAACATTTATCCACATTAAATTGCATCTGCCATGAATTTGCCCACTCATCTGACCTATCCAAGTCACCCTGCATCCTCTTAGCAGGTCAGAAAGTCCCAGTTTATATTAGGGAACTTGAAGTCCCTCATGACAATCCTTTTTTTTTATACCTTTCCTTAATCTGCATGCATATCTGTTCTTCAATGTCCCGAAGGCTATTGGGGTGTCTAGTATGATCAAATCAGTGACTACACCCTTGCTGTTTATGAGCTCCATATACTCAGTGGACGAACCCGCCATTATGTCCTTTCTGAGTGCAGCTGTGATATTATCCCTGATTTGTAGTGCAACTCCCCCACCTATTTTACTTCCCTCTCTATCTTTTCTAAAACATTGAAACCCTGGTGTATTAAGAACCCATTCCTATCCCCCTCTCAACGAAGTCTGTGTGAAGGCCACAACATCATAGTTCAGTGCACCTTTACCCTTTTTAATGCCAGAGGAGTGAGAAAATACACACACTTCAAGCTATCCATCCCTGACATCTACCTTCCTCACCATCCCTCCACTTTCTGACCTGATGCTCTGATTCCCATCCCCTGCTAAACTAGCTTAAGCTCTCCCAAGTAGCACGAGCTAACCTCCTGACCATGATATTGGGTCCCCTCTGGTTTAGGTACAGCTTGTTGCTCTCGTACAGGTCACCCCTGCCGCAGAAAATGTTCAGGTTATCTAATAACCTGAAACCCTGCCCCCTGCACCAGTTCCTCTGCCACTCATTCATCTGTACTATCATCACGTGGTACCGGGAGTAATCCAGAGAGTACTACCTTGGAGGTCCCGTTCTTCAACCTCTTTCCAAACTCCCTATACTCACAACACAGGACCTCTTCCCCTTTACTTCATGACATTGGGGTCAATGCGCTATAACCTCTGACTGTTCATCCTCCCTCTTGAGAATATTCTGCAACTGCTCTGAGATATCCTTGACTATAGCACCTAGGAGACAACACACCTTACAGGCATCTCTTGTAGCCACTGAATCTCTTGTCTGTCCCCTAACTATGGATTCTCTTATCACTATTCCTGCACCGACTTTACCTTTCCCTGCTGTGCCTCAGAGCTAGCTACAGTGTCACAGGTCTTGCTGCTGCAAGCAATGTAATTTGATGTTATATACATCAATTTCTCCTTCTGGTAAAATTTTCCCTCACCCTTCCCTCTTATATTCCACACTCTGTCCTTTTACCTCTTCTTCTTACTTGCTTATCACCTCCCTCTGGTGCCCCTCCTTCCTCTCTTTCTCCCATGGTCCACTCTCTTCTATCTGATTCCTTCTTCTCCAGCCCTTCACCTTTTCCACCCACCTATCATCTAGCTAGTTCTCCTCCCCACCCCACCTTTTTTATTCTGGCATCTTACCCTTCATTTCTAATCCTGAAAAGGGTCTCAACCAAAACATTGGCTGTTTATTAATTCCCCAGCTGCCTGACCTGCTGAGTTCCACCAGCATTTTGTGGGTGTTGCTCTGGATTTCTAGCATCTGCAGAATATCTTGTGTTTATCTTATATAGTTGTAGAATTTGTCAAAACTACCTGTATAAAATGCAAAATGCTTTTTGAAACTGAACAAATGGGGGAAATACGCATTGTTAGAAATAGCTAACCAACAACTGATTTTGTGTTGGATTTTGGGTGCTTAGTGTATCTTTTAAGGTTATAAGTCATTCTGTTGATTGACTTACTCTGTTAACTTTTGGCCACTTAATAGCTTATGTGGACTATGCACATTTTCATTATCTGGTGTGTGAAGGAACTTACTGCTTCCATACTTGCTCAAATTGCATGTTTCAACATTATCTCAGCACATCACAGGAATTAGCCTCTGCTCTATCTGTCTATACTGCTTGCTGCCTCAGTAAAACAGTCAGCATATTCTCAAACCCCACCCATCCCTGACATTCTCATTTCTCCCTCTTCCCATTGGGCAGAAGATGCAAAAGCCTGAAAGCACATACCACCAGCTCAAATAAAGCTTCTACCCTACTGTTATCAGACTCTTGATTGGGCCTGTTGTAGGATAAGGTGGATTCTTGACCTCAATTACCTTGTGATTTTGTACTTCATCGTGAACCAGTACTGCACTTCTTGGTAGCTCTTACACTTTATTCTGCATTGTTATTGTCTTACCTTATTGTGCCTCAATGAAGTATGTAACAATTTGATCTGTAGAAAATAAAGTTGATGAAGGTAAGCTAGCCAATAATATAAAAGGGGATACCAAACGCTTTTTTCAAATATCTAAAGACTAGAAGAGATGCTAGAGTGGATTTTGGACCATTGGAAAATTATGCTGGAGGGCTAGTAATTGGGGAAGAAATGGCAAATGATTTAATAAGTATTCTGTGTCAGTCTTCACTCTGGAAGACTCTAGTAGTATGCCAAAAATTCAAGAGTATCAGAGGACAAAAGTGAGTGTAGTTGCTATTTCTAAGGTGAAGTTGCTTGGGAAAATGAAAGGTCTGAAGGTAGGTAAGTGGGCCAGGTGGACTACACACCAGGGTTCTGAAAGTGGTAGCTGAAGAAATTGTGGAGGGGTTAGTAATGGTCGTGGGCATGTGGCCAAGTGGTTAAGGCATTGGACTAGCAACCTGAAGGTTGTGAGTTCAAGCCCTAGTCGAGGCAACGTGTTGTGTCCTTGAGCAAGGCACTTAACCACACAATGCTCTGCGACGACACTGGTGCCAAGCTGTATAGGCCCTTGCCCTTCCCTTAGACAACATCGGTGTCGTGGAGAGGGGAGACTTGCAGCATGGACAACTGCCGGTCTTCCATAAAACCTTGCCCACGCCTGCGCCCTGGAAAGTGAAGACTTTCCAGGTGCAGATCCGTGGTCTCGCAAGACTAACGGATGCCTTTATTAGTAATGGTCTTTTAAGAATCACTAGATTTTGAAATCGTTCTGGAGGATTGAAAAGTTACAATGTCACTCCACTCTTTAAGAAGATTGTGAGGCAGAAGATAGGAAATTATAGGCTAGTTAGTCTGACTTCAGTGATTAGGAAGATGTTGGAGTCCATTACAAAGGATGACGTCTCAGGGTACTTGAAGGCATGATAAAATAGGCCAAAGTCAGAAATAGGCCAAAGGGGAAATCTTGACTGACAAATCTGTTGAAATTCTTTGAGGAAATGACAAGCAGGATAGACAGACATCAGTGGATGTTGTATATATGGATTTTCAGAATGCCCTTGACAAGGTGCTGCACATGAGGCTGCTTAACAAGGTAAGAACCCATGTATGATGTTACAGAAAAGATACTAGCATGAATAGAAGGTTGGCTGACTTGCAGGAGGCAAAGAGTGGGAATATAGGGAGCCTTTTCTGGTTGGCTGCTGGCGACTAATGGTGTTCCGCTGGGATTGGTGTTGGGACTGCTTTTCACGTTATACATCAAATGATTACTATGATAGAATTGATGGCTTTGCAGTGAAGTTTGGAGATGGGTGGAAGAGATGGGGAGTTTGCAAGAGGTCTTAGGCAGATTGGGAGAAGGGGCAAAGAAGTGGCAAGTAGAATATAGTGTAGATATTGCACCTTCATAGAGGGAATAAAAGCATAGACTATTTTCTAAACTCAACAAATTCAGAAATCAGAGGTGCAGAAGGACTTGAATCCTCATGCAGGATTCTCTAAAGGTTAACCTGCAAATTGAGCTGTGGTAAGGAAGGCAAATGCAATTCAGCATTCATTTCAAGAGCACTAGAATGTGAAAGAAAGGATGTAATGCTGATGGTTCATACGACATTGGTCAGACTGCACTTGGACTACTGTGAGCAGCTTTGGCCCCCTGGTGTGTGCTTAGTCCACTGCTCTACTCCCTCCATACCCATGATTAGGTGGCTAGGTATAGCTCAAATGCTACGTATAAACCTGCTGATGATGCAGCCATTGTCGGTAGAATCTCAGATGGAGATAAGCGGGCATACAGAGGCGAGATATACCAGCTAGTTGATCGGTGTCGCAGCAACAACCTTCCACTCAACGTCAGTAAGGCTTTAAAGCTGGTTGTGGACTTCAGGAAGGGTAAGGCAAGGGAACATGAACCAATCCTCACAGAAGGATCAGAAGTGGAGAGTGAGCAATGTCGAAATCTCAGAGGATCTAACCTAGTCCCAACATATCAATGCAGCTATAAAGAAGACAAGACAGCAGCTATATTTTATTAGGAGTTTAAAGAGATTTAGTTTGTCACCTAAAACACTCAGACTTCTATGGATGTTCTGTGGGGAGCATTCTGACAAGGTACATCACTGTCTGGTATGGGGGGGGGTGCTATTGCATAGGTCCAAAAAGAAGCTACAGAAACTTGTAAAATTAGTAAGCTCCATCTTCTTTACTATCCTCCATAGTATCCAAGAAATCTTCAAGGAGCAGTGTCTCAGAAAGGCTGTGTCCATTATTGAGGACCCCCATCACCCAGGACATGCCCTCTTCTCTTCTCATTGTTACTATCAGGAAGGAGATACAGAAGCCTGAAGACACATACTGAGTGACTCAGGAATAGCTTCTTCATCTCTGCCATCTGGTTTCTTAATGAACAGTGAACCCATGAACACAATCTCACTTTTTAAAAATCTATTATTTCTGTTTTGCACTATTTTTAATTTAACCATTTAATATACATGTGTACTTTAATTGATTTATTCCTTTTTTCTTTCTATATTATCACAATATAACTGAGTTCACATTGAAATGTGAGGGGGGAAAAATAAAATCCAATGTATTGGTATTTCAATGGAATAAAGGATATTACAATTAACATGAGAAGAGCACTGGCCAAAGTTGATTGGAAAGGGACATTTGCAGGCAGGACAGCAGAGCAGCAAAGGCTGGAGTTTCTGCGAAAAATGAGGGGAGTGCAAGAGAGATATATTCCACATAAGAAATTTTCAAAAGGAAGAAGGACACTACCGTGGCTGACAAGAGAAGTCAGAGCCAAAGTAAAAGCAAAAGAGAGGGTATACAAGGAAGCCAAAGCTGGAGGGAAGATAGGGGATTGGGGAGCTTTTAAAATTTGCAGAAGGAAACTAAGAAGGTCATTCGGAAGGAAAAGATGACTTATGAAAGGAAGCTGGTGACTAATATCAAAGAAAATACTAAAAGCTTTTTAAGGTATATAAAGGGTAAAAGAGAATCGAGGGTAGATATAGGACAAATACAAAATGATGCTGGAGATATTGTAATGAGAGATGCAGGGATGGCAGAGGAACTAAATGCGTGTTCTGCATAAGTCTTCACAGTGGAAGATATCTGCAGTATACCGGACATTCAAGAGTGTCAGGGAAGTGAAGTTTTTGCAGTAAAAATTACAACTGAGAAGATGCTCAGGAAGCTTAATGGTCTGAGGGTGGATAAATCTCCTGGACCTGATGGAATGCACCCTTGGGTTCTGAAGGAAGTAGCTGGAGAGATTGAGGAGGCATTAACAATGATCTTTCAAGAGCCGATAGTTTCTGGCATTGTACCGGATGACTGGAAAATTACAAATGTTACTCCACTATTTAAGAAGGGTGGTGGGAGGCAGCAGAAAGGAAACTATATAACTGTTAGCCTGACATCAGTGGTTGGGAAGTTGTTGGAATCGATTGTTATGAGTGAGATTACGGAGTACCTGGAGGCACATGACAAGATAGGCGAAAGCCAGCATGGTTTCCTGAAAGGAAAATCCTGCCTGATAAACCTACTGCAATTCTTTGAGGAAATTACAAACAGGGTAGACAAAGGAGATGCAGTAGATGTGGTGTGCTTGGATTTTCAGACAACCTTTGACAAGGTGCCGCACACGAGGCTGCTTAGCAAGGTAAGAGCCCATGGAATTACAAGGGAGTTACTAGCATGGGTGGAGCATTGGCTGATTGGCAGAAAGCAGAATGGGAATAAAAACATTTCAAATGTTAAAAGGCCTGAACAGATTAGATATTGCGAAGTTACTTCCCATGGTAGGGGATTCTAGGACACGAGGGCACGACTTCAGGATTGAAGGATGTCCTTTTAGAACTGAGATGCAGAGAAATTACTTCAGTGAGAGGGTGGTAAACCTGTGGAATTTGCTGCCACAAGTGGCTGTGGAGGCCAAGTCATTGGGTGTATTTAAGGCAGAGATAGGTTCTTGATTAGCCAGGGCATCAAAGGGTATGAGGTGAAAGCAGGGGAGTGGGAATGACTGGGATGAATTGGATCAGCCATGATTGAATGGCGGAGCAGACTCAATGGGCCGAATGGCCTGCTTCTCCTATATCTTATGGTTTTATTATCACGTATTGCATTGTACTACTGCTGCCAGTGATAATAACTGATTCTGATTCCTATCTAAGAAAAGATGTGCTGGCAATGGAGTGTGTCTAGAGGAGGTTCATGGGAATGAAAGGGTTAATGTATGAGGAGCGTTTGATGGTTCTAGCCCTGTACTCACTAGTTTAGAGGAACAGCAGGTGGGATCTCATTGATACCTATCAAATATTGAACGCCTATATAGAGTAGATGTGGTGAAGGTGTTTCCTATAGTGTGGCAATCTCAGACCAGAGATTTCCGGCATTTTCATCAGCTGTGGGTCTCCATTTTTAGAGGAAAGTTTTTTTCGACTGTGGTTCTGGACATCTGTCTCCTTGTGGAAGCTTAACATGAAAACCTGGAAAAAAGTTGAGAATTGCTACATCTGGAACCAAATACAAACTAGAGACTATGAATCCTGATATCAGCAATTAGACTTTGTGTTAAATTAGGGGATAATTTTGCAAGGAGGAACAATAAAAGAAAAATGTTAAAAACATTGCTAAGCAATCTGAACCTTACACGATATAATATGAATTCTATGGTTCCGTGTTGTTTATATTCTTGTTTTCTTCAAACCCCATGAAATTTAAATGATTTTGCACTTTTTAATTAAAAGCTACCCTTTTTAAATGTTGCATTCAGTTTTATAGACAAACTAATTGGAGTTAAAGCTCATCAGCCTACTATGTTAGATGGATGTAGAGTTATAGTTTGAATTGCATTTTATTGATGTAATTACCGTTTGGCATTCAGGATTAGTTTTTTACTAAAACAGTGAAATTACAGGCAATACATTGCATAAACCAGTACCATGCTCAGCATCCAGGGTGCACTCCCAGAGACGTGTGTTAATGGAAGTGACACCAAGAGGGGTCATTATAGCTTTTTATATTTAGAGGTACATTACCCGTGGCAGTGTAGGACACTTCATCAGGACTGCTAAGTTCACTCAGCATTTTGTGTCTGTTTATTCAGTAGCAAATTTGGTTTTAATGTATTCAGTATGTTTTGTCATCTCTCCTTTACTAGAAAGAATAAAATAGAGAGTAAAGAACAAAAGAAATTTGGCGGCATGCATTCATTTGTTAACTGAAAATGTAGCATAACATCTTTTTATGTCTTTGTTGTTTTTACCTACAAACACCATTAATTTTACCACACCCCAACCCACTTGACAGATTACCATAATAAACATCCCACAAACTACAATGCAGACTGAAAGTAGATACATGACTCTTACAAAAATATCTTATAATTAAGTTAGAATATAGGATTATAGTAACAGGTTATGCAAAGCATTGTTTAAGACGAAGTTGCATTGCGAAACAAATATTGGAGAGCATTTTTTGTATTCATGCAAGGTTGTAAGGGAGGAACATCGCTAAGTGACTTGTAAAAATGAATAGCTTAAGTGGAGCAGATTCTGAAGCTTGGATAGGGTTTTACTGCTTTGAATGATGCACTTGATTGATTTTCCTACGACTCCAGTTTAGTATATGCTATTATAATAGTCACCAAGGGCAAGGAGATTTCTTCGGAGAAATTTCTTCATGAATATAGTTGCTCTGCTGTGATTAAAGCTGTAGGAGTAAACTTGAGATGAGGACAGTCGAGCTCTACGGGAAGAGAGTGGGACAATTAGGTATGTTTCATTAGTGTGACAACTGGCACAATGTAGGTAAATGCATCCTCTGTGACAAACACTTTTTTTTTGGAAAATTTTGATCGTAAAATTACTTTTCTATACTGGTGATAATTACTATTACTGTTAGGTCCTGTTACGTCGACCCTATTAATTTCATTGTGTGTGTGTGTGTGTGTGTGTGTGTGTGTGTGTTATTTATTTATTTCCATTGTATAATCATATACACTATCAACATATACATAATTTGTCCCATTGCATAACTGATCGTTTTTGCTTTTGGGCAAATTTTTAACTGCTTTACTGATTTTATGCCCCTAATGTTAGAAAATTTGGAAAATTGCTAACAAAGTAAGTGTTTGTCATTTGCATCTTAGTTTTTAAGCAAGTCTGTATTCAGCAAAAACTGCTTATGATTGTGTTCTCTGGAATACAGCTTGAAAGCTCTGATCTAAGCACTGTTGTCTCAAAGCTGTACAACATCACCCTTTCAATCTGAATTATACCTTCTGTATATTCTTCTGTCTGTCTTTCTGGATGACCTTTCCAATCAAGCTTTTCATAAGAATTTGTCAGACACTTTGCACTTGTCCAGATAAGCCATTTAATTTTCTCTTTCAAAATCTCACAACTGTACCAGATACAAAAAGCTACCATCATGTAAACCAGATGCATACTACAACTTCCATTCTGCTGTGGTTTCTCAATATTAAAATATTATCCCTTCCTTATTTCCCATTCTCAATTGTGTGCATTTAGCACTAACTTAAGAGGAAATTTGGACTAAGGGTATTTAACTTTTTTGCCAGACCCTTTCAGCAAGTAAGAAATTCATACTGCGCTAAGATTTGAATGCAGAAGCCTTTGATCTCTGATATATTTTGCATGCAAGGAAGTTGACCTTGGAATGTGAGTGGAGCAATCAAGCCAAGAAAGTGCAAAATAAGTTTTGATTGAAAATTCTGTTCAAATCATAACCTTGATAGGTTATTTTTGATTGATCAGTATGATTTTACTTGTTTTGCAGCACTAATTTTGTATGTGTAACAGTAAAGGGTAAATATTCGTTTTATACGTCTGACCATATTCTCACTCTCGCTTTCTTACAGTGATGTACATGCTTGTGCCTACTCTAGAATATTGGAGAAAATAATATAATTTTAACTTCATTCTTAGCAGGGGAAAGTCTGAAGTAGAATGTTACCGGCAATTTAAGAAAATTTTGACTGAAAATTGCTATGAGGAGGGCGGGGGGTGCCTGAAATCTTTGCATTGTTGTGTAGTAGGCTGTTCTTCTGCTAGTAAGATTGTGAACACCCCATTTGCAATGAGAAATGTTATTTAGTGTGAGTGGACAATTCTGAAATAGAATGTACTTAAGTTTTATCAGTTCCTGATGATGTGGGAAGTGGAGTATATGCATGGTACTTTTGATATCTCTGAGGTAAGAATGCACCAGCCAAGCCTTTGTTATGCTGGCGTTCCTGCTTCTTTCACTAACATTATTTCACAAACATTATTAATCTGCAGCTCACCATACGTAAGCGTGATCAAGTAAGTTGTACATATAATAATCCAAAAATTATTGTCAATGCTCTTTTGAGTAGAGAATGAATTTTAGCCAACCTTTCTTGAAAAAACAGGTGATTAAGCTTAGCTTATCTTTCTTGAAATTAACCTCTCTCTTTTCCTTTCATAAATTTTTAAAGCTCATAAGGCAAACATAGTAAGTTTCTATTTTCAACAAAACTGGAGAATTTCTGATATCCTTCCTCACTCAAGCCCAAGCAGCAGAGGAAACATTTCAAGATTTCCTTTTGCAACATGATTTTTCCAAAGATGCAGTTTCCTTTTAGATACCAAGAATTTGTCACTTAAAGGCAAAACATTTTCTCCAGGGGCTTGTAAAGACTTGTTCAACTGGTTCATATGATGAAGGATGTCTGCTAAGTAGGCTAGTTTCTGCAGCCATTATTCATCTTCAAAGCTCTCAGCGAAATCTGGCCTACTATTTTTTTTTGAAAGTATTCCTGCAATTCACCTTTCAGCTCAGACACCCTGTTGAGAGCTCTCCTTTGCTAAGCCACCGGATTTCTGTATGTAGAAGGAGATTGGTGTGCTGCTTGACCAGGTTTTCACACTGTTTCTCAACATTCTAAAGTGAACTGGTCTTTGTTTAATAAACTTAACCAATTTTGAAGCATTATCCAGAACTTTTTCATTTCATCTCCAGGAGTTTTTGGTATTTGCACCTCTCTGAGGAGAAAGCAGTGTGTTGTGACATCAGGATTTTCTTTTCTTTTGCAAGAGAAACGAAACCTCTCAGAGAACCAAGCATTGATGGGACACCATCAGTACAGATGCCAACACAGTTATTCCAACATAGACCTTTTGTTTCCAGATAAGAAGACAAATGTTATCTTGGCCTTTGCATGTTTTGGGCAGCTTTTTGCAACAGAAAAAGTTTTCTTGAATTTCACCATCATTTACACATTTTACAAATGCTACAACATGACATTTATTGGTGAAATCTATTCACGCATCAACCTGGATAGAGAATTTGTCCTTCAGTTTATCGTACGAAATCTCTTCAATATCATGTGATATGTCATCAATATGTTGACTTGTTGTACTGTTTGAGAATGAAACATTTTCAGTTTCTCATACTGCATCTTGTCCCAACACAGGGGTTAATAAAATGTAAAAAAGAATGGCATAATAAATAACTAAATGAGAAAACTGCAAAAAATACAAAAACTTCACAATTCACTTCTAACCTACACAATCCAGCTTATGCAATGTTTACAACAACAGTAAAGCAGCAGGCCAGCAGCTGTGTCATGGCCTGTAAAAATATCTCTCCCTTTAGAATGAGAATTTCCTTCCAGTTTTCTACTACACCTGTACTTTGTTCACTCCCAGAAGTCAGTCAGCAGCAAGTTGGGGGAGGTAATTCTGGAGGGAGAGGCTGATGTCACAGCTGAAGTTGTGTGAGTCCATTCAATGCTCGGAAAATGCACTTCATGCTCCTCATTGGCCTACCGGCCTCCCTTCTGTATATTACAGCGCTCACCAATTATCAACGGCCTCCCCTATCTCATGTCAAAAAATGAGGATGGACTCAAGCAAGTAATCATAGTCCTACTGCGCACTGCCGTACTGGGCTGAGAGACCTCTAATGAGGTTGCTAAGAGGGCTGCTCGGTCATTGCCCACTGCAGTGAGTGCTAGCATTGCGCGAAGTTCAAAAAATGTTTTTTTTATATCACAATCTCTCATGGAACCCCAGCGTCTTCTTGCAGAGCCCTGGTTGTGAAACCGTGGTCTAAGACTTGATTGGTAGCATATTTAAAGTCTTCCTTTACTTTGCAAATGATTAAATGCACTTCAATAAGTAATAATATTGGTTAGTTTTATTTTGCCTTTTTCTGTCAAAAAGCCTACTTGGCAGTCTTTGCACTGATGTTCCTCCCCTCCATCCCAAATAGTCAGCAGGAGTTAGAGGAGCATTTTTTAGATAAGTGCAGGTATAATAGGTTTGTGGTAACAGGTGATTTTAACTTCCATATTAATGAGGTGAGACTGCCTTATTTATTGTTAAGAGATTATTAGGTGGGGTATAATTTACATGTGTACTGGTAAAGTTTCTAAAACACTATGCAGATGGCCCTACCAGAGAAGCAGTTACTCTGTGTCCTCTTGGGAAGTGAGTGTGTCATTGCGGTTGGTGATTATAATTCTAAGATAGTCATGGGAAAAGATGGATATGAGATTCTGCAGATGCAGCAAACACTAAAATGCTGGAAGAATTCAGCAGGTCTGGCAGCATCCATGCAGTTACATTTCAGGCCGAGAACCTTCATTAGGAATGAAAAGGAAGGGGGAAGAAGTCAGAATAAGAAGTTGTGGGGGGAGTTCAAGCTGACAAGTGATAGATGAAACCAGGTGAGAGGGTAGGTAGGTGGGTGGAGGAATGAGGGGGGGATGAAGTGAGAAGCTGGAAAGTGATGGGCAGAAAAGGTAAAGGGCTGAAGAAGGAATCTAATAGGAGAGGAGAGTGGACCATGGGAGAAAAGGAAGGGGGTGTGGTGCCAGAGGAAGGTATGGACAGGTAAGATGAGAAGGGGTAAGAGGGGAGCCAGAATGGCAAATAGAAATAGAGAGGAGGAGGGAGAAATGACCAGAAGTTTGAGAAATTGATGTCTGTGCTGTCAGGTTGGAGGTTACTCACATGGAATACGAGGTGTTGCTCCTCCAACCTGAAAGTAGTCTCATTGTGGCAGAAAGGAGGCCATGGACTGACATGTCAGAATGGGAATAGAAAGTAGAATTATAATGGGTGGCCAACAAGAAAACCCAATTTTTGTGGTGGATGGAGCAAAAGTGCTCGATGAAGCAGTTTCCCAATCTACATCTGGAAAAAGATGGGACTGGTTCTCCAGTTAAAGTTTTAAATTGGGAAAAGTTAATTTCAATGGCATCAGACAGGACTTTGCAAAGGTTGATTGGGAGAGGCAGTTTGCTTATAACTGACATCTGGCAAATGGGTAGCTTTTAAGAGTGATAGGGGCAGGTATGTTCCTATTGAGGTGAAGGCAAGGTAAGCAAGATAACGTCATTGGTTGATGGGGGATATTCTAGGTTTAGTTTACAAAAATGAGGCATTTGTAAGATGCAGACAGCTGGGATCAGTTGAGGTCTCTGGAGTATAAGGGAGGTACAAACGCGCTTAAGGAATTTAGGGCAGGACATGTCCACATGATATTCCTGCCAGATAAGGTAAAGGAGAATAAGAGATTCTTTAAGTATTTTAAGAGTAAAGGGGCATTTTGGGAAGAGAGCCAAGTCCCCACAGTGGAGAAGGACATGGAAACTAGTGAATTGGAAGGAGGAAATAATGATATTCTTGAATATACGGCACTATGAAGGAGCCTTTCAACTTTGACCTTTTCTACCCATCACTTCCCAGCTTCTTGCTTCATTCTCTTCCCCCACCATGCCTCCACCCAACATTCTCACCTGATTTGTGTCCCATGGTAGGGATATCCAAAATTAGACATGGGTTTAAGGTCTTGAAGCACAAAAGCAGAGAAATCCCTTGTGCCTGATCAGGTGTTGTTAGGGTGTTACGGGAAGCAAGGAAAGAGATTGCTGGGCTCCTGGCAATTATTATTGTATCTTTGTTAGCCACTTGTGAAGTATCAGAAGGCTGAAAAATAGCTAATGTTCCAGCTTTATGTAAGAAAGCAGCAGGGATTGCAAGCTAGTGAGCCTGACATCGACAGTGGGAAAATTATTAGAAGTGATTCTGAGAGATGGAATTTATTTGCGCTTGGAAAGGAAAGACCAGTTTGGGATAATTAACACAGCTTTGTACATGATATATCATGTCTCTCAAATTTTGAGGTTTTTTGAAGAGGTGACCAAGGATTGAGGAAGACAGGGTAGTAGATATTGGTATATAATTAGTTTAAAATTCAGAGGTGTATAAAATTGAGATGCATAGACAGGGTAGATAGTTTCCCGTGGTAGGGATATCCACAAATAAACATGGGTTTAAGGTGAGATGGAGGAGATTAAAAGGGGGCCTGAGTGGTAAAGTTTTAACACAGAATAGTTGGTAATTGAACTGATAGAGGAGCTGGAGGGAGGAACAGTAATAAAATTTAGGAGACATCTGGACAGGTACATCAATAATAGGGCATAGAGGAGGATGGAATTAATTGAGGCAAGTAAGATTAGTACTTGATGGTAGGCATCAATGTGGGCTGAAGGCCCTGCTTCTTAGTGTACAATTGTCTCTGTGGTGTGTTGGACTTGGATTCTTCATTAAATTCTAAGTAATCAGCACTCTGTAGATCAGAAACTTCTTAGACCAGGGTGAAGCCAGAGAAATCATTAACTTAAACTATAAACTCTTTCCGTGGATCCAGTAGCATCTGTTAAGTGCTTTGAACTATCTCTGTATTTGAATACAAGAAGAAGAAGAAGAAGAAGAAAGCCCTTAACTCTGAATGGAGTCATTGGGACGCCGTCATGACAGCGTTTTTTTTAAGCAAGCTTTCTTATTTTTACGAGGCCAAGTTGCTAGCTCGACGCTCAACCCAGCACGGATGGAAAGCATGCAAGGGAGCTGACTGGATTTGAACTCTAGAGCCTTCGCTCCGAAGTCCAGCGCTGATGCCACTACACCACCAGCTGGGATCTGTATTTGAATAAATATTCTTCATTCACTCCGAAAAGTCAGGACCATTTTTATTTCATTTTAGGATGTTTCCTTATGAAATAAGATTGAAGAAGATTGGAGGAGCGGGGAGTCAGGGTCATGATGTTTGCCCTGAAATTGAGAAAGAGACTACAGAAATTCCCATTCAGGAAGCAACAATGATTTTATAGTCTATATGTACTCTGCTGAATTCATAAGAAGAACAAGCTTCACATTTCCAGATATATTTTATTGACTTTGGACTTTGTACTATTGACTTTCTGAAACACTTTACCTTGGTTGCATGAGCAAAATGGATAGCCCTTCTGTGTAAATGTAAGTATTGAGATATCTTTGCCTTCCTTGCGTCAGATAACTTTGAAAGGTTATATTCTCAATGTACTGGGGGTACGTTACAGTGCACTAGCACCCCATGATTCTGAATCTTCACATTTAGCTGTTCTTATTACCACTGATGGAGCCTGATTTGTGGGTTTCAAGTGAATTTTAATCTGTAGTAATTGTTTTAAATCTCTAATGTGATTTTATTGAACTGGTTTGACTCACACAAACTAAGTGTACATTTAAATAATTTTCCAGGTTGAGTATGAAATGCCACTGAGTTTTCCAAAAGCTAATGACAATTAAGTGGAGATTTTTGGTTGTCTTCTCAGATATAAAGTGCATTGTCCTTCCTGTAGAGTTTTCATCTATGTTCTAGAATTTTTTTAAGCTTTTTTGCTTCTCATTCCTTTAAGACTTCTGAAGCTGATTTATATAATTGTATCTATTTAACTGTATCTATTTAACTTGTACCTCAAAACCTGAAGAGCCTATGGATATTTTCCTAAATTGTGTAACCTAATTACATCATTATTATGTTGAATAATGTCTATTTTCTTCTTTCACAACAGTTGTTTATCCTAATTTCACTTCTATTCACTTTATCCAAAACTGTTGCTTTTGTATAGCGTTTGGCAAGAAACTAGCATGATGCACAATCTAGTTTACAATTGTTAGTTTACAATTTTGAGTTGTTAACTACAGTTGGTCATATAGTTGTAAATAATTAAATGTATTTTCAGTAAAATGAATGATGATAACTGCATTGTAGCACAATAGATTTGTTTTTATCATACTGTAGTAATTGGCCTATTCAGTCAGCATCACAAGTACTTCCTCTTAGAGTCAAGAATTAGAGAAAGTAAGTATAGGCAACACACGCAAAATGGAGGAGCTCAGCAGGCCAGGCAGCATCTATGGAAAAGAGTACTGTTGACGTTTCAGGCTGAGTCCCTTCAGTAGGTCAGAAAGTATTCCTCTCAGAAAGATAGCGTCCATTATTAAGGACCTCCAGCACCCAGGGCATGCCCTTTTCTCACTGTTACCATCAGGTAGGACATACAGAAGCCTGAAGGCACACACTCAGCGATTCAGGAACAGCTTCTTCCCCTCTGCCATCCAATTCCTGAATGGACTTTGAAGCTTTGGACACTACCTCACTTTTTTAATATACAGTATTTCTGTTTTTGCACATTTTTTAATAATCTATACAATATATGTAATTTACTTGTTTATTTTTTATTTTATTTATTATTACTTTTTTTCTGTCTCTGCTAGATATGTATTGTATTGAACTGCTGCTGCTAAATTAACAAATTTCACGTCACATGGATAATAAACCTGATTCTGATTATTTTAATGAAAACAGTTCCTGCCATAGTTTTTAATCAAGTGATTTGTCATGTAAACAAGTACTGTATAAGTTAACAGTGACTGAAGTATCACTAGTTTAGCATTTAGACAATACCATTAAAAATTTTTGGTCGACCTACGAATTAGCAAAATGACCTTGGACGTTAGCAATGGAACAGAATAGCACAATGAATATGTATAGAATTTAATAAATCTCTTATTTATGTTTTGCATTTTACAAGGAAAAGCTGTCCTTGCAGAATATTTGACATTGAGATTTTATACACTAAACTGTTTCAAAAAGCTAAATTTTATGAGAAAACATTCAGAATCAGTTTTATCATTATTGACATACTCAATGTTGTAAAATTTGTTGTTTTGTGGCAGCATTACTATACAAGACTTAAAAATTTGAACAGGTTTTCTGTGCGCTTTACCAAGTTGCATTTTTGACCACTAAAATACTTAACAACAGGTTTCTGTGGAACAAATTTTAAAAGTAGAGTGCTGTGCATTGATCAGTATGTCATACCATCAGCATTGAGTGACCCAGATTTTATTCCTCCATTTTGTTTTCAACGTTAAGACAAGTATAACCATAAAATGAATAAAAGTACATGCATTAATATTACCCAACCTAAAATGCTTTGTTTTATTGCTGAATGTAGTTATGAACCAAATCACTGCATTAAGGAAAGGCTAATCAACATTTTACAAAGCAAAAATCTTGAACATTGTGTGTCCATAAATAAGGTTTGCTTAAATTCTAACTGTCTTGAGAATGTTAATTGAGACCAGGAACTTATCTTTTATCCTTTTTCCTTATCCCTTAGGAAATGAGTAGAATAGATGGGCAAGGAAGTAACAATCTGCATAGAATAGTCCATAGAAGAAGAATCAATAATAAGGGTTAATGAGGATCAGATAATATTTTAGTTTGCATGAGATGTCTCATTTAACATGTTTTACAAAGTGTGAAAAATATTACAAGAATCTGAATTCTTGGCAAAAGATAGCAATGTTTCAACCTGATTGCAGAGAAAAATGCTACAGAATATATTCTGCTCAATCAAGTTGTTTTTTTAGAAGGGATAGGGAGAAGCCTATCTGTGTCTGGGGTTCTCTGGCCATTTAAGAATCACAAATTACATGTGATTTTAACTGACAGATTCTGTGACATATTTTAAACCATAAACTGTTAGATTGTATCTCCTGTGTTTAGTGAAGAAGTTTTTTGGCAAAAGCAAATGCTGATCTTTATATGAAATTTTCAAAACATTACTTCTGCATTTAGCTGCACAGAGCTTTGTCAACTGGAACCTTGGAGTGGTTTGATTTTTTTTTAAATAATGCACAGTAATTTTCATGGCTTGTTTTTCTTATTTTTGGTTCTCCTGTACACACTGTGCATTAGACATCTATTCTGGTAAATCGGTGACTAATTGCAACCTTTGAGGCATAGACCCATTTTGCATACTGTTCATTAACCAACTAATGAACTAATCGGCTGACATATAACAGGGAAGATATCAAGAACCTCCCGGGAGTGGGGAGAAGATGGCAGCGCACGCAGCCACTTTGGTGATGATATCTGTTATCTGTCAAGTAGGGGACTGTACAAAATTCTGATTTGATGGAGATAGACGTGAGAGCATGGAGGAACATCTGGAAAATTTCTGAAATACCCGCTTCACTGCAGCTGCTACTGTGTGGTAACCGGAATCTCCGCAGCTGAGGGCCTCAATCCTCAGCTTTGTGTGTTTCAGCGGCTGGGGAGAGGTCGAAGGCGCTTGGGTGGCTGTATCGGAGAGGCTGGCCGGAAGCTCGAAGTTTTCGGATGGATGGACTCAGTGTCGGCTGTGGTCAGGTGCTTCCAAGGTATTGGCAAGTTGACAGTGCCTGGAGGTTTATGGCAGGGAGTTTCTCCCTTTTGCTGCCTACTATCAAGGACTCAGGAGTCGATCGACTGGGGACTTTGAGACTTTTTTTTTACTGTGCCTATGATCTGTTCTTCATCAAATTATGGTATTGTCTTTCACTGCTGTAACTATATGTTATAATTATGTGGTTCTGTCAGTGTTAGTCTTTGGTCTGTCCTGTTCTCTGTAATATCACTCCGGAGAAACATTGTATCATTTCTTAATGCATGTATGCATTTCTAAATGACAATAAAAGAGGACTGAGTGTTCTCATAATCTAATCTAATTTTGTAAATGTGCAACAAAATGATAACATTTAATTAGTTTTGTTTAAAGTCACATTTGAATTTTAATCACCTTTGAGTATTAAATACATATTGAAATTGTTGATACTTCCGACTATTTTACAATATTAAATTCTGACAGTTTAAACATTCTGACAATCCTGACGAAGGGTCTCGGCCTGAAACGTCGACTGCACCTCTTCCTACAGATGCTGCTTGGCCTGCTGCGTTCACCAGCAACTTTGATGTGTGTTAGTTTAAATTTCTATTGCGATTTTCACCTTACTTACAATAATCAGACTTTCTTTAACCTTTGGTAAATTAAAGTACAGCGGATTCCAGTTAATTGGATCACATCGGCACCAGTACATTTTGGTCCAATTAAACAGCTGCCCTGATTAGCTGAATTTTTATGAAAATAAGAAAAATATAAAAAAGGCAAACTACCATTTAACTGAGTAACATATTATGTATTGAAATGAAATACAGAATTGGAACACTGTCAAAACTACAACAGTTCTATAAAACTGTATTAGTTCCTAATAGTTATCAACAGAGGAATTGATCCAGTGCTTACCGCTGCATTCTTTTGGTTGACTGTAAATGAACATATTAGCGTAGACACAAGGTGTAGATAATGGATTGCCTTCATACAATGCTTTCAACAATTGCATCTTCCAAGTATTAATTTTCATTGTGACATTCAAGATGATTGTCATGATACGTTCAAATTTATTGTAGTTCCTACAGTTGCAAGAAGAAAGCTTGTGAATCCTTTGCAATTATCTGGTTTTCTGCATTAATTACTCAAAATTTGGTCTGATCTTCATCTAAGTCACAATAATAGACAAATACCATCTGCCTAAACTAATAACACAGGAACAATTGTCTTTTCATGTCTTTATTGAACATGCTGTTTAATCATTCAGAGTCCAGGCTGGAAGAGGTATGGGAACCTTTGTATTTAATCACTAGTAAAACATCCTTTAGCAGCAATAACCTCCAAACAGTTCCTGTAGCTGCTGATTAGATTTGCACAAAAGCGAGGAAAAATTTGAGACTAGTCTTCAATAGAAAACTCTTTCAGTTCATCAATATTTCTGGGGTACCTTACATGAACAGCCCTCTTCAGGTCATGGCACAGCATCTTAGTTGGTTTAAGGTCTGGATTCTGATTTGGCCATTCCAAAACACAAATTTTCTTCTTTTTAAATCATTCTGTTGTTGGTTTGCTCTTGTGTTTCGGATCATTGTCTTGTTGCATCACCTAACTTCTACTGTGTTTCAGGTGACGGACTGCTACCCTGGTATTCTCATGTAAAATGTCTTGATACAATTTTGAATTCATTGTTCCATCAATGATTGCAAGCTGTCCAGGCCCTGAGGTAGCAAAGCATGATGTTTCTTCCACTATGCTTCACAGTTGGGATGAGGTTTTGGTGTTGGTGTGCAGTGTTCTTTTTCCTCCAAGCATAGCGCTGTGCATTTCTGCCAGAAAGTTCAACTTTTGTTTCATCTATCCACAGAATATTCTCCCAGAATTGTTGTGGGACATCCAGGTGGCCTTTTGTAAATTTGAAGCATGTAGCCATGTTTTTTTTTGGAGAACAATGGTTTCCTCCATGGTGTCCTTCCATGAAACATTCTTGTTCAGTGTTCTACTTATAGTGGACATATGATCAGAGACTTTAACAAGTTTTGGAGATTTCTGAAGTTCTTTAAGGTCCCTTGGGTTCTTTTTCACCTCCTTCATCATTGCACATTATGCTCTTGGTGTGATTTTGCAGGACGCCCATTCCTAGGGAGAGTTGCAACAATACTAAATTTCCTCCATTTGCAGACAATTTCTCTTGCTGATGAACACTCAGGTCTTTAGAAATGCTTTTGTAGCCTTTTCCAGCATGATGCATCTCCTCAATTCTTCAAAGGTCCTCGGAAAGCTGTTTTGATTGAGGCATGGTGTACATAAACAGATCTTTCTTGAGAAGAGCAGGCTCTGTCAGTAACCTGGCTTTGTGTGTCTTTTTTTTTAGAGGGCAAGGCACTTCTGCAACCCACACTACCAATCTCATCTCATTGATTGGAACACCAGACTCCAAATAGCTTTTATAGAAGGTTCTAGAGGTTTGCATACTTTTTGAACTTGGACTGTGATTATTTAAATGATGTATTCAGTATTGATGACAAGAAATACAATTGTTTGTGTGTTATTAGTTTAGGTTAGATTATGTTTTTCTATTATTGTGACTTAAATGGAGATCAGAGCACATTTTATGAGTATTGTAGAAAACCAAGTAATTGCAAAGGATTCACAAACTTTTTCTAGCAACTGTAACTTGTTGAAGTAATGAAATTGTTTCATTTTCACTTGGCATCTCCAAACCCAAATGCCTGAAACTTTATTGAGCCAAACAATTCTGAATTGTTCTACTGCTTATTTCTCTCCAACTATCAGTGACAAAAATCACCACTTTTGAACACAAGCACACACAACTGATACTATTTTAAAAACTCTTAGCTCAAAACACACTCAAAAGAAGTATGCGCATCTGTCAATAGCTAGAAAGTGTTTGGTAACGGTCTCCTGTCCAAAGTAAACAAAGGGAATCCCAGCTATTTTGTCAATTAGTTTTTGTCCTTTAAGAGTTGTTCCAAATAGCAGCTGCCCTGATTAATCAATGGCCCAATAAACCAAAATCTACTCTATTTACTTTTTATGTACACCTTTTATAATGACAGAACATACTTTACATGAATAATGAAACACTTTTGAAGTGTAGTCAATGTTGTAACATCAGAAACTATTTCCTCATACTGTTGTTCAAACTTAATATGGTAAATTCAATTTTATTAATTTGTCTCTGGTATTCATATTGCCCATGACACTGGGAAATTTCTTCTGTTTTTCATTGAAAGAATCCATGGAATGTTTTACATCAGTATGAGAAGGGAGGCATAGCTTTGTTTAATGTTTTGATCTAAGTACATGTCCAAATGTGTAACATTGTCTTAAGATTGAATTAAAGTGTTATCCATCCTAGGTTTTCAGTCCAGGTTTCCTATGTGGGACAAGAAACAGCTTTTTTTGGGCTGGGGTGTTGTTTTGGAATCTTCTGCACATTCCTGTAACACAATTTTAAGTACTAGTTTCCAACGTGTTAAGTAAGTCACATGAGTTGATTGTTGATGTTTGTCTGATGGTTTTGGTATAATGCTCTCACTACTCTTTTAATATTTTTTTCTTTTCCTAAATATTGTAGATAATTGTCCGCGTCTTTGCTGCCAGCATTTTTATTTCAACCACTTATTCCTTTATGCCTGTGTGCTTGAATTGGCTACAAAGTTAGTTCCCTACAAGATTGATTTCACTGTAGGAAGTTGTTGACTAAATTTTATATCCCATCACTTTGGCACCATATTGGATGCTATGTGCAGTTCACTGAGAGTATTTACAAATTGATTTTAATCTATTATGTTTTTGAATTCTGGCAGTAGCATTCAATGTGTGCATATATTATGAATATTTTTGTTGAGCCATTTGGATGTTGGAGTATTAACACAATATGCTGTCCAAGTTGCATGCCATCTTGGACAATGTCTCCCATCCACTACATAATATACTGGGTGGGCACAGGAGTACATTCAGCCAGAGACTCATTCCACCGAGATGCAACACACAGCGTCATAGGAAGTCATTCCTGCCTGTGGCCATCAAACTTTACAACTCCTCCCTTGGAGGGTCAGACACCCTGAGCCAATCGGCTGGTCCTGGACTTATTTCCTGACATAATTTACATATTACTATTTAACTGCTTATGGTTTTATTATTATTTATTCGTTATGGTGCAACTGTAATGAAAAGCAATTTCCCCCGGGATCAATAAAGTATGACTATAATTGGCCTTTGCAGTTATGAGCTGATTTTAGCCAGAATGGCAATGGGATGGCACAGTTAGTCTCCACAGATTTAGCCAGGAAGTGTTCCAAATGCCAAATTCTATTAAGTATAATATAAAGCATTACTCGTGTTGATTAATGGTTTTCTCTTAAATCACTGTTATTGCTCAGCTTGAAAAATAACTTGTAATGTGATCATTGCTATCATAAGATTGTAGATACAATCACATCATTGTATTTTTTTCTTTGGATAATGGAGTGAAGCCTACCATCTCCTGCACTAGGGTGTTGTTTAAAGTCAAGAATAGATTGATTATGCTGTGAATTTGGTAATATTTTAATGAAAAATTCATTTCCTTTATAAGGACAAAATATTGTATTGATTAATACATTAGTTGACTTGAATTGCATTATTTCTTTTAATGTATTGGCTATATTTAATGTAAGACATATTAATACAATGCACTAATTTCGCTTCTGAATGTCAACCTTGATATGTGAAGATGTAGTGCTGAATTATTCGAATTATACTTAGCATTCCAGATTTTCTGCTTGGCTATGAAGTCATCTTTAAAAGTTAGAAAGCAAAACCGTTAAAAGACTGAAGCCAACTGTATAACAGGAAAGGTACTGACAAGGTTAGCAGATTGTCTGACTGGCAGGAGGCAAAGTGTGGGAATAAGAGGGTATCTTTCTGGTTGGCTGCTGGTGATTGGCAGTGCACTGCAGAGTTCAATGTTGGTATTGGGGCTGCTTCTTTTCCATGTTATGTGTCAATGATTTGGATGAAGGAATTGATGGCTTTGTGGCCAAGTTTGCAGACAATATGAAGATAAGGTGGAGTGGCAGGTAGTGTTGAGGAAGTAAGATGCCTGCAGAAGGGCTTGGATAGATTGGAGGAATAGGCAAAGAAGTGGCAGATGGAATATAGTGTTGGGAAGTGCAGAAGTGCATCATCATGCTCTTTGGCAGAAGAAATAAAGGTGTGGACTATTTTCTCAATAGGGAGAAAATTCTAAAATCAAAGGCGCAGAGAGACTTGGAAATCCTCATGCACGATTCCATAAAGGTTGAGTCTGTGGTGAGGAAGGCAAATGCTATGTTAGCATTCACTTCAAGTGGACTGGAATACAAAAGCAAGGATGTAATGTTGAGGCTTTATAAAGCACAGCTCAGACCGTACTTGGGAGTAATGTGAGCAGCTTTGGGCCCCTATCGAAGAAAGATGTGCTGGCATTGGAGAGGGTCCAGGGTAGGTTCACGTGAATGATCCCAGGAATTATGAAGAGTATTTGATGACTCTAGGCCTGTACTCAGTGGAGTTTAGAAGAATGAGGAAGGATCTCAATGAAACCTATTGAATATTGAAAGGCAAACAACAGGAATTCTGCAGATGCTGGAAATTCAAGCAATACACATCAAAGTTGCTGGTGAATGCAGCAGGCCAGGCAGCATCTGTAGGAAGAGGTGCAGTCGACGTTTCAGGCCGAGACCCTTCGTCAGGACTAACTGAAGGAAGAGTGAGTAAGGGATTTGAAAGTTGGAGGGGGAGGGGGAGATCCAAAATGATAGGAGAAGACAGGAGGGGGAGGGATAGAGCCAAGAGCTGGACAGGTGATAGGCAAAAGGGGATACGAGAGGATCATGGGACAGGAGGTCCGGGAAGAAAGACAAGTGGGGGGGGGGGACCCAGAGGATGGGCAAGAGGTATATTCAGAGGGACAGAGGGAGAAAAAGAATGTGTGCATAAAAATGAGTAACAGATGGGGTACAAGGGGGAGGTGGGGCCTTGGCGGAAGTTAGAGAAGTCGATGTTCATGCCATCAGGTTGGAGGCTACCCAGACGGAATATAAGGTGTTGTTCCTCCAACCTGAGTGTGGCTTCATCTTTACAGTAGAGGAGGCCGTGGATGGACATGTCAGAATGGGAATGGGATGTGGAATTAAAATGTGTGGCCACTGGGAGATCCTGCTTTCTCTGGCGGACAGAGCGTAGATGTTCAGCAAAGCGGTCTCCCAGTCTGCGTCGGGTCTCGCCAATATATAAAAGGCCACATCACCCCAGTCGACTCACAGGTGAAGTGTTGCCTCACCTGGAAGGACTGTTTGGGGCCCTGAATGGTGGTAAGGGAGGAAGTGTAAGGGCATGTGTAGCACTTGTTCCGCTTACACGGATAAGTGCCAGGAGGGAGATCAGTGGGGAGGGATGGCGGGGGACGAATGGACAAGGGAGTTGTGCAGGGAGCGATCCCTGTGGAATGCGGGGGGGGGGGGCGGGAGGGAAAGATGTGCTTAGTGGTGGGATCCCGTTGGAGGTGGCGGAAGTTATGGAGAATAATATGTTGGACCCGGAGGCTGGTGGGGTGGTAGGTGAGGACCAGGGGAACCCTATTCCTAGTGGGGTGGCGAGAGGATGGAGTGAGAGCAGATGTACGTGAAATGGGGGAGATGCGTTTAAGAGCAGAGTTGATAGTGGAGGAAGGGAAGCCCCTTTCTTTAAAAAAGGAAGACATCTCCCTCGTCCTAGAATGAAAAGCCTCATCCTGAGAGCAGATGCAGCGGAGACGGAGGAATTGCGAGAAGGGGATGGCGTTTTTGCAAGAGACAGGGTGAGAAGAGGAATAGTCCAGATAGCTGTGAGAGTCAGTAGGCTTATAGTAGACATCAGTGGATAAGCTGTCTCCAGAGACAGAGACAGAAAGATCTAGAAAGGGGAGGGAGGTGTTGGAAATGGACCAGGTAAACTTGAGGGCAGGGTGAAAGTTGGAGGCAAAGTTAGTAAAGTCAACGAGTTCTGCATGCGTGCAGGAAGCAGCGCCAATGCAGTCATCGATGTAGCGAAGGAAAAGTGGGGGACAGATACCAGAATAGGCATGGAACATAGATTGTTCCACAAACCCAACAAAAAGGCAGGCATAGCTAGGACCCATATGGATGCCCATAGCTACACCTTTAGTTTGGAGGAAGTGGGAGGAGCCAAACGAGAAATTATTAAGAGTAAGGACTAATTCCGCTAGATGGAGCAGAGTGGTGGTAGAGGGGAACTGATTAGGTCTGGAATCCAAAAAGAAGCGTAGGGCTTTAAGACCTTCCTGATGGGGGATGGAAGTATATAAGGACTGGACATCCAATATTGAAAGGCCTTTGAAAGAGTGGATATGGAGAGGGTGTCTCCTACAGTGGGGGAATCTGGGACTAGAGGGCACAGCTTCAAAGTAGAGGGATGTCCATTTAGAACCAAGATGAGGAAAAATTTCTTTAGCCAGAGGTTGGTGAATCTATGGAATTCACTGCCACAGTCAGCTGTGCAGGTCAGATCATAAGGCGGAGGTTGACAGGTTCTTGATTAATCAGGGCATCAATGTTTAGGGGAGAAAGCAGGAGAATAAAGAGGGATAATAAATCAGCCATGATGAAATGATGGAGTAGACTCAGTGGGCCAAATGGCCTGATTCTGCACCTATGTCTTGTGGTCTGTAACATGTGCTTTCATCTAGTATTTAAAAGCAATAAAGGGATTGTTGTTTTTCTATGCTATTCACCTTGACTTGTCCTCCCTGTCTGCTTAATGTAAGCTGAATGCATCAACTGTTCTCATGCATGGCTTGAATTATTAAAGCACTATTTCTCACTACATCAATGCTCAGTTGGAGTTTGCTTTCAGGTGCCGAATGTGTACTTCCAGTATTTCAATTTATTTTTTAAATGCTCTGTTCATTTGGGAAGGCAGTTGTCATACAGTTAATGCCGTATGTAGTACTGCATACAATGCTCAGTGCTCAAAATTCATGTACTGCATTACCACTGACAGCCATTATTATTAATTACAGTAAATATCACGAGTTTGTTTCTTGTAGTGGTTGGATTAAATTATAACTTGCAGTTTGTTTTAACAGATGGTTATTTCCTTCCCTTGAACATATACTAACTTGTCCCATGAATGTCCCAACAAGCTGTTGTTTAAAATAACCAGCTGTAATAATCAATCAGTTTGGGCCCATGCTGATGATTCTGGATTTTAATGTAATTAATGCTCAGGTATCACCCTGAGCTATTAAAATGGTGGTTATAACTTGAAACTGGCCCCTGAAACCCAAGATTAATTTTATAAGTTTCAACTTTATTTTTCCATTTGCACACACTACTTAAAAATTTAAACTATTTATTACATCATTATATTGAAATATTGCTGACCTTCTTTTAAAAGGAGTGAACTAATGTGAAATTCTATGGTTGATGTACCATTTTGGTTTATAATGTGAATGTGTTATCTGTAGCTTTGCAGAAGATCCTGATTTGGATGGATCTAATAAGAGTGACTAGTTTTTCTTGGCCTACAAATTGGATGCAGGTTATTGAAATTGCAAAAATTTTAAGAAATTTCAGTGAAATTCAAATTAATTTCCCTTGTCTGCCTGTTTGAACTTATTGTCCATGATCCTGCGGCAACCTACTTTGTAATTTGATGCTTTCATCCTGGAAAATTGAACTGTTTTTAATGTTTTGCTCTGATGGATAGCTTTAAAAGGCAATTTGATTTTAAGACTTTATTTTAAACTTATTTTCTTTAGCTAAATTACTTCAATTGTATACAGCAACTTGAATTTGTTCAAATGCAGTACTTTGACACTGTCACCAGTTATGTCCTCCATTCCAGTTTAATATGTACAGTGGTTTGTTGGTTCTTACAGATCTTGTTTAAAATGCTAGAGGGTGCATATAGATTTCAAATGCAGTTTAGTTTTATTTTCTGGAGTCACTGTGACCTGGTCAGTGCTTTGTTTCAAAAATTTTTGCGGTACAGTTCAATGTATTGAGTAAAAATGAACAAAACATTAATTCGGGAAAGCTAATCTCTTATTAAGTGTACAATATACAGGTTTCCCCCACCATCCGAAAGTAGAGCGTTCCTATGAAACGGTTCGTAAGCCGGAATGTCGTGGAGTGAAGAAGCAATTACCATTTATTTATATGGGAAAAATTTGTGAGCGTTTGCAGACCTAGAAAATAACCTACCAAATCATACCAAATAACACACAAAACCGAAAATAACACTAACATATTGTGAAAGCAGGAATGATATGATAAATACACAGCCTATATAAAGTAGAAATAATGTATGTACAGTATAGTCGGGAAGATGAAGGCAAAACCGATGTTTTGGAAAAAAGTCGGCATGTGCCCACGCAAGGCTTCATGGTCATGGTAGTCTTTCCTGGGGTGAAGTATCCCGGGATTTGACTGCTACTTTTGTCCCATATTTGGGAGTGAGACAGTTGGCAACCCTAGTTGGTCCGCAGTGCAAAAAAGGTTGGGGACCCCTGCTTTAAGCTATGAAGCTGCCAAATTATACCAAATAATGCATAAAAATACACAGCCTATATAAAGTAGAAATAATGTATGTACAGTGTAGTATCACTTATGGGAATCTGGAAGACAATGCGGAGCACACTGATGATGGTGTGTTAGGCTGAGTCGTCGGAAGCTGGGGTGGTGCAGTGGTCCCCACCCTCCAGGCAGCGAACCGATACGCAATGGGCAATTAGCCTGTGATCTGGACTGACATTTACATGCCGGGCGGCACCTAATTAATTAGCTTGTTTATTTCGGCTTTTTTCTTAAAGGTGTGCTGGGTGCATCCGGGCTACCGCTGCATTCTCCACGGCAATGTATCTGTCCGCGGCCCAAGGGTTAAGGTGGTGGGACACTGGGGTGTCATCTCATTGTCGTCTGTTTCCATCAGGGCAGGCAGGTCATCTTCTATGCCTGTCTGCCTTGATGTCGAAGGTGGAGGTTCGTCGTCTGCTGTGGCTGATGTGGAAGGCTTGAAAAATGGCAGTATGCTTGTCTGCTAGCCTCGCGCATTTTTCTGTCATCTCATGCAGTTGCTTCACGTTCAGTTCCTGGACAGCTTCACTTTCGGTCCGTTCGCTACTGCATTCGGTTCAATTGTTATCCTTTCCTGTTCCAATTGCATCAGCTCTTCATTTATCAGTTCTTGGTCATGGGATGCCAAAACCTCTTCAACATCATCTTCGTCAACTTCCACAAGCCAGACTCACTTTGTCCTTACTTCGCTCACCACGATCAAAACGCCTCATTATGTCTAGTTTTACGCTAAGTGTAACACCCTTACGAGCTCTTTTAGGCTTTTCCGATACCTTAGAACTCACCTTGCTAACGGCTGCTCACAGGCATATGTTTAGGCAATGCGGGCTAGAATGCAGTTCCGGGGGAGGAGCTTGGCTGCTCGGGGGCGCGCACTGCTTTTTTCGCGCGTTGTCTTTTTTTCGTAACAGTGAAAACACCTGTTAGCGAAAGGAGGTAACTAATGTAGGTCTTTCGTAACAGCGAGGTTTCGTAAAGCGAACGTTCGAAAAGCGGGGGACACCTGTAAAAGGCTGTACATTATTCACAGCACCTTATTTCTCTTTTAATCAGTGACATTGAAATAAACACTTTGCATATGTACTAGACATTTGAAAGACTAACTGGAAAATATGAGTTCCAACACATCAAGCAATCCCTGGATTTCCTGTTGGAGAATAACAACTTTGGTTTTAAAAAAAAGGTTAATCAGAATTATATTTGGATCCTTTTTAATTTTTGTTAAACTACAGATGGAAACTGTACAGAATATAACTCATTTTATGCATTTATTCTGAATCAGATTTATTATTACTGACATGTCATGAAATTTGTTTTGCACCAGTAGTGCAGTACAATACATAAAATATATTATTAATTGCAATAAGAAATATGTCTGTACATATCATAAGCGGTTCAACAATAGTGAGGTAGTGTTCATGGACCGTTCAGAAATTTAATGGTGCAGGGGAAGAAGCAACTGGTAAAACATTGAGACACTGCACAGGATCGAAAAAAACTGCAGAGGATTGTAAACTCAGGTTCCAACATTACTTCCCTGATGGTAGTAATGAGAAGACGGTATGTCCTGGGTGCTGGGGTCCTTAATGATCGATGGTGCCTTTTTTGAGGCATCAGCTTTTGAAGATGTCTTTGATGGTGGGGAGGCTTGTGTCTGTGATGGAGTTGCCTGTGTTTACAACCCTCAGCAGCTATTTTTGATCTTCTGCAGTGGCCCTTCCACAGCAGTTTGTGATGCAACCCGTTGTAATGCTTTTCATAGTACAGCTGTGGAAATTTGTGAGTCTTTGACGTACCCAAGCTCTTCACACTCCAAGGGAAATATAGCTTTATAATTGAATGAATGTGCTGGGCCCAAGATAGATCTTCAGAGATGTTGACATCCATGAAGTTGAAGATGCTCACCCTATCCACTGCTGACCCTTTGTGTTCCCTTGACTTCTCCTTCCTGAAGTCCACAATCAATTTCTTGATCTTACTGGTGTTGAGTGGAAGGCTGTTGTTGCAACACTATTCAACCGACTGATCTAGCTCACTTCTATATATCTCCTCATCACCATCTGAGATTCTGTGTCATTGGCGAATTTATACAGTTGAAGTCAGAAGTTTACATACACCTTAGCCAAATATATTTAAACTCAGTTTTTCACAATTCCTGACATTTAATCCTAGAAAACATTCCCTGTCTTACGTCAGCTAGGAGCACTATTTTAAGAACATGAAATGTCAGAATAATAGTGGAGGGAATGATTTATTTCAGCTTTTATTTCTTTCATCACTTTCCCAGTGGGTCAGAAGTTCACATACACTTTGTTAGTGTTTCGCAACATTGCCTTTAAATTGTTTAACTTGGTCAAACGTTTTGGTAGTCTTCCACAAGCTTCTCACAGTAAGTTGCTGGAATTTTGCTCCATTCATCCAAACAGAACTGGTGTAACTGAGTCAGGTTTGTAGGCCTCCTTGCTTGCACATGCTTTTTCAGTTTTGCCCACAAATTTCCTATCGGTTTGAGGTCAAGGCATTGTGATGGCCACTCCAATACCTTGACTTTGTTGCCCTTAAGCAATTTTGCCACAACTTTGGAGGTATGCTTGGGGTCATTGTCCATTTGGAAGACCCATTTGCGACCGAGCTTTAATTTCCTGGCTGATGTCTTGAGATGTTGCTTCAATATATCCACATAATTTTCCTTCCTCATGATGCCATCTATTTTGTGAAGTGCACCAGTCCCTCCTGCAGCAAAGCACCCCCACAACATGATGCTGCCACCCCCATGCTTCACGGTTGGGATGGTGTTCTTCGGCTTGCAAGCCTCATCCTTTTTCTTCCAAACATTATGGCCAAACAGTTCAATTTTTGTTTCATGAGACCAGAGAACATTTCACCAAAAAGTAAGATCTTTGTCACCATATGCACTTGCAAACTGTAGTCTGGCTTTTTAAAATGGCGGTTTTGGAGCAGTGGCTTCTTCCTTGCTGAGCAGCCTTTCAGGTTATGTCGATATAGAACTCGTTTTACTGTGGATATAGATACTTGTCTACCTGTTTCCTCCAGCATCTTCACAAGGTCCTTTGCTGTTGTTCTGGGATTGATTTGCATTTTTCGTGCCGAAGTACGTTCATCTCTAGGAGACAGAATGTGTCTCCTTCCTGAGCGGTATGACGGCTGTGTGGTCCCATGGTGTTTATACTTGCGTACTGTTGTTTGTACAGATGAACGTGGTACCTTCAGGTGTTTGGAAATTGCTCCCAAGGATGAACCAGACTTGACATCATTTTCTGACCTCAATCCGATAGAAAATTTGTGGGCAGAACTGAAAAACCGTGTGCGAGCAAGGAAGCCTACAAACCTGACTCAGTTCTGTCTGGAGGAATGGAACAAAATTCCAGCAACTTACTGTGAGAAGCTTGTGGAAGACTACCAAAACGTTTGACCCAAGTTAAACAATTTAAAGGCAATACTACCAAATACTAAGTGTATGTAAACTTCTGACGTACTGGGAAAGTGATGAAAGAAATAAAAGCTGAAATAAATCATTCTCTCTACTATTATTCTGACATTTCACATTCTTAAAATAAAGTAGTGATCCTAACTGACCTAAGACAGGGAATGTTTTCTAGGATTAAATGTCAAGAATTGTGAAAAACTGAGTTTAAATGTATTTGGCTAAGATGTGTGTAAACTTCTGACTTCAACTGTAGATGCCTTTTGCTCTGTGCCTGCCACACAGTCCTGGGTGTAGAGTGAGTAGAGCAGCAAGCATCCTTGAGATGCGCCGGTGTTGTTTGTCAGAAAGGGGGAGATATTATTTCCAATTTGCACTGACTGTGAGGAAGTCAAGTGTTCTGATGTGCAGTATTAGGATTGAGATTTAATTTTGGCACATATAGTGCTCTGATTTCAATTTTGTTGTCTAAACTTTAAACAATTTTCATTTAAAAGTTAGTATATCAACTGGGCAACTCATTATTAAATTTATTTGTATTCATTAGTTGTGAAGGTCTATCTTTTTTGTGAATAGTGACAGGAGAATAGATACTATCTGGATGTTAGGTACAAATAAATGCAAAGATTCGTGGTGCCAGGACTCCACTGTCTATTAACGATAGAGCATAAAATAGTACTGCATAGGAACAGGCCCTTTGACCTGTCATATCTGAGCTGACCATGATACCAATTTAAACTATTCCCATCTGTCTCTTGGTAATCCAGGCAATGTTCTGGTGAACAACTTCTACGTCTTCTCCAAAGCTTCCACATTGTAACCAGAATTGCACATACAATAATTCAGATATGACCTCAAAGTTTTATACAACTGCAACAAGACTTCCTGACTTGTATACTCATCACATTGGCTGATGAAGGCAAGTATGCCATACAGCTTTCACCCTGTCGTCTTGTGTTGCAACTTTCAGTAACTTGTACCCTTGCTCTCCAAGATCCTTCTGTACATCGTTGCTCCCAAGGATCCTGGCATTTACTAATTTCCTCTTTTCATTGACTTCCCCAAAATGCTATTGCTCGGGCTTTGCTCAAAGTCTGTAGGCTTGTGAGCCTGTTGTGAGATAGTCCAGGGCAGATTGCCTAAATGAATTTGAAGGACGCATTCCATGCCTTTAGCTTGTTGGTTATTTGAACACTGCCCAATGAAATAAGCTTTTGGGCTTTGAATGTGTCCCTGGTCAGTGCAATGAAGCAGAAACCCTTCACTTTCTGGAGATTTAAGGTCTGCTAGCTTCTGTTTTCTGACGTTTGAAACAAACTATAGCAGCGATAAATCTGTCAGAGCTGCTACTTCTCCATTTCCAGGCTTCAAGATTTGCTGGGAATTGTTGGTACATAAATACAATTAAGCCATTCAAATTTGTTCAAACTGGCCTGAGTAGTGTTTTGTTGCAACTGTTCTTGTATTTCATTAGTTGTAAAATGCTCAGTATTTGTTGCAAAGATTTAGAAAGTTATCAAGTATTATAAGCCTGAAATAAATAAGTATAGATCAGTATAAGCCTGAAATAAATAAGTTTATAACCATGTACATAAGGTGAAGGACACGCAATATAGACTAAAATAAATCAGTAACTCAGAATTTGAGAAAACCACAACAAATGTGCCATATACGAGTTTCAATCTGTCCCTTTTTGTTATCTTGCCTAGAATTATGACAAGCAATGCAAGGATTACCATATAGTCTGAATGTATTTTTCTCTTTACAGGATCGCACTCGTCTGCATGATTCCCTCAATATGATTTCACTTGAAAACTCTCTCATTGATATAATGAGAGCTGAACAAGATCCCCTGAAAGGTTAGTGTTATTGTACAGGTATTAAAGTAGATGTGACTTAAGAAGTGATTATTCAGTCTAATAGCAAAAGGTGGAACACCTGTGTAAGCAATATATAAATATTTTAGACCTAAAATAAGAAAGAATTAAACATAAAATTGATGCAAGTCTACAAAGCTGTAAAAGAGTAATCTTGTGCAGTTGAATATATGCCAGGAGGATTTAGTAACTGCAAGATTTTTTTTTAAAAAAGCAAATAAATGGTCTGAAATAAAAGCAGTATGTTGGAAATGCTCAGCAGTTCAAGCCGTGTCTGTGGAGATGTACGCAAGCAATTTCGAAAGAGTAACTTACTTTCTCCATAAATATTACACAACCTGAGTATTTCCAGTGTTATATTTAATAAAAAGTATGCTTTATTGCATGCAGAAAATATTTTCATTTTTCAGGTTGAGGAAAATCCAAACATTGACCTAGTTGAAATCAGTGGATAACTAAAGCTGTAGAAGAATAACCTAATGATTGTAATTAGTATTGTATAGAATTTTGTGGTGCAGAAAGAGAACTTTCAACTCCAAAGTTTGTTGCTGATTAACTCATTCCCCTTTAAATTGACCCACTCAACAAATCCTTGTATTCTTTGCATCTTTCTGTACTTAACTAGCTTCTGCCATATACAACTCCATGGACTTCAGCTATTCCATATGGTACTGAAGATTGGTAATAACACAAAATTCAAGATACTGCTTCCTGATAGTGATTTCATTTTCACTGTTGTTAATGTAAATTTTATATGCTATAGGTCAACTTGTGCATTTTGTGCAACTTTTTTATTTAAAAGTTCCATTAGTGAATGGCATTTTTGAATATATGGTGACACAGTGGAGTAACTGTTATTGTTGGTACCTCACCCTTCTAAGAGCCTAACTTCAATGTTGACTTGTGGAGCTTGCACATTCTCCTACGATTTCCTGGAGTTCCACCAAGAAATGCTGCTGGTTCCCTCAAACATCCCAAAGGTTAATTACTTAAAGTTACCCCTTAGTTTAGATAACTGGCAATATAATCGAGTGAGTTGATGGACGTGAGAGAATGGGTGCAACTGTATAGGTAAATAAGGAGAGAGGAATAGAAATAATGGGATTATTCTGCTGGGAGTCAGCAATGAGCTGAATGGACTTTTATAGCATGTGTGAAAGATTCAACAAGAGAAGCAAATATACTCTCTGTTTTATATATGATTAATAAATTCAGATTTATTTATCAAATGTACATTGAAACATACAATGAAGTGCATCATTTGCATTAATAAGCAAAACACCCCAGGACATGCTGGAGACGACCTGCAAATGTTGTCACACATTCTGGCACCAACGTTCCATGCCCACAATGTTCATCAGAATGATACAAACAGCAACAATAACAGAACAAAACAAGACAGCAGCAAAACAAGCCCCTTTCCCACCTTCCCCCTCAGACACAGAAAGACTGCCTCTAGTCATTTGCATCGGACTGTCAGACTCACCAACTTTAATCTTCAATCTTCGGGTTTTCTACCTCTGGACTTTGACTTTCAGCTTTGCTCTCTGGGCTTCGCTGACCTTTGGATATTAAACCCCAGTGTTTGCTGATCATGAGCTTGACCTTCAGGCATCAACTTCTGGACTTGGCACAGCTCTCCAACCCTCTGATGACCTGGGGCTCACCGGCCTGCGTGACTCCCACCCATACAGACCCCTGACCCTGGACTGGATGACTTTAGGGTAGGTCACTTCCTCAGTGCCAACCGACCCAATCTCCAGGATCACTGACTTTTGAATATTGGTCTGCAAGGAGCACTCTAACTCAGACATTGAACACTGGCTCTGCCCCTGACTCCTCCTTTTCGTTTTCATTTATTCTTGTCGCTAAATGTTAACCTGGCCCATAACTCCTTGCATAGTCCTCAAAACCATCCTACGAATCTAAAACAAAATCGAAACTCTGACATCAATGGACATCGCAGCTCAGCACCATCTTGACACAAACGCTGACTCTTGCCCCTCACCTCTAAGTCTCCCTCATCCCAGTCCCTGAACCCTAACCTGACTGCTAATTTCCCAAGCTGCCTCAAAAACCATCTCTACAAAAAAATGCTATTAGTGATATTAATTATTAAAAAATATTGAAACACAAAGTATGCCTGTTTAACTATTATTATAGGTAGGAGTGCTTAGTTGGAATCTGGATATTTCTGACAAAATATTTTGTTTTTCTTTGTAATGAATTTAAATACATTTGTAGTCTTGACCGACAGAGGCATAAAATAGGCCAGAATATTTATAAATTGTGCAGTGAAAACAATTTTTAATTTGTTCATCTACGGTCAATTTTAAACTTCCTCTGATTTAATTGGAGACAAAGAAATAAGCAGTGAAGATGTAATATCCATTCTGGAACTGCTGCAAAAGCAGTATGTGGTTTCTTCTCTCACGGACAATGGAAATCAAATCACTATACATAACCGTAGAAGGTGAGGTGTCTATAGCTTCCTTGGCCAGAGTTTGTGTTTTAAAGAACTTCACATCTCTTTGTTATGTTACCTAAATATTGTGTGCAGGTAGGCCCTTGCCTTGTGAGAATTTGTTAAACCTTATTAGAACCTGTTGAAATGACAATATTGAATATCATTTTCATCAGTTAACATTGTTTCTTCAAATAATGTAAATATTTCAGTGACTAGTGGGGTACCGCAAGGCTCAGTGCTGGGACCCCAGTTATTTACAATATATATTAATGACGTAGATGAAGGAATTAAATGCAGCATCTCCAAGTTTGCGGATGACACGAAGCTGGGCGGCAGTGTTAGCTGTGAGGAGGATGCTAAGAGGATGCAGGGTGACTTGGATAGGTTGGGTGAGTGGGCAAATTCATGGCAGATGCAACTTAATGGGGATAAATGTGAGGTAATCCACTTTGGTGGCAAAAACAGGAAAACAGATTATTATCTGGATGGTGGCTGATTAGGAAAAGGGGAGGTGCAACGAGATCTGGGTGTCATTATACACCAGTCATTGAAAGTGGGCATGCAGGTACGCAGGTGGTGAAAAAGGCGAATAGTATACTGGCACTCATAGCAAGAGGATTCGAGTACAGGAGCAGGAAGGTACTACTGCAGTTGTACAAGGCCTTGGTGAGACCACACCTGGAGTATTGTGTGCAGTTTTAGTCCCCTAATCTGAGGAAAGACATCCTTGCCATACAGGGAGTACAAAGAAGGTTCACCAGATTGATTCCTGGGATGGCAGGACTTTCATATGATGAAAGACTGGATCGACTAGGCTTACACTCGTTGGAATTTAGAAGATTGAGGGGGGATCTTATTGAAACATATAAAATCCTAAAAGGATTGGACAGGCTAGATGCAGGAAGATAGTTCCCGATGTTGGGGAAGTCCAGAACGAGGGGTCACAGTTTGAGGATAAAGAGGAAGCCTTTTAGGACCGAGATTAGGAAAAACTTCTTCACACAGAGAGTGGTGAATCTGGAATTCTCTGCCACAGGAAACAGTTGAGGCCAATTCATTGGCTATATTTAAGAGGGAGTTAGATATGGCCCTTGTGGCTACGGGGGTCAGGGGGTATGGGGGGAAGGCTGGTACAGGGTTCTGAGTTGGATGATCAGCCATGATCATACTGAATGGCGGTGCAGGCTCGAAGGGTCGAATGGCCTACTCCTGCACCTATTTTCTCTGTTTCATTGGTTGTGATTATTTTTCTGTGTAGAACTCTTTTTTTAGCTGTAACAAGGCAGACATTGTTCTTATTAACTTACTTAGCATTTGTCTTAAGTGTAAGATTGTGTGTGGAGAAAAGGAATCCATGAAATTTGCAACTTTTGAAGGGATGACCAAAACTGTAGTCAAACAAAATACATACTTCTTTGAAGGACGATGTTAAGAGCACAGTATCGAGGATATAGTAATAGATTCAGTATTCCTTCAAGTGGTGCAGACAATTTTTATTCCTTTAAGTTCAGCTCTATTTTTGGCTCTCTATATAGTGGACTCTGGGTGTTTGGGCATTTTGGAAGACTAAGCCTGCGCTGTTACTATTGATGGTAAAGATGTGGATGCAGTGAGGACCTACAAGTACCTGGGGGTGCAGTTGGATGAGTGACTTGAATGGAGCATCAAAAAGGCTATGTACAAGAAGAGCCAGAGTTGCCTCTACTTCCTGAGGAGACTGAGGTTCTTAGGAGTAGGCAATCCCCTCCTTCACATGTTCTACCAGTCTGTTGTCACCAGTACAGTCTTCTAGGTGGTGGTGTGCTGAGGCAATGACATCAACGCAGGTGATGGCAACAGGCTCAATAACTGATTAGAAAGGCTGGGTGTGTTATAGGAGTCAAACTGGACACACTGGAGGCTGTGGTGGAACAAAGGGCCCTACAGAAAACCCTGACAATTCTGGACAATTGTTTCTCGCCCTCTGGTGCCACTTTGGCTAAACAGAGGAGCACTTTTAGTAACAGACTAAGACAACTGTGCTGCTCCAAAGAACGCTATATGAAGTCATTCTTACCCTTGGCCATTAGCTCTATAATAAGTCAACCTATAGCCGGGGAAGTGATGACCCCCTCCTTTTAGACTATTTGAGGTAACTTACTTTTTATTCTTTCTTACTTCTCTTAATATTTGTATATCTGTGCACTTATAATACTGCTGTGACACTATTGATGTCAAAGCAAATTACAAAGTACCTATCTATTTGTTAATAATTTGGCAGTCAGCTAGTTGCTAGATTTTCCTGTGCATCATCTTTAATTTGGATCATAATAGTTTTCTATTGAACTTTGACATTCAAGTGCCAGTGGAGTTGTTTCTTTTGAGTGTGATTTGCTAGGCATACTTTAAATTGTGGCTATTTGGATACTGGATCTCCCATTCAGTCTCACTAAATCAGGTACTTTTTGGGCAGATGGCAAGAATTTTTTTCACAGGTTAATTTTAGGACACTCCAGACAGAGTAGACACCTGTTGGTTGTGAGATATTGGGTCATCTTTGAGCCATTTTCTGGGAAGAGCTATCCCATGCTGGTTTTCTGCTAACATGCCTGTTCTTATGAATTGCTTTTCCATCTCATTCTTTATTAAAGAATTATGAGTTAAATACTTTAATAAAATGAGCTCTGAAGCTTCTATGATTCAAGAAGAAGGGTTTAATTTAGTTCAGATATTCTAATAACAGCAGAATAAGGTTTTAGACTTGTAAAAGATATACAGAATATTAGGACAATGTCCAAAGACTTATGAACAAAATGATGAAAGCAGCAAATGTGTGCTAAAGGTTAACTTTTGAATACTGAAAGGACTAGGTACTAATGTGTTTCTGTCAGTGTCTGTCCTGAGCTTGAAGTGTTAAATAGTCTGTGTATTGGTTTTATTATTCTATGTGGATAATAATCTGCTTTTTTTGGCTGTTCTCTCTGGTGTGTTAACCTACTTAAACTAACAAAGAGGTTCTTGTCACAACACCAGCAGTGATTCAAGAAGCCTGATTTGGTTGAATGGCAACATCAAGTGTAAGGTTATAGCATATAATATGGTGGTGCAAGGGTGTAATCCAATTCACATGCAAAAGAGTGTGCAATGGTACAAAATAAAGAGAATGAAAAATGAGCATAGTGTGAGTTAATATACCTGGTAGACTTCATAGGATCAGATTTCACTAAGTATATGTTGTTTCAGCATGTTTCCAACTTTAGTTTCCTATTTTTATTTACAGTTGCATTCCTGTTTTGAACATTTCCTTACACTTTCTTTAGTAATTGCAGTTTTTAAAGAAATATTTATGAATTGATGTTTGTCATATTCATTTCACACTTGCTTTGCTCCTGCACTGCAAATGTGGCAATACTCAAACTTTATTGGCTGTGAATCACTTTTGTATTGTCCTCAGAGATGTTATATAGATTAATAAGCATAAAATGTTACTTTTTGCTGGTTTCTTATGGCCTTGCATGCTTAATTCTTTTTGACCAATTCTGTCACTCTCTACAGATGTTAGTTGAAGAGCAAGTAGGAGAAGAAAATAATACCTGCAAAATAGCCACTTTTTAAAAGGCGTTAATAACATTTTGAAAAATATCTTGATTGCAGTCTGTGATCCGCATGTTAGAAAACTTGTATATCTTTTTGGTGGTTGATGAAAGAATAGCATACTTTTGGGTAATGATCTTCATAATGGCATGTTCCTGGTCCAAACAAATTAATAATTTTTGCTGAAAGTTGCAGGGGTTGCAGCTATTGAGTCATGAAGATTTCAGTTTGGAATTTGATTTTCTCTGTTCAAAGGTATAATTAAAGTCAAATCTGACTTAATTTAGCTGTACATTTCAAGATTTGTTTCGGCAAAGAGAACTATGTAAAACTGAATAATTATCCACTTTTGGGGAAAAAATTGTTTTTTCAAAGCACTGATAAGACTTGAAGTAGGTCTTGTGAAGGTTGCTTTGTTTTAACTTGGTGAAAGTCACGAACAAAACACAAAGATCTTATTCTCAGACTTAGAATTTGTTTACAACCTAATCTTCAAGTAGAAAGTTGAAACAAACTGAAACAGTACATCTTTTATGTTGTATAGTTGTGGTTGAGAATGAAAGCCAATGGAATGTTGAGCCTGTGTCTTAAGTTTAGGTTACTAAGCAATGTGGACTCAATACCCCGATTACATGCTGGGTATGACCAAACAAAACATTTATTTGCAATGCAATTCATATGAAAATAGCTACAAAAATATTTGCAAAAAGGACAAGGGTTAAGTATCTGCTTAAGTGTAGCCAGTTGTCATTATTCTTTGTATCATTTGGGCACCTTCCATATAACAAGCATGCATGATATTAATAACATAGTGCAGATTTCTAGGAGTGACCAGTGGCAGTGATATGTTGGGTGTGAACTCAGCAGCAAATGCTTATGGAACATGAAATTAGGTAGGATACCTATTGTTATCGGTAAGGACAGCTTTTTTTTTTGTGGATTCCTAATTACTCATGAACAGGTGGTGATGAGCTGCTTCTTGGACCTTTGCACTCTGTGTAGTGATGGTATCTCCACTGATGATAGATCGGGTACCCAGCATTTTAACTGTGACTATAAGGAATGATCACGTATTTACAAGACATACAAGGTATGATACATGAAAGGGAATTTGGAGATAATTACAAGTACTCAACACCGCTTACCACTTGAAAGATCAAGGTTAGCGAGTTTGTGAAGTTTTGAGTTGCGTACAGTACCCAAAATGAAGTGGTGGTGGTAGAGGAAGAAACTGTTGCAAATGGAGGAAAGAATACCAACTGAACTTTGGCTTCATGAAGGGGTGGGGGGGCAGAAAATATGATTCTGTTTGCATCAAGGTTGCTGAGGGCAAGAGGATTAAAAATTTCAAGTTCCTTAGAGTCCTTAGAGTCAACATCACCAGTGGCCTGTCCTGGTCCAATTATGTAGTTGCCATACACAAGAATGCTCACCAGTGCCTCAGCATCCTCAGGAGTCTAAAGAAATTTGGTATGTCCTCTTTGACCCTCATCAGTTTTTACTGATGCATCAAAGAAATCTTACCCAGATGCATTATGCTTACTGCTTGGCCTGTGACTGCAAGAAACTGCAGAGTGCTGTGGACACAGCTCAGTACATTATGGAAATCAGCTGCCCCTCCGTGGACTCTGTCTGTACTGCTCCCTGCCTCTGTAAAGCAGCAAAAAGTAATAAAATGACCTCTCACTCTGGTCATTCCCTCATCTGCTCTCTTCCATTGAGTAGAATGGACTCTTGACCTTGTTATGGCCTTGTGCACTTTCTCGCTAACTGTAGCACTTTATTCTGCATTCTCTTATCATTTTACCTTGTACTTCCTGAATGCAATTTTCTAATTAAATGGATGATAAGCAAAATATAGCTTTCATTGTACCTCAGTGGCCACTTTATTAGGTACAGGAGGTCCTAATAAAGTAGATACCAAGTGTATGTCCATGGTCGTCTTCTGTAGCTCATCCACTTTAAGGTTTGATGTGTTGGGCATTCAGAGATGCTCTTCTACACACCATTGTTGTGATGAGTGGTTATATCAGTTACTGTCACCTTTCTGTTAGCTTCGACAAGTCTGGCCATTCTCTGACTTCTCTTACTAACAAGTTGTTTTTGCTCACAGAATTGTTGCTCACTGGATTTTCTTTGTTTTTCGTACCATTCTCTGCAAACTCTAGAGATTGAGTGTGAAAATCCCAGGAGATCAGTTTCTAAGATACTCAAATCACCCCATCTGGTACCAATATTTAAATCACATTTCTTCCCAGTTCTGATGTTTGGTCTGAACAACGACTGAACCTGTGCACCATGGCTGCATGCTTTTATGTATTGAGTTGCTGCCACGTGATTAGCTGATTAGATATTTTCATTAATGAGCAGGTGTACAGGTGTACCTAGTAAAGTGGCCACTGAGTGAATGTGACAATAAATGAATTTATTCTCTGGTACCAATTTTGGAGCCTATGCAACTGCAACCTCAACTTATTCACTGGCAGTCCTTGTCCGTATGGATTGGCAACATCTCCTCCACATTCACCATTAGTGCAGGTGCACCACAAGGCTGTATGCTTAGCTACTGCCCACTACTCTATACCTATGATTATGTGACTAAGTACAACTGCTATGCCATATTTAAGTTTTTTGGCCACACCACTTGGTCGAATCAAAAGTGGTGATGGATCAGCATATAGGAGGGAGATTGAAAATCTGGTGGAGTTGTGCCACAGTAACATGTCAGCAAAACCAAAGATCTGATCATTGACTGCAGGAGGGAGAAACCAGAGATCCTCAATAGGGAATCAGTGGTGAAGAGATTTGGTACTTCTAAATTGCTTGGCATTATCATATCAGAGCAGATCAGCACATAGGTATCATGGCACAGAAGGCACAACAATGCCTCTACTCTCTTAGAAGTTTGCATAGGTTCAGCATGTCACCAAAAACTAACTGGATGCATCACTGCTTGATATGGAAACATCAATACTCAGGAATGAAAAATACCACAAGAGAGTGGTGAATACATCCCAGTCCTTTGCAATCAAAGCTTTCCACACCATTGAACATGTTTATATGGAGCGATACCAGAAGAAAATAGCATCCATCATCAAAGATCCCCACCGCCCAGGTCATGCTCTATTCTTACTACTACGATCGAGTAGGAGTTACAGGAGCTGTAGTTCCCACACCACCAGATTTAGGAACAGTAATAACCCTACAATCATCATATTGCTGAACCAGCATGAATAACTTCACACCACAACTCTGAACTGATAAAACAGGCTACAGACTCACTTTCAATTACTCTTTAAAACTCACTGTTCTGGTATTACTATTCATTTGCACAGTTTATCATCTTCTGCACATTGATTATTTGTTGGTCTTTGCTTATGTATAGTTTTTTCATAAATGTTATTGCATTTCTTTATTTGCCTGTAAATGCCTGCAAAAAACTAACTTCCAGTTAGTATATGCTAACATTTATGTACTCAGATGAAAGCAAACTGCAGGCCAGTTAGTCTAACCTCAGTGGGTGAGAAGATGTTGGAGTCAATTATGTAGCATGAGGTCTCGGGATACAGGTTTCCCCCACCATCCGAAGGTAGAGCGTTCCTATGAAACAGTTCGTAAGCGGAAATGTCGTAAAGTGAAGAAGCAATTACCATTTATATGGGAAAATTTTGTGAGCATTCGCAGACCCAAAAATAACCTACCAACTCATGCCAAATAACACATAAAACCTAAAATAACAGTAACATATAGTAAAAGCAGGAATAATATAAATACACAACCTATATAAAGTAGAAATACTTCTCTACAACGATTGCCTGCACAGATCTCCATAGCGAAAATCTCATGCAAGCGCTGTTGGCACAAACGCACTCTCCAGTAACCTTTAAACCATAAAGCTGCCAAATCTCCCAAATAACATGTAAAAATACACAGCCTATATGAAGTAGAAATAATGTATGTACAGTGCAGTATCACTTACCGGAATTGGGAAAACAGCGCCGAGCACACCGATGATGGTGTGTTAGACTGAGTCATCGCAGGCTGGGTGGTGCAGTGGCCCCCACCCCCCAGGCCGCCGACCCGATACATTTCCGTGAAGAACGCAGCAGTAGCCGGGAGTTACACAGCACATCGTTAAGAAAAAAGCTGAAATAAACATGCTAATTAATTAGGTGCTGCCCAGCACGTAAATGCCAGTGCAGATCAGAGGCGATTGCTGATTGCATCGCCTCTAATCTGGGCCGACAATTACGTGCTAGCCGGCACCTAATTAATTAACGTTTATTTCGGCTGTTTTCTTAAAGATGTGCTGTGTGCCTCCCGGCTACCGCTGCATTCTTCGCGAATCGGTACAGTATCTGTCCGGGGCCCGGGTGGTGGGACACGGGGGTGTCATCTCATCGTTGATCAGGACAGGCAGCTCATCTTCTCCTATGACTGCCCGCCTCGATGTCGAAGGTCGAGGTTCGTCATCTGGTGTGGCTGATGTGGAAGGCTTGCTTGACTGCTGAGCCTCGCGCATTTTTCTATCATACAGTTGTTAGCACTCAAACCATCCTGCAAATATCCCCTAAACCTACATACCCTTTCAAAATTAAAGTCGTAGTTTATCATTGCAGCGAAAATCTCACGCAGTTGCTTCACTTCCTGCATTCCGTTTCGATTGTTATCCTTTCCTCCTACAATTGTATCAGCTCTTCATCTATCAGTTCTTGGTCATGGGATGCCAAAACCTCTTCAACATCATCATCTTCAACTTCCACAAGCCAAACTCACTTTGTCCTTGCTCTGTTCACCACGATGGAAATGCTTAATTATGTCTAGTTTTACGCTAAGTGTAACACCCTTACTCTTTCAGGCTTTTCCGACACCTTACAACTCATCTCGCTAACAGCTGCTCAATGCAACGTGTTTAAGCAATGCCGTTCCGAATCCGGGGCAGAGTGGCAGCTCGGGGCGTGCGCTGCCTTTCTTCGTAACAGTGAAAATACCTGAAAGCGAAAACAGGGTACTAATGTAGGTCTTTCGTAACAGTGAGGTTTCGTAAAGCGAACGTTCGAAAAGCGGGGGACACCTGTACTTGGAGGCACATGATAAAATAAGCCATAGTCAGCATGGTTTCCAAAAGGGAAAATCTTGCCTGGCAAATCAGCTGGAATTCTTTAAAGGAATAAGAAGCAGGATAGACAAAGGAGAATCAGTTGATGTTGTGTACTTGGACTTTCAGAAGGCCTTTGACAAGGTGCCACACATGAGGCTGCTTAACAGTCTACGAGCCCTAGGTATTACAGGGAAGATTTTAGCGTGGTTAAAGCAATGGCTGATTAACGGGAGGCAAAGAGTTGGGAGTAAAAGGCTCCTTTTCCAGCTAGCTGCCAGTGACAAGTGGTGTTCCACGGGGACAGATTCTTTTTATGTTGTATATCAATTATTTTGCTGATGAAATTGATGGCTTTGTTGCAAAGTTTGTAGAAAAATTGGAAGATGGGTGGAGGGACGGATAGCTTTGAGGAAGTAGAGAGGCTACAGAATACCTTCAACAGATTAGAAGAATGGGCAAAGAAATGGTAGATGGAATATAGTCTCAGGAAGTGTATGGTCATACACTTTGATAGAAAAAAACAAAAGGGTTAACTATTTTCTAAATGGAAAGCAAATACAAAAAAACTGATGTGCACAGGACTTGGGAGTCATTTTGCAGGAACCCCTAACAGTTAATTTGCAGGTTGAGTCTGTGGTGAGGAAGGTAAATGCAATGTTAGCATTAATCTCTAGAAGACCAGAATATAAAGGAAGAATACAATGTTGAAACTTTATAAAGCACTAGTGAGGCCTCACTTGTAATATAGGTAGCAGTTTTGGGACCTTAATCATAGAGAGGATATGCTGAACTGGAGAAGGTTCAAAGGAGGTTCATGAAAATGATTTCATAATTGAGTACCTTGTCATATGAATAGTGTTTGATGGCTCTGGGCCTCTATTCACTAGAACTTAGAAGAATGAGGGGTGACCTAATTGAAACCTATCGAATGACCAAAGGCCTTGATAGAGTGGACATGGAGAGCAGGTTTCCTATGGTGGGAGAGTCTATGACCAGAGGACACAACCTCAGAAAGGAGGGACATTCTTTTAGAACGGAGGTGAGGATGAATTTCTTTAGCCACAGAATGGTGAGTGGTGCTGTGGAGGCAGTCTTTGTGTATATTTAAGGCAGAGGTTGATAGATTTTTAATTGGTCAAGGTATGAAGGGATACGCGGAGAAGGCAGGAGATCAATTTTGAGAAGAATATTGGATCAGCCATGATAAACTGGCAGAGCAGATTCGATGGGTCAAATGACCAAATTCTACTCCAGTATTTTATGATCTTATGGTCTTGGATAATAAATTTTACTTTCAACTTTTATGTGGCTAGAGCTGGACTCATTAAGGTAATTTTGTAATATTTCATGCCTTCCTGACTTGTATATTGTAAATCATAAGAAATAGGAGCAGGAGTTGGCCATCTGGCAAAAATCTATCCAACCTTGTCTTAAGTATATTTACTGAGGTAGCCTTCACTGCTTCATTGTGCAGAGAATTCCACAGATTCATCAGTCTCTGGGAAAAACAGTTCCTCTTCATCTCCGTCTTAAATTTGCTCCTCTGAATTTTGAGGGTATGTCCTCTATCTCTAGTTCAAATCATGGAAATGCTTTGCTGCAGTATGCATAGTCTTTTACATAGTTTTGTTTCCATGTACATCGTTCTGTACAGTTTTTAGCCACTGCTGAACCCCACCCCCATCTTAGCCATGCATTGATATTTTGGTAGTGATTCAACTATATTAATACTATTGTAAATGCCTGCAAAAAATTAACTTCAAGTTAGTATATGGTAACATGTATGTACTCAGATGAAAGGAAACTATCGGCCAGTTGGTCTGACCTCAGTGTTTAGGAAGAAGTTTCTTTTGGAGATGTTCAATCTCCTTGCATAGCACAAATTTAATTTGCAGCCCATGATTGAAATTTATGCTGGTACATTGCATATAACTGTTACCTGGTTTGTTTAAAGAAGTTGTGAATAGAGTTGCAAGCTGTCAACATCAAGGACATCTATATATGGTCAAAAATGAGGAAGGAAGGTCACTGATAAAACAGCTGAAGATGGTCAGATACATTTTACCTCTGATGACAACAATCCTCTTCCTTTGTTTTGGCATGAATCCAAACAGTGGAGTGGTATTCTGCCTAATTGTTGACTTCAATTTTTCTGGGACTGTTTAATGTAACATTGTATTCATCTCAAGGATAGTTGTTATCATCCCACCATTGGAATTCAAATGTTTTTACATTTAAAGCAATACTGTAATGACGTCTGCAAATAGGTTCTGGTAGAGCCCAGACTTGACCATCAACTGAAACATAAAAAGAATATGTGCTTTGCTTGCTTGTAAATGGTTTGAAGGTATTTTAAAAATGAACGAGATAAATCTTCATTTTGATTTTGAGCATGTTTCAGATTTTTTTCATATATGTACAAGCTAATTTTGCTGTCAAATTGATAGCTTTGCAGTACTCAATAAAAGGAATCCATTGTCTCCTTTTGACTGCTCTTTTATTGTTGTATTTTCTTTATTCATTTTTGGGATCAGGCTAGACTAGTATTTTCTTACTATTCCAGAATTGCACTTGAAGGAGGTGCACTGAGAGCTTGTTCTTGATTTTCTTCAGTGAAGGTACTCCTCCCAGTTCTGTGGTGTAGGAAATTGCAGTACTTGACTGTGATATGAGGGTGTTTACAATTTGGAGAGGAATGCAGAGGTGTTCCCATGCACCTGCTGACCTTTTCCTCAATGGTTCAACCATGTGGTTATTGAAGGTGTTATCAAGACTAGCCCAGGCAAGTAATAGTTTAGTTTGCAGATGGTACACAATGTAGCCATCCTCTAACAGTGGTAGAGGGAGCTAATGTTTATGGTACGGGTACGGTACCATTGAAAATGGCTCCTTTGCTCTGAATGGTGTCATGGATCAAGTGTCATTGGAGCTGAGCCCATCCAAAAAAGTTGAGTGTATGGCTTTACATATGTGACTGGTACCTTGTGGATGATTGACAGGCTTTAGAGTAACTTGATCCTCATGGCAGTGTACTTACCTCCTGACCTGCTTATGCTTTTGGGATTAGTGTAGTTGAGTTTCTTGTAGATGATCTCTGACACGTTGATATTGTGGGCTTCTAAATCCACTCAATGTCTAAGATAGGTGATCAAACTATTGATTTGGTGATGATTATTACGTGGTATTTCTGTGGTAAAAATGTTACTTGCCACTTATCAGCCCATGCCCGAATGTTCTTTAGGTCTTGCAGTATGGACTAATTCATTTGTTGAGTTGAGTGGAATTAGTAGTCAAATGTTAGTGCAGGACCTCACTGGAATTATAATTGAAGCAGTTGAAGATGGTACAGTCTCCTCCAGAAATGTACCAGGGCAGAGATGCTAATGTTTGCCAAGCAAATCTATTTTCCTTTGTGCAAAGTATGACTCCCACCATTGTAGTGTTTCACTTTTGCTGCCCATTGACTTTTGCTTGATTGCAAAATCTGTCAGATGCAATGCACCCTTAATGCTAAGTGCAGTCATATTCACCTCATTTGGAATTCTACACTTGGTTTGTGTTTCAAAAATAAGGTAGGCATAAATGAATAGGTTATTGCCACTTGAGGACACCACCACTCGTCACTTTGAGAGTAGACTGGTTGGATGGTAATAAACCATATTAGATTTATCCTTTTCATGAATATTCCCAGCTTCTAATTAACTATAAATGAAGTAATTTATAGTTAATTAGAAACTGATTTGATTTTCCTTTAAGTTATTTGAAAATTACATTAATTTGAAATCTACACCCTATCCTCATTATATGCGGGGGATACCTTCCTCGAAGTCGACGCATAATGTGAATAATTATTTAAATGGAGAAAATAGGGACGCATTCTTGAGGGCTTCCTAAATATGTTTTATCTGTAATTTATTCACATTTTCATACCAATATGACACAAAAGCAGTACCACAAGGTAACATTCATATTATATTTCATCAATTTAAGGTAATATTCAATGTAATAAATCACAGAAAGTTAACATACTAGGGTGTACAGTACTCACCAACAGTGGCAGGTGTGTTAGCTGCGGGAGATGAGTGGTTGTTGTGGTGTTGGGCAGCTTTACATGGATGAGGTGGATGGTTGTCTGTCGTCAGCATCATCAAGGACAGCAAGAGGTGAAGGAAGACTCTCAAAACTCTCAGTACTGCCGGCAGCAGGAGATGACACCAGTTTGAAGAAAGTGGTGAGGATTGTTTGCTTGGCAGCATTTTGTTTTTCAGCCTAAATTTGCTTGTAGGGAAGAAGGCTTGACCACAGGGAATGACTGAAATGCTGACTCCGATCTAAACTTGAGTCGATGTCCATCGGCATTTGTGTCAAGTGTTCCGCAGCCTTAAAAAATTCTGTCGGTTGCTTCAGAGTGGAAAACCTGACCTCTTTACAGGATTCATCAACGTTGTTGATGGCATGTCTGATGTTGAAGGACTTCCACCATTCCCTCACCATTGGTAAACTCCTGGGATTTTCAAAATCTTCTGTTGCTTGCAGCATCTGAGAGACAGTTCACCGCAAAAAGAAATACGCCTTGAATGTGGATATCACACCTTGGCCGAGTGGTTGAATCAGCGATGTTGTGTTCAGTGGCAGGAAACGCACTGTTATGTTAGGATGAATGCTGTCCAAATGTTTAGGATGGGCTGGCACATTGTCAAGCAACAAAAGAACTCTAAAGGCAAGATTCTGTTCCCGGCAGTAGCGTTCAACCTCAACAGCAAAATGATTAGCAAACCGATCTTCATTGATTTGACCAGTGACCCATGCTTTCTTGTTAGCTGCCCAGTGGACAGGAAGCATATTCTGACTCAAACCCTCAAGAGCATGGGGGTTTAGTGAATGTTTAACTAAGAGGGGCTTCACCTTACAGTCTCCTTCGGCATTGGAACACATAAGCAAAGTCAATCTATCCTTTGCTGCCTTGAAACCTGACACAGTTTCTTCAGCCTTACTTATGTAAGTGTGTTTCGGCATACTCTTCCAAAAAAGCCCGGTCTCATCTGCATTAAGCATCTGCTTTGGTGTGATGCCTAACTCAGCTGTCATAGCCCGCCACTGCACAGGGTAAAGACCCAGAACTGTGTTACCTTCACCTGATGCCGGCCGCCCCGTTTATAATTTCCAACTTTTTTTCCAAGTGGTTCTGTGCTGCTTGGCTGATGGCCCAGGACTTGACATCGGACACTTAGGAGGCATAGTTAAATATTTCAAGCACAAAATCACTGCACCGTAGGTAAAAACACAAAAGTTTAAGAGCGCAAGATCGCACATCCATGCGTTGCCAAAATCAATGCAAAACTAGCGGGAGTGAGACTGTAAGGCATGCGCACGTGACTTGTATTGGCGGGAAAGCAGTGCTCCTCGCATAACTATGAGTTTTGAACGCATATAACGAGAAGTTGATAGAAATAGGTTCCTCGCGTAACTGTGAATCCGCATTGTCTGAGACGCATATAATGAGGATAGGGTGTATTTCTAAATGAGGTTGGGATTGTTTTTAGTGTATATTTTTTAAAAAAGCAAGTAGGGACATTTTGTGCTTGTTGATCTAGAAATGTATTAAGCATGAATTATTATCACTGATAAAAGAGGAAGGGAATGTGGAGAAGTGTAACAAAAAGGCTTTATTCTATTGTATCAGGTTTCAAGAGCTTTGCATAACAAATTGTGATGAAGGAATTAAGATTAAGCTGATCTGTGTTCCTTTATACTTGGGTCAAGGGCATGGCATTCATGATTGTTGGCTAGTATTTTAATGAGTTCTCAAATTAATTTTAGCACTGCATTTCCCGAATGTTTTATCTTTTGAGAGATGTTAATTAATTTCTAAGTGATTATAGACTTACAGTTTAACTTGATTTTGATCATCAGTTGAGATATTTACAAGCTACATTCCCCTTTGTTCACTTGGCTTGTAAGCTTAGTTTAATTTGAATATTTATTGGACTTTATATTGTGGATGGGTTACACTGACTGAAATGGATGTTGTTGATACCGCATGGTATGTAAATATGGGTCAGTGTCACGTGATCGGCAACAATGAATTATCAATTGAGGCAGGTTTCATAAAAACAAACAAAACATTCATTAAACTCTGCTCAACAATAGTGAGAAGTATTCAAACGACTACTTAATCGGAAGTTAACTGCTATACGGCCACTCTGGAACAGTTCTTAAAGGGTAAATGTGAAAACAGTTCTTAAAGTGGTAAATTCGAACCCTGTCTTAAAATGGTAAATTCGAAACTCCAAGTGATTTACACAGTCAATAAGGAGAGACTTCTCTGGAAACGGATTTCTTCAAAGACATGACGTTACTGCTGATTCTCCAAAGGATTCAGGACGAAGGAAATAAAACAGCTTAAAGGAACTGACCTTTTCCTGGCAAGTGAACACTGCACAAACTTCTCTGCTCTTGCAGAAGTTATCTCAGATATAGGTCACTTTTCTGAACAAAGACTTAATAAGGTTGATCCTTCATTAAACCACAGAAATGACTCCAACTTTATTGGATCTCTCAGGTTCCCGTCCTTTAGTAAGGTCTTCACTCTCCAATACTACTGTAAAGGTAAATCAAAAATACACCAACAAAGCTGGCAGCGATTGGTGAAACTGCCGGCACAACTATTTTACCTTACAGTAGAAAGTAGAACTCTTTAAAACGAAACTGTGTCATGAGACAAATACACAGCACAACAGAGTAACTAACGAAGCAAAGAACAACTCAACTGAAACACTAACTGCGTTACACCAGGGGTCTCCTTTATACCTGTTGAGAATAGGTCATTGTGTGACCTCACTGGTGGAAAGATTACATCATGTGACCTCCACAAGACCATTACATCATGCTCATAAGACAGTCACAAGATACCCACGGTGTATGTAACTGTCAGGTTGCCCTAACCTTGCTGTCTACTTGCACTCCCATTTTCCAGAGGGCTGTACCCAATAAGCATCTGGTGGGTGTACTCTGAGCATCAAGTAGACCTCAGGTAGCATTACCCAAGATCTTGGCCCCTACTGTCAGCATATTCCTTGTCAACTGATTGGCTATCAAATATCTTTATTGTTTGTAATAGAGATATTTATGGAAGGTATGTTAATATGTAAAACATTGAACTGCATTTACTATTTCTACAGAATCAATTAAGTGAGTACCATTGATATTCATTGGCCAGCCATCCTCTATCCTAAAATGGAGACACGGATTTAAGTGCATCCATAGTGTCTCCTCTTTGATTCAGTATTGCAGTGGAGCATACAGAGCAATTGTAATATGTCCCAGACCCTTGTCTTTTGCTGCACACTTATATGAGCTAGCAGTACCCAAGGAATTTGGAACTCTATATCAGTACAATTTGGCCATTTTTGCAGATGTAAATGTTTTAATGAACAATTGCCTTTACTCTTCAGAAGTTTGAAATGAGAAAGTTTGAATGGAAAATTGTCCTGCAGAAAGAGAAAATAACATGCCAGTTGCTCTGGCATTATCTCCTGAATCGTATCCATCATCCTAATTTCAATGAAGTCATTTATAATTAATTACAAACTGATTTAATTTTCTTTTTAAATTATTTTAAAATTTTATTTAAATTAATTTGAAATCTATTTGTAAATGAGGTTGGGTTTTTTTTAAAAAAACAAGGAGAGACATTTTCTACTGTTGATCTGCAAATGTATTTAGCATGGATTACTATTAATGACTGAATAAAAGAGTATTGATGGTACAGCATTGTATTCTGCTTGATATGTAACTATAGGCCAGGTCATCCTAATTTTGCTCAAAATGCTGGAGGAACTCAGCAGGCCAGGCAGCATCTATGGAAAAAAAAGTACAGTCGACGTTTTGGGCCAAAACCCTTCCGCAGAACTGGAGAAGAATTGCTGATGAGTAGATTTAAAAAGGTGGGGAGGGGGAGAGAGAAATATCAGGTGATAGGTGAAAGCTGAGGGGGGGAGGGATGAAGTAAAGAGCTGAGGTTGATTGGTGAAAGAGACAGAAGGCCATGTATGAAAGAAAAAGGAGGGAAGAGCACCAGAGGAAGGCGATGTGGGGAACACATTTTTCAGAAACACTTAAAGGGATTACTAGTGGTATGGTTGGCACTTGGTGCAGTGTCTGAAATGAGCCTCAATGTATTCCGATGCAGTAAGCAGAAGGCCTGGCGAGCTCAGACTTACAATGATAAAGCTTTATGGTTGCAGCTCCTTTTTGAGTTTCTCAAGGGGCTGCTGCTGAGGTTCTGGCTGCACTTTAGTCCTGCGCCCCTCATATACGGGCACCCAGTTCGGAAGGGGGTGGGGCGTGAGGAGGATCTCGTGGTGGGTTTGGTCCTGGGTCTGCCAAGATGGCCATTCACAGGTCTAAGTGGTGGAAGTGGAGGGCACTGCCCGCGCTGACTGCCTCCTCTTTTCCAAGGATATGTTCGTGCCGTATTTTAATTTGAGCATACTTGTAAATATTGACTGTACCTTGTGTATATGTGAAGTAATTAAATGTTTATAGTTTTGTTTAAAAAAAGAGGGAGACAATGGTCAGGCAAGGAGATAAGGTAAAAGAGGGAAAAGGGGATGGGTCAGGGCCCTAAAAAGTCCTTCCAGGTGAGATGACACTTCACCTGTGAGTCTGTTGGGGTCATTTATTACGTTCTGTGCTCCTGGTGTGGCTTCCTGTCTATTGGTGAGACGCAACTTAGATTGGGACACTGCTTCACCAAGCATCTGTGCTCTGTCCCCAGAAGAAGCGGGATCTCCCAATGGCTACCCATTTTAATTCCACTTCCCATTTCCATTCTGGTATGTCCATCCATGGCCGCCTCCACTGTCGTGATGAGGCCACATTTAGGTTGGAGGAACAACACCTCATATTCTGTTTGGGTAGCCTCCAACCTGATGGCATGAACATTGATTTCTCAAACTTCTAGTAATGCCCGTGCCCCCCACCACCATTTCCCATCCCCTTTTCCCACTCTCACGTTATCCCTTTGCCTGCCAATCACCTCCCTCTGGTGCTCCTCCCCCCTTTTTCTTTCTTCCATGACCTTCTGTGTCTTTCACCAATCCATTTCCCAGCTCTTTATTTCATCCCTCCCCCTCCAAGTTTTGTGTATCACCTAGTGTTTCTCTCTCCCCTCTCCCCACCATTTTAAATGTACTCCTCAACTTTTTTTCTCCAGTCCAGCTGAAGGGTTTCGGCCCTAAATATCGACTGTACTTTTTTCCATAGATGCTGCCTGGCCTGCTGAGTTCCGCCAGCATTTTGTGCGTGTTGCTCAGATATCCAGCATCTGCAGATTCTCTCTTGTTTGTGATCCTAATCTTGCACTCTCAATTTGCAGATGGGAAAGTCTGATATGGGAGTTGTTTAAAGGATCTCCCACTCACCCACTGAACTTACTTGGCCTTAAATATAATCAGAATTTCCTTCCACTGTCCTTTGAGAATAAGGCCCGAAAAGAGGGGTAGCCGTGGACCCCTACCGTTAACTGGGAGGGTCTGTGGATCCCCGGTTGGGAATCCATGTTCTAAAAGGAGTAGAGTATTTTTCTTTTGTCTGAAATGGGTAACTCCTTATTTTTAACTGGTGACTATAAATCTAGATTCTCCCAGAAGAAGCATTTTCTCCACATCTATCCTGTAAAGATCTGTCAGGATTTTGTCTAATTTAGTCAGGCCTCATTCTGCTCTTCTATAAGAGCAGATACAAGTTTGACCACTTCAACTTTCCTTGTGAGGCAACTTGGCAATTCTAGGAATTCGTTACCTCTCAATTACTTCCAAAACTTCAATATCCTAAAACAAGGAAAGATCCATGCTGTGCACATTACTCCAAATATTGTCTCATGCACACCCTCTAACCAAAGTATAACTATTCTCTATTTCTTCCTCCTAGCAATAGTATCCTAGTTTTGTTGATGACTTGCAATACCTGTAAGCTAATCCTTTCATGATTCATGCACAAAGATGCCCAGATCACACTGCATCTTGAGGCTCTTGCCTTTTTGATATATTTGTTAAGTATAGTTGCCATTTCCCTTTCTCAAACCCATGTTAGCATTGCAGCTTACTTAGAATTTTGCCTTGATAGTTTCTAATATCACCCCACTCCCTCCATGGCAGACATTAAGCTTTATTTCCCACCTTTACTGAATAAAGGAATTACATTCACCATTTTCCTATCTAATTGTGCCCAGCTTGTCAAGAAATAAAATCATCCTTCTGTTTATAGTCAAACTCCTCTCCATCTCTGTAGTGTATTGGTACATCCTCTTGAGAAAAATCTTCATCTCACTCTTATGCATTTCCTCCCAACACATTCATTTGGTAAATTTGTTTATTATTGTCACCTGTACTGCGATACAGTGGAAAATGTTGTATCTCATGCTGTTCATACAGATCAATTCATTACACAGTGCATTGAGGTAATACAAGGTAAAACAATAACAAACTGCACAATAAAGTGTTAGAGTTTCAGAGAAAGTATAATGTAAGTAGGCACTCGGTGCAAGGTTATAATAAATATATTGTTGGGTCAAGAATACATCTTGTACTGGGAAACCATTCAATAGTCTTATAACAGCAAGGTATACAGTGCCTATAAAATGCATACACCCCCCCCCCTTGGAAATTGTCATGTTTTATTGTTTTGCAACATTGAATCGTAGATTTAATTTGACTTTTTTTTTGACATTGATCAACAGAAAAAGACTCGTCAAAGTGAAAATGGATCTCTACAATGTGATCCAAACTAATTATAAATATAAAACAAAATAATTGATTGCATAAGTATTCACCCCCTTTAATATAACACACCTAATCATCACTGGTGCAGCCAATTGGTTTTAGAAGTCATATAATTAGTTAAATGGAGATCACCAGTGTGCAGTCAAGGTGTTTCAATTGATTGTAGTAAAAATACACCTGTATCTGGAAGGTCCAACTGCTGGTGATTCAGTATCCTGGCAAAAACTACACCATGAAGACAAAAGAACACTCCAGGCAACTCCATGAATAGCTTATTGAAAAGCACAAGTCAGGTGATGGGTACAAGAAAATTTCCAAGTCACGGAATATCCATTAGCGTACAGTTAAGTCAGTCAACAAGAAATAGAAAGAATATGGCATAGCTGTATATATGCCCAGAGCAGGGCGTCCTCAAAAACTGCCTGTGCTAAAAGGGGGATAGTGAGGGAGATCACCAAGAGATCTATGAAGACTCTGGAGAGTTACATGCTTCAGTGGCTGAGATGGGAGAGACTGCACATACAACAATTGCATGGGTACTATACCAGTTGCAGCTTTATGGGAGAGTGGTAAAGAGAAAGCCACTGTTGAAAAAACACATGAAATCTTGGCTAGAGTTTACCAGAAGGCATGTGGGAGACTGAAGTCAGCTGGAAGAAGGTTCTAGGGTGTGATGAAACCAAAAATTGAGCTTTTTAGCCATCAAACTAAATGCTATGTTTGGCCAAATACTGCACATCATCATAAACAGACCATCCCTACCGTGAAGCACGGTAGTTGCTGCTTCATGCTGTGGGGATTCTTCACTGCAGCTGGTCTTGGAAGGTTTGTGAAGGTAGAGGGTAAAATGAAGGCAGCAAAATACAGGGAAATCTTTGAGGAAAACCTGATGCAGTCCGCAAGAGAACTGCGACTTGGGGGAAGATTAATTTTCCAGCAAGACAATGGCCCCAAGCATAAAGTCAAAGCTACACAGGAAAGGCTTAAAAGCAACAAAGTTAATGGCCTGGAGTGGCCAAGTCAGAGTCCAGACCTCAATCCAATTGAGAATTTGTGGCTGGACTTGAAAAGGTCTGTTCACTTACAGTCCTCATGCAATCTGACAGAGCTTGAGCAGTTTTGTAAACAAGACTGGGGGAAAAATTGCAGTGTCCAGATGTACAAAGCTGATGGGGACCTATCCACACATACTCAAGGCTGTAATTGCTGTCAAAGGTGAATCTACTAAATATTGACTTGAAGGAGGAGAGTAATTATGCAATCAATTATTTTGTGTTTAATAATTGGAATAAATTTAGGCTAATTTGTAGAAGTGTGTTTTCACTTTGACATGAAAGAGTCCTTTTCTGTTGACCAGTGTCAAAAAAGGCAAATTTAATCCACTGTGACTCAATGTTGTAAAACAATAAAATATGAAATCTGGGGGGTGGGGTGGCATGGGTGAATACCTTTTATAGGCACTGTAAGCCGTATTTGAGCTGGTAATATGTGCCTTCAGGTTTTTCTTTCTCCTGCCCAATGGGAGAATGGAGGAAGATCTCCAGGTGGGAGCGGTCTTTGGTTATGCTGGCTCTTTTACCAAGTCAACAAGAAGTATAGACAATCCATGAAAGGAAGCCTGGTTTTGGTGATGTGCTGAGCTGTGTCCATAACTCTGCAATTCCCTTCAAAGCAAGGCACAACAGTTGCCGTACCAAGCCGCAATGCATCCAGATAGAACATTTTCGGTTTTTAAAAAAACGGTGAGGGTCAGAGGAGACGTGCTATATTTCTTTAGCCTCTTTAGGAAGTAAGAAGCATCAGACATGAAATGCTGCAGGAACTCAGTAGGCCAGGCAGCATCTACGCTCCACCATTAACACTGCCTTCAACCACACATTGATTTCTCGATCTTCCAGTAATGCCCCCTCCTCACCATTTCCTATCCCCTTTTCCCCCTCTCACCTTATCTACCTGCCTGCCCGTAACATCCCTCTGGCGCTCTCCCCCCACCCCACCCCCCCTTTCATTCTTCCATGGCTTTCTGTCTCTTTTACCACTTTACTTAGCTCTTTATCTCATCCCCTTCCCCCCTTCAGATTTCACCTATCACCTTGTTTTTCTCTCTTCTCTCCCTCCCCCCCCCCCCCACTTTCTACACCTCAGCTTTTTTTCTCCAGTCCTTCTGAAGAGTTTCAGCCTGAAATGTCGACTGTACTATTTTTCTTAGATGCTGCCTGGCTTGCTGAGTTCCTCCAGCATTTTGTGTGTGTTGCTTGGATTTCCAGCATCTGCGGGTTTTCTCTTGTTTAAGAATCACCAGTAAGCTTTCTTAGTCCTATGTCAAATGTGGTTTGACCAGGACAAGGTATTAATGATCTTTCTTAATAACTTGATGCTCTTGATCGTGACTTCAGCACCATTAATCTAAACAGGATCACGTACACTGCCCTCCTCCCTCCCTTTCTGAAATCAGTGACCATCATGTTGTTTTGCTGACATTGTGGGGTACATTGTTGTCATTATACCATGTCTTTTGGCTCTCTATTCCTTTCTGTACCTTGACTCATGGTTATTTGCGATACAACCCACTTTGGTGATGTCACCTGTAAACTTGTAAATGGAATTGGAACAGAATCTGGCCACGCAGTCGTGATTGTATAGGGAGTAAAGTAGGAGGCTAAGGATGCAGTGTTGAGGGTAATTATGGAGGAGCTATCGTTGTATTATGTTGGAGATCAGGAAGTCAACATCCAGTTGCAAAAGAAACCATTGAGTCCCAGGTCTGGGAATTTGGAAATGAGTTTGCTTGGAGTTTTAGTATTTGTGGTGAAATTATAGTCAATAAACAATAGTCTTATGCAATACACAGAAAATGCTGGAGGAACTCAGCAGGCTAGCCAGCATCTATGGAAGAGAGTACAGTCAACATTTCAGACCGAGACCCAATGAAGGTCTTGGCCTGAAAGGTTAACTGTACTCTCTTCCATAGATGCCGGCTGGCCTACTGAATTCCTCCAGCATTTTGTGTGTGTTGTTTGAACTTCCATCGTCTGCAGATTTTCTCTTTGTGAATAGTCTTGCATGCGTCTTTCTTGTCCTGATGCTCCCGGGGTGACTGAAGTGCCATGGAGATGGCATCCACTGTATCTGTTGTGGCAGTAGGCAAATTTCAGTAGATTGAGGATGTCTGGGAGGCTGAAGTTAATGTTTGCTGTAACCAGCCTCTCAAAGTACTTCATGATGGTGGATGGCAGAGCCACTGAGTGGTAGTGATTAAAACAGGTTACCTTTTTTTAAGGTATCAGGATGATAATGGTCTTAAACCAGGTGGGAAGCTCAGAAGAAAGTAGAGAGAGCTTAAAAAATATCTGCAAATGCTCCCACCAGTTGATCTGTACAGGATCTTAGGACATGGCCAGGAACACCATCTGGGCCATATGCTTGTGGGTTCACTCTCTAGAAGTTGCAGTGACTGTGGATTCAGTGCATCCGAGGCTGATGGAGTAAGTGGTGACAATCCAGTCCTCTTCTGTTCAAAACATATAAAACACATTAAACTCATTGGGAACTGGTGTGCTGTTCTCAGCAATGCTTGTTATAACACGTAAGCCCTGCTGCAACTGACTGGTCCATGACTCAATTTTGAACTTGTATTGTCACTTGGCATCCCTGATAGCTTTATGGAGATCACTTCTCAATTTCTTGTGAAGGTTAGGGTCACCTGATTTGAGCATTGCGTCCCAGATGCTCATCAACAGGATGCTTGTAGCTTGTTTCCTTACCGCATGTTTGTAGCTTGATCTTTCCACTTTGCTCTCTTTTAAGAAGCTCCTTTCCAAGCTTTTGTTCATTGATATATTTTCTTCTTTTTACTTTTATTGACTACCTCAAAACTGCTTTGGAATATTTTGTGGATTTTTGTCAGACAAATGAAATTTCAGTCCTTGTAGCCACAGTCAAGATTGAAGCTGTTGCAAAAGTAACAATTTTACTAAATATAAATTGTGCTTATAGTAGAAAGTTTATTGTAGGTTTTTGTGGTAACTTCAAACTCATTTCACTACCCTGTGTCCAGAAGGGAGAGAAATTTAGATAGACCAAAATACTGTGGCATTGATGAATAGTTTCTGTTGTAGGGCAAGGAGGAGTCATACTTAAAATTATAGGGGTCTGTGAGGTTTAAACAACATGAGAACACACACAATTTTAGCTGTCCCAGCTGCCAGATAGAGGGAAGTAGGGAAAAATAAATGAGTGAATATTTTAAAAAACTGAATCCGTTTTCTCTCATTTGAGCTTCTATGGAAGTTACCAGCAGAGTGCAAGGGAAAGAATAGGGTGGAGTAACCAGGGTCTATTTAAAAAAAAAATTAATTCAATAATTTGGTATTGATATGTTGCATTTTCCCCTTTCATTTAAAAATCATTAATTATGTTATTTGCCCTATTCCAGGTCGTTTAGGATATCCCCATCCAGGAACTGACAATTTTCTGATGCTTAATGGTAAGTATTGTGAGTATTGTATTTTTCCTTTGCTGTTATTAGGAAACCACATTGATTGGCAGCACATGAAACATATTACAGGACGTGGAATGGGCAACTGGTAAAAGTTCAATGGCAGATTAACTTGCAGCAGCACTATAGTGGTGGTAATGCACATGACCTGATTTTCAGCTTTGAAACTGATTTCTAGTTCATTTGTTTCTACATCTGTAATATTACCTTCACTTAGTATATTTTGTATGAATTAAGCTTGATATCAAATGGTGCATTAATGAAGTCTGTACTTAAGGGCAGAAAGGCAGAATGACAAACTTCTAGATGATAAGAGAAATCCAGTGCAGTTTAAAAAGCAGAACAGAAGTACTTAAGTAATAGCAAAATGTTTTCTGTGTATAATTGTAGGCAAGTAAATTGACCAAATAATAGAGGCAGATGAGTTGTTTCTTTGCTTAATGGAATACTGAATGGTTACCCACTAACAGTTGTTTTGGACCCTCAGCTATTCACTTGCTTTTTTTCAAAAAAAAAGGTTCGGTTAATACAAACGTTTGTACATCAAATCCATATTTCAGCTTGCTGATGGCCAGAAAGATGGGAAGATGGGAGGTATTGCAGGCAAGGTAGATGGAAGTGTACAATTAGAAAAGTCTAATGAGATTCTGACAACATAACTTGGGAAGGATGCACAGTCCTGAAGGGAGTGGAATCTTGATTGAGTGAAATAATACCAAGGTTTCCAAAGAAAAAGAACATTCAAATTAAGGTTCCTGTCCCAGAATTCACAACCAGAGTAATCAGATAACGGTTTTTGAGATATTAAAGAGACCAGATTGGCTGCACTTCCTAGTATGTTCCTTGGTTGTGGAGTCTTAAAAGTAGGGGATCTACAATTGGTGCTTTTTGAAGGTTGAAAATAATTGCATATACAGAGTGGTAAAATATGAAGTAATCTGTTCAATCAATCTTTAATTTTAAGTCTTAGATTTTTTTTTGTTAACTATCAGTATAAAGTAGTGTGAGACAAAGACTGGTGATTATTTGGTGACAGTCATTAAATGATGAAATGATATGCATGCTCCAGTATTTTTAATAGTATATGTAAAAGTGATCTTCAATTTATTGGATTAACATCAGTTGCCTTTCCAATGAGCTAAGTACTTGTATTAGTTAGGGATTCGTCAAGCTGTGTTTCATGATAGAAATCTTACATTGAAATCACTATACCCTTTCATTGTATTTGATTGCAGATTCCCTTTTAGTTTTTGCTTAGGTTTATGTGTGAATAAACAATGGACCAATATTATTTTGTCCAGATAATTGTGATTGTTATTTCAGAATCATGTTTATTATCACCGCCATGTGACGTGAAATTTGTTAACTTGGCAGCAGCAGTTCAATGCAATACATAATCTAGCAGAGAGAGAAAGAAATAATAAAATAAAACAACAAATAAACAAGTTAATCAATTACGTGTATTGAATAGATTATTAAAAAATGTGCAAAAACAGAAATACTGTATATTAAAAAAAGTGAGGTAGTGTCCAAAGCTTAAGTCCATTTAGGAATAGGATGGCAGAGGGGAAGAAGCTGTTCCTGAGTCGCTGAGTGTATGACTTCAGGCTTCTGTATGTCCTACCTGATGGTAACAGTGAGGAAAGGACATGCCCTGGGTGCTGAAGGTCTTTAATAATGGACGCTGTCTTTTGAGACACCGCTCCCTGAAGATGTCCTGGGTACTTTGTAGGCTAGCGCCCATTTGGAATTCATTTTATGTTGTATATTCAAGTTTTTGAGAAGTTGTACGATTGTCAATCTAGATGTGCCTAACACTACATTTTTTGTTCAATTCAGAGTACTTATTATTCAGATTATGGCATTTTATTTTGCTTCTAGAAGTAGAATCTATGTGATGTATGTACAGAGTTATTTTAATCATTTAGCACAGCTAAAAATATTTGAATGCTGGACATTAGAAGTAAAAATCAAAGCTCTGGTAATAGTCTTTGAATAATGCAGCACCTGTGAAGACAGTTAACAAATGTGATAGACAACAGTTGAAGTCACTGACCTATTATGACCAGACAAGTATACTATCCCCTGTGCTAGCCAGGATCACCCTTTGGCCAGTCATTTCAGAATTTATTACCACTGACTTACAGTGCCTTGTAAAAGTATTCAGCCACTCAGCCATTTGTTCACATGTGTACTGCAATCAGGGATTTTGATAAATTTAACAGAGAACTTTTATTTGTTAATCATAGGCTCCTTTTTTTTCACAGCAGAGCCCAAAAAACAGGGAAAATTGTAAAGTGCAAAAAACTTAAAAATTCAAAAGCTGAAATGTCTGCAATTCAAAAGTATTCATCCTCCTCTGTTTACTATTTAGTTGAACAACCTCTTGCAGCCATTACAGCCAGTAGTCTTTTGGATAAGTCTCTTAGCTTTACACAATGCGATGGAGTAAGATTTGCCCTTTCCTCCTTGCAAAATTGTTTAAGCTGTGACAGGTTAGTTAGGGAGTGACATTCAACAGCAATCTTGAGGTCACGCCAGAGATGTTTGATTGAGTTAAGGTCAGGACACTGGGCACTGAAAGACATCAGTTTTCCTCATTTGAAGCTCTCCATGGTTCCTCTGGCAGTGTGCTTTGGGTCATTGTCCTGCTGAAGGAGGAACTTCCTCTCCAGTTCAAGCTTTCTGGTAGAGGCTAACAGGTTTTTATCCAGGATCTTTCTGGCTTTAGCAGCATTCATCTTTCCATCCATCCTGACCAGATTTCCGATCCCTGCGGCTAAGTGGTTTTCCCATAGCATGATGCTCCCTCCACCATGCTTTTACAGTAGGGATGATGTTACCTGGCTGATGCACAGTATTAGATTTACACCACGTGTAGTGCTTAGTGTTGAGGCTAAAAAGTTCCACTTTAGTCTCAATCAACCACAAGACCTTTTTCCACTTCTTTATGGTATCTTATAGGTGACATTTTGCAAAGTGTTTATGGGTAAGGATATGCTGTTTTTTTTAAAAAGCCAGGGATTTTTCCTTGCCACTCATCTATAAATATCCATTTTGAGATTGGAACCATGAACTTCATCTCCACTTGCAGCCACTGACCTGCAGCTCATTCAGTGACTGTTGGTGTCACAGTAACCTCTCTTACAAGTGCCATTCTTCTCTGGCAACTAAGTTTAGAGGGGAAGCCTGAACTAGACAGCGTGGCTGTGGTTTCATATTTTTTCCGCTTTTTCTGTATGGACTGCACTGAGCTCCAAGGTATGTTTAGTGCCCTTCAGATGATCTTGTACACTTTCCCAGATCTGTGCTTTTCTATTATCATTTTCCTGACCTGTCTTGAATGTTCTTTTATCTTTATTTTGGTTTGTTGAAAATCTACCATACTATTGGACCTTACAGAGAGAGGAGGTATTTATTCATTGAAAACAAGTGATACTCTAATTTTCTACATCAGCAAATTGGGTGAGTTGGTATTGCTCCTGAGGAAAGTTAGTGTAGTAATTACAAAGGGGATGAATACTTCTTAAACCTCACAATGTTGGTTTTTAATTTTTAGTAAATTGTTGACAGGATTTGGCATGTTTCTTTTGATTTGACATGATACACAATGTTTTGTAGATTAGGTCAAAAAATCCTACTTCAATATATTTAAAATTTTGAAGACAAGACAGTAAAGTGTGAAAATAGTTGTGGGGGCTGAATACTCTTCCAAGGCATTGTATATTATGTGAAGTTGGTTGATATGCAGCAGTTGTACAGTGCAAAGACACAAAATGACAAAAAGTTGCAAAAATAAAGGGTGCAAGTAAAGAAAGGAATATTGAAATAGTGTTCATATGTTCACTTCCCATTCCAACACAAACATGTCTGCCCATGGCGGAATGAAAATTAGCAGAACACCTTGTATTCTGCTTGGGCAACCTGGCAGTATGAACATTAAGTTCTCAAACTTCTGGCAACCACTACCCCACTGTACCTTCTTTCTTTCTACTTTTTTTTAAACTCTCCTGATTCAACTGGCCCCTCCTCACATTTTTTTCCTTTTCCCACCCTGTCCATCATCCACACACTCCCCACCAGCTCCTCTCTCTACCTCCCTTCCTTTATTCCAAGCCCCACCATCCTCTTCAATCAGATTCCATTATTTGCAGCACTATGTCAGTTATACCTATCACCTCTCAGCTTCTGACATCATTCCTGCCCTCCTCACCCCCTCACCTGCATCCTCCAATCACCTATCAGCTCTTGGTTCATCCTTTCTCTTCAGCATTTTACACTAGCTATCTCTTTCCAGTTCAAGTGAAGGGTCTTGACCTGAAATGTCAACTGTCCATTTCACTCCATAGATGCTACTTGACCTGCTGAGTCCCTCTAGCACTTGGTGTTGTTCAAAAAACATTCTTCAAGATCTTCAAACATTCTCTAATTTGGTTCACTTATTGTGAAACCATGGCATATTATGCCAGTAAAATTGTCTAGTGTAACAAAGTGAATTAATTACTCTTTATTATGAATGTTTACTGTTTGATGCAAGTGAGAATTAGCAACGACATTCTCTAGAAAACACAATGTTAGACATTGAACTATATCTGGAAAAGTGAGATCTATATAATCAAATTTTCTCATTACTCAGGCTAACATACCTGCACATCTGAATGTTGGCCTTTAGTGACTTGTGCATAAAACACCAACAGTTTTAAGAAAAAGTTTGTAAACCCCTTGCAGTTACCCGATTTTCTGCTTAATGATAGGAACAATTGTTGGTGTGTTATTAGTTTAGGCAGACTGTCTATTATTGCGATGAATCTCAGATCACATTTTGAGTAATTAATGCAGAAAACCAGGTAATTGCAAAGGGTTCACGAACTTTCTCTTGCAACTATACATCCCTTTGAACATTACTACCCAATCGGTCACTGCTTTAAAGTCACAGTTTTCTGTTTTGTGTGACCATCCACATTGGTAAATGTAGGTATATTTTATCTGCTGCATTCTCACTCATTGTGCTTGCTAGTATCCTCCTTAAGCCTTTTATATCCTACACCAGTCATCTCACCTAATTTAGTGTTATCAGCAAATGTGTTAATATATTTGGTCATCTCAGTTAAATCATTATTCCAGGTTGTGAATAACTAGAACCAAGCACTAATGATGGTAGGATCCCAGTTGTCTCTGCCAAACTGAAAAGGATCTGAGGATCTGTTTATTCCCACTCTGTACTTTTGTCAGTAACCAATCAAGTTGACATGTTACCTTCGTTTCATTGTGTGCTAAACGTGTGGCTAATCTTTGGTAATATTTTTGTAAATTTAAATTCACCACATCTACAGGTTTCTCTCCATTAGTATTCTACTGATCAGATCTTCAAAAATCTCCAGTATATCAGTTGAACTTAATTTTCCATTCCTTGACTCAGCTCACCATTCCCCCACCCCACCTACCAAGTTGCTTCCCTGCCATGGTGCACTTCATTATAGATTTCGTCTGAACTGGCCAATTCTGTAACAGACCAGAATTACTGTTCAAATTCAACCATTTTAAATTAAGGTTAGGTTCTACGAACTAAAATCTATTAAAGTGGGCAATACAATGCTGTTCCTTGAACCTGTGTGGATTCATTAGAACAGTGTAGAAGGCCAAAGATTGAGTGGATGGTGAATTAAAGCAATATGTAATGGGCCATCTATGGATTGAGTGGTGGTGTTGTGCAGGGTAGTTGTCCAATCCCTGTTTGGTTCCCCCAGATTTGGTTCTCAAATTTGCATTTCCTCTTGAGGTTAACAAGCTTCACCAGGTACTCAGCTACCCCACCACTATTACTTAGTCACTCTTGGTCTCCATCTGATCTTTGTTTTCCCTGGTCTTGAGACATTTAATTAATTTCTCTCACTTCTGATGTAATATTAATTCTTTTTCAGTCTCCACAGAGGCTATCTTGCTTGCAGAATATTTCCAGCACTGTTTTTTTGACATGTTTTTATCAGCTATGAGTAGGATTCCCATGTGCATTGAACATGATGCACATAGAAAATCCACAAGGTCTTTGTATGGTGTTTAAAATCTTTTGAAGACTTCTGTAGAGTTGTGTATACTCCTGCATTCTATTTTATGGGGTATGTAATTCTAGAGCAGGACAGTTTGCTGAAGCTGGCCACTGGCTGGTTCTTAGAACTGTTGTATAATGTGCTGCAGAAACTATGACTCACTGCATCACATCATTCCCAAGAAAGGTCAGTGGTATAGATGTGAAGAGAATGTGCCACACAAGGAAGAAAAATTCATATCAAAATGTCACATGTGGAGCTTACTTTTTCTGCATCAGGGAATGGTCTATTTTTAGTCTGACCTTCACAGTTGTGTAAACTTTCCTTCTAACATTGAGTGAACTTCTTGGATATGTATAATTTCCTTTTGTAAAGAATTTAGTTGTTTTTATGTGTTTTAATAGATGGGTGCTTATTGTATCTATAGGTGATTTGTTTATTAATAAAAATTCCAGAAGCATGAACTTGTTTTAAATATAAATGAATTATACAATTCATAGTTGCCACTTGCAATAATATATTATTACTCTATGGTGTTAGCAGTAAATAGACCTGTTGTTAAGTAATTTTAAAAGGATGGGGTAATATTTGTTCTGCTAAGGCTCATAGTTCAGAAAAAAATGAAGGAATGGTAACCTGTTACCTTTATTTACAGAATATGATGCAATTCAAAGTGCATTTTGTGCACTTTAATAGTTAGGATTGTCAGCACTAACTGGAAAATTTGTTTGAAATCTGAATATGTACTGTCTAAATAACTTGATTATGAATTATGTGGAATATTAAAATATTAACAACCTCTATTTATGTTGTCCCAGGCACTGCTGTTGCAAAAAAAACACATAAAGGAGCTATTACAGCAGGAAGTTTAGGGTTTGGTTTTAGCAGTTTTGTGGAGTATATGGAAGGAAAAACAACTAGACAAGTTTAAAGGGTTCAAGGACTTAGAAGCGTTGGCCATTTAAAGTGCAGCCATCGGTAGTGAATTGATTAAAATAGATTAAGTACAAAATCATAATTAACAAAACCCAGAGACTTTTGTGTAGGGTTCTGTGGCTGGGGGAAGTTTCAGAGATAAGGTGGGATAAGGCAACATAATGATGAGAAATCAAATTGTGAGAGGAGAAATAGTTAAGGATGCTATACAAATATTGAATTTGATCCTACTGGTAAAAGAAGTGCTTGAATGACAATGTAGTGTCAAATTTTAAACTTGTGAATGCCAGAAAAAAGACTAAGCTACAAATATTAAAATTTTTCCTGGTTGCATGAGGGCACCTTGATGCAAGAATGGTCATGGTTTAAATAGAGCTGTCCTAAATCCCACATTTCAGTCTTTAATAAAGAAATATTAAGTAGTGATGAGCAAATTGATGTGTGATTGATATTCAAAATCTCCACAATGATTTTACAGGATATATTGTATGTATAAAACCGACTATGATTACATTCTCAGCAGCAGAGTAGCTGGAAGGGATACATCATAAAAAAGAGGAATTTGTCAAAAGACTGTTTGCTTCTTTTAAGAATTGAGGAAGATTTTTGTAGGGTATATTACTATATACAGTTGCAAGAAAAGGGTTGTGAATCCTTTGCAATTACCTGGTTTTCTGCATTAAATACTCATAAGATATGGTCTGATCTTCATCTAAATCACAATAATAGACAAACACAGTATGCCTAAACTAATAACTCACAAACAATTGTACTTCTTGTCAACAATGAGAACACTATTTAAACAATCATAGTCCTAGTTTCAAAAAGTATGGCACCTCTGGGGTAATGACTTCTAAAAAAGCTACTTGGTGTCAGGTGTTCCAATCAGTGAGATGAGATTGGAGTATGAGTTGTAGAGGTGCCCTGCCCTATATATAAAAAAACACACCAAGTCAGGTTACTGACAGATCTTGCTCTTCAGAAGAAAGATCCGTTTATATGCACCATGCCTCGATCACTACCACTTTCAGAGGACCTTAGAAGAATTGTAGAGATGCATCAAGCAGGAAAAGGCTACAAAAGTATTTCTAAAGACCTAAGTGTTCATCAGTCCACAGTAAAATAAATTGTCTACACATTGAGGAAATTCAGTACTGTTTGCTACTGCCCCTAGAAGTGGGCTTCCTGCAAAGATCATACCAAGAGCATGACATGCAATGCTGAAGGAAGTGGAAAAAGAGCCCAAGAGTTATAGCAAAAGACCTGCAGAAATCTCCAGAACTTGCTAAAGTCTCTGTACATGGAAGGACACCATCGTGGAAACCACTACACTCCCCAAAAAAATGGCTACATATCTCAAGTTTGCAAAAGACCACCTGGATGTTCCACAATGCTTCTGGGTCAATGTTCTGCAGACAGATGAGACAAAAGTTGAACTTTTTGGTAGAAATGCACAGTGCTATATTTAGAGGAAAAAGGGCACTACACAGCAACACCAAAACCTCATCTCAACTATGAAATATGCTGGAAGGTGCATCATGAAGGGGCTAGATGGTTTAGAGTTTGTAAAATGTGTTCAGGAAAGGTTTCTAAATCAATATATAGAGGTACCAACTAGAGGGGATGCAATATTGGAACTCCTGTTAGGAAACGAGTTAGGACAAGTGACGGAAGTGTGTGTAGGGGAGCACTTTGGTTCCAGTGATCATAACACCATTAGTTTCAGCTTGATCATGGACAAGGATAGATCTAGTCCTAGGGTTGAGGTTCTGAACTGGAAGAAGGCCAAATTTGAAGAAATGAGAAAAGATCTAAAACGCGTGGATTGGGACAGGTTGTTCTCTGGCATGGATGTGATCGGTAAGTGGGAGGCCTTCAAAGGAGAAGTTTTGAGAGTGCAGAGCGTGTATGTTCCTGTCAGGATTAAAGGCAAAGTGAATAGGAATAAGGAACCTTGGTTCTCAAGGGATATTGCAACTCTGATGAAGAAGAAGAAAGAGTTGTATGACATGTACAGGAAGCAGGGAGTAAATAAGGTGCTTGATGAGTATAAAAAGTGCAAGAAAGTACTTGAAGAAATCAGGAGGGCTAAAAGAAGACATGAGGTTGCCTTGGCAATCAAAGTGAAGGATAATCCAAAGAGCTTTTACAGATATATTAAGAGTAAAAGGATTGTAAGGGATAAAATTGGTCCTCTTGAAGATCAGAGTGGTGGGCTATGTGCGGAACCAAAAGAAATGGGGGAGATCTTAAATGGGTTTTTTGCGTCTGTATTTACTAAGAAAACTGACATGAAGTCTATGGAATTAAGGGAAACAAGTAGTGAGATCATGGAAACTGTACAGATTGAAAAGGAGGAGGTGCTTGCTGTCTTGAGGCAAATTAAAGTGGATAAATCCCCGGGACCTGACAGGGTATTCCCTCGGACCTTGAAGGAGACTAGTTTTGAAATTGCAGGGGCCCTGGCAGATATATTTAAAATGTCGGTGTCTACGGGTGAGGTGCCAGAGGATTGGAGAGTAGCTCATGTTGTTCCGTTGTTTAAAAAAGGATTGAAAAGTAATCCGGGAAATTATAGGCCGGTAAGTTTGACCTCAGTAGTGGGTGAGTTATTGGAGGGAGTACTAAGAGACAGAATTTACAAGCATTTGGATAGACAGGGACTTATTAGGGATAGTCAACATGGCTTTGTGTGTGGTAGGTCATGTTTGACCAATCTATTGGAGTTTTTCAAGGAGGTTACCAGGAAAGTGGATGAAGGGAAGGTAGTGGATATTGTCTACATGGACTTCAGTAAGGCCTTTGACAAGGTCCCGCATGGGAAGTTAGTTAGGAAAATTCAGTCGCTAGGTATACATGGAGAGGTGGTAAATTGGATTAGACGTTGGCTCAATGGAAGAAGCCAAAGAGTGGTAGTAGAGAATTGCTTCTCAGAATGGAGGCCTGTGACTAGTGGTGTGCCACAGGGATCAGTGCTGGGTCCATTGTTATTTGTCATCTATATCAATGATCTGGATGATAATGTGGTAAATTGGATCAGCAAATTTGCTAATGATACGAAGATTGGAGGTGTAGTGGACAGTGAGGAAGGTTTGCAGAACCTTCAAAGGGACTTGGACCAGCTGGAAAAATGGGCTGAAAAATGGCAGTTTAATACAGACAAGTGTCATGTATTGCACTTTGGAAGGACAAACCAAGGTAGAACATACAGGGTAAATGGTAAGGCACTAAAGAGTGCAGTAGAACAGAGGGATCTGGGAATACAGATACAAAATTCCCTAAAAATGGCATCACAGGTAGATAGGGTTGTAAAGAGAGCTTTTGGTACATTGGCCTTTATTAATCAGAGTATGAGCTGGAATGTTATGATGAGGTTGTATAAGGCATTGGTGAGGCCGAATCTGGAGTATTGTGTTCAGTTTTGGTCACCAAATTACAGGAAGGATATTAGTAAGGTTGAAAGAGTGCTGAGGAGGTTTACAAGGATCTTGCCAGGACTTGATAAACTCAGTTACAGAGAAAGGTTGAATAGGTTAGGACTTTATTCCCTGGAGCGTGGAAGAATGAGGGGAGATTTGATAGAGGTATATAAAATTATGATGGGTATAGATAGAGGCTTTTTCCACTGAGGCAAGGGGAGAAAAAAAACAGAGGATATGGGTTAAGGGTGAGGGGGGCAAAGTTTAAAGGGAACATGGGGGGGGGCTTCACACAGAGAGTGGTGGGAGTATGGAATGAGCTGCCAGATGAGGTGGTAAATGCTGGTTCTTTTTTAACATTTAAGAATAAATTGGACAGATACATGGATGGGACGTGTATGGAGGGATATGGTCCGTGTGCAGGTCAGTGGGACTAGGCAGAAAATAGTTCGGCACAGCCAAGAAGGGCCAAAAGGCCTGTTTCTATGCTGTAGTTTTTCTATGGTTTCTATGATTTGGGGCTGCTTCGCTGCCTCGGCCTGAACAGCTTGCAATCGTTGAGGGAACAATCAATTCAAAAATTGTATCAAGACATTTGACAGGAGAATGTCAGGGTCGCAGTCCATCGCCTGGAGCTTAGTAGAAGTTGGATGATGCAATGAGACAATGATCCAAAATACAAATAAATCAACAACAGGATGATTTTAAAAAAGAAAAAAATTAGTGTTTTGGAATGCCCAAGTCAGAGTCCAGACCTTACACCAACTGAGATGATGTGACATGATTTGAAGAGGGCTGTTCATGCAAGGTCTCTCAGAAATATTGATGAATTGAAGCAGTTTTGTATTGAGGAATGGTCCAAAATTCCTCCTCGCCATTGTGTAAGTCTGATCAGCAGCTACAGGAAACATTTGGTGGAGGTTTTTGCTGCTGAAGAAGGTTCTACCAGTTATTTAATACAAGGGTTCACATACTTCCAGCCTGGACTGCGAATGATTAAACAAGGTGTTCAATAATGACATAAAAAGTATAATTGTGTATTATTTGTTTATATAGTTGGTGTTTGTCTATTATTGTGACTTTGAAGATCAGACTTTCTTGCAACTGTATATCAAAATTACACATTCTGGTCATCTTTGTGCTTGGAACTGGTACCTATTTTTAAACAATTTAATTTTGGAATATGAAATGAACATATTCTTTAGCAAACTCTTCAGGAACATAGTAGACTCTAAAACCAGTCATATAAGTTAGCAATATTCATATCCAGGAAAATTTGCTTTGTCCCCACAACACAAATGAGTGGCTCAGAGGTTTGAGGGAAGATCTGATTCTTTATCTACATAGAGATTGGTTGATGGAGCAGGTTCCTGGTAGTGATAGGATAACTGATGGAAGAGCAGGGGTACTGAGCCCTTCCTACATTGTAGTGACCATAAGACATACAGTGCCTATAAAAAGTATTCATCCTCCCCTCACCCCCAGAAGTTTTGATGTTTTATTATTTTACAGCATTGAATCAGTGGATTTAATTTGGCTTTTTTAAAAAATACTGATCAACAGAGAGGACTCTTCTGTCAGTGAAACAAATTTCTACAAATTGGACTAAATTTAGACCAATTATTAAACACAAAATAATTGGTTGCATAATTGCTCACCCCCTTCAAGTCAATATTTATAAATGCACCTTTGGCACCAATTATAGCCTTGAGTATTTGTGGATAGGCCTTTATCAGCTTTGCATATCTGAACACTGCAATTTTTCCCCAATCTTCTTTACAAAACTGCTCAAGCTTTGTCAGATTGTATGGGGATCATGAGTGAACAGCCTTTTTCAAGCCCAGCCATAAATTCTCAATTGGATTGAGGCCTGGACTCTGACTTGGCCACTCCAGGACATTAACTTAGTTGTTTTTAAGCCATTCCTGTCTGGCTTTGGCTTTATGCTTGGGGTCATTGTCGTGCTGGAAAACTAATCACCCAAGTCGCAGTTCTCTTGCAGACTGAATCAGGTTTTCCTCCAGGATTTCCCTGTATTTTGCTGCCTTCATTTTACCCTCTACCTTCACAAGCCTTCCAGGGCCTGCTGCAGTGAAGCATCCCCACAACGTGATGCAGCCAACACCATGCTTCACAGTAGGAATGATGTATTTTTGATGATGTGTGGTATTTGGCTTACACCAAACATAGCGTATAGTCTGATGGGGTCAAAAAGCTCAATTTTGGTTTCATCAGACCATAGATCCTTCCAGCTGACTTCAGAGTCTCCCACAATACTTTTGGCAAACTCTAACTGAGATTTCATGTGAGGTTTTTTTTTCCCAACAGTGGCTTTCTCTTTGCCACTCTCCCATAAATCTGTGACTACTGAAGCACCTGGGCAACAGTTGTGGTATGCATAGTCTCACCCGTTTCAGCCATTGAAGCTTGCAAGTCCACCAGAGTTGTCATGGGTCTCTTGGTGGCCTCCCTTACCAGTCCCCATTTTTGCAGAATCACTCAGTTTTTGAGGATGGCCTGCTCTAGGCAGATTCACAGCTGTGTAATATGCTTTCTGGTTCTCGATGATTGACATAACTGTACTCCAAGGGATATTCAGTGACTTGAAAATTTTCTTGTATCCATCTCCTGACCTGTGCTTTTCAATAACCTTTTCGAAGAGTTGCTTGGAGTGTTCTTTTGTTTTCATGGTGTAATTTTTGCCGGGATACTGAATCACTAGCAGTTGGACCTTCCCAGATACGGGTGTATTTTTACTACAATCAATTGAAACACCCTGATGGCACGCAGGTGATCTCCATTTAACTAATTATGTGACTTGTAAAATCAATTGGCTGTCCCAGTGATGATTAGATGTGTCATATTAAAGGGGGTGAATACTTAGGCAATCAATTATTGTGTGTTTTATATTTGTAATTAATTTGGATCACTTTGTTGAGATCTGTGTTCACTTTGACATGAAAGAGTCTTTTTTGTTGATCAGTGTCAAAAAAAACTAAAGCCACTGTGATTCAATGTTGTGAAAGAATACAATATGAAAATTTCAAAGGGTGGATAATACTTTATAGGCACTGTAAGTGCATAATTAGGTTATTTGGCCCATTGTGTCTGTTTTACTATTCATTCATGGTTGATTTATTTTTCCTCTCAACCCCATTTTTCCTACCTTCTGCCTGTAACCTTTGACACCTTTATTGATTGAGAACCTATGGACCTCTGTTTTAAATATATGCAATGACTTGGCCTCCACAGCCATTTGGGGCAATAAATTCCACAGATTCACAATCCTCTAGCTAATTAAATTTCTCTTCCACTCTGTTGTAAAAGGACATCCTATTCCAAGGCTGTACCCTCTTGTCCTAAACTCTCCCAATATTGCCACTATTGAAAACATCCTGTCCATGTCCACTCTATCCAGGTCTTTCAGTATTCCATAGGTTTCAATAAGATGTCTCTTCCTTTCCCACCCCCCACCCCACATTTTTCTAAACTCTGGTGAGAGAACTATCAAAAGCTTCTCATACTTTTACCCTTTCTGTTCCAAAAGCGTTCTGGTAAAGCATCTCTGTACCCTCTCCAATGACAGCACATTCTTCGATGTGATGCCGAAAACTGCTCACAATACTCCAAGTGTAGTCTGTCCTACACATTATAAAGCCTCAACATTACATTCTTGTTTTTATGTTCCAGTCCTCTCAATAAATTGCTTTTACCTTCCATATAAACCATAAAACAATTACAGCACAGAAACAGGCCATTTCGGCCCTTCTAGTCCTTGCCAAACGCTTACTCTCACCTAGTCCCACCGACCTGCACTCAATCCATAACCCTCCATTCCTTTCCTGTCCATATAGCTATCCAATTTAACTTTAAGTGACAATACCGAACCTGCCTCAACTATTTCTGCTGGAAGCTTGTTCCACACAGCTACCACTCTCTGAGTAAAGAAGTTCCCCCTCATGTTACCCCTAAACTTTTGCCCTTTAACTCTCAACTCATGTCCTCTAGTTTGAACTCCCCTGTTCTCAATGGAAAAAGCCTATCCACGTCAACTCTGTCTATCCCCCTCATAATTTTAAATATCTCTATCAAGTCCCCCTTAACCTTCTACACTCCAAAGAATAAAGACCCAACTTGTTCAACCTTTCTCTGTAACTTAGGTAATGAAACCCAGGTAACATTCTAGTAAATCTTCTCTGTACTCTCTCTATTTTGTTGACATCTTTCCTATAATTCGGTGACCAGAACTGTACACAATACTCCAAATTTGGCCTCACCAATGCCTTGTAAAATTTTAACATTACATCCCAACTCCTATACTCAATGCTCTGATTTATAAAGGCCAGCATACCAAAAGCTTTCTTCCCCACCTTATCCACATGAGGTTCCACCTTTAGGGAACTATGCACCATTATTCCTAGATCCCTCTGTTCTACTGCATTCTTCAATGCCCTACCATTTACCATGTATTAACCTATTTTGATTAGTCCTACCAAAATGTAGTACCTCACATTTATCAGCACTAAACGCCATCTGCCATCTGCCATCTTTCAGCCCACTCTTCTAACTGGCCTAAATCTCTCTGCAAGCTTTGAAAACGGACTTCATTATCCAGAACTCCACCTATCTTAGTATCATCTGCATACCTACTAATCCAATTTACCACCCCGTCATCCAGATCATTAATGTATATGACAAACAACATTGGACCCAGTACAGGTCCCCGAGGCACACCACTAGTCACCGACCTCCAATCTGACAAAAGCAGTTATCCACCACTACTCTGGCATCTCCCATCCAGCCACTGCTGAATCCATTTTACTACTTCAATATTAGTACCTAATGATTGAACCTTCCTAACCAACCTTCTATGTGGAACCTTGTCAAAGGCCTTACTGAAGTCCATATAGACAACATCCACCGCTTTACCCTCATCAACTTTCCTGGTAACCTCATCAAAAAAATTCAATATGTTGTGTTAAACATGACTTTCCACACACAAATCCATGTTGACTGTTCCTAATCGAACCCTGTCTATCCAGATAATTATATGTACCATCTCTCAGAATACTTTCCATCAATTTACCCACCACTGACATCAAACTCATAATTGCTAGGTTTACTCTTAGAACCCTTTTTAAACAATAGAACAACATGAGCAATACGCCAATCCTCTGGCACCATCCCCGTTTCTAATGGCATTTGAAATATTTCTGTCAGAGCCCCTGCTATCTCCACACTAACTTCCATCAAGGTCCTAGGGAATATCCTGTCAGCACCTGCAGACTTATCCACTTTTATATTCCTTAAAAGCACTAGTACTTACTCTTCTTTAATCATCATAGTTTCCATAACTTCCCTATCTGTTTCCTTTACCTTACACAATTCAATATCCTTCTCCTTAGTGAATACTGAAGAAAAGAAATTGTTTAAAATCTCCCCCATCTCTTTTGGCTCCTCACATAGCTGTCCACTCTGATTCTCTAAGGGACCAATTTTATCCCTGACTATCCTTTTGCTATTAATACAACTGTAGAAACCCTTTGGATTTATTTTCACCTTACTTGCCAAAGCAACCTCATATCTTCTTTTAGCTTTTCTAATTTCTTTAAGATTCTTTTTACATTCTTTATATTCCTCGAGCACCTCATTTACTCCATGCTGCCTATATTTATTGTAGATATCTCTCTTTTCCGAACCAAGTTTCCAATATCCCTTGAAAACCCTGTCTCTCTCAAACCTTTAACCTTTCCTTTAAACCTAACGATTCTGTACCCTCAAAATTTCACCTTTAAATTACCTTAATTTCTCTATTACATCCTTACCATAAAACAAATTGTCCCAATCCACTCCTTCTAAATCCTTTCACATCTCCTTAAAGTTAGCCTTTCTCCAATCAAAAGTCTCAACCCTGGGTCCAGACCTATCCTTCTCCATAATTATATTGAAACTAATGGCATTGTGATCACTGGACCCGAAGTGCTCCCCAACACAAACCTCCATCACCTGACCTATCTCATTCTCTAACAGGAGATCCAACACTGCCACTTCTCCAGTTGGTACCTCTATGTATTTCTGCAAAAAACTACCCTGCACACATTTTACAAACTCCAAACCATCCAGCCCTTTTACAGTATGGGCTTCCCAGTCTATGTGTCCCAGTCCATATTATTGACTCAATCTGTAAATTAATCTTTAGTGAATTCTGCACTCGGATTCCCAAGTTTCTGTGCACCTCCGATTTCTGAATTTGTTCCCAGGTTAGAAACTTTATTCCTTCTCGCAATCTGCATAACTATACAATTCCCTAGGCTTTCTTTACCCATTCTCCTAATTTGACCACAAGCTTTTGCAGACTTCCTGCTTCCTCAACGCTAATTGCTCATCCACCTATCTTTGTATCACCCTCAAATTTAGCCACAAAGCCATCAATTCTGACGTGCAAATTATTTGCACATAATGTGAAAAATATGCGGACCCAATACCAGCCGCTGCAGGACACCACTATTCACAGGCAGCCAACCAGAAAAGGCTCCCTTTATTTACAATCTATTTCTTCTGCCAGTCAGCCAATCTTCTGAGAATGCTAGTATCTTTGTTGCAATGCCATGGGCTCTTGTGCTGCCCCTTATTAAAAGCCTTCTGGAAAAACCAAGTAAACAACATTCACTGACTCTCCTTTGTCTATCCTGCCTGTTATTTCCTCAAATAATTCTAACAGATTTGTTAAGCAAGATTTCTGGAAACCCTGATGACCTTGGCCTATTTTATCATGTGTTCCCAACTTCCCCGAAACCAAATCCTCAATAATGGACTCCCAACATCTCCCCAACCATTGAAGTCAGGGTAACTGGCCTACAATTTATTTTCTTTTGCCTCTCTCCCTTCTTAAACAGTGAAGTGACACTTGGAATTTTCCAGCTCACTGGAAGCATTCCAGAATCTAGTAATTCTTAAAAGATGTCACCACAATCTTTAGCTACTGTACCTTTTCCCAGAACCCTGAGATGTAGGCTATCTGGTTCAGGTGACTGTCTACTTTCAGACCCTTCCTCTTCCTAAGCACTTTCCCCTTAGTAATAGCAACTACACTTACTTCTGACCTCTGACAGTCTTGAATTTCTGGCGTACTTCTGGTGTCTTTAACAGTGAAGACTGGCACAAAATACTTACTGATTTCATCCACCATTTCTTTGCCACCACCCCCTCAATTTACTACCTGCCCAGCATAATTTTTCTTCTTATATTGTTGGCTCGCTTATCTTCATATTTCATCTTTTCTCTTGGTTTGTAAAGCTTCAAATTCTCTATAACTTCCCACTAATTTTTGCAATATTATATACCCTCACTTTTGACTTTATGCTGTCTTTGACTTCCTTTATCAGCCACGGTTGTCTCATCCTCCCTTCAGAATACTCCTCCATCTTTGGATTGTATCTATCCTGCCCTTCTGAATTGCTTCCAGAAACTTCAATCATTGTTTTTCTTCAATCATCTCTGCTAGGGTCCCTTTCCTTTCTACTTTGGCCAGCTCCCCCTCTCATCAAAATTCAACATTGCCCTTCTATCTCCCTTTATAATTTGTACTCCACAACGCAGCTACTGTTCGGAGGCCTGTATATAACTCCTATCAGGCTCTTTTTACCCTTGCAGTTTCTTAACTGTACCCACAAGGATTCTACATCTTCCAATCCTAGGTCGTGTCTTTCTAAGGATTTGATTTCATTTTACCAGCTGAGCAATGCCATCCCCTTTGCCTAGCTGCCTGTCCTATCAATACAATGCGTAGCCTTGGATGTTAAGCTCCCAAATATGATCTTTCAGCCACAACTCAGTGATGTCCACAACGTCATACCTGCAAATCTCACTACAAGCCATTTACCTTATTCTATATACTGCGTGTATTCAAAGATAACACCTTCAGTCCTGTATTCATCATCCTTTTTGATTTTGCCCCATGTACACTTCAACTCATCCTCTTCCCACCCCCTGCCACCCACTTTCTTATTCTGGCTTCTACTGCTTTCCTTACCAGTTCTAATGGAGGGTCTTGGCCCAAAACGTTGACAGTTTATTTCCTTCCAAAGTTGCTGCCTGACCTGCTGAGTTCCTCCTGCATTGTGTGTGTGTTACTCTGGGTTTCCAGCATCTGCTGAGTCTCCTGTGTTTTGCTTTATGCTGTATTTTGACTTCCCTTATCAGCCATGGTTGCTTCATCCTCCCTTTAGAATGCTGCTGCTTCTATGGAATGAACTGGTCTTGCATCCTCGAAATTACTTTCTGAAACTCCAACCATTGATGCTTTGCCATCATTCCTTTTGGAGTTCCCTTCCAACTGACTTTGGCCAGCTTATCTCTCATGATTCAGTAGTTACCTTTACCCAACTGTAATATCGAAACATCTGATTTTAGCTTCTGTCTCAAACTGCAGGGTGAATTGTATAATGTCATGAACACTGCCTCCTAACTGTTCCTTTACCTTAAGCTCCTTAAAATTAAATCCATTTCATTACACAACACCCAACCCAAAATTGCTATTTCCCTAGTCAAGACCACAAGCTGTTCAAAACAGTCATATCATAGGTATTCTACAAATTCCTTCTCTTGAGCTCTAGCACCAACCTGATTTTTCCAATCTACTTGCATATTGAAATCACCCATGACCATCGTAACATTGCCATTTTCTTTGCCCATTGTAATTTGTACCCCACATCCTGGCTACTGTTTGGAACCCTATGTACAATTCCCATAATGGTCCTTTTACCCTTGCAGTTTTTTAACTCTACCCACAAGGATTCTACATCTTCTGATCCTTTCAAAACCACTCACCACTTCTGCCCATGTGCCTGTCCTATTGATAAAATGTGTATCCTTGGATGTTAATCTCCCATCTGTGATCTTTTTACAATCGTAACTCTGACGCCTGCAATATCATACCTGCCAATTTTCAACTGCACTACTACAAGAACATCTACTTTTATATCTAAAAAATGTAATTCCATTTCTGCCAAGCTTCTGCTCTGCTTGATTAAACAAAATCTGCATTTATTTTTTGCAGATGTAACTACCTTGTATATTGTCTTTTGTTCCATTATATTGGTGTTGAAACGCAGAAGCGTTTACAGCATGGCGTGCGAGCTGTGCTGGGGCCTGGCCTCTCTCGTCGGAGCTGTCCTCCTATGTTCAAGTGGTGGAATGACAGGCTGGATTGCGTGCGTCTGTGTACTGCCAGGAGACTATACCATCGATTGCCAGATATTGTTGCTCAGGGTCTTGTGCTATATATAGTTTTTTTTTCTAGTGAATATGCTTCTTTGCTTGCTATTTTGAATTAAGTTACTTACTATTTTTGAATGTTTGCTTGCTATTTTGAATGTTTTGCACCTTACCCCAGAAAAAGTCTCGTTCAGCTATATCCATGTATGATTTGAATAATAATTAAACGTGATTTGACAGTAAATGCAGTTCAAAAATGCTTAACTGGTTGCCACTCCCCGAGATATCAGCTATTTAAAATTCTTTGCATTAAGATTACTGCTACAGTCACCTTTTCAGAATAGCATTTCATCATCATTATTTGTCATATTGTATGACATGGGTGATCGCAGTCTTTGACCATGGTTGTTCTTGCCAAATTTTTCTTCAGAAATGGTTTGTCATTGCCTTCTGAGCAGTCTCTACAAGACGATTACCCCAGCCATTATCAATACTCTTCAGAGATTGTCTGCCTGGCATCAGTGGTTGCATAACCAGGACTTCTGATATGCACCAGCTACTTATATGACTATCCACCATCTGCTCCAATGGCTTCATGTGACCCTGGTTGGAGGGGGTGGGGGGGGGGGTAAACAGGTGCTACACCTTGCCCAAAGGTTACTTGCAGGCTAGTGGAGGGAAGGAGCGCCTCACACTTTGTTTGGTAGAGACATATCTCCACCCCACCACCCAAAGAATAGCATTTAAAAGAGTAATCCTTCTAGCAAAAATTTATATTTTTATTTAAAATCTTTTGAGCAAGGTGTTTTTCCAAAAGGAATGTTTGTCTTTAAGTAGTAGTTTTCACAAACACAGCTTCTTAAGTGCTTTGCAACCAAAAAAAAGTCTTCTGCAGTGTCATTAATTTTGGACTGTAGGAAATGTGGCAGCCAATTTGTGCACCATCAGTTCTATAAATAACAGTGAAATAATAACCATGTAATCTGTTTTAATGCTGGCTGAGTATTACTTCAGAGAGCTGGGGATGCTTAGTCATTGTGATGTTCAAGATTGATTAGATGTTTCACTGCTAAGAGAATTGGGCAGTAGAGTGAACTAAGGAACTAGGATAGGCCATGATCTTATTGAATGGCAGAGGCAGGATATTGAGAACTCCATATTTTATGTCCTAAAAATGACAAAAAAAATATCTTGTGTCCACTTACGAGAGTGAAAGGATGGTTAGTGTGAAAAGAGATGCAGTACTGATGCAGTATTAAAATGTGACCCTACTAATATCAGCCAAAAGTCTTAGAAATCAAGGGGTCAAGGAGTTGTACAATATAATCACATCCTTCGCCCAATTTATCCCTGCCAACCAAGGTATTCTCTTGTGTTAGTCCTATTTGACTAAATTTTGCCTTGCCTTTTTCCTTTACATATACCTGTACCTTTTCCTTTATATGTACCTGTACCTTTTCCTTTACATGTACCTGTCCAAATTTTCTGTGTTATAATTAGATCCACCTCTACTAACATTTCCTCTGGTGACTTGTTCCATTACCTTTTGTAGGGGAAAAAGCTATCCTTTAGGTAGTTCCCTCTCATCTTAAATCTACATTCTCTAATTTTAAGCTCTGCTTTGGGAAAATACTGTGCCTCTCCACCCCATCTATGCCCCTCAGAATTTTTTAAATCATCTTTAATGTCACTCAGTCTCCTTTGCTCTAGAGTAAACAGTCTTAGCCTTTCAGTCTCTCCTTATAACTCAAGCCCTTCGTCCCAGCACCATCCTAGTAAGTCTTTTCTGCACCCCTCTAACTTAATCAAATCCTTCACATAATGTGGTGACCTGAACTGTGCACTCTCCAAATGTCTTATCAAAGTTTGTCATCTGTACAATGACATTACAATTCGGTGTGCTGACAAATGAAGGCATCCGCCACCCTACTTGCGTTGTCACCATTTTCAGGTGCTTGTAGGTATTACTATTCATCAGCACTTCCCAGATCCCTGACATTTACTTTGTATGACCTTCACTGATTTACCTTCCCAAGATGCATCACTTCACACTTGTCCAAGTTAGCTTTCATCTGCCATTACTTTGTACACTGCCTAAGGTTATAAAAGGATTTACAAATGGGAAATCTTTCTCATTGTCACATATTCCGAGTTTCAGTGGAAAAACTTATTTACATTCATGTGGATCAATTCAATGGTGCGTTGAGGTAGTACAAGATAAAATATTAACAGTGCTGAATGAAGTAGTGTAGGTAGACAGGAAGGTTCAAGGTCATAACAAGATAGATTGTAAGGTTAAGAGTCCATCTTATCGTACTAGGAAACAATTCACTAGTCATATAACAGCAGGGTAGAAGTTGTCCTTGAGCCAGGAGGTATTGGCTTTTTGTATCTTCTGTCCTGTGGGGTGGGGAGAGAAAAAAGGAGCATGTCATGGGTGGTTAGGGTCCTAAATTATGCTGGCTTCTTTATGGAGACATTCTGAAAAATAGACAGTCCATGGAGTAGAGGCTAGTTCCCATGATGTGCTGAGCTGTATCTACAATGCTCTGCAGCTTTTTGTGATAGGCAGAGCAGTTGCCATATCAAGCTATGATACATCTGCATAGGATGCTTTCTACAGTGCATCAGCTAAGCATTGATGAGAATCAGTTGCTGAGAGACCTGTCAAATTTCTGAGGAAGTAGGGGCACTACTTAACAAATTTTTCAAACATGATTTACATTTCATTAAGCCATGTTGACACGGTTTGATTTTATTCAGATTTCCTAAATGACAGCATCTTGCCAGCAACTGGCCTATGGCTCTCCACCTTCTGTCTTCCTTCCTTTTTAACAATAGAGTTACATTGGCTATTTGCCAAATCTTCTGATGTTCTCTTAGAATTTAGCTAGTTTTGAAAATTTTTAACCAATGCAGCAATCTATATCACCATCTTAAATCCCTTGAGTGTAGGCAGTCAGGTTCTGGCAATTTGTCCACCTTTAGACCTGTGAGTTTCTCTGTCCCTTATGAGTGGGATTTTTACAAGTTCCTCCCGTTACTTGCAATTAATCCATCCGTTATCTTGAGATAATTGTAGAATCATACACAATGAAGAATGATGGAAAAATTAATTTAACATATTAGTCATTTCTTTGTCTCATATTAATTCACCAATAGTTCTCTAGAGGCCCCACGCCTCCATTAGATGCCTTTTTTCTGTCTTTATTGAAATTCTTACTATTTGTTCTGATATTACATATGAGTTTGATTTAATCTATTGTTTGTGTGATAGCCTAGCTAAATCTAGGGAGTACTATATTCATTAGATTGTATGTATGTGTTGTCCAGTGTTATAATTCCCACCAGGTTGGCATCTCATTTATTTTTATTTTAGATACATCTGGTGTTCTTCTGGTTAACTCTTCAATACTCATTGAATCTGATTAAATGATAATGACTGAAATGAGCAATATGCCAGGCCATGAATCAATGTGAATTAGTAGGAAATAATTCTGCTACCATTGTTCTCCAGCTTTTCATGGCAACCTAGTATTGAGTTCTGCGGCAATTCCTACAGTAAGAGTGGGTAACCATGCCTAGGATAATGGGTCTAGGCAGCTATACAGGAGATAGTTGAGCAAATGTGTAGAATTCCAAGTAACCAAAGCTCTGAGATGCATGAGTTGAGCTGGGGTGTAGGTTTAGAATAGGGGGGAGCAGAGGATTTGTGAGTTTAAAAAAGTCTTTGTGGCTCTCAGTTAAAAACTCTAGAAATATAATGTGAATGACTTGTTAGTGTATAGTATAGCATTTCAATGGAATATGGGGTTATCTTAAACAGGAGGTGCTGGGAATATTAAAATATTTGCAATTCCAACTAAAATGTACTCCACTTGTATATAATTCCATTGAATCTGACTCACCACTTTTTTGCACTGAAGCAACCAATTGTTACTATTGGAAATTGTGTGACTACCTCAGATATAATTTGGAAATTGAAATGTTAATATTTGTATTGGGCAGCTGGCATGGACACCATACAGAAGAGGGAGAGAAGCTGTTTGCTTGGACCTTTTGGGGAAGGCAAGATGAAGTACTAAACTTAATCTTGGATCAAAGGGGTCATTTTAAATTAGTTGTTTAAGGCAAGCAGTGTTTTGCCTTGAGTGGAATATAGTTTTTTATAGTTGTATTTTTACTTATGGGGTTAACTCAATTTCTCACGTTGTCATGTAATTTTTAAAGGTATTTTAATATTAATTGTTTAAAAGTCGAGGGGCAGGGAGTATGACTTAGAGAGGAATTCATTGTGAATGAAGTAAGGAGTAGATTGTTCAGAAATGTGGAAAATCTGGGAAAGGATTCCCAAAGCCCTGCAAAATTTAACAGCATGGCTATGTTTCTTTTCTTTCTGCAAGCAGTCTATATGGTAAATCTGGAATTCTGGGGGTGGGGGGTTGTGGTTCTGAATGTTAAATGGGAGAAGATTGGTGAAGGTTGTGTCCATGGTGAGGGGATGGTGAGTGTTGTGGTGAGGCAGGTGGTAGTTGAGCAGATGGTGATGGATGGATTGCATACTGAAACAGATTGTGATGGAGGTGGAAGGGTAGTGGTTTTCAAATTGATGGAGGAAATATTCCTTATCTGGGGCATAAACTGTGTGTAGATGCAAACTTTATGAACTAGGCCATTCAAGTCTCCTTTCAGCTGTCAGTTTTCTAAAGCCTTGGATCTCCAGTTTCTGTAGTTAAAATGAGAATGCAAGAATGAAACCAGGGGGTCTAATTAGACTGTTTGAATGACAAATCCACTTCTTGCAGACACATTGCTCTGCTACCTTTCACTTGCATCCTCAGAATTCTGCAGTCTCATTTACTCTCCGCCTCATTCAAAATGTTTTAAAAACGCATGAAGCTTTAACCTTTCCTTCCCCTAAGAAATTAAATGTATTTATATGAACATTGTGTTAAGCCTGAATAAGTACAAGTCCATTCAATTAGCAGTAAAATGTCATATTGTCAAGCATGCAGTGCCATTGAGTTACTAAGCTGTTGATTTGCTTAATATTTATTCAGTAGTATATTCAAAACATTTTTGAATACAGAGTTTGAGTTTAAGCTTTAATCAGTTGTGATTTGACAGATCGGTTCATCATTTTGTCTTTAGTGTGAAGAAAACTTGTACTTTTAAAATTTGGGAATTGGTAATATGTACAAAGGGATGTGGCTTCATTAAGATGTTTCAGTAGCTTTGTTGTAAAGGTTTTGATTTTACTTGGCTTACATTCTGTGAACTTTAAGTCCACATTGACATTTGATACAAATTCTATTTATCCTTTGCATGCAGCAAGAAGTTATGGGAGAAGACGAGGTAAAGATTTGGTTTTTAGTGCTGTCTAGATTGTATGCTTTAAATGAATCACTACACTTGGATAACTATTATTTTGACAATTAATTGAATCATGGATTGGGTGTTGATTTCTTAATAGATTTTAGTTAAATAGAAAATAACTACAGTTGAAGATCTCTACTCCTTGTTTTTTTTTCTCTTGAATGTAATAAATATGTATAATTTTGCTTGGTGATGAAGCTCTTCTCCCTAATCCAATGTTCAGATCTCCCAGTTTTATCACTAATTTCATACTGATTTTTCTCCTGTGATCCCTCACTACTATAGTTGTCGTTAGTACTTTCTGATAAGTCAAAACCGGGGAATCAATCTCTTCATCTGGCAGACTCAGGTCCGAAATTTTTCTGTGCCACAATGTCACCTTATAATATCATTATTAAACTAATCAGTGGTCAGTTCTTTAGAATCCAGGTCCTTTTTTATCTTACCTCCAAAGCACAGCCAGTGCTTTCTACGGTGTGTGATGGTGACGTTCTTGGAGATCATCAGCAGCTTGTATCTCTGTATGACTGCTGTCTATACACGCACAAGAATAGTCATTCTCTTTAATTTCCTTTAAAGATATGCCTAGAGTGCAATAATAGAAGAAGCTCATTTCATCTGCATTATGAATTTAAGTGAGGTTTTCATTTTGCAATTACTATACATGCATTTCTGTGGTCTGTCTACAGATCTCTCTTACTCCCTTTGGGTATCAAGCACAACTTCCTTGGTTTTTAAAAAGCAGTGCATGGAAATGCTTGAATAGGGGTCCATAATCAGTTTTATTCAGGAATCATGAATGCATCTGGATTGAAGATCTTCTACTGTAATTGCATGATTATAAAGCTGTATAATGCTACAAGGAATCGTTAATAATTTTGATGTAAAAATGCTTATCTGGGATTTTGCATGTTAATGAAGGTTGTATGAATGTAGCATTAAAGTAGTTCTCTGATTATTCATTTGTATACTTTAACCTGAACTTGTCCAGTAATTTCTCTGAAACAGAACTTAAAGTTCCTATTTTTATTCCATGAATTATGAGACAGCTTAGGCCATCGTCAGCAGGGTTTCTTTACAGACCAAACAGCATGAGTTAGAGTAGGACTGTGCTCCTTCTCATCTCTAACCCTTTTTCACAATATTGAATGAACTAAAGAAATCGATGACTTGCCTGAAGATAAGACTTTAAAACATAGTTTGAACACCCTAATATATTGTTAGATATTGGTTTCAAGGGTGTTGGTTAATGAGGGAAAAATAATACAGTTATGATTCTTATTGAACGGCAGTACAGATACAAAAAGATGTAAGGTTTAATACTCACATCAAAGTTGCTGGTGAACGCAGCAGGCCAGGCAGCATCTCTAGGAAGAGGTACAGTCGACGTTTCGGGCCGAGACCCTTCGTCAGGACTAACTGAAGGAAGAGCTAGTAAGAGATTTGGAAGTGGGAGGGGGAGGGGGAGATCCAAAATGATAGGAGAAGACAGGAGGGGGAGGGATGGAGCCAAGAGCTGGACAGGTGATTGGCAAAAGGGATATGAGAGGATCATGAGACAGGAGGTCCGGGGAGAAGGAGAAGGGGGGGGGGGGGGGAAACCCAGAGGATGGGCAAGGGGTATAGTCAGAGGGAGAAAAAGGAGAAGAGAGAGAGAGAGAGAGAGAGAGAGAGAATGAATATGAATGAATGTGTGTATATAAATAAATAACGGATGGGGTACGAGAGGGAGGTGGAGCATTAGCGGAAGTTAGAAAAGTCAGTGTTCATGCCATCAGGTTGGAGGCTACCCGGACGGAATATAAGGTGTTGTTCCTCCAACCTGAGTGTGGCTTCATCTTGACAGTAGGCTTTATTATACTCAAGATTCTTTATTTCAGAGGCATCTTTGATCTGTTTCCCAAGGTTCAAAATTAGCATTTTTAAAAAGTCTTAGGCTAGAATTCTTCCATTTCACCCTACTCCTCTGTCTGAAGATGTTCATTCTTACTAGAGGTATGCTGTTATGTTCAGTCAACTGAGAAATGTCTTGCTGAAGTGACATCTTATGTGTGTAAACATTTGAGTGCAGGCAGCCTAAGGGGATGCTTCAACTAACCTAACTGTGTCCTTGCAAATTCTCATTTTTTTGCTAGAAAACTTATTGGTTTTACTTTTGCCTTCCTAGCTCAGGTAATATAGACAAGTTTTTGTCTATGCTTACGTACATCAGCTGAAGAAACCAAACCTGAGGTGATCTGTGTCATACGCATAGCTTTTGGTTGATTAAGCAAAGAGGTGTTTGAAGATCAAAATCTTAAGACTTGGCATAGAATAATGAACCCTGGTCTTGTATACTTCTGACACTTAGTCTGTCTCCAGTAAGATACTGAAGAGTAAAGACTTATCGGTATCGGAATCAAGTTTAAAGTCACTGACATTAGTTGTGAAATTTTTTTGTTTGGCAGCAGTACAGCACAGTGCATTTTTTTTTAAACTAGTATAAGTTACAAAAAGAAATGCAACAAAATAATGCAAAAAGTGAGTAAAATAATGAGGTAATGTTCGTGGGTTCACAGACCACTCAGAAATCTGATGGCGGAGGGGGAAAAGCTGTTCCTAAAGTGGGTGTCTTCAGACTCCTGTACACCTTCCTGATGGTAGTAATGAGAAGGCGGCATGTCTGGATGGTGAAGGTCCTTAATGATAGACGCTGCCTTCTTGAATGCGTGTGATGAAACTTGCTTAGTTTGTAAAATTCTCCAACTTTACTAAAGGGATATTAAACCAGTCTCAGAGACATGTTCCCTGCAATGATTCCCTAGTTTTTGTTATGTTGAGCAAATCAAGCTTTTTCTATGAGCGATGTAAGACACCAGGAACAAATGCATTAATCCAAGCTCTGTCACAGGAATGTTACCAGGCAAACTGAGGGAAAGATTCGTGAAGTGCATAAATCATAAGTTGCAATAACCACACTGACTGTTCACAACTCTATACCCATGACCACTTAAAAATGGAGAAAGAACATTGAGGATAATATGAAGGATCTTGTATCTGAAGTATGTGGAAAACTTGTATAACTGACAGAAATAGCACACCATTCAGAAACAACCTACCTTACTTCCACAGTCAGGTGTCTCTAGCCCCATCCATGGAAGTATCTCCTATTCTCAGTGTAGCCTTAATAACAACTCAGGCCACAAAACCAGAATGGAAGCAAATGGTCTTTGATCCTAAGGGACTACCAAAGAAGAAGCAAAGGATTAAAACAAGCAGTACTTATATTCAAAAAGGAGCAAATGTTTCTCATCACATACTATGCATTATTTTAAATTCAGCAAGAATGAAGATGTGCTTCAGATGAGGAAGGATTTGGTGGCTGGGTAGATTTCTTTCATAATACAATGGGTGCAAGAGATTGGTTTCATTTACGTACATTTTTTAAAATCATTTTGTTGCCCCACTTTAATGCATGTTGTGAATTTAAGACCAGAAATAAACCATTTGGTCCATTGAGTCTGCTCCACCATTTCATCATGGTTGATCCAATTTTCCTCTCAGCCCCAGTCTCCTGACCCCCCCCCCCCCCACCGACCTGTCAGCCTCTGGCTTAAATATACATAAAGACTTAGCTTCCACAGCCACCTGTGGTAATGAATTCCACAGATCACCACTTTGTCTGGCTGAAGAAATTCCTCCTCATCTCTGTTCTAAAAGGACGCACGTCTATTCTGAAGCTGTGTCCTCTGGTCTTAAACTCTTCCACCACAGGAAACATCCTCTCCACATCCACTCTATCAAGGCCTTTTACCATCTGATAGGTTTCAATTAGATCACCCCTCATTCTCCTGAATTCTAATGAATACAGGCCCAGAGCCATCGAGCTCCCTTTATATGACAAGCTGTTCAATCCTGGAATCATCCTGTTGAACCTCTTTTGAACCCTCTCCAATTTCAGCACATCCTTTCCAAGATAAGGGGTCCCAAAACTACTCACAATATTGCTAGTGAGGCCTCACCAGTGCTTTATAAAGTCTCAATGTTACATCCTTGCTCTTATATTCTTGTCCTCTTGAAATGAATGCTAACATTGTATTTGCCTTCCCCACCACAGACTCAAACTGCCAAGTAACCTTTTAGGAATCCTGAGCAAGGACTCCCAAGTTCTTTTCCACCTCGGATTTTTGTATTTTCTCTCCATTTAGAAAATAGTGAACTCTTGTTTCTTCCACCAAAGTACATGAGCATTCACTTCCTGACGCTGTATTCTAACTGCCACTTTTTTGCACGTTCTCCTAATCTAAGTCCTTCTTTAGCCACTCTATACTTCCTCAAAGCTGCCTTTCCGTCCACCTATTTTCGTATCATCTGCAAAGTTTGCAACAAAGTCATCAATTTCGCCATCCAAATTATTCACATGTAACTTAAAAAAAATCAGTCCCAACACAAACCCCTGTGGAACACCACGAGTCACTGACAGCCAACCAGAAAAGGCTCCCTTTATTCCCACTCTTTGCCTCCTGCTAATCAGCCAATCCTCTATCTATGCTAGTATCTTTCTCAGACATCCCACCCTGCAAAAACTCATTTCAGGGAGGTAGCACATCAATTTGCGGGAGACTCCCGGAACTTCCAGGGGAGGTGGGATGTCTGCAATAGAGTAGCTCCTTAGCAGCTAGCCAGCTAGTTTAAATAACTTTAGCTATGCTAATGAATGAATGACACCTGTTAAACTCACCTCAACATGTCTTTTACAGTCTTAAACCACCATGGGCAATAGAAAAGTCACTGTTGCAAATAGCACAGTGAGCAACACTGTCACTAGGTCTGGGGTGACGTACGTTTTATATTTATATTTTCTTTTTTTGGAACATCTGCCCTGGCATTCTCGTTTGTGTTCTCTCTGTCTCTCTCGCTCTCGCTCTCTCTCTCTCTCGCTCTGTCGCTCTTGCTCTCTCTCGTGGGTAGTCGCTCGCTCTCAAAAAAATTGATTTCTGTGATATTGGATATAATTTGCGGGCATCAAGGAGCCCGCAAATTTGCGGGAGACTCTGGGTACTTCTGGGAGAGGTGGGATGTCTGCTTTCCTGTAATACCATGGGTTTGTAACTTGTTAAACAGCCTCCTATGTGGCACCTTGTCAAAGGCCTTCTGAAAACCAAAGTTCCCAACATCAACCGATTCTCCTTTGTCTATCCTGCTTGTTATTTCTTCAAAATACTGACTAGGGCTTATTTTATCATGTGCCTCCAAGTCACCACAAGACCACATCCTTAACAATCGACTCCAACATCTTTCCACCACTGAGGTCAGACTAACTGGCCTATAATTTCCTTTCTTCTGCTTGTCTCCCTTCTTGAAGAGTGGAATGATGTGTGATTTTCCAGTTTTTCCTAACTGTTTCAGAATCTAGTGATTCTTGAAAGATCATTACCGATATGTCCACAATCTCTTCAGCCACCTCTTTCGGAACCCTGGGATGTATACCATCTGGTCCAGGTAACTTATCTAACTTCAGACCTTTCAGTTTCCCAGGAACCTTCCCAATCCTCCTAACTTCCCACTAATTATTGCTCTATTATATGCCATGTCTTTAGCTTTTATGTTGGCTTTGATTTCTTGTTAGCCACGGTTGTGTCATTTTGTCATTAGCCTGTATATATCCAGTGCCTTCCGAATTGCTTCCAGAAATTCCAGTCATTGCTGCTCTGCCATCATCTCCACCAGTGTTCTTTCCCAATCAGTTCTGGCCAGCTCCTCTCTCAAGCCTCTAATTTCCTTTACTTCACTGTAATAGTGATACATCTGACTTTAGCCTCTCCTCAAATTTCAGGGTGAATTCAACCATATGATCATTTGTCGTGAAGGGTTCTTTTACCTTAAGCTTTCTAATCAATTCTGGGTCGCAACATCCAATCCAGAATAGCTGATGCCTTAGTGGGCTCAGCCCACGAGCTGCTCTAAGAAGCTATCTCGTAGATATTCTAAAAATCCTCTCTCTTGGAATCCTGCACCAACCTGATTTTCCCAATCTACATGCATATTGAAATCCCCCAACACTATTGTGACATTGCCCTTTTGGCATTAACTTCATTATTTGTAGTATTCTGCCTTATGAGCAATTATATTGGAATGCATACATTCTGTTACTTTAGTACAGTTTGACTACCCCTTATCCAAAAAGTTTTGAAATCTGTAATTTTTTGAGAGCTCGCAAATGGAAACTTCTACAAGACGCTGGGAAGGTTCCCAAGCGATGCACAGGTCTCTGCACGTTACAAACAGTTCTGAGAAGTGACGTCACATATGTAATGAACAGAATTTAATGAAAAGTAGAAAAACACTGCATAAGTGAAAATGAAGATCATGATGAAATATTGAAAAACTAGATTCGTCAGTGTGGGAGTGAACAAGTGCCAATTAAGGGTATGCTGATCATGAAACAAGCGAAGATCTATCATGACAAACAGAAAATTGAAAGTATTTGTGAATATTCAGCAGGCTGGTTGCAGATATTTAAGAAAAGCATGGCACTAATTTTTTTAAGGATTTAGAAATCTTAAAGATTAAACGTCTGTTCATCACAATGCAGCAGAGAAATTCATTGAGTTTCCCACGATCGTCACTGATGAAAATCTAACACCAGAACAAGTTTATGATGCTGGTTGGTTTTATAGCTTACATAAAGTATAAACTATATATACAGGTTACAGTAACCTTTTAATCAAAACATGGCATCATTGGTGGAGACTGAAAGTCTGCCATTTTGTTGTTCAACAGCTGTTTCAGGTATTGTCCCAATGCTGCAGTGATGCTTTTGTTACCCTGCATTCCTTATTTTCATTATATTAATGGTATGTAATTTTTTTTACTGTTAAGTACATGTGTGATGAACAAGTGTAAGACAAAGACTGCTTACCACAGGTAGCACATAAATTCAGAGTCAGAAAACATGCTGATGCCATGCTACCTCACTATATATTCCGAAATCCCAAATACTTCTGGCCCCAAGCATTTTGGATGAGGGGTACTCGACCTGTATCACTTGATTTGAGAAATAATTTTTTGCTATCAATTTTTAAAAGAATCTGAATCAGATTTAATATCACTGGCATATGTCATGAAATGTGTTAATTTTACAGCAACAGTACAATGAAATATGTCAAAAGTATAGATAAAAAACTGAATTATATTAAGTATATATGTCTATTAAATAGTTAAGTTAAAATTAATATTACAAAAAAAACACAAATAAAAAAAGTAGTAAGGTAGTGTTCATGGATTCAATGTTCATTTAGAAATCAGATGGCAGAGGGGAAGAAGCTATTCCTGAGTCTTCAGGTTTTTATACCTCCCTGACAGTAACAATATGAAGAGGGCATGTCCTGGGTGGTGGGGATCCTTGAGGATGAATGGAGTCTTCCTAAGGCTCTGCTTCTTGAAGATGTCTTGGATCTATGGAGTCTAGTACTCATGGTACAGCTGACTAATTTAATAACTTTCTGCAACTTATTTCCGTCTTGTGCAGAAACCCCACCCCCACCCCGCCCATACCAGATGGTGATGCAGCTAGTCAGAATGCACTGCACGGTACATTTGTCGAAGTTTTCGTGTGTTTTAGTTGACAGACCAAATCTCCTCAAATTCCTAATGAAATATAGCCACTGTCCTGCCTTCTTCGTAGCTGCATCAAAATGTTGCATCCATGTAGGTCAGAGATATTGACACCCAGGAATATGAAATTTTTCACTCTTTCCACTTCTGATCCCTCTGTGAGGATTGGTTTGTGTTCCCTCGGCTTGCCCTTCCCGAAGTCCACAATCAACTCTTTGGTCTTGCTGACATTGAGTACAAGTTTGTTGCTGCAACATCACTCTGCTAACTGGTACATCTCACTCCTAGTTACCCTTTCGCCACCATCTGAAATTCTGCCAACAATGGTTGTATCATCAGCAAATTTATAGATAGCATTTGAGCTATGCCTGTCCACAGTCATATGTGCAGAGAGAGTAGAGCAATGGGCTAAGCACACATCCTTGTGGTTCACCAGTGTTGATCGTCACTGAGGTGGATATGTTTTTTCTAATCTGCACAGATTATTGTCTTCCAGTTAGGATATTGAGGATCCAATGACGAAGGTACAGAGGCCTAGGTTCTGTAGCTTTTCAATCAGATCTGTAGGAATGATAGTGTTAAATGCTGAGCAATAGTCAATAAACAGCATCCATACATGGGTATTTGCATTTTTCAGGTGATCCAAGGCTGCATGGAGAGCCATTGAGATCATGTCTATTGTAGATATAGGCAAATTGCAGTGTGTCCATGTCCTTCCTGAGACAGGTGTTGATTCTAGCCATGACGAACTTCTCAAAGCATTTCATCACTGTAGGTGTGAGTGCTACTGGACGATAGTTGTTGAGGCAGCTCATGCTACTCTTCGTGGGCACAGGTATAATTGTTGTTCTTTTGAAGCAGTGGGGAACTTCTGGCTGTAGCAGTGAAAGATTGAAAAGGGCTTTGAATGCCCCCGTTGGTTGGTTGGCACAGGTTTTCAGAGCCTGACCGGGTACTCCATCAGGCCCTGCTGCCTTGCGAGGGTTCACCCTCTTGAATGACAGTCTGAAGTCGACCTCCAAGACAGAGACCACAGAGTCATCAGATTCTGCAGGGATCTTCATAGCTATGGTTTTGTTCTCCCTTTCAAAGCAAACATCAAACAACTGTTCATCACAAGCTTCCAATTTTGGAAGATGGTTAAATCTGGTATTAACACAAACTGGAGCCTTTGTAAATGCAGCTCTATGTTTTATTTATAGAGAGAGATATTTATATGCAATCAGTATTATCTGGATGGGTCAGTAAATTTGTGCCTTAATTACATTGTTTCTGTAGTTTGCATGAAGCTGAATGAATCTATGTAAGGAATTATGACTTTCTTGTCTGAAACATGAAGACTGTTCCAGCACATGTCCATAGATTCTTTGGAGCACATAATATGAGAGAATGTTTTTCTAGGCAAAGTTAATTTGCATTTCTTCTGTTAATGGTTGTCAGGGAAGTTTTATTTTGTAGAGGGCTAGTAGGCTACCTCATTTAAATAGCTCGGAATATATCCTTGCATTTCCATTTTTTGATATCAGTTATTGACAGAAACAATTTGCTGGTGTTGTTTAAAGCTCTTCTTTAAAAAGGACACTAAAAACAGATGACATATTTCATGGAAACTAATGAAGGGTAGGGGTGGGGTGAGTGGACTATAACTTATAATGACTGAATGAAAAGTGTCCTTTTCTGTTTTGATCATATTATTAAAAGCTTTCTGTAATATTTGCTTAATTAAATTACTGATGAGAGTATACAATACTTTATAATTGTTTCTTCTCTGTCCTGGAATTTACTTGCAAAACCTCAAGTTCCTTTTGTCCAATTTTAAGTTGTAGACATGAATTCCTTTAAATCATGTACTTAGTAAGCACTCCCTTCTCTTCCAACATGATTAATTTCTCTGCCATTTAGTTGTTAAAGATTAGCAATTAAGAGTACGAATAGTGTCTTGGTGTTCACATGCTTCAAAATGGATTCTACCTTGGGCATTTTCTTAATTTGGAGAATAACTGCTGATTTGGGCACCAAATTGACAGTGGAGAATATAGTATGAGAACCTTTAGAGGAGACAGTCACCTTTGCTCTTCAAATGCTACATAGTATAATTAAAATTTTGTTTAAAATATACTTAGGATTTCTTTAACTCATGGTTAATGGTTGTACAGAAGTAACACATGAGGAATAAATGTGGTTGCTTTTTTAACTAGGTGAAGAATTCTGTATTTACACATTGGCACACACATTACTAATCATGTATAAAAAGAATCAAAGTTCTTGTGTATTTTCTAAAATAAAACCACAATTAGTATTAACTGTATAAGCTGAAAAAGCATGTTCAGTAATTCTTCATTCAGTCTCTACAATACCATCAATAGAGGTTTTCACAGTTTCAGTGTGAATGGTTACTTTGGCTTTATTTGTCATGTATGCTTTACCTAAATCAAATGTAACTGTAGAATTTTCATTGCAGTTTTGTAACCTTTGATTTGTATAACAGTAAAACTGATTTCAACACTTAATAAGTCGATATTTCCTTCACAAATAAAAGTGGCATTCTCTTTGTTCAGACTAAAATAAAAATTATTTAACATTTTAAGTGCTTATGGAGCATGCAACACATAATTAAATTCACACTTTTCGGTTTGGTAAGATATATTCTAATTTATATATTCTTTTGGCTTGCAATAAAAGTCCATTATTACTTGTTTCTTTTCACATTACATATGAACATTTTCTCATTGTTTGCTTTAACTTTATTCCTCTTGTCCTGGGTCATTTTTCCCCTGCAAAACAAAAGATGTTAAAGGGAATAGAAATTCATGAGAATCAATACTAGCATTAACTAAAAGTTAAAGCAGGGTAACAGGAGCAATTACCTGATCAATAATCTTTTTACATTTCCACTGACATTTATGTTTGAACATTACATTTGTGGTTCTACCATTCTTAGAGGTTTTAAACTTCTGCAGAAAACATATTTCAGTAATTTCACCTTTGCTTAAACTCATTTGGCATTATTAAACCCGTATGTACCTCATGCAGATATTATATTTATTAAGATAGGCATGGGGATATGTGACTCAGTTTCAGTTTCTGATTTGTCAGTTGCTCAAACTTCTGACTCTATTCCTGATTACTTGAATGTAATCTTTAATACAAACTATATAATGCATTTTATATTCTGACTTTTGTGAAGTGACCTTGTTTATACTTGCATTTACTAATATTACAAGTTCAGCAAGCAGTCCAACTTGCATCCTCTGACTGTACTGCACATGGCAAGTTTTGCCTGGCAGAAAAGTTTATCCCATATAACTGAAAAATTCAAATTCCTAGTTATTATCTGAAAGAGAAGAATGAACTAGATCAGCATCAATTTTAAAATAATCAGTAAAACATGTAATAAATCTATTTTAAAATTCTAAAGTATTTTTATGTATTAATTTTTAAAATGTAAGGTGCTCCTACGATGCTGTGGATCAGGAATTCCAAGGTTTAGGCTAGGAAGAATAATGTGTTTCAGAGTTATGCTGGTATGGGGCTTAGGAAAACCTGAAGGTTATGTTGTTCTTTTATGTTTTGTTTTGGTCATAGAAGCTATGGGTCTAGGGGGTACTTTCCATGAGTGTTAATTTGGTGTTCTTTGTCCAGAAGGATTGTGAAGACTCAGCTGCTGTGTACATTTAAGACTGAGATTAATGTGTTTCTAGATATTAGGGGAGTCAGGGATGTGAGGAGTGTGGAGAAAAGTGCTGCTGCAGTAAAAATCAAAGCAACACAGAAATGGGAAGATATGAATCTTTGTCTTGAAATGAACAATCTTTGCAGTCATCCATAATGGCAATACAGTTATTGGCATCATAAATTCAAAGTACTGCAGGTACTGGAAATATTTCTGATAAATGAAGTGTTACAAATGCTATGTCTGTAGAGAGAAACTGCTGATGTTTTATTCACTGACTGATCAAAGAGATACCTTCCATCAATACATTTATCCATGAGTGATAATACATCAACCGTCTAGTTTAAGAAATAATTTGCTTTGTTTAATTAAGATAGATGCAATAACACATTTATAGATGTTTTTCCCCCCCTTTGGCAAACGTTTTCTTCAAAGATAGTTTCAGAAATCCTGTGAATCTTTGAAGCTCTGGGGAAATGAACACTTGAATAATATTATAAACTAGTTGAACTAATAAGCAAGTTGAAATTTTTTAATTCTACTTGTTAAACTTTAAACGGTGTTATTTTATATATAAAAATAGAGATATGAATGTTTAGCTGAAATTTCAAAATGTTACCCTTATTTTGTTAGAGCTGAACTCTTTCAAAATTGCTTTTTCTTTTCAGGCCGTTCCTCATTGTTCCCTATAGAAGATGGTTTTCTTGATGATGGACATGGTGACCAGACTGTCCCTGGTGTTTTGAATTCTGTTAATTGCTGCTCATCTCACCAGAATGGAGAAAGAATTGAACGATACTCACGAAAAGTATTTGTTGGTGGCCTTCCACCTGACATCGATGAAGGTAATGCTCATTGTGAAATTTTTGTGACGTTCCTCCTTCAATTTTATACAGACCTTCTTTGTGGAGATTGTATACATTGTCAAAATCTGCATTTACAGATGAAATTACAGCCAGTTTTCGCCGTTTTGGACCTTTGGTTGTCGACTGGCCACATAAGGCTGAAAGCAAATCCTATTTTCCACCAAAAGGTACGGTAGTTATCTAATCATGAGTGAATTTATAGACTCTGGATGAGCTCCACGAAGTTATTATGAGGTCAAGGCAATATGTTTTGCTGATATAAAGCATGCTCCTTTTTAAAATTTTCTTTCTGTGAAGTCCCCAGTCATTGGTAACCCATGTGCAAGGCCAAATCTCTGAGGGCAAGTACTACAAATGGAAAGTGACCAAGATAAATGGTTTCCAATTGTGTTTGGGATGAAGAGAGATAAGATAAAGCACAGAAAAAGGGCTAGGATGTTTACTTCATTGCTTATTAGTTCTGTAGAAAACATTACTGCAGTCATTTTTTGAGGTTTAAATTCAGCTTATTGCCTCATTATAGCTTTTCTGTCCAAGCTATTTAAATGATACATGAATTTATTTTTAATTAAAGTATTTATAGAGTCAAACATTGCAAATTTGCAATGATAGATACTTTATTGATCCCAAAGGAAATTACAGTGTCACAGTACACAGATATAAATATTAGAAGAGAAGTAGAAAGAATAAAAAATAAGTTGCCTCTAACAGGAGGGGTCATCACTTCCCCAGCTATAATTTGACTCATTATAGACCCTAATGGCCAACAGTAAGAATGACCTCATATAGCGTCCTTTGGAGCAGCACAGTTGTCTTAGTCTGTTACTAAAAGTGCTCCTCTGTTCAGCGAAGGTCGCATGCAGAGGGTGAGAAACGTTGTCCAGATTTGCCAGGATTTTCCATTGGGTCCTTTGTTCTACGACAGTCTCCAGAACATCCAGTTTGACTCCTATAACAGAGCCAGCCTTTGTAATCAGTTTATTGAGCCTGCTGGCATCACCCGTGTTGATGCCTTTGCCCCAGCACACCACTGCATAGAAGATTGTACTGGTGACAACAGACTGGTAGAACATGTGAAGGAGAGGCCTCGTGCTCCAAAGGATCTTAGTCCCCTCAGAAAGTAGAGGCAACTCTGGTCCTTCTTGTACACAGCCTCTTTGATGCTCCATTCAAGTCTCTCATGCAGGTGCACCCCCAGGTACTTTTAGGCCCTCACCACATCCACGGCCTCACCATCAATAGTAACAGAGAGCAATGCATGCTTAGTCTTCCTTAAGTCCATCACCATCTCCTTTGTCTTACTAAGGTGGTTGAGCTGCAGATGATTTGGCTTGCACCATTTGACAACGTCCTCTACCAGAGCCCTGTATTCATCCTCCCTTTATACACCCAACTATTGCTGAGTCATCAGAGAATTAGATAATGAGAGTTGGAAGGATTTTTGTTGAATGCTATAGCAAAATTTATATGATTGTAGCTTTCAGTCTACAATTACTGAATCTGCAATTCCACATTTAGTCTGGAGTGAACTTTCAATTTGCACATTCCCTTGAGCCTGAATTTGCTTTATCTCAGTCTGGTTTAGTCACTGAAAGTGGAAGGTCTACCTGGTCTCTTCACTTCTTATCCCAGTCTCCTTTCCCATTTGTATCTCACCAAAAAAAATACTATCCTTAGTTTGTCTGGCCATCAGTTATAGGAAATTTACTGATACAATTACCATATGTGGGGTGAAGGAAGTCGAGGGTGCATAGGAGACCATGAAAGAAGGTATGCAGGGTTCTGATGGTTGTGGGATTGAAGGAAGTAACAAAAATCTGATGCTCTCAGGGATTTGAAGACTTTGAATTTTCAATTACATATTAGAGGTAATAAAAGCATTTTCATCATCCAGTCTTCAATGGTTAATCCAACTATAGTTTCCAAGCTTAAAAATGGAACAGGGTTATTTTTCTTAAAGCCATAATGCTTAACCTTTTTATCATAAAGAGATTACATTGCAGTCATTACAACTGCTAAACTATTTTAAATGGTTGCCCATATAAGCTCATTGTGAAAGGAGTGAGTCTAGAATGCAGAATCTGAAACATAACCACAGAATGTGTTTTGTCCTTTAGATGTACCTTAACTTTACAGCATAGTTCCATTTAGTTTTGTGCTACCTCAGTGCTGTCTGGTACAAAAGAGAATAAAATCTCTTCACAGTATTAATTCCTTCTACTGTTTAATGGTGCCTACCACTGGGTCCCATATGGAAATCACACATGATGTTTTGGGAAACTTCTTTAAAATAGCACACAATTCTGAAGTAACGTTTGTATAATATGGAAGCAAAATTAATGTATTTATGCTCAATGCAGGTACATATTTTTGCCAATGTCCCCAACAATTACTGTCTTTTGAAATGCAATCAAAGACGTGCAGTGAATTTGCTTGCTAATCTACAGTGTATTTTACTGTTGCAGGTTATGCATTTCTCCTATTTCAGGAGGAGAGTTCTGTCCAGGCTTTAATTGATGCATGCATTGAAGAGGATAGCAAACTCTATCTTTGTGTCTCAAGTCCTACCATCAAGGACAAACCGGTAAATTTATAAATATGTTTGTAGACAATAGCAGTACATCTGAAAATAGTACTGTAAATTAAGCATTTGGCAAATGGGTTTCTGTATAATTTTGTCCTTGTGCAGGATGGCCTAATTATATTTTTGCAAATTTGGTGACAATAAGTTTGCTTCTAGTTAAATGTAATGTACCCTGATTAAACTTGAAATAAACAAAAAACAAATTGCTTAATGCCTCATTGTTGTAAGTGTTGCCTTGTCTGTCAAACTAATTATCTTCAACATAATTTACCTTCTCCAACATAATTTTTTACCACATTTTTCTATTTAGAATTATTGACTAGCAAGGCTTTTTAATTGCTCAGACTTGCCAATGAAAATTACTCATTTTTTTTTCAAAGACTAGTTTTGTTCATTTTTATAGAAAAGTAATTGTGGCTGTTCCAATTCTAATATTGGTGTTTAAGAATAAGAATGTTTTTAGAGTTATTCTTTTGTACTATATACATCAAAAGCTGTTATTAATAGTAACAAGATTTTTACTATTTAACAATAATACCCCTAACAAGAGCTTATTTTAGTGCATTTATCCCAAATGGTTGATTTGTATGAATGAACTGTTTGGCTGGGAATGCACATTTCCCTGAAGCAATCCTGCCATTTGGAAGTCACAGGTGAATGTGACCAATCCTATGAGCTTCAAAACAAAAAATATCATAACCAAAACTGTAACTGAATGCATTTTTTAAATTTTTTTATACATTTCCACAGTGAAACTACAAGGAACCCAGCAACAAAATCGAAATTTATACAGTGCAAAACAAGCAAATCCAATGTATAGTTCATAACAGTAAGAAAAAAAAAGCACCCAAAAGAGAATTATGTAAAATTAATATCTACCCCAACCTCCCACTGGGGAAAAAAAAGAAAAACCCAGGCCAGCCACTTTACATATATAAAAAAAATCCAATCAGAACATTCAACCCCAGAGAACTGTAAATATATATATAAAAAAACAATGCTAACTACCAAAAGTATAGTATAATTCATAACAAAAAACCGTATAACTTTCAAGAAAAAAAAGCTGAAAGTAAGGGATTGTAGCATGCTTAAAAAAAAAAGGATAAAGGTACCCTAAAGAAGCGCTGTGAAAATATTCAAGAAAATGTCCCCACACTTTATGAGACTTTATGTCCAAGTTAAGAAGTGAATAAGTAATCTTTGAGGTCTAAACAGGCCATAATATCATTAAGCCATTGAGCATGAGTGGGTGGGGCAGCATCTTTCCACCTAAGAAGAACCAAACATCTAGCCAAAAGAGAGGCAAAAGATAATGTTCGGCATTTAGTCGTACTCAAGTGCATATTTACTTCACCCAAGGTGTCAAAAAGAGCAACCAGAGGGCTAGGTTCTAAATGACAGTTAAGAATATAGATATGGTTAAAAAAACTTCTCTCCAGAATTTTCCTAGACTAGGACAGGCCCAGTACATATGAATAAGGGAAGCCTCAGCCCCTTTACACTTATCACAGACAGGACTAATGTCAGGATAAAACCGCGATAATTTAGTTTTAGACATATGAGCCCTGTGTACAACCTTAAACTGCAAAAGGCAATGGCGAGCACATAGAGGGGTTGAGTTAACTGACTTAAGACTTAAGTCCCAAACCGCATCAGATAAAGACATATTTAGATCTTGTTCCCAGGCAGTTCTAATTTTATCGAAAGGAGCACACCTCAAAATCACTATCTTATCCTGAATAGTCATAGTCATACTTTATTGATCCCGGGGGAAATTGGTTTTCATTACAGTTGCACCATAAATAATAGTAATATTACTATTAGTAAATAGTGAATAGTAATAGTCATGGAAATAATAAATAGTAATAGAATAGTAATAAAAAATAGTAATAAATAATTAAATAGTAATATATAAATTATGCCAGTAAATTATGAAATAAGTCCAGGACCAGCCTATTGGCTCAGGGTGTCTGACCCTCCAAGGGAGGAGTTGTAAAGTTTGATGGCCACAGGCAGGAATGACTTCCTATGACGGTCTGTGTTGCATTTCGGAGGAATAAGTCTCTGGCTGAATGTACTCCTGTGCCCACCCAGTACATTATGTAGTGGATAGCCGATATTAAACCTTTACCCGGTGGGTTGGTACATAGAAACAAATCCAAAACATTTCTCTCAGTCATCTCAGGGATGTTTGATATCAAAGGGTTAATGAAATGTCGAATTTGAAGATATCTAAAGAAATGAGTATTAGGTAGGTTAAACTTTACAGACGGTTGTTGAAAAGTTGCAAGACGATTACCTATGAAAAGATCTTCAAAACGCCTAATACCCTTTCTATGCCAGTCGTGAAATGTTGAATCCTGCATAGAAGGTAGGAAAAGGTGATTGTGTAAAGTAGGGCTAGAAAGAGAAAAACCATGAAGACCATTAAATTTTCTGAACTGAGCCCATATTCTTAAAGTATGTCTAATAAGAGGATTAGCAATAAGTCTAGGTAAATGACAACGAAGTGCGGAACCGAGAAGTGCAGGAATTGAAAGATCCTCAGTAGCATTCAACTCCATTGCCACCCATTTTGGACAGTCAGACTTATGAAAGAAAGACCAAAAATTAAGACAATGAATTTTGGCTGCCCAGTAATATAAATGAAAATTAGGCAAGGCCATACCACCTTCCTTTTTAGATTTTTGAAGATGAGCTTTGTTAAGTCTAGGACGTTTTCCCTGCCAGAGATAAGATGAAATAATGGAATCTAACCCATCGAAAAATGCTTTAGAAATAAAAATTGGTAGAGACTGAAATAAATACAAAAATTTAGGAAGGGTATACATTTTAGTAACATTAATACGACCTATGAGAGACGTAGACAAGGGTGACCACTGTGTCAAACTCTCTTTTGTAGAGTTTAGGAGATTGGTAAAATTTTCACGAAAAAGATTCTTGAAGTTCCTTGTTACTGTAATGCCAAGATAAATGAATTGATTATTAACTACTTTAAAAGGGAGGTGCTGAAATACTAAAGTTTGTGTTTCTCTATTGATTGGAAAGAGTTCACTCTTATGTAAAGTAAGCTTATAACCAGCGAGTTGACTAAATTTATTAAGAAGTGAAAACATTGAGGGTAAGGAGGTGGTCGGGTTTGATATAAAAAGTAAAAGATCATCAGCATGAAGGGAAACTTTATGCTCAAAACCTCCCCTCCAAATCCCCATCACTTCAGCACAACTACGAAGCGCAATGGCAAGGGACTTAGAGGGCAAACTTGACAAGTGCCACGTTTAAGACTGAAAGACTGGGATAGCTGAGAATTAGTTAAGACAGAAGCAGTCGGACATGAATATACCAATTTAATCCATGTAATAAAACTTTGTCCAAAATCAAATTTTTCTAAAACCACAAAAAGGTAATTCCACTCGACACGATCAAGCGCTTTCTCCGCATCGAGAGAAATAACACATTTAGGAAACCCAGTTGAGGGTAAATATAAGATATTAAATAAGTGCCGTATATTAAAAAGGGGAAGATGATTTTTGATAGAAACCAGTTTGGTCTTCGGAATGAATGCTTTTAAACGTTCATGAAAAGATGATAATTTCTTAGATAATTAAAGATAAATTAATGTCTTGAAACACATTCATCAATATTTTAACATGCATTTTAGCTAAGAGACCACATACTTGCCTGTCCATCACAGCCAGCCTTTCAGCCCTTCCACTGAAATCAGTGGGCTAGCTTTCCCTGAGCTACCACTGTCCACAAGTGTATCTTCCCCACCAAGTGTTAAATGGAGTCGCACTCCCATGGACCTTCAGCATTGTAATACAGTCAGCTGCCCAGTGGTGAATCACTGAGAGTGATTCCATGTGTGAAAATGAAGAATTTGTTAGTTATATATGGTATTGTCAATAAGCACTGACCATTTCACCAAAACGTCCTTGGAAAATCCAATTGATTTTGATTATTTTTTTTTTTTTTATTGATGATTCATAGAGGTTGAACAATGCCAGTTACATTTCTCTGAGCAAAGATTTTTTTTGTGTGTGGTAATAGCTGGACAAACTGAACATTGTTATTCTTCAAATAGGTCCAGATTCGGCCGTGGAATCTAAGTGATAGCGACTTTGTAATGGATGGTTCACAGCCACTTGATCCTCGCAAAACCATTTTTGTCGGAGGGGTTCCTCGTCCTCTGAGAGCTGGTAAAAGAAAAATATTGTAAAGCATTTGAAAAACAAATTCTGCATATTGCTTAATAGTACATTTAAACATGATTACTGTAAATCACTTGCATATTAAATTTACCTTAACCTGAAATATCTTCCATTGCTGACTCATGTTAACTCATATTCTATCTAGTTGAAAATGATTACTTTTCTGGTGACTGTCTCTTTGCTTTCAAAATAATTGTCATATTCTGATTTTTTTTCTAAAAATAATATTCTTCCATCCTTGCAAACAATCTCTCTTTTCCTAAATTCCTTTATTGTTTCTTTGAATAGTCAATATCAGTTGTAACACTTTTTGAGCCCTTCTATGCTTTCTGTCCTATCCATACAAATGGAAATGGCCTACTCAAAATTACTAATGTATGCTGCCATTGTGCTAATGCTATATTTTTCTTCATTGTCCTCAATCTCTGAAGATGTTAACATAGTTAATCACACTATCTTCTGATTCTTCAGTTCATGGGACAGTTATTGTATGATTCTTCAGGTTCCTTAAGTCTAAGAATCTTTAGCAATGTCTTCTGCTATCTTACATCACTTTTGAGAGTCTCTTTGTGAACCATTCTTCAACTCATATTAGCTTCATATTTATGTGTTGTTGCTGGGCAATATTATCCATATATATAGAACTGCCTTGTGTATCTTTGGTGATGTTAAATACTACCCACTACAAATGCCTTTAATCACTCTGCTGCCTCTGTTTTGAGCCTGTTCCATCGAGAATTTGTTTTTTTTTTTTACTCTTGTCACAGTATTATATTCAGTTGTCATTAGTTTTGCATCTTTTTTCTGATTCTATACATTCACTCTCTTTAACCCAATTGCTGAGCATCATGACTTCAGTTATCTAAGTCTTGCATTACAAAATGCCTCTACCTTTCTACTTTCAGCTCATCCTCTGAAGCCTGTTTTGTTGAAGGTTTTTGAGAAACCTGCAAATATTTCCCCCTTTAATTTTCATCCATCTTTTCCATTAAATCCTATGCAAATCTGAATATTTAAATGTTAAAAGCACATTCAACGTAAGTTGCTGATATTTGACATGAAACTGAGCAAAGTTTGTCTGTATAGTATATACTCTTGAGCAGTGTATATACTGGCAACAGAGTGCATTTCTGAAGTGTATTTATTCCCCTTTTGATTGCAGAATTGTACTAATTAATGTTATAATCTAGGAGTGATAGGGATGTAAAATGCCAGATGTTGTAAAATAGAATTAAAAAAGCATAACATTGAAGATTATTTTTGTTTATATTACATTCTAGATTACCTCCTTCAAAATAGTTGACAATACAAGTACACTGCGATAGAGTCTGACACCACTGAAACAGAACTTATGGGATCATCAATTACCCAAACCCCCACGCTCCTATCAACCAACTGTTAGATCTTAATCTTCTATTCTTTGGTGCTTCAATTATTTGTTCAGATGCAAAATCCACCACCCACGCCAGCAGTTCCTGATTAATTCCTGATTCTCATCCCCATTTGGGTGAATAAAATGCTTCTTTAAACCCTCCTGAAGTGTTCCTCCCTTAACCTTAAGTCTATGTTGTCTTGAGGATTATTGCTTTCTCTGAAATCACCTCTGTCATTGTCAATATCAGTCCTTTAATTTTGATTTTTTATATTATTTTTTATCATGCATCATTCCAATACCAGTGTGTGGTTTTGGCAAAAAGTTCAGATGCTGAAAATGAAACCAATCAAAAAGCAGGATCGTGGGGGAGTTTATTAATAAACTACCATCAGCAAAACAATCAGGCATTTTACACTACTAGTAGGCTCAACGGAAGATATTTTTTATAAAATTGCTTTCTTATATGATTCATTCATTTCAGTAAATTCCAGTATTAAAGGCTTCTGTACTTTCTTTTAGTGGAACTAGCGATGATAATGGATCGCCTTTATGGTGGAGTATGTTATGCAGGAATTGATACTGACCCAGAGCTGAAGTACCCTAAAGGTGCAGGGCGTGTTGCTTTTTCAAATCAGCAGAGCTATATAGCTGCCATCAGTGCTCGATTTGTTCAGCTGCAGCATGGAGATATAGATAAACGGGTAAGTGGTATCTTTAGAACTTGACACACTTAATTGCTCATTTAAATTTGATTTTAGAAGAGCTGTAAAATTCAACAGCTAAAACCTCCAGCTACAGCAAACTGCAAAAAGAAATGCACATTAAATTGAGTGACTTAACTAAACAAAATAATGGTACCTTTGTGAAACTACGTGCAGAGAATGTAGCATGAATCGCTTGGTATAAGTGGGCAAAAAGTTGAAGACAATGGCCCTTGAACAAAGGTTTCTAAATGTAGTTTTTATTGTGTAGATCTTAGATCAAGGAAACTTGTATATTTTTGCAGCTTTGCCTCCAAACATCTTTCTCTGGAAAGGCTGCACTCTACGTATTAGATAAGGATAGGGTAATAGAGAAAGAAACTACAATTACGATACACTTGGATACTTTTGTGGATTAGCATACTGTAACTTCCATGGAGAATATGTTAGGTGGGCACTCCTTTGAATTTATGTGCACAGCTGTTAGATAGGCTAAATCTGTAATTTTAAGCTAATAGCCTCTTGTCAAATCATACATTAAAATATGGGTCATTTATTTGAAGTCCTGGAAGGCAATAGGGAAGAGTTCCTTGGGTGACTTAGCCAGGGTTAAAGGTCATAGAATTACTGAAAGTTTTAAAAAAAATTCTGAACTACGCTATAGGACAAGCTGGGGATGTTGACATTGCAGCACATAGATTGGCAGGATGTCATTACTATTGGCTTGAAAAGTTATGTATTTGGGCTGGAACTGCTCACCATCTTTATAAACAGTTTTAAGAGCTGAAATACTAAGTTCCACATTGCGGTGATAAAACATGGATGTTGCAAGCATGAAAATACACAGAGTAATAGATGTGGCTTGCAATCAAAGTATAGCAAATGGATTTCAACACAGGTAAAAGTGACGTCAGTCATATTCAACTAAAAAGGATAGGAACTGTTGCATAAATGGTAGAATCTTGGAAGTGGTGAAGGTCCAAAAAGGCATTGAATTTTATATAGGGGACTCATTAAATATGTCATGCACAGAAATGAAAATAATCAAAGTGATTAGTAAAATGATAGAGATTGTGTGGAGGATTGGAACACATCTCTGAACATCTATTGCCAAACAATAGAACTTTTAAATGAGCCACTTTTACAAGAATGTAAATGGGTGTACTTCGTGAGTGTACACAGTTGCACAATGCATACGCATCGCTCGTGTTCTTGAATGATTAGTTGAGGGTTAGGGGACTGGTTGGGCAGAAATACTGATGCAGCTGAAACACCCTAAGCTTTAATGTGTTACTGGAATGATTAAGAAAAATGGAATAAAATATCTCATGATGACTTGATAGTGGGGAGTAATTGCAAAACCTAATTGCTTTGAACTACTTATTCTCAGTTGTATGCTATATGAGTCCTCTAGGTTGAAAGATGTTTTGTACTGACTTAATGGGAGAACTGTTAATATAAAACTGTATTTTATTCCAACAGGTGGAAGTTAAGCCATACGTGCTAGATGATCAAATGTGCGATGAATGCCAGGGTGCCCGGTGTGGTGGAAAGTTTGCTCCATTTTTCTGTGCCAATGTCACTTGCCTGCAGTATTACTGTGAATTTTGTTGGGCAAACATCCACTCTCGTGCAGGGCGGGAATTCCATAAGCCACTGGTAAAGGAAGGAGCTGACCGTCCCCGACAAGTTCACTTCCGCTGGAGCTGAACGTAACATTCAGGCGCCTGAAGGATCATGACGGATGAGAAAAGGAGAGTGCATGAGGTTTAAAAAGCAGAAGAAACCATGACTAGTTAGGAGAAATAAGTGCATTCCTCTGCCTCCTACCCCAGCTCAACGCATACATCATATGTAGCAGCTAATACACTACAGGCCTCTGTTTGTCACCAAAACCCTGCATCTCAGGCTTTACTAACTTTTTTGAGGTACTTTCATGTTTTTGAGAAAAAAAGGATTTTTTGTAGTTTTTTCAAGTTATTTTTTTATATAAAATAAACTTAGTGAGAATGTTGCCACTTAGGGGCGCACAGTTTGCTGCTATCTTAAATGGGTGGAGCATGCACTTATTTCAGGAAGCTCAGTTTCATCTCTAAGACCTATCCCTAGTAATTTTACCAAAGGTAGCACATAGTAGGAGGCGAGATTAGCTATAGATGAGTGATTTCTGCCACACAAAATTTTATTTTTTAATGTTGCTATTTGCAATGTATACACAAACTTAAAAAAAAATAGGTTACGTTTTTGCTCTCCATTTTGACTTGCAAGAAATAATACCTCGAGATTGATCTGGTTTAACTATTTTAGCATTTGTATTATTCTTGAGCTACATTAGGAGCTTTGCTGCTATATAGTGTTATATTTAATGCCAGAACTCAAAGTAACAAAATGGGATCAGAAACATAATTATAACAGCTGCATTAAGGAAGAAGTAAATGCAGGCAGCAATGGCCTAGACTGCCACAGTATAGAATGTGAATTTAAACAACTGCATGTTTACTTGTACACCTATTGCATGCAGTAGTATATTTAGTATATTCATACATGTTCTTCACAACAATGAATGCAATGTCAGATTTGGCAAACATTCAGAAAAATTAGTTAGCATGAAAGATACAATAATAGTTTTTAAAAAAAAGGAAAAAAAACCTAACTTGCATGTATAAATGTGACTCCTGTAACGACAATGTCCTCCTGCTACACTTTGTGTACATTATGCAAACTAGCTTTTAGAGTAGAAGTGCAGCCACTATCGTGACCTGGTGGGTTGTGGAGTTTGATTTCTGCAGACTGGATGTAATCTCGTATTTCCTTGTGCAATCTTGTTAATATGTGGATTTAGTTTTAGTGTTCAGCAAATTGTTGTCCCAAGTAGAAATCTAGAAGTAGCTAGCTAGGAATTTTAAACAAAATATTAAATGGGAAAAAAATGAAAAGCTTTGATTTCATTGCCCCTTTCATAACACTCTTTGGTATAATAGCTCAGACTTCCTCTACAAACCAAAGATGGTCAGCACACTGCTAAACAATCACCAAACTGTTAAGGTCCTTTTCCTCCTACCAACCCTCCCACAAAAATGTAAAATGGTACTGATTTTGTCATATTAGAAACATGATTTAATAAACCTAACCATTTTAAAGTCAAAATGGAGATGAATATGGTATTAAATTAACCTGGTTTGGCATAGAGCATTGAATTTCTCTGCAGTTTAATCACACTAGGTTGGAAAAAAAAATGTATTAGTGAGCTGCAGAAAGTTATGCGGGTGTCAGTTATTTATTTTGAAAAAGGTGATCATGCCATTACAAGCTTTTGCTGTATAGAACAACCGTATATAATCCTTAGGGACAATCTTTTTATGTAAGCAAGGTGTTGGTCTTGAACATTGGTGGTCTCCTAGTGTGCTTTCGTGTATGTAGTTTGTCTAACTGCTGTTTAGTGATTGTGATGCAACTTTTAAAAATGTTTGAAGTCTATGCTGTTTTGAAGAATAGCTTTTTTACTAATTTATTTATTGGCTAATGCTCCCATTTGTTACTTACCATGGTTCTCCAGGCTATTTGGAGTATTTGTTCTCTGCCAAATTTGTTCCCTTTTCAGACATCCATATTGGCATTTGTTATGCACTACTTTTGTATCTTGGTGAGAATTTTTTCCAACAGTCGGCTGTTTTAGGGCACACTTTTTGACTGATGGCATCTCCTTTGCAATACCTCAATTTTTCTGAATTTAGAAGAGAAATCAATAGTTTTGCTATGTTTATTATCAAAAGATCTGCATATATAATTTAACTCAGCAAATAAATGATTTAACAAATTGATAATTTTATTTTTCCATACATTCTACTTCCTAAATTTGGAAGGGTCTAAACATTTGTAAACTAATGTGGTAACCTTAGGAGGGCTCTGCAGAAAGTAAGTGCAGTAATTTGAAATATCCCCAGCTCCTGAAAAATAACTAAAGGCATAATCACCCATGTATTTTGTTAAATTAATTTAATTTAAATATTAAGTGAATCCTTTTTAAGGGTGGGGTGGTGGTAGAATGATTTTTGTTTCATCTGCTGTCATTTCTTTCCCGTGACACTGTAGCACCTGAATTATTCAGCATTGCCATGAAGAAAATGGTAAACACTGTAATGCATCTTTTTTAAAGAAATCATATTTATTTCACTATTTTTGTAGAAATGTAATTATTTTGTTTTGATTGTATTATTTTTATATTCTAATAAGCTTGTTCACATACTGTGTTCCCCGAATGTATGTATTTCTGCCCAGATGCAGGGCTCTGCAGAGAAATTAATTTTTTAAAATCATGCTGTGTTTTGCAAAGAAAACATAAGCAAATATATTTTATGGGAAACACTTGACATTTTAACCCCTGTTGCATCTGGCCAAGCGAGGCCTTTCCTCAAAGATGCTGAAAGACTTGAATATAACACATTTTGGAAGGCTGATTAACCTCGACTCTGTGTTGTGATGTGCAATACTGTTTCTAATGTTTGTAAGAAAAGAAAAAGAATAACAGTGTAAACCTTTTAATGCAGATTTATTTTTTTCATTGCATATTTGCAGACTAGTTATCCACAATGTCATTTTTTTACTGTCAGGAATTTTACCCCTTTGTCATGCTAATATTTTTAAATCCAGAGATCTTTGTACTGATGTAAATGATTGTAGTTATTTTGGATAGTGTTTTGCTAAAAAAAAAGAAAAAAAAGGAGATACTTTTCATGCATATTTGCCTATTTTGTTTTATTTTACTTTAAAAATATGACTACTTTTTCAATGGTAGCATGATACTTGGAATGATTTTCTTATTCAGCCAGTGTCATTAATATTATTTTGTATTTTTATGTGGAAAATATAATTTTATGATGCTAATTCCTAAAGTTTATTTTATGTTGAATTATTTTTGGAGCTAAATCTTTGTAATATTGTTAAAGTATCTAGATTCTAATTAAATGCTTGTGTATAGATTCAGAGCAGTGGTTTACAGGAGTGTTTAGGTTGTAATTAGCAACTAATGGTTCTTTGATATGCAAATTAGACAGCCATCAACTTCTGCCATTTCTGTTCCTTTTTGTACTTTATAGGGAAAGTTGATTAGTAATTTTTGTTTGGTTTTTAAATAAAGGAGAACCCATGCTTTTTGGACACAAGATCACCTCAAGCTTGATTTAATTTTACTTTCAACTTTTATGTTTCTTTTGCATACTTCTGTTGATGTCTAATTCCTCCAGTCTGTCTGTTGTACTGGTGATAATTCTGTACTGGAATGGTTTGCTGCCAACTATTTATATTAAGTCATTTTTAAATATTTGTAATATTAACTGTTGACTGAATTAATAAACCATTAAACTATTTGCATGTTTGCTCTATGCTAAAAATGTATCTGTCAGCTGTCCTATTTGAAATTAGAAAATTAGTTCACTGTCTGACCCATGAGTAGGAGTTTAGGTCTGTTTTCCTAAAATGTGTCTCTATTACACCATGCCTCACATCTTTTCACTCTATCAGTTATTATAGTTCCTTCTCTACAGTGGTAGAAAGTGGTACAGAAACTCGTACCTGTCTAAATAGGCCATATCACTACTAATAATTCAAGTGTTTTAGAGGTCTTGAGTAATTATTAAATTGAAGTTTGTTATTGTTTACAATAAACTAGATAATTTGAAGCTCTGTCCAAGCAACCACCATATTAACTAAGTTACCTTTGGTTGTACAAAAGTCTCAAGATTAAAGAATATAAACTTTACAAAGCAGAGAATTAATATTATTACATCAATCTTGATGCATGTTGTGCCAAGCAAGTTTTTGAGATAAAATGGTGAGAGATGGAAGCAAAATACTCAATGCTAATTATCTGAAATCTAATTTCTTATAACTTAAACTCTGTTTAGTAATTGAATGTTGCAACAAAAGGTGAAGAAAAACTAACATTTATATCATTCTATGGAGGATATTGGAACAATGTACAAGTTCATGAGAGTATATAAAAGCAAGTTAATGATAATATTGGAACTGACAGAATTGTTTCAGAAAGTAATCACATTTTACTAAGTCAAAGAAAATTGAGATTAATTTTTTAACATATTAGGAATGAGACATTGTTCTTCACTGCTTTAAAAACCATTAATTCAATCAGGTCCAGATGGTTAAATGGATATACATTGCTAGGCATCAAGGTAATCATCTACTACCACTTTGGCTTTTCCCATGAAGCCAATGTCAAGTCCAATTTACTATCTGATGCTGAATGCCAAGCAACTGAACCTTATTGACCAACCTCCCATGTGAGACTTTGTCAAAGGCCTTGTTAAAATCCTGTAGACAATGTCTAATGCCTTGCCTTCGTCAACTTTCCTGTTAACTTCCTTGAAAAAACTCTTAAGGTTTTCTTAGACACAGCCTACCACACACAACATCATAATTTCTTATCTGGTCCTTTAGAATACCTTCCAATAACTTGACCTTTACTGATATCAGGCTCACTGGCCTATAATTTCCCAGTTTATTCTTGGAGCCTTTCTTAAAAAGAACATTAGCTATCCTCCAATCCTTCGGCACCTCCCCATGGCTCAGGATGTTTGAAATGCCTCTGCTAAGGCCCCTACAATTTCTGTACTTGCCTCTTACAAGGTCCAAGATATCACCTTGTCAGGTCCCGGGGATTTATCCATCCTAATTTTCCTCAAGACAGCAAGACCACCTCCTCTGTAATCTGTATACAGTCAATGGCCTCACTGCTTTTTGTCTCACCTCTATAGACTGTGTCCAACTCCCAAGTAAATACAGATGCAAAATATCTATTTGTTTCCTGCATAGATGACAACTCCGATCTTCCAGATGACCAATTTTGTCCCTGGCTATCCTCTTAATATATCCGTAGAAGCCCTTGGAATTCTTCATCTTGTCCTCTAGAGCAACCACTTGCATACTTTTTAGCCCTCCTGATTTCCCCAAGTGTTCTCATGCATTTAATATACACTTCAAGAACCTCATTTGTTCTTTGCTACTTGTATCTGCTGGGAACATCCTCCTTAATCAGGGTCTCTATCTCAAGAATCAAGGTTCCCTAAACCTGTTAGCCTTGCTTTGTCTTTTACCAGGAATATACAAAACTGTACTCTCAAAATGTCACTTTTGAAGGCCTCCCATTTACCAAGATAACCTTTGCCTGAAAACAACCTTCCCCGATCCACGCTTGCCAGATCTTTTCTGATACCATCAAAGTTGGCCTTTCTCCAATTTGGAATCTCAATGTGAGGACCAGTCCTATCATTCACCATAATTTTAGAGTCATTTAATGCTACAGCATAGAAATTGACCCTTTTGCCCATCTAGTCCATGCTGAACTATGCCTAGTCTATTAACTATGGTCCATGCCTAGTCCATCAACCTGGACCATAGCCTTCCATACACCCCCATGCATGTACCTATCCAAATTTCTCATACATGTTAAAATTGAACCTGCATCCACCAATTCTGCTGGCAGCCCATGCCACATTTTCACCATTCTCTTGAGTGAAGAAGTTCCCCTTAACCATTTCACCTTTCACTCTTGATCCATGATTTCTAGTTCTAGTCTCATCCAACCTCAGTGGAAAAACCCTATTTGCATTTACCCTATCTATACCCCTCATAATTTTAATACACCTCTACGAAGCCTCCCCTCATTCTCCATACTTTAGGGAATAAAATTTCAACCTTTCCTAAGAACTCAGCTCCTCAAATTCTGGCAACATCCTTGTAAATTTTCTTTGTACTCTTTCACTCTTACTGATATCTGTACTGTAGGTAGGTGGCAGATAACGTCTTGATAGAACGTCAACATAAAATCACAACTTCTACGGTGAATACTTTGATTTATGAAGATCAATGTGCCAAAAGCTTTTTTTATGGCCCTATCTACCTGTGATGTCACTTTTAAGGAATTATAGATCTGTATTCCCAGATCCCTCTGTTCTACTACACTCTGTGTCCTACCATTCACCGTGCAAGGCTTAATCTGGGTGGCCTCCCAAAGTGCAACATTTCTCACTTGTCTTTATTAAATTCTATCTGCCATTTTTCCAGCCAGTCCAGATCCCCCTGCAAGCTTTGATAGTCTTCCTCGCTTCCCACTACACCCCCAATATTCATGTCATCACAAATTTGCTGATCCAGTTTACTGCAGCAACTTCCAGGTCATTGATATAAATGACAATCAACAACAAATCCAGCACTGATCCCTGCGGCACTCCACCAGTCACAGGCTTCCAGTCAGAGAGAATCATCTACTGCGAAGCCAATGCTTAATCCAATTTACTACCTCATTTTGAATGCCAATCAAATGAACCTTCTTGACCAACCTCCCATGTGGGACTTGACAAAGGCCTTGCTGAGGTCAAAGTAGACAACATGTAGCCTTGCCTTCATCAACTTGCCTCATAAAAACTGTATAAAATTGGTTAGACACAATCAATCAAGCACAAATGCATGTTGACTATCCCTAATCTGTCCTGGTCATTCCAAATATTTTATAACCGGTTCCTTTGAATATCTTCCAATAACTCACCCAGCACTGATGTCAGGCTCACCAGCCAATCACTTCCTGACTTATTCTTAGAGCTTTTCGTAAACAATGAAACAAAAGTAGCTATCCTCTGATCCTCTGGCATCTCAGCCATGGCTAAGAACATTTTAAATATCTCAGCTTGGGCCCTTGCAATTTTCTGAACTGGACTCCCACTGGGTCCACCCTAATTTGCCTTAAAAGAGCAAACACCACCTCCTCTAGTCTGTATACTATCCATGGCCTCACTGCTGCTTTGCCTCACTTCTATAGACTGTGTCTGAAACTGAAATAAATACAGATACATTTTTTAAATTATCTTGAAGCTTAGTAGCATTACGATCACTAGATCTAAAGTGTTTCCCTGTACACATTTTTGTCATCTGCTCTGTCTTGCTCCCTAATAGGAGATCCAGTATTGGTGCTACTTGGAGCAACAAAGTTCAAATAAAGATGAAATCACATTAAAACATACCTTTTGATTCACCTGTCTAATCATATTGTATGTTGCTGAAAGTGTACAGATAATTTGGATATCAAATGATGCCTCGATATTAATATTATTGGCTAACCAGTGCACAACCCACACCATTCCACATAAAACTCTAATTGATATGTTCAGGATCAGATGGTTACAGGATCCACCAAATGTATATCCTAATTGTTCTTTAAGGTTTACTAGCAAATAAACATGTTTTATTTTCAAATTCTAAGAAAAACATTTAAGAAGCCAGTTGTGTTGCTAATGGTTAAGCTTATGACAATAATCAGATCTTTCTATTGTGATTTTCAATGAATTTTAAAACTCCAGCCCAAGGAGCTAAGGCAATTTATGAATTGACATAGGCCATTGAGCTTGTATTTATGCCAGTCAACTTTCCTCTTTTCGCATAGATCCGCCCCTTCCTCTGTTGCAAATATTTATCTGATTCAAACATTGTTTTGTTTTGGAAGAGGAAGCTAGACAAAAACAAAAGCAGAATACTGTCTTGGTCATTTTCAGGGCATCAATTGGTTGGTGGGATCAGAGTGATTAAAGCTTGACACGTCATTTCAGACATACTAGGAGAAATTAAAAACAGTGGATGATCAACTGAGAACCTAGCGACCAAATTTGGACTCTTGAGCACCTTGGAAAGTAACATCTGTTTCTTTAGTGGGACTTTGGAATGAATTGTGCAGCCTAAGATTATAGGGTTGCACTTTTTACACTTGTCACCAACGGCAATTACAGATCATGAATGACAAGCTTGATGTCATTTGTACACAAGAACCAAGTGATATCCTTTATTACAGTGGAACACTTATGGGGCCAGAGACAGCAAAAAGGTTGAAGATAAAAATTAGCAGGTTGTCCATTCTTGATAATAAGTGGTAAAATGAAATCTTGCTCATCTTCAGAGGAAAAGAGAATTGAAAAATAAGGACTCCTGCAAATCAGCACATTTTGACTTCATGAGCAAAAGTATGAAAGAGAGGTAATCAGAGCTGATTCCTGACCAACCTTTTTCATATGCATGGCTGCAGACCTGAACGCATGCATCTGACACTTTCCTTTGATTGTAGATTTGAGTCTTTAAGTATTTAGAGGAAACCAAAGAGCCCGTCATGTATCTCTAACTTAACCCAGTGACTCGGCTAAGCCACAAACGAGAAACTCTGCAGATGCTGGAAATCCAAGCAACACACACAAAATGCTGGAGAAACTCAGCAGGCCAGGCAGCATCTATGAAAAAGAGTACAGTCAATGTTTTGGGCTGAGACCCTTCAGCAGGACTGGAGAAAAAAAAAAGGAATCAGAGTTATAAAGTTGGGGGCGGGGAGGAAGAAACACAAGGTGATAGGTGAAACTGGGAGGGGGGAGAGGTGAAGTAAAGAGCTGGGAAGTTGGTTGGTGAGATACAAGACTGGAGAAGGGGAAATCTAGTAAGAGAGGATAGAAGGCCATGGAAGAAAGCAAAAGGGGAAGAGCACCAGAGAGAGGTGATGGGCAGGCAAGGATATAAGATGAGAGAGGGGAATGGGGAATGGGGAGGCTTTACTGGAAGTTTGAGAAATTAATGTTCATGCCATCAGGTTGGAGGCTACCCAGACAGAATATAAGGTGTTGCTCCTCCAACCTGAGTGTGGCTTCATCACAACAGTAGAGGAGGCCATGGATGGACATGTCGTAATGGGAATGGGATGTGGAATTAAAATGGGTGGCCACCGAGAGATCCCACTTTTTCTGCACCCCCCCTCTATTCCCCATCCCCTTTTCCCTCTCTCACCTTATCTCCTTACCTGTCCATTACCTCCCTCTGGTGCTCCTCCCCGTTTTTCTTTCTTCCATGGCCTTCTGTCCTCTCCTATCAGATTTTCCCTTCTCCAGCCCTCCTGTATCTCCTTCACCAATCAACTTCCCAACTCTTTACTTCACCCCTCCCCTCCCAATTTCACCTATCACCTTGTGCTTCTTCCTCCCCTCCTCCCACCTTCTAATCCTGACTCCTCATCTTTTCTTCTCCAGTCCTGCTGAAGAGTCTCAGCCTGAAACGTCAACAGTACTCTTTTCCATAGATGCTGCCTGACCTGCTGAGTTCCTCCAGTGCTTTGTGTGTGACTCTTCTGAGTTGTCTGTAGTTATGTATGGCCTGATCACAACCAAAAGCCCAAACTTATCCACATCTGAAAACAGATGGCTACACAACAGCATAGTGGTTAGCACAGTGCTTTGCAGTACAAGTGACCCGGGTTCAATTCCTGACGCTGCCTGTAAGAGGTTTGTATTCTCCCCATGATTACATGGCTTTCCTCACACACTGCAAGGGCGTACCAGTTGGTAGGTTAATTGGTCATCGTAAATTGTCTCTAATTAGGCTGCGGTTATATCAGGAGCTGATGGGTGGCCTGGCTCAAGGGGCCAGAAGAGCCTATTCTGCACTGTATCTCAGTAAATAAATAAAGTAATTTTTAATAATATTTAAAATCTGGCAGAAAGCATGGTTAAAGCTTGCTGCAATGGTAAAATAAAACAAGAGTATTGCAGTTTTTTGAAGCACAGTTATGGGGGAAAAAATCAACAAAGTGATGTATTGGTAGCAACCAATGAAAGGCTTAAGGGAGGAGGGAGCAGAGGATAAATCAGAGCACTGCAGCTTGTGCCAGAGGAGGTCATCAACATAAGCTGCTGCAAGACCGTGATTTAAAACCATAGAGATAAAGTCAATTAGTTGGTGCAAGTTGAATCAGTGAACTCAAGTGCGTGGATGATGGATGTTCGGGGAGAACAGAAGAACAGGGCTCTGAATAAATCTATGCTGTTCATTAGTACACAGCTGCAATCACAAATGAGCAAAGCATTAAAGTTGGCCTTTCAGATAAAAACAGCAAATGCTGGAAAAAAATACCCGCATTTTTTGTTTTTTTTCCCCTGCATTTTTTTTTTGCAAACTCCACTTGTTCCGCTTGCGAGGATAAGTGCCAGGAGAGAGATCGGTGGCAAGGGACAAATGGACAAGGGAGTTGTGTAGGGGGAGATCCCTGCGGAAAGCAGAAAGTGGGGGCGAGGAGGGTAAGATGTGCTAGGTGGTGGAAACCCGCTGGAGGTGGTGGAAGTTCCAGAGAATTATGTGCTGAACGCAGAGACTGGTGGGTGGTAGGTGAGGACAAGAGGAACCCTGTCCCTGGTAGGGTGGCAGGAGGATGGCATAAGAGCAAACATGTGTGAAATGGAAGAGATGTGCTTGAGGGCAGTATTGATGATAGAGGAAGGGAAGTCCCTTTCTTTGAAAAAGGAAGACATCTCCTTCATTCTGGAATAAAAAGCCTCATCCTGAGAGCAGATGCAGCAGAGACAGAGGAATTGAGAGAAGGGGATGGTGTTTTTAGAAGTAACAGTGTGGGAAGAGGTATAGTTCAGGTAGCTGTGAGAGTCTGTGGCTTTATAATAGACATCTGTAGATAAGCTGTATCCAGAGATAGAAACAGTGAGATTGAGAAAGGGGAGGGATGTGTTGGAAATGGATCAGGTAAATTTGAGGGCAAGGTGGAAGTTGGAAGACAGTTGATGAAGTCGACAAGCTCGGCATGGGTGCAGGAAGCAGCACCAATGCGGTTGTTGATGTAGCGTAGGAAAAGTGGGGAACAGGCACCAATATAGGCTTGGAATATAGACTCTTCTATGAAGCCAACAAAAAGGCAGGCATAGCTGGGACCCATGCAAGTGCTCATGGCCACATCTTTTGTCTGAAGGAAGTGGGAGGAGCCAAAAGAGAAATTATTAAGAGCGAGGACAAGTTTTGCCAGACGGACAAGAGTGGTGGTGGAGGGGAACTGGTTGGGTCTGGTGTCCAGGAAAAAACAAAGAGCTTTGAGGCTTCCTGGTATGGGGTGGACGTGTATAGGGACTGGACATCCATGATGAAAATAAGATGATGGGGGCCAGGGAACCTGAAATCATTGAAAAGATCCAGAGCGTGTGAAGTCTCACAGATGTTGGTAGGAAGGGACTGAACTGGGGGGATAAAACAGAGTCAAGGTTTGCAGATATGAGTTCAGTGGGTAGGAACAAGCTGAAACAATGGGTCTACCTGGACAAGTGGGTTTGTGGATCTTGGGTAGGAGGTAGGGGTAGGAGGTAGAAGCGGGAGGTGCAGGGCCTGGGAACTGAGGTTGGTGGCAGTGGATGGGAGATCGCAGAGTAATAGGGTCAGTGATGGTATGGAAGACAATGGCCTGTTACTCCTTAATGGGGTCCTGTTCAAGGGGTAACTCTGAGAGTTGTCGTGGGACTTCAGCAAGGTAGAGGTCAGTCCGCCAGACTATGACAGCACCTCCTTTATCTGTGGGTTTGATGATGATAGGTTTCACCTATCATCTTGTGTTTCTCTCTCCCCTCCTTCAGCTTTTAAATCTACTCCTCATCTTTTATCCCCAGTCCTGCTGAAGGGTCACAGCCCAAAATGTTGACTGTATTCTTTAGCTAGATGCTGCCTGGCCTGCTGAGTTTCTCCAGCATTTTGTGTGTGTTGCTTGGATTTCCAGCACCCGCAGATCTTCTCTTGTTTGTTTACTGAATATTTCCAACATTTTCTGTTTTGGTTTTAGATTTCTAGCATCTGCAGTGCTTTTTTTAATTTCAAGTTCTCTTTAGGTTTTGGACAGAAGACTGCATTGTCCTCTTTTCAATAAATTGAGATATTAGCATCTGAAACAGCAAAATGCAACAAAAGAAGGCCTGGTGCAGTAGAAGTACCATACTTAAATAGCCTTTTCCATTTTAAATCTTTGGCTTGTGCATTCAAAAGAAATCATTCACCCATTTTTTTTTTTGGTTTTCTTTTCCTTCCATTTATGAATTTCTATAGGAGCTCCTTCACATCTTTTGCACTTCATGAACCTACTGTATGTCCAAAATCCAAGGCTGGCAGCAGAAAATAATCTGTTACAACTTTAGAGAAAACAAACTTTGCGCACATCTTCCAAAAGAAGTAAAAAAAACAATTTATGTTTGTGGTTCATTGCATAGAGCTTACTTTGAAATGGTTAGAAAGTCCTGAGCAATGGTAACCAAAAAGAGTGGTTCACTTATTAGACTAGTATCCAGAGGTCTGGACCTCTGGAACAATGAATCTGAATTCCATCATGACAACTGAGGAACTGAAATAAAAAAGACAAATAGAATTTAAAATCTAGTAAAATAATAATGAAAATGAATCTATAGGTGGTCATTACCTGGCTCATTTGTCTTTCAAGAAACATATGTAGCATCCTGGGTCAGTCCGGCACTTGGATCCATCAATGTGATTGACAATTAATTTAGTCATCACTACAAGATTAAATCGGAATGACATACAGGTTGGCCTTTCTAACTTAAGAAAACAATGAATCTAAATAACCGGTCCTATCTGATCATCAGCCTATAAGAGATAATCGCCCAACATTTCCTCGGACACTTCAATGCAACACCAATCTTCGAGGAGCTGCACACGGAAGTGGAGTTCTGGATAGAGCCATTGGAACCCAGTTGCCATTGATTAATCAATTCCATGGATTCCATCAAGCATTTGAGGTATTACTCCATGTTACCTAATGGTAAATTTTAATTTCTATCATTCCCTCTGTTGTTTAAGCCTAGGTCAACGTGGCTATCCTTCGAGGTCGAGGATGATGGTCTTCGTTCTGAAGAAGTGGCCCACAGAGCGAAGACACCTGTGTGTGTATTTGTTCAACGTGTACTTGATGTTGCACTCCAAGAAGCACACGATACTTCACAAATCAACCAACAGATTCCAATGGCATGGAAACCACGATGATTAGAGCTGATGGATTTGTTGCAGCCTTCATTCACCTTCACAGTCATTGAGTTCGAAGTAACTTCGTCCTCCTGTTCCACTGTTAAGGTCTTGGTTGGATTGTTCTTTTTCAGGGACCTCACCCTTCACCTTACCGCCATGGGTGACCCTGCCAGGAGCATAGCTCCAGACGGCATTGCTCTCGAGATCACAGGACCACACAAGCTTCTCCACCACGACAAGGTGACAATCCACCAACAAGTTAAGCCTAGGACATGGGCATCAGTGACAAGATTAATGGTGGACCAGCTTCTTGTAGGGCTGCAGAATTTAGACCCAGCAGTACATTTCCAAGTCAGGATGCCATGCAGATTGGAGTTCTGTAATCTGCCTGTCTTTCTTTGAAATGGTCAGTCACTGAACTTCGATGGTGCGAATGTTACTTACCACTTCACAGCCCATTCCTAAACATTGTCCAGATCTTACCGAGTGCAAATTTAAATGGCCTGATTTTCTAAGAAGTTATAAATGGAACTAACGCCATGCATTCCTCTAAGAACATCATAATTTCTGACTTTACTGTGAATGAAATCACTGATGAAGCACCTGACAAATGGACTTCCCCGAGGAACACATGCCATAGTATCCTAGGGCTGGGATGGTTGATCTACAATAACCACAGGCATCTTCCTCTGAGAAATACTTTAATCTGTATCATCACAATTACTATCTTGAGGTATTTGTTTGGATTATGTTGACTAGTATCCCTAGTATTCTGAGAAGTTCCATAGTACAATTAAACAGCTGCATTCATGCTTTTCCTAAAGACAATCTTGGCATCTCCCTTGCTCAGAAAAGCAATCTGAAGGCAGTAATGGTGTATCGCAAACAGACACTGGAAATCCAGAGCAACACATGAAAAGCGCAAGAAGAACTCAGCAGATCAGGCAATATCTATGGAAAGGAATAAAAAGTCGATGTTTTGAGCCAAGAGCAGTCATGAGGACTGGAAAGGAAGGGGGAAGATGCCAGAATAAGAATGTGGTGGGAGGGGAAAGAAGACAAGCTGGATGGTAATAGGTGAAGCCAGGTGGGTGGGGGAGACAGAATGAAGTAAGAAGCTGGGAGGTGATAGGAGGAAAAGGTAATGGGCTGGAGAAGACATAAGAGACAAGAGCAGAATTAGGCCATTCAGCCCATTGTGTCTCCTCCACCATTTCATCATAGCTGATCCATTTCCCTCTCAACCCCAATCTCCTGCCTTATCCCCGTAACTTTTCATGCCCTGACTAATTAAAAATCTGTCAACTTCTGCCTTAAATGCACCTAGTGACCTGGCCTCCACAGCTGCCCATGGCAACAAATTCCACAGATTCACCACCTTCTGGCTAAATAAATTCCTCCTCATCTCTGTTCTAAATGGATGTCCTTCTATTTTGAGGCTGTGCCCTCTTGTCTTGGACCCGCGCCCCCCCCACCCACCAAATATCATATCCTCTTCACATCCACTCTATCTAGGCCTTTCAACATTCGTTAAGTTCAATGAGATTTCTAAATTCCAGCAAGTAAAGACCCAGAGCCTTCTTAACTGCTCATATGATAATTCTTTCATTCTTGCAGTCATTCTTATGAACCTCCTCAGAACCCTCTCCAGTCTCCAATGTCAGCACTTCTCAAATAAATAAAGGGCCCAAACTCCCTGTAATACTCCAAGTGAGGCCTCACCAGTGCCTTATACAGCCTCAGCATTACATCCTTGTTTTTACATTCTTGTCACCTTGAAGTGAATGCTGACATTGCATTCGCCTTCCTACCACCAACTCAACCTGAAAATTAACCTTTAGGGAACCCTACACAAGGACTGCTAAATCCTTTTGCACCTCGGATTTTTTGCATTTTCTCCATTTAGAAAACAGTCTATACTTTTATTCCTTCGACCAAGTGCGTGACATTACACTTTCCAATACTGTATTCCATCTGCGATCCCTTTGTCCATTCTCCTAATCTGTCTAATTCCTTCTGTAAACTCACTGCTTCTCAACATTACCTACCACTTATTTTTGTATCATCTGCAAACTTGACCACAAAGCCATCAATTTCATCACCCAAATCATTGACATACAACGTAAGAAGAAGGGGTCTCAACACAGACCCCAGTGGAACACTACTAGTCACCAGCAGCCAATCTGAAAAGGACCTATTTAATCCCACTCTTTGCCTCAGCCAATGCTTCATCCATGCTAGTATCATTCCTGTAATACCCTGGCTTCTCACCTTGTTTAGTAGCTTCATTTTTGGTACTTTGTCAAAGGCCTTCTGAAAAGCAAAGTACACAACATCCGATTCTCCTTTGTCTATTCTTCTTGTTATTTCTTCTAAAAATTCCAACAGATTTGTCAGGCAAGATTTTGCTTTCAGGAAACCATGCTGACTATGGCCTATTTTATTATGGGCCTCCACGTACCCTCAAACCTCATCCTTAACAATCAACTCCAACATCTTCCCAACCACTGAAGTCTGGCTAACTGGCCTACGATTTCCTTTCTTCTGCCTCCCTCCCTTCTTGAAGAGTGGACTGACATTTGCAAACTTCCAGTTCTCTAAAACAATGCCAGAATCTATTGATTCTTGTAAGATCATTACTTTCAGAAAAGGAATCTGATGGGAAAGGAGTGGGAGAGAAGGAAGGAGGAGGGGCGTCAGGGGGAGGTGACAGGCAGGTGAGGGGAGGAGGTCAGAGGCTAGAGTGAGGAATTGAAGAAGAGGGATGAGGAAGAGGGAAAAAGGAAACTCCCATCCATTGGCACCAAACTCAGTTCCCGTACCTATCAGTTCATTTCTACCTCCTACCCAAGATCCACAGACCTGACTGTCCGGGTAAGCCCATTGTCTCTGCCTGCTCCTGCCCCACTGAATTCATGACAGTACACCTTGACTCCATTCTATCCCTCTTGATTCATTCCCTTCCCACCTACATCTGCGATACTTCACATGCTCTCGATCTCCTCAACAACTTTCAATTCCCTGGGCCTGACCACTTCATTTTCACCATGAATGTCCAGTCCTTACACAGTTCTATTCCCCATCAAGAAGGCCTTAAAGCTTCTACTTCTTTCTCATCAACAGACATAACTAGTTCCACCTGCCACCATCCTACTCTGTCTGGCAGAAGTGGTCCTCACCCTCAACAAGTTCTCTTTCCCACAGAACTGTCACTCACTGGAATTTTTTTTTGTTTTTTGCACCATTCTCTGTAAACTCTAGAGACTCTTGTGTATTAAAACTCCAGGAGATCAGCATTTTCTATGATACTCAAACCTAGCACCAACAATCATTCCGTGGCTAAAATCACTTAGATCACAATTCTTGCCCCTTCTAATGTTTGGTCAGAACAACAACTGAACCTCTTGACCAGGTCTGTATGCTTTTATGCATTGAGTTACTGCTACGTGATTGGCTGATTAGATTCTTGCATTAATGAGCTGGTGCACAGGTGTACCTAATAAAGTGGCCACCCTATATTGCATATAGGGTGGACTGAGACAATAGTGGCTTCTATTTTCAAGATATGAATGTGATAAGCAGTGTTAATCTCTGTTTTTTAAGGTTTTATATTCCCTCAGTAATGTCTGTCCTAGTGTTACAGAATGCCACAAAAAATAATTTTCATCTTTTAAAGTGGGTGTACATTTCAATTACCTCTTAAGGTTAGTGTATACAGTATTTCAATTGCCTGATAATTCTGCTTGTGGATCTAAGAATCAGTTGTCTTTTCCTTCAGTTCCAATTACATCTCGAGGGTTCCTTTCCTCCATTTTGTACTGTGGCAAATGAAGGATGAGAAGGGGAGACATGAGAGGCCACGGGTGCCGGACTCAGGCACAACTGGTCTGCTGCAGGCAATCGAGCAGCGTCTGTGAGGGGGAATAAATTGTTGACGTTTTGGGTCAAAACCATGCTTCGGGACTAAGAATAGAGGGAGGAGATAGCCAGTTTCAAGAGGAAAGGGGGAATGTGGAGCAGGGGGCAGAATTGATTTGTAAACCAAGGAGGGGTGAAGTATGACGGGCAAATTGAATCGGGTAGGGGAAGGGAGGAGTGGAGTTGGGAGCCAGAGGCAGATAGAGTCATGTGAGGGAAGGGAGGCTGAAGGTAATCAGCAGGTACACAAGGATGACCAGGGCTGAAATCCTGAAGTGAGGGAGAGGATCATGATAACCAGTAGGGAAACCGGAATGACAAAATGCAAGCAGAACCATACGAGGGGAGGTGGAGACGGGAAACCAGAGGGAGAAGTGTCAGTGTGGTTAGGAATGGATAGAAGATGCTGGAATCCAGGAATCGGGAGAGGAAGGGGGTGGGGCACTGTTGGTGCAGGGTAGGGTGGGACGTATATAGGAAGGGACAAAAAATTGGGAGGGCCAGAGGAGGATGGGGGTTGTTTGGGAGGCGAGAGCTTCCTGAAATAGAAGGATGAACCTTTAGAACAGAGAAAAAGAGGAAAATCTTTAGCCAAAGGGTAGTGAGCCTGTGGAATTCATTGCCACAGAGGGCTGTGGAGACAAAGTAACTGGGTATACTTAAAGCTGAGTTTGATAGGTAGTTGATTTTTAAGGGCATCGAAGGTTGTGGGGAGATGGCAAGAGAATTGTGTTGAGAAGGAAGGTAAATCAACCATGGTCAAATGATAAAGCAGAATGGCCTAATTCTGCTTCCAAGTCTTATGGTCTAAACCTACAATGGTACAATTATACCCTTGGGTTACTATAAGGTAAACTGAGTCTCGCTATATAGCCACTATCTCAAGCTCCATTACCACATGACAAGGCCAACACATTTTTTAAAACAGCACTTTATGCAATCAGTCATATTGGTCATAGACCTACAGAGCCATACAGTAAAGAAGCAGGTTATTTGGCCTATTGGATATGTAACAACCGTCAAGCATCCAGTTACACTAATTCTGCACTAACCTCTTCCCCACCCCCTCCCCAACCTCCGACATTGCCTTTATATTTTCATGTGTACAATAGGAACAGTTTACAGCAGCTAATTGATATTCTCTATGAAGGGCGTTAGCGCATTGCTTGTCTCTGGAATCTATTTGCTGAAATGAACAGGGACCATGTCAGCAACCTGTTTGCAAAAGTTGTACTGCTGAGCTATCAGAAAACAATTATACTTCAGTTCATTTATTGCTCCGTTTCCATGCTATCAAATCTTAAATATATAATAATTGCCCAGTAAGATATACATGTTAAAATAATGTAGCTTTTAATTATTACTGCACGTTTGAATGTTACACAAGAGAACTCAGTTCAAAATCCTTTCAAACCTCCTCAGCAATTTTGTTCCATCAGTTACACCCTGCATGACACTTCATAACATCACTTGCTCTGATCAAACGAGCCCAATAGTAGCAGATCTAGATAATAATAGATACTCTTTGTTTTTTTTCTCCTACTCTTTATACTGATTCTCATAACATTTTACATACAGACTTCCTACTAAGAATATTTTATGATGGAAATTTTACATGGATCGTAATAGTTTAAAAGGTCAGCACAACATTATGGGCTGAAGGGCCTGTACTATTCTATTTTCCAGGTTCTAAATACACTGAAAAGTTATTAGTCACAAAGGAAGTTCAGTAGTTGAGAGATTGAAGGAACTTTCTGTTTGGATCAGATCTGCAGCTGAGGCCTCATCATGAATAATGGATGAAAGAAGGGATTCATAACCCAGTCCATTTATGTTCAATGTTAAGTTTCACAATGGATTCTAAAGAATCCTTGTCCAAAAATAGTGCCAACAGTGAAGCAAATTCCTGAAGTACACAGATCCCTTTGTATGCTGAACTTTGACCCGTTTGTACAGCAGCATAATACAGGTGTGCATGGTCAACAATAAAGTTGCTTTACCGGAGCTGTACCCTTCCTAATTCCAGCACAGAACTGCTTCCAAAAGGCTGCAGGAGGCTATGGTACTCCCATGGTGTGGATTACAGAATTCAGTCAAGTTTCCCATCTTGATTTGGTGGCAGCTGCTGAGAGAAGGTAATTTGCAATAGAATCAAGGAGGGCTGCCTCCAACAAACAGGCCTGTTTTGTTTATTTACTGAGGTATAGCACAAAACAGGCACCCGCCCCAGCACTTTGAGCCGTGCTGCCCAGCAACCCCCTGATTTAACCGCAGGACAATTTACAGTGACAAATTAACCTAGCAACCAGTACATCTTTGGACTATGAGAGGAAACCCAGGCAGCCACAGGGAGAACGTACAAACTTCTTACAGGCAGCTGCGGGAATTGAACCCGTGTCTCCTACACTGTAAAGTGTTGTGCTAACCACTATACCACCATGCTGCTCAAGTCTATGCCAACATCATCCACCTATCTTTTTTTCATTCTCCTCACATTCTCATCTGTTCTTTCTGGGTTTCACCACTCACCTTCAATGGCCAATTAACCCACCAAACTCGGCATCACTGGGTTGTGGGAGGAGCCCCAAAATCCCTGAGGAAACCTACACAGCCACAGAAGGAGCCTGCACATTCCACACAGGCAGCATGCAAGGTCTATATTCAACAATTATATCATCAAATTCCCATTCAAATGCCCACCTCTGGAAACAAATCCTTTGTGAGAAACCTTGAGGTCGAGACAAACTCCTTCAGTGTTTAGCAGGCACTCCCTGTAGCATATAGACATTTTAAAAAATCATAGTTACTTTTGAACATTTGTAGAATTATAACACCTGCCAGCAACGATCAATCAGCAGCCTGCAGGCAATTGATTATACATTCAAATAGCACTGAGGTGTTACCTCGTACTCACGAATGTGTGTACAGCTGTGCGAGATTAAAAGGGAACAGTAGCTAGAGAAATTAGCTCCAGTTTGACAGAACAGGCATGAAATCAGTGTTGCATGTTAAACAGCGTCATTACCTGCCTGTCTCACCTACTTTGGATGCCATTTACAATACATGTTCTAATAGTCATGGAAGTATGTGTTCCCTCTCCTATCAGCGTGTTAAAATGAGACCAGAATTTTTAACAGCCGGACAATGAGCACTAAGGACTTGAATTTTGTGGTCATATTGCTCCTTTAATTTTCTCATCTTTCTTTCTTCATCCATGCTTTTCCTTTTCTTTCTTACTCTTCTCGGTACAAATGAGACTAGGTTGAGCAACACACATCAAAGTTGCTGGTGAACGCAGCAGGCCAGGCAACAACTCTAGGAAGAGGTACAGTCGATGTTTCGGGCCGAGACCCTTCAACTTTGATGTGTGTTGCTTGAATTTCCAGCATCCGCAGAATTCCTCGTGTCTAGGTTGAGCAAACTAGGTCTTTTCTCTTTGGTGCAAGGGAGGCTCAGAGGTGACTTAATAGAGGTGTATAAGATGATAAGAGGCATAGATAGAGTGGACAACCAGAATCTTTTCCCAGGGCAAAAGTGGCAAATACAAGAGGGCCTAATGTTAGGGTGAGGGAGGAAATTATAAGGAGGATGTCAGAGGTAGTGTTTTACAGGGTGCTGGGAGCATGGAACAAGTTGTTGAGGCAGATACATGAGGGACATTGAAGAGGCTCCTAGCCTGCAATGTAGATGAGTGAAAAGTGGAAAGGAGGGGCTAGATTGATCTTGGAGTGGGTTAAAAGATTGGCACAACATTGTGAGCCATTGTACTGTGTTGTACTCCTCTATATTCTATGTTCTTTGAGCCAAAAATAATGATACCTCGAAGTTCAAAGATCAAAGTAAGTTTTATTATTGAGTACATAAATGTCACCACATACAACCCTGAGATTCTTTTTTCCTGCAGGCTTACTCAGCAAACATATAGAATAGTAACAGTAAACAGGATCAATGAAAGAGCAAGTACAGCATAGAAGACAATAAACTGTAAAAATGCAAATATAAACAAATAGCAATAAATAACGAGAGCATGAAATAACAGATAACGAGTCCTTAAAGTGAGATCACTCGTTGTGGGAACATCTCAATAGATGAATGTAGTTCAAAGGCTCATTTATTATCAAAGTATACAACTCTGAAATTCTTCTTTCCCGGGTAGCCATGAAAGGAAAGAAAGGCAGCATGATCTGGCTGTCCGCTCATGATTTGCCTCTCTGAGTGGAATATAGAAAGTTGGCGCCCAACTTTATTGGACCCTTTGACATCCAGAGTAAAGTAAACCTGGTGGCTTACACCTTGAAACTCCCCAAGACCATAAAGATCAACCTCACCTTCCCCATTTCTAAATTAAACCCTGTCTGCACCAGCTCCTTAGCCCCACCACCATCAGCCCCAGCACTACCCAGGTTTATCAAGGGGGAACAGGTCTTCATGGTGAAAAGACCTTTGGACTCGCGTACTGTTCGACAATACCTCGTGAACTGAGAGAAGGGCTGGGTGCCCGAAAGAGACATCTTGGATCCAGTGTTCATCCACGACTACCATCACCACCTCTCCATGCAGCCAGGGCTGTCAGGAGTCAGCCGTAGGGGAAGGGATCCTGTTATAAGACACCCCTAACCATGCCAACTTCCGGAATTTAGACACTCAAACTCCCCAGAGTACGGATGGTTGACGTGGCTCCTTTAAGGGTCCAGGACAGTCCTGCTAATTGGTAATCATGCTTCGAGTGCCAAGAATTGAGTGTTTAAGGAACACCTGAACTGTGCTCCAGTGCTCAATCATAAGCCTATATGTGATATCATCTGCTGTTTGTTTTGAGCTCAGATCCAGTGTGATACCGTGTCTTGATCGTTTCTTTGGTTATCCCAGCATTATGGTCCAATTCATCCTCATCAAGGACTCTCGTCGCAAAAGGCTGAAGAAGGAACAGGAGAGGACAGTGGACTGTGGTAGAAAGGGGAGGAGGAGAGGAAACAGGGAGAGGTGATGGTCAGGTGAAGAGGAAGAAGGGGTGAGAGCACAACCAGAATAGGGAATGGAAAAAAGAGAAGCAAGGATGGGGGTGAAATTACCAGAAGTTGGAGAAATTGATGTTTATGCCATTTAGTTACAGGCTATCCAGACAGAATGAGGTGTTGCCCCTCCAAAGGAGTTGGGTTTCATTGTGGCAGTAAAGGAAACCATGCACAGACATTGAAGCCATGGATACTGTTATTTGAAACTCAACACTGGCATGATTTAAAATTGAGTTGCAGTACACCCTTAAATTAGAGACTTGGGGGAAAAAATATATAAAAAAAGAAAAGCTAATTGTTCCCAGTTGTGCAAATTCCTCTACATCCACCTCTTAGCAGGAGTTAACGGACTGAGGTCAAGCATTTGAGAAATGTGAATGCAGATCTTCAATAATGTGCACATGTTCGCAACTGTCCTTGGGGCTAACACGTTAACTGCAGCTATCTGATGTGTTACTGAGAACCGTGCAGCTCCACCCTAGCAAGTGTTTGAACCTTTAGGAGAGGAGGGAAGAAAATTCAGAAAAATAGTTAAAAATCCTGGGGCTTAATGATTTTGTTAAACTGTGCCCACAGTGATTTGACACAAATGCTAATGGCATGACTGACTGAACCTCAGAACCAGCATTTTAATTTATTCCAATGTGTGGCTCAGTTCCAGACCATGCCCCAGCAAAAATAATCTAGATATAGTACTGTAAACCTTTGAAAGCTGCAGCTCTAAATGCTTTACCTCCTCTTGACTGGATCATAAATTAGAAAATGTCATGCAAATTTAGAATATAAATGGCTTGAAGTCGAAACTCAAATCTGAAACTCCCCCGTTAAAGCCACAGTGCTTGGGTTAAAATGGACCTCACTGGTATTCTAGTCCCAACTTGTCTTCATTTTAATTTGCATGCTTCCACTGGCCAATTGTATCACCTGGCTGCAAGCTCCCACATGTCAATAGTTCTCAAGAATTTGACCACCAGCCAGATGGAGCAGATGGCCACAGAAACCATAGAACGTGGGTGGGAGATTTAACATCATCATTATTTGGTTAACTTTGCTTTTGCAGCCATGTAATAGAGATAAGTTGGATCTCTCCTCCAATTCATCTTTTCATCCCCAGTCTTCATGCTAGAACATCACCAGAGAAAGTAAAGATTGTATCCAGGGTTCAATATAAAAATTTACACGTTAGGTGGCACCAAACTTGCCAGCAAAATCTCGAGTTTGAACATCCTTACATATGTGAAAATCATCTGCTTTTTCAGTGGTGAGGTTCAGCTATCTCAAATGAAAAAAATGAGGAGTGTTTCTTCAGATTTGGTTAAATCTCTACATCCTTTCTATTTACACTTCTGCATCACTTGCTGTTTTTTTCAGCCAACCATTTGCAGCCCATATTATTTTGCTTTAATAAGGGTTTGTTCCAATAAGTAAAATGCCTTCTGGATGCTCAAGAGAGCAAGTTTCTCTAGGGTTATTTAATTTTCAAAATAGACTGGAAAGAATTTTCTTCCCAGGAAGGCCCTCGCTGTCGCATGACCCACTAATCCATCTCAAGATCTCAGCAATGTTCTCTTTTCTTAATGGAAAGATAAAACATTTTGTCTTCTGAAACATAAGTGATTATCATATTATGTGAAAATGTTTTCTTTGATAGAGAACTTAGCAGGAAATGCTTGTTGATAGGTGGAAATTTCAGTATAAGTGGAATTTCCATTCTTCCTGCATTGCATTTAAATTATCTTTGTACAAGTAGCAAGGAGAAAAGTGGTGCTGGGGAATCAAGATGCTGCTGTTAATGTACAGCAACAGATCCTAACCACAGTTTGCATACCGCCAAAGGCAGATGTCAAGCAAGCACTCGATGTATTGGCATGATTGGCATACAAGAAACAATCTACACTGACATCTTTCACATCCTTGCTGGGGACTTAAATCAGGCTTGCATGAAATAAATCTCTGCCCAGTTGCCATCAGCACATCTCTTGCAGCACAAGGGCAACCAGCCAACTTGACCACTGCTACACTACCACCAAGAACGCCCACTGTTCCATCCCTGGCCTACAGTTTGAGAAATCTAATCATCTGGCTGTCCTCCTTCTACCTGCATACAGGCAGAGGCTAAAGAGAAAGGCAGCAGAGGTAAGGACAATAAAGAGGTGGTCATCGGAATGGCTATGGAATTAGTTTGAGTTGGTGGACTCGGCCACAGTCAAGGACTCATCAGAGGACCTGAATGGATATGCCATGATTGTCATGGACTTCATAAAGATACTTGTGGACAAATGTGTCCCCACAAAATCATTCAGAGTCTTCCTCAGCCCGAAGCCCTGGAGGAACCAAAGATCTGCAAACAGCTCGGGACTAACTCGGTAGTGTCCGGGTCTGGCAACCAAGGAAAGTTCTAGAGGTCTGGGTATGACCTCTAGAAAGCCAACTCACATGCAAAGTGGCAATTTCTGACCAAACTTGAATCACCAAATGTTGCTTGATAGTTGTGGTAAGACTTGAATACTATCACCTCCTACAAAGCAATACCAAACAACAAATGTGACATGCTCGCTCTGACAGACAGAACACAGAGGCACATTCATGAACTCCTACAGCCCCCCGATGATCCTGTGACTTCAGCCTTTGAGGTCAACATGAGAGCAGGAGCCTTTACTGATATCCTCAACCCCTTACCTCATCCAGTGGAACCTATTTAATAAGCTCCAAAACGTATGCCTCAAAACCTCTTTGTGCAAATGGATCCTTGATTCATCACTTACAGACTGCAGTCAGTTCAGATTGACAACAGCATCTCCTCCACAGTCACCATCAGCACCGGTGCGTTACCAGGCTACATGCTTATCCCCTTGCTCTATCCGCTTTATACTTATGACTGTGAGGCTAAATACAGCTCTAATGCAATATTTAAGTTTGCTGATGACACCACTGTTGTGGGCTGAATCAAAGGTGGTGATGAATCAGCATAGAGGGGGGAGATTGAAAATCTGTTTGAATAGTGCCAGAACATTAACCTTTCACTCAACGTCAGCAAAACCAAGGAGCTGACTTCAGGAGGAAGAAACCAGGGACCAGGAGCCAGTCCTCATTAGGTGGAGAGGGCCTGTAACTTAAATTCCTTGTGTTATCATTTCAGAGGATCTACCCTGGGAACAGCACAGTAGCACTTCTACTTTCTTAGAAGCTTGTGCACATTTAGCATGTCATCTAAACTTTGAAAAACTTCTATAGATGCTCAGCGGAGAATATCTTGGCTGAATGTATCACGGCCTGGTATAGAAACACAAATGCCCAGGAACAGAAAAGCCTACAAAATATGGTGGATTTGGCCCAGTCCATCACAGGGAAAGCCCTCACCACCACTGAGCTCATCTACAAGGAGCACTGCCACAAGAATAGCATCCATCATCATGGATCCCCACCGTCCAGGCCATGCTTTCTTCTCGATGCTGCCATTGAGTAGGGGGCAAAGGGGTCTTGGGTCCCACGTCACCAGGTTGTGGTTAAGATTAGTTATAATCTTTCAACCATCAGGGTTCTGAACCAGCATGGATAACCTCTCTCACCTCAACACTGAACTGATTTCACAACCTATGTGCTCTCTTTTAAGGACTCTACAACTCATGTACTTAGTACCTATCTATCCATCTACTTATTTAGCAGTTGCACAGTTTATCTTTTGCAGGTTGGTTGTCCATCATTCTTCATCTTTGTGTAGTTTTTCACAGACTCGATTGTACTTTTTTCTACTGTGAATTCCTGCAAGAAAATAAATCTCATGGTAGTACGTGGTGACATATATTTACTTTGTTAATTAATTTACTTTGGACTTTGAGAGATTTCTGCCAATTGAACTAAGGTGGAATAGTAAAGGAAGTCTATATTTCCTCTCCCCCAGCCCACACCCTATATCTAGTTGTTACACTACCAGGGTGCTTATGATAAGGCACTGCTAGAGCACAAGGAACCATTCCTGAAGCATATAGCAGGAACCAAATGTGATTGTAAACATATGCTAGTGGATTCAGTGAGACACTCTCCTTTTAGACAATGTCCACTCGCCATTTTTTGCTCTCTATAAGGGCTAGATGATGGAGGACATTTGTGCAATCCCACTGCAGTGATATTCACACCAAGAGTTGCTAGGTTGTATCACTACTAATGCATTGGGCTGAATCCTCATTGGACTTTTTCATGGGCATGATTCAGGCATGTACACAGAGCTGAATGGAAGGAGATAAGGCTGTTATTATACTTGATATAAAATAGAATTCAGCTGCGTCAAGCAGCCCAAGCAAAGACCATAATCAATGAGGGCCAAATTTAAAACCCCATATGTTAGTCATGTTTGTCCTAAAGTACAATGGCTATGGTTGCTGAAAGCCAATTGCTTCAAACCTACAACATTGCTGCAAGTTACCACTCATCTTCATCTAGCCAAATTCATCTAATCCATAAATGTTTTTCCAGTCAGCATACTTCCTTTTTGTAGGATTTTACATTCAGGGGTGTTGGTGTTTGCATGCCAGGCTGTGATGCAGCCAGACAATATACTCTCCACCACACACCTACAGAAGTTTGTCAAAGTTTTAGGTGCCATGCTGAATCTCTGTGAAATCCTAAGGAAGCAGAGGTGCTGTAGTGCTTTCTTCATAATTGTACTTATGAGCTAGACCCAGGACAGGTCTTCCAAAATAACACTGAAGAATTTAAAATTGTTTACCCTCTCCATCACTGGTCAACCACTAACACTATGTATGCTCCTGTGAGGATCACGGCTGAGAATTCCCTAGGTAAATTGAATGGACGGCATTTGATTGTTAGGTGTTCTAGGTCTGGGGAACATGAGCTCGACAAAGCCACCACATCGGATCGCTACCAAGAGTTCATCATGAAACATACACTTCCACATTTTGCCATTTCCAAATCTATTTTGTAAATCAAGAAGCTTTCACATCTGATCACTGTATCTGGTATGTTGGGAGAAAACCATGTCTCACACAAACATAGAACATAAACATTTTTCATTTCCTTCCAATACATCAATCTCATCCTCAGGTCCTCAGCTTTGTTCTCCAGTGACTGCACATTTGCTAACAAGATGCTGGGTAGAATGGACCTTATCACTCTGCATTTCAGCCTGCCTTGGAGATCCCAGTCCCCCCCACCTCCTGCCTCGCTTCTGGCCATGGCAATGAGTCTTTATTCACTTAATGGTGCCGTACCTGCTTATTCTGTCGAGTCCTTCAGAAGGCGTGAAATCTGTAGATCGTTAAATTGATTTAAAAGTACATTGCTTAAAGGAAATTCACATGCTGCAGATTACAGGGAGAGTAATTCAAAAGAGGTATGTTTAGAAGTATTATACATAAGGTTTGTCCATCGTCATCGATGAAGACCTCGACACCTTTAGTACTTTTTCTGAGGTCAAGTTGCTAGCTCGACACTCAACCTGGCACGGATAGAAAGCATGCCCGCGAGCGGCTCAACTAGATTCGAACTTGGGAACCTTCGCTCCTGGAGTCCAGCACTGATGTCACTGCGCCACCAGCTGCTTGATGATGGTGTTGAGACTAGCATGTGATTTGGATTTAAGTGAGGGAGAGTTGCACAGCGTCAACCTCACTCTCTCTTCCCAATTCCCATCTGGATCCAGTGGCAAGACAAGAGTCAAGACGGCTGGAGATGGGACTAGGCGCAGTGGATGACCATGATGTCTTTTGTGTCTTGTCCTGCTCTTTTCGTTCCACGACACTTGCAGAGACTACCTTCTTGACCATTGGACCTTCCATTGGTCTCGTCCGCTCAATCTGCTGGAGTCTGTCTTCACATGCTGGGATAGACAACTCCCTATCTCACCGAGGGTTTGAGACCCGTCGGCTACCCTCACCTGGTTTAGCCGGCTTGTCAAAGCCCTTGCCCAGGGTGTGGCTGCTATTACATGCAAACAGCAGCCAGGAGCCACAGGTGAGAGCTGAGTTCCAGGTGGGGACCAAAGGTGGACAAACCACCCCGAGAAGGATGCGACATGTTCCCCCACCAGAGGTCCTACCCCTCCCTGACACCCTATACATCCCAGTATTATATATAGCCTGCAGAACGTCACCATAGTTCACCAGCACCATCTTTAGAAGTGGACTTGTTTCTCCACAATATAATAAACGTCACATTTTTTTGTAACCCCTTCAGAATTGAAACAGTTTAGCATGTAAATGAACAGCACAAGATTTAGGCTTACAAGGCAAGTAGTCGGTAATCTACAATACATGGCAAACAACATTCAACTGCTCTTCAACGTGCTACCTTAAATAAGACTCTCAGCATTTAAACTTTGGGATTTATTATAAAGTTATAGCTGAAATGAACCAGCCTTATAACAACTGTGGCTACAGCAGTAAGACAGAGCCTGGATATTCTGAGATGAGTGATCCAGCTCAACCACTCACCATTGCTTGCCCTCCAGTGGTGAAATAAAATGCTCAGCAATTGCTTGGATCGCACAGCAACACTTTGGAGGCCCAGTATCACCCAGGGAAATAATTCTATTTGACTGGCATCACTGCCACAGATACTTCGCTTTATTCCATTGTGGGTGTGGAAGCTGATGACATTTATTGCCAATTGCTAACTTCCCTTGAGAAGACAGTGGCAAGTCTTCAGCTGCCAATGATAAAGAATGGTGATATGTAACACCTGTGTAGTGCTTGTGTGACTGGTTGCCGCACTGTTTATGAAAAAAATCAAATTACATCGGACTACGCTAGGTGCTAGTGGGCCACCACGAGCTCTCGGTATCAGAAGCAGGCAGTGAATAGAAAACACACACTTCTAGAGATAAGTTTTGTTTATAAAAAATAGCAATATATACAAAATATTTACATGAGTAAGAGCAATACAAAATTCCAACGTTTTTCTCAGGTTCCAGATCTCAGATATCAAATGAAAAACAAATTCCTATTTTGTTAGAATCAGTGAGATTCATTACAATAAACTTTATTACTCCAATTTCTCTAACTAATTAGATCTCGTATTGTTAAATTTTTGGAGACTAACATTTGCCTTTCTATTTATCCCTAGTTAGTTAGGAAACTAATTGAATTCCTATTTTTGAGTATTATAGTTAACCTCAATTTCAGTTTCAGGTCAGTAAGTCTACAAATTCAAATTCAACCTCAAATATACAGTGGCATGCAAAAATTTGGACACCCCGGTCAAAATTTCTGTTACTGTGAATAGCTAAGCGAGTAAAAGATGAACTGATTTCCAAAAGGCATAAAGTTAAAGATGACACATTTCTTTAATATTTTAAGCAAGAGAACATTTTAGTTCTATCTTTTACAGTTTCAAAATAACAAAAAAGAAAAAGTGCCCAAAGCAAAAGTTTGGGCACCCTGCATAATCAGTACTTAGTAACACCCCCTTTGGCAAGTATCACAGCTTGTAAACACTTTTTGCAGCCAGCTAAGAGTCTTTCAATTCTTATTTGGCGGATTTTCACCCATTCCTCCTTGCAAAAGGCTTCCAGTTCTATGAGATTCTTGGGCTGTATTACATGCACTGCTCTTTTGAGGTCTACCCACAGATTTTCAATGATGTTTAGGTCGGGGGAAAGTGAGTGCCATGGCAAAACCTTCAGCTTGCGCCTCTTGAGATAGTCCATTGTGGATTTTGAGGTGTATTTAGGATCATTATCCTGTTGTAGAAGCCATCCTCTTTTCATCTTCGGCTTTTTTACGGAAGGTGTGATGTTTGCTTCCAGAATTTGCTGGTATCTAATTGAATTTATTCTCCCCTCTACCAGTGAAATGTTCCCTGTGCCACTGGCTGCAACACAAGCCCAAAGCATGATCGATCCACCCCCATGCTTAACAGTTGGAGAGGGGTTCTTTTCATGAAATTCTGCACCCTCTTTTCTCCAAACATACCTTTGCTCATTGCGGCCAAAAAGTTCTATTCAAGAGGTTCAAAGGAACATCTAAACAAGCCTGATGCATTTTGGAAACAAGTTCTGTGGACTGATGAAGTCCATCTTTTGAAACTGTAAAAGATGGAAATAAAGAAGGTTTCTTGCTTAAAATATTAAAGAAATTTGTCATCTTTAACTTTATGCCTTTTGGAAATCAGTTCATATTTTACTCGCTTAGCTATTCACAGTAACAGAAATTTTGACCAGGGGTGCCCAAACTTTTCTATGCCACTATATGTATATAAATATAGATATACAGCCTAAATCCGTTCATGACAAATTCCCAATAGCACATCTTTAACAAAGTAAATCTCATTCAGCCACTTACCAAACACCTTCCAAAAATAATCAGTTATTCTAGAAAATCAAATTCAGATCCTTTGAATGAGAAATAAACTTATATATCCAACCATATTAAATCCTTTATGTCTTGAAACATTTTGTTCCCGCGCTGGTTCTTCGATCTTGGGTGGCTGGCCATCTTGTTTCCCGATTTGTTGGATGGAATGGTGGATCATCCATGCAAAGTTGATTCACTATACTGACACAAAAAAACTGACCTGTATACAACAGGATTAAAATCTGTAAATTCTTATAAGCTTTCTATTTTCTATTTCAATATCACATTGCCATTTCGAAACATTTTTCAGTTACAACACTATTGAATATATTTCACACACAAATTATATCGCTGGCTGGTGGTGTAGTGACATCAGCGCTGGAATTTGGGGCCAGAGGTCCCGAGTTCGAATCCAGCCAGCTCCCTTGCACACTCTCCATCCGTGCCTGGGTTGAGTGTCAAGCTAACAACTCAACCTCGTAAAAAAAACCTGGAGAGGGATGGGCTCTGCCAGGTTTCAGATGCCCAAGACACACCGTATGATGAGCATACCAAAAAAGCTTGTCATATCGCGCGCGCGCACACACACACACACACACACACACACACACACACACACATACACACATACACACCTCCCCACACACACACATACACACACACACCACGCACACACACACACACACACACACACACACACACACACACACATACACACATACACACCTCCCCACACACACACACACATACACACACACACGCACACACACACACACACACAAATTATACATTCCGAATAGTAAATGTGTTTTAACTCACCAAATCCTTTGGTATGATTTAACAGAACTAATTCCCAATCAAAACAGCAGGATACTCCCAACTGCCAATTGTACGTCGGTAACCAAGAGATTGAACAAAAGACCAGCTTTAATTACCTTGGTAGTTTTATATCACAAGATGCTAGAAGTAAACTAGAAATAAAAAGAAGAATTGCCATTGCCAAAACCAACTTCCAAAAAATGAAACCCATTTTTACCAACAGACACATTTCTATGACAACAAGGCTTAGGCTACTAAAATGTTACATCTGGTCAATCTTGCTGTATGCTTCCAAAATATGGACTAGAACTCCAAAGCAACACTTACAACATGCTGGAGGAACTCAGCAGGTCGGGCAGCATCCGTGGAAAAGATCGGTCGACGTTTAGGGCCGGAACCCTTCATCAGGACTGTAGAGGGAAGGGGCACAGGCCCTATAAAGAAGGTGGGGGAGGGTGGGAAGGAGAAGGCTGGTAGGTTCCAGGTGAAAAACCAGTAAGGGGAAAGATAAAGGGTTGGGGGAGGGGAGGCAGGGAGGTGATAGGCAGGAAAGGTGAAGAAAGCATAAGGGAAAACACAATGGGTAGTAGAAGGAGGCGGAACCATGAGGGAGGTGATAGGCAGCTGGGGGAGGGGGCAGAGTGACATGGGGATAGGGGAAGGGAGGGGGAGGGTATTACCAGAAGTTGGAGAATTCTATGTTCCTACCAAGGGGCTGGAGACTACCTAGACGGTATATGAGGTGTTGCTCTTCCAACCTGAGTTTAGCCTCATCATGGCAGTAGAGGAGGCCATGTATGGACATATCTGAATGGGAGTGGGAAGCAGAGTTGAAGTAGGTGGCTATTGGGAGATCCTGTCTGTTTTGGCGGATGGAGCGGGTGTGCTCGACGAAGCGGTTCCCCCAATCTGCGTCGGGTTTCACCAATGTAGAGGAGGCCACACCGGGAGCACTGGATGCAATAGATGACCCCAACAGACTCACAAGTGAAGTGTTGCCTCACTTGGAAGGACTGTTTGGGGTCCTGAATGGTGGCGAGAAAGGAGGTGTAGGGACAGGTGTAGCACTTGCGCTTACAGAGATAAGTGCCAGGTGGGAGGTCCGTGGGGAGGGACATGTGGACCAGGGAGTCGCGGAGGGGCTTCACCCACTTCAACTCTGCTTCCCACTCCTATTCAGATACTTCCATATATGGCCTCCTCTACTGCCATGATGAGGCTAAACTCAGGTTGGAGGAGCAACACCTCATATACCATCTTGGTAATCTCCAGCCCCTTGGTATGAACATAGAATTCTCCAACTTCCGGTAATTCCCTCCCCCTCCCTTCCCCTATCCCTATGTCACTCTGCCCCCTCCCCCAGCTGCCTATCACCTCCCTCATGGTTCCGTCTCCTTCTACTACCCATTGTGTTTTCCCCTATTCTTTCTTCACCTTTCCTGCCTATCACCTCCCTGCTTCCCCTCCCCCACCTCTTTATCTTTCCTCTTACTGGTTTTTTACCTGGAACCTACCAGCCTTCTCCTTGCCTCCCTCCCCCCACCTTCTTTATAGGGCCTCTGCCCCTTCCCCCTTAAGTCCTGACGAAGGGTTCCGGCCCGAAACGTCGACTGAACATTTCCACGGATGCTGCCCGACCTGCTGAGTTCCTCCAGCGTATTGTGAGTGTTGCTTTGACCCCAGCATCTGCAGATTATTTTGTGTTTACCAGAACTCCAAAGACATTTAGAAGCAACAGAAATATGGTTTCTTAGAAGAGTGCTGAAAATATCATATAGATATAGGGTAACTAATGAGACAGTACTCCAACGTGCCCATACGAAAAGATCTTTAATGAGAACATTAAATGAGAGGAAACTTAAATTCCTGGGCCATGTCATCAGAAAGGGAGAAATAGAATGCCTTACATTACAAGGCCGCATGATTGGGAAACATGGTAGAGGAAGGCAAAGAAGAAAATATATGGACACTGTGAAAGAACTAACAGATTTAAGTGTGCGAGATATCATTGACCCTGTGAGGGACTGTTCAATGTGGAGAGCCATGATCGCCCAGGCATGTAACGTGCAAAGCACATGGAGAAGAAGAATTCCCGATTACACGGTAGAGATCTTGGACACTACTCCCTGCTGATATCGTCTCACTATAGCCGGTGTTCGTTATTGCCATAGCTTCAATAAATCTTTTATCGATATCGTCTCCCCTCCAGGGGCTTCACCCTGAGGATTTCCAGTAAATAGGGTAGAGATGCTAACTATATTTTGACTTTTAATTGTTTAAACAGTTTGCTGTATTTCTGTTGCTTGTCCACGTGTCATCAGTCATGCCTCGTTCTCGCATAACTTTTTTTCCAAGTTCTTTTGTTTTATTCGTTAAACCTCATTTTCATCCCTCCGCAGTTGGAGCTTTCTAACATTACCTCGTTTGGGTTTAATTAACCAGTGTTGTACCCACCCCCTTTGAACTTCTGCAAGTCCCTTTGCATACGGCTACAGGTTGCTCTGTAATGGGTCTGGGGTCTTCAACATATGTGAAATTTCGAAGAGACTCAGACCTTGGAAAAGGGACTGAACTATTGTCACTAAAGGATTTCCTAGCTCAGGATATGTTAGAGTTCTAGGTTTTTCTCTGTGTCTGGAAGATCTCCTGAGTTCAGGCTCATCTTTGTGAGAATTTTTATTTGTCACATCTTTTCTCGTCAATATTTCATCACATTTCTTTTTCTTGTCTAACCTTTGAATAATTGGGGATTTACGAAGTTTCCAGACTTCTTCCATCAGGTCGGATATGTTGATTACACAGTTGTTGTTTCTTCCACAGAGTTTTCTTCAGGACTGACAGGTAAGTTACTTTCTACAGTGGAGTCTACTACATCAACACTTACATTTCTTTGGGATTCCAGTACTGGGTCTGCAACTGGAGGGGTTGTAGGTGGCTGATTAGGGCTTGGGTTGGAGCACACATTCTTTTGTGAATCTGTTCCCAGGCTTCCCGATACCTAAAGGGTTCATCTGGCAAATTGGAGGGTGGAGTTTAGGAGGATGGCGCTTAACGACAACTCCTTTGCTTGCATCTTCCAAAACAGCTCTATTTCCAGTTCTTTTGAAGACCTTGACCTGGTGTTACACGCCGACTTTGGTTCTTTGCAGAAATGGGACCTGCTCTCAGGGCGTCACGACCTGCTGCTTTTTGATGTGCCAAAGACGCGGCCCTGAAGCCTAGTGCACATTCAGGGTGCCGGATTTTTGTGGCCTTGGAGACGGACGGATTCGAGGTTGGTGCTGCTGCTTGATGTGTCATGGGAGTACATGGAAGATCGAAAGCAACGAGCTGGCTGCTGGCTGTGTGCCCAGAAACCTGAGTTCTTCTGGCACAGAGCTTGGAAAAAGCACAACCAGTGAGTTGTTTTGTTAGGTCTCCCCTCTGGCTGTGAAATGGGGACACCTCTTTTTCCCTTATTAGGGAGAGAGAGACCCTGTGGTATGTCAAGTTACCGGGCGAATGAGTAGTCTTTGGGGTACTGCAAGTCTGTGTCTTTATTGATGTTTTGCTGCATGCTTGAGTGCTCGGTGGAGGGTGCAGATGCTTTTTATTCTGGTGGGAGAGGGGGTGTCGTCACTTTGCTGCTGCTTATGCATAGGGGGGGGAGCTGGGGGGGCTTTGGGGTTCAAACATTTAACTGTCTTTCATTCTTTGGTGCACTCCTCTGTTCTCGTGGATGTTTGTGAAGAAAAAGAATTTCAGGATGTACATTGTTTTCATTTCTCTGACATTAAATGAACCCATTGAAACCTATTGAATATCAAGTCTTGGTCTGCGGTAATAAATCCCATCCTCGTCCCCCTCAGAGTCAATTGGGTTTTCTTCCTCTTCAACAGGCTGTTCGTTCTTAGTACTCCTGCGAGTTCTGTACTTATACATAGGGACAGGAGAGAGTTGTTCATCTTCTTCAGAAGGAAGGAATCCACAAGGGAGCAATAAATCCCTATGCAATGGTCATATGGGCCTAGACTGATTCTCAGGACATACCTTGTAGACAGGCAGATCACCGTTACGTAGACTATTTTTTTCCCATTTATCAGTAACTTTGTTTTTACCTCATAAGCAGACATTCCTTACCAGCACTTGGTCTCCTTCATTCTGAAGCTATCACATGTTTATCATAGTTGGTCTTGTTCCAATCTGTAATATTCCATGAGCTCCCCATTGCTATCTTGAAGCTTTCTTCAAGATGAGATTTTATATTTTGTACATACTGAGTGTCATGTACCATGTTTGTTTTTCAAGGGTAGTCTGAAAGCTAAGTCATCTGGGAGTCTGGGATGTCGCCTGAACATTAATTCATACAGACTGAAACCAGTCATCTCATTCCTAGTACAATTGTAGGCATGGACTAGTGGTTTCACAAATTGTCACCAGCAAATTTTACTTTGTGTCTCCTGGGTTCCCAGCATATTTAAGAACATAGAGCATAGAACATAGAAATCTACAGCACATTACAGGCCCTTTGGCACACAATGTTGTGCTGACCATGTAACCTACTCTACAAGCTGCCTAGAATTTCCTTGCTGCATAGCCCTCTATCTTTCTAAGCTCCATGTACCTACCTAAGTGTCTCTTAAAAGACCCTATTGTATCTTCCTCTACTATCGTCACTGGCAGTATACTTATAAAAATCACAAAGAGGAGGGGTCCCAAAACAGATCCCTGCAGAACACCACTGGTCACCAACCTCCATGCAGAATATGAACCATCTACAACCACTCTTTGCCTGCTGTGGGCAAGCCAATTCTGGATCCACAAAGCAAGGTCTCCTTGGATCCCATACCTCCTTGCTTTCAGAATGAGCCTTGCATGGGGAACCTTATCAAATGCCTTACTGAAATCCATATACACTACATCCAGTGCTCTACCTTCATCAACAAACAAAAGAAAATCTGCAGCTGTTGGCTACCTTCATCAATGTGTCTTCTTACATCCTCAAAGAATTCAATCAGGCTCGAAAGGCACGACCTGCCCTTGACAAACTTATGCTGACTATCCCGAATCAGATTATGTCTCTCCAAATGCTTATAAGTCCTGCCGCTCAGGATTTTCTCCAACAACTGCCCACTACTGAAAGCTCCTATTAAACCTCTCCAGAGGGCTTCTCTTGATAGGGATGACATGGCATAGTTCTGACATTTTGAATTCCAGCTATCTCACACAATTCTTTAATCAAGCGGGATTCAGTTATGCCCTCTATCACTGTGTAAGTGCTCAGGATAACCCTAAAGCAAGATGAAATGCTCCCAAAGGCACATTGCAACCATCTTGGCTTTTTGGTGAGGTGTAGGAACAGGCAAAGCATATTTAGTAAAATGACCAACTATGACTAATACATCTTTTGTGTTACCTTGACCGGGTTCTAGTGTAAGAAAGTCCATGCAGACCAGCTGCAAGGGGTCAAATAGTCACAACATTCACTAACAGAGCAGCTTTCTCAGGCAAGGTCTTTCTTCTTACACATTGACCTCATGTTTTAATCTTGTGTTCCACATCAGTAGCCATCTTGGGCCAATAGAATTGGCTTCTAACTAAAACCAGGGTATGATCAATACCCAAGTGATTTAAGTCATCGTGAAGCCTTGTCAGATTGAATTTTTTCAGGTAAAACAAGCTGGTATGTTGTTTTATCTCTGTTTTTTCATTTCCTGTAGCGTATTCCATCTTTTAGCTCCAGATGATCCCATTCTCTGAGAAGGTAGGGTAGTCTGGGAATTGCGTTTCTCTTTTCCTCCAATTTCCATCTGCTCGATAACTTCCCTTATACAAGGATCTGCTACCTGGGAGTCTGTAATCTCATCATCAGAGAGATGAGAAATGACTGGTAATCCCCCACACTGATCTTCTTGTGCATAACTGTCAGGTATAGCACTTGATTGCATCATTAGGATCCAACAAATGCAATGGTGACATCTGTGGCAGGTTCTGTCTGTCGGATAAGACAACTCTCACATACAGCTTGAACAATGTCAGCGCTAACTTCAACCACATCACCCGTGTTCACCAGATGACTTTCAGTGAGCTTTAAGATATGATTTTGCTCTTCCTTGGATGTGAGATCATCTGATAGCCCACCGTGTGGTCGTAAGGACAACCCATCAGCATCATTGTTCAGCTTCCCAGACCTATAGTGCAGCTTAACATTATAGGTTGACAGAATGGCTGGCCACTCTGTAACTGGCTGCATCCAGTCTAGCAGTGGAAAGCACGTAAGTCAGAGGGTTACTGTCTGTTACTACAGTAAATGAACTACCATAAAGATAATCATGAAATTTTTCACTGACTGCCCATTTTAAGGCTAGGAACTCTAATTAATGGGCAGGATATCTTGATTCGCTATGGGAGAGCTCCCTGCTGGCATAGACGATGGCCCTGACGTGCCCGTCCTGTTCTTGGTAGAGGACAGTCCCTGAACCAATAGTGTTGGCATCTGTGTGTAAAATGTATGGCAGCTGAGGGTTAGCAGATGGCAACACTAATGCTTCTTGGCGTGCAGTAGTCCACCTACCTCTAACTGGATCTTTTGGATTATAATACAGGCTATCATGCTTCACCTTGGAGTTCTTTCTGGCAGGTGGGCACCCCGATGTCAAATCAGTGAGCGGCTTAACTTCTCGAGAAAAGTCCTTGATATATCGGCGGTAATATCCGATAAATCCAAGGAAGGACTTTAGTTCCTTCAGACTTCTGGGAATGGCCAAGTTTTGACAGCGGCAATCTTGTCAGAGTCAGCCTGAATTCTTTGATGGGACATTGTATGTCCAAGATATTTGACTCAGGTCTGTGCAAAAACAAACTTTTCTGGAGTTAGCTTAAGACTGTACTCTCTGAGTCAATTCAACACTCTCATCAGTCTTTCCTCATGCTCATCCAAGTCTTTAGAGAACACAATGATGCCTTCAATAAATACAAGCATGTCCCTCAGGTTCATATCAGCCATGTATTTCTCCAGGAGTCACTGAAATGTACTTGGCACGTTTGTAATTCCCTGTGGCATCCCATTGAGTTCATAGAATCCAAGAGGACACACAAAGGTGGTTTGAGGCTTGTTGACTTCTTCAACTTCTCTCTGATAATAACCAGGTTTCAGGTCAAGGACTGAAAACCATTTGGAACTGGTCAAAGCCATGAAAGTGTCTTTGAGCTTCGGGAGAGCGTAGGCATCTTGAACTGTCTGTTGGTTTAACTTCTGATAGTTTATACACAACCAGACATTCTTATTCTTTGTTCTCACCACAACAACTAGAGATTCAGACTGTCTGATCACTCCTGCGTTTAGCAGCTTTTGGAATGCTTTCGAACAGCTTCTATATTTTTTGGGGGTATAGGTCAAGGCGGTGTTTGAATGGTGTTTCAACAATAAGGTTGTTTCGATGTTTTACTTTGTCAGTACATCCGAAATCTAAGTGATGACGGAGAAAACATCAGGGATGCTCCACAATTTCTGGGTAAGTCTTGTCTTCCACTCAACACTCACAACACGCTGGAGGAACTCAGCAGGTCGGACAGCATCCATGGAAACGATCAGTCGACGTTTCGGGCAGGAACCCAAGGAGTAGTCTTTATACAGCAAAGGGTAATCATGCCAACTAACACCACAGGTTGTGAATGTAAAGAGATGTCTGGAACAATCAATGCCAGGGTGGGCACTTCCACATCCACTCCTATAAAGTCTTTTGGGAATGTAACATTGATTTCTACATATCCCATGTATGGGATGATTTGTCCATTAACACCCTCAACTTCCAATAAGTTGGTAAGAGAATGAGCTGGTAGGTCTGCCAAGTTGTGATCATAGTAGGATTTAGAGATGGTAGTGACCTGCGATCCTGTATCAAATAAACAATCAGAGCTGGCTGTGTGCCCATCTTCGCCACATTTAAAACAGTACCAAGGCTTTGGTTATACACTTGGCTGTTTGTCAGTGGTTGTGGACTCCTGTTTATCTTTTGAGTCAGCCTTTCCTTTAGTGGCTTATCACTTGCTGTCTTAGAGCTCGACTTTAACTGTTTTGTAGTTTGTAGAGTAGCTAGTTAACTTTGAAGCTCAGCAATTTGTTTAGTCAGTTGAGAAGTAGTTGAACTTAGTTGTGCTACTACATCATCATTACAGGCACCTGCGGTCTGAAACTGTATAACAGCACATTGTTTGACCGTTCCGAAATGCTGTTTCCTCCATGTGGTTCTGGAAGCCCGCTTCTTTTCCTTGGTGTGTGTGTCGGAATGCCAGCAGCTCAGTAAACGATGGCAGGTTTTGATTTTTTCTGTTCCAGTTGCAGCTCTAAGATCAGGGGGTGGTCCCAAAATCGCCTACAAAACTGATTGAAGAGATGCTTGTTAGCCTCAGTTTTGGTAACCCTGCCTCACTTCACAGACAGAGTCAATGCTACCTATAGCTGCTGTAATTCTACAAATTACACGGGTGGAACCTGCTGTACTTCTGGAGGTAAGTTTTGTTTCTAAAAATAGCGATATATACAAAATATTCACATGAGTAAGAACAATTCAAACTTCCAACATTCTGTCTTAGGTTTCAAATCTCAGAAAATTCCTTCTTAGTTAGAATCAGTGACATTGATTACAATAATCTTTTTTATTTCAATTTCTCTAACTAATTAGACCTAGTTTTATAAAAGGATTACAGACTAACATTTGCCTTTCTATTTATCCCTAGTTAGTTAGGAAACTAATTGATTTCCTATTTTTAAGTGTCATAGTTAACTTCAGTTTCAGTTTCAGGTCAGTAAGTCTACAAATTCAAATTCAACCCCGAATATATACACACACACACAGCCTAATTGCTTTAACAACAAATTCCCAACATCATGACTTTTAAACAAAGTAAGTCTCATGCAGTCACTTACCAAACTCCTTGCATGATGTGTCCAGAAGCATCAATAGATGTATGTACACAACAGTTCTTCCAGAAAATCAAATTCAGATCCTTCAAAAGAGAAATACACTTATACATCCAACCGTATTAAATCCACTACATCTTGAAGCATTTTGTTCCTGTGCTGGTTCTTCGATCTTGGGTGGCTCACCATCTTGCTTCTTGGTTCATTGGATGAAATGGTGGGTCATCCATGGAAAGTCGATTCACAATACTGACACAAAAAAAACTTGACCTGTATACAACAGGATTACAACCCAATAAGTTCTTATATGCTTTCTACTTTCTATTTCAATATCACATTGTCACTTCCAAAACATTTCTCAGTTACAACACTGCTAAACATATGTTACACACAAAGTATACACTCAGAACAGTAAAAGTGTTTTAACTCATCAAATCCCTTGGAATAATTTAACAGAACTAATTCCCGGTTACACAGTAGGGATCTTGGACGCTACTGTCTGCCGATATTGTCTCGGTATAGCTGGTGCTCATTATAGCCATAGCTTCAATAAATCTTTCATCGATATCGTCTCCCCTCCAGGGGTTTCACACTGAAGATAGGGTAGTAGGGTAGAGATACTAACTACTAATTCCACTTTTAACAGTTTATATCTTCAGTTAGTTTATAGTTTGCTGCATTTCTGCTGCTTGTCCATGCCTCATTCTTGCATAGCTATTTATTCAGATTCTTTCCTTTTATTCGGTAAACCTCGCTTTCATCCCTCCATAGGTGACTTTATTCAGCCCCGAGGATAAACTGACCAGTGAATATGCAGACTGCCAGATCAGTTTTAGGTTGCTGTAGCTAACTAAAAGGAGACATTAGTAAAGAAACTGAGTTAATAGTAAAGTTTAGTTTTGCCATGCCTGCCTTCCAGAATTGCCCCCAGTCTATCTTCCCTCAGTGTTGCAGAGGCCTACAGGATCACCATCAGCCTAGCTGAAGAAAAGCAGCTTCCAGATACTTTGACACAAAGTGCACAGATGGCACATGGCCTGTTCTTGGTCTTGCCTTCTTTCATTGTCTGTCTATGGCTTGGACTCTGCTAGTGCTTTTCTTCCCGCAATCCAAGTCTTGCAATAGAACCAGTTACAGCCAATACAATTTTTTGGGGGTTATAAGGCAGATTAAAAATACAGAAATACACCCAGAATCCATATTGTACAATGATATACAGAATGCTCAATTGGTCACAAATGTATAGTCTTTTAAGCATAATTTCATTGACTCCAAGAGAGCAATGCTGCTAGGTTGGGTAATGGGGAAAGCTGTTATTATTTTAAGTAAAATGTGCTCATTGTCCTAGTTGTATCACGGAATCAGTGGTCAAGACCTGGATTTTCTTGAGACATTTTGGTGCAAGTCTCAAAGTTTGCTGGATCTTGGTGGCCAGTGGTAATATTCACTTCTTGTTTAATACTTTAATGACTGAACAATTCTTCCATCACTAAAATGAAATCTGGCTTGCATCTGTGGTAAATTACCCCACATATTGTAAACCACCATAAACTACAGATGTTTTGCTCACTTTGCAAAGGTATCACAACACAGTGCTCTCTTTTTTTATACTTTATTCATAAAAGTTGCTTGTGCATACAATACATAACATGCAACTCAATATATTCAACACAGGTCATGTGATTCCAATTACTTAACATTAGCACAACATCAATTTTCATTTATGGTCAACCCTGAGGCAAGCATCTGAGATTTTAATACAGTTTCTGGCCAGTTAGTATACTTTAACCCTTCTCCACAGAGCCTAGTAGTGGCTACTCCACTCCAGAAAATTTGAGTTGATAGATTCTCATGTAGATTCACTAATAGGTTCCCACTTGTGTAGTCTGTGCCTACCTGTGGCTCATTTTCCCTCTGAAAAGCAGGAGCACATAATATGTCTTCATTTTAAATACTCGCTCACCTCAATACCATTGACCTTGTAAGATTAACATCGGGATTTTAGGATAATAGTTAATAGAAAACTGGGAGCCAAACAGAAAACATTTTATCTCGTAGTGGCATTGTTTTTTTTTCATAAATGTCAAGCCAATGTTACTATGGTAACTGCTTTGTCTGTTCCACGCCAAACAATCTGGCTGTATCCAGCAAGTCTGTTGGCTTGAAGAGAAATCTGACTGTGAGTTCAAGGTAACTGCAAGAGCAACTTCCAGTGCATGCTCCAATCTGCAAGTGCACATGAAACAAGATGAAAGGAGTCAACTTTTGCAGGCTTCCTGATTCAAATCAGGATTATGGATCAGTCAACTAACACATAGTTGGGAATGATGACTTCTTCATCTGGCTTCAACAATGTTAGATTATATAAACAGAGTATATATTCAGCATGGTAACACAGTATTCTAGTTGATATACTGGGTTTTCCTGAAGCAGAAATCATAGGGATAAAGTACTTCATAAACCTTTTCAAAAGATTTATCGGACCATCTAGAAGAACAAGTACATGCATTTTGGGCTGCATAATTGAACTACGACCCCCTCTCTACCACGCCACTACCCTTTGCACAATCATTTACACTTACCTGTAACAAACGTTGATTCACCTGTGTTCATACATGGGCAGGTTTCATAGAGATTCACGATGATTCAAGTTGCTACTCTTCTGTTTTTTGAACTTTCACTGACTCTTATCCAGCACTGAGCTCTTCTCCTAGTTGTAATCTCAGGTACGGGTAATGGATACAAAGCCATTTGTCTTGGCATGCTGAATGCATATAATGCAAACTGAATTTCTTTTTTCAAAATAGTTACATCATAAAAATTAGCCACTCAGCTTAATAGATCTGATGTCACATCTCTGATAGTCAAGCCTTCTCCTACTTCCATCGCCCCATCAAAAGACCCTCTGCCTACCTCCCTCATGTAATTATTTAGCATCCCTTAAAATACATCCCTGTACTTACAGTATACGTATGTTTAAAGCAGAGGTTGATAGGTTCTTCATTACTAAGGGTGTCAAACGTAATAGGGAGAAGCCAGGAGAATGGGATTGAGAGGTATAACAAGTCAGCCATGATTGATTGGCGGAGCAGACTCAATGGGCCGAATGGCCTAATTCTGCTCCTATATCTTATGGTCTTTTAATCTATTATCTTATACCAACTATACCTCTGATAAAAGATTTCACATTCTAAACATTTTTATATCAGGTTTTCTCTTTTGATTTCCTTTTTGGACACAGCAGCTATTTTATATTTATGTGCCGTTGTTCTGGTCTCAGTGTCAAGTAGAAATACCTTTTCTCATGCCTATTATATTAAATTCTTTCATAATCTTAAATTACTTCAACATCATCCTAGGTTTCATTTTCCTTAATAATGTTTCTCAGCTTCATTGGCGATCCAGAACTCCTTGCTTAAGTCCTCTTCTCAATGTGGGAACTTGTCCATTCCCAGAAGACTGCCTTTGCATGAAGAGGGTGACATCATTAAAAGCTTTTGGCTTTTTGTTTATCTGATTAATTAATTAGAGTCAAGCACCAGCAACTTTAATAGCTTATAAAAATGCAAGATTTACCTACAACCTTATACTGGCACATTATCCATTTAAAACAAAACGTTCTGGTGTCAACCTCAAACTACCTACACAACTCTGTGATGTTCTACCTAGTTTTACCTGTGCCGTAGGATGTTATCTGTTGTTACAGGGAGGAAGCAAAGCATCTTGTGTTATGTTTGCTCTTTAACAAAGACAAACTTGCATTGCAAAAACGCTCAAACTATTTTATTTACAGATTTACAGAATGGCTTCAGCTTAACCACATTTTACTCGAGACTTTCAGCCTGCCAAGAGCATGTGTAAGACACTTTCACCAATGTCACTTACAGTTCCACATTACACACTGGGAACTGAAGTTCTTTAGTATGTACACACATAATAACACATCTCGCCCCTTTAAATAAAGCAGACACAATACTAAGCCCTCATAAACCTGCAAAAAACAATAATGCTTTCCAACAAAAATACTTACATTAATTTCAATTGTAATAAGCTTTTGAACACAGATATTTACTTCAATGAGCAAATACATCTCTTATTCACTCAACAACTCTCAATTAGTCTCTGGGGTGGTTTAATGATTCTTTTTTGTCTGCTGCTTGTTTCCATAGGTGTATTGACTATATCTGGTGCATTAATATTTATGTATTTCTGAGAGTTCTGATCAACTAGTTAATTTTTCCCATCCGCTGACCCCTTTGGTGTACTGACAGGTGATGTGTCACAGCTATGGGTTGGAGCTTGTGGTCATAGATCCACATGGTTCCTTCTCAGAGATGCTACTTGCTCTGTCCAGACAGAGCACCTCTGAGAAGGAACCATGTGGATTAATGTGATTAATGTGGATTAATGTGATATTAATGTGGAACAACTTCCTCTTGCGCATATCCTTGCATGGACTATGTGCCAGAATTGTGATCTCAGAGTTGCACTTGATCTCCAGGCTTCAGGACTGGTAGGCTGTTCTCAGTCTTGTCGTGATACTATTTCTGTTTCTCCTTCCATAGAAACCATAGAAAAACTACAGCACAGAAACAGGCTTTTTGGCCCTTCTTGGCTGTGCCGAACTATTTTCTGCCTAGTCCCACTGACCTTCACACGGACCATATCCCTCCATACACCTCCCATCCATGTATCTGTCCCCCTTTTATTTTAGCCAATTTGCTCACTTAGGTGCCAACCAGTTTTCATACATTGGAAGCTTAGTGCGGATGCATTGACCCATCAGCATTTGGGCTGGTGAAAGACCATTCTACAGCGGTGGACTTCTGTAAATTACCAGACTTCTGTGGAAATCCTGTCATCCATCTTGCACTTCCTTCATGCAACCCTTCAGTACCTTGACTGAACTCTCGGCTAGGCCATTAGATTATGGGTGATGTGGGCTTGAAGTTTTATGTAGAATCAAATTCACAGCTCAAAGATTGTGGGCCATTGCTTGATACTTCACATGGAACTCCATGCCCCAAAAACACTGCTTTCAGGAAGGTAATGACTGCTTTGTTGGATGTTGATTGGAGTGTTGCGACCTCTGGCTTATTGGAAAAGTAGTCTGTTACAACTATAAGACTCTTCCCATTACATTCAAACAAATCCACTCCAACTTTGAAGTACGGCCTGTCTGGTTCAGGTTGTGGTGTAATGCATTTAAGCTTGCTGGTTTGGTCTGCAAGTACGGCATATCTCACATGAAGCAGTAGTCTGGCTGATGTTTTGATTCATTCTTGGCCAGTACATCACTTCAGAAGCTCTTCATTTACATTTCTCCTCACCAAGATGTGCTTCACATATCTTCTGGAACATTTCTTGTGTAGTGACTCTGAAATCACAAACTTGCTCCTTTTGAAGACCATACCTTCCACTACTGACAGTTCAGCTCTCCCTGCCCAATAATGTCAAGTACATATTGGACAGTGTTCTTATTGTCTTTGGCCATCGTTTCTGTATTGTCTCTTTGAGTACTTTCATTGTTTTATCTGTCCCTACAGCTGTCCAAATTTTCTTTGTTCTATCAGAAGATACTGGAATGGAGGTGTCAATCATGTCAACATAGGCCTATATATCAGCATTAATCTCTTGGTCACTCTTTTCTTTCTTGTTGACTGCTCAAGGAGGCAATATATCAGCAGCAAACATATATTTTTCTGTTGGGTGGATCATCTTCACATCATATTTCTGTTGCCTTATCAACATGCGCTGTTTCCTCATGGGACAGCCATTCAGTAGTTTGGACATAATTGAGATTGGTAGTTTATGGTCTGTCTCCACTTAAAGGTTGTCCATACACTGACAGAACCTTTCACATGTAAATGTACTGGCAAGAACTCTTTCTCTGTCTGTGTATGTTTGGCTTCCACACTTGTTAAAGCCCTTGATGCACAGGCCACAGATTGCCTTGTGCCGTCATGCTGCTGCAGTAGTACTGCTCCAAGGCCGTACCGGGACACATCAGCTGAGATCCTAGTACACCTTTCCGGATCATAAAACTTCATTGCAGGCTCATCAGTTAGAGTTCTCCACAGCCTCTGGAAACACTCCTCTTGCTCTTGAGTCCAAATCCACTCATTTTGCTGCTCAAGGAGTGACCTAAGTGATGCTGACACAGTAGACAGTCGAGGGATAAACGTAGCCAGATAAACCACCATCTCCAGGAAACATCTCAACTCCTTTTTGTGTTGGGGCCTCTCCATTTTCTTTTTTTTATTATTATTTTTTTATTGCAACACCAGCAAATTACATTCAATACAAGCAGTTGCCAATTACATTTTGACTGTTAAACCCAGCCACCTCCCAACCTTCATCACCATCCCCCTCCACCCCTCTCTCCTCCCATCCCTCTCCCCTCCACCAATCAACTGAATAGTAGTACATACACAGATGAAGCATTCCTATTTTAACAAAAAATCTTTTAAGTTAGATATCAAATTTGTCCACATTAAGATTGTGTTTGGTCGTGCATCATTTACTCTTGCTGATGATAGTTCCAGGTAAGAAATGTCCAAAAAGCTCCGAAGCCAGTGAGTATTTGAAATATCATGGGGAGGTTTCCGACACTGGACTACAATCTTCTTAGCTGTAGTCAGGCCTGCCAGCCAGATTTTGCGTGTTTTTTTCCGTAAGGGAAAGGTGGGAGTCATCATTTAGAAGATGTACAGCGGGGACCATTGGTAATTGTACCCCTGTTAGTTCTGTAAGAGTCCTGATAACCTTCCCCCACAAACCAAAAACCCCTGGACATTCCCATACAACATGTATAAAAGAGCCAATGGCTCCATGGGGGCAAAATGAGCAATATGGGTCAGGAACCAATCCCATTTGATGTCTAATTCTCAATGTTAAATATGCTCTATGACAAAATTTCAAGTGTACATACCAATGATTTAGGTTTTTCGAAGCACTGGCAGCATTATCCCAAATCGCATCCCAGTCTAAGTCTTGTCCCAATTCAGATACGTCCCTATCCCAAGCTTTCATTCCCGATGTGGGCATATAATTCTGGGAGTTTAAATTATCATAGATATATGACACTATCTGTCCTGGAGCACTCTGTATCCAACTTAAAATGGGATGGTCCTTTAAATCTGACCCCTAGGGAACACCGTAGGCTTTACAAGCTGATCTTACTCGAAAATGAAAAAAAAGAGAGTTTATCAATATTATATCAAGATACCAGTTCTTGAAAGCTAAGGACAGTACTTGCCCCATTAATATCTTGAAGAGTAATAATACCTTTATCCACCCAAGTTCTGTTAGTGAATGGTTTCCCCCCCAGATAGAAAACGATTATTGTTCCATAATGGAGATGATTTACACCATACACTTTTAAATTTTAGGAATTTTTCTACTGCTCTAAACACTTGTAGCATATGGGTTGAAATTGGACTGTAATGCAAATCACATTTTTTGGTAGACAGACCTATAAGGAGAAAGTCCTTCAACCTTATTGGTGCTATTAGCTCTTGTTCTATATTTTTCCAGGACGAAACTTTATCCTCCTCGATCCAATAGCTAAGACTTTTTAATACAAGCACCCAGTGATACAATTTAAAATTTGGACATGCCAATCCCCCATTCGACTTTTTGAATTGTAGAACTGACCATTTTATATTGAGTCGTTTACCATTTCAAACATAGTATCGTAGTAAGGAGTCCAATTTTTGCCAATATCCTGCTGGAGGTGCAAGTGGGATCATTGAGCTGATAAAATTAATGCGGGGTAAGATGTTCATTTTAATGACCGAAATACGGGCCAGAACTGATGCTGGCAGGTGTCTCCATATATTAATATCTTCCTCTATTTTTTTTCAGAATTAAAGAGTAATTTATTTTAGCCACAGATGACAGGGAAGTATTAACTTTAATACCCATGTAGAGGACCTCATTTGTAACTTTAATCTGGGGAGGAAGAGACACCTTACTTTTATCCGTATTAATCAGCATCAATGCTGATTTTAACAAATTAACTTTGTATCCTGAAAGAAATCCAAATTGCTCCAGTGTTTTTAAAACATAGGGGAGAGTTTGTTGAACATTCGCCATATAAACTAGCGTGTCGTCCGTGTAAAGTGTTATTGAATGCGATGTTGTACCTATTATAACAGGGGAGATCTGAGGAGAGTTTCTAATTAAATGTGCAAGCGGTTCAATAGATATATTAAAAATTAAAGGAGACAAAGGGTCCCCTTGTCGTGTGCCCCGTGCTGTGTCAAATAACTCTGAGAAATCTCCTCCCACACATACCTGAGCTGAAGGATTAGCATACAGTGTTCGAATCATATTGATAAATTTATCACCGAACTTAAATTCTTTTAGAACTCTACAAAGGTATGGCCATTCAAGGCGATCAAATGCTTTTTCAGCATCTAGAAATAGCAGGCCACAAGCAGGTGGGATTTTATGTGTTGCACCCAATACGTGTAAGAGCCGGCGAATGTTACCAGATGCGAGACGCCCCTTGATAAAGCCCGTTTGATCTGGGCTAATTATTTTCCCAACTACTGTCTCAAGTCTACTGGCTAAGACTTTGGAAAATATCTTGAGGTCGGCATTTATCAAGGAGATTGGACGGTAATTGGCACACTCCAAGGGGTCCTTACCGGGCTTAGGTATAACTGTGATCAGGGCTGTGTTTAGATCTCTATGGAAAGCGCCATTTCCAAAAGCATAATTTAATGTTTCTAACCATACTGGTCCAAGAATATCCCAGAGTGCTAGGTAAAGTTCCACTGGTATGCCACCTATGCCTGGCATACGGCCCTTATTTGTAGCTTTGGCTGCTTTGAGTAGCTCATCCAGTGTAATAGGAGAGTCTAGAGTTTTGGTGTCCTCTAATGACAACGTAGGGAGGTCTAATCCACTGAAAAAATCCGTGAACTCATTCTCAGAAGGAATTGAGCCACTTGTATATAATTCTTTAAAGTAATTCTTGAATGTCTCATTTATTTCCTCTGTTGAAGATACTACACGTTTAGCACATCTAATCGCTGGTATAGACCTTTTAGTTTCCTGTTGTTTGAGCGTTAGCGCCAAAAGATGGCTCGGCCTGCTGCCTTCTGCGTAATACTTATGTTTGGTTATATGGATCATATATTCAGCCCTGCTTCTTAATAAATCATTTAATTCTGCTTGTTTTGTTTTGAGCTCATTTTCTTTTGTTATGGTGTATCTCCTTTTGAGATCATTTTCCAAAGCTTTACATTCTTTTTCTAAGGTGGAAATCTTTTGAAACTGGCTTTTAGGTAGGTGAGAACTGAACCACATAGCATTATTTCGTAAGAAACCCTTGATGGAGGCCCAAATCACTGTCACATCTGAGACACTATTTTTATTTGCATTTATAAATTCTGTCAGTTTTGTTCTCAGTTGTGATAGAAATTCGTCGTTTTTTAGAAGGGTGGAGTTAAACCTCCACCTAGTAGCCTTATTTTTAATTTTGCCATAATTAAAAGTAGATATGTCTGCGTTGTGATCAGATAGATGTCTGGGCAAAAATTCTATTGAGTGTACTAAAGGCAGCAGACTGGAGGATATAAGAATGTAAGCTATCCGAGAGAAAGTTTTATGTCTTCTGGAGAAGAAGGTATAGTCTTTAGCAGATGGATCATGCACCCTCCACACATCCGTTAAATTTAAATCCACTAGAAAAAGGTTAAGTGCTTTGGAAGCAGATTCTTCAGGGCTTGATATAGTTGAGGAAGATTTATCGAGGTTAATGTTTACCAAAGCATTCATGTCCGAACCAACATATAGTTGGTAGTCACTTAACTTCAGTTATTATGAGGTAATTGAGGGAAAAAAATCAATCTCGAATATAGCTGGGGTATATAGGCTAATGAATGCAACCTTTTTACCCTCAATGGATGTGCAGCAAAAAGCTAGACGTCCTTTATTGTCGGCGCCCGTCCTTTCAAATGATACATTAATATTACGTCTCATTACTATCATAACTCCTTTCGTATGAGTACCATCAGCTGATGCCACAACGGGTTTATATAAACGGTTTTGAACCCTGGGAATGTCATTAGGTTTAAGATGTATTTCCTGTAACAGCGCAATATCTATTTTCATTCTGCATAAGAAATCTAAAACCTTTGAACGCTTGTAGGGAGAGTTTAATCCTCTAACATTAAATGATACAATAGTGAGATTTTCTAATTTATCTGTGTTGCTCATCTTCCCCTGGATCTGTTGTTGTAAATTGGTGGTGGAGCCCTGAGTTACCCCCTTCCCATCACCCCTCCCATTCAACCCTTTACCTTGTAACATCTGTGAGTGTCACTTAGCAATGTCAGACACTGAACACTGACATCAACCGCCCCCTTCCCGCACCAACAAATTAGAAAGGCAAAGCAGTTCTCATAGACAATCATATTCATGAGACAAGAAAAAAGAAACCTGGACAAACCCGTTAACCTATATAAGTAAAACCGTTTCTGTCTCACATATATTATAGCACATGATCAAGATCCCAACAGCTATCTTGCAAGAAACTGTCGCTTCAATAAACCGTCACTTAGCGATGGCGCTAATGACATATTATCTGGTGCCCAGAAATGTAAACAAGTCAACTGGAGACATAACATTCTAAAGTTAGTCAGAACAAACTGCTGTTTTTCAGCTTCATTCCTGATGAAGTATTACATTTGGATATATTGAATATTACCTTAAAACTCTGACCTGCAATACTCAGAAACAAATTGGCCCATTAATTAACTAAATACAAAGGTGCAACGAATGACTTGCGGATAAAAGAATAACCAGAAAACTTCACACCTAGAATGTTAACTTACCCGTGCCTGATAAATTGCGCATACAGGCTAGTCCGAGCTCTTAATGCTGTTCCATCTCCTCCCGAAGAGCATGTGGACTTTGCCCAAGGTCTTCTTCCATATCTCCCAGCACCGATGATTTCAGAATTTCATTTGCTTCCTCTGCCGAGTTAAACGACATCTTCATGCCCTTGATATTCACTTTCAAAATCACTGGGTATATAAGGAACGAGTCGATCTCCTTCTGTCGAAGTTTAGCGCGGATCTCCTTGTATCCCTGCCGTTCCTGCATCGTGCCGGGGCTGTAGTCGGTGAAGGACTGCAGCTGGGTGCCAGCAGGGAGAGTAGGTTTGGCTTTCCTCGCACCCTCCAGGATAGCCTGCTGGTCGGTGTACCATAGAAGCTTAAAGATCATGGTCCGTGGTCTTGAGGTGTTGCTGAAAAAGATCCTATGTGCTCTATCGATCTCCAAAGGAGTGCTGTGGGAATTCTTGAGCGCTTCAATCCAATCAGGCAGCACCTTCTGGAGGTAACCTCTTGCATTGTCGCCCTCAGCGCCTGTCGGTAAGTTGACCAGCCGCACGTTGTTTCTCCTGGACTTGTCCTCCAAGTCGTTTAACTTCTTCCATATCTTAGACACCTCCACGAGACAGGAGTTAGTAACTTCCTCATTTTTGTGTAAACAAACCTGAATGTTGTCTATTTTGTTGAAGACCGTGTTAAATTTTTTAGCGTGAATGTCCGCTTGCTTCTTTAACGACCGGAGAATGTTGCCATCCTCTGCCATATGCTTCTGTATGGCGTCGAGAGCCTTTTCCAGCAACTCCCTTAGCATGTGGGCTACCATTTCTTGCAGCGATTCCATCTCCGTTGCCATTGTTTGTTTAATTAGCATAGCTATTTCTTCAGATGAATCGCTAGCTTGTTGTCGTCTGCTGGTATCTTGTTTCCTAGTTGAATTTGTATCTTTTTTTGAAGCCATGTCTTTAGTTAGATCTTTCTCCAACTCAACCTTGTATTAAGACCGTCTATGAGCCCTGAAGAACTTGAAAAAGGAGGGTTGTATGTCAGCGCTCAGTGCCGTGCTGCCATCTTGCCTCGTGCCTCACCGGAAGTCCAGCCTCTCCGTTTTCTGACATCTTTCTTGGGTCTGATGTGACAACTCCTATGAAAGTCAGTATCTTAACACCAAACTCACATTTCTCTTTATTTAATTTCAAATTGACATTCTGTATCACGTCTAGTACCTGTCTCAGTCATGCATCATGTTCATCCCCGGTGGAACCACAGACAATGATGCCATCCATCATGGTCTTGACACGAGGTATGCCCTCAAAGATCACGAGGATGGTTTTATGGTAGACTTCTGGTGAGGACAGGATCCCATAGGGTAACTGCAGAAAGCGCCACCTTCCCTCTGGTGTGTTGAAAGTACACAGACTTGAACTTACCTCATCAAGTTTCATCTGCCAAAACCTAGAAGGCGCGTCAAGTTTGCTAAACTTTTTGGTACCTGCAAACTGGGACATGATCTCCTCCTATGTTGCCAATTTAAAGTGCTCTCTCTTGATGGCTTTATTGAGATCTCTAGGGTCGAGACGTATCCGCAATATTACCATTTTATTTTGTACAATGACCAGTGAGCTCAGCTAATCTGTTGGTTCTTCAATTTTCTGTCTGACATTTATCCATTCCATTTATGCTAGTTCTTGTTTAAGCTCATCTCTAAGTGCAAGCGGAACTTCCCTGCACGCATGGACAACAGGAGCTATTGACTCATCTACATGGATTTTGTGTACACCAGGTAAGCATCCAAGCCCCTCAAAGGCATCTGTGCACTCTTCCATGAGTGAAGTGTGGTCATTTTTTGTCTGTTAAGCCACTATGAAAACTCTTTTCACCAGATTGAGCTCCTTGCATGCACTCAGGCCTAATACTGGCTGTACTCACTTTTCAATAATCAGTAATTGTGCCTTTGGGTGCTGTCCCTTGGGCTTGAAGATCACTATACAGCCTCCTTTTACTGGAGCGTTCTCTCCAGTATATCCAGTCACTTTTAACTTCACTGGGTAAAATTTGCTCTTTACTTTGAGAGTTTTGTAATCATCCATGGATAGCAGATTCATCTGGGCTCTGGTATCAAGCTTGAATGGAATTACTGTCTCATTCAGTCACTGAAACGATCCATTCTGTTTTACCAGCACCAGCAGTCTGCAGTGAATCTACAAAGACTTCCTCCTTTTCCTCAGCAACCTTGTGCACCTTTCCCTTGGTGGTTTTACAGCACTTTGCAAAATGAATCACCCTCCCACGGTTATTGCAGGACTTTCCATAAGCAGGACATTTCTGTGGGATGTGCCAGCCTCCAGATTTGCTGCAACTGCTGTTTGATCCTATCTCTTTGCTATCCTGTTGCTTTGGGAAGCACCTTGTGCTCTGCTCCTCTGTTTTCATAGCATGCATTGTTGTTTCTGCCCTGTGCAGTTCTTTAGCTTGTGCTTGTGTGGTCTCCACTGCCCTACACATATTCACAGCCTTTCCTAGTGTTAAATCTTTTTCTCGGCGCAATCTTTCTCTGAGAATATTATCTGGGATTCTACAAACTGTAAGGGTGAGTCTCTTAAGTCTCCAAACTCACAGGACTTACTCGGTGCGTGAAGCTCAGCTAAGTACTGGTCAAAGCTAACACCTTGTTTCTGTTCATAGGAAAATAATTTATACCTTTCAAACATGATGTTTTTACTTGGGACAAAATACTCCTCGAGCTTTGTCATCAGAATGTCCAATTTAAAGTCTATCTCATCAATTTGAAAGCTGTTATAGATGTCCAAATCCTCTTTGCCAATTATATATAGAAAGATAGATGCCTTCAATTTTTTCTGCCAGCTCTGCTCGCTGATAAATATATATTGAATCGCTGTTTGAAGCGTTTCCAATTATCAGCGAGATTGATGGTAAACTGCATAGGTGCGGGTGGACTTAAGTTATCCATAACAGAATTTATCGGGCTTCTCTCACCTGGTATTCTTTTGGTGAATTCAGTGAACTTCAGCAGCTTCAAGACACCACTGCTCTCTGAGTGGCAACTCCTCTCCATAGGAGCCAGTGTCTCCTTCTTAGTCACTCCTGGTATTCTGTTACGCTTCATATTTAGACCTCCTGCTGACTTCTGACATCATGTTATGTTTGTTCTTGATAAAAGACAAACCTGCGTGGGTAAAAATGCTAGAACTATTTTATTTACAGATTTACAGAATGGCTTCAACTCGACCACACTTTACTTGGGACTTTCAGCCTGCCAAGAGCATGTGTAAGACCTGTTCACCAATGTCACCTCCGGTTCTGGGTGAACCGCCTGCATTGCACACTGGGAACTGAAGAACTGAAGTTCTTTATTATGTACACACATAATAACACATCTTATTCAATTTTCTTTTTTCAGTTTTGAGATACAGATATTATGCCTTTAAAAGGTCTCATCAGAACATAAGAGCATAAAAAATTGGAGCAGGAGTAGGCCATCTGGCTCATCGAGCCTACTCCCCATTCAATAAGATCATGGCTGATCTGACCATGGACTCATTTCCACATACCTGTCTTTTCCCCATAACCCTTAGTTCTTCTACTGTGCAAAAATCTATCCAAACTTGTCTTAAATATATTTACTGAGGTAGACTCCACTGCCGGCATTTTGTTAAAGATGCTTGAGAATTCTCCTATACTAAGCCACCAATACTGCAGTGGATAAGAAGGACAATGTGTCATCATATTTATGTTTAAAAAATCCTTGGAAACGTGCCATGGTCAGTATGCCACCAATTTCATTTATCCAAAGCATATTAGAACACCCAGAAATCCTCACAAAAATTAGATTTCTCCACTTCCTGTTATAGAGATATGGTAAAAATGAGTTTAGGATTATAGATACAGAGTGGAACACTCTCTAGAAAATAGAAAAAAGCACTTTGTTGGAAAAAAACAGTGATGATGTTTAATTCACAAATACTTAATGTTGGGCCATGGATATAGCAAAATTATTTATGCCATCCTGGATTAGTTACCATTGTTTACAAGCACAATTCTGTGTCAATGAGATTTTTACTTCTATTACATGAAAAGAAATCCAAAATCTAGGGCTGTTCCCATTAATCACATGCAATTTAAAATATTTATAAAACTCAGTTACAATTCATAAAGGATTCAGCGTATGCAGGTATGATTGCATTAGATATTTTGCAGACTGACAACATTCAGAATGTTTTCCTTAATGCTTTAGATTGTTTTTGAGATTGCCTTAGTTTTATGTTACAGCCAACCCCATTAGAAAGTTGCATGTATTCATCCAAATATTCTCTGCTATTTACTATGACAATTTAACATTGAGATCTCCCAGAGAAAGCATAGAACAAAATGAGGACTAAACATTGCAAACTATTTCATACATTTAGGGTTCTTCTAACCATTCACCCTTTTCCCTTCTGCCTTTCTCAATCTGTCGTGTGCAGACTAAAACACCCTAATTCTTTGCATTTGGTTGGTCTCTCTCTCCCTCAGTGCTTTTGGAGGATGGTACTGATGTTCTGGGTCTACAGCTTGTGGACTGGACTGTGACTTGTTTGGATTCTTTAAATGTTGTGTTTTTGTATTCTGTGTTTTTACCCGTTCTTTCTTGTTGGCGTTTGTGTGATTTTGGGTTTTTTTTGTGCATGGGATGGGATGATGTTTTTTTTTGAACGGCTTTGTTTCATGGCTGTCTGGAGAGGACAGATCTCAGGGTTATATACTGCATACATACTTTGGCAATAAATATACTTTCAACTTTGGAAAAAAAAAGATATAGATGCTAGAATTTTGTGATAAAAACAGTTTGAAATATTCAGCATATTAGGGAGCATTTGTGGAGAGAAAGTGAGATATTACCCCCCTGTCAATAACTTTTCTTCAGAACTTGGACAAGTTAGGGTAAGTTTAAGTTTACAGTTGCAGAGAACAGGATAGCTCAGGGATGGGGAGGTGGATTACTGAGAGTCTGGTGATGATACAACTGGGAGAAGAGAATAAAGTAGATCTGTAATGGGGTGGAGATTAGCAGAGTGAAGTAACTCCTGACTGAACACAGATGACAAAGGCTAGTAAATATACTTCTGGGTGTTGTGCAAATGAGTGACAAGCTAAATCCTAGAACTATTAGAAGAGGAGAGAGAATAAAAGTCACAGATATGCGAGCAACAAACCAGGAATGGTTGATTATCGGAAACCATTGCTCAGTGCTGGGTCTGGAGGGCAAGAATGTGTCCGGTAGGAAGATGTGATGCTTTTCCTTGAGCTTACATTCAGCTTTGGTGGAACAGTGGAGGAGGCTAAAGACAAAGAGCTGAGAGGATGAATTAATATTTTGCTCCTAATATGAAAATGAACTTTCATACTTTGGAGAGATAACAAACTGCTGATGTTGGAATCTGCAGCAACTGCTAAAACTCAATGGGCCAGGCAGTATCTATGGAGGAAAAGGGATTAGAATTGTACTTACTGTACTTTCTCAGAGCTATGTGCTGGCACAAAATTACGTCTGGCAAGTGGAGATTTCTGAAACATCGACTGTACCTCTTCCTTTAGATGCTGCCTGACCTGCTGCGTTCACCAGCATTTTTTATGTGTGTTGCTTGAATTTCCAGCATCTGCAGATTTCCTCGTGTTCGCTAATCCATTCATGACTTTTTTTATGAAAAGAGTTTCAGCAAGCCTTCCAACCTGCCTACGCATCCATGAAGTCTCAACTTATTCTGTCATTTTTAATCTCTGCTCATAAATATATACCCATATCCAGTTTCATAAAAATAGAGATTCCAATTAATTGTATTTGTAGACATCCTGATCCCTTGTCAGGGTCGCTTTATTTGGTACACCTGCTCGTTAATGCAAATATCTAATCAGCTAATCATGTGGCAGCAACTCAATACATAAAAGCAGACAGACACAGTCAAGTAGCTCAGTTGTTGTTCAGACCAAACACCAGAATGTGGTGGAAATGTGATCTAAGTGACTTTGTCAGTGGAATGATTGTCAGTGCCAGATGGGGTGGTTTGAGTATCTTAGAAACTGCTGAAATCCTGTGATTTTTATGTACCATTCTCTCCAGAGTTTACAGAGAATGGTGCAAAAAACAAAATAAAATCCAGGGAGTGGCAGTTCTGTGGAGGAAACGTCATGTTAATGGGAGAGGTCCGGTGAGAGCGGCCAGAGTGGTTCAAGCTGACAAGAAGGTGACAATAACTCAAATAACCACGTGTTGCAACAGTGGTGTTCAGAAAAGCATCTTTGTAGACACAACACATTGAAACTTGAAGTGGATGGGCTACTGCAGAAGACCACACTGGGTTCCATCCCTGTACCTAGTAAGTGAGTGTGAAAAAGAGTGTCTAATTTTTAACATATAAGATGGAAGATGGAATGAATTTCTGTACAGGGTAAGAAAAAATGAACCCAATCAAAAGAACCATTCAAGCCCAGGTCTGTCACAGACTGGGCTGTTCTTGCATGTTCCCTGAGAAATAACACAGACTGTCTCTGCCACCACATCCCACAGTGGTTTCAGCAGGTCCTCCTGAAGAGTAAAAGGCCAGAAGTATCAGAAAAAAAATGCCCGCTAAAGAAAAATAGTTCTTCTTTCATCTGATTGAGAATGGATAAAAGATTTGATACAAACTCCCGAGTAAAGATGTGCTTATAGCAAGGAGTTACCATGGAGTTTCCTGCAAAGGCATGAGTGCTCTTTGTAAATCACAGATAGTCATCCTACTCGTGACTTCCGGAAGGCAGGAATCCACAGCTAAGTGTCATTTGTAAGGTAGATCAGCATGAACTACTTGAAAGGACCCTGAAACAAGGATGACACTGACTTTGACTTTGCAACCAGTGCAGGTGCTTGTGTTTATTTGCAATTTGAGGATTGTCTAGAAAATAAACACAGGTGCCTGCACTGCTCTCAAGGTCAACGTCAGGATCACCCTCGCACTCTGCAGCCTTGCCTCAGCTCGTACTTGCCATTAAGATATTGCTGCTCTCTGCTGCATAGCTGAAAAAAAATTCTCTTGTCTCTCTTTCACAGTTCTGACACTGTCTCCTGCCTAAAACATTAACGTTCTTCCTCTTTACACAGATGCTTCTTGACCTGGTGTTTCCACCATTATCATTATTTATTTCAGATTCCTAACTTCTGTGTTTTTTTAAAATTTTCATTCCCTGCTATAAATGCCCATTTTCATAAAAAGGGGTGCAGTGTTTTAAAGAAGCTGGTGCAGATTCCTCTGCCCCCTCTCTACTCACAATGTGCCCAATTCCATCATTGAAGTCTAACTTGATTTCTTGCCAGTACTCCCTGGTAGATGAATGAGTGCTGTTTGCTTTGTGATGGGAACCCTTAAAGGTTGCTTCCCGAGATCAAATGAGGAAAAGCACTAGTAATGCTGGAAATTCAATACCTAATACCCACTGTTCCTGAAACGGAGTGGTTTCGTACAAGCGGACCTGCTGGTGCTGTTGTGGAGCCGGCACTGCTCAACTTGGTGGGGTTTTTTTTGAGCTTTTTGATATAACGTTCGGAACGTGGGAGTTGAGGCTCTGGTCAGTAAGAAATAGGAAAATATGTCAGGTGAAGGCATATGGGATCACATGAACTCTTTGAGGATGATACTAAAAAGGAAATTATGAGGGCAAAATGTGGACATAACATACCGCTGGCAGATAAAGTATCCTAAAGGATTCCACAAGTACACGAGGAGCAAAGAAGTAACTCAGGGCACTAAAGGTTCACTTAAGGATGAATATGGTAATACATGGGTAGAACCACTGATATAGCCAAAGTCTTAAATGAAATGAATGAGAATCAGAATTAGGTTTATTATCAGTGATATGCATATATTGTGAATTTATTCTTTTGTGACAGCAGAGTACAGTGTAAACATAATAAATTACTGTAAACTACAAAAAAATATATAGTACAAAAGAAGAATAACGAGGTAGTGTTTATGGACTCGTGGGCCATTCAGAAATCTGAAGGCAGAGGGAATGAAGCTGTTCTTAAAACTTTGTGTGGCTTTTCATATTCTTGTACCTCCTCCTTCATGGCAGTAATGAGAAGAGGGCACGAGAAGTGGTGGTGAAGGTCCTTAATGATGGATACTGTCTAGTTGAGGCATCTTCATTTGAAATGTCCTCAATGGTGGGGAGGCTGTGCCTGTGATGGAAATAACTGAGTTTGTAACCCTTTGTAGTCTCTTTTGATCCTGTGCATTGGAGCCTCCATGCTAGGCAGTGAAGCAACCAGTCAGAATGATCTCTATAGTGCACCTGTAGAAAATCGGTAGAGTCTATGGTGACGTACCAAATCTCCTCAAACTCCTAATGAAGTATAGCTGCTGGCATGCCTTCTTCATGACTGCATCAATATATTTGGCCCAAAATAGGTTCTCGGAGATGTTGACACCCAGGAACTTAAGGCTGCTCACCCTTTCTACTGGAGGATTGGTGTTTGTCCTCCTGACATCCCCTTCCTGAAGTCCATGATCAATCCTTTCTCTTGCTGATATTGAGTGCAGGGTTGTTGTTGGGACATCTCTCAATCATCTGATCTATCTCACTTCTGTATACCTCTCTGTTGACATCTGAGATTCTGCCAACAACCATGCTGTCATTGGCATCATTGGCATTGTAGATGGCATTTGAGCTGTGCCTACTCTTCATGAGAGTAGAGAGAGAGGGTTGTAGGTTATTCCAACTTCCTCGAGGTGCACCTGTGTCGATTGTCAGTGAGGAGGCGATGTTATTACCGATTGGCTCTGAGTGTAGTTTCTCAATGAGGAAGGCATGAATCTGGCTGCAGATTGAGGTACAGAGGCCTAGGTTTTGAAACTTGATGATCTAAAATGATGTGATGATGGTGCTGAATGCCAATTCCTCCAGCATTTTGTGTGTGTGTGTGTGTGTGTGTGTCTTTAGATTTCAAGCATCTGCACACTTTCTCATGTTTAAGACTGACATATGTATTGCTGTTGCCAAGGTGTTCCAAGGTTGAGAGGAGAGTCAATGAGATTGCATCTACTGTAGACCTGTAGGCAAACAGCATCTCTTCCAGGTCCTTTCACAGGTAGGAGTTAAATTTACCCTTGACCAACCTCTCAAAGAACTTCAACACGTTCGTTGTGAGTCCTACCGTGCACTAGTTGAGGCAACTCCTCCATCTCCTCTTGGACACCAGTATGACTGATGCCCTACTGAAGCAAGTAGGAGCTTCGGAATGCTGCAGTGAGAGACGAAGATGTGCTTGAACACCCCGGCCAGTTAATCAGCACAGGTTTTCAGGACACTATCGGGGCCTGACACCTTGCAGGAATTCATCCTCTTGAAGGATGTTCTCACGTCAGCCTCTGAAACAGAGGTCACAGGGTCACCAAATGCTGTAGGGATTCATTCAGGTGCCGTCCTTACCACACCCGATTTGCTATGAAGAAAGTCATGGACACCAATGAGCTCTAAGAAGTGAACAATGACATCCTGAAGCATATCAATATCACAAGGGGGAAATTGTTGCAGTCTTCCAGCATGTAAAGTTGGATAAATCTCTGAGGCCAGAGGATGTATATTCTAGGATATTGTGGGAAGCGAGGAGGAATATTGTTAAAGCTCTGGCAGAGATTTTTGTATCTTTGTTAGCCTCAGGTGAGGATGGCTGAAGTTGTGACTATATTTTAGAAGGGCTGGAAGGAAACGCTGAGTATAGATAGGCTGGTGAGCTTTACATCAGTGGTGGGAAAGCTATCGGAAAGGATTCTGAGGGCTAGGATTTATTTACATTTGGAAATATCAACACTGATTAGGGATAGTCAACACAGATGTGTTCATGGGTGAACATGTTTCACAAATTTGACTGAGTTTTTGAAGAAGTAGCCAAGAGAATTGATGAGGGCTGTGCAGTGGATATCGATAGCATAAATTTCAGCAAGGTCTTTGACAAAATCCCACTTAGCAGGTTGGTTCAGAAGTTTAGAATACATGGGCTCCGGGGTGAGATTGAAAATTAAATACCAAGCTCACATAGTGGTAGGAGGCAAAGGGTGCTGGTAGAGGGTTGTTTTTCAGATTGGAATCAAGTAACTAGTGCAGTGTCACAGGGATTTATTGATAATCATATATATTAATACGTTGAAGAGAATGCAATTACGATTAGTGAGTTTGCAGCTGACACCAAAATTGGTGGCATAATGGAAATTAAAGAAAGCTGTGTCAGATTGCAACAGTATTTAGTTCTAACGAGGAAATGATCAAGGGAATAGTGGATGGAATTTAACTCAGAAAAGCATGAAGTGATGCACTTTGGGAAATTCAACCAGACCAGAACATACACTGTGGATGGCAGAGCCCTGGTGAATGTAATTGAACCCTAGGATCTTGGGATACAAGTACATAATCTACTACAGGTAACAGTGATGTGAAGAAGATTTATATAATATGTTTGCTTTCATCAGCATGGCACTGAGTTTAGGAGTTGCAACGTCATGTTAGAGTTCTACAAATCATTGGTTAGGCCTCACTTGGTATATTGTCTGCAGTTCTGGTTGCCATGGTTACTATGGTTAGGCCTCACTTGGAATATTGTCTGCAGTTCTGGTTACCATGGTTACTTTGGTTAGGTCTCACTTGGAATATTGTCTGCAGTTCTGGTTACCATGGTTACTATGGTTAGGCCTCACTTGGAATATTGCCTGCAGTTCTGGTTACCATGGTTACTATGGTTAGGTCTCACTTGGAATATTGTCTACAGTTCTGGTTACCATGCTAAGATAAGGATATGATTAATCCTGAGAGGGCACAGAAAATATTCACAGGAATGCTGCCAGGACTGGAGGGCTTGAATTATCAGGGGAGATTGGATAGGCTGGAATTGTTTTCCCTGGGAAAGGGGAGGCCAAGGGGTGACCTTTCAGAGGTTTATAAGATTTTGATAGGTACAGACAGATTCTATCATTGTCTTTTTCCCAGGGTAGGGACGTCTAAAACTAGGGGACGTAGGTTTAAGTTGAGAAGGGAAAGACTTAAAGAGGATCTGAGGGCAGGTTTTTCCAGAGGACAGTGAGGATACCAAATAAGCTGCCAGAAGAAGTGGTTAAGGCAGGTACAATTACAACATTTAACACTCACTTAGACAGGTTCATGGATAGGAAAATTTTAGAGTGATATGGCCAAACACAGGCAAGTGGGATTAGCTTCGATTGTCATGTTAGTCAGCATGGACAAATTGGGCTGAACAGCCTTTTCCCTGCTGTATAACATTATGAATCTTAAGCATCTATGAATCTGTAAGATGGCTGAATCCATTTTAACATTGAAAGCTGGCACAGCTGCACAGCCCCAGTGAGTGCTGAGTTATAGTCAGACTGCAGAATGGATTAACATTTTACGCCATACCATCATATTTTCTCTTCTTTGGGAATCAATATCAGAATTTGCTGGGGATACAGAAATTTGCACAGCAATTGGTGCATTTACTGTTCATTGGGTTTAATTAACATTGAACAAAACAAAAACTTAAATTGTGCTAATTTTTCTTCATCTGCATAACATGTAATTTGCTGCCTTGATGGATAATTGTATTTAAAGGAAATTACATCTACTTTCTGCATTCTGCACGAATGTTGACTAAATCATCTGTCAGCTGTGTGGAGATGTCAAATACGAGGTGCTGTAAGTAGTTGTAATTATTCCCATAAATTTCACATAATTGAAATGCTAGTAAAATCCTTATGAATTTGGCTTTCTATGAAGATGCACATCTTTGTTTAGTGTGTTATTAGAGAGTAATCAGTCCTAATATCTGTGGGAGAAAGTATATTAATTTTCAGATCTACCTTATACTCCACTCAAATAACAAATGCTTATATAATTTGATATCTTTAGCATTTGCTTAGACAATTTAGTGTAGTACTGTCATCATCTTTATACTGAGGGATACGATAAGAAAAGTTATTACTGCAAAATTTGTCCGCACCTGGCTTGTTGTAACGTTTCCAAAATGGTTCCTGATGCACTTGCACACTTGTACCTCCAGGTGCAGCTGCTGGAGTGGTAAAGGTGTTAATGAGTGCAAAACTAATCCCCCTGGAGGTTTTGCAGAACAGTAAGATCAAATGTCATTCAGTGTGTAGTGCTGATTGGACGTTGCAGTGCCAAATTAGCCCTCAATGACAAGCTGCCACCTAGAAATAAACTTGTATTCAGCAGTGCAAAAGACCCACCAAATGGTGCTCTTTAAAGAGATTCTGATGTTGTGCATCTGAGTGCCATTTCAGCACACGTTTACTTGGTGGTTTTTGTTATGTCATTCAAAAAGCAGGGACTTACTCTGTTTGAAGCCCTGCATGTGTTAATGGAGTCACTCAGCACTTCTCTATTGGAAAGGATGGGCTTTCGGTGCTGGCCAGTAGCTCTGTGCACTTTGATACGGAGACACCAATGTTTTTACGATTGATCCATACAGTGCTTTTTCTGTCAAACCCGCCCATGCACCAAGAACAGAAAATCAGAATATTGTTTTAGTTACAAAGAAACCTCAGAGTGCAGCAGAATACAGGAATCTGGATGTTCCCATCTGGCCTACAGGAAGTGAGCACACAGGCACAGAATTTACGTTTGTGTATGGAAAGGAAAATGTTGGCCTTTACTGCAAAGAATTTGAACTCAAAGGTAGGGAAGTTTTGTGCCAATTGTACAGGCCATCACTGTGACCACACCTGCAAACAACTTTAGCCTGATGAAGTGTCCTGATGAAGGGTCTCTGCTTGAAATGTTCACTGTACTCTTTTCCATAGATGTGTGTTGCTTGGATTTCCAGCATCTGCAGATTTCTGTTGTTTACAATTTTAGTCTACTTATTTAAGGAGGTATGCATTTTTATTGGAGACAGGTAAAACCTGTTCTGGGGATTAAGGTGTGGTCTTCTGACAGATTTTTGAGGAGGTTGGGTCTCTACTCATTGGAATTTAGGAAAATGAGATGTGATCTTAATGAAATCAGACCAGAGGACATAGGAGCAGAATTGGGCCATTTGGCCCATCAAGTCTGTTCCACCATTCAATCATAGCTGATCTTTTTTTTTTTCTCCTCTTCAACCCCAGTTCCCGGCCTTCTGCCCATAACCTTTGATGCCATGTCCAATCAAGAACCTATCAATCTCTGCCTTAGATACACCCAACAACCTGGCCTCCACAGCTGCATGTGGCAACAAATTCCACAAATTCACCACTCTTTGGCTAAAGAAATTTCTCCACATCTCTGTTTTCAAAAGGCGCCCCTCTATGCTGAGGGTGTGCCGTCTTGTCCTAGACTCTCCCACCATGGGAAACATCCTTTCCACATCTACTCTGACTAGGCCTTTCAACATTCAAAAGGTTTCAATGGCATCCCCCCTCATCCTTTTGAATTCCAGCAAGTACAGACCTAGAGCCATCAACCGTTTCTCGTATGATAACCCGTTCATTCCTGGAATCATCCTTGTGAACCTCCTCTGGACCCTCTCCAATGCCAGCACATCTTTTCTGAGATGAGGAGTCCAGAACTGTTCACAATACTAAAGGTGATGCTTCACCAGTGCCTTATAAAGCCTCAGCATCACATCCTTGCTCCTGTATTCTGGACCTTTTGAAATGAATGCTATCATTGCATTTGCCTTCCTCACCACTGACTCAACCTGCAAGTTAACCTTCAGGGTGTTCTGTACAAGGATTCCCAGGTCCCTTTGCATCTCAGATGTTTGGATTTTCTCCCCGTTTAGAAAACAGTCCACACATTTATTCTTCTACCAAAGTGCATGACCATGCATTTTCAAACATTGTATTTCATTTTCCACTTTCTTGCCCATTCTTCTAATCTGTCTAAGTCCTTCTGCATCCTACCTGTTTCCTCAACACGACCCGCTGCTCCACCAATCTTCACATCATCTGCAAATGTGGTAAAAAAGTTGTTGATTTCATCATCTAAATCATTGATATACAGCATAAAAAGAAGTAGTTCCAACACTGAATCCTGCAGAACACCTCTAGTCACTGGCAGCCAACCAGACAAGGATCCTTTTATTTCCACTCACTGCCTCTTACTGATCAGCCAATGCTCTAACCATGTTAGTAACTTTCCTGTAATACCACGGGCTCTTAACTTGGTAAGCAGCCTCATGTGTGACACCTTGTCAAAGGCCTTCTGAAAGTCCAAATATACAACGTCCACTGCATCCCCTTTATCTATCCTAATGTAATTTCCTCAAAGAATTCCAACTGGTTTGTCAGGCAGGATTTTCCCTGGAGGAGACCATGCTGAAGTTGTAGTATATTGTCCCGTGTCACCAAGTATTCCATCACCTCATCCTTAACAATGAACTCTAACATCTTCCCAGCCACTGAGGTCAGGCTAACTGGTCTATAATTTCCTTTCTGCTGCCTTCCTCTTTTCTTGAAGAGTGAAATGACATTTGCAATTTTCCAGTCCTCTGGCACATGCCAGAGTCTAATGATTTTTGAAAGATCATTTCTAGTGCCACCACAATCTCTAACATTACCTCTTTCAGAATCCTAGGGTACAGTTCATTTGGTCCATGTGATTTATGTACTTTTAGGTCTTTCAGCTAATCTCAGGCAAGGCCGATTGCAAGCAGGCAGCGTAATGTTGTGCTTTACTCAAGTCTTGACAAGCGCTACAATGAAAAGAAGGGAGTTAAATACAGCCAGAATGAACTAATAATTAACTGACACCTGCATATTCATGAGTACAAAAGGTGCATCTGCTGCACACTGAGCCTATGGTTGTGACACAAGTAGTGGAGGGTTTTTTTAGGCTTGATTAGGTGGTCATTGTATGACAGTGTGTTAAGATTAGATCTGAGTGCTCATTAATTGAACTCTTTGGTTTGTGGTGTATCAAAGATGTAGGACTCGAGTACTGTTGGTAATGAAACAAAGTATGAGATGGTACTTTCACTGAACACGACCAACATGAAGTAATTGAAACTTCTAGCAGACTTGCATCCCTACCTTTAGGGCTTCAGGTTTGGCATTGTCCTCCACCATTGTTGTATTGCTATTATAGCATGTTCCTGGCACTGCTAACGCAGGGCATCTCTTCTGCTTCCTATCTTCCCCACCAACTCACACACTGCCGCATTCAAAACACTGCAGAATCCTTCATGTCTTAAATGAAGCTACAGTCATCTCCACTTGCTACAGCCAAAATGTACTATCCTTGATAATGGAATAAAGAGAGCAGCAGTGTTGTTAACATGCACTAGATAATGGATACTGGAAGTATAATGAACAGGCAGAAAAATTGTGTACAGTATCTTTTAGCTACTGTTCATTTTAGCCAGAAGTATGGTTAGGCTTGCTAGTAATGCACCTCTTGCCCGTTACCTTTTAATTTATCACCAGAAAAAACCCCAACACAGCCAACAATACTGACTGAACAATATCACCATAGGGTCCTACGGCTCAAAGAGCATGCTTGCAGGGATAAAAATTCTCTGCAGCTCTGGGTGTTCTTTGTTATGTAAGCTTCTACCATACACTAGTCTATGTCAGTGACAACTATTAAAAGAAACACTTGTAAAGTGTTGACACTCAGCTTACGGATAGACCATCATGTCGTTATTCTTCTATAAGTACCATATTCCCCAAAATAATGTTCATATTCCAGCAGTATGCCTTTGAATATACAGTAAATTAAGGTTACATTCCTCTTCCCAGCAACATTTGATAATGAATGAATTTTAAAATGTTCATTGAGGTTTGGTTGACAAGCAGTACACCTTTTTTCATCTACTCAGGAAGATACTATTTATTGGTAGGAAGGGATTTTGGAAATATCGACTCAGCGGTAACAAAGGAAAGATGCTATGCAGGGGAATTTAGAGGAAGTGGTGTTTATAGCTTTCCTATGCCCTTTCAGTGATAGAGGTTGCAGGTTTGACAGATGTTCTCGAAAAGCCTTGGCAAAATGTTGCAGCATATCTTGTAAGCAACACACACAGCAGACACGATGCACTGGTGATAAAGGGAACGTACATTTGTGGTGCTGGATTAGTGTAATTCAATCAGCTTACTTTGTCCTAGTTGGTTGTGCTTCTTGGTGGGGCTGAACTCTCCAGTCAACTGGATAAAGCCCAGTCTCTGAGTTGCTCTTCTATTTATCTGGCTGGTCCAGCTGTGGTTTTGGTCAACAGCGACCATAAGAACATTGGAGTAGTAGATTTAATAATGGCATTTTTGACTGATGAGAAGAAGTAGTTAGACTTCCTGAGGCGACTGTTGCCTGGAGCTTGTTGGTATGAATGTTACTTCTCATACATGCCTACAAATATGGGCAATATCCAGCTTTTGTCACAGCAGCACAGACAGATTGATGAACTGCAAAAAAAACTTTCTGCAATTATCAACTAACATTCACTACCTGAATCTTTTTCTTCTTGGTACACAAGATAAAATATTGTTATCTTCTCTCTCCTCAAAACTAACTCTTCAATTCTGCTGTAATAGCACTCTGCTTCAACAAGCACGTCATCCTAACCCGACACAGTTTAATCAATCTTTCCTTTTCGAATCCCCAAAATGTGCTCTGACGTCCCACGCCCATGCCTGTCACTTCTTGGAGACATTCCAGTCATTTATTTTCTGTGCCCGTGAACTGAAAGAGCTTATTTCAAAGTTACTACTGTCACCCAATGTGAGTTTAATAAATATATGGCCATTCTCCTTCTCAGTCTGTGCTCAGCCTTTGGCAGGGTTGAAGGTGACATCCTCAGTTCACTATTTACTTGGGTCATACTTAGTTTCTCAGTCAGAAAATCACTCGCAATGGCTTGTCTTCTCATTTCCTTTTTGGTAATATGTATGCAAACCCACCTCACCAACCTGAAAATATATCCTTGATCCCTTTCTAATTCTCACCTGCACATTGGCCTTCAGTACTCCAAGTTACACCTGCGAATTAGCAATAGCCAGAACTACCTCACCGGCCTTTCTCTTGACCGCCTCCCTTCTCTCCAAATTTTCAGACAACCTATCCAACAATCTTCACTGAAAATAAACAGAAAAGTTCTTCAGCCCTTCTAGCCCTATTAAAAGTGAATGGCACAGGGGTACAACACGTGGTGCTGCTGCTTCATGGCTCCAGCAACCTGGGATCAGCTCTGATCTCTGGTGCTGTCTGTGCAAAGTTTGTACATTCTCCATATAATTGAATGGGCTTCCCGCAGGTACTCCTGTTCCATCGCATATCCCAGTGATGTGATAGCTGGTCGGTTAACTGACTTCTGTGGGTTACCACTTGTGAAGGTGACTGCTGGGAGATTCAGTAGTGCTGAATGGCAATGTTTGAGGTAATAGGTTACAGGGAAATAAATGGCGAAATGGGATTTGCAAGGTTGTCCTGAGAGTCAACAGAGACTCCATAGTCCAAAGGCCACTTTTTATTTCATAATCAGAGGTGAAGACAGCACAGCATATGGCATGCTTGCCTTTATTAGCCAAGGAACTCAGTTCAAGAGATTGGAAGGAATTTTGCATCTCTTTGAAAGAGTGCAGAGAAGGTTTACAAGGTTGTTGCCAGGGACTTGAGAAACTCAGTTACAGAGAAAGGTTGAATAGGTTAGGACTTTTATTCCCTGGAGCATAGAAGAATGGGGGGAGATTTGATAGAGGTATAAAAAACTATAATGGGTATAGACAGAGTGAATGCAAGCAGGCTTTTTCCACTGAGGCAGGGGGAGAAAAAAACCAGAGGACATGGGTTAAGAGTGAGGGGGGAAAAGTTTAAAGGGAACATTGGCGGGGGCCTTCTTCACACAGAGAGTGGTGGGAGTGTGGAACGAGCTGCCAGACGAGGTGGTAAATGCGGGTTCTTTTTTAACATTTAAGAATAAATTGGACAGATACATGGATAGGAGGTATATGGAGGGATATGGTCCACGTGGAGGTCAGTGGGACTAGGCAGAAAATGGTTCGGCACAGCCAAGAAGGGCCAAAAGGTCTGTTTCAGTGCTGTAGTTTTTCTATGGTTTCTATGGTTTCTGTCTTTATAACACTTAGTTAGGCCACATCTCCAGTGTCACATTCAACTCTGGTCATCACATTATAAGAAGGACATTGAGGCTTCGGAGGGGGTACGGAAAAGGTTTACCACGAGGCTATGTTATGAGGAGAGGTTGGACAAACCTGGGTTGTTTTCACTGGAGAGGCAGTGGCTGAGTGGAGATTTTATGGAGGTTTGTAAGATTATAGAGTCAAAAATCATTATCTTTTTCACAGGGTCAAAATGTTTAATACCAGAGGGCATGCATTGAAGGTAAGAGGTGGTAAATTTAACAGAGATGTGGGGGAAAGTGTTTTTTTTACACAGAGAGTGGTGGATTCCTGGAATGCGCTGCCTGGATTGGTGGTGGAGACAAATATAAAAGAGGCTTTAATGTGGCTCTTAAACACAAAAATGTGTAGGAAATGGAAGGATATGGACATTGTGTAGGCAGGAGGGATTAGTTTAATCTGACATTTGGTAACTAACGTTGTAGGCCAAAGGGCCTGTTTATGTACTACACTGTTCTAAGTTCTATATTCAATAAGCAAATATTTGAAAAGATATAAACATGAAATGCTTGCCCTCTTGCCATCAGCTCTATCCTACCTGTTGAACACTATCTGAAGCACTGACAGATTCTTTGCGATCTTGCTTGCAGGTCAGAATTTGTGATGAGGATGTGACTCTGTATCCACATCATGAATAAAGTGGGATTTATGACAAATGTGGGGTCAAAATTTTCTTGAAGATCTTCTCACTTGCCTCAAAAAGATGGCATCCATTATTATGTATCGCCAGCACCCAAGGCCCGGCCTCTTCTTGTTGCTGCCATCAAGGAAGAGGTTCAGCAGCTTGAAGACACACACTCAATGATTCTTCAACTGCTTCTTCCCCACCACCATTCTTTGATCTACTTATTGAATTAATTTTCTTTCTTTCGTTATTTCACAAAGTAGGGCAGTGATATTAAACCTGATTCTGATTCACTTTAATGCTGTAAGTTGGTTGCAAAATGATAGCTGCAAAGTTCGACTGTGCTGACGGCAGCCATAGGGACTCACAAAGGTGTCTTCTGACTGAGGATGGCTGTGACCACTGACAATCAGGCCTGGGCCACAAGCCAAACATAGTGATAGAGAACGTCGTAAGCTGAAGAAGTATAAGGCTGCTCCTTTTGTGCCAAGTTTCTCAACCAAAAAGCAACAAACCAGGAATTGCTTGCAAAACTATATCGACTAAAGCAGTGACTAAAAAAAGATGCTGATACTGCTTTTTGTGAATGGTTCCACAGGGAGTTTGAGCTAATCTCCTCATCTAAAGAAATGGAATGGTTATTTGGACAAAGTACATATCCTGGAAATATCTGACCAATTATTGCAGATAGGTTAAAACCTCACAATCTTTACAAAACTTGCATCCTACATCAAAAAAGCTCTCAACATTTTTTTAAAAGGAAGGTAATCTCTTCTAGATCTGCAATGATCCATTATTGAATGAGACCAGATCTGGGAAGCTCCTTGTCCCCATACTTGTCATCAAAGTTGACACTTAAACAAGTGGAAATGTCTTCAGTACCCTAGGTGCACGTAGCAGAAAATTTTATTTTTATTTTATGTTTAATTTTATATCCATGAGCTATTAATGGATACTGGTGATCTACAATTTTCCTACCCCCACAACAGGTCTGCAGTGGACATAATCTCACTAGCTTTTCAATTGGCCTTGAACCACCTGGAAAATTGACCTCCCACATCATGAAGACCCTGGAGAGACTTGTTCTGGAGCTGCTCCGGCCTATGGTCAGTCCACACTTAGATCCCCTCCAGTTCGCCTACCAGCCCTGACTAGGAGTTGAGGATGCCATCGTCTACCTGCTGAACCATGTCTACGCCCACCTGGACAAGCCAGCGAGCACTGTGAGGGTCATGTTTTTTGACTTCTCCAGTGCGTTCAACACCATCAGCCCTGTTCTGCTGGGGGAGAAGCTGACAGCAATGCAGGTGGATGCTTCCCTGGTGTCATGGATTCTTGATTACCTGACTGGCAGACCACAGTACGTGTGCTTGCAACACTGTGTGTCCGACAGAGTGATCAGCAGCACTGGGGCTCCACAGGGGACTGTCTTGTCTTCCTTTCTCTTCACCATTTACAACTCGGACTTCAACTATTGCACAGAGCCTTGACATCTTCAGAAGTTTTCGGATGACTCTGCCATAGTTGGATGCATCAGCAAGGGAGATGAGGCTGAGTACAGGGCTACGGTAGGAAACTTTGTCACATGGTGTGAGCAGAATTATCTGCAGCTTAATGTGAAAAAGACTAAGGAGCTGGTGGTAGACCTGAGGAGAGCTAAGGTACCGGTGACCCCTGTTTCCATCCAGGGGGTCAGTGTGGACATGGTGGAGGATTACAAATACCTGGGGATACGAATTGACAATAAACTGGACTGGTCAAAGAACACTGAGGCTGTCTACAAGAAAGGTCAGAGCCGTCTCTATTTCCTGAGGAGACTGAGGTCCTTTAACATCTGCTGGATGATGCTGAGGATGTTCTACGAGTCTGTGGTGGCCAGTGCTATCATGTTTGCTGTTGTGTGCTGGGGCAGCAGGCTGAGGGTAGCAGACACCAACAGAATCAACAAACTCATTCGTAAGGCCAGTGATGTTGTGGGGATGGAACTGGACTCTGTCACGGTGGTGTCTGTAAAGAGGATGCTGTCTAAGTTGCATGCCATCTTGGATAATGTCTCCCATCCACTACATAATGTACTGGGTGGGGCACAGGAGTACATTCAGCCAGAGACTCATTCCACCGAGATGCAACACAGAGCGTCATAGGAAGTCATTCCTGCCTGTGGCCATCAAACTTTACAACTCCTCCCTTGGAGGGTCAGACACCCTGAGCCGATAGGCTGGTCCTGGACTTATTTCATAATTTACTGGCATAATTTACATGTTACTATTTAACTATTTATGATTTTATTACTATTTATTATTTATGGTGCAACTGTAACGAAAACCAATTTCCCCCGGGATCAATAAAGTATGACTATGACTATGACTAAACCAGCAATATCTACTTCAAGCGTCTATTTATTGATTAACTGCTCAAAGTTTAATACATCATCCTCCCACTTCTTATCAACAAGCTTCAATACCTGAGGGATCTGTACCTCCCTCTGCAACTTGATTCTTGATCTCTTCTTGGAGAGACTGTAGTCAGTGTAGATCCATAGCTACATCTCTTCCTCACTGAGAATCAATGCACCTCAGGGATGCATGTTCAGCGCTCTGCTCCCTCCACACTCATGACTGTGTGTCCAGGCACAGCTCAAACACCATTGATAACTTCACCGATGACACTACAATTGTTGGCAGAATCTCAGATGACAAAGAGGAGATGTACAGGAGAGAGATAAGTTGGTTAGTGAGTGGTGTCAAATAGCAACATTGCATTCAATGTCAGTAATACCAAGGAATTGATTGTGGATTTCAGGAAGGGGTAGTCGAGGGAACACACACAGGGATGAGCAGCTTCAAATTCCTGAGTGTCAACGTTTTGGAGGATCTATCCTTGCTCTGCGTATTAACGTTATCATACAGAAGGCATGCCAGTGTTTATACTTCATTAGGAGTTTGAGCAGATTCACTATGTAGTAAATTTGTACAGATGTAGTGTGGAGATCATTCTGACTGGTTGCATCACTGGCTGGTGAGGAAGTTCCAATGCACAGGACTAAGAGAGGCTGCAGAGGGCTGTAGTCTCAGCCAGATCCATCATGGGCCTAAGCTTCCCACCATTGAAGATATCCTCATAAGGCAGTGCCTTAAGAATGTGGCATCTATCGCTAAAACATAGAAACATAGAAAATAGGTGCAGGAGTAGGCCATTCGGCCCTTCGAGCCTGCACCGCCATTTATTATGATCATGGCTGATCATCCAACTCAGAACCCTGCACCAGCCTTCCCTCCATACCCCCTGATCCCCATAGCCACAAGGGCCATATCTAACTCCCTCTTAAATATAGCCAATGAACTGGCCTCAACTGTTTCCTGTGGCAGAGAATTCCACAGATTCACCACTCTCTGTGTGAAGAAGTTTTTCCTCATCTTGGTCCTAAAAGGCTTCCCCTTTATCCTCAAACTGTGACCCCTCGTTCTGGACTTCCCCAATATCGGGAACAATCTTCCTGCATCTAGCCTGTCCAATCCCTTTAGGATTTTATACGTTTCAATCAGATCTCCCCTCAATCTTCTAAATTCCAATGAGTACAAGCCCAGTTCATCCAGTCTTTCTTCATATGAAAGTCCTGCAATCCCAGGAATCAATCTGGTGAACCTTCTTTGTACTCCCTCAATGGCAAGGATGTCTTTCCTCAGATTAGGGGACCAAAACTGCACACAATACTCCAGGTGTGGTCTCACCAAGGCCTTGTACAACTGCAGTAGTACCTCCCTGCTCCTGTACTCGAATCCTCTCGCTATAAATGCCAGCATACCATTCGCCTTTTTCACTGCCTGCTGTACCTGCATGCCCACTTTCAATGACTGGTGTATAATGACACCCAGGTCTTGTTGCACCTCCCCTTTTCCTAATCGGCCACCATTCAGATAATAATCTGTTTTCCTATTTTTGCCACCAAAGTGGCTAACTTCACATTTATCCACATTAAATTGCATCTGCCATGAATTTGTCCACTCACCCAACCTATCCAAGTCACCCTGCATCCTCTTAGCATCCTCCTCACAGCTAACACTGCTGCCCAGCTTTGTGTCATCCGCAAACTTGGAGATGCTGCATTTAATTCCCTTATCCAAGTCATTAATATATATTGTAAACAACTGGGGTCCCAGCACTGAGCCTTGCGGTACCCCACTAGTCACTGCCTGCCATTCTGAAAAGGTCCCTCATCGCACGGGACAAACTGTCTTCTCATCACTACCATCAAGGAAGAGGTACAAGAGCCTGAAGATGCATAATCAATGCTTTGGGGACAGCTACATCCCCTCTGCCATCAGATTTCTGAATGGTTCCTGAACCCATGAACACAACATTGCTATTCACCTTTCATCTTATCTACTTATCTATTTGTTGTAATTTATCCTGACTTTTAACTTTCTGCATTGTACTGCTGTCACAAAATGACAAACTTCATGACCTACATCAAGGATAAATAACTCGATTGGGATTGTGACTCATATGTCAAAATTGTGTAGCTCACTTAGAGGATTTATTGAGTCATACTTTGTTTTACTTTTCCACTTCTTTAAGCTATCATTGGAAGCATTTGACAGGGTAAATTGATGGAAGTTTGTTTATGTCCACCAAAATAAATTTCAGAATAGTGATTTGTTCAGCACAGCTTGCAACAATTTTCTCTGTGTGATATTTCACAGCAATTCTTTCATCCAATTTAAACATAATGCTAAAAAAAGGCCGAACATTTTCTGTCCTGAATCATCCCACTGGTGGGCTACCAGCCCGTACACTGGAAATGAATAACCTTGCTGTAACATGAGAGTGAATCATCACTATAACACCACTACTTCAAACTTTAGATGAAGTTCTAGATGAGCTGCAACTCCATTTGAATATCAAGAGAATAATTAACCAAGCACAACAGAAATTCACAGTCATAAACAGCCATCAACCTGCTGTGAAAAGTAAATTAAAAGCAATGAAATGATGGAGAAACATTACAGCTCAATTCGCAGCTGTAAGATGATCAGATATATGGTGGGAACAACATCAGAAATATGAATTTTTCTCTTCACCAAATTCTGACAGGTTTAACACAAACTCATTTTTTAAAAATTTGAAGTAAGAAATCTGCATATTCCTATAAAAAGATTCTGTTGACTTCCTACCCCATTACAACCATTGGGATGTTCTTATCCTCTTGTTCCTAAATACCTCACTTCTTGAGGCTGTGACCTCTTAGCTTTGGAATTCCCCATCATCCAGAGTATCCTAAGCTTTCCAGTCCAATTGACAATTTGCAGGTTTCTATGAGCTCCCTATCATTCTTTTAGGCTGTAGTGAGCGTAACCCTAATTGACCTGGTCTCTCTTCATACAGCAGTCCTGCCATCACAGGAGTCTGCCTGGTGAGCCTTTATTGAACTCCCTCCACTGCAAGAAAATCCACCCTCATATATGGAGGCCAAAGCTGCACACCTACTAATGGTGCCATTTCACCAAGGCCCTGTGCCCATACCCTGCATGCCATTTGTCTTCTTAAGGTCAACTGCACCTGCATGCTTCTTTTCAGTGACTGGTGGACAAGGACACTAGGTCTCAATGTACCTCTGCCCTTCCCAATCAATTGCCAATCAGATAATAATCTGCTTCTCTGTTGCTATCATTAGAATATATAAACTCACATTTCCCCAATTATATTGCGCTTGTCATATATCTCTACACTTTCTGAACGTTTCCAAATGAGCCTAGGATTTGCATCCTCCTCAAGGATCACCTTCCCAAACAGCTTCTGCAAACTTAAAGTTATTTGTTTTGGTTTCCTCATACAAATATTAATACATATCATTGTTCCTATCGTAACCCATTGGTAATTCAGAAATAGATCCATTTACTCTTACATTTATTTTCCTATTAGCCAACTAGTTCTATATGCATTCAGCACCTTTACTCCAGTCTATGTACTTTAATAATTCATGTTAATAGCTTGTGTGAGATCTTAGCAAATGCTTTCCTAAATTCAATTACATCACATCTACTGGTAAAAAGGGGATAACTTCATTCAACTTCACTTGCCCCATCATTGCAATGTTCTCACAACCAATGCACTCACTTTCAAGGACTCTTCACCTTATCTTCTCGATATTTATTGCTCATTTATTTATATTATTGTTTCTCCTTTTTGCATTTGCATGCTTTGTTGTCTTCTGCACTCTGGCTGAACAGCGTAGTTGGACAGTGGTTCATTGATTCTGTTACAGTTACTATCCTTTAGATTTGTTGACTATGCCCACAAGAAAATGAATCTTAGGTTTGTATATGGTGAGATACAAGTACTTAGATAATAACATTTACTTTGAACTTTCTTCATTTCATCTATTCTGCTAATTACATCCTCAAAAAATTCCAGTAGATTTTCAAGCATGATTTCCTTTTCAATAATCTATGTTGATTTTGTCACATTCAATCTCAGTTCTTCAAGTACTCTGATATTATACGCTTCTGGAATGGCAACATTTTTGTTGAATATATCTATTAGGATGGCATTTTTTTTGTTCAAGGAACAGCTGCCTATTGTTAGGAAATATTCAATATTATTTATCAAATACATAAATTGTCTCCAAGATCTTCCCAATTTTGTAGAAGAAAATAATCGATTCAGTAAAACTGTGTCTCATAACTTCCTTTTTCGTAGTGTTGAAATGCTATAAAGAGAGAGTGAACCTCTGTTGCTATTTGCCATCAACTTTCATTAGCAGAAAATGAGCCCATTAGAAAACCAATGTTTCATGTGGTCAATACACATTTATACTGATCTTATTAGTGCCTTCTATAAACAGGCAGATGTTGTATTTTGAAATTCATCCTGTTATGCTAATGCTTCCACAAAACATACAACAATTTCTTTCCGTCAACTCATCGGGAGTATTATTTACTTACATTTTGAGAGAATTAAGGTACAATGTTATTGAGAGTATATTAATAGTTTTAATTTCCCCCATATCCACTTGCAGCTACAGCCATTGTAAATTCTTAAGCCCTTATTTTCAGAGGAAACTCCTCACATAAATCTAACTAACTGCATTTATATTCCCTTGCCAGTGTAGAACTTGCAGCACCATGACTAATGGAAGATAAAATTACAGTATTAGAAGTAAAAAGGAAATTGTTGGTCACTTAGCAAATGTTTTATGTATCACTGGGTAACGTGTAAAATGGGATGTTGACCAATTGCCAGCTGTTGACAACAGTTAGAAATGACTTGTAACTTATATATGCATTTACATCTGCAGAGCCTGATCCAGTTTCTCCATCACCTTAACCCCACTTTACTCGCGACCTCCACCTAAAATTCCATGGGAGATCCACCGTTGTCAAAAATGAATCTGTCTGTGTAGCAGTGGAATATTCAATGAAATATCATTAGAAAGTTATCTCACATATTTGACGGTGAGCCATTGGATGGATGATGATAAGATGATCAAGGAAGCTTCTAGAAGTTAGTTAGAGAGGGAGAGAACCGGTGGTGCTACACAATTTGGAAAGGTTGTCACCCTGGTGCAGCTGCCAATAGTGGAATGAATGGAGTGATGTGTACCAGAGGCCATTACTGGGGCAACATACAATATCCCATCACCAAGAGTGATACATCCCGCAAAAGGTGTTTTGATGTATGCAGGCTAAACATAGCTTCACAGCTTGTATAATTTCTGTGCTTACTCTTTTTGTTAAATGCCATCCAGCCCAAAAGGTTTGCTTTGTTATTCCTTCTGAGAGCAGTCTTTCCAGGTTGCCTTAAGATTATTTTAAATTTAAAGCAGTGCGTCAAACAGCACTGAGAGATATTTCACATTATCAGAATGTTGCACTTGATTAGGAACTTGCAAAATATTTAACATTCACCTTAGTAGTAAACGCTGAAGTAAACTCCTGTAAAATATTGCTACAATATATCTTTATTCATCTGTCTATATGAGAAATGGCAGGCACTTGGGAATACTAATTCTTGTAGCTTAGTTCTAAACTAACAAATATACACAATGGTATAAAAAATCAATACCAGTCCTCACAAACTTGCTCAAAAAATCTAGAAGTCTTTGTGTTCATTCAATGCATATACTGTAATAGGAAAATATAATCTATATATAACAGCACTTTCCACAACTTGATTTTAAGCCATATGCAATGCTTAATTAGAAATGACCCTTGAGAAAATATGAAATGGATATTTCTTTTGACGAGGCACCAGCTGTATTAATTGCAGTTGATTCACATTGAGCTTTTCCACAGGGCACCCGTGTCTTCTGATCCTCGCCAACACCTGTGTTCTCCAAATGGCTGCTATTACTTTAATCAAGATAAATATGGGCCAGATGGTGGCTGTAGAAATATATCATTCATACTGTATTTTCATGGCTTGGACAAAACACTGTGAAGGAATTCTGAATGTCATACCACATCTTGGGAATATATTATTGCTTTTCCTTTTGGCAGTAACAAAGCCACTTTGACAGCAGGCCAAATGATTTGATAATCCCAGGGACTAAAGACAGGGCAATGCCAACTGTTCAGGTGGCTGTGAGGACACATATCATCTGTGTCTCCTTCTGTAACCCCAGGAAAGCAGCTAAATTGATTGGAGTTGGCAATAAGAAGACAACAGCCTGGGAAGTAGCCAGTGATTCATGTAAAATGATCGAGGCACTGAATTGCTAAAACAAAAAATGAGTTTTTTTGCTAACTTTTGAATTGTGTCCGAAAAGTAAATGCTCCTTGCTCCTGGGCAAATGTGACACATGTTTTAACTGAGTTTATGCTGTGATATTGTAATCTACTAAAACCATTAGTGTTTCTTATTTTGCCCCCCAGCACCTTTTGCACATGACGTGTAGTTCTCATGAGTAAACATTGCAACGTTGTCTATTAAGGCAGTAACTGCACCTGCTCAACCATGCAGCTGAGCACACTGGTTTTGGAAAATACAATAAAGCAATCTTATTTGAAACCCATACAGTACTTTTCCATTTTTCACATGGAGATAGAGACATAATCTTACTGAAATTAGAAACCTTGATGTCAGGGCCAATTCAAACATATATTTTAGTGGTCAGATTTTTTTCAATAGAAATGTTTCATGTGGGTTCTATATTAGAGAAATAACTGTAGCAATTTGGAAATGGAGAAATGTTTTTCTTTAGCAAAGTAAGTCAACTAATGGTTGTATCACTAATGTAGAAATTAGTACCAATAATATAAAATATTAAGTTCAAATTTGACTATGTCGTTTGAAGAAACTGGGCACAGGAGCTTGAAAAGCTGCACTGCAGCAATACTGTGGGTCTGTGATTGATGACCTCCAGTAAGCAAGCCATTTCTGATTGTCGCTGGCAACAGAGAGTATTCATCTTGGTTCTCATTTACGTCAACTTTGCTGGTGTCGTTTGATGCCATGCTTGGTCAAATGCTGTTCTGGACAACGGCAACCATTGTAGCAAAACCTTTGAAATCAGTCCTGATGCAGGGTTTCAGCCCAAAACATTGACAATTCCCTTCTTCCCATAGAAGCTGCTTGACCCATTGAATTCTTCCACCAGATAGTTTGTTACTTTAACTATTTCCAATACTTGGAGCAAAGTCATAAAATGGTGCAGAGCTCGGTACTCCCAGCAAAATCATGACCGAACCTTGACGAGTCTTTAGTTAATATGGTTCAGATTATGAGTATCAAGAGTCACTGGGAGCTCTGGAATCAGTAAAAACTATAGGATTTAGCAATGTTTTATTTGTAGTACTGAGAGCCTGCATTCCAGAGCTAACAATGTTTCCACAACACTTACAACACCGATATCGATCTAACAATATGGAATATTGCCAAATATGCCCTGGGTGCAAAACACAGGATGGATCAATCTTGTCTAAGTACCCCCTACAATCGGCCTATTCTTGCTAATCAGTGAACTGATGGAAGTTGTCTTCAGAAATACTATTAAGTAGGCTCACCAGTGGGCAGCTTGGATTTTACCAGGACAGTTCAGCTCTAGACCTCATAATCTGGAGCAAAGAGCTGAATTCCACAGGTACAGGGATACATCAAGGTAACATGTAACCTAGTGTGGCATCAAGGAGCCCTGATAAGTTGAAGTGTATGGGTATCAGGAGAATAACATTTCTGTGCCTGGAGTCATACCTCACACAAAAGATGGTTGGGGTTGTTGGATGTCAATCATCACAGCCCCAGGACATCACTGCAGCAGTTCTTCAGGGAAATGTCCCAGGTCAACCATCTTCAGTTGCATCATCCTTGATCTTATTTCTATCTCAATTTCATAAGGGGGGATGTTTACTGATGATTTTAACATGCTCAAATGCCATTTCAATACAACTCCTCAGCAGATAAAGCTGCCCATGTCTACGTGCAGCAAGACTTAGACGACACTTAGGTTTGGATCAATAAATGGCAAGTAAAGTATTACCAAAGTATCGGACATTGGAAATCTTTAGCAAGTGAGAGGCCAATCACATGTCCTACACCATTGCTGATTTATTCACTATTAACTTCCTGGCATCTCCATTAACTAGTGTCTTAACTGGACCAGCAGATAGATATCGTTGCCATAAGGGTAGGTTGGAGATTGGGTTTTCTGCCAGACATTACTCGACTCCTGTCACTTATAACCCTCCAAGCCCTATCTGTCATTTACAAGGCACAAGCAGAAGTGTAACCTGGCTAGGTGAATGCAGATCCAACAACCCTCAAATAACTTGATGTCCTCCTCCAGGACTTGACTGGCATCCCACCCAGTATCCTCACCACAGTGCCTCTGGTGTGTACTATCCACAAAATGCACTGAACTTCCTCAGGCTACTCCAACAGACTCCCCCCTCCCCTCACCAATTCTGCTCTCTTTGCCCCCCAGGGTGTGCACGGACAACAAACACATGGCCATACCCCCACTTGCAAGACGCCTTCCAAGATCCACACCGTCTTGACCTGAAAGTATATTGATATAATAAAATAGGGTGAGTTTTAGCCCTGATCTCCCTTCCCACCAGCAGTGAAGGGTATCTTCACCAGAAGAACTGCAGCAGTTCAGGCAGGTAGTTCACCAGCACCTTCTCAACAGCAAATAAAGGTAAACTATAAATAATGGCCTTACCAGCAGCACCCGGATCCCAAAGATGAGAAGATTAAAAAAAATGAAGTTACCAGTCATATTGTCAACCACTTTCTTATCCATTCCAGCTCATATTTCCTTACTTCAAAGTTCAAAGTAAAATTTATTATCAGAGTACATAATATGTCACCACATACAACCCTGAGATTCTTTTTCTGTGGCAATACTTAGCAAATCTATTGAACAGTGACTGTAAACTGTAAACATCAGGAACTATAAACTATAAACAAACTGCAAATACAGATATAACTAAGTAGCAATAAATAACCAGCATGAAATAACAATAGAGTCCTTAAATGAGTGTAGCTATCCCCATTTGTTCAAGAGCCTGATGGCTGACGGGTAGTAACAGTTCTTGAACCTGGTGGTGTGAGCCCTGAGGCACCTGTATCTTCCACCTGATGGCAGCAGTGAGAAAAGAGCATGGCCTGGGTGGCGAGGATCTTTGACGATGGATTCTGCTTTTCTACAACAATGTTTCATGTAGATGTGCTTAAAGGTTGGGAGGAATTTATCCGTGATGTACTGGGCTGAATCTGTTGCCTTTTGTAGGATTTTCCACTCAAAGGTATTGGTGTTCCCATACCAGGCCGTAATGCAGCCAGTCAGCGCACTTTCCACCACACATCTACAGAGGTTTCCCAAGGTTTTCGATGAAATGCTGAGCCTCCGCAGACTCCCGAGGAAGTAGAGGCACGGTTGTGCTTTCTTGCACTTTTAGTTGTTGCTTCACTTTTGTTTATGTCTTTTTTTTTTGGTACTACTTCAACCAAGACTCATTTGAATAGTAGAGACAGAAGTGACTGCAGATTTTGGAATCAGAAGTAACTAAAGAATCTGGAGGAACTCAGTGGGAGAAAGGAAAACACTAATGTTTTGGGTCAAGTCCTGCATCAGGACCAACAGTGGGCAGGTCCCTCCCCTGTCCCGATCCAAATTTCACCTAAATGTTGAAATTGAGCTCTCATCCACCACTTCTGCTGGCCGCTCGTTCCACACTCTCTCCACCCTCTGAGTGAAGAAGTTCTTCCTCACGTTCCCCTTAAACATTTTCGTTTCACCCTTAACCCATGACCTCTAATTCTAGTCTCATGGAACCTCAGTGGAAAAAGCCTGCTTGAATTTAACCTGTCTATACTACTCATAATTTTGTATACTCTGTCAAATCTCCCCTCATTCTTCTATGCCCTAGGGAATGAAGTCCGAACCTATGCAACCTTTCGCTATAACTCAGGTCCTCAAGTACTGGTAACATCCTTGTAAATTTTCTCCATACTCTTTCAATCTTAGTAATACCTTTCCTGTAGGTAGGTAACCACAGCTTGACACGATACTCCAAATTAGGCCTCACCAACATCTTAGACAACTTCATAATCATCTTATACAATCTCACCATAACATCCCAACTCTTGTACTCAATGCTTTGATTTATGAAGGTCTGTGTACCAAAAGCTTTCTTCACGGCTCTATCTACCTGTGATGCCGCCTTCAAGGAATTATGGATCTGTATTCCCAGATCCCTCTGTTCTACTGCACGTCTCAGTGCCCTGCCGCTCATTGTGTATGTCCTACCTTGGTTTGTCTTTCCCAAGGTGCAACATGACACACTTGTCTGCATTAAATTCTATCTGCCATTTTCCCAGCTGGTCCAGATCCCACTGCAAGCTTTGATAGTTTTCCTCGCTGCCCACTACACCCCTAACCTTGGTGTCATCTGTAAGTTCACTGATCCAGTTTACATTTTAATTTTATTTTTATTTGTTTAGAGATATGCCACAGAACAGTCTCTTCCGATCAAAAGAGCCACACTGCGCAGCAACCAGCGTATTTAACACTAGCCTAATCAAGGGACAATTTACAATGACCAACCAGTACGTCTTTAGACTTTGATCATCCAGAACATTGATATAGATGACAAACAACAACAGACCCAGCACCAATCCCTGCGGCACACCACGCATCACCAGCTGCAGCTAAAGAGGCAACCATCTACTACCACTCTCTCCTGCAAAGCCAATGTCTAATCCAATTTACTACCTCATCCTGAATGCCAAGCAGCCGAACCTTCCTGACCAACCTCCTGTGTGGGACCCTGTCAAAGTCCATGTAGAACAACATCCACTGCCTTGCCTTCATCAGCTTTCCTGGTAACTTCCTCAAAAAACCCTACAAAATCGCTTAGACACGAATTACCACACCCAGAGCCATTGTGTTGTTTACATCAGCACGTCACTGATGCCCTCTGATAATTGCATCTTCCTGGCCTCAGCTAGTCTTGCCATAGCTGTTATTACCAAAGCACTCATGGTGAGGAAGTTTAGACTTAAATTCTTTCCTTTAATCCTTCTCTGTTTAGCCCAAGGGCAGTCAGTATGGAGGAAAACCAGTTTAATTTTTTGCCTTTGTTGCCTTTGACCTGAAGTCATGGAATCAGTGACAAGAATTTTCAAGGTCATTCTGTCCTGAATGTATAACATGGTGTTCTCACCTTTGTGGGGTTTAATTTGCTGGTGGAACCTAGATACGTGATATTGCAGTAAGATATACCTGAAAAGAAAGATTCTGTGAGTAGGATTGTGTTGACTTGTGTTTAAACTGTGAGACAGTACTCCCAGTTTAAGCACAAATCTTCAGATGTCTGTGGGGAGAGCTTGGTGTTCTTCTGTTATTCCTACATACAAATCCTGCACTGGTTACTCTGTCATCTTATATTATCAGGTTTTGTCATATGAACAACCAAGTGGTAGATCAAATAAAAGAGATAGTAATAAATTACAATGCAGCTAACTACTTTTAAATAGAAATGAGAATGATATTTGCACTTTGGTTAAGTTACAATTGAAAGAAAAACAAGTCCAACCTCTGAAATAAAATGAATGACTCATTCCCTCAGCCACACAGCATTTACGTAATCCTTGTTGACTTCACTGTTCAGGTTAAATTTATGCTACGGTCCATCATCCAAGTGATTTATCCTTGAAACAGTGAGCACCACTGCACTGAAAACAAAGCTGCCATCACCAGGTCTGTTGGTCGTTTGTTAGCAAGACAAAAGCTGACCATGTTAACCCTTTGAGCACAGATTCCCCAGAAATGGAAGTTAGGGAGCTATCTGCAAATGATTTTCTGAATGATGTGTACTCAGATTGATCTAATCTGTTTTCCATATATATAAAATTGACATCAAATGCAAAAGAAAAATTGATCATTTTCATCTTTTGTAACCCATCGTGAATTAATCCACATTAAGGCAAGTAGAACTTCCAACAGGAAATTCTGGAAACATTCAGCAGGTAAAGCAGCATCAGATGAAACAGTTACATTTTAATGTTCAAGATTCTTTGTCTCCACTATGAGACATTGACTCCATTTCCCTTTCTGCTGATGCTGCCTGATCTGCTGAGAGTTATCAGAATTTTATTATTCTGCTTCAATTTCCAGCACCTGATGCTTTTTTTAAAGCTATGAAAACTTTTAATAGAGTCAGTCATGCAGTCATAGTTATACAGAAAAAGGCCTTTCAGCCTGACTCTTCCATGCCAGCCAAGATGCCTATCTACGCTAATCCCATTTTCCTGACTTTCCTTCCCAATCCTTCCATTTCTTTCTCACCTGTGTACCTGTCCATATGCTACTTAAATACTGCACCTTCCTCTCCATCCTCTTCTGGCAGCTTCTGCCATATAACTACCGCCCTCTCACTGAAAAGCCAATGTCATTTTGTTTTTAACTTCCTTACCTTTAGAAAAGGACCGTGACTATCTACCAACACACTCAACATACTGGAGGAAGTCAGCAGGCCAGGCTGCATCTATGGACTTCATGTGCGTGTTTCTTAGATTTCCAGCATCTGCAGATTTTCTCTTGTTTGTGACTATCTACCATCCTAAGAGAGCAGCCACTGTCTGTTTGTGTCTGTCTGTCTTGTTTGTGACTGTCTACCGGTCAGTGGCACTGACATCAATCATCGTGAGGAGTTTTGAATGGCTGATAATGGAACATATCTAAAACTCTATTTCTGCCACAAATGGACACCCAGCATTATGCTTACCACAGAACTGCTCTATGGAAACACCTTAGCATCTGGTCCTGACATACAGAGAAAACAAGAGCACTCATGTCAGAATGCTGTGTCTGGATTTCAGTTTGGCACTAAACATTATTAGTCCACAAACCTTGGTGAACAAACTCCCACTCCTCAGTCTAACTACATCACTGTGCAACTGGGTGTTGGACTTCCTAACCAGCAGAACTCAGATAGTCAGGATGCACAAGCAGTCCTCCTCCACATCATCCTCAACATGTTGCCCTCCAGCGCACAGTGCTGAGCACGTTGCTGTACGCTCTGCTCACACATGATGGCACCGGCCAAACACCCAAGTAATTTCACAGTCAAGTTCGCTGATGACATCACAGTGGTGGGGCTCATCACCAACAACGATGATACGGCCCACAGAGAGAAGGTGGAAGAGCTCGAGGCCTGATACCAGGCACCTAACCTCATTCTCAATGTCAACCCGACATAGTTATCAACTTCAGGAGAACTCGCACCACACACTCCCCTCTTTACATTGGCCGCACAGCAGTGGAAAATGCCAGCAGTTTCAACCTCCTGGGAGTGTTACCTCACACAGACTGTCATGGTAGCAGAATAGATCCTGCACCATCGGGAAAGCTCACCAATGCCTCTACCTTCTGAGGAGGCTGAAAACACACAGTTGGACTTTGCACATTTGTACTCATGTTCTTCTACATATATGCAATAGAGAGCATCCTAACATGCTGCATCACTGTCAGGTGTGAAAACTGCACTGCAGTGGATAGGATTGCCCTACGATAGGTAATCAAAACTGACCAACACATCACCAGCACCATCAAGAACATCATGAAGTGTCCCACTCACCCTGCTCATGGACCGTTTGTCCTACTCTCATCAGAGAGAAGGCTATACCAGGTCCACACCAGGACCACCAAACTCAAAAAGATGTTTCCCCAGGCAGAAAGGCTGATAAACTCCTCCAACCATGAACCCATCCCTCCACACATCCCACCGCTACTACTATATCATTTCCTGTCAGAATCACTTATGTACTGGCACTCCTGTGTCTAGTGTCACTTTATGAACATATAATCAATCTGTGTATTTAAGCAATCTCAATGTATTTATATTTATTGTGAGATTTTACAGCACTGTGCAAAAGCCTTAGGCACATATACTGTACAGTATATAGATATGGTGCCTATGATTCTTGCACAGTGCTGTAGTAATTTTATGTATTGCACTGTACTGCTGCCACAAAAAAAACTAATTTCATGACATATGTGAGTGATGATAAACCCAATTCTGATATGAGTCTCTATTGTGGACTGAGAGTTGGAAGGGGGCAGGGAGAGGGGAATTATGGTTGGGAAAAGGGAGAGGGAGAGGGGAGGGAGCAGGAAGCACCAGAGAAGCGATCAATAAACCAATTGTTTGGAATCAAACAATTTCTTTGTGTCTCAGGGCTGGGTGAGTTTGCACCCATGCCACACCCCATCCACCCTGGCACTCCTTCTCTGCCACCTATCCCACACCCCTTCTGTGGCACTCCACCCTTACCATTGCCAACATCCTTCACTCCCACCACATTTACAAACTCATATTCTGCTCCACGTTGACAAATACAGTACTGTGCAAAAACCTTTGGCACCCTACCTATATTTTTCTGTGCCTGAGACTTTCATACACTACTATGTCGTTGTGTTCTTTATCTTATTGTGTCTTTTTTTGAGCTGCATCAGATGCAGAGTAACAATTATTTTGTTCTCCCTTACACTTGTGTACTGGAAATGACATTAAAACATTCCTGGATCTTGAATCTTGAATATGCACTGTACGCCCCTCTTAAGTTTGTACAGCTCTATAAGGTCACTCCTCAACTTCCTGCATTCCAGTGAGCATGAACACAACCTATGTAATCCTTCCCGTGATGGTAGCCCTCCATTCCAGGCGACACTCGGGTCAATCTCTTCTGCACTGCTGCATCTTGGTGACCAGGATTGCACACATTATTTCTAGTGTGGCTTAACCAATGCTTTCTATGTTGCAACATGATGCCCTGATTACTATCCTCAATAGCAAGAAAGCCTATGAAAGCAAGTGAGCCTAGTTTCTCCTTCATTACCCTCTCTGCCTGTGGCTCCAATTTCAGGAAGTGATGAACTTGCACTTCAGGGTCTCTCTGTACGTTAATGCTTTTATGGTCCTGCTGTTTACTCATTACCTCATATTAATCTGAATTAAATTCTATCTGGCACAGCTCTGTCTAACTTTTCTTCTGGTTTATCTCTTTATATCCTTGGACAACCATCTCATTACAGTTCACACATCTCTATAAATCTTTGTGCCATTAGCAAACTATCTTAACCGATAGTTATCTATCTTAACCTTAATCCTGGTCAGGTCACTCATCTGAATGCTACTGGTTACATGTAACCCAGTACTACCTGTTGCATGGTTGGGTGGTCCATGACTAAACCGCCTCCCCGACCAGGCTTGCCTGGTGAGAAGGGTGGCTAGGCACCCTGAAGGATGAGAAACAAAACCTGTCAAAGGGTGGATGAACCCTCTCATAGGGTCAACGGCCATCTAGCAAACACGTGTCGTGAAGCGCGGAAAGGGCATCCCTTGCTTCGAAGCTTGGTCTGGCCATTCGCTGCAACAGAACTTCCCCCAGCCGTCTTGGACCTCACCATGCCACTGGATCTGGGAAGGGATGTCGAGAGGGTGGGTCTGGAACTCTGCAACCCCCTACTCACCTAAGATCCATTCACTCACACGCTGTTCCTTTCTGAGGAGTGGGGTACCACCCTACTAACTGACTGAAAGGAACCATCATCATCCTATGGGATGGATAGCCAGAGAGAGAGCAGAGAAATCTTAACAGACATGATCAGAAAAGGCATTCTCATCCAAGTCACTTATATACGTGACAAACAACAACAGTTCTTGCACTGATCCTGTGGCAGTTACAAACCGAGTCAGAGGAACAGCTCTCCAGCCTACCTCTGCTTTTGATCACCAAATCAACTTAAATCAATTTTGCCAAATCCCATGTGCCCTAATTTTCTGGACCAGCCTACCATGAAGAACTTCATCAATAACCTTGCTAAAATCCATGTAAACCACATCCACTGCCTTGCCTTCATTGCTTTTATTTGCAACCTCTTCAAAAATCTCAATCAGATTTGTGAAGCTGTATTTCCCCTGCACAAAACCCCTGACTTCCCTAGTCAGTCCTTGTCTTTCCGAGTGATAATAAATTCTAACTCTAGGAAATGTTTCTCTTGGCTTCTCTATGACTGACAGAAGATTCACTGGTCTTCAGTTTTCTGGCTTACGTCTACCACTGGCTTGAAAACAAGAATAAAACTAGCTACATTTATGTCATACTTTTGACTTAAAATGTTTAGGCTGGTTGTGTTGCAAGCTATGGTCCATGATCAGGACACAATGGTAGCAGAACCCCAGATAATCTACTGGAGCTGATGGTAGGCATCTTTGTGAAGCTTGATCTCCTGGGATCTTTTGAGAGAGTAGAAGAGGAGGACAATGGATGTTTTATCAGAAGCACCATCCAATATGAATTGCAAAGCTCTGTGAAGCCAGTCAATGGGAAACAGAAAAGTATTTGAGAAAATGGAATGAGAGAAGTAGAAAAAAAGGCAGGAAGGTGGCTCTACATTGAAAGTTAGTTTGAAGAACCAATAGAGAACCAACCTGCTGTATACTGTCACCTGTTCTGCAGACATTCAGTGGTGCTAGGAGCACTGGGCTCACCCTCCCTAGAATATGCAAAAAGCAAATAATCTAGTCACTCAGCACAACAGCTGACTATCCATTGGTTACATTAGATCCACATTAATGACTTGTTTGAGAAAATAGGAGATAGACTCTTTCATAAGGCTCCTGGTCGGCAATCTGATCACAGGTAGAGTAGGTCAACAATCTGACTATTGGCAATCTGGGTCAATAATCTGATCACAGATAGTCTAGGTCAACATTTTGGACTAGTGAGTTTAGCAACAGTTTACTCACGGTCTATTTGATACAATTTGAAGTTAAAGTGACCACTTCCTCAGATTCTTCTGATGTATCGATGGCACTGACGAAGAGAAAGCAATTACTGTTCTATGTAAAGGATTCATGCCTTTCTCGGTTAAAGTTTATCGGCATAGGTGATTTATAGGTGTAGTTGGTCATTTTAAAACCATGAAGGTTCTTCAAAGCATCTTAGGAAGGTGCAGCAAGGAGACAGGCCCACCAACTCCACAGTGACCCTCAAACACACATTTACACAATACCCACCTTTCCACCAATTTTCTGGTCAATTAACTGCCTGGCCAACCTGCCTTGCAATGTGGAAGGAAACTGGAGCACCGTAGAAAACCCATGTGGTCAAAGGGAGATGCGTGAACACCTTAGAGACAGTATGGGAGGTCAAGATGGTTCAGGTTGCTCTACCAGCTATAGCACTCTGCCACGCTAACAACAAAGAGCAGACAATTATTTCTCTTGCCAATTCCACATTGATTAGAGTTAAAAAAAGTAAAATATTATACACTCAGTGGCCACTTTATTAGGTACACCTGTACACCTACTTGTCAATACAAATATCTAATCATCAGGTGGCAAAAGGCCAATGCATTGAAGCATGCAGACATGGTCAAGAGCTTCAGTTGTTGTTCAGACCAAATGTCAGAATGGGGAAGAAATGTGACCGAAGTGACTTTGACCGTGGAATGTTTGTTGGTGTCAGGCGGGGTGGTTTGAGTATCTCAGAAACTGCAGATCTCCTGGGATTTTTATGCACAACAATCTCTAGAGCTCACAGGGAGTGGTGTGAAAACAGAACACATCCAGTAAGTGGTTGTTCTGTGAGTGAATGGTGAGAGAGGCCAGAGGAGAATGGTCAGATTGGTTCAAACTGACAGGAAGACAATGGTAACTCAAGTAACCATCCTTTTCAATAGGACATACTTAATAAAGTGGCCATTGAGTGATTGAGTGTATATCTTGGAAATCTGAAATAAAAATAAAAAAAATGTCAGGTCAGGCTGTGTTTCTTCTTCGGTGAAACTCAGTGTTATGGGACGAAAAGCAAAGTTCCAATTAAGCAGAAGAAATTACGAGAATCGTTACCCTCTGGAAGAATGTCATGGCCAAGCTCCCAGAGAAGCATATAGAGACTGCTTCTTGTTGCAGGCTATCACAACATCGCTTGATGCCCTCCAACAAAATGTGGGCTGGCCACTGCCCATTACTCTTTGGCCTCTGGTCCATTCCTAGTTGGAATAAAGGATGTCAGTAACATTGTTCAGCTTGAATCCATGGTTGTGTTAATTCAATTCAAGTTTAATTGTCATTCAACCGTACATGAATACAGCCAAACGAACCAAACACAGTACTAATAGTCACACACAGCACAAAGCACACGTAGCACATACAAGATGGCAGGCACATGTAAGATGTCAGTAAAATACAGCTGTGCAAAAATATTTCATCCAGACCCCGAGCCCATGAATGCCACAGAAAACTGCAGTCGACCACAACGGTGTTCTGTCAAGTGAACACTGGGGGGCAGCACCAACTCCAGCCTGGACGCTGCGCTGGACCGCTCCAGGTGGGGGAGGTTCATGTCACTTTTGCTGAAGCAGTGTAGAGGAGAGGCTTCAGACACCCTCCTACTCTCATCATTAATAAGCAGCAAATGCACAGTCATTCACAGGAAGGTCTGTGCAGGTTTACCTGACGCATTCACGTATACTACAACAGTCCTCCATCCTCCCACTTCCTGTCATGTGAAAGGTTGAATCCATGATGCCACAGACTGTCTCCTGAACACACGGTTCATAGCCATCACTGAAATGGCCCATTACCAATGTGAATAAAAGCAGATTTTCTCCAGTGCTCATTCCTCAAATCATAGCCTGGCACCTCATATATTGGAGTGTTTCATGCCATTCCGGCTTCAGCCACAATAACATGCTGACCACCTTTGAAGATGCCCTCACTTCTCTCAGTGGCCACCACTTTTCAGAGTTGCAAATTGGTTTCTCTTTTCTACCCTTGAAAATGACAAGCTGCCTCTGAGCTGTTCGATTAATGCTGGCAGCTCCCTATCTAATGCAAGTGATTCCTGAGCACCAATATTAATCGGGATGCAGGCAGAAATTGCATTCTTTGTTTGATGAATTGAAAATGGTTAACCGTGACACTGTTCAATAAACGGGTAAAATGTGGTTTTATTGTGCAAGATATTGCCACTGCTCTGGAACTCTGTTCTTTGTGTCTGTTTTCCTGTGAGTGGCAGCCACTTTCAGCATCAAACAAATATCAAAACTCTAATATTGCTTAAATTTACTTTTGTGGTGTACTAGGATTGGCGTGGCAGGATTCCAGGGGGATGTTCATGTGCAGATGGCCCTTGTGTTACAGCACAGATGCCCCACACACCCCAACTCCCATGGACATATCTTCTTCATTCTTTAGATCTGATGGGCTTACATTGGCTGGTGTAATTGTAAATATGTTTTCAAATTACCAGCACTCCATGATATTCCATATTTTGTTGCAAATGATTTGTGACAGAGGCAATATATCATCCGTATAAATGAAGCAAATTTTCAAATGAAGGAGTTATGTGAATAAATCCTTTCCATTTTCTTTTGGAAGTATATACAAGGGGATTTTAAAAAATAAAATCTCAGTAAAACATGCTGCAATTTGAAATGCAATACCAATTTCCAAATGGTGGAACGCGAACCTGTGCTCGGCTCCATGACTCCTCACCGATTAAAGCGCCGAGCAAGATTGAAATCGATGAGGATGAAAGCAGAAGACAAGTGCCATCTGCCTGCCTTTCACCACTTTCCCTCTCGCAGCTGTCAGAGAAAGGTACAAGTTTGACCACCACAGCATGACTCGTGGCTGTTGGACTCTTTATTGAGGGCGACTCCATGGTTTGATGTTTAATGTGTTTCTGGTTACTCTTTTTATGCTTTTTGCACAAGTTGATCAAAATGCTTCAGTGCAGAACGGTCTCTGTGGCCGAGGCCTGCAGTCATCGACACAGCACTAAACAGAATGGTCTCTGTGAATGAGGCCTGCAGTCATCGACAAAGCGCTAAACTGAACTGTCTATGTGTCCAAGGCCTGCAGTCATCAACACAGCACTAAACTGAACCGTCTATGTGGCTGAGGCCTGCAGTCATTGACAAAGTGCTAAACTGAACTATGTATCCAAGGCCTGCAGTCATCGACACAGCACTAAACTGAACTGTCTATGTATCCAAGGCCTGCAGTCATCGACACAGCACTAAACTGAACTGTCTATGTATCCAAGGCCTGCAGTCATCGACACAGCACTAAACTGAACTGTCTATGTATCCAAGGCCTGCAGTCATCCACACAGCGCTAAACTGAACTGCCTATGTGTCCGAGGCCTGCTGTCATCGACACAGTGCTAAACTGAACTGTCTATGTGTCCGAGGCCTGCAGTCATCGACAAAGTGCTAAGCTGAACTGTCTATGAGTCCGAGGCCTGCAGTCATCGACAAAGCGCTAAACTGAACTGTCTATGTTTCCGAGGCCTGCTGTCATCAACACAGCGCTAAACTGAACTGACTCGGTCGCTGAGCCCTGCAGTCATCGACACAGCGCTAAACTGAACTGACTTGGTCGCTGAGGCCTGCTGTCATCGACACAGCGCTAAACTGAACTGACTCAGTCGCTGAGGCCTGCAGTCATCGACAAAGCGCTAAACTGAGCTGTGTGGCTGAGGCCTGCAGTCATTGACACAACGCTAAACTGAACTGACTTGATGGTGGTGGCTCCTGGTGTTTAATATTCTGTATGTTATTTACTCGCATTTTGCTATTTCTGCGATTTGATCAGTTTTTTCATGCATTGGGTTTCTGATGTTTTCTTTAAATGGGTTCAATGGAGTTTCTTGTTTCGTGGCTGCCTGTGGGAAGACGAATCTCAGGGTGGTATACTGCATACATACTTCGATAATAAATGTACTTTGAAACTTTGAAACCTTGAATTTGCCTTTGTTAAAATCTAATTAAATTTCTCTAATATTTTAAAATTGTAGTTCAAATGATTTATGTGTTTCCATTTGTTATCAGTAAATGTCAGTAGAATACAAGCTGAAATACTTGTCTTCGCAGACATCCACGGGAAACAGAAGAATCCCAAACGAATGAACGACAGAAAAACATTGGAATGCCAAAGGTCCCTTCCCCCTCCCCCACACACAAGCAGCAGCATGCGTAAACTCAACAACCTTTGAATAGTTCTATTTTAACAAATGTGTCAATTCTCAAAGGATGGGAATGAAGATACTTAAATGAAAGCAGATTAGACACTCTCTACGACAGTGTTAAATTGCGTTTTATTTTCCAGCCAACACTCTCCCTGTGAAGGGTTTAGAATGACAGTGCCATTGGAGGTATATAAGTAAATTTTACACCTACATCAATGCTTAAGCAAAGATATTGGAACAACCTTCACATTTATATGTTTATTTCTAGTTTTTAAAGTCCTGTGATACATTCTGCATCAGAATTTTAAAACAATTTCATGATTGTAAAATTAAATTTCAGGCCGAACTTTAGTTGCCATTTGAAAGCTAGTTGTAAGTCACCTGCTTGAGCAGCTACTGACCTCGTGAAGCCACTCCAACAGTGCAGAGGCTAGGAAATTCCAAGATTTAGATCCAGGGACAATGAAGGACCAGTGATATATTTTCAAGTAAAGATGGCGTGGCTTGGCAAGCAACCTACCGGTGGTGTGGACCACGTGCCTGCTGGTTCTTGTCCGTTTTGGTGGTAGAGAATGGGGGTTTGGGAGATGCTGTTAGAGCCGTTTACAGAAGGAATTGCAATGTATTTTGTAGGTGAACATTGCAGACACTGCACTCTGGTGGTGGGTGAAATAAATGTTTCAAGTGGTTGATAGGGTGCAAGTCAAGCAAACTGATGTATTCTGAATGGTATTCAGCTTCCTGACACTACAACATCCAGGCCTGTGCAGAGCATTTCACCACAAGGTTTCAGGAGGGGAACCACTTCCTGCAGAATGCCCTCAGCCTCTGACCCATTTATGTAGCCATGGGATTTTTGTAACTGGTCCAGTTAAACTTGTGATCAATGGTGAACCGCATTGTATGGTGGTGGAGGAGTCAGTTATGGTATTGCTATTGAACATGAAGAACAAATGGTCGGACTCTCTCTCTCTGGTTAGAGATAATCCTAGCCTGCACCTCTATTACACAAACGTTACTTGCCACATATCAGCCCTGCCTGACTGTGGTCTCGGAGGGCTGCCAGCAGACATGGACTGCTTCACGTGCCAGGGAGCTATGAATGAAACTGAACATAGTGCAGACATCTATGAGTATCCCCACCTCTAACCCTATGGAGAAGGAAGGTCACTGATAAATCAGCTATGCCTCCTCATTGGTTGGGCCGTGTGCACTGGCCCTGGAGATCTCCTGCAATGGTGTCTTGGGGTGAAGAATGATAAATTATTTTGCTGCAGCTGGCTATCATGCTGGAGGATCTTTCAACTTCTTGTTTTTGCAAATAGTTTCTACAGATAGCTGTTCACTTCCTCTGAGCTTGACGCTTGGCATGCGTGTGAGACATGCTACCGATCCTCTCTTGGAATGAGGGTGCACATCAGAGCCATGATCTCCAGGGCCATCAAAATTGGTGGGATATCCTGCATATAAAGCAAAGCAGCAATAGATCTGTTGGAAGCATGGCTGATAATGAGAGAGAATTAAGATCTGTATGCCACAGTTTCCTTGGAAACATTAGATGGTGCATAATTAGGGATTTGGCAACAGCCATTGGAAAGAAATTAGGTTTAAGCGGAGTGGCTTTTGTGGGAGCGGCCATTGTATGAGTGGGCCAGTGTTAGAGTGGGGAGTTCAGGCTTTGGCTCATAGAGGCTTCAGCAGAAACACTAGATAGATTTTTTCATTTAATTTTTCTTTCTTTATTTCTTTCTTCCTTCCCTGGTACACAGTTAGAGCAGATGTGCTCCTCTTGCAGGATGTGGGGAGGCAGAGAGACTTCCAGTGTCCTTGACAACTACATCTGCAAGAAGTGCGTCCAGCTTCAGCTTCTAACAGATCGTGTTAAGGAGTTGGAGCTGGAACTGGATGGATGCCGGATCATTCAGGAGGCTGAGGGGTTGATTGACAGGGCATACAGGGAGGTAGTAACACCCAAGATGCCGAACACAGGTAAGTGGGTGACTATCGGGAGGGGGGAAAGGTGATAAACAGCCAGTGCAGACTTCCTCTGTGGCTGTTCCCTTCAACGGTATACCATTTTCGATACTGTTGAGGGGATGACCTAGCAGAGGAATACCAGAGATATCAGGTCTCTGACACTGAGTCTGGCTCCATGGCTCAGAAGGGAAGCGGGGAGAAGGTATGAGCTGCAGTGATAAGGGCTTCATTGGTTAGGGGAGCAGACAGGAGTTTCTGTGGACAAAATCAAGATTCCCAGATAGCATGTTGCCTCCCAGGTGCCAGGGTCAGGGATATCTCAGACTGAGCCCTGAACATTCTTACGTGAGAGGGTGAGCTGCCAGGGGTCGTGGTCAACGTCAGTGCCAATGTTGTGGGTAGGATGGATGACAGAGTCCTGTAAAACAAGTTCAGGAAGTTAGGTGCTAAGATAAAGGACAAGACCTCAGGATTGATATCCATTCCATGTGCCAGTGAAGCCAAAAATAGGAAGGTAATTTCTATGATTCATCCAAGAAATTATAGGTCAATAGTCTAACATCAGTATTGGGAAAGTTATTGGAAGGTATTCTGAGGGACTGGATATGTGAGAATTCGGATAGACAGGGACTGACTAGGGATAGTCAGCATGGCTTTGTGCATAGCAAGTTGTGTCTAACAAATCTTATAGAGTTTTTTGAGGAAGTTACAAGTACAGTTGATGAAGGCAAGGCAGTGGATGTTGTCTACATGGACTTTAGCAAGACATTTGACAAGGTCCCACATGGGACTTTAGTCAAGGAGGTTCAGTCGCTTGGCATTCAAGGTAAATTGGATTAAACATTGGCTTTGTGGGAGAAACCAGAGAATGATAGTAGATGGTTGCCTCTCTGATTGGAGGCCTGTGACTAGTGGTGTGCCACAGGGATCAGTGCTGGGTCCTTTGTTGTTTGTCATCTATATCAATGATCTGGATGATAATATGGTTAACTGGATCAGCAAATTTGCAGATAGAATCAAGATTTGGGGTGTAGTGGACATCAAGGAAGGCTATCAGAGCTTGCAGTGGGATCTAGACAAGCTGGAAAAATGGGCTGAAAAATAGCAGATGGAATTTAAGGCAGACAAGTGTGAGGTGTACTTTGGGAGGAGAAACCGGGGTCGACCATGAGTCACAGGGCACTGAGGAGTAAGGTAGAATACTGGGATCTGGGAATACAGGTAGATAGGGCTGTAAAGAAAGCTTTTGGCACATTGGCCTTCATTAATTAAAGTATGTCGTACAGGAGTTGGGATGTTATTTTGAAGTTGTATAAGACATTGGTGAGGCCTAATTTGGAGTAATGTGTGCACTTTTGGTCACCTACCTACAGGAAAGATGTCAATAAGATTGAAAGGGAATGCAGAGAAGATTTACAGGGACGTTGCCGGGTCTTGAGGACCTGAGTAGTAAGGAAAGATTGAATAAGTTCAGACTTTATTCCCTTGAGCGTAGAAGAGATTTGATAGAGGTGTACAAAATTATGAAGGGTATCGTTCATTTATTTGTCATGTGTCGTGTCGTATGACCTGGGCGATTATGGTCTTTCCATGACCATGATTGTCCTTGACAAATATTTCTACAGATGTGGTTTGTGATTGCCTTCTTCTGGGCAGTTGTTTAAAAGATGTTTTGCTCCAGCCATTATCAGTCCTCCTAAGAGACTGTCTGCCTGGTGTCAGGGTTTGCATAGCCAGGACTTGTAACATACACCAGCTTCTTATAAGAGCATTCACCACCTGCTCCCCTGGTTTCACGTGACCCTAATCGGGGAGGGGGTGTGCTAAGCAGGTGCTACACCTGACCCAAGGGTGACCTGCAGGCTAGCGGAGAGAAGAACATCTTATATCTCCTTTGGTAGAGATGTATCTCCATCCTGCCACTCAAATGAGGGGTATAGATAGGGTAAATACAAGCAGGCGTTTTCCTAGTGAGACTAGAATTTGAGTTCATGGGTTAAGGGTGAAAGATGAAACATTTAGGTGGAACATGGGAGTGTGGAATGAGCTGCTAGTGAAGTGATGGATGCAGATTTGATTTCAACATTTCAGAGAAATTTGGA